>NC_092338.1:105331250-106745000 GCF_046630445.1 Rutidosis leptorrhynchoides | reverse complement strand
TTCTAATACAAGGTAATAATCATATTCAAACTTTAATTCAATTTCTATAACTATAACAATCTTATTTCGAGTGGAAATCTTACTTGAAATTGTTTTCGTGTCATGATTCTGCTTCAAGAACTTTCAAGCCATCCAAGGATCCTTTGAAGCTAGATCTATTTTTCTCATTTCCAGTAGGTTTATCCAAGGAACTTGAGGTAGTAATGATGTTCATAACATCATTCGATTCATACATATAAAGCTATCTTATTCGAAGGTTTAAACTTGTAATCACTAGAACATAGTTTAGTTAATTCTAAACTTGTTTGCAAATAAAAGTTAATCCTTCTAACTTGACTTTTAAAATCAACTAAACACATGTTCTATATCTATATGATATGCTAACTTAATGATTTAAAACCTGGAAACACGAAAAACACCGTAAAACCGAATTTACGCCGTCGTAGTAACACCGCGGGCTGTTTTG
Source organism: Rutidosis leptorrhynchoides (assembly GCF_046630445.1). Classification (NCBI taxonomy): domain Eukaryota; kingdom Viridiplantae; phylum Streptophyta; class Magnoliopsida; order Asterales; family Asteraceae; genus Rutidosis; species Rutidosis leptorrhynchoides. The sequence continues at coordinate 106,744,534 of NC_092338.1, read as the reverse complement.
GGTTAGTTAATTAAAAACTATGATAAACTTTGATTTAAAAGTTGTAATTCTGAGAAAATTATTTTTATTATGAACATGAAACTATATCCAAAAATTATGGTTAAACTCAAAGTGAAAGTATGTTTTCTAAAATGGTCATCTAGACGTCGTTCTTTCGACTGAAATGACTACCTTTAAAAAACGACTTGTAACTTATTTTTCCGACTATAAACCTATACTTTTTCTATTTAGATTCATAAAATAGAGTTCAATATGAAACCATAGCAATTTGATTCACTCAAAACGGATTTAAAATGAAGAAGTTATGGGTAAAACAAGATTGGATAATTTTTCTCATTTTAGCTACGTGAAAATTGGTAACAAATCTATTCCAACCATAACTTAATCAACTTGTATTGTATATTATGTAATCTTGAGATACCATAGACACGTATACAATGTTTTGACCTATCATGTCGACACATCTATATATATTTCGGAACAACCATAGACACTCTATATGTGAATGTTGGAGTTAGCTGTACAGGGTTGAGGTTGATTTCAAAATATATATAGTTTGAGTTGTGATCAATACTGAGATACGTATACACTGGGTCGTGGATTGATTCAAGATAATATTTATCGATTTATTTCTGTACATCTAACTGTGGACAACTAGTTGTAGGCTACTAACGAGGACAGCTGACTTAATAAACTTAAAACATCAAAATATATTAAAAGTGTTGTAAATATATTTTGAACATACTTTGATATATATGTATATATTGTTATAGGTTCGTGAATCAACCAGTGGCCAAGTCTTACTTCCCTACGAAGTAAAAATCTGTGAAAGTGAGTTATAGTCCCACTTTTAAAATCTAATATTTTTGGGATGAGAATACATGCAGGTTTTATAAATGATTTACAAAATAGACACAAGTACGTGAAACTACATTCTATGGTTGAATTATCGAAATCGAATATGCCCCTTTTTATTAAGTCTGGTAATCTAAGAATTAGGGAACAGTGATGTCGAACGAGGTGTATATAAAATAGTTATTATTTTACTAGGAAAATACTATTAAATACGATACAATTTTACACAAGATATTTATTTATTTATAGAATGGATATACTTAAACCTTGCTACAACACTTATAGGCAGTGTACCTAATCGTACAGTAGTGTAGTTTTTAGTAAGTCCGGTTCGTTCCACAGGGAGATCTTTAAGCAAAGCTCAACGCTATATTAGTTTACTTTTATAAAAATACAAATATATATATAGGTAATATTATTATTATAAAGGGGGGTTTTTACCGTTTAATGACCGGTTTGTCGATTTTAAAACTTTAGTCGCAGTTAAAACCTAATGTAAAATATAAAATAAATACAAGACTTTAAATTAAAGCGTAAAGTAAATAACGATAATGAAATTGCGAATAATAAAAATGCGATAAAAATTAAATTGCGATAATTAAAAAGTACGATAATTAAAAGTGCGATAAAATGAAATAACAATAAATAAAAGTGCGATAATTAGAAGTGCAATTAAATATAAAATAAAGGAAATTAAATATGAAATAAAAGAATTATGCTTATTTAAACTTCCGTAATCATGATGTTTGACGTGTTGATTTTAGTTTTATGCCCATGGGTTAATTGTCCTTTGTCCTGGATTATTCAATATGTCCGTCTGGTTTTTGTCCATAACAGTCCATCAGTCATAAATATAAATTGCAAGTGTCCTTGTCAAATTATTATTATACCCGAAGATAAATATTCCAACTAATTGGGGATTCGAATTGTAACAAGGTTTTAATACTTTGTTTAATGAATACACCAGGTTATCGACTGCGTGTAAACCAAGGTTTTACTACTTTGTTAACAATTACACCAATTACCCTTGAATGTAATTTCACCCCTGTTTTAATTATTCTAGTGGCTATTAATCCATTCCCGTGTCCGGTTAAATGAACGATTATTCGTACATATAAATACCCCGCCCATCGTGTCCGATCGAGTGTATATGGTAATTTATAGGGACGCCCAATTGTAAATCTTTATATTAACATTAACAAACTTTCGTTTAGTTAAACAAATATAAAGCCCATTAATAGCCCATAGTCTAGTTTCCACAAGTGTCGTTCTTTTGTCCAAACCCCAATTATGGTACAAAGCCCAATTACCCAATTTTAGTAATTAGCCCAACATCATGATTACTTCGTTTTAAACAAGCATAATAATAACTTAGCTACGAGACATTAATATAAAAAGGTTGAACATAACTTACAATGATTAAAAATAGCGTAGCGTTACACGGACAGAATTTCGACTTACACCCTTACAACATTCGCTAACATACCCTTATTATTAGAATTATAATTAAAATTAAAATATAAATTATAAATATAAATATATATTACTCGTATATATTGAGAGAGATGAAAATATGATATATTTTTGATCAGAATTCGGGTTGATTTATAGCCAGGAATGATTTTTGGGGCTCCGCGACTCGCGGCAAAAAGCCCTTCAAACTCCGCGAGTCGCGGAGAGGTATTTTCATTTCACACCCTTAGAGTTTCTGGCTGCCGACGGTTTTAATAATATATATATATAATATATATATAATTAATATAATTAATTATATATTATATTATATTTATATACATAGTTAACTTGTAATTTTTAGTCCGTTGCGTCGAGCGTTAAGAGTTGACTCTGGTCCCGGTTCCGGATTTTCGAACGTCCTCGCGTACAATTTAATATCTTGTACTTTGCGTTTTGAATCTTGTACTCTTGTGATTTCGAGACGTTTCTTATCAATAATTGGAACCTTTTTGATTGTCTTTTGTTCTTTTGAGCTTTTTGGTCGTTTGCGTCTTCAAATCGTCGAATCTGTCTTTTGTCTTCACCTTTTATTATTTAAACGAATATCACTTGTAAATAGAACAATTGCAACTAAAAGCTTGTCTTTCTTGAGGAATAATGCTATGAAATATATGTTCGTTTTTAGCATTATCAAATATTCCCACACTTGAGCGTTGCTTGTCCTCAAGCAATATCGTCTTGAACTACTAGAATCACTTCTTTATTCTTCACACTTTGTACATCAGTGATTTCTATACGGCGGTATAAACAATGGTAGTAACGATATGGTTTACAGTCCCACATGACTATAAAAATTTAGATCCATTAAGGAAATTGGATCTTTATGAAAACATTTGATCTTTTGAAAATTAAATCTAGTTTTTTACCCTAGATAAATTTTCCGGAATAACCCTTTACCGGTGTTTGCAAAATATTTTTGTGGGTTTGGTGGGTTTCAGATTTGAAAATTTTAGCTCAAAACTTGCGGTTTTGTGTCACCCACTTGCTAACCTTGTATTTGGAAAGCAACACGTCCAGTTTACTTGTTCCGTATATTACCTTTCGGCAAACTACCGTCCGGTTGTAAAGGAAAGCGTTGAACAAGCAACTGTTTAAGGCAATGTCCCGTGACATGCTTTTGATTATGGTCTATAACGTGTCGGACGCAATTACTATCCTTGGTAGGAGCAATAGTAAAGCTCATCCTATGATTTTTCGGTCTGGCACAAGGTTCTGTCTTTGACCATGTTATGCAACCACCGTTCTTACGGTTGACACCCGATTTAGTTCAGGTGACCTAATGAATTCTAGGTGAATTCCTAGGATTTTACGTTCAATGGTAATGAACGCATTGAAAATGGGTTTTCAGAAAACAAATCGGTTTATAATTTTGATCAAAATATTTTCTCGTTCAAGCTCGAGTTTAGATATCATTGAATTCCATGAGTTTGAATTCTCAATCTTTAAGGTCAATCTCTAGGATTGAGTAATATCAGTCTTAAAAGCTGATTTTTAATCTTTAAGGAGATTATCCTTTCTGGGGATCTGATTCATTAGTCTTATCCAGCTAATTTGCACGGTGCCCCCCCATTGTACTTGATAAATCCTTCTCATGGTTAGGATAAATCTGACCACTTGGCGACCCTGTTTAATGCTGAGGTCCGTGGATTTCCTGCTGATTTTAGTGATGACTTTTCTAGATTTTTCGTCAACCTACAGCTGGTCTGGACGACAACTTCATGACCTAAATCAAAAAGCGCGTGTCTTTTTCGGAAGACTTTACTTCCTTTTAATGATGGAATTGATTCATCGTGTAGATCCATCTCTTCTTTTCTTTCATCGGGTAAAACAGTTTAGTTTAGTCCAAAGCAAAAGTATTTTCAGTTATTTGTTACAAATATATGTGACATATGTTTAAAATAACTTGGTAAATTTTCCCACACTTGGCTTTTATTTTCCTTTTTATCGTCCTCTATTCCATTTTAAATGAATTTTAACATTTTAGTTTGTTTCTCAATTTATGTCCTTTCCGAGGTAACAATAATTTCGGTGTTAAAACCTAGTTTTATCGTTCATAAATATGTATAAACATGATTTTGAATTCATTTAATTGAAAATTTTGAAAAATTTTACTAGAATTGGGTAGTCAGTATATAAGACTAGGGCTGTTCTTTTTTATCAGAGAGCACTAGATTCTAATACAACTACTGCTTTACTAGTATTTTTAATGGTAACCAAGTGTTTAATATAAAAATTTTTAAAATCCGAAAGAATTTAACCCCTTCCCACACTTAAGATCTTGCAATGCCCTCATTTGCAAGAAATCAGTAACAATTTAAATTATTGAGGGTGATTTGTGTGAAAATGATTAAATTTTTACCAAAGTTTCCAAATATATTGGCGTTTGTTTGCTGAATGATAAATGGTGCACGTCATTTGTTCATTCCGTCTTGTTGTTTTTTCACATGTATTTTGCATCATTGTCGTCAAAATTACTTGCTTTTGCTGAACTTAATGCCAGTCTTTGAAAATGCGTTGTTTTACCCTGTTGTGTACATAAGATAAACTGCAAACATATATACATATTTTTGAAGTTTGGTATATTACCCCACATTCAAAAATTATTAAAATCTAAGAATAAAAGTTAGATAAATATAAAAATGATTACAATATTAACAAAAAAAAATATTAAACATATCAATAATTACAAATTACAAAATAAAAATAAAAATAAGTAAACTAAGGATGATATTGGTACCAATAGGGGTTCCACGCATAACCATAAGTGCTATAGAATGCCTCGGCAGGGTCATACGTAGGATATGGTGGCTGCATCTCTATCGACCAAGGAGGGAAGAAGGGTTTCGGTGTAGGAATATAGTTTCTACCTATATGTTGGCAATGCGCTATGATCTGGTTCTGATGAACTTGCCAATCTTCAAATGCTCTCTGTCTAGCATTTTCGTATTCCTGAGAAGCTATAAACCTTTGCATCTCATTCCCCCTCCTACATTACCTTGTTCCTGGTTTCTCTCTACCTGTGGATGTCTACCATTGTATCGTACTGCGGCGTTATTTCGCCGCTTCAACACTTTCGCACCATGGTATACATTTAAACCTATAGTGTCGCGGGGTTCCGGCTCTTCTACTAATAATCCCCCCCGACTTATATCCACACCGAGATATTCACCAATCAAAGTAATAAAAATACCACCTCCTATTATGCTATGTGGACGCATCCCTCGAACCATAGCTGATAAATAATAACCCACACAATATGGTATACTTACAGCGCTGTGTGGGTCTCGAATACACATATGGTAAAACAAATCTTGTTCATTTACCTTTTCTTTGTTTTTACCCCTTTGTGTAATCGAGTTAGCTAAAAACCTATGTATTACTCTTAATTCGGCTCTATCTATATCCAAATAAGAGTAGTTTCCCCCTTTAAAACGGTGATGGCTTGTCATTTGACTCCACACACCGTGTGTATCAAAATTTTCATCTATTTTCCTACCGTTTAGTATCAATCCTCTACAATCGGCAGACGCTAATTCCTCAGGCGTATATATACGTAAAGCCTGAGCCATGTCCAGTAAAGACATGTGGCGCATCGAACCGCCTAACAAAAATCTAATAAAAGAACGATCGGTTAAACTGGCTACCCGATCATTCAACTCTATACTACATAACAACTCTTCACACCATACTTTATATACAGGTCTGCGTATGGTGAATAAACATATCCAGTCATTAAAAGAAGAATTACCATACCTCTGTACCAGTAATTCCCTAATTGGCCCGGCCAATTCTACAGCTTCCAAGGGTCCCCATTCTATGACCCTCGGTACCTCAACAACCTTAGAGTGAAGAGTATGCAAACCCCGTTGATATTTTGGATAATCTATCCAAAGTCTGTCAAATCGCAGGTTCGGGTGCAACTGTTCCAAGTGCATATCTGAAAAGGTCATGACTGGATGAGGTACATCCTGCTTGTAGTAGTTATCTACCTCCTGTTGTTCCAAGTTCTCAGCAGGAGCATGGCGGGCTTGGGATGAAGATTCACCCCTTTCAGTCTGCAAAACACATCAAACACAAATTTTGTGCATCCAAATATGCATTAGTGTCAGCAAAATCATCAATCAAAATAATTACAATGACATTATCAATTTATATCAAACTTAAGCTTATTTTCACATTTTTATCAAATCTACTCTTTTTCAAATAAGCATATACGAAAATTTTCGCCAAGTTCATAAGCATTCAACTCAAATAACATGTCAAAATAATCATTACTAGCAAATAAACAAGTCTCAAATGGCATTATCTTTCAAAAATCAAGTTCATGAATTTTGGACTTGAAAAAGTCCACTTTAATTCTCAAAATCATGTTTAGGCTCAAAGTTTGGATCATTTAACTACCTAGACATGTTACACTACTCATTTTAGCAACAATTCATGACAAAAATCGGCCATAACCTGTTTATATCAAAAAGCCCCAAATTTGCTCAAGAACACAAACCCTAGATTCTAAAGATTTTGAAGTTTTTGGCTTCAAATCATGTTAACAAGCATCAATCTAGGTTATACATGCATAATATACTAACAATTTAACACTAATTACACTAAAAATTAACAAAATTCAAATTATGAAAATATGCTCAAGAACACACTAAAATTCGGATTTAAAGGTGATTTGGGGTGTAATTGTACCTGTTTTCTTGAGTAGTTCCTAGATATCATCCTTCTCAACATGATTGTAGTGAAAAATTTGAAGATTAACGGTGAAAAATTGAGTTTTTGGGATGATTTTTGTGGGTTTTTTCGGGTTTTTTCGAAGTGCAGTATGTGTGTGTGTGTTATTCTGTTCGTGCAGCTGGTTATATTTTTTTTCTGTAATTTTGTCCCTCCGCGAGTCGCGGAGGTTTTAACTTAAAACTCCGCGAGTCGCGGAGTTATTTTTTTTTTTTTTTTTTTTTTTTTTTTTTTTTTTTTTTTAATAATCTTTAACTTATAAAACAATTAAGAAATTAATTTTAAAATTTTGTTTCCCTTGTTATTTAGGACGAGGTCGTTTCGGATCGATGTCCTAGTCCGTCCCTCGACAAAATTTTAAAATTTGTCTTTTTGTAGCGATTGTTTTAAAAATTAAGATTTTTGGGTTTTTTAATGTTTTTGGCATACTTTAAATCAATAAGATTAAAAATAATGATAATAAAAGTTCTCGTCCCTCCCTCGGGTAAAGCAATTTCGGTTCAAAGACCTAGTCTTCAACTTACGACGAATTTTAAAAATCATATTCTTAACTTAATGAGATAAAGTAAATTTTTGTTTTTAAATTCACACAACATAAATATAAAATTCAAAATTAATATTAAAAATTCACACCAAACTCAAAATTTAAAATGCATAAAATTAAAAATTAATATTTTAAAAATTAAAAATTCACACCAAACTTAATTTAAAAATTCATATTTTCATACCAAACTTATATTAATTTTTCAAATATTTACAATTTTAAATATATTGTTTTTTCAAAGTTTACAATATTAATTTAAGATTTAAATATTAAGATTAAAAACATGGTAAAAATAAAATTAAAAATCTTTTTGTCTTTTTATCCCACTTTAATCAATCAAATATTATCAAAAATATGCGCCCCTCTTTTCGGTAAAGTAATTTCGGTTCCAAGACCTAATTTAACTCATGACGAATTTTTGAAATATTTTGGGTTGATTGATTAAAGATATTTATACCTTAAGAATAAACGTTAAATTTCGCAGTGATGTAATAAATTTTTGAAGGATATCAATAATTTCGGTCGCCAAACCTAATTTTATTTAATACCAATTTAATACTTTTTAGCGAACAAATTAGCGTTTATTATCAAAAGGTTAAAAATAAAAATAAAAATAAAAACTGTACAGACATACCTGTGAAATAGATTTCTTAGTTATATGATCTATTATATTCATAAGATAGTCGGTTTAATTGGTTTTCCATGGCTGCATAGGCGTAACCTCGAGCATTCATTGTCTTTTCTTCTAAACATATGAACGGTCCGTCTCTGCATAAAGTAACAAATTCGGTATTTGAATAGGTTTGATTATTTGAACATTTACCTCCATGTGACCATTTTCCGCATTTGTGACATTTTTCTAGGTGTCGTGCTCTTCTTTTCGCTGCGGATTTTGATTTTCCTTTACCAAATTGTAACTTATTATCTTCGCATCTGGATCCTTTTCTAACTCCGTCCATTCTTTCTCTGATTACTGATACTATTTCACTCGGGAGTATGTCATTATTTCGTTTAGTGATCAAAGCGTGTAGCATTAGACCATGGTTTAGTTCACAGGCAGTCTTCATTACGTAAAAACCTAAAAAAATAAAAATTCAGAATGGGGGGAGAAGACTAGTTCTTTAGGGTCTGCTAGGGAAAGACCATACGTGTTCCATTTTCGAGAACTACACGAAAACAGACAATCTAACTCTAACAGAAATACATATTATCCTTTAAAGACTTGATTCTCCCCACACTTAGTTAGCTGTGGTGTCGAAATTGTGATTAACTTCGTTGTCGACTTCCATCGGACCCTGTATGTAATGTTTAACTCTGTGACCATTAACTTTAAATTCAATCCCATTTGAATTTATTAATTCTATCGTTCCGTATGGGAAAACTCTTTTGACTATGAATGGTCCAGACCATCTTGATTTCAATTTTCCAGGAAATAGCTTGAATCGTGAATTGAAAAGAAGAACTCTGTCTCCTTCTTTAAATTCCCTTGAACTTCTGATTCTTTTATCATGCCATTTCTTCGTTCTTTCTTTATATATTAACGAATTCTCGTATGCTTCATGTCTTAATTCTTCTAATTCGTTTAGTTGACTTAATCGTAGACGTCCGGCTTCATGTAAATCAAGATTACATGTCTTCAAAGCCCAAAATGCTTTGTGTTCAATTTCTACTGGAAGATGACACGCTTTTCCATAAACAAGTCTAAAAGGTGTGGTTCCAATTGGAGTTTTGTAGGCTGTTCTAAAAGCCCAGAGTGCATCCTCCAATTTAATGGACCATTCCTTCGGATTTGATCCTACGGTTTTCTCTAGAATACGTTTTAAAGCTCGGTTGGTATTTTCAACTTGTCCACTTGTTTGTGGATGATATGCGGTGGAAATTTTATGAGTTACTCCATATCTTTTAAGAACTTTCTCAAGTTGATTATTACAAAAATGAGTACCCCGATCACTTATTAAAGCTTTCGGTGTTCCAAACCTTGCAAAAAGACGTTTTAAAAAGTTGACTACAACTCGTGCATCGTTAGTTGGGAGAGCTTGTGCTTCCGCCCATTTAGATACATAATCAATGGCTACGAGTATATATAAATTATTATGAGATTTTGGAAATGGACCCATAAAGTCAATACCCCAAATGTCAAATACTTCACATACTTGGATGATATTTTGTGGCATTTCATCGCGTTGACTTATTTTTCCGGCCCTTTGACATGCATCACAGGATTTGCAAAGAAGGTGTGCGTCTTTGTAAATTGTAGGCCAATAGAATCCAGCTTCATAAACTTTTCTTGCTGTTAGTTGAGGCCCATAATGCCCTCCTGTTGGTCCTGTGTGACAATGGTTTAAAATTTTACTAGCTTCATTTCCAAATACACATCGGCGTATTATTCCATCGGGACAACTTTTAAACAGATGTGGATCTTCCCAGAAATAGTGTTTTATATCACTGAAGAATTTCTTTCGTCTTTGGTACGATAATCCTTTTTCAAGGAATCCACAAACTAAGTAGTTTGCATAGTCTGCAAACCATGGGATTTCTTTATAATCTATCTTCAATAGATATTCATCAGGAAAGTTGTCTTGTATGGCCGATTCATTTAGAACTTCTAATTCGGGATTTTCAAGACGAGAAAGATGATCAGCGGCGAGATTTTCTGCTCCTTTTTTATCTCGGATTTCAATATCAAACTCTTGTAAGAGTAAGATCCAACGGATTAATCTTGGTTTAGCATCTTGTTTTGAAAATAGGTATCTAAGAGCAGAATGGTCGGTATAGACCACCGTTTTTGCTAGAACTAGATATGATCGAAATTTGTCAAAAGCAAAGACAATAGCAAGGAGTTCTTTTTCAGTAGTTGTATAGTTCGTTTGTGCTCCTTGTAATGTCTTACTAGCATAATATATAGGTTGAAATCGTTTTTCAATCCTTTGTCCTAAAACGGCTCCCATTGCAAAATCACTTGCATCGCACATTAGTTCAAATGGTAGATTCCAATTTGGTGTTATCATGATCGGTGCATTAGTGAGTTTTTCTTTAAGAATATTAAAAGATTTGATACATTCATCTGAAAAGATGAATGGCGCATCCTTTTCTAGGAGTTTATTCATAGGAGTGGCAATTTTAGAAAAATCTTTTATGAAACGTCGGTAAAAACCGGCATGCCCTAGAAAACTCCTAACTCCTCTAACATTGGTGGGATGTGGAAGTTTAGCAATTACATCTATTTTAGCTCTATCCACTTCAATTCCTTCTTTTGAAATTTTATGTCCAAGAACGATGCCCTCTTTAACCATGAAATGGCATTTCTCCCAATTAAGTACTAGATTTGATTTTTCGCATCTAATTAGCATTCGTTCCAGATTAACTAGACATGATTTAAATGTATCACCGAAGACTGAAAAGTCATCCATGAATACTTCCATGCATTCTTCTATCATGTCGTGAAAAATCGCCATCATGCACCTTTGAAAGGTTGCAGGGGCGTTACAAAGTCCAAATGGCATGCGTTTGTAAGCAAAAGTACCATAAGGGCACGTGAATGTGGTTTTCTCTTGATCTTCGGGTGCTATTGGAATTTGAAAATATCCGGAAAATCCATCTAGAAAACAGTAGTAACTATTTCCGGCTAATCTTTCCAACATTTGATCTATGAAAGGTAAGGGAAAGTGATCTTTTCTGGTGGCGTCATTTAATTTTCTATAATCAATACATACACGCCATCCTGTTACAGTCCTAGTAGGAATAAGCTCATTTTTCTCATTTGTAATGACAGTCATGCCACCCTTCTTAGGCACGCATTGAACTGGGCTTACCCATGGACTATCAGAAATTGGATATATCAAACCTGCATCTAGCAGTTTAATAATCTCTTTCTTAACTACATCTTGCATATTAGGATTTAGTCTTCGTTGGCGTTGCACATATGTTTTATGACCTTCTTCCATAAGGATTTTATGTGTGCAATACGAAGGACTTATTCCTTTAATATCATGAATCTTCCATGCAATGGCTGGTTTATGAGCTTTCAACACAGAAATGAGCTGTGATTTCTCATTTTCAGTAAGAGAAGACGATATTATTACAGGTAATTCAGATTCACCATGTAAATAAGCGTATTCCAAATGGTTTGGAAGTGGCTTTAACTCTAATTTCGGAGGTTCTTCTATCGATGATTTATATCGATATCTGTCTTCTTCTTTTAGCATTTGAATTTCTTCTGTTGTTGGTTCATATCCATTAGCTATAAGTGTAGCTAACATTTCAGCTTCATCAATTGGTTCATTTCCTTCTCCTAAAGAACATTCTCCCGTTCCTTGTAATTCTGGAAATTCTTCTAATAATTCTGCATGTGCATCTATAGTTTTAATATAATAACATGTATCATCTGCAGATTGTGGTTGTTGCATGGCTCTATCTACTGAAAAGGTAACACTCTCATCCTCTATACTTAGGGTCAGTTTCTTACCGAACACGTCTATCATTGCTTTAGCCGTGTTTAAAAATGGTCTTCCTAATATGAGAGGAACTTGAGAATCTTCTTCCATGTCCAAAACAACAAAATCTACTGGGAATACTAAAGTACCAACTTTAACTAGCATGTTCTCCATTATCCCTCTAGGATATTTTATTGATCTATCGGCTAGTTGTATGCTTATTCTGGTTGGTTTCAATTCTCCAAGGTCTAGTTTAGCGTATAGTGAATACGGCATTAGATTTATACTAGCACCTAAGTCTGCCAATGCTTCTATTGAACTAAGGCTACCCAGAAAACATGGAATTGTGAAACTTCCTGGATCAGATAGTTTTTCTGGTATCTTATTCAACAGCACTGCTGAACAATTAGCATTCATAGTAACAGCCGAGAGTTCTTCCATTTTCTTTCTATTCGTGATTAGATCTTTCAAGAATTTAGCATACCTTGGCATTCCTGAAATTACATCAATGAAAGGAAGATTTACATTTATCTGTTTAAACATATCCAAGAATTTGGATTGCTCGGCTTCAAGTTTTTCTTTCTTCATTTTACTTGGATAAGGAAGTGGTGGTTGATATGGTTTAACATAAGGTTTATCCTTAACTGTGTTATCTTTATTAACCTTTTCAACTACCGGTTCTTTTTCCTTATCCTGATCAGGTTGTGGTTCTTGTGTAGTAGGAATAGTTTCATCAGAAGTTACAGGTATTTCAGGTGGTTTAAGTGTTGTACCACTTCTTGTGGTAATAGCTTTAGCTGTTTCATTCCGGGGGTTAGCATTTGTATCGCTTGGTAGACTTCCCGGTTTTCTTTCACCTATTAACCTTGCTAGGTTACTCACTTCTTGTTCCAGATTTTGAATAGAAGCTTGTTGATTTCTAAATGCTTGAGCATTTTGTTCATTGGTTTGTTTTTGAGATGTGAAAAACTGCGTTTGAGTTTCAACTAGCTTCGTCATCATATCTTCTAAATTCGGCTTTTTATCATCGGTTTGTTGTGGTGGTTTGTTTTGAAAATTCGGTCTTTGCTGATTGTAAGTATTATTGGATACTTGTTGATTGCTAGGACCTTGTTGGTTGTTGTATGGAATATTTCGGTTATAATTCTGGTTTTGATTGTAAATCGGTCTTGGCGGTTGATAATTATTCTGATAATTATTTCCAGGCCTTTGGTTTATGTATGAAATATTCTCTCTTTGTTCCATTGTTAATTCAATACTGAGACAATCTTTTGTCAAATGTGGTCCTCCACACTGCTCACAACTAATTCGTATAGCATGAATATCCTTAGTCATCTTTTCCATTCGTCTCTCGAAAGCATCTATCTTTGCGGAAATGGAATCTAAGTCATGGCTAGAATCGGCTCTAGCTGCTTTAGATGATCTAATGATATCTTTTTCTTGGTGCCACTCATGTGAGTGGGAAGCAGTATTATCAATAATTTTGTAAGCATCAGTTTCGGTTTTCTTCATAATCGAACCACCAGCTGCTATGTCTATGTCTTTTCTTGTAGTGATGTCGCATCCTTGGTAAAATATTTGTACTATTTGACAGGTGTCTAAACCATGTTGCGGACATCCTCTTAACAACTTTCCATATCTTGTCCACGCCTCATATAGAGTTTCATTTGGCTTCTGTGTGAACGTAACAATTTCTGCTTGAAGTCTTACGGCTTTAGATGCAGGAAAGAATTGTTTAAGAAATTTATCAATTAAAACATCCCATGTATCAATCGCCCCTTCGGGTAACGATTCCAACCAATCTTTGGCTTCTCCCTTTAAAGTCCAGGGAAATAACATGAGATATATTTGTTCATCCTCCACTTCTCGTATTTTAAATAGTGTGCAGATCCTATTAAAGGTACGTAGATGTTCATTTGGATCTTCCTTCGGCGCACCACTAAATTGGCATTGATTAGTCACCATGTGTAGAATTTGTCCTTTGATTTCATAATCTGGCGCATTAATGTCTGGATGGGTAATTGCGTGACCTTGGCCAGTGCGTTTAGCTCTCATTCGGTCTTCCATACTTAAAGGTTCCAGATTCTCCATAATTGAATTTGTTGAATCGGTATCACTGAATGATTCTGATTTAATAGTTCGTTCCTCAACAATCTCTGTTTGAATGATTGGTGGTTCCGGAGGAAAGTTTAATGGTTCAGGATCTATGAACCGTTCCTGAATATTTTCTGGATTCTCAATTGTGAGGTTTGTTTCAAAAACTGGATTATCGGAAATTTGAACTGAAGTACTTGGTCGACTGGATGACGATTCTAAAGAAAAATCAACGGCGGTTATATTTGTTAAACGATGTCTTGATCGAGTTACAGGTGGTGAACGTACAAAAGGTGATGAACGTCTTGCTCGGTGCATTCACAGAATATCCTATTAGTTTTTAAAAGGAAAGAAAAATTATAATAAGTTATCCAATCAATAGACTTTTCTGATTTTGCCCACGTTTCGAATAGCCAAAAGATGCAGCAGAGGGGCAGGATTCGTTTGGTCTCAATATAATTGAGGACTGTTTGGCTCCAATAACCCGGTCCACGTACAAATCCAACTATTACTACGAACCAGAAAATTTTGATGTCTATTAATTTAACCACTTAAAATAAATTTTCGTAATTTTAAGAAATTTAGATAAGAAGTAGAATAAAATTCTAAGTCCTAAAACTAGAATGGCGAGAAATAAGAGAGAAAAAGATTTCGTCGCAAAAGGTCGAAAAAGAAAAATGGTAAAAAAAAATAAAAGGTGACGGAAAAATAAAAGAAACTTATAAAAACTTAAAAATACTTAATTAATTTAACCTTATTACTATAACTAACTTAAAATTATAATCGCAAATTGAAATTACTAATTGGAATGATAATTGGTACATAGTAAAAGGTCTAAAAATATTAAAGCTTACAGGAAAAACTAAATCCCAAATGGAAATAACTTAAAAAGAAACTAAAACTTAAAAAGGCGTCGCAAAATTCTAAAGCACCTAAATCTTAGTCTAAAGAAAAAGCACTTAAGGAATTCTACGGCAAAGCCTAAAAATCTAGGAGTAAAAATAACTATAGCTAAAACTAAGTTTAAAATTAATTATGAGCTAAAAAATACAAATATTACGCTACAACGATTAAAAAGGTACAAAATATAAAAATATACAAAAAGTTGTAAAAATTACAATTTTTATAAAAATATTATTTTTATATTATTTATTTAATAAAACTACTAATTTTACAATTTAATAAAACTAATTAATACTAAATATATAAATAAAAAGTATAAGTAAAATTAAAACTAATAATAATAATAATAGTAATTAGGTTTTAATAATAATAATAATTAAAAATAATTAAAAAAATAACCCGTGATTAGGGTTTTGTCCGTGTGTCAGAGGACCTCCGCGAGTTGCGGTGAATAAAGAGGAAAACCCCGCGAGTCGCGGGGTTCAGGAATTCAGTTGACAGGTTTTGTTTTTACGCGTTTTTCTTTATTTTATTTTTTTTTTATTTTGTTTTTTTCTGTTTTTAGTTTAAATAAACGATTTTTAATAAAGTTTATATTTTTATAAATTAAAATAAAGATAAAGAAACTTATAAAACTTAAATATTTAACAAAATCCTAAAAATACTTATATTTTTGTTTTTCTTTTTATATTTTTGAATGATTAAAACGTAATTTTTACAAAAACGACTTTTAATAAAAGTAAATAAAAATCTTTTTTTTTTTTTTTCTATATTAGCGTTGCGCTTCCGGCTTTTAAGAGTGTTCCCCGGCAGCGGCGCCAAAAATACTTGATGTCGAACGAGGTGTATATAAAATAGTTATTATTTTACTAGGAAAATACTATTAAATACGATACAATTTTACACAAGATATTTATTTATTTATAGAATGGATATACTTAAACCTTGCTACAACACTTATAGGCAGTGTACCTAATCGTACAGTAGTGTAGTTTTTAGTAAGTCCGGTTCGTTCCACAGGGAGATCTTTAAGCAAAGCTCAACGCTATATTAGTTTACTTTTATAAAAATACAAATATATATATAGGTAATATTATTATTATAAAGGGGGGTTTTTACCGTTTAATGACCGGTTTGTCGATTTTAAAACTTTAGTCGCAGTTAAAACCTAATGTAAAATATAAAATAAATACAAGACTTTAAATTAAAGCGTAAAGTAAATAACGATAATGAAATTGCGAATAATAAAAATGCGATAAAAATTAAATTGCGATAATTAAAAAGTACGATAATTAAAAGTGCGATAAAATGAAATAACAATAAATAAAAGTGCGATAATTAGAAGTGCAATTAAATATAAAATAAAGGAAATTAAATATGAAATAAAAGAATTATGCTTATTTAAACTTCCGTAATCATGATGTTTGACGTGTTGATTTTAGTTTTATGCCCATGGGTTAATTGTCCTTTGTCCTGGATTATTCAATATGTCCGTCTGGTTTTTGTCCATAACAGTCCATCAGTCATAAATATAAATTGCAAGTGTCCTTGTCAAATTATTATTATACCCGAAGATAAATATTCCAACTAATTGGGGATTCGAATTGTAACAAGGTTTTAATACTTTGTTTAATGAATACACCAGGTTATCGACTGCGTGTAAACCAAGGTTTTACTACTTTGTTAACAATTACACCAATTACCCTTGAATGTAATTTCACCCCTGTTTTAATTATTCTAGTGGCTATTAATCCATTCCCGTGTCCGGTTAAATGAACGATTATTCGTACATATAAATACCCCGCCCATCGTGTCCGATCGAGTGTATATGGTAATTTATAGGGACGCCCAATTGTAAATCTTTATATTAACATTAACAAACTTTCGTTTAGTTAAACAAATATAAAGCCCATTAATAGCCCATAGTCTAGTTTCCACAAGTGTCGTTCTTTTGTCCAAACCCCAATTATGGTACAAAGCCCAATTACCCAATTTTAGTAATTAGCCCAACATCATGATTACTTCGTTTTAAACAAGCATAATAATAACTTAGCTACGAGACATTAATATAAAAAGGTTGAACATAACTTACAATGATTAAAAATAGCGTAGCGTTACACGGACAGAATTTCGACTTACACCCTTACAACATTCGCTAACATACCCTTATTATTAGAATTATAATTAAAATTAAAATATAAATTATAAATATAAATATATATTACTCGTATATATTGAGAGAGATGAAAATATGATATATTTTTGATCAGAATTCGGGTTGATTTATAGCCAGGAATGATTTTTGGGGCTCCGCGACTCGCGGCAAAAAGCCCTTCAAACTCCGCGAGTCGCGGAGAGGTATTTTCATTTCACACCCTTAGAGTTTCTGGCTGCCGACGGTTTTAATAATATATATATATAATATATATATAATTAATATAATTAATTATATATTATATTATATTTATATACATAGTTAACTTGTAATTTTTAGTCCGTTGCGTCGAGCGTTAAGAGTTGACTCTGGTCCCGGTTCCGGATTTTCGAACGTCCTCGCGTACAATTTAATATCTTGTACTTTGCGTTTTGAATCTTGTACTCTTGTGATTTCGAGACGTTTCTTATCAATAATTGGAACCTTTTTGATTGTCTTTTGTTCTTTTGAGCTTTTTGGTCGTTTGCGTCTTCAAATCGTCGAATCTGTCTTTTGTCTTCACCTTTTATTATTTAAACGAATATCACTTGTAAATAGAACAATTGCAACTAAAAGCTTGTCTTTCTTGAGGAATAATGCTATGAAATATATGTTCGTTTTTAGCATTATCAAACAGACACCCTAATTGACGCGAATTCTAAAGATAGATCTATTGGGCCTAACAAACCCCATCCAAAGTACCAGATGCTTTAGTACTTCGAAATTTATATCATATCCGAAGGGTGTCCCGGAATGATGGGGATATTCTTATATATGCATCTTGTTAATGTCGGTTACCAGGTGTTCACCATATGAATGATTTTTATCTCTATGTATGGGATGTGTATTGAAATATGAAATCTTGTGGTCTATTGTTACGATTTGATATATATAGGTTAAACATATAACTCACCAACATTTTTGTTGACGTTTAAAGCATGTTTATTCTCAGGTGAATACTAAGAGCTTCCGCTGTTGCATACTAAAATAAGGACAAGATTTAGAGTCCATGTTTGTATGATATTGTGTAAAAACTGCATTCAAGAAACTGATTTCGATGTAACATATTTGTATTGTAAACCATTATGTAATGGTCGTGTGTAAACAGGATATTTTAGATTATCATTATTTGATAATCTACGTAAAGCTTTTTAAACCTTTATTTATGAAATAAAGGTTATGGTTTGTTTTAAAAATGAATGCGGTCTTTGAAAAACGTCTCATATAGAGGTCAAAACCTCGCAACGAAATCAATTAATATGGAACGTTTTTAATCAATAAGAACGGGACATTTCAGTTGGTATCCGAGCGTTGGTCTTAGAGAACCAGAAAATTTGCATTAGTGTGTCTTATCGAGTTTGTTAGGATACATTAGTGAGTCTGGAATTCGATCGTGTTTTCTTTAAAAATGATTGCTTAACATTTTTGTTGGAAACTATATATTATTAACATGTATATATTATGTGATATATTAATCTCTTAACATGTTTGATATTGTGTGATAGATGTCTACCTCTAGCACAAATCCCATTGACTCACCTAATAATAATGAAGAGTCGAATATATATTGGACTGATTCACAAGTTCCCGAAGAGGAACCGGAAGAAGAATCAGAACCGGAAGAAGAATCAGAACCGGAAGAGGAGGAACCGGAGGAGGAAATAGAACCGGTGGGGGAAATAATAAAACGGTTAAGTAAAAGAAAATCCTCAACCAACCGACCAAGGTTAATTATGGTCAATGGTGTTTCCGCCAAGGAAGCAAAATATTGGGAGGATTACCAATTCTCCGATGAATCGGATTCCGACGAGAATTCCGATGATGTTATAGAAATTACCCCAACTGAATTTAAAAAAGCAAAAGAAAATAATAAGGGAAAGGGCATAAAAATAGAGAAATCTAATTCCAACCCCGATGAACTTTATATGTATCGTTAACCCCCGAAGTCCTTAAGTTGTAACAATGACCCGGGAACCTCTAAACCACCAGGTTTTTCTAAACCGTTGTGGAAAACGACAGCTAGTATTAGAGGAACATCATATATCCCTAGAAACTTGGCAAAATGAACCAAAACCGAAGAGGAAGAAACGAGCGAGTTGGAATAACATAGTTGTATTCGTGTGGTGTAATATATGTAATATAGTGTGCTTATGCTTTATGATATATGTAAAAATTGCTTGTATTAATAAGTATTTTTTTATGAATCTAACTCTTGTCTATTTTACAGTTTAAAAACACAAAATGGATAGACAACCCAATATTTTAAGAGACCTACCCGGAGACATGATTGATGAAATCTTGTCTAGAGTCGGTCAGAATTCCTCGGCACAACTATTTAAGGCGAGATCAGTTTGTAAGACATTCGAAGAACGTTCCAAGAATGTCTTGGTTTATAAGAGACTTTCGTTTGAAAGATGGGGGATATCACATTGAGAAACCCATAAGTTACGATGTGTTTACTTTGACGCATATATTGCGGGGAACCCAAATGCTATTTTATACAACGGGTTAAGAAATTATTTTGACTCAATGTATCCGAATATAGGACTTCATGATTTAGAAAAAGCGGCTAACATGCAACATAAAGAAGCATGCTATGCTTACGGGTTAGTAATGTTCGCTTCTCACCAAAGTGAGAAAAAGAACATCGGGCTACAGCTATTAAACAAAACGTTCCCACAAGTGACGGAGTCGGTAATTGGGGTAAGAAATGAGGTTTTTAGGTTATTACGAGACTGTTGGTCATTACGTAACCCTCGTCCCTTTGACGATGTTACAACACGCTGTCTTATCAACGGCCATAACGGTTATGTTCCACAAGACCAAGGATGGGAAGTAGTCCTAGTAAAATCAGAATGCATGACTTGTTTCTGGACGTATGAATTACGTGTCTTTATTGCCTTTGCTGAACGACTTGTGTACTAGCTAGAATTATCTTCACAACTATCTTGTATCAAAGTTATTGTGTGCTATATTTCATGCTTTATGTAAAATAAGCGGTATTGTAAGTTTGTAAAATATTGTATAAAAGTTTGAACGCGAAATATTATTATAATCAGTTTTTCATATAGAATTGTAGTAGTTGAATTGTATATTAGCTACTAAGTATGAACTTAACGGGTAGGTACTACCCGAATTTAAACTTATAAAATGCTAAAATGAAGAAAAAGCTTTTATAAATGAGTTCATATTATGCTACGAAATACTATTAACTACTCTTAATATTCTGTATGATTAACTTGTTCCATTTGACCATCTTGAAGGAAATGGCACCGACTACTCGACACACCGTGAATATGAATGAAGAGGAATTCCGTACTTTTCTAGCTTCAAACATAGCCGCAGTACAGGCTGCGCTACATACCAACAATAACCTTGGATCTAGCAGTACAGGAAATCGTGTAGGATGCACCTACAAAGAATTCACTGCCTGCAAACCTTTGGAATTTGATGGAACCGAAGGACCAATCGGATTGAAACGGTGGACTGAGTAGGTCGAATAAGTAAGTGTACTGAAGAGGACAAAGTGAAGTACGCTACGCATACCTTCACAGGTTCTGCGTTAACATGGTGGAATACCTATCTAGAGCAAGTGGGACAAGATGATGCTTACGCACTACTGTGGTCAGCATTCAAGCACTTGATGAACGAGAAGTACCGTCCCAGAACCGAGGTCAATAAGCTCAAGACAGAACTTAGAGGGTTATGAACCCAAGGATTTGATATTACCACGTACGAAAGACGATTCACAGAATTGTGCCTATTGTGTCCGGGAGCGTTCGAAGATGAGGAAGAGAAGATCGACGCGTTTGTGAAAGGATTACCGGAAAGAATCCAAGAAGATATAAGTTCACACGAGCCCGCCTCCATACAACAGGCATGTAGAATGGCTCACAAACTAGTGAACCAGATTGAGGAAAGAATTAAAGAACAGACGGCTGAAGAGGCCAATGTGAAGCAAGTCAAAAGAAAGTGGGAGGAAAACGGTGATAAGAATCACCAATACAACAACAACAGTAATTACAATAATACTCGCAACAATTATCCCAACAATCGCAACATCAATCTCAACTACAACAAACGGCCCAACAACAATAACAACAACAACAACAACAACAATAACAACAACAACAACAACAACAACAACAACAGCAACTACAACAATCATCCCAACAACAATAACAACCGCAACAACAACAACAATCAGAAGCAGCTATGCCAAAGGTGTGAAAAGTATCACTCGGGGTTCTGCACCAAATTTTGCAACAAGTGTAAAAGAAATGGTCATAGCGCGGTGAAGTGTGAGGTCTACGGACCAGGGGTTAACAGAACGAAAGGAACAAATGGTGTCAGAACGAGTAATGGCGGAGCAAGTAGTGTCGGAGCAAGTTATGCTAATGTAGTTTGTTATAAATGTGGAAAACCGGGCCACATTATTAGAAATTGCCCGAACCAGGAGAACACGAATGGACAAGGCCGCGGAAGAGTTTTCAATATTAATGCGGCAGAGGCACAGGAAGACTCGGAGCTTGTTACGGGTACGTTTCTTATTGACAATAAATCTGCTTACGTTTTATTTGATTCGGGTGCAGATAGAAGCTATATGAGTAGAGATTTTTATGCTAAATTAAGTTGTCCATTGACGCCGTTGGATAGTAAATTTTTACTCGAATTAGCAAACGGTAAATTAATTTCAGCAGATAATATATGCCGGAATCGAGAAATTAAACTGGGTAGCGAAATATTTAAGATTGATTTGATACCAGTAGAGTTAGGGAGTTTTGATGTAATAGTTGGCATGGACTGACTGAAGAAGGTGAAAGTAGAGATCGTATGTTATAAAAATGCAATTCGCATTGTACGAGAAGAAGGAGAACCCTTAATGGTGTACGGAGAAAAGGGCAACATGAAGCTACATCTTATTAGTAATTTGAAGGCACAAAAACAAATAAGAAAAGGTTGCTATGCTGTTCTAGCACACGTCGAGAAACTACAAACTGAAGAAAAGAGCATCAATGATGTTCCCGTCGCAAAAGAATTTCCCGATGTATTTCCAAAAGAATTAACGGGATTACCCCCACATCGATCCGTTGAATTTCAAATAGATCTTGTACCAGGAGCTGCACCAATAGCTCGTGCTCCTTACAGACTCGCACCCAGCGAGATGAAAGAACTGCAAAGCCAATTACAAGAACTTTTTGAGCGTGGTTTCATTCGAACAAGCACATCACCGTGGGGAGCTCCTGTTTTGTTTGTCAAGATGAAAGATGGTACATTCAGGTTGTGTATCGTCTACCGAGAGTTGAACAAACTTACCATCAAGAACCGCTACCCACTACCGAGAATCGACGACTTATTTGATCAACTACAAGGCTCGTCTGTTTATTCAAAGATTGACTTACATTCCGGGTATCATCAAATGCGGGTGAAAGAAGATGATATTCCAAAGACTGCTTTCAGAACACGTTACGGTCATTACGAGTTTATGGTCATGCCGTTTGGTTTAACTAATGCACCAGTTGTGTTCATGGACCTTATGAACCGAGTGTGTGGACCATACCTTGACAAGTTTGTCATTGTTTTCATTGATGACATACTTATTTACTCAAAGAATGACCAAGAACACGGTGAACATTTGAGAAAGGTGTTAGAAGTATTGAGGAAGGAAGAATTGTACGCTAAATTTTCAAAGTGTGCATTTTGGTTGGAAGAAGTTCAATTCCTCGGTCACATAGTGAACAAAGAAGGTATTAAGGTGGATCCGGCAAAGATAGAAACTGTTGAAAAGTGGGAAACCCCGAAAACTCCGAAACACATACGCCAGTTTTTAGGACTAGCTGGTTACTACAGAAGGTTCATCCAAGACTTTTCCAGAATAGCAAAATCCTTGACTGCATTAACGCATAAAGGGAAGAAATTTGAATGGAAGGATGAACAAGAGAAAGCGTTTCAGTTATTGAAGAAAAAGCTAACTACGGCACCTATATTGTCATTGCCTGAAGGGAATGATGATTTTGTGATTTATTGTGACGCATCAAAGCAAGGTCTCGGTTGTGTATTAATGCAACGAACGAAGGTGATTGCTTATGCGTCTAGACAATTGAAGATTCACGAGTAAAATTATATGACGCATGATTTGGAATTAGGCGTGGTTGTTTTTGCATTAAAGACTTGGAGGCACTACTTATATGGGGTCAAAAGTATTATATATACCGACCACAAAAGTCTTCAACACATATTAAATCAGAAACAACTGAATATGAGGCAGCGTAGGTGGATTGAATTGTTGAATGATTACGACTTTGAGATTCGTTACCACCCGGGGAAGGCAAATGTGGTAGCCGATGCCTTGAGCAGGAAGGACAGAGAACCCATTCGAGTAAAATCTATGAATATAATGATTCACAATAACCTTACTACTCAAATAAAGGAGGCGCAACAAGGAGTTTTAAAAGAGAGAAATTTAAAGGATGAAATACCCAAAGGATCGGAGAAGCATCTTAATATTTGGGAAGACGGAACCCGGTATAGGGCTGAAAGGATTTGGGTACCAAAATTTGGAGATATGAGAGAAATGGTACTTAGAGAAGCTCATAAAACCAGATACTCAATACATCCTGGAACGGGAAAGATGTACAAGGATCTCAAGAAACATTTTTGGTGGTCGGTTATGAAAGCCGATGTTGCTAAATACGTAGGAGAATGTTTGACGTGTTC
This sequence comes from Rutidosis leptorrhynchoides, assembly GCF_046630445.1. Lineage (NCBI taxonomy): Eukaryota > Viridiplantae > Streptophyta > Magnoliopsida > Asterales > Asteraceae > Rutidosis > Rutidosis leptorrhynchoides. The sequence continues at coordinate 106,720,545 of NC_092338.1, read as the reverse complement.
TAAGGTCAAAGCTGAGCATCAGAAACCATCAGGTCTACTTCAACAACCCGAAATCCCAGAATGGAAATGGGAAAACATTACCATGGATTTCATCACTAAATTACCAAGGACTGCAAGTGGTTTTGATACTATTTGGGTAATAGTTGATCGTCTCACCAAATCAGCACACTTCCTGCCAATAAGAGAAGATGACAAGATGGAGAAGTTAGCACGACTGTATTTGAAGGAAGTCGTCTCCAGACATGGAATACCAATCTCTATTATCTCTGATAGGGATGGCAGATTTATTTCAAGATTCTGTCGGACATTACAGCAAGCATTAGGAACTCGTCTAGACATGTGTACTGCCTATCATCCACAAACTGATGGGCAGAGCGAAAGGACGATACAAAAGTTTGAAGACATGCTACGAGCATGTGTTATTGATTTCGGAAACAGTTGGGATCGACATCTACCGTTAGCAGAATTTTCCTACAACAACAGCTACCATTCAAGCATTGAGATGGCGCCGTTTGAAGCACTTTATGGTAGAAAGTGCAGGTCTCCGAATTGTTGGAGTGAAGTGGGGGATAGACAGATTACGGGTCCGGAGATAATACAAGAAACTACCGAGAAGATCATCCAAATTCAACAACGGTTGAAAACCGCCCAAAGTCGACAAAAGAGCTACGCTGACATTAAAAGAAAAGATATAGAATTTGAAATTGGAGAGATGGTCATGCTTAAAGTTGCACCTTGGAAAGGCGTTGTTCGATTTGGTAAACGAGGGAAATTAAATCCTAGGTATATCGGACTATTCAAGATTATTGATCGTGTCGGACCAGTAGCTTACCGACTTGAGTTACTGATAATGCTAAAAACGAACATATATTTCATAGCATTATTCCTCAAGAAAGACAAGCTTTTAGTTGCAATTGTTCTATTTACAAGTGATATTCGTTTAAATAATAAAAGGTGAAGACAAAAGGCAGATTCGACAAATTGAAGACAAAAAGGTCCAAAGAGCTAAAAAGTACAAGATACAATCAAAAAGGTTCAAAATATTGATGAGGAACGTCTCAAAATGACAAGAGTACAAGTTACAAGACGCAAAGTACACGATATAAAATAATACGCGAGGACGTCCGAAAATCCGGAACCGGGACCTGAGCCAAGAAGAAACGCCCGACGCAACGGACCAAAAATATCTAGTCTACTATGCACAAGAATATAATATAATATATATATAATTATATATAATTATATATTATATATATTATTATTATTATATTACGTCGGCAAGAAGAAAACAAAAGTAGTTGGCTGAATCCAGGGTGGCCATGCGACTCGCATGGCCAGAAGCACAAAACCATGCGAGTCGCATGGTGTGAGATTGCTGGTCAGGTCCTATAAATAGCCAGTTTTCTGACGAGTTTTAAACATCATTTTTTCTTCTCTTCATACGAAGTAATATATATTTATATTTATAATTTATATTTTAATTTTAATTATAATTCTAATAATAAGGGTATGTTAGCGAATGTTGTAAGGGTGTAAGTCGAAATTCTGTCCGTGTAACGCTACGCTATTTTTAATCATTGTAAGTTATGTTCAACCTTTTTATATTAATGTCTCGTAGCTAAGTTATTATTATGCTTGTTTAAAACGAAGTAATCATGATGTTGGGCTAATTACTAAAATTGGGTAATTGGGCTTTGTACCATAATTGGGGTTTGGACAAAAGAACGACACTTGTGGAAACTAGGCTATGGGCTATTAATGGGCTTTATATTTGTTTAACTAAATGAAAGTTTGTTAATGTTAATATAAAGATTTACAATTGGGCGTCCCTATAAATTACCATATACACTCGATCGGACACGATGGGCGGGGTATTTATATGTACGAATAATCGTTCATTTAACCGGACACGGGAATGAATTAATAGCTACTAGAATAATCAAAACAGGGGTGAAATTACATTCAAGGGTAATTGGTGTAATTGTTAACAAAGTAGTAAAACCTTGGTTTACACGCAGTCGATAACCTGGTGTATTCATTAAACAAAGTATTAAAACCTTGTTACAATTCGAATCCCCAATTAGTTGGAATATTTATCTTCGGGTATAATAATAATTTGACAAGGACACTTGCAATTTATATTTATGACTGATGGACTGTTATGGACAAAAACCAGACGGACATATTGAATAATCCAGGACAAAGGACAATTAACCCATGGGCATAAAACTAAAATCAACACGTCAAACATCATGATTACGGAAGTTTAAATAAGCATAATTCTTTTATTTTATATTTAATTTCCTTTATTTTATATTTAATTGCACTTCTAATTATCGCACTTTTATTTATTTTATTTTATCGCACTTTTAATTATCGTACTTTTTAATTATCGCAATTTAATTTTATCGCATTTTTATTATTCGCAATTTCATTATCGTTATTTACTTTACGTTTTAATTTAAAGTCTTGTATTTATTTTATATTTTACATTAGGTTTTAACTGCGACTAAAGTTTTAAAATCGACAAACCGGTCATTAAACGGTAAAAACCCCTCTTTATAATAATAATATTACTTATATATATATTTGTATTTTTATAAAAGTAAACTAATATAGCGTTGAGCTTTGCTTAAAGATCTCCCTGTGGAACGAACCGGACTTACTAAAAACTACACTACTGTACGATTAGGTACACTGCCTATAAGTGTTGTAGCAAGGTTTAAGTATATCCATTCTATAAATAAATAAATATCTTGTGTAAAATTGTATCGTATTTAATAGTATTTTCTGCGTAAAATATAAGCTATTTTATGTACACCTCGCGAAACATCAAGTATTTTTTGGCGCCGCTGCCGGGGAACGCTCGCCGAAGCAAAACGCCATATTTTTAATTTTTAAGTTATAATTAGTTTTTGTAAAATTTATATTTTTGTTTAAAAATTAAAAAGATATAAAAAAAAAAAAAAAAAGGGCATTTAAAATCGAAAAAAAAAAAAAGTATTTTAAATATATTTTTAAGTTTTTCTTTTTACAAAATTATAAAGTATTTTAAGTTTATTTTTAGTTTTAAAAAAAATTAAGTTTTATTTTAATTATATATATACATTTATATTTTAAATATAAAACAGAAAAAAAAAAAATATAATAATAATCGGGCCAAGGTACTGTAGCAGCCCAACTTTTGGCCTGGATCCGAACATCATGCGAGTCGCATGGCATTTCAACTAAACCCCATGCGAGTCGCATGAAGGGTCTGACAGGGCCACATTCAAACCCTAATTTCGCATTTAATGCGTATTAATTTATTATTATTATTTAAACCCTAGTTTTATTTATTATTATTAATTAAGTTTTAGTTATTTAAATTAATTATTACTTTTAACTAGTTTTAATTATATAATACTTAATACTTTAAATTATAAAATATAAAAATAATATTTTTATAAAATCTAATATTTTTATAACTTTTAATAACTTTTAATATTTTGTACCTTTTTAATCGTTGTAGCGTAACTTTTGTATTTTTTTTAGCTCATAATTAATTTTAAACTTAGTTTTTGCTATAGTTATTTTTACTCCTAGATTTTTAGGCTTTGCCATAGAATTCCTTAAGTGTTTTTTTTCTTTAGACTAAGATTTAGGTGCTTTAGAATTTTGCGACGCCTTTTTAAGTTTTAGTTTCTTTTTAAGTTATTTCCATTTGGGATTTAGTTTTTCCTTGTAAGCTTTAATATTTTTAGACCTTTTACTATGTATCAATTATCATTCCAATTAGTAATTTCAATTTGCGATTATAATTTTAAGTTAGTTGTAGTAATAAGGTTAAATTAGTTAAGTATTTTTAAGTTTTTATAAGTTTCTTTTATTTTTCCGTCACCTTTTATTTTTCAACCATTTTTCTTTTTCGACCTTTTGCGACGAACTCTTTTTCTTTCTTATTTCTCGCTATTCTAGTTTTTAGGACTTAGAATTTTTTCTACTTCTTATCTAAATTTCTTAAAATTACGAAAATTTATTTTAAGTGGTTAAATTGATAGACATCAAAATTTTCTGGTTCGTAGTAATAGTTGGATTTGTACGTGGACCGGGTTATTGGAGCCAAACAGTCCTCAATTATATTGAGACCAAACGAATCCTGCCCCTCTGCTGCATCTTTTGGCTATTCGAAACGTGGGCAAAATCAGAAAAGTCTATTGATTAGATAACTTATTATAATTTTTCTTTCCTTTTAAAAAACTAATAGGATATTCTGTGAATGCACCGAGCAAGACGTTCATCACCTTTTGTACGTTCACCACCTGTAACTAGATCAAGACATCGTTTAACAAATATAACCGCCGTTGATTTTTCTTTAGAATCGTCATCCAGTCGACCAAGTACTTCAGTTCAAATTTCCGATAATCCAGTTTTTGAAACAAACCTCACAATTGAGAATCCAGAAAATATTCAGGAACGGTTCGTAGATCCTGAACCATTAAACTTTCCTCCGGAACCACCAATCATTCAAACAGAGATTGTTGAGGAACGAACTATTAAATCAGAATCATTCAGTGATACCGATTCAACAAATTCAATTATGGAGAATCTGGAACCTTTAAGTATGGAAGACCGAATGAGAGCTAAACGCACTGGCCAAGGTCACGCAATTACTCATCCAGACATTAATGCGCCAGATTATGAAATCAAAGGACAAATTCTACACATGGTGACTAATCAATGCCAATTTAGTGGTGCGCCGAAGGAAGATCCAAATGAACATCTACGTACCTTTAATAGGATCTGCACACTATTTAAAATACGAGAAGTGGAGGATGAACAGATATATCTCATGTTATTTCCCTGGACTTTAAAGGGAGAAGCCAAAGATTGGTTGGAATCGTTACCTGAAGGGGCGATCGATACATGGGACGTTTTAATTGACAAATTTCTTAAACAATTTTTTCCTGCATCTAAAGCCGTAAGACTTCAAGCTGAAATTGTTACGTTCACACAGAAGCCAAATGAAACTCTATATGAGGCGTGGACAAGATATGGAAAGTTGTTAAGAGGATGTCCGCAACATGGTTTAGACACCTGTCAAATAGTACAAATATTCTACCAAGGATGCGACATCACTACAAGAAAAGACATAGATATAGCAGCTGGTGGTTCGATTATGAAGAAAACCGAAACTGATGCTTACAAAATTATTGATAATACTGCTTCCCACTCACATGAGTGGCACCAAGAAAAAGACATCATTAGATCATCTAAAGCAGCTAGAGCCGATTCTAGCCATGACTTAGATTCCATTTCCGCAAAGATAGATGCTTTCGAGAGACGAATGGAAAAGATGACTAAAGATATTCATGCTATACGAATTAGTTGTGAGCAGTGTGGAGGACCACATTTGACAAAAGATTGTCTCAGTATTGAATTAACAATGGAACAAAGAGAGAATATTTCATACATAAACCAAAGGCCTGGAAATAATTATCAGAATAATTATCAACCGCCAAGACCGATTTACAATCAAAACCAGAATTATAACCGAAATATTCCATACAATAACCAACAAGGTCCTAGCAATCCACAAGTATCCAATAATGCTTACAATCAGCAAAGACCGAATTTTCAAAACAAACCACCACAACAAACCGATGATAAAAAGCCGAATTTAGAAGATATGATGACGAAGCTAGTTGAAACTCAAACGCAGTTTTTCACATCTCAAAAACAAACCAATGAACAAAATGCTCAAGCATTTAGAAATCAACAAGCTTCTATTCAAAATCTAGAACAAGAAGTAAGTAACCTAGCAAGGTTAATAGGTGAAAGAAAACCGGGAAGTTTACCTAGTGATACAAACGCTAACCCCCGGAATGAAACAGCTAAAGCTATTACCACAAGAAGTGGTATAACACTTAAACCACCTGAAATACCTGTAACTTCTGATGAAACTATTCCTACTCCACAAGAACCACAACCTGATCAAGATAAGGAAAAAGAACCGGTAGTTGAAAAGATTAATGAAGATAACACAGTTAAGGATAAACCTTATGTTAAACCATACCAACCACCACTTCCTTATCCGAGTAAAATGAAGAAGGAAAAACTTGAGGCCGAGCAATCCAAATTCTTGGATATGTTTAAACAGATAAATGTAAATCTTCCTTTCATTGATGTAATTTCAGGAATGCCAAGGTATGCTAAATTCTTGAAAGATCTAATCACGAATAGAAAGAAAATGGAAGAACTCTCGGCTGTTACTATGAATGCTAATTGTTCAGCAGTGCTGTTGAATAAGATACCAGAAAAACTATCTGATCCAGGAAGTTTCACAATTCCATGTTTTCTGGGTAGTCTTAGTTCAATAGAAGCATTGGCTGATTTAGGAGCTAGTATAAATCTAATGCCGTATTCACTATACGCTAAACTAGACCTTGGAGAATTAAAACCAACAAGAATAAGCATACAACTAGCCGACCGATCAATAAAATATCCTAGAGGGATAATGGAGAACATGCTAGTTAAAGTTGGTACTTTAGTATTCCCAGTAGATTTTGTTGTTCTGGACATGGAAGAAGATTCTCAAGTTCCTCTCATATTAGGAAGACCATTCTTAAACACGGCTAAAGCAATGATAGACGTGTTCGGTAAGAAACTGACCCTAAGTATAGAGGATGAGAGTGTTACCTTTTCAGTTGATAGAGCAATGCAACAACCACAATCTGCAGATGATACATGTTATTATATTCAAACTATAGATGCACATGCAGAATTATTAGAAGAATTTCCAGAATTACAAGGAACAGGAGAATGTTCTTTAGGAGAAGGTAATGAACCAATTGATGAAGCTGAAATGTTAGCTACACTTATAGCTAATGGATATGAACCAACAACAGAAGAAATTCAAATGCTAAAAGAAGAAGACAGATATCGATATAAATCATCGATAGAAGAACCTCCGAAATTAGAGTTAAAGCCACTTCCAAACCATTTGGAATACGCTTATTTACATGGTGAATCTGAATTGCCTGTAATAATATCGTCTTCTCTTACTGAAAATGAGAAATCACAACTCATTTCTGTGTTGAAAGCTCATAAACCAGCCATTGCATGGAAGATTCATGATATTAAAGGAATAAGTCCTTCGTATTGCACACATAAAATCCTTATGGAAGAAGGTCATAAAACGTATGTGCAACGTCAACGAAGACTAAATCCTAATATGCAAGATGTAGTTAAGAAAGAGATTATTAAGCTGCTAGATGCAGGTTTGATATATCCAATTTCTGATAGTCCATGGGTAAGCCCAGTTCAAAGCGTACCTAAGAAGGGTGGCATGACTGTCATTACAAATGAGAAAAATGAGCTTATTCCTACTAGGACTGTAACAGGATGGCGTGTATGTATTGATTATAGAAAATTAAATGACGCCACCAGAAAAGATCACTTTCCCTTACCTTTCATAGATCAAATGTTGGAAAGATTAGCCGGAAATAGTTACTATTGTTTTCTAGATGGATTTTCCGGATATTTTCAAATTCCAATAGCACCCGAAGATCAAGAGAAAACCACATTCACGTGCCCTTATGGTACTTTTGCTTACAAACGAATGCCATTTGGACTTTGTAACGCCCCTGCAACCTTTCAAAGGTGTATGATGGCGATTTTTCACGACATGATAGAAGAATGCATGGAAGTATTCATGGATGACTTTTCAGTCTTCGGTGATACATTTAAATCATGTCTAGTTAATCTGGAACGAATGCTAATTAGATGCGAAAAATCAAATCTAGTACTTAATTGGGAGAAATGCCATTTCATGGTTAAAGAAGGCATCGTTCTTGGACATAAAATTTCAAAAGAAGGAATTGAAGTGGATAGAGCTAAAGTAGATGTAATTGCTAAACTTCCACATCCCACCAATGTTAGAGGAGTTAGGAGTTTTCTAGGGCATGCCGGTTTTTACCGACGTTTCATAAAAGATTTTTCTAAAATTGCCACTCCTATGAATAAACTCCTAGAAAAGGATGCGCCATTCATCTTTTCAGATGAATGTATCAAATCTTTTAATATTCTTAAAGAAAAACTCACTAATGCGCCGATCATGATAACACCAAATTGGAATCTACCATTTGAACTAATGTGCGATGCAAGTGATTTTGCTATGGGAGCCGTTTTAGGACAAAGGATTGAAAAACGATTTCAACCTATATATTATGCTAGTAAGACGTTACAAGGAGCACAAACGAACTATACAACTACTGAAAAAGAACTCCTTGCTATTGTCTTTGCTTTTGACAAATTTCGATCATATCTCGTTCTAGCAAAAACGGTGGTCTATACCGACCATTCTGCTCTTAGATACCTATTTTCAAAACAAGATGCTAAACCAAGATTAATCCGTTGGATCTTACTCTTACAAGAGTTTGATATTGAAATCCGAGATAAAAAAGGAGCAGAAAATCTCGCCGCCGATCATCTTTCTCGTCTTGAAAATCCCGAATTAGAAGTTCTAAATGAATCGGCCATACAAGACAACTTTCCTGATGAATATCTATTGAAGATAGATTATAAAGAAATCCCATGGTTTGCAGACTATGCAAACTACTTAGTTTGTGGATTCCTTGAAAAAGGATTATCGTACCAAAGACGAAAGAAATTCTTCAGTGATATAAAACACTATTTCTGGGAAGATCCACATCTGTTTAAAAGTTGTCCCGATGGAATAATACGCCGATGTGTATTTGGAGATGAAGCGAGTAAAATTTTAAACCATTGTCACACAGGACCAACAGGAGGGCATTATGGGCCTCAACTAACAGCAAGAAAAGTTTATGAAGCTGGATTCTATTGGCCTACAATTTACAAAGACGCACACCTTCTTTGCAAATCCTGTGATGCATGTCAAAGGGCCGGAAGAATAAGTCAACGTGATGAAATGCCACAAAATGTCATCCAAGTATGTGAAGTATTTGACATTTGGGGTATTGACTTTATGGGTCCATTTCCAAAATCTCATAATAATTTATATATACTCGTAGCCATTGATTATGTATCTAAATGGGCGGAAGCACAAGCTCTCCCAACTAACGATGCACGAGTTGTAGTAAACTTTTTAAAACGTCTTTTTGCAAGGTTTGGAACACCGAAAGCTTTAATAAGTGATCGGGGTACTCATTTTTGTAATAATCAACTTGAGAAAGTTCTTAAAAGATATGGAGTAACTCATAAAATCTCCACTGCATATCATCCACAAACAAGTGGACAAGTTGAAAATACCAACCGAGCCTTAAAACGTATTCTAGAGAAAACCGTAGGATCAAATCCGAAGGAATGGTCCATTAAATTGGAGGATGCACTCTGGGCTTTTAGAACAGCCTACAAAACTCCAATTGGAACCACACCTTTTAGACTTGTTTATGGAAAAGCATGTCATCTTCCAGTAGAAATTGAACACAAAGCATTTTGGGCTTTGAAGACATGTAATCTTGATTTACATGAAGCCGGACGTCTACGATTAAGTCAACTAAACGAATTAGAAGAATTAAGACATGAAGCATACGAAAATTCGTTAATCTATAAAGAAAGAACGAAGAAATGGCATGATAAAAAAATCAGAAGTTCAAAAGAATTTAAAGAAGGAGATAGAGTTCTTCTTTTCAATTCACGATTCAAGCTATTTCCTGGAAAATTGAAATCAAGATGGTCTGGACCATTCATAGTCAAAAGAGTTTTCCCATACGGAACGATAGAATTGATAAATTCAAATGGGATTGAATTTAAAGTTAATGGTCACAGAGTTAAACATTACATACATGGTCCGATGGAAGTCGACAACGAAGTTAATCACAATTTCGACACCACAGCTAACTAAGTGTGGGGAGAATCAAGTCTTTAAAGGATAATATGTATTTCTGTTAGAGTTAGATTGTCTGTTTTCGTGTAGTTCTCGAAAATGGAACACGTATGGTCTTTCCCTAGCAGACCCTAAAGAACTAGTCTTCTCCCCCCATTCTGAATTTTTATTTTTTTTAGGTTTTTACGAAATGAAGACTGCCTGTGAACTAAACCATGGTCTAATGCTACACGCTTTGATCACTAAAAGAAATAATGACATACTCCCGAGTGAATTAGTATCAGTAATCAGAGAAAGAATGGACGGAGTTAGAAAAGGATCCAGATGCGAAGATAATAAGTTACAATTTGGTAAAGGAAAATCAAAATCCGCAGCGAAAAGAAGAGCACGACACCTAGAAAAATGTCACAAATGCGGAAAATGGTCACATGGAGGTAAATGTTCAAATAATCAAACCTATTCAAATACCGAATTTGTTACTTTATGCAGAGACGGACCGTTCATATGTTTAGAAGAAAAGACAATGAATGCTCGAGGTTACGCCTATGCAGCCATGGAAGACCAATTAAACCGACTATCTTATGAATATAATAGATCATATAACTAAGAAATCTATTTCACAGGTATGTCTGTACAGTTTTTATTTTTATTTTTATTTTTAACCTTTTGATAATAAACGCTAATTTGTTCGCTAAAAAGTATTAAATTGGTATTGAATAAAATTAGGTTTGGCGACCGAAATTATTGATATCCTCAAAAATTTATTACATCACTGCGAAATTTAACGTTTATTCTTAAGGTATAAATATCTTTAATCAATCAACCCAAAATATTTCAAAAATTCGTCATGAGTTAAATTAGGTCTTGGAACCGAAATTACTTTACCGAAAAGAGGGGCGCATATTTTTGATAATATTTGATTGATAAAAGTGGGATAAAAAGACAAAAAGATTTTTAATTTTATTTTTACCATATTTTTAAAATTAATATTTAAATCTTAAATTAATATTGTAAACTTTGTAAAACAATATATTTAAAATTGTAAATATTTGAATTTTTAAAATAAGTTTGATGTGAATTTATAATACGAATTTTTAAATTAAGTTTGGTGTGATTTTTTAATTTTTAAAATATGAAATTTTAATTTTATGCATTGTAAATTTTAAGTTTGGTGTGAATTTTTTTTTTTTAATTTTTAATTTTGAATTTTATATTTAAGTTGTGTGAATTTAAAAACAAAAATTTACTTTATCTCATTAAGTTAAAAATATGATTTTTAAAATTCGTCGTAAGTTGAAGACTAGGTCTTTGAACCGAAATTGCTTTACCCGAGGGAGAGACGAGAACTTTTATTATCATTATTTTTAATCTTTTTGATTTAAAGTATGCCAAAAAAATTAAAAAATCCAAAAATCTAAGCTTTTAAAACAATCGCTACAAAAAGACAAATTTTAAAATTTTGTCGAGGGACGGACTAGGGCATCGTCCCGAAACGACCTCGTCTTAAAAAGAAACAAAATTTTTAAAATTTTATTAAATTTTATGTTTTAAAAGTTTAAGGTTTATAAAAAAAAAAAAAAAAAAAAAAAAAAAAAAAAAAAAAAAAAAAAAAAAAAAAAAACCTGGAATTACACCCCATGCGAGTCGCATGGGGGAAAGGCTTAAGCCATGCGACTCGCATGGCCATAAAATACTGGACAGGATCAAAAAGGCAGCGAGCTGCTCTGTCTCTCACATTACACACACATATACACGAACCATCTCCAAAACCCTCTCAATTTTTCACCAATTTTCACCAAATTTCTTGCAAAACTTCACAATAATCATGCCTAGATTCAGTAGTCTCAACCCCTTCAGGAGAAAGGTAAAGATTTCACCCCTAATCTCTTTAAATTCGAATTTTTGTGTTCTTGAGCTAGAAAATATATATTTTGATTTTGTTAAATTTAGGTGTAATTAGAGCTAAATTGTTGTTATATTATGCATGTATATCCTAGATAGAAGCTATTTAACATGATTTGAAGCTAAAAACTTCAAATTTTTAAGAATCTAGGGTTTGTGTTCTTGAGCAATTTGGGGCTTTTTGATATAAACAGGTTATGGCCGATTTTTGTCATGAATTGTTGCTAAATTAAGTAGTGTAACATGTTTAGGTAGTTAATTGATCCAAACTTTGAGCCTAAACATGTTTTTGAGAATTAAAGTGGACTTTTTAAGTCTAAAAATTCATGAACTTGGATAATTTGATATAAAGGCCATTTGAAACTTGTTTCATTGCTAGTAGTGATTATTTTGGCATGTTATTTAAGATAAATGCTTATGAACTTGATGTACATTTTTCGTATATGCTTATTTGACAAAGTGTAGACTTGACAAAAATATGAAAATGAACACTAGTTTGATTTGAATGCCATGTAACAAGTGTTTAATTGCTATAATGATTATTGTTGACATGTTTAAGAGTTTAAATGTGATAAAACATTGTACACATTTTCGTATGTAAAAGTGTAGAATTGTTATTGTTAAGAAAATGTGTATAAAATGTGTTATGAATTGAACATGTCATCATAATTGTTTCAAGTTATTATTTTGCTAACACTAATGCATATTTGGATGCAAAAATTTTGTGTTTAATGTGTTTTGCAGAAAGCCGATACTGGAGGTTCAGGAGCATCATCATCCAGGCAACCAGAGCCCGAACCGCAAATGTTTCATGAACAAGAACAGCATATGCAACAAGAAGAAGAAGAACAGGAGGAGCAACATATTCCATATCACGATCAAGATCAATTATTCGTGAATCAGTTTCGTCAATTCGCTCCACATCAAAGGATTCTGAGTTTAGACATTAATGAAGATCAGTTACACCCAAATCTGAGATTTGATAGATGTTGGATAGAGTATCCAGACTATCAAAAGAACATGCACATTCTCTACTTTAAGGTTGTTGAAATGCCAAGGGCAATTGACTGGGTACCTTTGGAAACAGTTGACCTTGCCGAACCGATTCGGCAATTATTGGTGCAAAGGTATGGTAATTCTCAGTTTAACGATTGGATGCGCCTATTTTCCATTCGTAGAACCATATATAGGGAATGGTGTATAGAATTACTTAGTACTATTAAGTTAAACAGTGATGTTAGGAGGATAGATGATAGAAGCTTTATTAGATTTCTTTTAGGTGGACGCATGTACAGAATGTCCATGATAGATTTAGCCAGGGCCTTACAGATTTACACCCCTGCTGAACTTTTGAGCCCCGACTGTAATAGCCTGATTGCCCAAGGAGAAAGGGTAGATAGGGAATTTGATATTAACGCTGTCTGGAGGCGTATGTCCCACTTTAATGAATTTCACGCCAGTGGAAATCATACATACTTAGATATAGACAGAGCTGAACTCCGGGTGATTCATAGATTCTTAGCAAACACAATTACACAAAGGGGTAGGAATAAGGAGAAATTGACCGTAAATGATTTGTTCTACCTCAAGTGTATTAGAGACCCGAGGAGTTTCGTTAACATTCCCTATTGTGTTGGTTATTATCTCGCTAATGTAGTTTCGGGGATGAAATCGGGGAGTATTATAGGTGGTGGTATTTTCATTACTCTCATTGGAGAGTATTTAGGTGTAGATAAGCACCAAGGGGGTCCAATGAACGAAATAGAGGACGGAGGTGAAACTATAAGTTCAAACCTTTATCACGGTGCAAGGGTATTATTGATGAGACGTGGTCGGGTACATCGATACGAGGGACCTCAGCGACAGGTAGAGAGAGGTTCGGATGACGAGATGGAGGAGGCGAACAACATTATAGGAGTTGTTCGGGAGACTGCTCTTGATTTAGGTATTCGTATGGAGGATGAATACATGACGAACTATGATAGGCATATGCAGTACGAGGCATGGCAACGCCGGAATGACTACGAGCATTCCCGGCAACGAGAGCATGACCGATGGGATTATCATCAGCGCCAAATTATAAGCCAGTTGCAGCCTGGTGAGATGTATTATCCGACCCGACCCGCATACTATCCCGCACATCAGCCAGAGATGAGACCACCCTATGATTCATATGATTATGACGCAGCATACCAGTACACCTATAATCAGCCATGGAACCCGGACGCGAACATGAATTGGGATCCCTATCCTAATTATCCTCCTAACCCACCTCCTGATCAGTAGAGATAAGTTGGTAATTTTTATTTTAATTTTTTTTTTTAAAAACACTTAACATTTCTATTACGTTTATGTAATGTTTGATATTTCTATTATTATTGTGTACTAATATTTTTCTTATAGTTTGAAAGTGGGATGCCAAAGTTCCATTTCAAATTGCATGTATGATTATATTTGTATTGTATGTATTCTATTTTATGCACAAAACAGGGTAAAACAACGCGTTTTCAAAGACTGGCATTAAGTTCAGCAAAAGCAAGTAATTTTGACGACAATGATGCAAAATGTATGTGAAATAACAACAAGACGGAATGAACAAATGACGTGCACCATTTATCATTCAGCAAACAAACGCCAATATATTTGGAAACTTTGGTAAAAAATTTAATCATTTTCACACAAATCACCCTCAATAATTTAAATTGTTACTGATTTCTTGCAAATGAGGGCATTGCAAGATCTTAAGTGTGGGAAGGGGTTAAATTCTTTCGGATTTTAAAATTTTTATATTAAACACTTGGTTACCATTAAAAATACTAGTAAAGCAGTAGTTGTATTAGAATCTAGTGCTCTCTGATAAAAAAGAACAGCCCTAGTCTTATATACTGACTACCCAATTCTAGTAAAATTTTTCAAAATTTTCAATTAAATGAATTCAAAATCATGTTTATACATATTTATGAACGATAAAACTAGGTTTTAACACCGAAATTATTGTTACCTCGGAAAGGACATAAATTGAGAAACAAACTAAAATGTTAAAATTCATTTAAAATGGAATAGAGGACGATAAAAAGGAAAATAAAAGCCAAGTGTGGGAAAATTTACCAAGTTATTTTAAACATATGTCACATATATTTGTAACAAATAACTGAAAATACTTTTGCTTTGGACTAAACTAAACTGTTTTACCCGATGAAAGAAAAGAAGAGATGGATCCACACGATGAATCAATTCCATCATTAAAAGGAAGTAAAGTCTTCCGAAAAAGACACGCGCTTCTTGATTTAGGTCATGAAGTTGTCGTCCAGACCAGCTGTAGGTTGACGAAAAATCTAGAAAAGTCATCACTAAAATCAGCAGGAAATCCACGGACCTCAGCATTAAACAGGGTCGCCAAGTGGTCAGATTTATCCTAACCATGAGAAGGATTTATCTCGTACAATGGGGAGGCACCGTGCAAATTAGCTGGATAAGACTAATGAATCAGATCCCCAGAAAGGATAATCTCCTTAAAGATTAAAAATCAGCTTTTAAGACTGATATTACTCAATCCTAGAGATTGACCTTAAAGATTGAGAATTACAAACTCATGGAATTCGATGATATCTAAACTCGAGCTTGAACGAGAAAATATTTTGATCAAAATTATAAACCGATTTGTTTTCTGAAAAACCCATTTTCAATGCGTTCATTACCATTGAACGTAAAATCCTAGGAATTCACCTGGAATTCATTAGGTCACCTGAAATAAATCGGGTGTCAACCGTAAGAACGGTGGTTGCATAGCATGGTCAAAGACAGGACTTTGTGCCAAACCGACAAATTATAAGGGTGAGCTTTACTATTGCTCCTACCAAGGATAGTAATTGCGTCCGACACGTTATAGACCATAATTAAAAGCATGTCACGGGACATTGCCTTAACAGTTTCTTGTTCAACGCTTTCCTTTACAACCGGACGGTAGTTTGCCGAAAGGTAATATACGGGACAAGTAAACTGGACGTGTTGCTTTCCAAATACAAGGTTAGCAAGTGGGTGACACAAAACCGCAAGATTTGAGCTAAAATTTTCAAATCTGAAACCCACCAAACCCACAAAAATATTTTGCAAACACCGGTAAAGGGTTATTCCGGAAAACTTATCTAGGGGAAAAACTAGATTTAATTTTCAAAAGATCAAATGTTTTCATAAAGATCCAATTTCCTTAATGGATCTAAATTTTTATAGTCATGTGAGACTGTAAACCATATCGTTACTACCATTGTTTATACCGCCGTATAGAAATCACTGATGTACAAAGTGTGAAGAATAAAGAAGTGATTCTAGTATTTCAAGACAATATTGCTTGAGGACAAGCAACGCTCAAGTGTGGGAATATTTGATAATGCTAAAAACGAACATATATTTCATAGCATTATTCCTCAAGAAAGACAAGCTTTTAGTTGCAATTGTTCTATTTACAAGTGATATTCGTTTAAATAATAAAAGGTGAAGACAAAAGGCAGATTCGACAAATTGAAGACAAAAAGGTCCAAAGAGCTAAAAAGTACAAGATACAATCAAAAAGGTTCAAAATATTGATGAGGAACGTCTCAAAATGACAAGAGTACAAGTTACAAGACGCAAAGTACACGATATAAAATAATACGCGAGGACGTCCGAAAATCCGGAACCGGGACCTGAGCCAAGAAGAAACGCCCGACGCAACGGACCAAAAATATCTAGTCTACTATGCACAAGAATATAATATAATATATATATAATTATATATAATTATATATTATATATATTATTATTATTATATTACGTCGGCAAGAAGAAAACAAAAGTAGTTGGCTGAATCCAGGGTGGCCATGCGACTCGCATGGCCAGAAGCACAAAACCATGCGAGTCGCATGGTGTGAGATTGCTGGTCAGGTCCTATAAATAGCCAGTTTTCTGACGAGTTTTAAACATCATTTTTTCTTCTCTTCATACGAAGTAATATATATTTATATTTATAATTTATATTTTAATTTTAATTATAATTCTAATAATAAGGGTATGTTAGCGAATGTTGTAAGGGTGTAAGTCGAAATTCTGTCCGTGTAACGCTACGCTATTTTTAATCATTGTAAGTTATGTTCAACCTTTTTATATTAATGTCTCGTAGCTAAGTTATTATTATGCTTGTTTAAAACGAAGTAATCATGATGTTGGGCTAATTACTAAAATTGGGTAATTGGGCTTTGTACCATAATTGGGGTTTGGACAAAAGAACGACACTTGTGGAAACTAGGCTATGGGCTATTAATGGGCTTTATATTTGTTTAACTAAATGAAAGTTTGTTAATGTTAATATAAAGATTTACAATTGGGCGTCCCTATAAATTACCATATACACTCGATCGGACACGATGGGCGGGGTATTTATATGTACGAATAATCGTTCATTTAACCGGACACGGGAATGAATTAATAGCTACTAGAATAATCAAAACAGGGGTGAAATTACATTCAAGGGTAATTGGTGTAATTGTTAACAAAGTAGTAAAACCTTGGTTTACACGCAGTCGATAACCTGGTGTATTCATTAAACAAAGTATTAAAACCTTGTTACAATTCGAATCCCCAATTAGTTGGAATATTTATCTTCGGGTATAATAATAATTTGACAAGGACACTTGCAATTTATATTTATGACTGATGGACTGTTATGGACAAAAACCAGACGGACATATTGAATAATCCAGGACAAAGGACAATTAACCCATGGGCATAAAACTAAAATCAACACGTCAAACATCATGATTACGGAAGTTTAAATAAGCATAATTCTTTTATTTTATATTTAATTTCCTTTATTTTATATTTAATTGCACTTCTAATTATCGCACTTTTATTTATTTTATTTTATCGCACTTTTAATTATCGTACTTTTTAATTATCGCAATTTAATTTTATCGCATTTTTATTATTCGCAATTTCATTATCGTTATTTACTTTACGTTTTAATTTAAAGTCTTGTATTTATTTTATATTTTACATTAGGTTTTAACTGCGACTAAAGTTTTAAAATCGACAAACCGGTCATTAAACGGTAAAAACCCCTCTTTATAATAATAATATTACTTATATATATATTTGTATTTTTATAAAAGTAAACTAATATAGCGTTGAGCTTTGCTTAAAGATCTCCCTGTGGAACGAACCGGACTTACTAAAAACTACACTACTGTACGATTAGGTACACTGCCTATAAGTGTTGTAGCAAGGTTTAAGTATATCCATTCTATAAATAAATAAATATCTTGTGTAAAATTGTATCGTATTTAATAGTATTTTCTGCGTAAAATATAAGCTATTTTATGTACACCTCGCGAAACATCAGTTACCTCAACAACTCGTGGCTGTACATAACACTTTCCACGTCTCGAATTTGAAGAAATTGTTTGCTAAAGAAGATCTCACTATTCCATTAGATGAAATCCAAATCAACGAAAAACTTCAATTTATCGAAGAACCCGTCGAAATAATGGATCGTGAGGTTAAAAGACTTAAGCAAAACAAGATACCAATTGTTAAGGTTCGATGGAATGCTCGTAGAGGACCCGAGTTCACCTGGGAATGAGAAGATCAGATGAAGAAGAAATACATTTATTTCCAGAAGATACGTCAACACCTCCAACTGCTTAAAATTTCGGGACGAAATTTATTTAACGGGTAGGTACTGTAGTGACCCGAACTTTTCCATGTTTATATATATATTAAATGAAATTTTTATTTACATGATTAAGTGTTTCCAACATGTTAAGCAATCAAACTTGTTAAGACTTGATTAATTGAAATAGGTTTCATATAGACAATTGACCACCCAAGTTGACCGGTGATTCACGAACGTTAAAACTTGTAAAAACTATACGATGACATATATATGGTTATATATATAGTTAACATGATTTTATTATAAGTATGTATCTCATTAGGCATTTTAACAATGAGTTATATACATAAAAATGAGACTATTAATTTAAGAAACTCGAAAACGATATATATAACGATTATCGTTATAACAACGTCTTACTAGGTACATATGAATCATATTAAGATATTGATAGACTTGGTTAATTATTTTAAATGATAAGTAAATATATTATTAAGTGTATTAACAATGAAATACATATGTAAAAATAAGACTACTAACTTAATGATTTCGAAACGAGACATATATGTAACGATTATCGTTGTAACGACATTTAACTGTATATATATCATACTAAGATATATTATATATCATAATATCATGATAATATAACAATTTAACATCTCATTTGTTATAATAAATAATGGGTTAACAACATTCAACAAGATCGTTAACCTAAAGGTTTCAAAACAACATTTACATGTAACGACTAACGATGACTTAACGACTCAGTTAAAATGTATATACATGTAGTGTTTTAATATGTATTCATACACTTTTGAAAGACTTCAAGACACTTATCAAAATACTTCTAATTAACAAAAATGCTTACAATTACATCCTCGTTCAGTTTCATCAACAATTCTACTCGTATGCACCCGTATTCGTACTCGTACAATACACAGCTTTTAGATGTATGTACTATTGGTATATACACTCCAATGATCAGCTCTTAGCAGCCCATGTGAGTCACCTAACACATGTGGGAACCATCATTTGGCAACTAGCATAAAATATCTCATAAAATTACAAAAATATGAGTAATCATTCATGACTTATTTACATGAAAACAAAATTACATATCCTTTATATCTAATCCATACAACAACGACCAAAAACACCTAAAAACACTTTCATTCTTCAATTTTCTTCATCTAATTGATCTCTCTCAAGTTCTATCTTCAAGTTCTAAGTGTTCTTCATAAATTCTAAAAGTTCTAGTTTCATAAAATCAAGAATACTTCCAAGATTGCAAGTTTACTTCCAAGTTTTCTAAACCCATTCCAAGTAATCATCCAAGATCAAGAAACCTTTGTTACTTACAGTAGGTTATCTTTCTAATACAAGGTAATAATCATATTCAAACTTTAATTCAATTTCTATATCTATAACAATCTTATTTCGAGTGGAAATCTTACTTGAAATTGTTTTCGTGTCATGATTCTGCTTCAAGAACTTTCAAGTCATCCAAGGATCCTTTGAAGCTAGATCTATTTTTCTCATTTCCAGTAGGTTTATCCAAGGAACTTGAGGTAGTAATGATGTTCATAACATCATTCGATTCATACATATAAAGCTATCTTATTCGAAGGTTTAAACTTGTAATCACTAGAACATAGTTTAGTTAATTCTAAACTTGTTCGCAAATAAAAGTTAATCCTTCTAACTTGACTTTTAAAATAAACTAAACACATGTTCTATATCTATATGATATACTAACTTAATGATTTAAAACCTGGAAACACGAAAAACACCGTAAAACCAAATTTACGCCGTCGTAGTAACACCGCGGGCTGTTTTGGGTTAGTTAATTAAAAACTAAGATAAACTTTGATTTAAAAGTTGTTATTCTGAGAAAATGATTTTTATTATGAACATGAAACTATATCCAAAAATTATGGTTAAACTCAAAGTGGAAGTATGTTTTCTAAAATGGTCATCTAGACGTCGTTCTTTTGACTGAAATGACTACCTTTACAAAAACGACTTGTAACTTATTTTTCCGACTATAAAACTATACTTTTTCTATTTAGATTCATAAAATAGAGTTCAATATGAAACCATAGCAATTTGATTCACTCAAAACGGATTTAAAATGAAGAAGTTATGGGTAAAACAAGATTGGATAATTTTTCTCATTTTAGCTACGTGAAAATTGGTAACAAATCTATTCCAACCATAACTTAATCAACTTGTATTGTATATTATGTAATCTTGAGATACCATAGACACGTATACAATGTTTCAACCTATCATGTCGACACATCTATATATATTTCGGAACAACCATAGACACTCTATATGTGAATGTTGGAGTTAGCTGTACAGGGTTGAGGTTGATTCCAAAATATATATACTTTGAGTTGTGATCAATACTGAGATACGTATACACTGGGTCGTGGATTGATTCAAGATAATATTTATCGATTTATTTCTGTACATATAACTGTGGACAACTAGTTGTAGGCTACTAACGAGGACAGCTGACTTAATAAACTTAAAACATCAAAATATATTAAAAGTGTTGTAAATATATTTTGAACATACTTTGATATATATGTATATATTGTTATAGGTTCGTGAATCAACCAGTGGTCAAGTCTTACTTCCCGACGAAGTAAAAATCTGTGAAAGTGAGTTATAGTCCCACTTTTAAAATCTAATATTTTTGGGATGAGAATACATGCAGGTTTTATAAATGATTTACAAAATAGACACAAGTACGTGAAACTACATTCTATGGTTGAATTATCGAAATCGAATATTGTGACGACCCGGAAATTTCTGACCAAATTTAAACTTTAATCTTTATATTATTCCGACATGATAAGAAAAGTTTGTTAAGTTAAATCTCAAGGATTTTAAACTATGTTTATACATTCATTTAAACCTCGACCAAATTCCAATGATTCACGAACCATTAAATGAACATATATGAATATGTATGTATATGTGTATATGTTATAAATTGAAAATGTCAACAAAGTATTTAAATGTATAATGCTTTATATGAACGTATTTGTTTCAATATGATTATCGACGAAATTAAAAAAATATATATAAAATGATTGAATTATCAGAAACATTGAATTATGATTACAAGTCTCTGTTGAGAGGTCCACTATGATTTGAGAAAATCTATTCCTCTTAACGATATTCGGAATAATTTGTAAAGCTATTTATAAATAAAAATAAAAAGTGTCATTTACGAAAGTTAGACAAAAGCTAGTGAAAAATTGGTTTCCATAATATTCTATTAATCTATTTTCAAACGTACAAAAACGTTTTCAGTTTAAAAAGAACTTTATTATTAAAATGTATATAACTTTTATAAATATCTAGAATCACTTTTGACAACTCATTACTTAACCAGTATAATAAATATAACTATATTTATATTTTATTTCATTAAATATATATAACGATTTAAATTAATATTATATATATTTATACGCGTATTATACATATATAGTTTTTATACTTTTACTATACTTTAACTTTACCTTTACTTTACTTTTACTTTACTTTAACTTTAATAATTCACTTTAATAATTCATACTTTAATAATTCACTTTAATAATTCATACTTTAATAATTCACTTTAATAATTCATACTTTAATAATTCACTTTAATAATTCAAAAATCTATTATAAATAGAATTCAATAGGTTACATTATTTCATAGAAACTTGAAAATATATTTCTCTAAACTCTCTCAATCGATATATATATATATATATATATATATATATATATATATATATATATATATATATATATATATATATATATATATATATATATTTGCTCTGTATTATTTCAAGATATTATTAGTATACATAAAATATTAAGACGGAGTGATGTCCGAGTGATTTCAAAATAGTTTTTTGAATGAGTTGAAGCTAAGGAAATTATGGGTTATAGCTATGGAGGTGATGGGTATGGTTCATGGGTATGCTCGTGAGGTCAATCTAGTGTTTATCATCTCCGTTTGCGTCTACGTACTGTCCTGCAATATTGAATCTCAATATTGATACGTGAGCACTCATAACTTAACTTTATATATCAATAGTGTATCCCTGACTAGTGCTCGAGTATATAGGATTATGCATGCTTGTACATTCGATATTGTCCTTAGATAGGTTTGTTGAATCCTGAGTTAGATACATATGCTACTAAGATAGGGTATATGATATGCATGTCATTGGAAAGCTAGCGATAAATTAAGAACTTTTCATTTAAATATCGAATGGTTTCGATGAACGGATTAGAAGTTATAGTCAACTGAATTTTAGTATTATTGTTAAAATGATTATTATTACTATCGTCGTTATTATTTTAATAAAAATATCATTGTTATTATAAAATATCATTATTACTATTATGTTAGTATTATCATTTTATCATAATACCATTTTTAGTAAATATAAATATTATTATAGAATAATAATAATTATTATTACAAAATAATACAACTTTTACTTATTATTATTATGATCAATATTATTTTATCAAATAAATAGGGGATACAAAGATATTTTTCACCACGCGTAATATAATTACATTAATAATACTTACCACTATAGTTTTACGATATTAAGTGAACTTTATAAATTTTACTACTTAAGATATATAAAAGTATATTTTATTATATATAAACGTTAATATAAATTTCTATTAATAAATGACTTTTATTATTATAAAATCTAATAAATATATTTAAATATATAAAACGACTATAGTTAAGTTATATAATAAACACGTATAAATTTTAGAAGTCATTTTGAGTTAAGTTGACTTTTGTTGACTTTTGCATATTAGTCTCGAGCATTAGGATTGTGGTACACTATGACTTGACCAAAAATTGTTAGACAAATATTGACCAACATATAAATATATATAATTAAAATAGGTTCGTGAATCCGAGGCCAACCTTGCACTTGTTAAATGACGTTATATGTATTTTTACTACGAAATACAGTATGGTGAGTTTCATTTGCTCCCTTTTATATATATTTTTGGGACTGAGAATACATGCGCTGTTTTTATAAATGTTTTACGAAATAGGCACAAGTACTAAAACTAATTCTACGTGGGTTTAAACCAGAAATATACCCTTAGCTTGGTAACATTAAACTACTTGTCTATGTACGGTAGGCGCGAATCCTAAAGATAGATCTATTGGGCCTGACAAACCCCATCCTGACTATGGGATGCTTTAGTACTTCGAGGTTATTTTAAACACACCTGATCTGGTGTACTTCAGAGGGTAAAACATGAACGTTAAGGCTTGTTACCGAGTGCCTACAACTTATAGAATACTTTTATACACTTGCGAGTGTACATATATTTATAAACGAAAATCTTGTGGTCTATTAATATATTGAAATGATTGTTATGATAAACCTATGAACTCACCAACCTTTTGGTTGACACTTTAAAGCATGTTTATTCTCAGGTATTAAAGAAATCTTTCGCTGTGCATTAGCTCATTTTAAGGATATTACTTGGAGTCATTCATGGCATATTTTGAAAGACGTTGCATTCGAGTCATTGAGTTCATCAAGATTATTATTATGTCAATTATAGTTGGATGTATTATCAAATGGTGTGCATGCCATCAACTTTCGTTGTAAAGAAAGTTTGTCTTTTAAAAACGAATGCAATGTTTGTAAAATATATCATATAGAGGTCAAATACCTCGCGATGTAATCAACTATTATGAATCGTTTATAATATATATGAACGGGTCCTTTCAGTTGGTATCAGAGCGGTGGTCTTAGCGAACCAGGTCTGCATTAGTGTGTCTAACTGATAGTCGTTAGGATGCATTAGTGAGCCTGGACTTCGACCGTGTCTGCATGTCAAAATTTTTGCTTATCATTTTTGTCGGAATTGCCTGCTTATCATTCTTAGTCTAGACACGTCTTACTGCATTGATTGCATAAATAGTGTATAGACAAAATTCATATCTTAGCGTATCTGCTAATCCATATCTTAGCGTATATGTTACTGTAAACTTTGCCTGACAAATCACGTAAATTCCTCCGTAATTTATGGGATTTTGGTATTATATACATATGTAAATTATGTATTGAAGAATACCAAATCTAAATTCTACAATCTATTTCATACCAAAAATTCTTTCCCTGATCATACAAGATGGATCCCTCAACCAGTTCGAGTTCCTCGGATTCCGACAGCTATGCCGATATGGATTTCCACATGAGCTCCGAAAGCAGCGTGACCGGAATGGATCAACCAATTAGCCATCATCTATTCTGGATGAATTGGGGATGGGTTCGTAATCTACTTAACCATTGGAGACAAGAAGAAGGTGATCCCTTTCATCCACCACATTGCCCTCTTGGCAATGAACCCGAAGCACTTACCGGAGAACCTGTCCGAAACACCATTTTCTCTCTCATTTCCAGAGTATCTCGTCATGATTATATACTACACCAAATTCTAGATCTTATTTATCCGCTCATCCGAACCGACAATCACCCCGGTGTAATAGAAGAAGTCAACGAGCTTCGCGATCGGGTAGTGGCTTTGGAGAATATGGTGCAAAGGTTACAAACACCAGCAGCAGCACCAGCAGCATAACTAGTACCACCATCAACAACATCAACAGTACCATTACCACCACCAACAACAACCGCATCGCAAACCTCAACTTCACAATCTGTCCCACGAGCATCGACGTTATACGCCATGTAGATACCAAGGAATACCACAACGATGAAGTATTGATTCATAACTTCATTGGAGAAACATTCTACGGCGATTATGTAATTTCTAAAGTTTAGAAATTATCTATCCTAGCCTTAACCATAAATCAAATGAGTTTAATTTAATATTAACTCATTAAATCAATATTACATCTGAAGAAATATACACATATATATTTCCATAAAGACTGTAAGAAAATTCTTTTGTACAAAATATTAATTGTGAAATTTTTTTAACGGGTAGGTAATACCCGAGAGATATATAAATTCACAATTAATATGTTACATTCTTCGAATCTAATTCAGCAAATCATCCATTATACTCCCTATTTTCACAACAATATACATTCTTTTATAGAAATCAAAACAACCATACTCATTCAAAATCTAATTACATATTCTAATTTTGAAATCTCATAATTCGATTCAAGATATAACCGAAATCATCACTCTTAGATTCCTACATCTTTCAAAACTATACTTTGACTTCAAAACTGTCCTAGAACCTCATTTCTATTCATGGAACTCACAAAAATATTTGTATCATTCAAAATCTTAGAACATCATATGTATATTAACAATTACAATATGTGTTCAAACACTTCAAAATTCCTAAAGACATGCGAGATGATGATCCAACCACATATTACCCACTGTCATGCATCTGAAAAGCTCTTAAAACCAAAGTTATAGTTTAACACGTATCCGTGTCAGATCCTTTGATATTTATTACTAAATATAATTTTTCATTCTCTTTCTAAAATAGACAGTTTTGTCACAGCTCCAGCAAATCACCTTCATTTATTTATATGAATAAACCTTATTATAACAATTACCCCTTCATCATTGTTACTGGGGAACCTTTCATATCTCGCCACATTAGCAGTAAACTTATCAACAACTTCATTAACCTTCGACTTAAGCCTCTCCGAAAAGCCACTATACTTATTCATTAAAACCCCATCATGTACTCACCTACATCCTGTAACAATAATTGTCACACCAACTACTGGGAATTAGCAATCAGTTTTTTGAATTTCGCGACAATTTTACGTCAAAAGTTATACATATAACGTCTATCTCCTAGACTTACATACTTCGAATGTGAATTTTCTGAAAAACATCCCAAAATATGAACTAGTTCTCCGAAATTGGAAAAATGCTGATGAAGCAGCAAAAACTGTAAACGACTTTAACAGTCAAAAGTTTGATGATAAAGAATAGTATGGTGGTAAAGCTGAGAAAAAGAGAAGGTTTGAAACTGGAAAACGGATTGAGCAGACCATGAAGGAGGCTGTGGATAAATCACAAAGACTAAACCTGCCTTCAAAGGATCCAAATGATTCAGTGTCTACTGAAATCGTTAGCAAACACCTTACTTCTTATTCTAAACCTTCACAGACAAATCTTCTTCATCATCCATATTATCATATCTTTTATTATAATATCTTCGATATTCCTGAAGATATTTTCACAACTATTCTTATCTGAAATCTTTTGTCTCTTCGCAATATCTGCGTTACAACATAAAAAGAAACTGTGTTAGTTTCTAAATTCTAAAAAAAAATTTGAATTTAAAATAGGAATATTCTTGAAGAAGTGTTGGGAGCTGAAGCATGAGTTAGTATAATATAATGACACTTGATCAACATGATTATATTACAGTAATTCATGCTGAGTTTCTAAATGGAACATGATGATTCACAGATCATAACGTCATCATGTGCTATGTTACACGACTCTTGTATTCTCTTTGATCTCTAAATATCAAGAAAATATTTCTTGATGATTCGGCCTTTTCCGAGGTATTCTGGTAATTTGACAAGTCAAGATCATGCCATTACAATTTTCTTCCTAGAACAATAACAATGTTCATTCCGAAATTTATATCTGCGAATTCTGGACTATTACAAGCGGTGCTTAATCGCAAGAAGAAGAAACGAAAGGACAAAGCTCCGAACTAGAAATGGGAGTATAAATCATAGCAAATAGAAGAGAGCATTAACTGTGGATGACAATGATTATAGAAGAAGCAAGGACTTTGAAATATAAGGGAAGATATAAAACCCAACAACAACCCAGAAATCACAAACTGTATATATCAATGCATATAGTAATATAAAGACACGGGAGAACTAAAAACAATATAAAACCAAGAGTATAGTAGAAGTAAATAGATTCTTCCGGAGGCAGATGAAAAAGAAGAGCGACATATATGAAAGTGAGGAGTATATCAAGAATCAGCACTGGAGGAAGCATATTGACAAATACTTTAAAATATGAGTTGAGAAGGTGTGAGTTGTAAGAAAACAAATGAGGTGGATTTATAGTGAAATATTCGTCAGAGAAATCAAAATGGATTATCGCATTAATTCGAAGAGGATCATAATTTCCTTAATCGCCGAATAATCAAATCCAATATAGATTACAAAGATTTTCATTTCGGAGATCAATCGTGATGACGTCAAAAGATACGATGAATCACTATTATCTTATTTCATTCATTTATGATAACTTCACTCACACGCTTCGAGTAATCGAATTATTTTATCCATTCTTCTTGAACATGATAAAACTCTATAATCGTTATAATAACATTCTCATTGTTAGTCATGATGACCTCTATCAAATTTCGGGGACGAAATTTCTTTAACGGGTAGGTACTGTGACGACCCGGAAATTTCTGACCAAATTTAAACTTTAATCTTTATATTATTCCGACATGATAAGCAAAGTTTGTTAAGTTAAATCTCAAGGATTTTAAACTATGTTTATACATTCATTTAAACCTCGACCAAATTCCAATGATTCACGAACCATTAAATGAACATATATGGATATGTATGTATATGTGTATATGTTATAAATTGAAAATGTCAACAAAGTATTTAAATGTATAATGCTTTATATGAACGTATTTGTTTCAATATGATTATCGACGAAATTAAAAAAAATATATTAAATGATTGAATTATCAGAAACATTGAATTATGATTACAAGTCTCTGTTGAGAGGTCCACTATGATTTGAGAAAATCTATTCCTCTTAACGATATTCGGAATAATTTGTAAAGCTATTTATAAATAAAAATAAAAAGTGTCATTTACGAAAGTTAGACAAAAGCTAGTGAAAAATTGGTTTCCATAATATTCTATTAATCTATTTTCAAACGTACAAAAACATTTTCAGTTTAAAAAGAACTTTATTATTAAAACGTATATAACTTTTATAAATATCTAGAATCACTTTTGACAACTCATTACTTAACCAGTATAATAAATATAACGATATTTATATTTTATTTCATTAAATATATATAACGATTTAAATTAATATTATATATATTTATACGCGTATTATACATACATAGTTTTTATACTTTTACTATACTTTAAGTTTACCTTTACTTTACTTTTACTTTACTTTAACTTTAATAATTCACTTTAATAATTCATACTTTAATAATTCACTTGAATAATTCATACTTTAATAATTCACTTTAATAATTCATACTTTAATAATTCACTTTAATAATTCAAAAATCTATTATAAATAGAATTCAATAGGTTTCATTATTTCATAGAAACTTGAAAATATATTTCTCTAAACTCTCTCAATCGATTTATATATATATATATATATATATATATATATATATATATATATATATATATATATATATATATATATATTTGCTCTGTATTATTTCAAGATATTATTAGTATACATAAAATATTACGACGGAGTGATGTCCGAGTGATTTCAAAATAGTTTTTTGAATGAGTCGAAGCTAAGGAAATTATGGGTTATAGCTATGGAGGTGATGGGTATGGTTCATGGGTATGATCATGAGGTCAATCTAGTGTTTATCATCTCCGTTTGCGTCTACGTACTGTCCTGCAATATTCAATCTCAATATTGATACGTGAGCACTCATAACTTAACTTTTATATATCAATAGTGTATCCCTGACTAGTGCTCGAGTATATTGGATTATGCATGCTTGTACATTCGATATTGTCCTTAGATAGGTTTGTTCAATCCTGAATTAGATACATATGCTACTGAGATAGGGTATATGATATGCATGTCATTGGAAAGCTAGCGAAAAATTAAGAACTTTTCATTTAGATATCGAATGGTTTCGATGAACGGATTAGAAGTTATAGTCAACTGAATTTTAGTATTATTGTTAAAATGATTATTATTATTACTATCGTCGTTATTATTTTAATAAAAATATCATTGTTATTATAAAATATCATTATTACTATTATGTTAGTATTATCATTTTATCATAATACCATTTTTAGTAAATATAAATATTGTTATAGAATAATAATAATTATTATTACAAAATAATACAACTTTTACTTATTATTATTATGATCAATATTATTTTATCAAATAAATAGGGGATACAAAGATATTTTTCACCACGCGTAATATAATTACATTAATAATACTTACCACTATAGTTTTACGATATTAAGTGAACTTTATAAATTTTACTACTTAAGATACATAAGAGTGTATTTTATTATATATAAACGGTAATATAAATTTCTATTAATAAATGACTTTTATTATTATAAAATCTAATAAATATATTTAAATATATAAAACGACTATAGTTAAGTTATATAATAAACACGTATAAATTTTAGAAGTCATTTTGAGTCAAGTTGACTTTTGTTGACTTTTGCATATTAGTCTCGAGCATTAGGATTGTGGTACACTATGACTTGACCAAAAATTGTTAGACAAATATTGACCAACATATAAATATATATAATTAAAATAGGTTCGTGAATCCGAGGCCAACCTTGCACTTGTTAAATGACGTTATATGTATTTTTACTACGAAATACAGTATGGTGAGTTTCATTTGCTCCCTTTTATATATATTTTTGGGACTGAGAATACATGCGCTGTTTTTATAAATGTTTTACGAAATAGGCACAAGTACTAAAACTAATTCTACGTGGGTTTAAACCAGAAATATACCCTTAGCTTGGTAACATTAAACTACTTGTCTATGTACGGTAGGCGCAAATCCTAAAGATAGATCTATTGGGCCTGACAAACCCCATCCTGACTATGGGATGCTTTAGTACTTCGAGGTTATTTTAAACACACCTGATCTGGTGTACTTCAGAGGGTAAAACATGAACGTTAAGGCTTGTTACCGAGTGCCTACAACTTATAGAATACTTTTATACACTTGCGAGTGTACATATATTTATAAACGAAAATCTTGTGGTCTATTAATATATTGAAATGATTGTTATGATAAACCTATGAATTCACCAACCTTTTGGTTGACACTTTAAAGCATGTTTATTCTCAGGTATTAAAGAAATCTTTCGCTGTGCATTAGCTCATTTTAAGGATATTACTTGGAGTCATTCATGGCATATTTTGAAAGACGTTGCATTCGAGTCATTGAGTTCATCAAGATTATTATTATGTCAATTATAGTTGGATGTATTATCAAATGGTGTGCATGCCGTCAACTTTCGTTGTAAAGAAAGTTTGTCTTTTAAAAACGAATGCAATGTTTGTAAAATGTATCATATAGAGGTCAAATACCTCGCGATGTAATCAACTATTGTGAATCGTTTATAATATATATGAACGGGTCCTTTCAAATATGCCCCTTTTTATTAAGTCTGGTAATCTAAGAATTAGGGAACAGACACCCTAATTGACGCGAATCCTAAAGATAGATCTATTGGGCCTAACAAACCCCATCCAAAGTACCAGATGCTTTAGTACTTCGAAATTTATATCATATCCGAAGGGTGTCCCGGAATGATGGGGATATTCTTATATATGCATCTTGTTAATGTCGGTTACCAGGTGTTCACCATATGAATGATTTTTATCTCTATGTATGGGATGTATATTGAAATATGAAATCTTGTGGTCTATTGTTACGATTTGATATATATAGGTTAAACCTATAACTCACCAACATTTTTGTTGACGTTTAAAGCATGTTTATTCTCAGGTGAATACTAAGAGCTTCCGCTGTTGCATACTAAAATAAGGACAAGATTTGGAGTCTATGTTTGTATGATATTGTATAAAAACTGCATTCAAGAAACTGATTTCGATGTAACATATTTGTATTGTAAACCATTATGTAATGGTCGTGTGTAAACAAGATATTTTAGATTGTCATTATTTGATAATCTACGTAAAGTTTTTTAAATCTTTATTTATGAAATAAAGGTTATGGTTTGTTTTAAAAATGAATGCAGTCTTTGAAAAACGTCTCATATAGAGGTCAAAACCTCGCAACGAAATCAATTAATATGGAACGTTTTTAATCAATAAGAACGGGACATTTCAATACAAGCATAATATACTAACAATTTAACTCTAATTACGCTAGAAATCATCAAAATTAAATTAGGTAAAAAATTGCTCAAGAACACTATAATTCGAATTTAAAGAGTTTTAGGGGTGGAATCGTTACCTTCTTTGAAAAACTTCTGAACAAACGCATGATTAGAGCGGATTATAGCAAGAAATTTGGTAAATTTTGGTTGAAAAATGAAGATTTTAGGGGTGTTTGTGTGTGTGTGTGTGTGGTTGAAATGAGACAGAAGCAGTCGACTGAGAATTTTGTACCTGCCCAGTTTTTTATCACCATGCGATCGCATGGTCTTGAAGGGCATACCCCATGCGATCGCATGGGGTCTGTCTCTTTTTATTATTATTATATATGTATAAATCTTTAACTTATAAAACAAATAAGTGATTAATTTAAAATTTTGTTTTCCTTGATATTTAGAATGAGGTCATTTCGGTACATTTACCTAGTTTGTCCCTCGACTAAATTTTAAACTTTGTTATTTTGAAGCGTTGTTTTAAAAGCAAAGATTTTTGGGGTTTTTTTTATACTGTTTTTGGCATTATTTAGATCAATAAAATTAAAAATAATGATAACAAAATTTCTCATCCCACCCTCGAGTAAAGCAATTTCGGTTCAACGACCTAGTCTTCAACTCACGACGAATTTTAGAAATCAATTTTTTTAACTTAATGAAATAAAGTATATTTTTGTTTTTAAATTCACACCAAACTTAAATTTAAAATGCATAAATTAAAATTTCATATAAATATTAATAATTTTTAAATACATTAATTTTACATTTTTACATTTAAAATAATATAGTTATATATATATATATATATATATATATATATATATATATATATATATTTTAAAAAAACAAGGTAAAATGAAAATCTTTTTGGTCTTTTATCCCACTTTAATCAATCAAATATTAACAAAAATACACGTCCCTCTTTTGGGTAAAGTAAATTCGGCTATATTACCTAGTTTCATTCCTGATGAATTTCTGAAATATTTTGGATTGATTGATTAAAGATATTTATACATTATGAATAAATGGTAAATTTCACAGTGATGAATTAAACCTTTGTATGATATCAATAATTTCAGTTTATTATGCCTAATTTTATTGAATATCAATTTAATACTTTATAGCGAACGATTCAGCGTTTATTATCAAAAGGTTAAAAGCAATAAATAAAAATAAAAACTGTACATACTTACCTATGACCATTTTCCGCATTTATGACATCTTTCAAGGTGTCGTGCTCTTCTTTTTTTTGCGAATTTTGATTTTTCTTTACCAAAATGTGTCTTATTATGATTCTTCCTGAGTTCTTTCCTTACTTCGTCCATTTTGCCTCTTATGAATGATACCACTTCACTCGGGAAGTTGTTATTATTACGTTTAGTAATCATAGCGTGTAGTAGTACACCATGGTTCAAATCAAAGGAATTTTTCATCTCGTAAAACCTAAAAAACAAAAATTCAGAATGGAGGGAGAAGACTAGTTCTTTAGGGTCTGCTAGGGAAAGACCATTCGGATTCCATTCTCGGAAACTACACGAAAATAGAACATCTAACTCTAACAGAAATTCATAATCTTAGAATATTCGAATCTTCCCACACTTAGTTAGCTGTGGTGTCGAAATTGTGATTAACTTCATCTTCAACTTCCATTAGATTATCTATGTAATGTTTAATTCTGTGACCATTAACTTTAAATTCAATCCCGTTTGAATTTATTAATTCTACTATTCCATACGGGAAAACTTATTTGACTATAAATGGTCCAGACCATCTTGATTTCAATTTTCCAGGAAATAGCTTGAATCGTGAATTGAAAAGAAGGACTCTGTCTCCTTCCTTAAATTCTTTTGAAATTATGATTCTTTTATCATGCCATTTCTTCGTTCTTTCCTTATAGATTAATGAATTTTCATATGCATTATGTCTTAATTCCTCTAATTCGTTTAGTTGACTTAACCGTAGACAACCAGCTTCATGCAAATCAAGATTACATGCCTTCAAAGCCCAAAATGCTTTATGCTCAATTTCTACTGAAAGGTGACATGCTTTTCCGTAAATGAGTTTAAAAGGTGTGGTACCAATTGGAGTTTTGTAGGCTGTTCTAAAATCCCAGAGTACATCCTCCAATTTTATGGACCATTCCTCAGGATTTGATCATACAGTTTTCTCTAGAATACGTTTTAAAGCTTGGTTGGTATTTTCAACTTGTCCACTTGTTTGTGGATGATAAGCGGTTGAGATTTTATGAGTTACTCCATATCTTTTGAGAACTTTCTCAAGTTGATTATTAAAAAAATGAGTACCCCGATCACTTATTAAAGCTTTTGGTGTTCTGAACCTTGCAAAAAGACGTTTTAAGAAGTTGACTACAACTCGTGCATCGTTAGTTGGAAGAGCTTGTGCTTCCGCCCATTTAGATACATAATCAATGGCAATGAGAATATAGAGATTATTATGAGATTTTGAAAATGGACCCATAAAGTCAATACCCCAAACGTCAAATACTTCACATACTTGAATGACATGTTGTGGCATTTCATCACGTTGACTTATTTTTTCGGCCCTTTGACAAGCATCACAGGATTTACAAAGAAGGTGTGCGTCTTTGAAAATTGTAGGCCAATAGAATCCAACATCGTAGACTTTTCATGCTGTGAGTTGAGGCCCATAATGCCCTCCTGTTGGTCCTGTGTGACAATGGTTTAAGATTTGACTAGCTTCATCTCCGAATACACATCGGCGTATTATTCCATCGGGGCAACTTTTAAACAAATGTGGATCTTCCCAGAAATAGTGTTTTATATCAGTAAAGAATTTCTTTCGTTTTTGGTACGATAACCCTTTTTCAAGGAATCCACATACTAAGTAGTTTGCAAAGTCTGCAAACCATGTAATTTCATTATAATCGATTTTCAAGAGATATTCATCAGGAAAGTTGTCTTGTATGGCCGATTCGTTTAGAACTTCTAATTCGGGATTTTCAAGGCGAGAAAGATGATCAGCGGCGAGATTTTCTGCTCCCTTTTTGTCTCGAATTTCAATATCGAATTCTTATAAGAGTAAGATCCAACGAATTAATCTTGGTTTGGCATCTTGTTTTGAAAATAGGTATCTAAGAGCAGAATGATCAGTATAGACCACCGTTTTAGCTAGAACGAGATATGAACGAAATTTGTCAAAAGCAAAGACAATAGCAAGGAGTTCTTTTTCAGTAGTTGTGTAATTCGTTTGTGCTCCTTGTAATTTCTTACTAGCGTAATAAATAGGTTGAAATCATTTTTCAATCCTTTGACCTAAAACGGCTCCGATTGCAAAATCACTTGCATCGTACATGAGTTCAAATGGTAGATTCCAAATTGGAGTTATCATGATCGGAGAATTAGTGAGTTTTTCTTTAAGAATATTAAAAGATTTGATGCATTCATTCGAAAAGATGAATGGAGCATCTTTTTATAGGAGTTTATTCATAGGAGTGGCAATTTTAGAAAAATCTTTTATGAAACGTTGGTAAAAACCGGCATGCCCTAGAAAACTCCTAACTCCTCTAACATTGGTGGGATGTGGAAGCTTAGCAATTAGATCTACTTTAGCTCTATCCACTTCAATTCCTTTCTTTGAAATTTTATGACCAAGAACGATGCCTTCTTTAACCATGAAATGGCATTTCTCCCAATTAAGTACTAGATTTGATTGTTCGCATCTAATAAGCAATCGTTCAAGATTAACTAGACATGATTCAAAAGTATCACTGAAGACTGAAAAGTCATCCATGAAAACTTCCATGCATTCCTCTATCATGTCGTGAAAAATCGCCATCATGCACCTTTGAAAAGTTGCAGGGGCGTTGCAAAGTCCAAATGGCATGCGTTTGTAAGCAAAAGTACCATAAGGGTACGTGAATGTGGTTTTCTCTTGGTCCTCGAGTGCGATTGAAATTTGAAAGTATCCGAAGAAACCGCCAAGAAAACAATAGTAACTATTCCCAGCTAACTTTTTCAACATTTGATCAATGAAAGGTAAGGGAAAGTGATCTTTTCTGGTGGCGTCATTTAGTTTTCTATAATCAATACAAACACGCCATCCTGTTACTGTCCTAGTAGGAATAAGCTCATCCTTTTCATTTATGATGACAGTCATGCTACCCTTCTTAGGTACACATTGAACTGGGCTTACCCATGGACTATCAGAGATTAGATAAATTAAACCTGCATCAAGTAGTTTAATAATTTCTTTCTTAACAACATCTTGCATATTAGAATTTAGTCTTCGTTGGCGTTGCACATATGTTTTATGACCTTCTTCCATAAGGATTTTATGTGTGCAACACGAAGGACTTATGTCTTTAATGTCATGAATCTTCCATGCAATAGCTGGTTTATGAGGTTTTAGCACAGAAATGAGTTGAGATTTTTCATTTTTCGTAAGAGAAGACGATATTATTACAGGTAATTCAGATTCACCATGTTAATAAGCGTATTCCAAATGGGTTGGAAGTGGCTTTAATTCTAATATCGGTGGTTCTTCTATCGATGATTTATATCGATATCTGTCTTCCTCTTTTAGCATTTGAAGTTCTTCTGTTGTTGGTTCGTATTCATTAGCTATGACTGTGGCTAACATTTCAGCTTCATCAATTGGTTCAGTTCTTTCTCCTAAGGAACATTCTCATGTTCCTTGTAATTCTGGAAATTCTTGTAACAATTCTACATGTGAATCTATAGTTTGAATATAATAACATGTATCATCTGCAGATTGCGGTTATAACATGGCTCTATCAACAGAAAAGGTAACACTCTCGTCCTCTATACTTAGGGTCAGTTTCTTACC
Source organism: Rutidosis leptorrhynchoides (assembly GCF_046630445.1). Classification (NCBI taxonomy): domain Eukaryota; kingdom Viridiplantae; phylum Streptophyta; class Magnoliopsida; order Asterales; family Asteraceae; genus Rutidosis; species Rutidosis leptorrhynchoides. Next base: position 106,684,152 of record NC_092338.1, on the reverse strand, counting down.
AAATACGCCTATTATTACTTTACCCGTGTTTAAGAATGGTCTTCCTAATATGAGAGGAACTCGAGAATCTTCTTCCATGTCCAGAATAACAAAGTTTACTGGAAATACTAAAGTACCAACTTTAACTAGCATGTTCTCCATTATCCCTCTAGGATATTTTACTGATCGATCGGCTAGTTGTATGCTTATTCGTGTTGGTTTCAATTCTCCGAGGTCTAGTTTAGTGTATAGTGAATACGGAATTAAATTTATAGTAGCACCTAAGTCTGCTAATGCTTCTATTGAACTAAGACTACCCAGAAAACATGGAATTATAAAACTTCCTGGATCTGATAATTTTTCTGGTAGTTTATTCAACAGTACTACAGAACAATTAGCATTCATAGTAACAGCCGAGAGTTCTTTCATTTTCTTTCTGTTTGTGATTAGATCTTTCAGAAATTTAGCATATCTTGGCATTCCTGAAATCACATCAATGAAAGGAAGATTGACATTTATTTGTTTAAACATATCCAAGAATTTGGATTGCTCGGCTTCAAGTCTTTCTTTTCTCATTTTACTCGGGTAAGGAAGTGGTTGGTATGGTTTAACATAAGGTTTTGCCTTAACTGTGTTATCTTCATTAACCTTTTCAACTACCGGTTCTGATTCCTTCTCTTGCTCAGGCTGTGGTGCCTGTGTAGTAGGAATAGAGTCATCAGAAATTACAGGTATTTTAGGTGGTTTAAGTGTAATACCACTTCTTGTGGTAATGGCTTTAACTGTTTCATTTTGGGGGTTAGCATTTGTATCACTAGGTAAACTCCCCGATTTTCTTTCTCCAATTAACCTTGCTAGGTTACTTACTTCTAGTTTCAGATTTCGAATTGAAGCTTGTTGATTTCTAAATGCTTGAGCATTTTGTTCATTAGTTTGTTTCTGAGATGTGAAAAACTGCATTTGAGATTCAACTAGCTTTGACATCATATCTTCTAAATTTGGCTTTTTATCATCGGTTTGTGGTGGTTTATTTGGAAAAATAGGTCTTTGCTGGTTGTAAGTATTGTTAGATACTTGTTGATTACTACGACCTTGTTGGTTGTTGTATGGAACATTTCGATTATAATTCTAATTTTGATTGTAGTTTGGTCTTGGCGGTTGATAATTATTTTGACAATTATTTCCAGGCCTTTGGTTCATGTATGAAACATTCTCTCTTTGTTCCATTGTTTGTTCAATACTGAGACAATCTTTTGTCAAATGCGGTCCTCCACACTGCTCACAACTAATTCGTATTGTGTGAATATCTTTAGTCATCTTTTCCATTCGTCTCTCGAAAGCATCTAACTTTGCGAAAATGGAATCAAAGTCATGGCTAGAATCGGCTCTAGCCGCTTTAGATGAACGAAAAATATCTTTTTCTTGATGCCACTCATGTGAGTGGGAGGCTGTGTTATCAATAATTTTGTGAGCTTCAGTTGCGGTTTTCTTCATAATGGAACCACCAACTGCTGTGTTGATGTCTTTTCGTATAGCAACATCGCATCCTTGGTAGAATATTTGTACTATTTGATAAGTATCTAAACTGTGTTGAGGACATCCTCTCAACAACTTTTCGAATCTTGTCCACGCCTCATATAGAGTTTCATTTAGCTTTTGCACTTATAACGACCTGTCCTAATCCATCTGGACGAATACATTACAATTGGTTACATCGCGAGGTACTTGACCTCTATATGATATATTTTACAAACATTGCATTCGTTTTTAAAAGATAAACTTTCATTTCATCGAAAGTTGACGGCATGCATACTATTTCATAATATATTCAACTATAAATGACTTGATAATATTCTTGACGAACTCAATGACTCGAATGCAACGTCTTTTGAAATATATCATGAATGACTCCAAGTAATATCTCTAAGATGAGCAAATGCACAGCGGAAGATTTCTTTCGTACCTGAGATTAAACATGCTTTCAAGTGTCAACCAAAAAGTTTGGTGAGTTCATTAATTTATCATAAATAATCATTTCATAATTTTAATAGACCACAAGATTTCATATTTCCATTTCTCATAAACATACGTCCCATGCATAGAGACAAAAATCATTCATATGGATTGAACACCTGGTAACCGACATTAACAAGATGCATATAAGAATATCCCCTATCATTCCGGGAAATCCTTCGAATATGATAAAACAACATCTAAGTACTAAAGCATCCGGTACTTTGGATGGGGTTCGTTAGGCCCAATAGATCTATCTTTAGGATTCGCGTCAATTAGTAGATCGGTTTACTAATTCTTAGGTTACCAAGCAAAAGGGGCATATTCGGCTTCGAACATTCACCCATATAATGTAGTTTCAATTACTTGTGTCTATTTCGTAAAACATTTATAAAAATTGCGCATGTATTCTCAGCCCAAAAATATAAAGGGTAAAAAAGGCAAATGAAACTCACCTAATGTATTTTGTAATAAAAATACCTATGACTATATTGAACAATGCAGGGTTGGCCTCGGATTCACGAACCTATATCAGTTGTATATTTATTAATATTCATAGTTGTAATTGAACACACACACGCACATACATATATATATATATATATATTAGTTATATTATTTTCATGTTAGTTATATGTATATATATATGTTTTATATGTTTATTTTGTATGTATATAAAAATATTAAATTTTGTTATGTTATATGTGTTAAATATATATATATATATATATATATATATATATATATATATATATATATATATATATATATATATTTATGTATGTATTTAATTTGTTTATCAAAACTGTAGTTCTATTATACTAAGTTAATATTAGTAAAAATAAATAATTAATAGTACTTGTAACAATATTAATTTTACTGTTTATGGTAGTTATGATATTAAATGATTTACCAATAATAATAATAATAACTTTGTTAAAAATGATAATATTAATAAAGATATTGTTAATAATGATACCTTTATTTAATAAAAATAATAATAATACTAATAGTTACAAAAGTGATACTAGTACTAATATTAATGAGAAAAATGATAACTTGTATTATATTCCGTAATAATAATGATAACCCTAATCATAATAATATTAATACATATATTAGTAACAATATCTATATTTCATAAATGATACAATTTAACAATAATCAACATATTAATAATACTTATAGCAATAATAGTAATAATAATAATAATAGTAGTAACAATAATGATTATGATATTATTAATAATCATGGTAATTATAATACTAACACTAATATTAATTATAACACTTATAATCATAATAATAACATCAATAATCAATAATAATCATATTAATAACAATAATAATGATAATAGAAGTAAAATAAAAGTTTATACCCTTTAAAAAGCTTTGAGTAAAAAGAATTGTTGCAGACAGGACTCGAACCCAAGACCTCTCGTTCCCCAACCACAAGCCCAACCATCCCTCTACTTTTTTTTTTCTTTTCTGTTTTAATCACTACCTTATTTTGTTTTAACCCGTAAATTCTGTTTTCATCATCTGATTATTATCAACGTAGCATCATCATTTATCAGCCCAACCGAAAATAGAAACCGGATCTCGGCCCAATGCTACAAACACGGCCCAATAAATTAAGTTATCTAAGCCCAATTGGCCTGACCTGCGTAGCTCACTGTTAAAATAAAAAAAAAATAAAACTGCAGCATGTTGGAATCGAACATAGGACTCCTCGTTAAACTAACATCACCCATAACCATTCGTCTGTTATGTCTTTTCTGTTTTATATTTGCTTTTAATTTCTTTTAACTCTTTTTCTATTTTGATTTCTTGAATTCGTGGATCATCTCAATACCTAAAAAAGAAACAATATAATTTTGCTTGGGTAGCCTTGTATCATTACATACCCCAAAGGTGGGTTCCATGAGCAGCCATTCACGACCATATAACAAAAAGAAAAAAAAATCATCGAATAGCATGTGAACGTTTAAAATTAGAAAAGCATCATTATCTTCAATTCCATTATCATCACTACTTCATCTTTCTCATCATCATTAATCATCATTTTGTTTCAATATAATAACGAAACAGAAAGAAACAATACAGTTGCAATTCGACAGAAGTAGCAGTAGAAATTCGAAGGTGTTTATGGTGGTGGTTTAGGGTATTCATGATGGGAATAGAAAGCAGAAGCTAAACTGCAGTAGTAGCAGTGGATGATGGTGTGGTTATGGATTCTTGGGTTGGTAATTGAAAACAAAAAGAAAAAAAATGTTGTCGATGGTGGTGTGTGATTGTTTAGGATGGTGATGGTTAGTCGTGGCAGCGGTAGTGTTTGATGGTGGTTTTCTAACAAAGACAAGAGAGAGAGTGATAGAGATGGTGGTGGTGAGGATGGTTAAATGGGTCGTGGTCATGGTTCTCGAACAACCAGAAAAATAATATGAAAGGGTGATGATTGAAGGGTGGTGGTATTATGTTGATGAAAGTGATTCAGGGGTGTTTGTATTCAACCAAACCAGAAATTGTAGCGGGTTAATGGTGATTGTACATGGTGATCGAAAAGGGAAACAAGGTGGTGTAAGTGGTGATGGGTTTAACGAGGGTTGTAGTCATAAAGGAAGAAGAAAGGTAATTTTGTGGTGAGTCGAATAGCAAAACAAGCAGTTACATGTGCTGTTCTTGGTTTGATCAAGTAGAAAGAATCAACAACAGAATTATATGATGGTGATATGTTTGAACCAAAAGCAGAGAGATAAGATAGTGGAAAGGATATGCATGTATGTGGATGTAATTATCTATATGGATATACACTCCGTAAGATGATTGATATATAATTGTGTGTAGACAATTTATCACAAGCATAATAGAAGAATAGAAAAATAATTCACAAGTTGAAAGGGATAGCTAGTAAAATCGTACCAATTTGAAACAGAGAAGAAGAAATCACGAGCAGATATCATTTTATAATTATTTCGTACGATTCAAAGATCCTAAAATCAGATAAATAATTTGAATGTGATTGTGATATCTATTTGAATGCATACAATCTGTATATATATATATATATATATATATATATATATATATATATATATATATATATATATATATATATGACCGTATATATAAATAGCTGCATATATAATTGTATTATATTTATGTATATTTGATTTTATATATCTATTTATATATATTATATATATATATATATATATATATATATATATATATATATATATATATATATATATATATATATATATAACTTAAATTTATATATTTGTATTTATATAAATATGTATTTATATAACTGTATTTATTTATTTAACTGTTATATGTTTATATCAGTACTTATAAAATATATAATCAATATTAATAACCATTATATATATAAGTAATAATAATAATTCTAATAATACTAATAATATAATAATTTTATTAATAATACTAATATTAATATCATTAATAATAATAATAATAATAATAATAATAATAATAATAATAATAATAATAAAAATAATGATAATATTATTAATGATAATAATAAAAATAATGATTTTTAATGATAGTAATATCTAATGATAATAAAAATAATAATTATGATATAACAAGTTACCAGATTCAACTTTTATATTTATATATAATACATATATTTATATTAGTATTAACATTAATAATAATAATGAATGTAACACTAATAGTATTGATATAATAGCTTAAGCTTATCAAATCTAATATATATATTATATATACTAAACTAATAATATTAATAATTCTAATATCATTATTTATAAGGTAAGTGATATTTATTAATATAATAACTATATTTTAACTTGTAATTAAATTTAATATATAAGTATATATTACACATTATTAATTATGTAATACACTTATTTGATATTTATATAATTTATTTATATTACAATATAACATTTATTGTATACAGGAATCATATATATATAGACTCATTTTTATAACAACTTGATTATTTTGTATATTATTTTACATACTTAATTCTAATGATAAATTTGTATTTTATTATTTCAAAACATTATATATACTTTTATTTATATTTATATATATATATATATATATATATATATGTATGTATATATATTTACATATTTATTTACACATAATTATTCGTGAATCGTCGGGAGTAGTCAAAGGTTAAATGAATATATATACATCGTTTCAAAATTTTCTAGACTCAACATTACATACTTTGCTTATCGTATCGAATCATATAAAGATTAAGTTTAAATTTAGTCGGAAATTCCCGGGTCGTCACAGTACCTACCCGTTAAAGAAATTTCGTCCCGAAATTTGAGTGTGGTCGTCATGGTTAACAATAAAAATGTTTTCATGACGCATATGAGTTGATAAATAGAGTTTTATCATTATTGGTTAATATAGATAAAACGATTTGATTACGCGGAGAGTATAAATGAAGCTATCACAAAAGAGTGAAATGAATAAATAAAGTCTCGTCTTAACTTTTGACGTTGTCTTGGTTGAATTCCAGAATTCAAGGGATTTAAAGAAAATCTTTGAAATCTAAAAGATTTGATTCTTCGGCGAGTAAGGAAATTAAGATCTCTATAATTAAATACGGTGATCTGCCTCGATTACTCTGTCTAATATTTCCATTAAAAATTAAACCTTTTCCGTTCTATTATTCTCACCATTCCTATACTTTCTTTCTTAGTTCATACATCCAAAAGATTGTGAAAATGCTTAATCCATTTCTAATCCTTGATATTTTTTCTAATTATCATTTCTGTCATCCCTCTTTTCAATCTTTCCACCAGAAAAATCTGTTTACTTCTACTATTACCTTGGGGTGATACTATTCTTAATTCTACCGTGTCCTTATATTGCTGTTCATATTAATATTTATGGTTTGTAACCTCCGTGTTGTTATTGGGCTTTATATTTTTCTCATATTTTGAATCTCTTTGCCTTTTTATTATCCTCTCGACCTCTAGTAAAGCGAGCAACTGTCCAGAATTCGTAAGTACAGAGTTTTCGCATGAACTTAATGTTCTAACCAAGAAAGAACATAATCGTACGATTTGGTTTATCAAATTATCAGAATCATTGAGAATAGAACTATCAAGAATATACTTTCTTGATATGTTCAGAAGTTAAGCAGAATGAAAGAGTCATGTAACATGGCACATGATGACATTATGATCTGTGAATCATCACGTCCCATTAGAAACTCAGCATGACTTACTGTAATATAATCACGTTGATCAAGTGTCATTATATTATACTAACTCATGCATCAGTTTCCAACACTACTTCAAAATCATTTATATTTCAAGCTTGAATTTTTAAAGAAATTTAGAAACTAAAGTAGTTTCCTTTATGATGTAGTATAGATAGCACGAAGAGATAAATAATTTCGGACGAGAATATTTATGAAAATATCTTCAGAAATATCGAAGATATTTATGATGATATTTTGGAATTTTTAAGTTCGAAGGTTGATGAAGAAAAATTTTCCGCACGATTTTAACATGACTTCGGAGCAAGATATTCTCTAAAGATTTCATCAGATCCAGAATTATCTGAATTCTTTGAATATAGGGTATGGTCCTTGTATTTGTCCTTGGTCTCCTTCGTGGTTAGCTCAATCCGTTTTTCAGTTCAAACTTTTCTGAGCTTTTCCAACGTATCCTTCTTTACCATCAAACTTCTGACTGTTATGGTCTTTTACATTGTCTACAGTTTCTGCTACTTCATTCAACTTTTCAATATTCAGAGTATTGATTTGTAGACGGAATGCTCTTCAAAATTTTAGAATGGAAGATGATAATTCTATGAGATAAATGTTATATGTATACATATAACTTTTGATGTAGAAACGCTGCGAGATTCAAAATACTGATTGCTGATTTCCCGATACTTGGTATGGCAATTTTCATTACAAGATGCCGATGAGTTCATAATAAGACTTCAATAGATAAATATAGTGATTTGTCGAAGAGATTTAAGCCAAGGAGCAATGAGGTTGCTGGTACGTCTGCTGGTAATATGATGGAATATAAAAGGTTCCCCGGTAACAATAAAAGAGCACGCATATATATCAAAGTTATAATAAGGTTGTTTCGAATGAAAAGTCGAAGTTGACTTGCTGGAGCTGTGACAAAATTGACTAATTTGAAAGGAATCATCAAGTTATTTTGGGTAGTAATAACACTAAAGGAATTAGCACAGATACATGTTAAACGTTTACTCAGGTTTCGAGTGTTTTTCAGGTGCAACACTATATGAATCAATCTTTTCTTCCGTAAATGAAGTGCGGTTGGTTCATCCTCTCGATTGAGGTGTTTTCAAGAATCATGAAAGGTTTGAACGCATATTGTAATAGTTAAGATACAAACGAGGTTTAAAATAAAATCAAGTGGCAAGCTATAAGAAATATTTAGTTTCATATTAATATTTTAATTCATTTTATTTGTCCAATGTTTTTAGTCCACAGTCGATAGTCCACAGTTAACAGTCCAATAATTCATATATAGTTTAATATATAATATTTGAATTAATTAATACGTATCGTGACCCGTGTACATGTCTCAGGCTCGATCACAACTCAAAGTATATATATTATTATAGAATCAACCTCAACCCTGTATAGCGAACTCTAGCATTACAATATATAGAGTGTCTATGGTGATTCCAAATAATATATATAGATGCGTCGATATGATATGTCAAAACCTTGTATACGTGTCCCGATATTTAAAGTGCGTAAAATAAATAACAGAAATTAAATGACGATAAATAAAATTGCAAGAATATAAATTGCGATAATTAAATTACGATAAATAAATTGCGATAAATAAAATGTAATACGAAATTAATAGTTAGCTAGGAACAGTTAGCTAGGAATAGTTAGCGTGGATTCTTAATAAAATTTCTCATAGTTAATTTGTTTGTTTCTAACAAATTTTATTTTGTCCAATGTTTTTTTCATTATGCCACTTGTTGGATTCTGATAAGTCGAAATCTAAATATGTAATTGAATAAAAATGGTCATTCTGCGGTAAACGGATACGTATATCAGTGGTTATAAGTAGGATAGTAAATGAATGTTGAATCAGATTCGAAGAATGTACAGTGTAACTATTAATGTGAAATCTTAATATTTCTCGGGTATTACCTACCCGTTAAAATATTTTCACCATTAACAGTTTGTACAAAAGAATTTTTAATTACAATCCTTATGAAAACATATATACATATATATTTTCTTCAGATGTAATCATGGATTTAATGAGTTAATATAATATTAATCTCATCTAATTTTCGGTTGGAACTGGAATGTATAATCTCCAAAACTTTAGAGATTACATAATCGCCATGTCGAACGAGGATAAATGATGTAGAACGATACGTAGAACGATGATTATACTCGAGGTATAGAATGAGACATCGAGGCATGGATTGTTGATGGTACTGGTGCTGTTATTGATAGTACTGTTGGTGCCGGTGATGTTGCTGAAGCTGGTAAATTTTGCACCATATTCTCCAAATTGATTATTCGAGCGCGAAGTTCTTTGACTTCTTCTATTATTCCATGATGATTGTCGGTCGAGACGAGCAGATGAATAAGGTTTAGAATTGTGGATATAATATAATCGTGTCAAACTACTCTGGAAATGAGGCTGAAAATGGTGTTTCAGATAGGTTCTCCGGTAAGTGCTTCAGGTTCATCTCCAAGAGGTAAATTCGGTTGGTGAAAAGGATCGCCTTCTTCGCGTCTCCATTGATTAAATCGACTACGAACCCATCAGATGAATTGGGGATGGCTGATTGATTGATTCATTCTGGTGAAACGTCTTTCGGAGCTTAGGTGAATATCCATGTCAGAATAGCTGTCGGAATAACTATCGGAATAGCTATCGAAATCTGAGGGACTCGAACTGGTGGAGGGATTCATCTCGTACGATCAGATGAAGGATTTTTTGATAAGAAATAGATTATAGGATGTAGATTAGTACTCTGCAATACATAATTTACATATGCATATATAATACTAAAATCCCATAAGTTACGGAGGAATCTACAGAAGCTGTCAGGCAAAGGTAACAATAACAGATACGCTAAGATATGAATTTTGTCTATACACTATTCATGCAATCAATGCAGTAAGATGTGTTTAGACTAAGAATGATAAGCAGGTAATTTCCTAAGGATGATAAGTATGTAATTTTCGACACGAAATGATAAGCAAAACTTTTGACATGCAGACACGGTCGAAGTCCAGACCCACTAATGCATCTAACAACTATCAGTTAGATACACTAATGCAAGACCTGGTTCGCTAAGACCACCGTCCTGATACCACCTATAACAACCCGTCCTAATCCATCTGGACGAATACATTACAATTGGTTACATCGTACTTGACCTCTATATGATACATTTTACAAACATTGCATTCATTTTTAAAAGACAAACTTTCATTTCATCGAAAGTTGACGGCATGCATACTATTTCATAATATATTCAACTATAAATGACTTGATAATATTCTTGACGAACTCAATGACTCGAATGCAACGCCTTTTGAAATATGTCATGAATGACTCCAAGTAATATCTCTAAGATGAGCAAACGCACAGCGGAAGATTTCTTTCGTACCTGAGAATAAACATGCTTTCAAGTGTCAACCAAAAAGGTTGGTGAGTTCATTAGTTTATCATAAATAATTATTTCATAATTTTAATAGAACACAAGATTTCATATTTCCATTTCTCATAAACATACGTCCCATGCATAGAGACAAAAGTCATTCATATGGATTGAACACCTGGTAACCGACATTAACAAGATGCATATAAGAATATCCCCTATCATTTCGGGAAATCCTTCGGACATGATAAAACAACATCGAAGTACTAAAGCATCCGGTACTTTGGATGGGGTTCGTTAGGCCCAATATTCGGCTTATTAATTCTTAGGTTACCAAGCAAAAGGGGCATATCCAACTTCAATCATTCACCCATATAACGTAGTTTCAATTACTTGTGTCTATTTCGTAAAACATTTATAAAAATTGCGCATGTATTCTCAGTCCAAAAATATAAAGGGTAAAAAAGGCAAATGAAACTCACCTAATGTATTTTGTAGTAAAAATACATATGACTATATTGAACAATGCAGGGTTGGCCTCAGATTCATGAACCTATATCAGTTGTATATTTATTAATATTCATAGTTGTAATTGAACACACACACACACACACACACACACACACATACACACACACACACACACACACACACACACACACACATATATATATATATATATATATATATATATATATATATATATATATATATATATATATATATATATATATATATATATATATATATATATATATTAGTTATATTATTTTCATGTTAGTAATATGTATATATATGATTTATATGTTTATTTTGTATATATATAAAAATATTAAATTTTGTTATGTTATATGTGTTAAATATATAAATTTATGTATGTATTTAATTTGTTTATCAAAACTGTAGTTCTATTATACTAAGTTAATATTAGTAAAAATAAATAATGATAATAACATTAATAATATACATATATTAATAATAACCCTATTAGTGATAATAACAATGATATTATTAATAGTACTTGTAACAATATTAATTTTACTGTTTATGGTTTTTATGATATTAAATGATTTACCAATAATAATAATAGTAACTTTGTTAAAAATGATAATATTAATAAAGATATTGTTAATAATGATACCTTTATTTAATAAAAATAATAATAATACTAATAGTTACAAAAGTGATACTAGTACTAATATTAATGAGAAAAATGATAACTTGTATTATATTCCGTAATAATAATGATAACCCTAATCATAATAATATTAATACATATATTAGTAACAATATCTATATTTCATAAATGATACAATTTAACAATAATCAACATATTAATAATACTTATAGCAATAATAGTAATAATAATAGTAGTAACAATAATGATTATGATATTATTAATAATCATGGTAATTATTGTGATGCCCCGTACAAAACCATCGTGTATGAATTATCAACAACAGGATCATTACAAGGTCAAATACTATATGCGGTTTTAAAAGAAGTTTGCATTCATGAATAAAGGTGATGTCTTAACCAACATCAAATGTCTTACAACAAAAGTATGCTTCAATGAACAGAAGCAATTAGTAATAGTACGTGACCCAATGGTCATTACAAATCATTGTTTCAAAAGGTAACATAGTTTGAATGCAAATAAAACGTTTCATGCGGTGACAACTCTAAAAAGTGCAGCGGGTGTCTACAAGGCATGACTAGTACAACAGCGAAAGCAAGCAACCTTAAGCACATGAGAAAAACATGCTTAAAAACGTCAACACAAAGGTTGGTGAGCTATAGTTTAAGTATAACAGTATGTAAGGTAGGCCACGAGATTTCAGTACTTCAACATCATTTCAAAACAGTATGAAAAGTATATGTTTAACCGTGGGCACTTGGTAACTAACTTAACGTTTATCACCCCCTAAAATTACACTTGGTGAGTGCATATGTTTACGAAGTATTAAACATCCATTAAATGCTAGCGCTACTAGCCCGAGTGGGGATGTCAAACCCTATGGATCCATATCTAAGATTCGCATTCACCGGTTCAAAGACCAATGACTAAACGTTATCGAGCTAAGGGGAAAGTTTATGCCGTTGTATAACCCACACATATATAAAGTTTAAATACTCGTGCCTAGTATGTAAAATGTAAAATGCGCCTGTATTCTCAGTTCCCAAAATAGTTAAAGTAAAAAGGGATGCTATAACTCACAGTGATAAAGTAGTAAAAGTTGACTCGGGAAAAGTAAGCAAGTAAGTTGTCCAAAAGGTCCTCAAACTAAGTCAAAAGTTACTAAGTCAGTAAATCGTTCCAATTGGTTTAAATGTATGTAAATTAGGTCTTAAGTATCATCATCATTCATCATCGAACAAAAAGTATAAAGTAAGTTTCATTCTTGAAAAGAGTTTAAAACAAAGGCTGATTTTGATCAGTCGCCACGGCTTATATACAAACTGAATTGAGGTAGGACCAGTGGCCATGGCTCCGTATATGAGTGCTTTAGTTTCTATAAAAATTCCAGAACCAAACTCGTCTTTGTTTGACCGTGGCGACGGTTTAAGTGCGAGTAGGTCAGAATTTTTCAGCACAACGTTAAAAGGACATAGTGACGTTCGGAGGGCCATAGATCATAAAACGTAACTCGGATTAAGACGAGTCTTAAACGAAAAATTATCTACTCGAACAGAGCTAACTGAAAATCAACTTTACAGTAGCCCAGGTATTCTGATCAGACCCGAAAAACAGTAGGTTTAGTGTTCCGGTGGGTTCTTGGTGCTCGATGCTCATCACGGTTCTCATCCTTGATGCATATAGCTTCAAGTGTACAACTCGTTGATGTGTTTGCATAATATTTACCAAGTTTTGACCATCATAACACAAGTGTAAGTCTAAGATAAGTAGCACAACTCAATTAAGTGTTGCAAGTAGTTTGATGAACCAAAGTTACATCAAGATCTTAGATCCGACACATACATGAACTCTAAAAGTAATATTGAACTACAAACTTGAAAGTAAACTAAATAATCAAGATCTTGAGTTGTAGAACATAGTTCTTAGTTAGATCTTGAAGATCCAAGACCCAAAAGTCTAGATCTAAAGTTACTAAGTTAAATCCTAAGTCATAACACTTGAATCTTTACTTTAATGAAACCATAAGTTATGAAACTTAGATTCTCATCTTGTAAAGTGTATGTAAGCTCATAAGCCCTTGTTTACAACAAAATTAGAAGACCATAAGCTATAGAAACTTAGATCCAGCACAAGTATATGAAGTTATGACTAGAAAGTTATACTTCCATGTTCTTGAACTTATAAAGTTTACTTTTAGTTTCAAGAAATATGAGATCAAGATTAACTAGTAATACTTGACCAAATTAACAACATTTCAACTTTAAAATACATAAAATGAAGAAATAAGTTAAATCTACAAGTAACAAGTTCATGGTTGTTCATACTTTAAAGATTCAAGCCAAGGCTTTGATCTTTAAGAAAGTAAACTTTAAGTTTACAAATATGGATACAAGTAATGATTTTACAACTCATGAACTTTCTTTCTTTAAAACGTTAAGTGTAGAACCATAACTAGAAAGTTTGGGTTCTTGTATGAACAAGATCATATGAAGAACAAACTAGAGAGTTTGATTCTTAATAACAAGTAAGTAAACAACAACATCAAAGATCAATTAACAAAGCAAGCAAATGATGATGATATGTTTGTTTAGGCTACGGTTTTAAGACAAGAAAAAGAAGAGAAATGTCTTGAAAGAAACTCACAATTTGAGAGAAAAGTTGAGAGGAAATGAGAGCAAGTAAATTGTGTGTGTTTGAAATGAGGTTTACACAAGTGAATAAGTAACAAAAAGGAAAATGAAACCACCCTATTACCCACCTAAAGTGGATGGCCCAAGGGTGCCCAATGAAATGTCCAGTTCATATTGATTATAAACGTTCCATATTAATTGATTTCGTCGCGAGGTTTTGACCTCTATATGAGACGTTTTTCAAAGACTGCATTTATTTTTAAAACAACTATAACCTTTATTTTATCTATAAAGGTTTAAAAAGCATTACGTAGATTATCAAATAATGATAATCTAAAATATACTGTTTACACACGACCATTACATAATGGTTTACAATAGAAATATATTACATCGACATATGTTTCTTGAATGCAGTTTTTACATAATATCATACAAACATGGACTCCAAATCTTGTCCTTATTTTAGTATGCAACAACGGAAGCTCTTAATATTCACCTGAGAATAAACATGCTTTAAACGTCAACAAAAATGTTGGTGAGTTATAGGTTTAACCTATATATATCAAATCGTAACAATAGACCACAAGATTTCATATTTCGATATACATCCCATACATAGAGATAAAAATCATTCATATGGTGAACACCTGGTAACCGACATTAACAAGATGCATATATAAGAATATCCCCATTATTCCGGGACACCCTTCGGATATGATATAAATTTCGAAGTACTAAAGCATCCGGTACTTTGGATGGGGTTTGTTAGGCCCAATGGATCTATCTTTAGGATTCGCGTCAATTAGGGTGTCTGTTCCCTAATTCTTAGATTACCAGACTTAATAAAAAGGGGCATATTCGATTTTGATAATTCAACCATAGAATGTAGTTTCACGTACTTGTGTCTATTTTGTAAATCATTTATAAAACCTGCATGTATTCTCATCCCAAAAATATTAGATTTTAAAAGTGGGACTATAACTCACTTTCACAGATTTTTACTTCGTCGGGAAGTAAGACTTGGCCACTGGTCAATTCACGAACCTATAACAAATATGTACATATATATCAAAGTATGTTCAAAATATATTTACAACACTTTTAATACATTTTGATGCTTTAAGTTTATTAAGTCAGCTGTCCTCGTTAGTAACCTACAACTAGTTGTCCAACGTTAGATGTACAGAAAAAAAATTGATATATATTATCTTGAATCAATCCACGACCCAGTGTATACACGTCTCAGGCTAGATCACAACTCAAAGTATATATATTTTTGGAATCAACCTCAACCCTGTATAGCTAACTCCCACATTACTGCATATAGAGTGTCTATGGTTGTTCCAAATAATATATACACATGGGTCGATATGATATGTCAAAACATTTGCATACGTGTCTATGGTATTCAAAGATTACATAATATATTAGATTACATGTATAATACAATATAAGTTAGCTAGGATATGATTAATATAGATTTGTTACCAATTTTCACGTTGATACAACAAGAAAAATTATCCAATCTTGTTTTACCCATAACTTCTTCATTTTAAATCTGTTTTGAGTGAATCAAATTGCTATGGTTTCATATTGAACTCTATTTTATGAATCTAGACAGAAAAAGTATAGGTTTATAGTCGGAAATATAAGTTACAAGTCATTTTTGTAAAGGTAGTCATTTCAGTCGAAAGAACGACGTCTAGATGACCGTTTTAGAAAACATACTTCCACTTTGAGTTTAACCATGATTTTTGGATATAGTTTCATGTTCATAAGAAAAATCATTTTTCCAGAAGAACAACTTTTAAATCAAAGTTTATCATAGTTTTTAATTAACTAACCCAAAACAGCCCGCGGTGTTACTACGACGGCGTATGTCCGGTTTTACAGTGTTCTTCGTGTTTCCAGGTTTTAAATCATTAAGTTAGCATATCATATAGATATAGAACATGTGTTTAGTTGATTTTAAAAGTCAAGTTAGAAGGATTAACTTTTGTTTGCGAACAAGTTTAGAATTAACTAAACTATGTTCTAGTGATTACAAGTTTAAACCTTCGAATAAGATAGCTTTATATGTACGAATCGAATGATGTTATGAACATTATTACTACCTCAAGTTTTCTGGATAAAGCTAATGGAAATGAGAAAAATGGATCTAGCTTCAAAGGATCCTTGGATGGCTTGAAAGTTCTTGAAGCAGAATCATGACAGGAAAACAAGTTCAAGTAAGATTTTCACTCGAAATAAGATTGTTATAGTTATAGAAATTGAATTAAAGTTTGAATATGAGTATTACCTTGTATTAGAAAGATATCTTACTGTAAATAATAAAGATTTCTTGAGGTTGGATGATCACTCTACAAGATTGGAAGTAAGCTAGCAAACTTGGAAGTATTCTTGATTTTATGAAACTAGAACTTGTAGAATTTATGAAGAACACTTAGAACTTGAAAGTGTTTGTAGGTGTTTTTGGTCATTGGTATTTGGATTAGATATAAAGGATGTGTAATTTTGTTTACATGTAAATAAGTCATGAATGATTACTCATATTTTTGTAATTTTATGAGATATTTCATGCTAGTTGCCAAATGATGGTTCTCACATGTGTTAGGTGACTCACGTGGGCTGCTAAAAGCTGATCATTGGTGTGTATATACCAATAGTACATACATCTAAAAGCTGTGTATTATACGAGTACGAATACGGGTGCGTACGAGTAGAATTGTTGATGAAACTGAACTAGGATGTAATTGTAAGCATTTTTGTTAAGTAGAAGTATTTTGATAAGTGTCTTGAAGTCTTTCAAAAGTGTATGAATACATATTAAAACACTACATGTATATACATTTTAACTGAGTCGTTAAGTCATCGTTAGTCGTTACATGTAAGTGTTGTTTTGAAACCTTTAGGTTAACGATCTTGTTAAATGTTGTTAACCCATTGTTTATTAAATCAAATGAGATGTTAAATTATTACATTATCATGATATCATGATGTATTAATATATCTTAGTATGATATATATACATTAAATGTCGTTACAACGATAATCGTTACATATATGTCTCGTTTCAAAATCATTAAGTTAGTAGCCTTGTTTTTACATATGTAGTTCATTGTTAATATACTTAATGATATGTTTACTTATCATAATATCATGTTAACTATATATATATATCCATATATATGTCATCATATAGTTTTTACAAGTTTTAACGTTCGTGAATCGCCGGTCAACTTGGGTGGTCAATTGGCTATATGAAACCTATTTCAATTAATCAAGTCTTAACAAGTTTGATTGCTTAACATGTTGGAAACATTTAATCATGTAAATATCAATTTCATTTAATATATAAAAACATGGAAAATTTTGAGTCACTACAGTACCTACCCGTTAAATAAATTTCGTCCCGAAATTTTAAGCTGTTGAAAGTGTTGACGAATCTTCTGGAAATAGATGCGGGTATTTCTTCTTCATATGATCTTCACGCTCCCAGGTGAACTCGGGTCCTCTACGAGCATTCCATCGAACCTTAACAATCGGTATCTTGTTTTGTTTAAGTCTCTTAACCTCACGATCCATTATTTCGACGGGTTCTTCAATGAATTGAAGTTTTTCATTGATTTGGATTTCGTCCAACGGAATAGTGAGATCTTCTTTAGCAAAACATTTCTTTAAATTCGAGACGTGGAAAGTGTTATGTACATTCGTGAGTTGTTGAGGTAACTCAAGTCGGTAAGCTACTTGTCCGACACGATCAATAATCTTGAATAGTCCAATATACCTTGGATTTAATTTCCCTCGTTTACCAAATTGAACAACGCCTTTCCAAGGTGCAACTTTAAGCATGCCCATCTCTCCAATTTCAAATTCTATATCTTTTCTTTTAATGTCAGCGTAGCTCTTTTGTCGACTTTGGGCGGTTTTCAACCGTTGTTGGATTTGGATAATCTTCTCGGTAGTTTCTTGTATTATCTCCGGACCCGTAATCTGTCTATCCCCCACTTCACTCCAATAAATCGGAGACCTGCACTTTCTACCATAAAGTGCTTCAAACGACGCCATCTCAATGCTTGAATGGTAGCTGTTGTTGTAGGAAAATTCTGCTAACGGTAGATGTCGATCCCAACTGTTTCCGAAATCAATAACACATGCTCGTAGCATGTCTTCAAGCGTTTGTATCGTCCTTTCGCTCTGCCCATCAGTTTGTGGATGATAGGCAGTACCCATGTCTAGACAAGTTCCTAATGCTTGCTGTAATGTCTGCCAGAATCTTGAAATAAATCTGCCATCCCTATCAGAGATAATAGAGATTGGTATTCCATGTCTGGAGACGACTTCCTTCAAATACAGTCGTGCTAACTTCTCCATCTTGTCATCTTCTCTTATTGGCAGGAAGTGTGCTGACTTGGTGAGACGATCAACTATTATCCAAATAGTATCATAACCACTTGCAGTCCTTGGCAATTTAGTAATGAAATCCATGGTAATGTTTTCCCATTTCCATTACGGGATTTCAGGTTGTTGTATTAGACCTGATGGTTTCTGATGTTCAGCTTTGACTTTAGAACACGTCAAACATTCTCCTACATATTTAGCAATATCGGCTTTCATACCTGGCCACCAAAAATGTTTCTTAAGATCCTTGTACATCTTCCCCGTTCCAGGATGTATTGAGTATCTGGTTTTATGAGCTTCTCTAAGTACTATTTCTCTCATATCTCCAAATTTTGGTACCCAAATTCTTTCAGCCCTATACCGGGTTTCATCTTCCCGAATATTAAGATGCTTCTGCGATCCTTTGGGTATTTCATCCTTTAAATTTCCCTCTTTTAAAACTCCTTGTTGCGCCTCCTTTATTTGAGTAGTAAGGTTAGTGTGAATCATTATATTCATAGATTTTACTCGAATGGGTTCTCTGTCCTTTCTGCTCAAGGCGTCGGCTACCACATTTGCCTTCCCCGGGTGCTAACGAATCTCATAGTCGTAATCATTCAATAATTCAATCCACCTACGCTGACTCATATTCAGTTGTTTCTGATTAAATATGTGTTGAAGACTTTTGTGGTCGGTATATATAATACTTTTGACCCCATATAAGTAGTGCCTCCAAGTCTTTAATGCAAAAACAACCGCGCCTAATTCCAAATCATGCGTCGTATAATTTTGCTCGTGAATCTTCAATTGTCTAGATGCATAAGCAATCACCTTCGTCCGTTGCATTAATACACAACCGAGACCTTGCTTTGATGCGTCACAATAAATCACAAAATCATCATTCCCTTCAGGCAATGACAATATAGGTGCCGTAGTTAGCTTTTTCTTCAATAATTGAAACGCCTTCTCTTGTTCATCCTTCCATTCAAATTTCTTCCCTTTATGCGTTAATGCAGTCAAGGGTTTTGCTATTTTGGAGAAATCTTGGATGAATCTTCTGTAGTAACCAGCCAATCCTAAAAATTGACGTATATGCTTCGGAGTTTTTAGGGTTTCCCAGTTTTCAACGGTTTCGATCTTTGCCGGGTCTACCTGGATACCTTCTTTGTTCACTATGTGACCGAGGAATTGAACTTCTTCCAACCAAAATGCACACTTTGAAAACTTAGCGTACATTTTTTCTTTTCTCAATACTTCTAGCACTTTTCTCAAATGTTCTTCGTGCTCTTGATCATTCTTTGAGTAAATAAGTATGTCATCGATGAAAACAATGACAAACTTTTCAAGATATGGCCCATACACTCGGTTCATAAGGTCCATGAACACAGTTGGTGCGTTAGTCAATCCAAACGGCATAACCATAAACTCGTAATGACCATAACGCGTCCTAAAAGTAGTTTTTGGAATATCTTCCTCCTTTACTCGCATTTGATGATATCCAGAATGTAAATCGATCTTCGAATAAACCGACGAGCCTTGTAGTTGATCAAATTAGTCATCAATTCTTGGCAGTGGATAACGGTTTTTGATGGTAAGTTTGTTCAACTCTCTGTAGTCAATACACAACCTAAATGTACCATCCTTCTTCTTGACAAACAAAACAGGAGCTCCCCATGGTGATGTGCTTGGTCGAATGAAACCACGTTCTAATAGTTCTTGTAGTTGGCTTTGCAGTTCTTTCATCTCGCTGGGTGCGAGTCTATAAGGAGCACGAGCTATTGGTGCAGCTCCTGGTACAAGATCTATTTGAAATTCAACAGATCGATGTGGAGGTAGTCCCGGTAATTCTTTCGGAAATACATCGGGAAATTCTTTTGCGACGGGAACATCATTGATGCTCTTTTCTTCAGTTTGTACTTTCTCAACGTGTGCTAGAACAGCATAGCAACCTTTTCTTATTAGTTTTTGTGCCTTCAAATTACTAATAAGATGTAGCTTCGTGTTGCCCTTTTCTCCGTACACTATTAAGGGTTTTCCTTTTTCTCGTATAATGCGAATTACATTTTTATAACAAACGATCTCTGCTTTCACTTCTTTCAACCAGTCCATACCGATTATCACATCAAAACTCCCTAACTTTACTGGTATCAAGTCAATCTTAAATGTTTCGCTAACCAGTTTAATTTCTCGATTCCGGCATATATTATCTGCTGAAATTAATTTACCATTTGCTAATTTGAGTAAAAATTTACTATCCAACGGCGTCAATGGACAACTTAATTTAGCACAAAAATCTCTACTCATATAGCTTCTATCCGCACCCGAATCAAATAAAACGTAAGCAGATTTATTATCAATAAGAAACGTACCCGTAACAAGCTCCGGGTCTTCATGTGCCTCTGCCGCATTAATATTGAAAACTCTTCCACGGCCTTGTCCATTCGTGTTCTCCTGGTTCGGGAAATTTCTAATAATGTGGCCCGGTTTTCCACATTTATAACAAACTACATTGGCATAACTTTCTCTGACACTACTTACTCCACCATTACTCGTTCCGACACCATTTGTTCCTTTCGTTCTGTTAACCCCTGGTCCGTAGACCTCACACTTCGCCGCGCTATGACCATTTCTTTTACACTTGTTGCAAAATTTGGTGCAGAACTCCGAGTGATACTTTTCACACCTTTGGCATAGCTGCTTCTGATTGTTGTTGTTGTTGCGGTTGTTATTGTTGTTGGGATGATTATTGTAGTTGCTGTTGTTGTTGTTGTTGTTGTTGTTGTTGTTGTTGTTGTTGTTGTTGTTGTTGTTGTTGTTTTTATTGTTGTTGGGCCATTTGTTGTAGTTGCGATTGATGTTGCGATTGTTGGGATAGTTGTTGCGATTATTGTTGTAATTGCTGTTGTTGTTGTATTGGTGATTCTTATCACCGTTTTCCTCCCACTTTCTTTTGACTTGCTTCACATTGGCCTTTTCAGCCGCCTGTTCTTTAATTCTTTCCTCAATCTGGTTCACTAGTTTGTGAGCCATTCTACATGCCTGTTGTATGGAGGCGGGCTCGTGTGAACTTATATCTTCTTGGATTCTTTCCGGTAATCCTTTCACAAACGCGTCGATCTTCTCTTCCTCATCTTCGAACGCTCTCGGACACAATAGGCACAATTCTGTGAATCGTCTTTCGTACGTGGTAATATCAAATCCTTGGGTTCGTAACCCTCTAAGTTCTGTCTTGAGCTTATTGACCTCGGTTCTGGGACGGTACTTCTCGTTCATCAAGTGCTTGAATGCTGACCACGGTAGTGCATAAGCATCATCTTGTCCCACTTGCTCTAGATAGGTATTCCACCATGTTAACGCAGTACCTGTGAAGGTATGCGTAGTGTACTTCACTTTGTCCTCTTCAGTACACTTACTTATGGCAAATACCGATTCGACCTTCTCGGTCCACCGTTTCAATCCGATCGGTCCTTCGATTCCATCAAATTCCAAAGGTTTGCAGGCAGTGAATTCTTTGTAGGTGCATCCTACACGATTTCTTGCGCCGTTAGCTGCATTGCTAGATTCGGAGTTATTGTTGGTATGTAGCGCAGCCTGTACTGCGGCTATGTTTGAAGCAAGAAAGGCACGAAATTCCTCTTCGCTCATATTCAAGGTGTGTCGAGTAGTCGGTGCCATTTCCTTCAAAATAATCAAATGAAACGAGTTAATCATATATAATATCAAGAGTAGTCAATCGTATTTCGTAGCATAATATGAACTTATTTATAAAAGCTCTTTCTTCATATTAGCATTTTATACTCTTTAATTCGGGTAGTACCTACACGTTAAGTTCATACTTAGTAGCTAACATACCATTTCAACTACTACAATTCTATATGAAAAACTAATCAAAAAAAAAATATCATATTCAAACCTTTATACAATAACTTGCAAACTTACAATACCGCTTTTTTTACATATAGCATGAAATATAGCGCATAAAACTTTGATACAAAGTAGTTGCGAAGATAATTCTAGTTAATAAATAAGGCGTTCAGCAAAGGCAATAAAGACACGTAATTCATACGTCCAGAAACAAGTCATGCATTATGGTTTTACTAATACCACTTCCCATCCTTGGTTTTGTGGAACATAACCGTTGTGACCGATAGTAAGACAATGTGTTGTAATGTCGTCAAAAGGATGAAGGTTACGTAATGACCAACAGTCTCGTAATAACCTAAAAACCTCATTTTTTACCCCAATTACCGACTTCGTCACTTGTGGGAACGTTTTGTTTAATAGTTGTAGCCTGATGTTCTTGTTCTCACTTTGGTGAGAAGCGAACATTACTAACCCGTAAGCATAACATGCTTCTTTATGTTGCATGTTAGCCGCTTTTTCTAAATCACGAAGTCCTATATTCGGATATATTGAGTCAAAATAATTTCTTAACCCGTTGCGTAAAATAGCATTTGGGTTCCCCGCAATATATGCGTCAAAGTAAACACATCGTAACTTATGGATTTCCCAATGTGATATCCCCCATCTTTTGAACGAAAGCCTTTTATAAGTCAAGGCATTCTTGGAACGTTCTTCGAATGTCTTACAAACTGATCTCGCCTTAAATAGTTGTGCCGAGGAATTCTTACCGACTCTAGACAAGATTTCATCAATCATGTCTCCGGGTAGGTCTCTTAAAATATTGGGTTGTCTATCCATTTTGTGTTTTTATACTGTAAAATAGACAAGAGTTAGATTCATAAAAAAATACTTATTAATACAAGCAATTTTTACATATATCATAAAGCATAAGCACACTATATTACATATATTACACCACACAAATACAACTATCTTATTCCGACTTGCTCGTTTCTTCTTTTTCGGTTTTGGTTCGTTTTGCCAAGTTTCTAGGGATATATGATGTTCCCCTAATACGAGCCATCGTTTTCCACATTGGTTTAGAAAAACCTGGTGGTTTAGAGGTTCCCGGGTTATTGTCACAACTTAAGAAATACGGGTGTGGTCGATACATATAAAGTTCATCGGGGTTGGAATCGGGTTTCTCTATTTTTATACCTTTTCCCTTATTATTTTCTTTCGCTTTATTAAATTGGGTCGAGGTAATTTCTATAAGATCATCGGAATCCTCATCGGGATCCGATTCATCGGAAAATTGGTAATTTTCCCAATATTTTGCTTCCTTAGCGGAAACACCATTGACCATTATTAACTTTGGTCCATTGGTTGAGGATTTTCTTCTACTTAACCATTTTATTATTTCCCCCACTGGTTCTATTTCTTCTTCTGGTTCCGATTCTTCTTCCGGTTCCGATTCTTCTTCCAGTTCCTCTTCGGGAACTTGTGAATCAGTCCACGAATCATTCCAATTTACATTTGACTCTTCATTATTATTAGGTGAGTCAATGGGACTTGTTCTAGAGGTATACATCTATCACATAATAATAAACACGTTAAGAGATTAATATATCACATAATATTCACATGTTAAAAATATATAGTTTCCAACAAAAATGTTAAGCAATCATTTTTAAAGAAAACACGGTCGAAGTCCAGACTCACTAATGCATCCTAATAAACTCGATAAGACACACTAATGCAAATTTTCTGGTTCTCTAAGACCAACGCTCGGATACCAACTGAAATGTCCCGTTCATATTGATTATAAACGTTCCATATTAATTGATTTCGTCGCGAGGTTTTGACATCTATATGAGACGTTTTTCAAAGACCGCATTCATTTTTAAAACAACCATAACCTTTATTTTATCTATAAAGGTTTAAAAATCATTACGTAGATTATCAAATAATGATAATCTAAAATATACTGTTTACACACGACCATTACATAATGGTTTACAATAGAAATATATTACATCGACATATGTTTCTTGAATGCAGTTTTTACATAATATCATACAAACATGGACTCCAAATCTTGTCCTTATTTTAGTATGCAACAGCAGAAGCTCTTAATATTCACCTGAGAATAAACATGCTTTAAACGTCAACAAAAATGTTGGTGAGTTATAGGTTTAACCTATATATATCAAATCGTAACAATAGACCACAAGATTTCATATTTCAATATACATCCCATACATAGAGATAAAAATCATTCATACGGTGAACACCTGGTAACCGACATTAACAAGATGCATATATAAGAATATCCCCATCATTCCGGGACACCCTTCGGATATGATATAAATTTCGAAGTACTAAAGCATCCGGTACTTTGGATGGGGTTTGTTAGGCCCAATAGATCTATGTTTAGGATTCGCGTCAATTAGGGTGTCTGTTCCCTAATTCTTAGATTACCAGACTTAATAAAAAGGGGCATATTCGATTTCAATAATTCAACCATAGAATGTAGTTTCACATACTTGTGTCTATTTTGTAAATCATTTATAAAACCTGCATGTATTCTCATCCCAAAAATATTAGATTTTAAAAGTGGGACTATAACTCACTTTCACGGATTTTTACTTCGTCGGGAAGTAAGACTTGGCCACTGGTCAATTCACGAACCTATAACAAATATGTACATATATATCAAAGTATGTTCAAAATATATTTACAACACTTTTAATACATTTTGATGTTTTAAGTTTATTATGTCAGCTGTCCTCGTTAGTAACCTACAACTAGTTGTCCAACGTTAGATGTACAGAAAAAAAATTGATATATATTATCTTGAATCAATCCACGACCCAGTGTATACACGTCTCAGGCTAGATCACAACTTAAAGTATATATATTTTTGGAATCAACCTCAACCCTGTATAGCTAACTCCCACATTACTGCATATAGAGTGTCTATGGTTGTTCCAAATAATATATACACATGGGTCGATATGATATGTCAAAACATTTACATACGTGTCTATGGTATCCCAAGATTACATAATATATTAGAATACATGTATAATACAATATAAGTTAGCTAGGATATGATTAATATATATTTGTTACCAATTTTCACGTTGCTACAACAAGAAAAATTATCCAATCTTGTTTTACCCATAACTTCTTCATTTTAAATCCGTTTTGAGTGAATCAAATTGCTATGGTTTAATATTGAACTTTATTTTATGAATCTAAATAGAAAAAGTATAGGTTTATAGTTGTAAATATAAGTTACAAGTCGTTTTTGTAAAGGTAGTCATTTCAGTCGAAAGAACGACGTCTAGATGAACGTTTTAGAAGACATACTTCCACTTTGAGTTTAACCATGATTTTTGGATATAGTTTTATGTTCATAAGAAAAATCATTTTTCCAGAAGAACAACTTTTAAATCAAAGTTTATCATAGTTTTTAATTAACTAACCCAAAACAGCCCGTGGTGTTACTACGACGGCGTATGTCCGGTTTTACAGTGTTCTTCGTGTTTCCAGGTTTTAAATAATTAAGTTAGCATATCATATAGATATAGAACATGTGTTTAGTTGATTTTAAAAGTCAAGTTAGAAGGATTAACTTTTGTTTGCGAACAAGTTTAGAATTAACTAAACTATGTTCTAGTGATTACAAGTTTAAACCTTCGAATAAGATAGCTTTATATGTATGAATCGAATGATGTTATGAACATCATTACTACCTCAAGTTTTCTGGATAAATCTACTAGAAATGAGAAAAATGGATCTAGCTTCAAAGGATCCTTGGATGGCTTGAAAGTTCTTGAAGTAGAATCATGACACGAAAACAAGTTCAAGTAAGATTTCCACTCGAAATAAGATTGTTATAGTTATAGAAATTGAATCAAAGTTTGAATATGAGTATTACCTTTTATTAGAAAGATATCTTACTATAAATAATAAAGATTTCTTGAGGTTGGATGATCACTCTACAAGATTTGAAGTAAGCTAGCAAACTTAGAAGTATTCTTGATTTTATGAAACTAGAACTTGTAGAATTTATGAAGAACACTTAGAACTTGAAGATAGAACTTGAGAGAGATTAATTAGATGAAGAAAATTGAAGAATGAAAGTGTTTTTAGGTGTTTTTGGTTGTTGGTATATGGATTAGATATAAAGGATGTGTAATTTTGTTTACATGTAAATAAGTCATGAATGATTACTCATATTTTTGTAAATTTATGAGATATTTCATGCTAGTTGCCAAATGATGGTTCCCACATGTGTTAGGTGACTCACATGGGCTGCTAAGAGCTGATCATTGGAGTGTATATACCAATAGTACATACATCTAAAAGCTGTGTATTGTACGAGTACGAATATGGGTGCGTACGAGTAGAATTGTTGATGAAACTGAACGAGGATGTAATTGTAAGCATTTTTGTTAAGTAGAAGTATTTTGATAAGTGTCTTGAAGTCTTTCAAAAGTGTATGAATACATATTAAAACACTACATGTATATACATTTTAACTGAGTCGTTAAGTCATCGTTAGTCGTTACATGTAAGTTTTGTTTTGAAACCTTTAGGTTAACGATCTTGTTAAATGTTGTTAACCCATTGTTTATTAAATCAAATGAGATGTTAAATTATTACATTATCATGATATCATGATGTATTAATATATCTTAGTATGATATATATACATTAAACGTCGTTACAACGATAATCGTTACATATATGTCTCGTTTCAAAATCATTAAGTTAGTAGTCTTGTTTTTACATATGTAGTTCATTGTTAATATACTTAATGATATGTTTACTTATCATAATATCATGTTAACTATATATATATATATCCATATATATGTCATCATATAGTTTTTACAAGTTTTAACATTCGTGAATCGCCGGTCAACTTGGGTGGTCAATTGTCTATATGAAACCTATTTCAATTAATCAAGTCTTAACAATTTTGATTGCTTAACATGTTGGAAACATTTAATCATGTAAATATCAATTTCATTCAATATATAAAAACATGGAAAAGTTCGGGTCACTACACCCAAAAAGGAAGATCAAGCTTCTACTTTCATACATGGGGAGGTGGTGAGTGCTTGAAGAAGTAATAAAGCTAAATGGTGTTGGAACAAGGTGTAAACATACTAGTAACTAGATTCCTTTTACTTAATTAATCTTGCTTATGTATTAATAAGTCATTAACATAATGTTGGGCTCCTAATAGTCCATCAAGAGAAGTAGGGTGGGCTTCCAAGTCCATTAACATGTATCCATTAATAAAAGCCCAAGTCTTTAGCATGTAACAATTAATTAAATAAATAAGCCCAAGTAATTAACTAGTAACCTTAGTTAATTAAAAATGATCAATATTAATTAATCATAAATGTAAATAATATTCCAAAATATTATTAGTGAAAAGTACGTGTGTCACAAAGACGATTCGGGCCATGTAAAGACAAGTAAGGTAGCAAGTAAATGTAATAAAATACATTCATTAACACGCAAGCATTAATAATAAATATTATTAATTAAACGTTTCAAAATCCAGGGTCGTTACATTACCCACCTGTTAAAGAAAATTTCTTCCCGAAATTTTAAGCTGAGGTAGATGGAGGAGTTGGGAAAAGGTGAGGATACTTCTGCATCATTTGATCCTCTCGTTCCCAGGTAAACTCAGGTCCTCGTTTGGCATTCCATCGTACTCAGACGATCGGAATCTTGTTGTGTTTCAAAGTTTTGACCTCACGGTCCATAATTTCAACAAGCTCTTCCACGAAGTGGAGTTTGTCGTCAATCGTAAGTTCCTCCAATGATATGACATGTTCTGGTTCAGCAAGACACTTCTTCAAATTCGATACATGAAAAGTTGGATGAACGGAGCTCAATTGAGTTGGAAGATCCAAACGGTAAGCAACGGGTCCAACACGCTCCAAGATTTCAAAAGGACCAATGTATCGTGGGTTGAGCTTCCCACGTTTTCCAAAATGGATCACACCTTTCCAAGGTGCGACCTTCAACATTACACGATCACCCATGTTGAATTCAAGGTCTTTATATTTTAGGTCGGCATAACTCTTTTGACGATCACGGGCCATCTTGAGTCTCGCTTGAATCTGGACAACCTTCTTAGTGGTTTCATGAACTATCTCGGGTCCGGTGATTTGCGTTTCACCTGCTTTGGCCCAACAAATAGGAGATCGGCACTTGCGGCCATACAACGCTTCAAAAGGTGCGGCATTAATGCTCGAATGATAACTGTTGTTGTACGAGAATTCGGCTACCGACAAATGCCTTTCCCAGGCCCTTCCGAAATCAATAACACATGCACGAAACATGTCCTCCAAAGTCTGAATCGTGCTTTCACTTTGCCCGTCGGTCTATGGGTGGTATGCAGTACTCATGTCGAGACGGGTTCCCATGGCTTCTTGTAAGGAACGCCAAAATCTGGAAGCAAAACGGGGATTACGATCTGAGATGATCGATAAGGGTACACCATGACGAGATACAACTTCTTTGATGTATAGTTGAGTGAGTCTCTCCATCGTATCCGTTTCCTTCATGGCTAAGAAGTGTGCAGATTTGGTAAGACGGTCAACGATAACCCAGATGGTATCGTATCTGCCCACCGTCTTTGGTAGCTTAGTAATGAAATCCATTATTATCCTTTCCCACTTCCATTGCGAGATTTCCGGTTGTTGAAGTAATCCAGAGGGCCTCTGATGCTCGGCCTTAACTTTTAAGCAAGTCAAACACTTACCAACGTAAGTTGCAACGTCCTTCTTCAGATTAGGCCACCAATACTGTTCCTTAAGATCGTGGTACATTTTACCGGCTCCTGGATAAATTGAATATCTCAACTTGTGGGCTTCATCTAATATAAGGTTCCGTAGATCTCCATAACAGGGTACCCAAATTCTTTCGGCATAGCATCAGAGCCCAGTCTCCTTAACTTCGAATCAAGAGACGAGAATGTTCAAGTATTCATGAGATATATTTTCCTCCTTAAGAGCCTCATCTTGGGCTACTCGGATCTGGCTGTTGAGATTTGAATGAATGGTGATGTTGAGTGCCCGAACACGAAGAGGTGCCATCCTCTCCTTTCGGCTCAAAGCGTCAGCTACAACATTGGCCTTGCCAGGGTGATAACGAAGTTCACAATCATAGTTGTTCAGCGTCTCGATCCATCGACGCTGTCTCATATTCAGTTGCTTCTGATCGAAGATGTGTTGGAGGCTTTTGTGGTCGATGAAGATAGTACTCTTAGTTCCATACAAATAGTGTCTCCATAATTTGAGCGCAAAGACAACGGCTCCAAGTTCAAGATCGTGAGTAGTGTAGTTCCACTCATGAATCTTCAATTGCCGGGAGGCGTAAGCGATGACCTTTGTGCGTTGCATCAGTTTACAACCAAAACCACTCTTCGAAGCATCGCAATAAACGACGAAATCGTCACTGCCTTCAGGAAGTGATAAGATAGGTGCGGTGGTTAACTTCTTCTTCAAGGTTTGAAATGATGATTCCTGTTTGGGTTCCCAAATGAAATTCTTCCCTTTGTGAGTCAGCGCGGTCGAAGGACGCGCAATCAGAGAGAATCTTTCAGTAAATCATCGGTAGTAACCAGCGAGAGCTAAAAATTGGCGGATATAAGTCAGAGTAGTGGGGGTTTCCCACTTGCTGATAGCTTCAATCTTGGTGGGATCAACTTTGATACCCTGGTCGCTCACAACATGACCCAGAAATTGGACTTCCCTCAACCAAAATTCACACTTGGAGAATTTGGCATAGAGTTGCTCTTGTCTCAAGAGTTCAAGCACTAGTCTAAGATGTTGCTCATGTTCTTCTTTGCTTTTGGAGTAGATGAGGATATCATCTATGAAGACGATAACGAACTTATCCAGGTATGTCTTGCATATACGATTCATGAGGTCCATGAACACGGCAGGTGCGTTGGTTAATTCAAATGGCATCACGAGGAACTCATAATGACCATAACGAGTTCGGAATGCAGTCTTCATCACATCACTTTCCTTCACCCTCAACTGGTGATAACCGGATCGCAAATCGATCTTTGATTAAATGCTTGATCCTTGTAGTTGATCAAAAAGATCATCAATTCGTGGGAGTGGATACCGATTCTTAATCGTCAATTTGTTGAGTTCACGGTAGTCGATACACATACGAAAGGATCCGTCCTTCTTCTTCATAAATAAAACAGGTGCGCCCCAAGGCGAGAAACTTGGTTGGATAAATCCACGGTCTAGCAGTTCTTATAATTGGCTCTGCAACTCTTGTATTTCGGAAGGTGCGAGTCGATAAGGTGCGCGAGCTATAGGTGCAGCTCATGGCACTAAGTAGATCTGAAACTCTACTACTCTTGGTGGTGGCAATCCAGGCAATTCCTCTGGAAAGACATCGGAAAATTCGTTCACAATTCGTACGTCATCCGCACTCTTCACCTCGGTTTCTAATGTTTTCACATGTGCCAAAACAGCAAGACGTCCTTTCTTTATGATCTTTTGCACTTTCATGCAACTAATGTGATTCAGTTTCGAGCTACATCTCTCTCCGTAAATAATCAGTGGTTCACCGTCTCCGTGTGGTATACGAAGAGCTTTATCTCCACAGATAATGTCGGCCCTTATCTTGGTCAACCAGTCCATACCGACAATAACATCAAAGCTTCCTAACTTAATGGGTATCAAGTCAATCTCGAAATCCACACCAGCTATGTTGATAATGGCTCCTCGGCTAATATGGTCAACTTTCTCAAGTTTTCCATTGGCTACCTCTACAAGCATACTCTCCTTTAAAGGAACTAACGAACAATTTATCTTATCGCAAAAGTGTCTACATACATAACTTCTATCGGCACCAGTATCAAATAGGACAGAAGCTAATAGATTGTTGATAGTGAATATACCTATCACCAAGTCGGGGTTCTCACGAGCATCCCTTGCATTTACATTGAAAGCTAGTCCACACGGTGGTCCACCGTCCTTTCGCTTGTTGGGACACTCGTTTCTAAAGTGGCCTGTGTGTCCGCATTCATAACACTTTCTCGGTCCATTGGGGTTCGGCTTCCCAGTCATGGTGGAGATCTTGCAGTCCCTGCCAATATGCCCGGTCTTTTTTCATTTTTCACAAACAACATTACAGTACCCGGTATGGTGCTTGTAGCACCTCTTGCATTACGGTAGGGTACCCTTGTAGTTGGGGTTTGAGTTGGTGGTCAGATTGAGATTCCCACCGTTGTTGTGCCTCTTAGCGGGGGTTTGATCATAGGCTCTCCCCTTGTTGTTATCCCACTTACGCTTATCACTACTACCCGCTTCGGATTTTGCCTTTTTCGGTTCGTCGATGATGATTTGGTTCGTTAAGGTGTTCGCCATACGCATTGCTTTCGGGACATTGGGTGGCTTAGACTAGGTAACATTTCCCTTAATGGACTTAGGAAGTCCCCACAAGTACCTTTCCATACGTTTAAACTCCGGGGTAACCATGGTAGTACACATCAGGGCTAATTCTAGATACCTACGGTTGTAACCATCGAGATCGTTTCCCACAACCTTCAACTGCATAAACTCAATCTCCATCTTTTGGATCTCTGTCCTAGGGCAATATTCCTCAATCAGGGCCCCTTTGAATTCCTCCCATGGGGTAGCAAACGCCTCATCAATACCCTTTGCTTGAGCCAATGTGTTCCACCAAGTTAGTGCGCCGTCTGACAGTGTACATGAAGCATACTTGGTTTTGTTCGCTTCTGAGCAGTTACTAACTCGGAACACAGATTCTAATTTCTCAAACCACCTAGTGAGACCAACTGGCCCCTCCGTTCCACTAAAGTTGTGGGGCATGCAGCTTTGAAACTCTTTGTATGTGCATCCATTACGAATGGGTTGGATAACCGATGGCGGTGGAGCTTGGGGGTTCATTTCCGCTAAAGCTGCGGTGACTCATTCATTGATCATTTCCTCGATTTGGGTTGCGGTGGGTGTTGATCTTTCGTTGGCCATGATGTTCTAAACAAAAATTTTGACTCAAGTCAAAATCCATCATTCAAATAGTAATAATATAGTATAAGGTAACCAGCATGGAATCAACACAACACATGCTAATTAAGTAACGCAAATATATTCAGATACCACAAAGTCATCATACAGTAATGTAAATAGAACACTGTGCAAGAATTAAACAACACAAAGTTCCATTCATTAATAATAAGTTGCATACATCCGCATAGGTTCGTACAATACATAAGTAGAACATAAAACTACAAATGAGATTACATAATGAAATCTACTACAAAAGCCCTAAGGTGATGGTGGGTGTAGGATGTCCAATACGTGGGACATCGGGTCCTCGAGCTCAGTTACCCGACCACGGAGGATCTCCACCTCCCTCATCAGTTCCTCGACAGAAGGAGATGGTGGGGCAGGTGGTGCAATCGGTACGAGTGGTACTGGTGGAGCTGGTGGTGCAGACGGTCCGGCTCCAGAAGTAGAGGCTGCAAAGCGGTAAGGCATACGGATGAAGGGATCAGCAGGATACGGCACAAGCCACTTACGGGCGGTAACCCTACGATGCCGACCATGAGTGTCAACGAATGGTCGACCTCCATTAATCCCTGGAATGACGGTACCATTATAACAACCCTCACTTTTCGACTTCCGATTTTACTAAAATACCTAGAGTTGTTATATACGAATAAATTTAACGTTGACCGAATAAACGTACGCTTAAAATAAATAATATAATTATAAATATTATAAATAAGATTATGATATATAATATAACATAATTACATCAATGAATATATATATAATATTTATATTACTTTTGTTATTTAGTTAATAGAATATATAATTAACTAAATAATACATAATATTATAACATTTATAAAACTAATAAAAACTATAAATTAATAATCATAAATTTTAATTTTTATAAAAACTAAATATAATAATAATTTTTATATAAAATTCGTATTTAATAATTAAACAAATATAGAAATAAAATGTTAAATGTTCTTAGAAATATATTAAACAAATTTTTTTTTTAGAATTTTATACAAAAAAAAAATCAAAACTATATCTACTTTTAATAAATAAATGCAAAAATACAAACTACTTTTTCTTTTAAGATTTACTTTTAATAAAAATACAAACTACTTTTATTTTAAGATTTACTTTTAATAAAAATACAAAATACTTTTTCTTATTTTAACTTTTAAGATTTTACTTTTAATAAAAATACAAACTACTTTTTCTTATTTTAACTTTTATGATTTTACTTTTAATAAAAATACAAACTACTTTTTCTTATTTTAACTTTTAAGATTTACTTTTAATAAAAATACAAAATACTTTTTCTTATTTTAACTTTTAAGATTTTACTTTTAATAAAAATACAAACTACTTTTTCTTATTTTAACTTTTAAGATTTTACTTTTAATAAAAATACAAACTACTTTTTCTTATTTTAACTTTTAAAATTTACTTTTAATAAAAATACAAAATACTTTTTCTTATTTTAACTTTTAAGATTTTACTTTTAATAAAAATACAAACTACTTTTTCTTATTTTAACTTTTAAGATTTTACTTTTAATAAAAATACAAATTACTTTTTCTTATTTTAACTTTTAAGATTTACTTTTAATAAAAATACAAAATAATTTTTCTTATTTTAACTTTTAAGATTTACTTATTTTATTTTAATTTTTTTTTACCTAACATTTTCAACTATAAATACCACATACATTTCTCATTTCAAACTTACACCTTAATCTCTCATTTCTCTCTTAAAGAACTACTTCTAGTTGATATCTCGGTCACTTACTTGCTTTACTTTCCTTTCTTGCGTGGAATACTTCAACTGCTATTTAAGGTGAGTTTCATTTGCTCCCTTTTTATATATATTTTTAGGCTGAGAATACATGCGCTGATTTATAAATGTTTTACGAAATAGGCACAAGTACTAAAACTAATTCTATGTGGGTTTAAACCAGAAATATACCCTTAGCTTGGTAACATTAAACTACTTGTCTATGTACGGTAGGCGCGAATCCTAAAGATAGATCTATTGGGTCTGACAAACCCCATCCTGACTATGGGATGCTTTAGTACTTCGAGGTTATTTTAAACACACCTGATCTGGTGTACTTCAGAGGGTAAAACATGAACGTTAAGGCTTGTTACCGG
The DNA here is from genome assembly GCF_046630445.1 of Rutidosis leptorrhynchoides. NCBI lineage: Eukaryota > Viridiplantae > Streptophyta > Magnoliopsida > Asterales > Asteraceae > Rutidosis > Rutidosis leptorrhynchoides. The sequence goes on along the minus strand of NC_092338.1, from coordinate 106,649,280 downwards.
GTGCCTACAACTTATAGAATGCTTTTATACACTTGCTAGTGTACGGATATTTATGAAACTGAAATCTTGTGGCCTATTATTATAACGGAAATGATTGATTTTGATAAACTAATGAACTCACCAACCTTTTTGGTTGACACTTTAAGCATGTTTTGTCTTAGGTGACGAATAAGATGATTGCCATGATTGCTACCTGATGAATTGAATGCTGCTACATGGAGTCTTCATTTCATTACATTTACTTTGCATTAAGACTATTATCATTATTTCAGTTTAAATTTGATGTAAAACTTATAATGCTTCCGCTGTTTTATTAATAAATGTTTTATTCAAAACGTCTCATATAGAGTCGTTCTCGTTTATACAACTGTGATTTGATATAATTAGTCACAAATACCCTAGGCCCTAATTTGGGGGTGTGACAACCATCGAAACGGTACCGCTTCTTTGGCGGGGTGAAGGGTGGCTGTACAGGTGCATCATCAGGGTCCTCATCTGAATCCTCGTCACTAGAGTCGTCAGAGGATGAGTCGTCGGATGAAGAATCCGCGAATGATGGGTCGTCTAAATCGGCTGGGGGTGGCTGCACGGGTGGCTCTCCTCGGGCGGCCATCATCTGTCGGTATCTACCAGGTCCGATCGGCACGAGACGTCCATCAGGAAGGCATCGACACCAATGGTTATGATCATTACGGACCGGACCTTCCCCAAGTTCCGCGGGAATCACAGCACCACCGGGATGGTGCTGTGGCTCCGGAGGTCCTATGGCAAGTGGAGCTGAAAATCTTCAGTGGGTCCACGTATCTGTCTGAGGTAACCACTGGGTCGGGCGTATGGCTACTAGCTCCAGAGGATGAAGCACCTGAGTCATTGGAAGGTGTCGACGTCGGCATCTGAGAATCGGCAACAATGGTCGGTGAGGTGGCTGATGAGTCTGTGTCGCTGTCCAAAATGATGACAGGTGGAATATCCGACATCTGAACAAGGAAAAATAACTTTTTCCATGTCAGTAAGTCATAAAGCAAGCATGTATTAGGCAAAGTAACTACGACAGTCTAAATCCTGTATAGCAGTGAATAGCATGGCAATAATAACAAATCGTACAGAAGTAGCATACGATTAAAAGCAGATAATAGCATGCAATAGTGAAATCATGTAGTAGCATACGTCATATAGCAGTAAAAGTAAGCAGCAGCATGCAGTAAGTTTCGTGGAAACAAGTAAACTAGCAAGTTGTAGATTAGTCCTATTAGTGAATCCTACTCGGGTCGGTCCAGACTCACTAATGCAACCTAATTCCCTACAACCAATGCTCTGATACCAAATGTGATGCCCCGTACAAAACCATCGTGTACGAATCATCAACAACAGGATCATTACAAGGTCAAATACTATATGCGGTTTCAAAAGAAGTTTGCATTCATGAATAAAGGTGATGTCTTAACCAACATCAAATGTCTTACAACAAAAGTATGCTTCAATGAACAGAAGCAATTAGTAATAGTACGTGACCCAATGGTCGTTACAAATCATTGTTTCAAAAGGTAACATAGTTTGAATGCAAATAAAATGTTTCATGCAGTGACAACTCTAACAAGCACAGCGGGTGTCTACAAGGCATGACTAGTACAACAGCGGAAGCAAGCAACCTTAAGCACCTGAGAAAAACATGCTTAAAACGTCAAAATAAAGGTTGGTGAGATATAGTTTAAGTATAACAGTATGTAAGGTAGGCCACGAGATTTCAGTGCTTCAACTGCGTTTCAAAACAGCATGAAAAGTATATGTTTAACCGTGGGCACTTGGTAACTAACTTAACGTTTATCACCCCATAAAAGTACACTTGGCGAGTTCGTATGTTTACGAAGTATTAAACACCCGTTAAATGCTAGTGCTACTAGCCCGAGTGGGGATGTCAAACCCTATGGATCCATATCTAAGATTCGCGTTCACCGGTTCAAAGACCAATGACTAAACGTTACCGAGCTAAGGGGAAAGTTTATGCCGTTGTATAACCCACACATATATAAAGTTTAAGTACTCGTGCCTAGTATGTAAAACATAAAATGCGCATGTATTCTCAGTTCCCAAAATAGTTAAAGTAAAAAGGGATGCTATAATTCACAGTGATAAAGTAGTAAAAGTTGACTCGGGAAAAGTAAGCAAGTACGTTATCCAAAAGGTCCTCAACCTAAGTCAAAAGTTACTAAGTCAGTAAATCGTCCCAATAGGTTTAAATGTATGTAAATTAGGTCTTAAGTATCATCATCATTCATCATCGAACAAAAAGTATAAAGTAAGTTTCATTCTAGAAAAGAGTTTAAAACAAAGGCTGACTTCGATCAGTCGCCACGGCCTCTATGCAAACTGAATTGAGGTGGGACCAGTGGCCATGGCTCCATATATGAGTCCTTTAGTTGCTGTAAAAATTCCAGAACCAAACTCGTCTTCGTTTGACCGTGGCGACGGTTTAAGTGCGAGTAGTTCAGAATTTTCAGCACAACGTTAAAAGGACATAGTGACGTTCGGAGGGCCATAGATCCTAAACCGTAACTCGGATTAAGACGAGTCTTAAACGAAAAATTATCTACTCGAACAGAGATAACTGAAAATTAACTTTACAGTAGCCTAGGTATTCTGGTCAGACCCAAAAACAGTAGGTTTAGTGTTCCGGTGGGTTCTTGGTGCTTGATGCTCATCACGGTTCTCATCCTTGATGCATATAGCTTCAAGTGTACAACTCGTTGATGTGTTTGCAAGTCTAAGATAAGTAGCACAACTCAATTAAGTGTTGAAAGTAGTTTGATGAACCAAAGTTACATCAAGATCTTAGATCCGACACATACATGAACTCTAAAAGTAATATTGAACTACAAACTTGAAAGTAAACTAAATAATCAAGATCTTGAGTTGTCGAACATAGTTCTTAGTTAGATCTTGATGATCCAAGACCCAAAAGTCTAGATCTAAAGTTACTAAGTTAAATCCTAAGTCATAACACTTGAATCTTTACTTTAATGAAACCATAAGTTATGAAACTTAGATTCTCATCTTGTAAAGTGTATGTAAGCTCATAAGCCCTTGTTTACAACAAAATTAGAAGACCATAAGCTATAGAAACTTAGATCCAACACAAGTATATGAAGTTATAACTAGAAAGTTATACTTCCATGTTCTTGAACTTATAAAGTTAACTTTTAGTTTCAAGAAATATGAGATCAAGATTAACTAGTAATACTTGACCAAATTAACAACATTTCAACTTTAAAGTACATAAAATGAATAAATAAGTTAAATCTACAAGTAACAAGTTCATGGTTGTTCATACTTTAAAGATTCAAGCCAAGGCTTTGATCTTTAAGAAAGTAAACTTTAAGTTTACAAACATGGATACAAGTAATGATTTTACAACTCATGAACTTTCTTTCTTTAAAACGTTAAGTGTAGAACCATAACTAGAAAGTTTAGGTTCTTGTATGTTGTTGTATGAAAAAGATGATATGAAGAACAAACTAGAGAGTTTGATTCTTAATAACTAGTAAGTAAACAACAACATCAAAGATCAATTAACAAAGCAAGCAAATGATGATGATATGTTTGTTTAGGCTACGATTTTAAGACAAGAAAAAGAAGAGAAAAGTCTTGAAAGAAACTCACAATTTGAGAGAAAAGTTGAGAGGAAATGAGAGCAAGTAAATTGTGTGTGTTTGAAATGAGATTTACACAAGTGAATAAGTAACAAAAAGGAAAATGAAACTGAAAGGACCCGTTCATATACATTATAAACGATTCACAATAGTTGATTACATTGCGAGGTATTTGACCTCTATATGATACATTTTACAAACATTGCATTCGTTTTTAAAAGACAATCTTTCTTTACATCAAAAATTGACAGGCATGCATACCATTTCATAATATCCACTATCTAACTATAAATTGATTTAATAATAATCTTTGATGAACTCAATGACTCGAATGCAACGTTCTTCGAAATATGCTATGAAAGACTCCAAGTAATATCTTTAAAATGAGCAAATGCACAGCGGAAGATTTCTTTAACACCTGAGAATAAACATGCTTTAAAGTGTCAACCAAAAGGTTGGTGAGTTCATTAGTTTATGATAATCATTTATTTCCATCATTTTAATAGACCACAAGAATTTCATTTCCACTTCTCATAAATATACGTCCCATGCATAGAGACAAAAATAATCATTCATATGGTGAACACCTGGTAACCGACATTAACTAGATACATATAAGAATATCCCCTATCATTCCGGGATCCTCCTTCGGACATGATATAAATTTCGAAGTACTAAAGCATCCGGTACTTTGGATGGGGTTTGTCAGGCCCAATAGATCTATCTTTAGGATTCGCGTCAATTAGGGTGTCTGTTCCCTAATTCTTAGATTACCAGACTTTAATAATAAGGGGCATATTCGATTTCGATAATTCAACCATAGAATGTAGTTTCAATTACTTGTGTCTATTTCGTCAAACATTTATAAAAGCGCATGTATTCTCAGTCCCAAAAATATAAAGGGTAAAATGGCAAATGAAACTCACCATACTGTATTTCGTAGTAAAAATACATATAACGTCATTGAACAAGTGCAAGGTTGGCCTCGGATTCACGAACCTAAATTAATTATATATATTTATGTATTGGTCAATATTTGTCTAACAAATTAGGTCAAGTCATAGTGTACCACAATCCTAATGCTCGAGACTAATATGCAAAAGTCAACAAAAGTAAATTTGACTCAAAATAATTTCCAAAAATTTATACATGATTAATATATAGTTTAAATATCGTCATTTTATATTTTTAAATATTTTTAAAAGATTTATTAGAGTAAATAATATAATTTATTTATTAATAAATAAAATTTTATATTATATTTATATAATAAAATATACTTTTATTTATATTAAGTAATAAAATTTATAGGGTTCATTTAATATTATAAAGATAATATGATACGTATTATTAAAGTAAGTTATTACACGTAGTAAAATATGTTTGTATCAAATATTTATTTGATAAAATAATATCTATAATGATAGTAAGTAAAAGTTGTATTATTTTGTAATAATAATTATTATTATAAAAATATCAATATTTATAATTACTAAGATGACATTATGATAAAACGATAATTCTAATTATGATAACTTTAATATTTACGATAATTTTTAATATTATCTTTAAAATAATAATTCTATTTAAAATAATAATAATAATGATATTTTATAGTAACAATGACATTTCTATTAAAATGATAATTTTTGTTAAAATGATAGTTTTAATACTAACGATAATTTTAATAATAATAGTAATGATAAAAATAATAAGAACGATAATTTTATCTAAATCAATATCTTATAATATTTTAATTTCATCATGATACTCTTACCCATTATTTCCTAATCGTTTCGTTTAATAGCTTTTAATCGTCTTTTATATCGTGTTCGTAATAATGATAATAATAGTAATCAAAATAATTAGGTGTTACAAATATTTGTTTTAATTACACTAATATTAATAATGATAGTTACTATAACATTATTAACGATAATACTAATAATTATCTTAATGATAATATAGTAATAATAATAATAACAATAACAATAACTATTTTTAAATAATGATATATATATTAATAATGATAATAATAATAATAATACCAATAATAATAATAATAATAATAATAATAATAATAATAATAATAAAAATAATAATTGGATAATAATAATAATACTAATTATAGCTTTAACGATAATAACGATAATAATAATAAGAAAAATAACAATTTTTAATGATAAATCCTTTTATTGATAAAGATAATAATAATAATAATAAGATAAAACTAGAACGACGATAATAACGACGATAATAATAATCATTTTTAATAATAATACAAAAATTCGATGGACTATAACTTCAAATCCGTTCATCGAAATCATTCGATATCTAAATGAAAAGTTCTTAATTTTTCGCTAGCTTTTCAACGACATGCATATCTTATACCTTATCTCAGTTGCATATATAACTAATTCAGGATTCAACATAACCTAACTAAAGGCAATATCAAAAGTACAAACATGCATAATCTTATATACTCGAGCACTAGTCAGGGATACACTATTAGTATGTAAAAGTTAAATTATGAGTACTCACGTATCAATATTAAGATTCAATATTGCAGGAAAGGTACGTAGACGCAACGGAGATGATAAACACTATATTGACCTCACGAGCATACCCATGAACCATACCAATCACCTCCATAGCTATAACTCATAATTTCCTTAATCCAATCCCACTCGAAAAATAATTTTGAAATCACTCGGACAGCACTCTGACGTAATATTTTATGTATACTAATAATATCTTGAAATAATAAGGAGTAAAGATATATATGTAAATCGATTGAGAGAGTTTAGAGAAAAATATTTTTGAAGTTTCTATGAAATAATGAAACCTATTGAATTCTATTTATAATAGATTTTTGAATTATTAAAGTGAATTATTAAAGTATGAATTATTAAAGTATGAGTTATTAAAGTGAATTATTAAAGTATGAATTATTAAAGTGAATTATTAAAGTATGAATTATTAAAGTGAATTATTAAAGTTAAAGTAAAGTAAAAATAAAATAAAGGTAAAGTTTAAGTATAGTAAAAGTATAAAACTATGTACGTATAATACGCATATAAATATATATAATATTAATTTAAATCGTTATATATATTTAATAAAATAAAATATAAATATCGTTATCTTTATCATACTGGTTAAGTAATGAGTTGTCAAAAGTGGTTCTAGATATTTATAAAAGTTATATACGTTTTAATAATAAAGTTCTTTTTAAACTGAAAACGTTTTTGTACGTTTGAAACTAAATCAAATAAATATAATAATTTTTTTTTCCAAAACCAAATATATTTTTAAGAATCATTTTGTTTAAAGGTTAAAATAACGGAAATCGTTATATCATAAAATGTTTTAAAAAAGTAGAATCATATATATTCATAATAGGTTTCAAGTTTTTAAATTACAGTTTGTTGGTGAAGCATGAAATAAAGTTCAAAGGTTAAATAAACGTATGAAATCATCTTAATGAAAAATGTCGAGTTACTTAACTTGTCGATATCCAACATCTAAGTTATTTACACTTCACGTTCTTACTTATAAATCACTTTACCATTTTCCTAATGTTGTCAAAAAGAATAGATTTCTTAAATCACAGTGGACCTCATAACATAGACCCGTAAAAATATCATAATGTATCTGATAAATCAACAATTTGATATTATCTTCTAATTCCATCGATAAACATATTGAAACAAATACGATCATGTAAAGTATTATATGTTTAATACTTTATTAATATTCTCAAGTTATAATATATATATATATATATATATATATATATATATATATATATATATACATATATATACATATTTATTTATATATAACGGTTCGTGAATCGTCTGAATTTGGTCGAGGTTATAATGAATGTATGAACACAATTTAAAATTCTTGAGATTTAACTTAACAAACTTTGCTTATCGTGTCGGAATAATATAAAGATAAAGTTTAAATTTGATTGGAAATTTCCGGGTTATCACAGTACCTACCCGTTAAAGAAATTTCGTCCCGAAATTTGAGTGGAAAGGTCGTGAATGATAATAAGTATGTTTTCATGATGCATACAGGCTGAAAATTAGAGTTTTATCATCAGCGAATAATTTGGATAAACAATTCATTTATATGAAGAGTACGAATGAAGCTAACATAGAAGAGTGAAATGACTAAGTGTAGATTCATCTTATCATTTGACGTAGATATGATTGATTTCCATATGTCAAGGGATTTGAAGAAAATCTTTGTAATAAGATTTGATTCTCCGGTAACAAAAGGAATTAGGATCCGCTTTAAATGCGATCGTCCATTTTAATTGTTCTGTCGGAGATTTTCTTATAAATTCACCTCCTTCCTTTTCTTACAACTCACACCTTCTGTTGATGCATTTTATGCAAGTCCCTAGACATCTACCCACGTCCATTGCAGGTACAACAGTTTACAGGCCACCATGATCGTTCGTTATTATCCTATCCGTGTTTGTATGTGGTTACAGCAACTGCAGGAACGAGATGTGGATGTTTGACTATGTTAGACTTAGTCAGACGTCCGAGTGAAGCCTCACTCGTACGGCTGACAGGCTCATACGCACGGTTGATGCTGAGCTAAGTCACAATTACAACCTAAATGAGAAGACACGAGTGAGTGACCACCCGTACGACTGATGAAGCCAAATCGTATGTGTGATGGATGAATCGTACGGGTGAGTCAACAGCAGGGGTATATAAAGTCTTATGTTCTTCATTTTTAGGTTAAGCCTCTCATTTGTTACACACACTCAGATCTGGTGAGCTCCTCCGATTCTCTCTCAACCCAAATCACCCAGGTGGTGAATAATAGCTCTAGGTGTTGATCTAATCACACATGATTTAGTTGTGGTATGACTAAATTAATCACAAAAAGCTTAACCTATTCACTAGAGGGTTTGATTCACTTATTCCGTCATTGTGTGAGTTAAATCTGTTGATTTCTAAGTTCCTAGTCATGTTTCATCACCTTCTATTCTTTCCCCCTCAACTCATATTTTAAAGTATTCATCAATATGCTCCATCCAGTTCTGATTCTCGATATACTTATAACTTTCATATCGGTCATTCTTCTTTTTCATCTACCACCGGAAGAATCTATTTACTTCTACTATACTCTTGGGTTTATAGTGTTTCTAGTTCTCCCGTGTCTTTATATTGCTATATGCATCGATATATATGGTTTATAATTTTTGGTTTGTCGTTGGGCTTTATATCTTCCCTTATATTTCAAAGTCTCTGTTTCTATCTTCTATAATCATTGTCATCCACAGTTAATGCTCTCTTTTATTTGCTGCAATTTATACCCCAATTTCTATTTCGGAGTTTTGTCCTTTCGTTTCTTCTTCTTGCGATTAAGCACCGCTTGTAATGGTCAAGAATTCACAAATATGATTTTCGGAATGAACATTGTTAATGTTCTAGGAAGGAAATTGTGATGGCACGATCTTAACTTGTCAAATTACTAGAATACCTTGGAAAAGGCCGAATCATCAAGAAATATTTTCTTGATATTTTAGATGTTAAATAGAATACAAGAGTCGTATAACATGGCACATCATGATGTTATGATCTGTGAATCATCACGTTCCATTTAGAAACTCAACATGAATTACTGTAATATAATCACGTTGATCAAGTGTCATTATATTATACTAACTCATGCTTCAGTTTTCAACACTACTTCAAAAACATTCATATTTTAAACTCAAAGGTTTACAGAGTATAGGAACTAAACAGTTTCCTTTTTGATGTAATACAGATAGCGCAAAGAGATAAATGATTCCAGATAAGAATAGTTATGGAAATATCTTCAGAAATATGGAGGATATTTATAATGAAAGATACGATGATATCTTAGAATTTCTAATATCAGAGGATGATGAATAATATTGTCTGTAAGGGTTTAGTGTCAGGAGCAAGGTATTCGTTAATGACTTCAGCGGACACTGAATCATTTGGATTCTTTGAAGGCAGGTTCAGTCTTTGTGATTTGTCCACAGCCTCCTTCATACTTTGCTCAATCCGTTTTTCAGTTCCAAAACTTCTCTATTTCTGAGCTTTGTTAATACACTAATCTTTATCATCAAACTTTTTACTGCTAAGGTCGTTTACAGTTTTTGTTGCTTCATCAGCATTTCGAGAACTAGTTCGCGGTTCAGAGTGTTTTTCAGAAACTTCACATTCGAAGTATGTAAGCCTTGGAAATAGTCGTTATGTATAACTGTTGGCGTAAACATGCTGTGAGATTTCAAAATACTGATTGCTAACTCCCAATGATTCGTATGACAATTCTAATTACAAGAGGTAGATGAGTAAATGATGAGGTTTCGATAAATATAAAGATTCTTCAGAATGCCCAAGATCAGTGAAGTTGTTGGTAAGTTTATTGCTAATGTGGTGGAATATGAAAGGTTCTCCGGTAACAAAAGGGTAATCACATATATCAAAATTATGATAAGGCTACTCCGAATGAAAAAATCGAAGTTGTCTTGCTGGAGCTGTGATATAATTTGCTACTTTGAAAAGGAATTACAAGGTTATTTTTGCTAATAAATGCCAAAAGATCTGACACAGATATGTGTTGAATTATGACTTTGGTTTCGAGAGCTTTTTAAGTACATAACTGTGGGTAATATGTGGTTGGATCATCATCTCGATTGCTCATTATTTGAAGTGTCTTCAGAGATTTTCGAAGGGTTTGAACATAGATTGTAATCGTTTGTATACATTTGATGTTCTAACACACCTTTGAAGTCAAAGTATAGCTTTAAAAGATGTAGGAATCTAAAAGTAATGGTACCGGTTATATCTCGAATTGAATTCTGAGATTTTAAAATCAGAATACGTAATTGGGTTTGAATGAGTATGGTTGTTTTGATTTCTATGAAAGAATGTATATTATTGTGAAAGTAGGAAGTATAATTGATAATTTGCTTAATCTGATTCGAAGAATGTAACATATTAATTGTGAATTTATATATATCTCTCGGGTATTACCTACCCGTTAAAAAATTTTCACAATTAATATTTTGTACATAAGAATTTTATTACAGTCTTTATGAAAATATATATGTATATATTCTCCTCAGATGTAACATAGATTTTAATGAGTTAATACTAAATTAAACTCATTCGATTTACGGTTTGAACTAGAATTGAATAATTCCTTGAAGGTTTAGAGGTTACATAAGTATTTCTTCAATAATATTAAAATTATGAATCAATACTTCGTTATTTGTTGAGATGTGATGTTGGTTTTCGTTAAATTCTTGTGAACTTTGCAAAGTACGAATGATGTTATCTGAAAAGTTTCGGTTACATCAATGATGAAGTGTAAAATCAAATATATACTTGATTTATTAGGAATTAGAATTTGTTGAATTGATACAGAGATTGCAGTTAATGATGGTTAAGTCGCGGGTGAGGGACGTACATTATTGCATATTTGTAATATGAATTTACTGAGTAGTTAAGATTCACACACAATAGCTTAGCACGGAAAGATTTATTTATTTATTTCAAAATATATATATATATATATAATATATATATATAATTTCTTCAGAGGGAATGAGTTAATTCTTCATAACTTGTTGATACAATATACACGTTATTGATTCGTAATGATGTCCACAGTGATTCTTGAACTGACGGAGTTTGTGATGTTATAGGTGTTGTTGATTCTGATGTTGACTGTACTGACGATGCTGGTGACGTTGACGGTACTGTTGATGCTGTTTGTAAAACAAGTTTAACTTGTTAATCACACACCATTTTTGTCAGGGTTTCTACTCTTCCTTATATCATTTTGGTTCGCTTAACTGATTTATGGTTAGGGCTAGATTAGATAATCTCTAAGACTTCAGAGATTATATAATCGCCACGGAATGTTTCTCCAATGAAGTTATGAATTAATACTTCGTCGGTTATTGTTGTTGGTACTCCTTGGTATCTATGGTGCGTATGATGTTGATGCTCGTGGGACAAATTGTGAAGTTGAGTTTTACAACGCGGTTGTGGTTGGAGGTGGTAATGGTACTGTTGGCGTTGATGATGGTGGTACTGGTTATGCTGCTGGTGCTGCTGCTGGTGTTTGTAATCTCTGCACCATATTCTCCAAAGCCACTACCCGAGCGCGAAGTTCGTTGACTTCTTCTATTATTCCAGGATGATTGTCGGTCGAAACGAGCGGATAAATAAAATCTAGAATTTGATGTAGTATATAATCGTGACGAGATACCCTAGAAATGAGAGAGAAAATGGTGTCTCGAACAGGTTCGCCGGTAAGTGCTTCAGGTTCTTCGCCATGAGGGCAATGTGGTGGATGGAAAGGATCGCCTTCTTCTTGTTTCCAATGATTAAGGAGGCTACGAACCCATCCCCAATTCATCCAGAATAGGTGATGACTGATTGGTTGATCCATTCCGGTCACACTGCTTTCGGAGCTTGAGTGAGATTCCATTTCGGAATCCGAGTGACTTGAACTGATGACAAATTCCATTTCGTACAATTGGATAAAGGATTTTCGATATAAAAATGATTTTTCGGCTATCGGGTGGAATTCTATTTACATAGGATATCTATATATAGAGATCAAAAGATTTCATAGATTACGGAGGAATTTGCGGGGTATGTCAGGTAAAGTTTAAAGTAACAGATACGATAAGATATGATTTAGCAGATACGCTAAGATATGAAGTTTGTCTATACACTACTCATGCAATTAATGTAGCAAGACGTGTCTAGACTAATAATGATAAGCAGGTAATTTCCTATGGATGATAAGCAGATGATTTCCGACTAGAAATGATAAGCAAAACTTTTGACATGCAGACACGGTCGAAGTCCAGACTCACTAATGCATCCTAACGACTTATCAGTTAGACACACTAATACAGACCTGGTTCGCTAAGACCACTGCTCTGATACCAACTGAAAGGACCCGTTCATATACATTATAAACGATTCACAATAGTTGATTACATTGCGAGGTATTTGACCTCTATATGATACATTTTACAAACATTGCATTCGTTTTTAAAAGACAATCTTTCTTTACATCAAAAATTGACAGGCATGCATACCATTTCATAATATCCACTATCCAACTATAAATTGATTTAATAATAATCTTTGATGAACTCAATGACTCGAATGCAACGTTCTTCGAAATATGCTATGAAAGACTCCAAGTAATATCTTTAAAATGAGCAAATGTACAGCGGAAGATTTCTTTAACACCTGAGAATAAACATGCTTTAAAGTGTCAACCAAAAGGTTGGTGAGTTCATTAGTTTATCATAATCATTTATTTCCATCATTTTAATAGACCACAAGAATTTCATTTCCACTTCTCATAAATATACGTCCCATGCATAGAGACAAAAATAATCATTCATATGGTGAACACCTGGTAACCGACATTAACTAGATACATATAAGAATATCCCCTATCATTCCGGGATCCTCCTTCGGACATGATATAAATTTCGAAGTACTAAAGCATCCGGTACTTTGGATGGGGTTTGTCAGGCCCAATAGATCTGTCTTTAGGATTCGCGTTAATTAGGGTATCTGTTCCCTAATTCTTAGATTACCAGACTTTAATAATAAGGGGCATATTCGATTTCGATAATTCAACCATAGAATGTAGTTTCAATTACTTGTGTCTATTTCGTCAAACATTTATAAAAGCGCATGTATTCTCAGTCCCAAAAATATAAAGGGTAAAAAGGCAAATGAAACTCACCATACTGTATTTCGTAGTAAAAATACATATAACGTCATTGAACAAGTGCAAGGTTGGCCTCGGATTCACGAACCTAAATTAATTATATATATTTATGTGTTGGTCAATATTTGTCTAACAAATTAGGTCAAGTCATAGTGTACCACAATCCTAATGCTCGAGACTAATATGCAAAAGTCAACAAAAGTAAATTTGACTCAAAATAATTTCCAAAAATTTATACATGATTAATATAAAGTTTAAATATCGTCGTTTTATATTTTTAAATATTTTTAAAAGATTTATTAGAGTAAATAATATAATTTATTTATTAATAAATAAAATTTTATATTATATTTATATAATAAAATATACTTTTATATATATTAAGTAATAAAATTTATAAGGTTCATTTAATATTATAAAGATAATATGATACGTATTATTAAAGTAAGTTATTACACGTAGTAAAATATGTTTGTATCAAATATTTATTTGATAAAATAATATCTATAATGATAGTAAGTAAAAGTTGTATTATTTTGTAATAATAATTATTATTATAAAAATATCAATATTTATAATTACTAAGATGACATTATGATAAAACGATAATTCTAATTATGATAACTTTAATATTTACGATAATTTTTAATATTATCTTTAAAATAATAATTCTATTTAAAATAATAATAATAATGATATTTTATAGTAACAATGACATTTCTATTAAAATGATAATTTTTGTTAAAATGATAGTTTTAATACTAACGATAATTTTAATAATAATAGTAATGATAAAAATAATAAGAACGATAATTTTATCTAAATCAATATCTTATAATATTTTAATTTCATCATGATACTCTTACCCATTATTTCCTAATCGTTTCATTTAATAGCTTTTAATCGTCTTTTATATCGTGTTCGTAATAATGATAATAATAGTAATCAAAATAATTAGGTGTTACAAATATTTGTTTTAATTACACTAATATTAATAATGATAGTTACTATAACATTATTAACGATAATACTAATAATTATCTTAATGATAATATAGTAATAATAATAATAACAATAACAATAACTATTTTTAAATAATGATATATATATTAATAATGATAATAATAATAATAATACCAATAATAATAATAATAATAATAATAATAATAATAATAATAATAATAATAATAATAATAATTGGATAATAATAATAATAGTAATTATAACTTTAACGATAATAACGATAGTAATAATAAGAAAAATAACAATTTTTAATGATAAATACTTTTATTGATAAAGATAATAATAATAATAATAAGATAAAACTAGAACGACGATAATAACGACGATAATAATAATCATTTTTAATAATAATACAAAAATTCGATGGACTATAACTTCAAATTCGTTCATCGAAATCATTCGATATCTAAATGAAAAGTTCTTAATTTTTCGCTAGCTTTCCAACGACATGCATATCTTATACCTTATCTCAGTCGCATATATAACTAATTCAGGATTCAACATAACCTAACTAAAGGCAATATCAAAAGTACAAACATGCATAATCCTATATACTCGAGCACTAGTCAGGGATACACTATTAGTATATAAAAGTTAAATTATGAGTACTTACGTATCAATATTGAGATTCAATATTGCAGGAAAGGTACGTAGACGCAACGGAGATGATAAACACTATATTGACCTCACGAGCATACCCATGAACCATACCAATCACCTCCATAGCTATAACCCATAATTTCCTTAATCCAATCCCACTCGAAAAACAATTTCGAAATCACTCGAACAGCACTCTGACGTAATATTTTATGTATACTAATAATATCTTGAAATAATAAGGAGTAAATATATATATGTAAATCGATTGAGAGAGTTTAGAGAAAAATATTTTCAAGTTTCTATGAAATAATGAAACCTATTGAATTCTATTTATAATAGATTTTTGAATTATTAAAGTGAATTATTAAAGTATGAATTATTAAAGTGAATTATTAAAGTATGAATTATTAAAGTGAATTATTAAAGTATGAATTATTAAAGTATGAATTATTAAAGTGAATTATTAAAGTTAAAGTAAAGTAAAAATAAAATAAAGGTAAAGTTTAAGTATAGTAAAAGTATAAAACTATGTACGTATAATACGCATATAAATATATATAATATTAATTTAAATCGTTATATATATTTAATAAAATAAAATATAAATATCGTTATCTTTATCATACTGGTTAAGTAATGAGTTGTCAAAAGTGGTTCTAGATATTTATAAAAGTTATATACGTTTTAATAATAAAGTTCTTTTTAAACTGAAAACGTTTTTGTACGTT
Organism: Rutidosis leptorrhynchoides; assembly: GCF_046630445.1. Classification (NCBI taxonomy): domain Eukaryota; kingdom Viridiplantae; phylum Streptophyta; class Magnoliopsida; order Asterales; family Asteraceae; genus Rutidosis; species Rutidosis leptorrhynchoides. Next base: position 106,633,508 of record NC_092338.1, on the reverse strand, counting down.
TGAAACTAAATCAAATAAATATAATAATTTTGTTTTCCAAAACCAAATATATTTTTAAGAATCATTTTGTTTAAAGGTTAAAATAATGGAAATCGTTATATCATAAAATGTTTTAAAAAAGTAGAATCATATATATTCATAATAGGTTTCAAGTTTTTAAATTACAGTTTGTTGGTGAAGCATGGAATAAAGTTCAAAGGTTAAATAAACGTATGAAATCATCTTAATGAAAAATGTCGAGTTACTTAACTTGTCGATATCCAACATCTAAGTTATTTACACTTCACGTTCTTACTTATAAATCACTTTACCATTTTCCTAATGTTGTCAAAAAGAATAGATTTCTTAAATCACAGTGGACCTCATAACATAGACCCGTAATCATATCATAATGTATCTGATAAATCAACAATTTGATATTATCTTCTAATTCCATCGATAAACATATTGAAACAAATACGATCATGTAAAGTATTATACGTTTAATACTTTATTAATATTCTCAAGTTATAATATATATATATATATATATATATATATATATATATATATATATATATATATATATATATATATATACATATATATACATATTTATTTATATATAACGGTTCGTGAATCGTCTGAATTTGGTCGAGGTTATAATGAATGTATGAACACAATTTAAAATTCTTGAGATTTAACTTAACAAACTTTGCTTATCGTGTCAGAATAATATAAAGATAAAGTTTAAATTTGATTGGAAATTTCCGGGTTGTCACAGAAACCACCCTATTACCTACCTAAAGTGGACGGCCCAAGGGTGCCTAAAGAGGAAGGTCAAGCTTCTACTTTCATACATGGGGAGGTGGTGAGTGCTTGAAGAAGTAATAAAGCTAAATGGTGTTGGAACAAGGTGTAAACATACTAGTAACTAGATTCCTTTCACTTAATTAATCTTGCTTATGTATTAATAAGAGAAAAGTCTTGAAAGAAACTCACAATTTGAGAGAAAAGTTGAGAGGAAATGAGAGCAAGTAAATTGTGTGTGTTTGAAATAAGATTTACACAAGTGAATAAGTAACAAAAAGGAAAATGAAACCATCCTATTACCTACCTAAAGTGGACGGCCCAAGGGTGCCTAAAGAGGAAGGTCAAGCTTCTACTTTCATACATGGGGAGGTGGTGAGTGCTTGAAGAAGTAATAAAGCTAAATGGTGTTGGAACAAGGTGTAAACATACTAGTAACTAGATTCCTTTCACTTAATTAATCTTGCTTATGTATTAATAAGTCATTAACATAATATTGGGCTCCTAATAGTCCATCAAGAGAAGTAGGGTGGGCTTCCAAGTCCATTAACATGTATCCATTAATAAAAGCCCAAGTCTTTAGCATGTAACAATTAATTAAATAAATAAGCCCAAGTAATTAACTAGTAATCTTAGTTAATTAAAAATGATCAATATTAATTAATCATGAATGTAAATAATATTCCAAAATATTATTCGTGAAAAGTACGTGTGTCACAAAGACGATTCGGGCCATGTAAAGACAAGTACGGTAGCAAGTAAATGTAATAAAATACATTCATTAACACACAAGCATTAATAATAAATATTATTAATTAAACGTTGGAAAATCCAGGGTCATTACAATTATAATACTAACACTAATATTAATTATAACACTTATAATCATAATAATAACATCAATAATCAATAATACTCATATTAATAACAATAATAATGATAATAGAAGTAAAATAAAAGTTTATACCCTTTAAAAAGCTTTGACTAAAAAGAATTGTTGCAGACAGGACTCGAACCCAAGACCTCTCGTTCCCCAACCACAAGCCCAACCATCCCTTTGCTTTTTTTTCATTTCTGTTTTAATCACTACCTTATTTTGTTTTAACCTGTAAATTCTGTTTTCATCATCTGATTATTATCAACGTAGCATCATCATTTATCAGCCCAACCGAAAATAGAAACCGGATCTCGGCCCAATGCTACAAACACGGCCCAATAAATTAATTTATCTAAGCCCAATTGGCCTGACCTGCGTAGCTCACTGTTAAAATAAAAAAAATAAAACTGCAGCATATGGGAATCAAACACAGGACTCCTCGTTAAACTAACATCACCCATAACCATTCGTTTGTTATGTCTTTTCTGTTTTATATTTGCTTTTAATTTCTTTTAACTCTATTTCTGTTTTGATTTCTTGAATTCATGGACCATCTCAATACCTCAAAAAGAAACAATATAATTTTGCTTGGGTAGCCTTCTATCATTACATACCCCAAAGGTGGGTTCCATGAGCAGCCATTCACGACCATATAACAAAAATAAATAAAAAAATCATCGAATACCATGTGAACGTTTAAAATAAGAAAAGCATCATTATCTTCAATTCCATTATCATCACTACTTCATCTTTCTCATCATCATTAATCACCATTTTGTTTGAATATAATAACGAAACAGAAAGAAACAATACAGTTGCAATTCGATAGAAGTAGCAGTAGAAATTCGAAGGTGTTTATGATGGTGGTTTAGGGTATTCACGATGGGAATAGAAAGTAGAAGCTAAACTGCAGTAGTAGCAATGGATGATGGTGTGGTTATGGATTCTTGGGTTGGTAATTGAAAACAGAAAAAAAAATGTTGTCGATGATGGTGTGTGATTGTTTAGGATGGTGATGGTTAGTCGTGGCAGCGGTAGTGTTTGATGGTGGTTTTCTAACAAAGGCAAGAGAGAGAGTGATAGATATGGTGGCGGTGAGGATGGTTAAATGGGTCGTGGTCATGGTTCTCGAACAACCAGAAAAATAATATGAAAGGGTGATGATTGAAGGGTGGTGGTATTGTGTTGATGAAAGTGATTCGGGGGTATTTGTATTCAACCAAACCAGAAATTGTAGGTTAATGGTGATTGTACATGGTGATCGAAAAGGGAAATAAGGTGGTGTAAGTGGTGATGGGTTTGACGAGGGTTGTAGTCATAAAGGAAGAAGAAAGGTAATTTTGTGGTGAGTCGAATAGCAAAACAAGCAGTCACATGTGCTGTTCTTGGTTTGATCAAGTAGAAAGAATCAACAACAGAATTATATGATGGTGATATGTTTGAACCAAAAGCAGAGAGATAAGATAGTGGAAAGGATATGCATGTATGTGTATGTAATTATCTATATGGATATACACTCCGTAAGATGATTGATATATAATTGTGTGTAGACAATTTATCACAAGCATAATAGAAGAATAGGAAAACAATTCACAAGTTGAAAGGGATAGCTAGTGAAATCGTACCAATTTGAAACAGAGAAGAAGAAATCACGAGCAGATATCATTTTATAATTATTTCTACGATTCAAAGATCCTAAAATTAGATAAATAATTTGAATGTTATTGTGATATCTATTTGAATACGTACTATCTGTATATATATATATATATATATATATATATATATATATATATATAACCGTATATATAAATAGCTGCATATATAATTGTATTATATTTATGTATATTTGATTTTATATATCTATTTATATATCTGTTTATATATATATATATATATATATATATATATATATATATATATATATATATATATATATATATATATATATATAACTGAAATTTATATATATATTTGTATTTATATAAATCTGTATTTGTATAACTGTATTTATTTATTTAACTGTTATATGTTTATATCAGTACTTATAAAATATATAATCAATATTAATAACCATTATATATATAAGTAATAATAATAATACTAATAATACTAATAATACAATAATTTTATTAATAATACTAATATTAATATCATTAATAATAATAATAATAATAATAATAATAATAATAAAAATAATAATGATAATATTATTAATGATAATAATAAAAATAATGATTTTTAATGATAGTAATATCTAATGATAATACAAATAATAATTATGATATAACAATTTACCAGCTTCAACTTTTATATTTATATATAATACATATATTTATATTAGTATTAACATTCATAATAATAATGAAAGTAACACTAATAGTATTGATATAACAGCTTAAGCTTATCAAATCTCATATATATATATATATTATATATATATACTAAACTAATAATATTAATAATTCTAATATCATTATTTATAAGGTAAGTGATTTTTATTAATATAATAACTATATTTTAACTTGTAATTAAATTTAATATATATGTATATATTACACATTATTAATTATTTAATACATTTATTTGATATTTATATAATTTATTTATATTACAATATAACATTTATTGTATACAGGAATCATATATATATATAGACTCATTTTTATAACAACTTGATTATTTTGTATATTATTTTACATACTTAATTCTAATTATAAATTTGTATTTTATTATTTCAAAACATTATATATATATATATATATATATATATATATATATATATATATATATATATATATATATATATATATATATATATATATATATATATATATATATATATATATATATATTTACATATTTATTTACACATAATTGTTCGTGAATCGTCGGGAGTAGTCAAAGGTTAAATAAATATATATACATCATTTCAAAATTTTCTAGACTCAACATTACATACTTTGCTTATCGTATCAAAATCATATAAAGATTAAGTTTAAATTTAGTCGAAAATTTCCGGGTCGTCACAGCACAAACGTAACAATTTCTCCTTGAAGTCTCACGGCTTTAGATGCCGGAAAGAATCTTTTAAGAAATTTCTCAACTAAAACATCCCATGTATCAATCGCTCCTTCAGGTAAAGATTCTAACCAATCTTTGGCTTCTCCCTTTAAAGTCCAGGGAAATAACATGAGATAGATCTGTTTATCCTCAACTTCTCTAATTTTAAATAGAGTACAGATCCTATTAAAGGTTCGAAGATGTTCGTTTGGATCTTCCTTTGGCGTACCACTAAATTGGCATTGATTAGTTACCATGTGTAGGATTTGTCCTTTGATTTCATAATCTGGTGCATTAATGTCTGGTTGAGTAATGGCATGACCTTGGGCAGCGCGTGTAGCTCTCATTCGGTCTTCCATACTTAGAGGTTCCTGATTTTTCATGATTGAATTTGTTGAATCTGAATCACTAGAGGATTCTGATTTAATGGTTTCTTCCTCGATAACCTCTGGTTGAATAATTTATGGTTTCGGAGGAATGATTATTGGTTCAGGATCTCTGAATTGTCCTTGAATATCCTCCGGGTTCTCAATTGTGAAGTCGGGTTCTAAAAATGGATTATCAAAAATTTGAATTGGAGTACTCGGTCGATTAGATGATGATTCTAAAGAAAAATCAACGGCGATAATATTGGCTAGATGTCTTGATCGAGTTACAGGTGGTGAACGTATGAAAGGTGGTGAACGTTTTGCTCGGTGCATTCACTGAATATCCTATTAGTTATAAAGATAAAAATTATATAAGTTATCAAATTAATAGACTTTTTTAATTTTGCCCACGTTTCGAATAGCCAATAGATGCAGCAGGTAGCCAGAACCCTTTAAATCGGAAGCCCACAACTCGCCACTAACAAATCCAACTATTACTACGAACCAGAAAATTTGGATGTCTATCAATTTAACCGCTTAAAATAATTTTTCGTCGAAATTTAAAGAAAATAAAGAAAATTCTATGTCCTAAAAACTAGAGCGTAGAAATGAAAAAGAAAAAGCGCGTCGAAAAATAAGAGGTCGAAAAACAAACGTCGAAAAAATAAAAATAAGAAAGTAAAGCGTCGAAACTTAAAAGTCTAAAAACTAAATATTAAAACTTGCGTCTAAAGGTATTAAAGCTTAAAAGGAATTCTATATCCAAAACGGCAATAACTTAAATAGGCACTAAAATTTATTTAAAATTAAAGCGATAAGCGACGTCGTAAAATTCTAAAGCGCCTAAATCTTAATCTAAAGAAAAGCACTTAAGGGATTTTAAGGCAAAGCCTAAAAATCTAGAAATATAAAATAACTATGGCAAGATACTAAGTTTAAAACTAGTTACGAACGATAAATATACAATTTACGAATTAAACGATAAAAACGATATAAATATAAAAAGAAACTAAAGTTATAAAAATACAATTTTATAAAAATATTATTTTTATATTATTAATTTATAAAAGTATTAATTTTATAATTAATAAAACTAATTAAAACTTATAATTAATTAAAACTACACTTAAACTATTAATATTAAATTAAAACCCTAATCTAATTAATTAATTAATAATAATAATTATTAAAAACCTAACCCTAATCGTACTTCTAAGGTATCAGTCCTGTCACCTCAGCTCATGCGATCGCATGAGTTGAGGGTTTTAAATCCATGCGTTCGCATGGGTCAGGAAACCAGGCCAGATTTTGGGCTGCTACAGTATTCGACCCAAATTCAGTTTTACTAATTATTTTTTTCTGAGTTTAATTTATATAAAATATAAATATAACTTGTTAGTTTTAAAAAAAAATATATTACTTATTAGTTTTATAACTCTTAAAATGTAAACTTTTTAATTTAAATACTTAAAAATATAGAAATATATTTTTCTTTCTTTTTTTATGTTTTTATATTTTTGAAACTTATAAATATATTCTCACAAAAATAGATTAAAATATATATTTTTTTTATAGCGTTTCGCTTTCGCTTGATGGTCCCCGGCAGCGGCGCCAAAAATACTTGATGTGTGAGAGGTGTAGTACGAAATATATTATATTTTACTACGAAATACTATTAAATACGCTACAATTTTACACAAGTTATTTATTTATTTATTGAATGAATATACCTAAACCTTGCTACAACACTTATAGGCAGTGTACCTAATCGTAGAGTAGTGTAGTTTTTAGTAAGTCCGATTCGTTCCACAGGGAGTCAGCTGAGTTTAACGCTATATTTTTTTACAACTATACTTGTATATAAATATATTTATATAAGTAGTATTATTATTATAAAAGGGGAGTTTTTAACGTTTAATGACCGGTTTGTCGATTTTAAGTCCTAATGCAAAATATTAACTTAATTTAAAGCGTAAAATAAATGACGATAAAAAAATGCGATAAAATAAAAGTACGATAATTAAAAGTGAAATAATTTAAAGTACAATAAATAAAATGACGATAAATAAAATGACGGTAAATAAAAATACGATGAGATATAAATTAAGAGAATTATGCTTATTTAAACTTCCGTAATCATGATGTTTGACGTGTTGATTTTAATTTATTACCATGGGTTAATTGTCTTTTATCCTGGATTATTCGATATGTCCATCTGGTTTTGTCCATAATAGTCCATCAGTCATAATTATAAAGTGCGAGAGTCTTCGCCAAATTAACCTTATACCCGAAGTCAAATATTCCAACTAATTGGGGATTCAAACTGTAACAAGGTCTTAATACTTTGTTTAATGAATACACCAGGTTATCGACTGCGTGTAATCCAAGGTTTTAATACTTCGTTAACAATTACACCAATTACCCTTGAATATAATCCACCCCTGTTTCAATGAGTCCAGTGACTTTTAATCCATCCCCGTGTCCGGTCAAATGAATAATTATTAGTATTTATAGATATCCCGCCCACCGTACCCAGTCAAGCGTATGTGGTTATATATAAATACGTCAAATTATAAATCTCTATATTAAATCAACGAGATATCATTTAATTAATATAAATCCCATTAATAGCCCATAGTCCAATTTCCACAAGTGTCGGTCTTTTGTCCAAACCCCAATTATGGTCCAAAGCCCAATAACCCTGTCTTTATATTTAGCCCAACATCACGATTACTTCGGCTTTAAATAAGCATAATAATAACTTAGCTACGAGACATTAATGTAAAAAGGTTGAACATAACTTACAATGAGTATTAATAGCGTAGCGTTACACGAATAGAGTTTCAACTTACAAAACCTTAAAACATTCGACACTATAACCTTATTATCATTAACTTAATATTAAAATTATAATATAAATATATTTGAAAGAGAGCAGAGAAGGATATTGATGAAGGTGTACTCCTCTCGTCCGAAATCGATTGCTATTTATAGGACCTGGCCAGATATTTCAGGCCATGCGATCGCATGGGATATATGCCTTCTGGCCATGCGATCGCATGGAGGGTTGGGACAGCACACATACTTTTGTTTTCTTGTTTGCCGACGGTTTTTAATAATATAATATAATATATATAATTTTATATAATTATATATATATTATATTATATTAATGTGCATAGTTGACTTGTAATTTTAGGTTCGTTGACTTGCGCGTTGATAGTTGGTTCATGTCCCAGTTTCGGATTTTCGAACGTCCTTTCGTACGATTTAATATCTTGTACTTTGCGTTTCGCGGCTTGTACTCTTGTAATTTTTAGACGTTTCTCATCAATAATTTGAACCACTTGGATTGTACTTTGTACTTTTGAGCTTTTTGGTCGTTTGCTTCTTCAAATAGTCGAATCTGTCTTTTGTCTTCACCTTTTATTATTTAAACGATAATTACTTGAAATTAGAACAATTGCAACTAAAAGCTTGTATTTCTTGAAGGATAATGCTATGAAATATATGTTCGTTTTTAGCATTATCAAGTACTATGAAAAATTTGATGCTTGGTTTAAAAAGATGAAAATTTTATGGAATATACGGAATTTTATGGTACTCATCTATTTGTTTCGGGGTTACGGTATGAATTTAAGAAAGACGTTATCCTTTTCAGACCCAAAAATCTTCGCGATGCATATTGTTTGGCGGCTTTACCATGGCTTCATGAGTGCACCACAATTTAGCACTCAAATGACTCTCAGTACGACACTACTTGATGATGTGAACAAGAGCAATACAATGAGTTCAAAATGGCGGATAAATCAAATGGAGCTAGATGAAAGATTGTCGAAAAACTTGTGTCTTCGTTGTGAAAAAGTGTACACGCCTAGACATAATTGTAGTAGGCAAAATTTTACAATTGAAATATTACCGAGCACTGAATGTGTAATGCAAACTCTTATTGATGAAGCAATCTATGAAGATAAAATGGTGACGGATAAACAGAATAACAACGATGAAGTCAGTCTACATCTTTCTTTGAATGCCTTACGGGGAACTTGTGCATTCCAAACAATGAGAGTTAACGATCGTGTTCAACAATAAGTGGTGCATATAATGGTTGATGTAAATAGCACCCACAATTTTCTAGACTTGAACATGGCAAAACGAATTGGTTGTCGACTTAATTCGGTTGACTCAATGCAAGTAATCGTACCTGGAAGCAACACAATTGTGACAACTAGTGCATGTGATGAATTTGAGTGGAAACTTAATGGACAAGCTTTCACGAGTTCAATGATCATCGTACCCCTTAGTGGTTGTGACATGGTACTAGGACTCCATTGGTTAAAGACCTTAGGAGACACAATATGGAAGTTTGACGTACCCAAAATGTTATTCAGTTGCAAGGGTCACCAATTAGAATTACGAGATACGCCACAACGAGCCAACAAAGTTGTTCTTAATACACTTCTTGAGAACGAGAATCAATTTGTGGAAGGTGGATTGTCAATCGACCCTTTAATCTCACCGGACAATATTGTTGTGGATGCAAATGATGAGTCAGTTACGGTAATCACTGGAATTGATGAAACGGATGTGGTAGACACTGTGAATGATGAGTTAGTTATGACAATCAATGGAAATGACAAGACGGGTGTGGTAGACACTGGAAAGGAGGAGTTGGTTACGGTACTAAAACCGTTGATGACGTTTTCCCACACGCGCTAAAAGAAGAGTCTGAATTGTGTGATGATGAAATGGTTGAGGAGATAAAAAGTTCTACGCATGAGCCAGTTACATCGTTCCAATGTGTGGATGTAATTGTTGTTGAACCTAAATGTCATGTTGTCGTTTTTCCTTTGAGCTCACATCGAAATGGCGACAGCAAGGCTCAACTGACAATTATAGATGCTGAAAATGCAAATGTAAATGCGGGAAAAGTTGACGTGCGAAATCAACATGCTTATACTGCTGGGTCAAGCAACATCAACTGAAGCTTCACAACTTTCTAACAGAAGCAACATCAACCAATAGTTCTCACGAATTCACGCGACCTGTTCATCTCATCGATTGCAGAGAGCTAGTACCATTGAGCAAACTTTTTGGGATGCGGGGTTACGAAGAGCGAATCCCGAATCCGTTAGAGTTTTATTTGTGACCTAAATGGAAGACTAAACGCAGTCATCCATACAATAGTTTGGTAGAATGCTATTACGTCGAATGTATTATTTTTATAGAGAGTTACCACTACGGAGATCATCCCCACATGATAGTGGTTGATGCTGCAGTTGTTTTTGACCGGGGAAAACCTGTGACTCTTGTTAGCAGTTTGTTTGTGTTTGACCGGGGAAGATCTTTTCGTGGTTCGGGTTCAAACTCACTAGTGCTGTGAAGTCAATTGACATCACTACTGCTGTGATTCCATCTCCAAGGATATTCTTGAAGTTCAGAATCTTTTTGTGGATATTTGACTCTATTGTGGCCAACCGAACATTCGTTTTTGACCTAGGAAAGCTCGTGATTATTGTTGACAGCACATTCGTTTTCAATCGTGGAAGGTTTTGGTGCATTTTGGTTCGCCATGATCCACAACTAGCCATGGACACTACTGCTACACATGCTTGGGGACAAGCATGTTTTGAAGAAGAGGGGATTGTCATGTGTTATTTACGATGGCATGTGCTAGGCACATGCCAAGCTTAACCTTTCTTCTTCCATAGTATAAATAAGAATGTAGGGTTCATTTGTTACCAGGCTTTGATTTGTAAGTGTGTGTTACACATTGTTCTCTCTCAATTCTCTTGTATTGTATTGTAATCATTTGAGCATTGTTCGATTATCAATACGAATTCGAGTATCTCCTTTGATTGCATTTCTTGTTTGTGCGATTCAAGGCATACTTAGATCTTCTACGATTCATATCCTAGAAAGATCATATCAATTCGTAAATAACACATGACATAAACACATTGAAAGCAAGAATTGATCATCAAAAGCTTACTTTTCAAAACCCACTTAAAACCCATTTCAATTCATCCAAATTAAAGATATTTACGTCGCTTTAAAATCACAGAGAATTTGATGAACGAAATCACTAGCTTTGATTTACACTTCTTGATTTTAAGATTTAGAGAGTGTAAGTTTGTTTAGGGTTTGAATATGCTAAAATTAGAAACGAATGAATGAGCGGTGTACATATATGTCTAATTTAGGTTTCTTCACATGTAGGTATGCTCTTCTGTCTAACACACGGGTATTTACCAGTTATCTTAAAACCAAAATCTTTAATAACTTATTCATTCTAAGTCCAATTCACAAAAGGAAATATGTTCTGTGACCCTTGTCACAAAACACACATTATCCCATACACAATAATTATAAAGCACATAATTATTAAAATCACTATTTTAGCACAGAAGGGTAAATAAGTCATTACCTACTAGGCCCAAAGCTAGGATGTTACATAATATGGGTTAACAAAAACTGAACTAAGCTTATAACGTCCCTAAACAATAATAAGTTTTTTTTCATAGAAAAATGTACAAAGTTATATATATATATATATATATATATATATATATATATATATATATATATATATATATATATATATATATATATATATATATATATATATATATATATATATATATGTGTGTGTGTGTGTGTGTGTGTGTGTGTGTGTGTGTTTGTGTGTGTGTGTGGGGGGGGAGGGGCAAGGGGAAGTGACACGTAGGGAGAAGGGGGAAGTTTTTTTTTATTTTCTTTTTTATTTAAATAAAAATTTACAAAAACTAAGATTGGGTGAAAATAGAAACATTTAAAAAAGACATTTTGTGATAAATGTTATTATTTTGACCTAGATAACGCTGGAAAAAATAACATTCAATGTGATGAATATTATTTATTGGATCGTTTTCTTTCTCTAATCATGTGAGGTTTTTAAAAAAAAAAGAAATTAGTCCGATTTAGAGTTTAGGGTTTAGTATTTTAGGTTAAGTCCCTAAATCCTAAACTCTAAACCGTTCAGGTGATAAACTCAATCTAAACACTAAACCTTAATATCTAAACCCTAATTTCTAAATAACATTCATCACAATAAATGTTATTTTTTCGAGCATTTTCTAGGTCAAAATATTAATATTTATCACAAAGTGACTTTTTTAAATATTTATATTTTCAACTAATCATAATGTTTCTAAAAAATATTAAAAAAACGAAAAAAAATTACTTCCTCTTCCGCCTTCCCTCATACATTTCACTTCCCTCTAGATCCTCTCTCTCTCTCTCTATATATATATATATATATATATATATATATATATATATATATATATATATATATATATATATATATATATATATATATATATATATATATATATATATATATATATATATATATATATATATATATATATATATATATATGTAGTCAAAAGTTCTAACGAGAACCACAAAAAAGGCGAGAACTTTTAATTCACAAATATTTTCACTTGTGAGAAGATTGAATCACCCACAAATATTGATGGGGAGTAAGAATGAACATAAAATATTTTGAAAAAAAGTTTACATTTAACTTATATAATCAAATATATAGTTTCTCGTTCACATGTGCATATTTGTTTTTGAACATGTGAACCTTTCATATAATTAACAATTTAACATGTAATTTGCGGTAATGAACATGTGCTTGTTAATGGTATAAATATTAATTAACATTTGTATGTAATTTGTTGCATTTAAATGCAAAAAACTATGAAATTAAAAAGTTCTCGCAGTTCTCGCCCGTTTTGTGGTTCTCGTTTGAACATGCCCTATATATATATATATATATATATATATATATATATATATATATTAGAGGGATCAAATGAGAACTTTTTGACCGTAAGAACCCTGAGAACTCAAAAATACACTGAAATTCGAACAAAAATATGAAAATTTGAACAAAAAAGTGGGCGGGCAAACAAAAAACGTGATATTCGAACAAAATAAAGGGCGGGCGAACAAAAATGTGAAATTCGAACATAAAAAATGAAATTCGAATAAATTTGTGTTCTACATTTTTGAAATTCGAACAAAAAAATGTATAACACGTGATAGTCCAACAAAAAAAATGAAATTCGAACAAAAATGTGTTCTACATTTTTGTAATTTGAACAAAAAAATTTTTTGTTCGTCCGTGTTTTTTTTGCTCGCCCGCCACTTTTTTTACTCGAATTTCAGTGTATTTTTGAGTTCCTAGAGTTCTCACACTAAAAAGTTTTCACTGGATACTCTCCATATATATATATATATATATATATATATATATATATATATATATATATATATATATATATATATATATATATATATATATACTTTGCAGGAGATCTTGGTATAGGTAAGGGAAAACCATCAACTTGAACGTGGCTACAGGGGTTAAATGCAAAACCTTTGATCGAGTAGGAGCTTTATATTCTCTAGAAGACAAGTGATGTAACCATTTTAAGACCAAAGAACGAGACACCTTATCATGATTCATGTTGTCTAACGACGGAATCTTACACATGTTCACCAAATCTTCATACTAAACAAACTCTTCTGGCATGCCATAATCATATTCTATCGCATGGGCCCCACTGAACGGTGTTAAACTCGAAGAGTTCATCAACTTCCACAACAGAGCACACTGTCTAAGGAACGGGAAGGTCAAGCTCCGAATTGTGATATAGGTATATATCAGAAGAGCTAGCCGTTTGTCAAGAAACCACTCTCACCCCTTCATTCATTTCCCTTCATCATCCACCTTCACCACCTACTCTACCCAGAAAATGAAAATCACCTCGTACGAAATTCCAAAAATAGTCACTAAAAGATTAGAGGAAGCTCTTCGAGATGGTATTTGGGAAAAAAAAGAAAAAAGAAAAAGAAATAAAAAAGAAAAATATAGTTATGATACATCTCGATTCTAAAGAAAGGAGCAGAATTTATAAATGAAAATCGCTGGAGTTCCAAGAGCTCAATTCAAAGGAGAAACACGTAGAAAGAAGTTCAAAAGAACTCAAGTGCTTCACGAAATTAGTTGCACTCTCATCTATCATTTTTTTCAAACATATCAATAAAGTCTTTAAAAAGACTATTCTACCCTTTTTACCTTTTCCTCCACCAAAAGTCAAAACTCCACTCTGCAAACACCTTCATTAACCCTTTTTGACAAATGAGCTAGAATATATGGGTATCACCGCCGTCATACCTAGCACGCGAAGGATTTGAGTCTCAACCAAGTATGAAGAAAGGTATAAATATGACTGGCTATGATCGAGCAAAATTCTAGATCTAAAGGGAACCTCATATACTTGAGTGAATGAGTGACCCGTGAGAGATAGTCAAAAGTCATGTAACCTCCCCTCATGCTTGCAGAGATAGCTTCAAACCCTAACAAAATGATTATTTTATGTTACACTCTTATAATAAAAAGCAAACCGCTTAGTTGATTAAAAACGAAACTTTGGAAGATTTCTTGAAGTTAAAAACGAGAAATTTGCTTGAGGACAAGCAAAGCCTAAGTGTGGGATATTTTGATATCGGCTAAAAAGTCATGTTTTTGAAATGTACCGTTCTTATTGATTAAAAACGTTCCATATTAATTGATTACGTTGCGAGGTTTTGACCTCTATATGAGACATTTTTCAAAGACTGCATTCATTTTTAAAACAAACCATAACCTTTATTTCATAAATAAAGGTTTAAAAAGCTTTACGTAGATTATCAAATAATGATAATCTAAAATATCCTGTTTACACACGACCATTACATAATGGTTTACAATACAAATATGTTACATCGAAATCAGTTTCTTGAATGCAGTTTTTACACAATATCATACAAACATGGACTCCAAATCTTGTCCTTATTTTAGTATGCAACAGCGGAAGCTCTTAGTTTTCACCTGAGAATAAACATGCTTTAAACGTCAACAAAAATGTTGGTGAGTTATAGGTTTAACCTATATATATCAAATCGTAACAATAGACCACAAGATTTCATATTTCAATACACATCCCATACATAGAGATAAAAATCATTCATATGGTGAACACCTGGTAACCGAAAATAACAAGATGCATACATAAGAATATCCCCATCATTCCGGGACACCCTTCGGATATGATATAAATTTTGAAGTACTAAAGCATCCGGTACTTTGGATGGGGTTTGTTAGGCCCAATAGATCTATCTTTAGGATACGCGTCAATTAGGGTGTCTGTTCCCTAATTCTTAGATTACCAGACTTAATAAAAAGGGGTATATTCGATTTCGATAATTCAACCATAGAATGTAGTTTCACGTACTTGTGTCTATTTTGTAAATCATTTATAAAACCTGCATGTATTCTCATCCCAAAAATATTAGATTTTAAAAGTGGGACTATAACTCACTTTCACAGATTTTTACTTCGCCGGAAAGTAAGACTTGGCCACTGGTTGATTCACGAACCTATAACAATATATACATATATATCAAAGTATGTTCAAAATATATTTACAACACTTTTAATATATTTTGATGTTTTAAGTTTATTAAGTCAGCTGTCCTCGTTAGTAACCTACAACTAGTTGTCCACAGTTAGATGTACAGAAATAAATCGATAAATATTATCTTGAATCAATCCACGACCCAGTGTATACGTATCTCAGTATTGATCACAACTCAAACTATATATATTTTGGAATCAACCTCAACCCTGTATAGCTAACTCCAACATTCACATATAGAGTGTCTATGGTTGTTCCGAAATATATATAGATGTGTCGACATGATAGGTCGAAACATTGTATACGTGTCTATGGTATCTCAAGATTACATAATATACAATACAAGTTGATTAAGTTATGGTTGGAATAGATTTGTTACCAATTTTCACGTAGCTAAAATGAGAAAAAGTATCCAATCTTGTTTTACTCATAACTTCTTCATTTTAAATCCGTTTTGAGTGAATAAAATTGCTATGGTTTCATATTGAACTCTATTTTATGAATCTAAACAGAAAAAGTATAGGTTTATAGTCAGAAAAATAAGTTACAAGTCGTTTTTGTAAAGGTAGTCATTTCAGTCGAAAGAACGACGTCTAGATGACCATTTTAGAAAACATACTTCCACTTTGAGTTTAACCATAATTTTTGGATATAGTTTCATGTTCATAATAAAAATTATTTTCTCAGAATAACAACTTTTAAATCAAAGTTTATCATAGTTTTTAATTAACTAACCCAAAACAGCCCGCGGTGTTACTACGACGGCGTAAATCCGGTTTTACGGTGTTTTTCGTGTTTCCAGTTTTTAAATCATTAAGTTAGCATATCATATAGATATAGAACATGAGTTTAGTTGATTTTAAAAGTGTAGTTAGAAGGATTAACTTTATTTGCGAACAAGTTTAGAATTAACTAAACTATGTTCTAGTGATTACTAGTTTACCACTTCGAATATGATAGCTTTTTATGTATGAATCAAATGATGTTATGAACATCATTACTACCTTAAGTTCCTTGGATAAACCTACTGGAAAAGATAAAAATGGATCTAGCTTCAACGGATCCTTGGATGGCTCGAAGTTCTTGAAGCAGAATCATGACACGAAAACAAGTTCAAGTAAGATCATCACTTGAAATAAGATTGTTATAGTTATAGAAATTGAACCAAAGTTTGAATATGATTATTACCTTGTATTAGAATGATAACCTACTGTAAGAAACAAATATTTCTTGAGGTTGGATGATCACCTTACAAGATTGGAAGTGAGCTAGCAAACTTGAAAGTATTCTTGATTTTATATAACTAGAACTTGTAGAATTTATGAAGAACACTTAGAACTTGAAGTTAGAACTTGAGAGAGATCAATTAGATGAAGAAAATTGAAGAATGAAAGTGTTTTTAGGTGTTTTTGGTCGTTGGTGTATGGATTAGATATAAAGGATATGTAATTTTGTTTTCATGTAAATAAGTCATGAATGATTACTCATATTTTTGTAATTTTATGAGATATTTCATGCTAGTTGCCAAATGATGGTTCCAACATGTGTTAGGTGACTCACATGGGCTGCTAAGAGCTGATCATTGGAGTGTATATACTGTAGTGACCCGGAAATTTTCGGCTAAATTTAAACTTAATCTTTATATGATTTCGATACGGTAAGCAAAATCTGTAATGTTAAGTCTCAAAAGTTTGGAAATCTTTATTCATGTAATCAATTGACCTTTGACCAATTCCGACGATTCACGAACCTTATAATTGTAAATAGAAATGTACATATGAATAATTATATATGTAAACAATCATATATAAAAACTTGTAACACACACACATATAAATATATATATATATATATATATATATATATATATATATTTAAAAACTTTAAAAAGTAACTCAATTTAAATACAATGTTCTTAAGTACATATATTTAAAGGTGGTATGATAGAAATCACGTACATCTTATATTTGATAGTGATTGTTTGAATTCTATGTTTCTAGTGTTTAGGTTAGACTCCCATTTCATATGAATCCAAATATTATACAGTGGATTAACTATCAAGGGTTCAATTATTTATTTAATTTTGGTTGACTTTTTTGGCTTGATATCTTCACGTGAACAAGTAGGGATATACATCATTATTTTTATTCTTTTAAGTCGATATATGTATATATATATATCAACATCAGTTAGTTAACACCAACCAATATACATGCATATACCATCTTTTATTTTTTTGCTTTTTGGACTTGTGCAAACATCCACTAGTTACTTTATGTGTCACCACTTGTAAGTGTCTATTTCACGTGATCTTATATTTCAATTGTTATGTTATGAAAGGAGATAAGAAATTTACTACATATTTATCACTTTATGAAACTACAATTTACATGTGAAAATAAGGTGCTATTTATAACAAACATAAAACGTCATCACACATTTTCCCTCCTGCCAACAACCGAGACCAAGCCTAAAACCATCATCAGGAACCGCCACTTGCTGCTTCCTTCTATTTTTATTCTATCAAACAAACCACCAATGTTCTTCTTTGTTAAACAACAACGAACCCAAAGTTGAACTACTACTGTAAGGTTTCTTTTATGTTCTATCACCGTATTCACCTTTCTTCTTCATTTACAAACTCACCATCTTTGTGTTAAACCACCACCGATTACTTTCACCATTGAACTTCACTCATAATCATCATGTTTCATCACAACACCTACGAGCAAACCACTACAACCACCTTGTGTTACCACTGTTCGGCCAGGAACCCCAAAACCATTACCTTTCGGTTACAACTTAATTCAAACACCACAAATTGCCACCATCATCAAACTGCTGCTACGCTGCTTAGCATTCGATAAATGGGCCGAAGTAATCATGGGCTTTAGAATCCATTTAACCAAACCATCGACCACCTTTGTTACTACCCTATTCGAACATTTCTGTTGTTTTATAGATTACATGCCGCTACTAACCTGTTTATGTTCCTGTTTGAATGCCACCCTAAACCATCGGGTCACAGCCACCACCTTCATCATATCAATCACCGTCTCCCTCTTTTTCTTCACTTTCTATCTTCTTCCTCTCATTACAACTATACTCCTGTTTAAATTCGAAAGGCAAACCATCATGATTTTTTTTTGTTCCCTGTCCGACAACCACAATAGCAGTCACCTTGTTTTGTTGTGTTGTTCAAATTGTTTTTGAATAATAATATGACTCTGTATTTATTTATTACTTGGTGGGAGTTGTTAGAATTCTTTTCTTTCAAGTGGGGAAGGGAAAAGGTAGTAAAGCCACCTTTTTGCAAAGCAACTAAACAACTAGTAATTTTTTTTATTGTCGATAGTAGTGCTTTTAATGATTAGCCGAACAATGATGTTACATACATGGTGATATTGATGATGATAACTAGATGAAATCGTGATGATGATGATACAAGTGATATACATGAAATGATGATGATCGATGGTGTGGTTAGATGATGATGGTTTGTTATCTTAAGAAGAAGATGAATACATAGATCGAGTTATAAATATTTAAGTGACGTTTAAATCAGAAAGACAGGAATGGAGGAGTGGTGTAGAGCGTTGACAGGTTATCAAGAGATCACTGGTTCGAACCTTGCAAGGGTCTATTTTTTTTTATGATTCGTTTTTAAGAGGTAGTCTCAATTTCAAAATTTTATTTTTATTATTATTGTTATTATTATTATTATTATTATTATTATTATTATTATTATTATTATTATTATTATTATTATTATTATTATTATTATTATTATTATTATTATTACTGATTATTGATGATACAAGTATTATTATTATTATTGTTAACATTATTATCATTATATAAAGTAGTGTTATTAAAATTACTAAGCATATTATTATATTTATCATCCTTAACATGTATTATCTAAAATTATCATTGTTATTAAGAATTAGTATTATTATTAAAAAGTATCATTGTTATTATTGTTACAACTGTATTATGATTAAACGAATCATTATAAGTAAAACTATCATTTCATCATTATTAGTAAAAACATTATTTAAAGTAAAATTATCATTAATATTAAAGTTGCAATATCTATTACAATTGTCATTATTAAAATTAACATAATAATTATTATTATTGCTATTATTACTATCATTATTATTATCACCCCTAATCTAGCATTATTACAAATATCAGTTTAACAAATAAATGATCTTTAGATAAAAAATATACAATTAACACACATAAGTTAACTATATTATTAATTATGTATAAAATGAAAATATGTAATTAGATAATAAAACTTGTAAAATTATTATAACAATTACATAACTAAATATATATACAGTTGTTTGATTTCGATTATATGTCTTAATAAATATATATAAAAATGATATAGGTTCGTGAATCCGAGGCCAACCCTATACTTGTTCAATGTCGTTCTATGTATTTTTACTACAAAATACAATAGGTGAGTTTCATTTGCCTTTTTACTCTTTACATTTTTGGGCTGAGAATACATGCGCAACTTTTATAACTGTTTTACGAAATAGACACAAGTAATCGAACTGCATTCTATGATAGAATTATCTGGGGTTGGGATTGGTTATTATGGCACGTATTATCACTGGTTTATTTCAGTTAGAGCGAATGAGCTCCCGAGTTGAATGAATGGTTTTATATTTTGGCACCGGTTGTCCTATATTTTATATACATGTCTTCAGCCGTGGGGGAGTAAAGACCGGCACAGAGGTTCTATATTTTGAAGGCACATGTATTCAGCCGTGGGGTGAAAGACCGGCACAGATGGTTAATATTATATTTTGGAATCCTCACCAGGGGTTCTTCATATGAATGATATTTTGTTTGTGCAGTTGGAATGGGACTTCTGCACGATTTTATAATACTTAAAATCTTGTGGTCTATTAAAATGATGAAATGAAATGATTACTATAAACTAATGAACTCACCAACCTGTTGGTTGACACTTTAAAGCATGTTTATTCTCAGGTTTGAAAGAAATCTTCCGCTGTGCATTAGCTCATTTTAAGGATATTACTTGGAGTCATTCAGGACATATTTCAAAAGACGTTGCATTCGAGTCGTTGAAGTTCATTAGAGATTATTATTAAGTAAATGACGGATTAGGTCATTTATAGTTTGGATATTAGGAAATGGTATGCATACTTGTCAACTTTCGATGAAATGAAAGGTTGTCTTTTAAAAACGAATGCAATGTTTGTAAAATGTATCATATAGAGGTCAAATACCTCGCGATGTAATCATATGTAATGTTCTCGTCCATATGGATTGGGTCGGGGCATCACAGGTGGTATCAGAGCGGTGGTCTTAGCGAACCAGGTCTTGCATTAGTATGTCTAACTGATAGTTGTTAGGATGCATTAGTGAGTCTGGACTTCGACCGTGTCTGCATGTCAAAAGTTTTGCTTATCATTTCGTATCGAAAATTTCCTGCTTATCATTCTTAGGGAATCACTGCTTATCATTCCTAATCTAGACACGTTTTACTGCATTGACTGCATGAATAGTGTATAGATAAAATTCATATCTTAGTGTATCTGACAATTCATATCTCAGCGTATCTGTTACTGTAGACCTTGCCTGATATCTCTCGTAAATTTCTCCTTAATTTAAGGGATCCTGGTACTATATATATCTTTGCAAATTATGCATTGAGAATACCATTGCTATCACCAAACTCTTCAAACCAAAAATCTTTTCTGAGATCGCTCAAGATGGCCTCTACGAATCGACCAAGTTCCTCTGACTCCGAAGACAGCGTGACAGGAACACACCAACCAATCAACTACCGTGATTACTGGAGAAAATGGGGGTTTGTTCACGACATACTCACCCTATGGAGAAGGGAAGAAGGTACTCCATATCATGAACCGAATCTACCACCTAATCTTGGAGTACTCGACCCGCTCACCGGCGAACATGTTCGCAACACCGTTTATACCCTTTTTGCCAGAATTTTTCGTCTTGAGACTACCATTAACAGAACTAGAGAAGATATCCGATCTATACCTCACACTGATAACCAACCAGGGTTAGTAAAAGAAGTTAAAGAACTCCGAGCTCGAGTTCTAACTTTAGAGAGCACGGTACACAATTTGCAAGCACCAGCAGTATCACTAACACCAGTAACATCACCAACCTTAGCACCAACAGCATTAGTACCACCAACAACAACATCCGCATCATCAGCTTTGACATCTCATTCTGTACCTCGAGTATAATCATCGTTCTACGTATCATTCTATCTATGTTATTTTCGTTCGACATGGCGATTATGTAATCTCTAATGTTTTAGAGATTATATATTCTTGTTCTAACGTAAATCAAATGAGATTAATACTATATTAACTCACTAAATCTATAATTACATCTGAAGAAAATATATATTTAAGTATGTTTTCATAAAGATTGTAAATAAAAAAATAAAAAAATTTCTTTTGTACAAACTGTTAATGGTGAAAATATTTTAACGGGTAGGTAATACCCGAGGAATATTTTGGTTTCACATTAATAAACTACACTGTACATTCTTCGAATCTGATTCAACAGTCATTTACTATCATACTTGCAACCACAGCTATACGAATCCGTTCATCACAGAATAACCATTTTCATACAATTTCATATTTGGATTTTGTCCTATCAGAATCCAACAAGTGGCATAATGAAGAAAACATTAGATAAAATAAAATTTGTTAGAAACAAACAAATTAACTATGAGAAATTTTATTAAGAATCCACGCTAACTGTTCCTAGCTAATTGTCCCTAGCTAACTGATTACATTTTATATTATCGCAATTTAATTATCGCAATTTACATTCTCGCAATTTTATTTGTCGTCATTTAATTTTTGTTATTTACTTTACGCATTTAATTTATTGTCATTTAATTTCTGTTATTTATTTTACGCACTTTAAATATCGGGACACGTATACAAGGTTTTGACATATCATATCGACGCATCTATATATATTATTTGGAATCACCATAGACACTCTATATGCAGTAATGATCGAGTTCTCTATACAGGGTTGAGGTTGATTCTACAATAATATATATAGTTTGAGTTGTAATCGAGTCTGAGACGTATACGGGTCACAACACGTATTAATTAATTCGAATATTATATATTAAACTATACGTAAATTATTAAATTTCTAATTGTGGACTATCAACTGTGGACTACCAACATTGGACAATTAAAATGAATTAAAATATTGACTATAACATATGAAACTAAACAATTCTTCAAGTTTGCCACTTGATTTAATCTTAAACCTCATTTGTATCTTCACGATTACATTCTGCGTTCAAACCTTTCAGGATTCTTGAAAACACCTCAATCGATAGGATGAATCAACCGCACTTCATCTACGGAAGGAAAGATTTATGCATATAACTATGCACCTGGGAAACTCTCGGCAACTGAGTAAAAGTTAACACGTAGCCACGTCAGATCCTTTGGCATTTATTAGCAAAAATAACTTTGCAATCCCTTTTCAAGGTAGCCAATTTTGTCACCGCTCCAGCAAGTCAACTTCGACTTTTCATTCGAAGTAGCCTTACTATAATCCTGATATATACGATTACCCTTTTGATACCGGAGAATTCTTTTATATTCCACCATATTACCGTCAGCGTTTAATCATTTAAAAACACAATTCTCTTGAAATCACCTCGGATCGATAACCAATAATTCAGATATAGTAGCAGTAAATGTAGAGGAATCGGCAATCAGTACTTTGAAAACTCACAGCATATCTACATCAACAGTTATATGTATAACATTTATCTTTTAGAATAATGATCTTCCATTCCGAAATTCTGAAAAGCACTCAGTCACAAATCAATACTCTGAATGTTGAAAAAGCTGAATGAAGCAGCGAAAATCATAGACAACCGTAAATGACCTTAATCATCGAAAGTTTGATGATAAAGAATAGTATGTTGGGAAAGCTCAGAAAAGTTGGAACTGGAAAACGGATTGAGCTAACCACGAAGGAGACCAAGGACAAATACAAGGACCATACTATATATTCAAAGAATCCAGGTAATTCTGGATCTGATGAAACCTCCAACGAATATCTTGCTCTGTACTCATATTAAAATCTTGCGGAAAAATCTTTCTCTATCAACCATCGAACTTAGAAATTCCAAAAATATCATCATCAATATCTTCGATATTTCTGAGGATATTTTCATAAATATTCTCGTTCGAAATTATATACCTCTTCGTGTTTCCTGTGTATCATTATTTTAGAAACATTCAAGAGAAAATTTAGTAACGAAAAGTAGATTATGCGAAACTATGAAGAAAGCCGTGGACAAATTACAAAAAAAAAAAAAAAAAAAAAAAAAAAAATTTAATAAGTTTGACTTCAAAGAATCCAAATGATTCAATGTCTGCTAAAGTGTGATGACCCGAAAATTTTTGACTTATTTAAACCAATTCTCTATACGATTTATTATTTTAACACGCTAAACAAAGTCTGTTAGATTGAGTCTCAAAATTTTAGAACTGTTTCATATATACAATTATCTTTGATTACTCTCGACGATTCATGAACAATTATATGTATGTATATATATATGTACAAGTAAAAATGACTTTCCTACAGTAAAACCCTATTTGCTACAGTAAAACACTATTTGCTACAGTAAAACACTATTTGCTACAGTAAAACACTATTTGCTACAGTGAAACCGTATTTTGCTACAGTGCTACAGTGAAAACGACTTTGCTACAGTGATTTGCTACAGTAAACACTATTTGCTACAGTAGAATCAGTAAACACTATTTGCTACAGCAACACACTATTTGTTGCTGTAAAACACTATGAGCCTAGGTCTGCTGGTTCTGAGAGATCACAAGCTGGTACTGATTCTACTGATATTGATCAGCAACCTTCTGTTGCTGCTCACTCATCTGAACCAGCTGATGATCAAGATGCTGTGTGTTCTACAACCAGCTATTTGATGAACCAGCATCCGATTGAGCAGATTATTTGCTACAGTAAAACACTATTTGCTACAGTACACTATTTGATGTCGACGAACTACCAAACAAAAACAGAAAAGGCGGCCATGCGATCGCATGGCAAAAACACTGAAAACTCATGCGATCGCATGAGCTACAGTAAACGGAAAAGTAATATAAATACGCCTGTTTTGCTCGACGAATTATCACATATTTTTTCTTCAGTAATAAAAATTTATATTTAAATTATAATTATAATTTTAAATTTAAGTTTAATAATAATAAAGTATATTCGAGGGTGTTTTAATTCGGGTTTTAAACCACTTTAAGCTAAGGAAATATTGGGTATTGTTCGGGGTATTGTTCTTGAATCCAAGGCCAACCATACAGTCGTCTACCATCATTACGTCTACGCAATTTGCCTACAATATTGAGTCTCAATATTGAACTGTGAGTTTATAGTCTCCCTTTTTAAATACTTTAAATATTTTTGGGCTGAGAATATATGCAATTTATTTTAAACGCGATAAGACACAAGTACATACTAAATTCTACACTGAGTTAAACCGAAAATCCCTTAGCTTTGGTAACTAGTAGCTGCGAGTACATAGGATATGGACTGGTGGGCGCGAATAATTGTATATGGATCCATAGGGCTTGACATCCCCGTCCGAGCTAGAGCACTAGCCTTTTAACGGACGTATGTTATTTGAGTTTAAGACACGTTGGTTTGCGTGTATTAAAACGAATGGGGTAATTATCACTATAGCGTTAAGTTTAGTTACCAGAGTGCTCTGTTACGTAGAATCTATTGATAAACTTTTGATGAAATCTTGTGGTCTATCTTTATATATGTTTATGACTCGAACAATTAAACCTATAACTCACCAACATTCGTGTTGACTTTTTAGCATGTTTTATTCTCAGGTCCTTAGAATGCTTCCGCTGTGATGTGCTTGTTGCCTGCATGGAGTCTCTCATGCTTTGTACAAAGTTTATTGCATTCAAAATAAAACTGCGTTGTGTAATAAATAATTGGACTGTGATGTCAACCTGTAAATTAAAGACTTATGTATTTCGGGGTTTTGCTTATACCTAAGCACTCGCCCACATGTTTATAACTTTCTATGTTTAGAAAGTTACTTATTTTAATGAATGCAATATTTTATCAAAACGTATCATATAGAGGTCAAAACCTCACTGTGGAATCAATGATTAACGTGCCGCGTCAATAGCGATTTTGACGGGTCGTTACAGTTGGTATCCGAGCTTGAGGTCATAGGGAACCAGAAATTACATTATTGTGTTTAACTGGTAATTGTTAGGATGCATTAGTGAGTCTGGACTATGACCATATCTGTTTTTCCTGATTTTTGCTTATTATTTGGTCAAAAACATTATATGTGATATATTTATATGCTAACGTAATTGTTGTTTCAATTATGTGATAGATGACTTCTTCTAATCCTATCATTTTGTACGACTCGGAATCGGACACTGAATCTATTCTATCCACAACTGAAAAGGGCGTTCCAATACCTATTAAAGAAGAAATTGTGTTAGCCGGGGAATCTCAACTCCCGGTAAACCCAGAGGAGGTTCCAGCTCCACCCAGCTTTAGTTTTCCGGAGCCACAATATCGTTGGCATGGACCCATGATCCCTGGAGTAAAAGAGAATCGTCCATTTCTAAACAAATATGGACATTGGTCCAGATATACCGCCGACGGGCGGGTTGTGCCGATTACGCCTGGCAGATTTCGGTTCATGACCACCGGTACATATTCTTGCAGTTCGTCATCATATTCTCCTACACATGACTCAGACAGTTCGTCATCAGACGAGATCAGTAAGGAGGAGGATTTCGCTAATGAAATAAAAGAGATCACTAAGGAGAAATTCCAACTTGCTATAGATAATAAAAACAACCACAATAATAAAATGTCCTTAATTATTAAAAAAGAACAGGACCATTCGATCCGTAACCACCCTTATTGTATTAAACCCACTGAGGCAACGAGTACCTCAAAACCCCAACTAAAAATAAAATACACTGCCAGAATGTCTGTCGGACCATGTGCACACAAACAATTGGCAGAGAGAACCAAATGGGAAGAAGTTTCTGATAGTTCTGAATGAACGACCTCGCAACCATAAATCTTCCATGCGCTATTTTATTGCTTATGTGTGCTACTCTATCTTGTTATATAAAATAAGCATATGTAAAATATCAGTATTGTATGGTATTGTATTATTTTGGTTTATTAATAATAAATGCATGGAATGATTATTTGTATTATTACTACTTCTTATTATTATTATTATTATTACATAATAATGTAGTAACTAGCTATAATTTTTTATAGTGGAATATTATTAGGATTTTAGTAGTTAATTCCTTGTACTAGCTATTATGTATGAACTTAACGGGTAGGTAATACCCTAGAAATAATTATAAAATGCTAATAAGAAGAAAAGGCTTTTATAATAATTGGTTCATATTATTAATATGCTACGATTAACTATTGACAACTCATTTTACCTATAATATTCTATATGATTAAATTATATCTGTTGTGTTTATTGAAGAAACATGTCTCAAATGTCGGATGCTGAGTTTGAGCAACTAGTCGAGAAACGCGTGAATGAAAGAATTGCTGCAACCGAAGCAGCAAAAGCAACAGCCGAAGCAGCAGCCAAAGCAGCAGCCGTAAACACAAACTCACGAAACGGATGCTCATACAAAACTTTTCAAGGATGCAAACCACAGACGTTTAGTGGAACCGAGGGACCAGTCGGTCTAACCCGATGGTTTGAAAAGATGGAGTCCGTTTTCAAAATCAGTAATTGTGCAAACGGAGACAAGTCAAAGTATGCTTCGTGCACGTTGCAAGATGGTGCACTTACTTGGTGGAACAATTATGCTAAAGCAGAAGGAATAGATACGGCATATGATATCTCTTGGGAAGAACTGAAAAAGATGCTAATCGAGGAGTACTGTCCTCGAAACGAGATCAGAAAAATGGAATCTGAGTTACGTAATCTGAAGGTTATCGGCGCGAATCTCAATAACTATGAAAAGCGTTTCATGGAACTAGCCTTGTTGTGTCCCGAATTGGTGCCAAACGAGAAACGAAAGATAGAAATGTATATTGACGGTTTATCGATCAATATCAAAGGAAATGTTACATCGTCCAAACCAAATACGATGCAGGAAGCCATGACAATGGCACACCAACTCATGGACCAGATCACAGAGATTTCGATTAAGGCACCAATTACCGAAGTCAAGACAACTGAAGGAAAGAGGAAATGGGAAGACTATAAGGGCAAAAGTACTCACCTGAAGAAACAAGAAACTTTTAAAGGTAAACAAGATGGGGCAACTGCAAGTCCAAACTATAAGGGACCCCATCCGTTCTGCAAAAGATGTTACACACATCATGCAGGTTATTGTCAAGTGGTCTGTGATAAGTGCAACAAGAAAGGACATGTGGCGAAAGATTGTTATGCCACCGTTTCTGAAGTAAAGACAAAACTGACCGATGTCAAGAAATGTTTTGGATGCGGGAAGTCTGGTCACTTTATAAATCAATGCCCTGATAAGGAGAAGAACAAAGAACCCGCACGTGGGAGGGCATTTAATGTTAGTGCCAGTAAAGCACGTGAGGATCCTAATCTTGTCACGGGTACGTTTACCGTTAATAATCAACTAGCTTCTATTATGTTTGATACGGGTGCTGATAGAAGTTATATGTGTAAAGACTTTAGTTTTAAACTAAAATGTGCATCATTACCTCTAGACAATAAATATACTATTGAATTAGCTAATGGTAAACTGATAAAAGCCGATAAAATTTGCCATGGTTGCGAAATGAATCTCGCTGGTGAAACCTTCAAAATCGATTTGATACCCGTAGAATTAGGAAGTTTTGACGTAATCGTTGGCATGGACTGGATGTCCAAAACAAGAGCGGAAGTTGTTTGCGCTGAGAAAGCAATTCGCATCCCTCGTAAGGATGAAACGTCATTAATGATTTATGGGGAGAAGAGCAACTCAAAGCTGAACTTTATCAGCTGTATGAAGGCCCAGAAACTTATAAGAAAAGGTTGTTATGCTATTTTGGCACATGTAAAGAAGATCGATACTGAAGAAAGAAGCATTAATGACATGCCGGTTGTAAGAGAATATCCCGGAGTATTTCCAGAAGAATTACCGGGGCTACCTCCACACAGATGTGTAGAATTCCAGATTGATCTCATACCAGGAGCTGCACCTGTAGCCCGATCTCCATATAGACTTGCACCTTCAGAAATGCAAGAATTACAAGACCAGTTGCAAGAATTATCGGACCGTGGATTTATTCGTCCTAGTTTTTCACCTTGGGGTGCTCCTATTCTGTTCGTCAAGAAGAAGGATGGATCTATGAGAATGTGCATAGATTACCGAGAATTAAACAAATTAACGATCAAGAATCGGTACCCATTACCGAGGATTGATGATTTGTTTGATCAATTGCAAGGATCAAGTGTTTATTCCAAGATTGATCTACGCTCCGGATATCATCAGCTGAGAGTGAAGGAAGAAGATGTTCCTAAAACCGCGTTCAGAACCCGTTACGGTCACTATGAATTTCTAGTCATGCCTTTTGGATTGACTAATGCTCCAGCAGTATTCATGGATCTAATGAATCGCATCTGTAGACCGTATTTAGACAAATTTGTCATTGTTTTTATGGACGACATATTGATTTACTCGAAGAACAAGGAAGAACATGAGCAACACTTAAGACTGGTACTAGAGATACTCAAGAAAGAAGAATTGTACGCAAAATTTTCGAAGTGTGATTTCTGGTTACAAGAAGTACAATTTTTGGGACATGTTGTCAGTAAACATGGAATTAAAGTTGACCCTGCCAAGATCGAAGCCATTAGTAAATGGGAAACACCGAAGACTCCAACACAAATCCGCCAATTCTTAGGTCTTGCTGGTTACTACCGAAGATTCATTCAAGATTTCTCTAGAATCGCCAAACCCTTAACTTCATTGACTCAAAAGGGAAAGAAGTATGATTGGTCCACGGAACAGGAATCCTCATTCCAGTTGTTAAAGAAGAAGTTAACGTCTGCACCCATTTTGTCATTACCAGAAGGAAATGATGATTTCGTGATCTATTGTGACGCTTCGCGCCAAGGTTTAGGATGTGTATTAATGCAACGCACAAAAGTTATCGCATATGCCTCACGACAACTAAAAATTCATGAAAAGAACTATACAACACACGATTTGGAACTTGGAGCTGTAGTTTTTGCACTCAAAATATGGAGACACTATCTATATGGCACCAAGTGTACAGTGTACACTGACCATAAGAGTCTTCAGCATATTTTTGATCAAAAACAACTCAATATGAGACAACGTCGATGGGTAGAGTTGTTAAACGATTACGATTGTGAAATCCGTTACCACCCTGGAAAGGCTAATGTTGTAGCTGATGCCCTAAGTCGAAAAGAAAGAGTAAAACCTCTTAGGGTCCGAGCTTTGAATATTACAATTCGTACCGATCTCACAAAGCAAATTCAAGCAGCACAGTTAGAAGCTTTAAAAGAAGAAAATGAAAAAGGCGAAATGAGCAGAGGGTTAGAAAAACAGCTTGAGGTAAAAGCCGATGGAACCCTGTATTTTGCTGATAGGATATGGGTACCAAAATATGGTAATCTAAGGCAACTAGTACTAGATGAAGCACACAAAACGAGGTACTCAATTCACCCAGGAAACGGGAAAATGTACCACGATCTCAAGAAGTTTTATTGGTGGCCTAATATGAAGACAGAAATTGCTACTTATGTAAGCAAATGTTTGACGTGTGCAAAGGTCAAAGCTGAGCACCAAAAGCCGTCAGGATTACTGCAACAACCCGAAATTCCGCAGTGGAAATGGGAAAGAATAACTATGGATTTCATTACGAAATTGCCAAGGACTGCAAGTAGTCATGATACTATTTGGGTGATAGTTGATCGTCTAACTAAATCAGCTCACTTTCTACCAATAAAGGAGACAGACAGTATGGAGAAATTAGCACGCCTATATTTGAAGGAAGTAGTTTCCAGGCATGGTGTACCCATCTCTATCATATCTGATCGCGACACCCGATTCACATCACGTTTCTGGCAGTCATTACAAAAAGCATTGGGAACTCGATTAGATATGAGCACCGCTTATCACCCACAGACAGATGGTCAAAGTGAAAGAACAATACAAACATTGGAAGACATGTTACGGGCATGCGTGATTGACTTTGGAACCAGTTGGGATCGACACTTACCGTTGGCAGAATTTTCATACAATAACAGCTATCATACGAGCATCAACGCAGCGCCATTTGAAGCACTTTACGGTAGAAAGTGCAGATCTCCTATATGTTGGAGTGAAGTAGGAGAAAGACAACTTACTGGACCAGAAATTATTCACGAAACCACCGAAAAGATCATTCAAATACAACAGCGATTGAAAACGGCCATGAGTCGCCAAAAGAGTTATGCTGATGTAAGAAGAAAACCGCTAGAATTTCAAGGGGGCGACAAAGTCATGTTGAAAGTGTCACCCTGGAAAGGCGTTGTACGATTCGGTAAACGAGGAAAGCTAAGTCCTAGGTACGTAGGACCCTTTGAAATCACCGAAAGAATTGGAACAGTTACTTATCGATTAAAGCTACCGCAAGAACTTAGTAGTGTTCACAACACATTTCACGTGTCAAATTTGAAGAAATGTTTAGCTGAAGAGGATGTCGTAATTCCTCTTGACGAAATACGAATCAATGATAAACTCCATTTTATCGAAGAACCTGTTGAAATCATGGACCGTGAGGTCAAACAATTAAAACAAAGCAAAATACCGATTGTTAGGGTTCGTTGGAACGCAAGACGAGGACCCGAGTTTACTTGGGAACGTGAAGATCAGATGAAGCAAAAGTATCCACATTTTTTCACTGATATCGCTCATGAAACAGGTACTACTCAAAATTTCGGGACGAAATTTTCTTTAAGGGGGAGGTACTGTGATGACCCGAAAATTTTTGACTTATTTAAACCAATTCTCTATACGATTTATTATTTTAACACGCTAAACAAAGTCTGTTAGATTGAGTCTCAAAATTTTAGAACTGTTTCATATATACAATTATCTTTGATTACTCTCGACGATTCATGAACAATTATATGTATGTATATATATATGTACAAGTAAAAACGACTTTCCTACAGTAAAACCCTATTTGCTACAGTAAAACACTATTTGCTACAGTAAAACACTATTTGCTACAGTAAAACACTATTTGCTACAGTGAAACCGTATTTTGCTACAGTGCTACAGTGAAAACGACTTTGCTACAGTGATTTGCTACAGTAAACACTATTTGCTACAGTAGAATCAGTAAACACTATTTGCTACAGCAACACACTATTTGTTGCTGTAAAACACTATGAGCCTAGGTCTGCTGGTTCTGAGAGATCACAAGCTGGTACTGATTCTACTGATATTGATCAGCAACCTTCTGTTGCTGCTCACTCATCTGAACCAGCTGATGATCAAGATGCTGTGTGTTCTACAACCAGCTATTTGATGAACCAGCATCCGATTGAGCAGATTATTTGCTACAGTAAAACACTATTTGCTACAGTACACTATTTGATGTCGACGAACTACCAAACAAAAACAGAAAAGGCGGCCATGCGATCGCATGGCAAAAACACTGAAAACTCATGCGATCGCATGAGCTACAGTAAACGGAAAAGTAATATAAATACGCCTGTTTTGCTCGACGAATTATCACATATTTTTTCTTCAGTAATAAAAATTTATATTTAAATTATAATTATAATTTTAAATTTAAGTTTAATAATAATAAAGTATATTCGAGGGTGTTTTAATTCGGGTTTTAAACCACTTTAAGCTAAGGAAATATTGGGTATTGTTCGGGGTATTGTTCTTGAATCCAAGGCCAACCATACAGTCGTCTACCATCATTACGTCTACGCAATTTGCCTACAATATTGAGTCTCAATATTGAACTGTGAGTTTATAGTCTCCCTTTTTAAATACTTTAAATATTTTTGGGCTGAGAATATATGCAATTTATTTTAAACGCGATAAGACACAAGTACATACTAAATTCTACACTGAGTTAAACCGAAAATCCCTTAGCTTTGGTAACTAGTAGCTGCGAGTACATAGGATATGGACTGGTGGGCGCAAATAATTGTATATGGATCCATAGGGCTTGACATCCCCGTCCGAGCTAGAGCACTAGCCTTTTAACGGACGTATGTTATTTGAGTTTAAGACACGTTGGTTTGCGTGTATTAAAACGAATGGGGTAATTATCACTATAGCGTTAAGTTTAGTTACCAGGGTGCTCTGTTACGTAGAATCTATTGATAAACTTTTGATGAAATCTTGTGGTCTATCTTTATATATGTTTATGACTCGAGCAATTAAACCTATAACTCACCAACATTCGTGTTGACTTTTTAGCATGTTTTATTCTCAGGTCCTTAGAATGCTTCCGCTGTGATGTGCTTGTTGCCTGCATGGAGTCTCTCATGCTTTGTACAAAGTTTATTGCATTCAAAATAAAACTGCGTTGTGTAATAAATAATTGGACTGTGATGTCAACCTGTAAATTAAAGACTTATGTATTTCGGGGTTTTGCTTATACCTAAGCACTCGCCCACATGTTTATAACTTTCTATGTTTAGAAAGTTACTTATTTTAATGAATGCAATATTTTATCAAAACGTATCATATAGAGGTCAAAACCTCACTGTGGAATCAATGATTAACGTGCCGCGTCAATAGCGATTTTGACGGGTCGTTACATAAAGTCTTTAATGAATATTTTGATTCTTACTCTAAACCCTTACAGACAATAGTTTCTACCATCCTCTGATCTTAGATATTCCGAGATATTATCGTATCTTTCATTATAAATATCCTCCATATTTTTGGAGATATTTTTATAACTATTCTTATCTGAAATCATTAATCTCTTCGTGCTATCAGTATTACATCATATAGAAACTGTTAGTTTCTATATTCAGTAAACTTTCGAGCTTAAAATATGAATGTTATTGAAGTAATGTTGAGAACTGATGCATGAGTTAGTATAATATAATGACACTTGATCAACGTGATTATATTACAGTAAGTCATGCCGAGTTTCTAATGGAACGTGATGATTCACAGATCATATCGTTATCACGTGCCATGTTACATAACTTTTTCATTCAAATTAACTTTTGAACATATCAAGAAAATATATTCCCGATAGTTCTATTCTCAGTGATTCTGGTAATTTGACAAATCAAATCGTGCTATTACGTTCTTTCTTGCTCAGAACATTAAGATCATTTGAAACTCCATAACTACAAATTCTGGACCAATACTTGCGAAAAGAAAACAAAAGTATGAAACTCCGAAATAGAAAGGGGGTATAAATCGCAGCAAATAAGATAGAGTATTAACCGTGGATGGCAATGATTATAGGAGACAGAAGCAGGAACACCGAAATATAAGAGAAAATATAAAGCCCAATAACAACACGGAGATTACAAACCGTGGATATTAATACGAATAGCAATATAAAGACACGGTAGAATTAAGAATAGTATCAACCCAAGGTAATAGTAGCAGTAACCAGATTCTTCTGTGGAAGATTAAAAAGAAGGATGATAGAAATGATAATTAAGAATATATCAAGGAGTAGAACTGGATGAAGCATTTTCCCAACCTTTTATAAGTAAGAATTAAGAATGAAAGTATAGGAATGATGAACAATAGGGAATGGAAGAAGTTCATTTATAGTGGAGATACCAGACGAAGCAATCGATACTGATCACCGTATTTAATTATAGAGATTTTTAATTTCCTTATTAGCCGAAAAATCAAATCTCTCATATTTCGAAGATTTTCTTTAAATTCCTTGAATTTCGGAATTCAACCAAGGCAACGTCAAAAGTTAAAACGAAGCTTCATTTATTCATTTCACTCTTTTGTGATAGCTTCATTCGTGCTCTTCGAATAATTGAATTATTTTATCTGTATTATTCGATAATGATAAAACTCTATTTATCAGCTCATATTCGTCAAGAAAACATATTTATTGTTAACTATGACGACCTCACTCAAATTTCGGGACGAAATTTCTTTAACGGGTAGGTACTGTAGTGACCCGGAAATTTTCGGCTAAATTTAAACTTAATCTTTATATGATTTCGATACGGTAAGCAAAATCTGTAATGTTAAGTCTCAAAAGTTTGGAAATCTATATTCATGTAATCAATTGACCTTTGACCAATTCCGACGATTCACGAACCTTATAATTGTAAATAGAAATGTACATATGAATAATTATATATGTAAACAATCATATATAAAAACTTGTAACACACACACATATAAATATATATATATATATATATATATATATATATATATATATATATATATATATATATATATATATATATATATATATATATATATATATATATATATATATATATATTTAAAAACTTTAAAAAGTAACTCAATTTAAATACAATGCTCTTAAGTACATATATTTAAAGGTGGTATGATAGAAATCACGTACATCTTATATTTGATAGTGATTGTTTGAATTCTATGTTTCTAGTGTTTAGGTTAGACTCCCATTTCATATGAATCCAAATATTATACAGTGGATTAACTATCACGGGTTCAATTATTTATTTAATTTTGGTTGACTTTTTTGGCTTGATATCTTCACGTGAACAAGTAGGGATATACATCATTATTTTTATTCTTTTAAGTCGATATATGTATATATATATATATCAACATCAGTTAGTTAACACCAACCAATATACATGCATATACCATCTTTTATTTTTTTGCTTTTTGGACTTGTGCAAACATCCACTAGTTACTTTATGTGTCACCACTTGTAAGTGTCTATTTCACGTGATCTTATATTTCAATTGTTATGTTATTAAAGGAGATAAGAAATTTACTACATATTTAGCACTTTATGAAACTACAATTTACATGTGAAAATAAGGTGCTATTTATAACAAACATAAAACGTCATCACACATTTTCCCTCCTGCCAACAACCGAGACCAAGCCTAAAACCATCATCAGGAACCGCCACTTGCTGCTTCCTTCTATTTTTATTCTATCAAACAAACCACCAATGTTCTTCTTTGTTAAACAACAACGAACCCAAAGTTGAACTACTACTGTAAGGTTTCTTTTATGTTCTATCACCGTATTCACCTTTCTTCTTCATTTACAAACTCACCATCTTTGTGTTAAACCACCACCGATTACTTTCACCATTGAACTTCACTCATAATCATCATGTTTCATCACAACACCCACGAGCAAACCACTACAACCACCTTGTGTTACCACTGTTCGGCCAGGAACCCCAAAACCATTACCTTTCGGTTACAACTTAATTCAAACACCACAAATTGCCACCATCATCAAACTGCTGCTACGCTGCTTAGCATTCGATAAATGGGCCGAAGTAATCATGGGCTTTAGAATCCATTTAACCAAACCATCGACCACCTTTGTTACTACCCTATTCGAACATTTCTGTTGTTTTATAGATTACATGCCGCTACTAACCTGTTTATGTTCCTGTTTGAATGCCACCCTAAACCATCGGGTCACAGCCACCACCTTCATCATATCAATCACCGTCTCCCTCTTTTTCTTCACTTTCTATCTTCTTCCTCTCATTACAACTATACTCCTGTTTAAATTCGAAAGGCAAACCATCATGATTTTTTTTGTTCCCTGTCCGACAACCACAATAGCAGTCGCCTTGTTTTGTTGTGTTGTTCAAATTGTTTTTGAATAATAATATGACTCTGTATTTATTTATTACTTGGTGGGAGTTGTTAGAATTCTTTTCTTTCAAGTGGGGAAGGGAAAAGGTAGTAAAGCCACCTTTTTGCAAAGCAACTAAACAACTAGTAATTTTTTTTATTGTCGATAGTAGTGCTTTTAATGATTAGCCGAACAATGATGTTACATACATGGTGATATTGATGATGATAACTAGATGAAATCGTGATGATGATGATACAAGTGATATACATGAAATGATGATGATCGATGGTGTGGTTAGATGATGATGGTTTGTTATCTTAAGAAGAAGATGAATACATAGATCGAGTTATAAATATTTAAGTGACGTTTAAATCAGAAAGACAGGAATGGAGGAGTGGTGTAGAGCGTTGACAGGTTATCAAGAGATCACTGGTTCGAACCTTGCAAGGGTCTATTTTTTTTTATGATTCGTTTTTAAGAGGTAGTCTCAATTTCAAAATTTTATTTTTATTATTATTGTTATTATTATTATTATTATTATTATTATTATTATTATTATTATTATTATTATTATTATTATTATTATTATTATTATTATTATTATTATTATTATTATTATTAT
This sequence comes from Rutidosis leptorrhynchoides, assembly GCF_046630445.1. Classification (NCBI taxonomy): domain Eukaryota; kingdom Viridiplantae; phylum Streptophyta; class Magnoliopsida; order Asterales; family Asteraceae; genus Rutidosis; species Rutidosis leptorrhynchoides. The sequence continues at coordinate 106,596,372 of NC_092338.1, read as the reverse complement.
TATTATTATTATTATTATTATTAGTATTACTGATTATTGATGATACAAGTATTATTATTATTATTGTTAACATTATTATCATTATATAAAGTAGTGTTATTAAAATTACTAAGCATATTATTATATTTATCATCCTTAACATGTATTATCTAAAATTATCATTGTTATTAAGAATTAGTATTATTATTAAAAAGTATCATTGTTATTATTGTTACAACTGTATTATGATTAAACGAATCATTATAAGTAAAACTATCATTTCATCATTATTAGTAAAAACATTATTTAAAGTAAAATTATCATTAATATTAAAGTTGCAATATCTATTACAATTGTCATTATTAAAATTAACATAATTATTATTATTATTGCTATTATTACTATCATTATTATTATCACCCCTAATCTAGCATTATTACAAATATCAGTTTAACAAATAAATGATCTTTAGATAAAAAATATACAATTAACACACATAAGTTAACTATATTATTAATTATGTATAAAATGAAAATATGTAATTAGATAATAAAACTTGTAAAATTATTATAACAATTACATAACTAAATATATATACAGTTGTTTGATTTCGATTATATGTTTTAATAAATATATATAAAAATGATATAGGTTCGTGAATCCGAGGCCAACCCTATACTTGTTCAATGTCGTTCTATGTATTTTTACTACAAAATACAATAGGTGAGTTTCATTTGCCTTTTTACTCTTTACATTTTTGGGCTGAGAATACATGCGCAACTTTTATAACTGTTTTACGAAATAGACACAAGTAATCGAACTGCATTCTATGATAGAATTATCTGGGGTTGGGATTGGTTATTATGGCACGTATTATCACTGGTTTATTTTAGTTAGAGCGAATGAGCTCCCGAGTTGAATGAATGGTTTTATATTTTGGCACCGGTTGTCCTATATTTTATATACATGTCTTCAGCCGTGGGGGAGTAAAGACCGGCACAGAGGTTCTATATTTTGAAGGCACATGTATTCAGCCGTGGGGTGAAAGACCGGCACAGATGGTTAATATTATATTTTGGAATCCTCACCAGGGGTTCTTCATATGAATGATATTTTGTTTGTGCAGTTGGAATGGGACTTCTGCACGATTTTATAATACTTAAAATCTTGTGGTCTATTAAAATGATGAAATGAAATGATTACTATAAACTAATGAACTCACCAACCTGTTGGTTGACACTTTAAAGCATGTTTATTCTCAGGTTTGAAAGAAATCTTCCGCTGTGCATTAGCTCATTTTAAGGATATTATTTGGAGTCATTCAGGACATATTTCAAAAGACGTTGCATTCGAGTCGTTGAAGTTCATTAGAGATTATTATTAAGTAAATGACGGATTAGGTCATTTATAGTTTGGATATTAGGAAATGGTATGCATACTTGTCAACTTTCGATGAAATGAAAGGTTGTCTTTTAAAAATGAATGCAATGTTTGTAAAATGTATCATATAGAGGTCAAATACCTCGCGATGTAATCATATGTAATGTTCTCGTCCATATGGATTGGGTCGGGGCATCACATATACCAATAGTACATACATCTAAAAGCTGTGTATTGTACGAGTACGAATACGGGTGCATACGAGTAGAATTGTTGATGAAACTGAACGAGGATGTAATTGTAAGCATTTTTGTTAAGTAGAAGTATTTTGATAAGTGTATTGAAGTCTTTCAAAAGTGTATAAATACATATTAAAACACTACATGTATATACATTTTAACCGAGTCGTTAAGTCATCGTTAGTCGTTACATGTAAGTGTTGTTTTGAAACCTTTAGGTTAACGATCTTGTTAAATGTTGTTAACCCAATGTTTATAATATCAAATGAGATTTTAAATTATTATATTATCATGATATTATCATGTATGAATATCTCTTAATATAATATATATACATTAAATGTCTTTACAACGATAATCGTTACATATATGTCTCGTTTAAAAATCATTAAGTTAGTAGTCTTGTTTTTACATATGTAGTTCATTGTTAATATACTTAATGATATTTTTACTTATCATAGTATCATGTTAACTATATATATATCCATATATATGTCATCATATAGTTTTTACAAGTTTTAACGTTCGTGAATCACCGGTCAACTTGGGTGGTCAATTGTCTATATGAAACATATTTCAATTAATCAAGTCTTAACAAGTTTGATTGCTTAACATGTTGGAAACATTTAATCATGTAAATATCAATCTCAATTAATATATATAAACAATGAAAAGTTCAGTTCACTACAGTACCTACCCGTTAAATAAATTTCGTCTCGAAATTTTAAGCTGTTGAAGGTGTTGACGAATCTTCTGGAAATAGATGCGGGTATTTCTTCTTCATCTGATCTTCACGCTCCCAGGTGAACTCGGGACCTCTACGAGCATTCCATCGAACCTTAACAATTGGTATCTTGTTTTGCTTAAGTCTTTTAACCTCACGATCCATTATTTCGACGGGTTCTTCGATGAATTGGAGTTTTTCGTTGATTTGGATTTCATCTAACGGAATAGTGAGATCTTCTTTAGCAAAACATTTCTTCAAATTCGAGACGTGGAAAGTGTTATATACAGCCGCGAGTTGTTGAGGTAACTCAAGTCGGTAAGCTACTGGTCCGACACGATCAATAATCTTGAATGGTCCAATATACCTTGGATTTAATTTCCCTCGTTTACCAAATCGAACAACGCCTTTCCAAGGTGCAACTTTAAGCATGACCATCTCTCCAATTTCAAATTCTATATCTTTTCTTTTAATGTCAGCGTAGCTCTTTTGTCGACTTTGGGCGGTTTTCAACCGTTGTTGAATTTGGATGATCTTCTCGGTAGTTTCTTGTATAATCTCCGGACCCGTAATCTGTCTATCCCCCACTTCACTCCAACAAATCGGAGACCTGCACTTTCTACCATAAAGTGCTTCAAACGGCGCCATCTCAATGCTTGAAGGGTAGCTGTTGTTGTAGGAAAATTCTGCTAACGGTAGATGTCGATCCCAACTGTTTCCGAAATCAATAACACATGCTCGTAGCATGTCTTCAAGTGTTTGTATCGTCCTTTCGCTCTGCCCATCAGTTTGTGGATGATAGGCAGTACTCATGTCTAGACGAGTTCCTAATGCTTGCTGTAATGTCTGCCAGAATCTTGAAATAAATCTGCCATCCCTATCAGAGATAATAGAGATTGGTATTCTATGTCTGGAGACGACTTCCTTCAAATACAGTCGTGCTAACTTCTCCATCTTGTCATCTTCTCTTATTGATAGGAAGTGTGCTGATTTGGTGAGACGATCAACTATTACCCAAATAGTATCAAAACCACTTGCAGTCCTTGGCAATTTAGTGATGAAATCCATGGTAATGTTTTCCCATTTCCATTCTGGGATTTCGGGTTGTTGAAGTAGACCTGATGGTTTCTGATGCTCAGCTTTGACCTTAGAACACGTCAAACATTCTCCTACGTATTTAGCAACATCGGCTTTCATACCCGGCCACCAAAAATGTTTCTTGAGATCCTTGTACATCTTCCCCGTTCCAGGATGTATTGAGTATCTGGTTTTATGAGCTTCTCTAAGTACCATTTCTCTCATATCTCCAAATTTTGGTACCCAAATCCTTTCAGCCCTATACCGGGTTCCGTCTTCCCGAATATTAAGATGCTTCTCCGATCCTTTGGGTATTTCATCCTTTAAATTTCCCTCTTTTAAAACTCCTTGTTGCGCCTCCTTTATTTGAGTAGTAAGGTTATTATGAATCATTATATTCATAGATTTTACTCGAATGGGTTCTCTGTCCTTCCTGCTCAAGGCATCGGCTACCACATTTGCCTTCCCCGGGTGGTAACGAATCTCAAAGTCGTAATCATTCAATAAATCAATCCACCTACGCTGCCTCATATTCAGTTGTTTCTGATTAAATATGTGTTGAAGACTTTTGTGGTCGGTATATATAATACTTTTGACCCCATATAAGTAGTGCCTCCAAGTCTTTAATGCAAAAACAACCGCGCCTAATTCCAAATCATGCGTCGTATAATTTTGTTCGTGAATCTTCAATTGTCTAGACGCATAAGCAATCACCTTCGTTCGTTGCATTAATACACAACCGAGACCTTGCTTTGATGCGTCACAATAAATCACAAAATCATCATTCCCTTCAGGCAATGACAATATAGGTGCCGTAGTTAGCTTTTTCTTCAATAACTGAAACGCTTTCTCTTGTTCATCATTCCATTCAAATTTCTTCCCTTTATGCGTTAATGCAGTCAAGGGTTTTGCTATTCTGGAAAAGTCTTGGATGAACCTTCTGTAGTAACCAGCTAGTCCTAAAAATTGGCGTATGTGTTTCGGAGTTTTCGGGGTTTCCCACTTTTCAACAGTTTCTATCTTTGCCGGATCCACCTTAATACCTTCTTTGTTCACTATGTGACCGAGGAATTGAACTTCTTCCAACCAAAATGCACACTTTGAAAACTTAACGTACAATTCCTCCTTCCTCAATACTTCTAACACCTTTCTCAAATGTTCACCGTGTTCTTGGTCATTCTTTGAGTAAATAAGTATGTCATCAATGAAAACAATGACAAACTTGTCAAGGTATGGTCCACACACTCGGTTCATAAGGTCCATGAACACAGCTGGTGCATTAGTTAAACCAAACGGCATGACCATAAACTACTAATGACCGTAACGTGTTCTGAAAGTAGTCTTTGGAATATCATCTTCTTTCACCCGCATTTGATGATACCCAGAACGTAAGTCAATCTTTGAATAAACAGAAGAGCCTTGTAGTTGATCAAATAAGTCATCGATTCTCGGTAGTGGGTAGCGGTTCTTGATGGTAAGTTTGTTCAACTCTCGGTAGTCGATACACAACCTGAATGTACCATCTTTCTTCTTGACAAACAAAACAGGAGCTCCCCACGGTGATGTGCTTGGTCGAATGAAACCATGCTCTAAAAGTTCTTGTAATTGGCTTTGCAGTTCTTTCATCTCACTGGGTGCGAGTCTGTAAGGAGCACGAGCTATTGGTGCAGCTCCTGGTACAAGATCTATTTGAAATTCAACGGATCGATGTGGGGGTAATCTCGGTAATTCTTTCAAAAATACATCGGGAAATTCTTTTGCAATGGGAACATCATTGATGCTCTTTTCTTCAGTTTGTACTTTCTCGACATGTGCTAGAACAGCATAGCAACCTTTTCTTATTAGTTTTTGTGCCTTCAAATTACTAATAAGATGTAGCTTCGTTTTGCCCTTTTCTCCGTACACCATTAAGGGTTTTCCTTTTTCTCGTATAATACGAATTGCATTTTTGTAACAAACGATCTCTACTTTCACTTCTTTCAACCAGTCCATCCCGATTATCACATCAAAACTCCCTAACTCTACTGGTATCAAATCAATCTTAAATGTTTCACTAACCAGTTTAATTTCTCGATTCCGACATATATTATCTGCTGAAATTAATTTACCATTTGCTAATTCGAATAAAAATTTACTATCCAAAGGCGTCAATGGACAACTTAATTTAGCACAAAAATCTCTACTCATATAGCTTCTATCCGCACCCGAATCAAATAAAACGTAAGCAGATTTATTGTCAATAAGAAACGTACCCGTAACAAGCTCCGGGTCTTCCTGTGCCTCTGCTGCATTAATATTGAAAACTCTTCCGCGGCCTTGTCCATTCGTGTTCTCCTGGTTCGGGAAATTTCTAATGATGTGGCCCGGTTTTCCACATTTATAACAAACTACATTGGCATAACTTGCTCCGACACTACTTGCTCTGCCATTACTCGTTCTGACACCATTTGTTCCTTTCGTTCTATTAACCCCTGGTCCGTAGACCTCACACTTCGCCGCGCTATGACCATTTCTTTTACACTTGTTGCAAAATTTGGTGCAGAACCCCGAGTGATACTTTTCACACCTTTGGCATAGCTGCTTCTGATTGTTGTTGTTGTTGCGGTTATTATTGTTGTTGGGATGATTGTTGTAGTTGCTGCTGTTGTTGTTGTTGTTGTTGTTGTTGGGCCGTTTGTTGTAGTTGCGATTGATGTTGCGATTGCTGGGATAATTGTTGCGATTATTGTTGTAATTGCTGTTGTTGTTGTATTGGTGATTCTTATCACCGTTTTCCTCCCACTTTCTTTTGACTTGCTTCACATTGGTCTCTTCAGCAGTCTGTTCTTTAATTCTTTCTTCAATCTGGTTCACTAGTTTGTGAGCCATTCTACATGCCTGTTGTATGGAGGCGGGCTCGTGTGAACTTATATCTTCTTGGATTCTTTCCGGTAATCCTTTCACAAACGCGTCGATCTTCTCTTCCTCATCTTCGAATGCTCTCGGACACAATAGGCACAATTCTGTGAATCGTCTTTCGTACGTGGTAATATCAAATCCTTGGGTTCGTAACCCTCTAAGTTCTGTCTTGAGCTTATTGACCTCGGTTCTGGGACGGTACTTCTCGTTCATCAAGTGCTTGAATGCTGACCACGGTAGTGCGTACGCATCGTCTTGTCCCACTTGCTCTAGATAGGTATTCCACCATGTTAACGCAGAACCTGTGAAGGTATGCGTAGCGTACTTCACTTTGTCCTCTTCAGTACACTTACTTATGGCAAACACCGATTCGACCTTCTCGGTCCACCGTTTCAATCCGATCGGTCCTTCGGTTCCATCAAATTCCAAAGGTTTGCAGGCAGTGAATTCTTTGTAGGTGCATCCTACATGATTTCCTGTACTGCTAGATCCAAGGTTATTGTTGGTATGTAGCGCAGCCTGTACTGCGGCTATGTTTGAAGCTAGAAAAGTACGGAATTCCTCTTCATTCATATTCACGGTGTGTCGAGTAGTAGGTGCCATTTCCTTCAAAATAGTCAAATGGAAAAAGTTAATCATACAGAATATTAAGAGCAGTTAATAGTATTTCGTAGCATAATATGAACTCATTTATAAAAGCTTTTTCTTCATATTAGCATTTTATAAGTTTAAATTCGGGTAGTACCTACCCATTAAGTTCATACTTAGTAGCTAATATACAATTCAACTACTACAATTCTATATGAAAAACTGATTATAATAATATTTCGCGTTCAAACTTTTACACAATATTTTACAAACTTACAATACCGCTTATTTTACATATAGCATGAAATATAGCACACAATAAATTTGATACAAGATGGTTGTGAAGATAATTCTAGCTAGTACACAAGTCGTTCAGCAAAGGCAATAAAGACACGTAATTCATACGTCCAGAAACAAGTCATGCATTCTGGTTTTACTAGGATTACTTCCCATCCTTGGTCTTGTGGAACATAACCGTTATGGCCGTTGATAAGACAGCGTGTTGTAATGTCGTCAAAGGGACGAGGGTTACGTAATGTCCAACAGTCCCGTAACAATCTAAAAACCTCATTTCTTACCCCAATTACCGACTCCGTCACTTGTGGGAACGTTTTGTTTAATAGTTGTAGCCCGATGTTCTTGTTCTCACTTTGGTGAGAAGCGAACATTACTAATCCGTAAGCATAACATGCTTCTTTATGTTGCATGTTAGCCGCTTTTTCTAAATCACGAAGTCCAATATTCGGATATATTGAGTCAAAATAATTTCTTAACCCATTGCGTAAAATAGCATTTGGGTTCCCCGCAATATATGCGTCAAAGTAAACACATCGTAACTTATGGATTTCCCAATGTGATATCCCCCATCTTTCGAACGAAAGCCTTTTATAAACCAAGGCATTCTTGGAACGTTCTTCGAATGTCTTACAAACTGATCTCGCCTTAAATAGTTGTGCCGAAGAATTCTGACCGACTCTAGACAAGATTTCATCAATCATGTCTCCGGGTAGGTCTCTTAAAATATTGGGTTGTCTATCCATTTTGTGTTTTTATACTGTAAAATAGACAAGAGTTAGATTCATAAAAAAAATACTTATTAATACAAGCAATTTTTACATATATCATAAAGCATAAGCACACTATATTACATATATTACACCACACGAATACAACTATCTTATTCCGACTCGCTTGTTTCTTCTTCTTCTTCAGTTTTGGTTCGTTTTGTCAAGTTTCTAGGGATATATGATGTTCCCCTAATACGAGCCGTAATTTTCCACATTGGTTTAGAAAAACCTGGTGGTTTAGAGGTTCCCGGGTCATTGTTACAACTTAAGGACTTCGGGGGTTGACGATACATATAAAGTTCATCGGGGTTGGAATTAGATTTCTCTATTTTTATGCCCTTTCCCTTATTATTTTCTTTTGCCTTTTTAAATTCAGTTGGGGTAATTTCTATAACATCATCGGAATTCTCATCGGAATCCGATTCATCGGAGAATTGGTAATCCTCCCAATATTTTGCTTCCTTGGCGGAAACACCATTGACCATAATTAACCTTGGTTGGTTGGTTGAGGATTTTATTTTACTTAACCGTTTTATTATTTCTCCCACCGGTTCTATTTCTTCATCCGGTTCCGATTCTTCTTCCGGTTCCGATTCTTCTTCCGGTTCCGACTCTTCTTCCGGTTCCTCTTCGGGAACTTGTGAATCAGTCCACGAATCATTCCAATTTACATTTGACTCTTCATTATTATTAGGTGAGTCAATGGGACTTGTTCTAGAGGTAGACATCTATCACATAATATCAAACACGTTAAGAGATTAATATATCACATAATATTCACATGTTAAAAATATATAGTTTCCAACAAAATTTGTTAAGCAATCATTTTTCAAGTAAACACGGTCGAAGTCCAGACTCACTAATGCATCCTAACAAACTCGATAAGACACACTAATGCAAAATTCTGGTTCTCTAAGACCAACGCTCTGATACCAACTGAAATGTCCCGTTCTTATTGATTAAAAACGTTCCATATTAATTGATTTCGTTGCGAGGTTTTGACCTCTATATGAGACGTTTTTCAAAGACTGCATTCATTTTTAAAACAAACCATAACCTTTATTTCATAAATAAAGGTTTAAAAAGCTTTACGTAGATTATCAAATAATGATAATCTAAAATATCCTGTTTACACACGACCATTACATAATGGTTTACAATACAAATATGTTACATCGAAATCAGTTTCTTGAATGCAGTTTTTACACAGTATCATACAAACATGGACTCCAAATCTTGTCCTTATTTTAGTATGCAACAGCGGAAGCTCTTAGTATTCACCTGAGAATAAACATGCTTTAAACGTCAACAAAAATGTTGGTGAGTTATAGGTTTAACCTATATATATCAAATTGTAACAATAGACCACAAGATTTCATATTTCAATACACATCCCATACATGGAGATAAAAATCATTCATATGGTGAACACCTGGTAACCGACATTAACAAGATGCATATATAAGAATATCCCCATCATTCCGGGACACCCTTCGGATATGATATAAATTTCGAAGTACTAAAGCATCCGGTACTTTGGATGGGGTTTGTTAGGCCCAATAGATCTATCTTTAGGATTCGCGTCAATTAGGGTGTCTGTTCCCTAATTCTTAGATTACCAGACTTAATAAAAAGGGGCATATTCGATTTCGATAATTCAACCATAGAATGTAGTTTCACGTACTTGTGTCTATTTTGTAAATCATTTATAAAACCTGCATGTATTATCATCCCAAAAATATTAGATTTTAAAAGTGGGACTATAACTCACTTTCACAGATTTTTACTTCGTCGGGAAGTAAGACTTGGCCACTAGTTGATTCACGAACCTATAACAATATATACATATATATCAAAGTATGTTCAAAATATATTTACAACACTTTTAATATATTTTGATGTTTTAAGTTTATTAAGTCAGCTGTCCTCGTTAGTAACCTACAACTAGTTGTCCACAGTTAGATGTACAGAAATAAATCGATAAATATTATCTTGAATCAATCCACGACCCAGTGTATACGTATCTCAGTATTGATCACAACTCAAACTATATATATTTTGGAATCAACCTCAACCTTGTATAGCTAACTCCAACATTCACATATAGAGTGTCTATGGTTGTTCCGAAATATATATAGATGTGTCGACATGATAGGTCGAAACATTGTATACGTGTCTATGGTATCTCAAGATTACATAATATACAATACAAGTTGATTAAATTATGGTTGGAATAGATTTGTTACCAATTTTCACGTAGCTAAAATGAGAAAAATTATCCAATCTTGTTTTACCCATAACTTCTTCATTTTAAATCCGTTTTGAGTGAATCAAATTGCTATGGTTTCATATTGAACTCTATTTTATGAATCTAAACAGAAAAAGTATAGGTTTATAGTCTGAAAAATAAGTTACAATTCGTTTTTGTAAAGGTAGTCATTTTAGTCGAAAGAACGACGTCTAGATGACCATTTTAGAAAACATACTTCCACTTTGAGTTTAACCATAATTTTTGGATATAGTTTCATGTTCATAATAAAAATCATTTTCTCAGAATAACAACTTTTAAATCAAACTTTATCATAGTTTTTAATTAACTAACCCAAAACAGCCCGCGGTGTTACTATGACGGCGTAAATCCGGTTTTACGGTGTTTTTCGTGTTTCCAGGTTTTAAATCATTAAGTTAGCATATCATATAGATATATAACATGTGTTTAGTTGATTTTAAAAGTCAAGTTAGAAGGATTAACTTTTGTTTGCGAACAAGTTTAGAATTAACTAAACTATGTTCTAGTGATTACAAGTTTAAACCTTCGAATAAGATAGCTTTATATGTATAAATCGAATGATGTTATGAACATCATTACTACCTTAAGTTCCTTGGATAAACCTACTGGAAAAGAGAAAAATGGATCTAGCTTCAACGGATCCTTGGATGGCTCGAAGTTCTTGAAGCAGAATCATGACACGAAAACAAGTTCAAGTAAGATCATCACTTGAAATAAGATTGTAATAGTTATAGAAATTGAACCAAAGTTTGAATATGATTATTACCTTGTATTAGAATGATAACCTACTGTAAGAAACAAAGATTTCTTGAGGTTGGATGATCACCTTACAAGATTGGAAGTGAGCTAGCAAACTTGAAAGTATTCTTGATTTTATGTAACTAGAATTTGTAGAATATATGAAGAACACTTAGAACTTGAAGATAGAACTTGAGAGAGATCAATTAGATGAAGAAAATTGAAGAATGAAAGTGTTTTTAGGTGTTTTTGGTCGTTGGTGTATGGATTAGATATAAAGGATATGTAATTTTGTTTTCATGTAAATAAGTCATGAATGATTACTCATATTTTTGTAATTTTATGAGATATTTCATGCTAGTTGCCAAATGATGGTTCCCACATGTGTTAGGTGACTCACATGGGCTGCTAAGAGCTGATCATTGGAGTGTATATACCAATAGTACATACATCTAAAAGCTGTGTATTGTACGAGTACGAATACGGGTGCATACGAGTAGAATTGTTGATGAAACTGAACGAGGATGTAATTGTAAGCATTTTTGTTAAGTAGAAGTATTTTGATAAGTGTATTGAAGTCTTTCAAAAGTGTATAAATACATATTAAAACACTACATGTATATACATTTTAACTGAGTCGTTAAGTCATCGTTAGTCGTTACATGTAAGTGTTGTTTTGAAACCTTTAGGTTAACGATCTTGTTAAATGTTGTTAACCCAATGTTTATAATATCAAATGAGATTTTAAATTATTATATTATCATGATATTATCATGTATGAATATCTCTTAATATAATATATATACATTAAATGTCTTTACAACGATAATCGTTACATATATGTCTCGTTTAAAAATCATTAAGTTAGTAGTCTTGTTTTTACATATGTAGTTCATTGTTAATATACTTAATGATATGTTTACTTATCATAGTATCATGTTAACTATATATATATCCATATATATGTCATCATATAGTTTTTACAAGTTTTAACGTTCGTGAATCACCGGTCAACTTGGGTGGTCAATTGTCTATATGAAACATATTTCAATTAATCAAGTCTTAACAAGTTTGATTGCTTAACATGTTGGAAACATTTAATCATGTAAATATCAATCTCAATTAATATATATAAACAATGAAAAGTTCGGGTCACTACAATTGGAGTGTATATACCAATAGTACATACATCTAAAAGCTGTGTATTGTACGAGTACGAATACGGGTGCATACGAGTAGAATTGTTGATGAAACTGAACGAGGATGTAATTGTAAGCATTTTTGTTAAGTAGAAGTATTTTGATAAGTGTCTTGAAGTCTTTCAAAAGTGTATGAATACATATTAAAACACTACATGTATATACATTTTAACTGAGTCGTTAAGTCATCGTTAGTCGTTACATGTAAATGTTGTTTTGAAACCTTTAGGTTAACGATCTTGTTGAATGTTGTTAACCCATTGTTTATTATAACAAATGAGATGTTAAATTGTTATATTATCATGATATTATGATATATAATATATAATATATCTTAGTATGATGTATATACAGTTAAATGTCGTTACAACGATAATCGTTACATATATGTCTCGTTTTCGAAATCATTAAGTTAGTAGTCTTATTTTTACATATGTATTTCATTGTTAATACACTTAATAATATATTTACTTATCATTTAACATAATTAACCAAGTGTATCAATATCTTAATATGATTCATATGTACCTAGTAAGACGTTGTTATAACGATAATCGTTATATATATCGTTTTCGAGTTTCTTAAATTAATAGTCTCATTTTTATGTATATAACTCATTGTTAAAATACCTAATGAGATACATACTTATAATAAAATCATATTAACTATATATATAACCATATATATGTCATCGTATAGTTTTTACAAGTTTTAACGTTCGTGAATCACCGGTCAACTTGGGTGGTCAATTGTCTATATGAAACCTATTTCAATTAATCAAGTCTTAACAAGTTTGATTGCTTAACATGTTGGAAACACTTAATCATGTAAATAACAATTTCATTTAATATATATATATATAAACATGGAAAAGTTCGGGTCACTACAGTTTTTACCCCCGATATCAGGCCCATATGTAATAAAGTAATCTAGTTTATTGCCAAAATACGCATCTATTTGCTTAGATTGGTGCATTTGGTAATTACGAAGGCAATGCAAAAAGAATCAGTAAAAACGGACTTAAAACAAAGAATTTAGAGCGAAAACAGCAAAAACCTGGAAAACCAAAAAAAAAAACGGCCGGCCAAAGTCCAAGAAAAACGGCCTGCCACAGTATGTAGATGGCCGGTGATATTAAAAACGGCCTGCCAGTTAAACGGGCTAATCAAATGGCCTGCCTTCAAATAAAAAGGCCCACCAGCAAATTAAACGGCCTAATTAAACGGTCGGCCACAAAATAAATGGCATGCCATGATTCTGGACGTGCTACCATGGACGGCCTACCAGGCCAGGATCTAGTATAAATAAGGCTCATTTTTATCCATTTCAACACACTCTCCACTCTTTAATTTACTCTCAAATTTAGTTTAGTTTTCTAGTCTAGTTCGAGAATAGTCTTTCGAGGCCTTCTCACCTCCAAGCGGGAAATTAAGTACCCGGAGGCGAACGCCGAAGATTGTGCTAAGAAGCTGTCTAGAGTCGGAGTCGTCACTTTTGTACTTTCGAAACTCGATTAATATACTGGTACTTTTATCTTGACTCTATCTTGTTATAATGTCTTTTATTACTTTGATAGATGATATTATTGTCATGATTAGCGAGTAGTTATATTTTGTGCATGCTGTGATGTAGTTGTTACGCTGTCTGAATATACAAATTGTGTAATGAGATACTGTTGAGATGCTTTCCGATTATGATTAAACTCAATCGATTTTTTGACTAATAGAACATGGTTATCGGCTCTGTGATTGGGAAGTCGCGAACCCCGATTCAGAGTACACTATCTCTGTCACCCCTTGGTAACACACCTCTATCGGATACATATGGCGTTTGTCAGAGGAACAACGGTTGTAGTAAGGCAACCTACCCTATGGATTCTGACAGAGGTTCTTTCGTAATGGAAACCCTAATTGATACTAGGAGCACAAGGCCGGCCTCAGGCTATGCTAGAGTAGTTACTACGCATGTAAACATAGTACGTATATCGAGGAGGCACAGTGGTTATAGTACTATATACCTCTGCTATGTATGGCCATGGAAACGACCTCACTGTTGAAGAGTACATTGCAACATAACGCGGTCTCAGACATTGCACTCCGTCTGAGGGATTCTTTAGTAATATGAACTGTTTGCTTAAACCCATAAAGGATTAGAACCGTTAGGATAACCGAACGTTCACATGGAGACTACTGTCTGGCCATGACATTCCTTTATGGTTGATTTCTTTTAAATAAGAACCTAACTAATCTTTATAAACCAATCGTTAATGAAAGCATCGGAAACGTATCATGTCTCTCGGATAAGGGATACCCTCTATTTTAGCTTATGTTTAAGAAAGTTTGGGCCAAGTGGATAGATTAATATGCTGCCTTATCGGGTTGCTCATCATAAAAGAGCCGTCTAGTGTTAACAAGTAGCTGTGTTACTCTAGCGTCGAGGGAAGAGGCGTTGCTGCCCATTCAGAATCTTCAAGCCTATCGCATACATTATGCCCAGTGATATGTCAGTCTGCTGACAGGGGCGGTAGGACCAATATAACGGGTAAAGGGTTATCAACTATTCATGAGCCATCATTACACAACTCAGCAATGTAACTAACAAAATCATAGCATGTACATCTTTATCCTTATCTGAAATACTAATTTACCTATCTGTATTTATTTTATCTTTTAGAAAATTAGAAAACCCAAAATAGAAACACAACTACTCCTTGTTAATTATTTTTGTCAGGTTTTAGGTTCGATTCTGCAGACTTCTTTAAAAATGACCCTAGGTCATACTTCCCTTACTCACCCTAAGGAGTAGTAGATTTAGGCCCCGACCTTATAAATTTAAAACACGGGTACATCCCCGCTGGGAGACCTCGACCGATGATGTGCGGAAGTTAACTTCTGTTTTATAAAATGCAGATTCCTGCTCAGTAGACTAATCATTCTTCTTTCCCTTATGTGGCAATGTTGTCATAGGTCTGGCTACCAATGCTCTGATACCAAATATAATGACCCGTCAAAATCGCTATTGATGCGGTACATTAACAAACGGTCTCACAACGAGGTTATGCCTTTTATATGAAACGTTTTAAATAAAAATTTCATTCATTATTCAAAAGTTTTTCAAAAATGGACAGTTGCTAAAAATAGTTGGTTACTAAATATATCATTTTAAACTTCGCACATTTTTCTGTGAAAAAAGTTTATTAGTTTTTAGTAGGGATGGCACCCGCGGGCCGTGGGCGCAGATCCACTACATCCATCACCTCCACCTGCGGATTTTTTGAGGATCCATTAGCCCACGGATCTTGGTTAACAGATTTATTTTTAGATCCATGCCCGTACCCACGGATATTCGCGCGTCTCGGGTTTAACCGCAGATCTTATTCATGAAGTATATATGTAAATTAAAGTATTCAAAAAACAAAAATAAATATCATTATGCAATTCAAAGTGACGTGAAAAATATCATCCAATCATATACCCATGTTTATGATATAATACAATGAGAAAACGTATATTAATTATACTTATACTGAGTAAATTATTACCTATTGTCCATTTATTCAAGGTGGCGTTTTTCACATTTAGAACGAGTATATCCGCGGATTATTCAAACGGGTATTACGGATTTTCGGATCGAATTTTACCCGCAACGGATATTTTACATCCATCACCCACCCGCGACCCGTCAGCGAGTACAAGATTACATCCATCGCCCACCCGCAGGTAAAGTTTTTTGATTTTATCCTCCCATCACGGGTGCGAGTACCCGCGGATCTCGGATTTTTTAGATCCATTGCCATCCCTAGTCTTTAGGGACTTATAAGCTTAGTTATATTAGCTTAGTCCATTTTGTGTTAACCCGTAATAGCCCATACAGGCCTGTATATTATATACTCATATTCTAGAACACCAAATGAGTTACGGGAGTTATTAGCATAAATTGTCTTTTTACAAATTTTCATTATTTTTTTTATTTTCATCAGTTTTTGTATACACCAACCACATGCATGGAATATGTATAAACTTTCAAAAATACCCTTAATTGGATTTTTTATCCTCCACTTACTTTTGCACTTACACATGTTAATGTTTTACTTTTTCAATATTGATACAAATCAGGGCTTCTCTGGTGATATTTACGATGTTTGATGCTCTTTTAATGCCGATCCTAACAAAATTGGGGTTTCTATGGAGATTTTTTGCGACATGCTATGGTTCAGTGCCGCGATTGTCTCATGCTTCAGTATTCGTGTACCGATTTTCAGCCTTTTTGTGTTTAAATCTATCACTCCTATTATAAAACAACCAAATGAGTTACTATAGCCATTGACATGAATTGTCTTTTCACAAAATTTTCATTATTTTTTATTATTTTTTATACACCAGTCACATGCATGGAATATGTATAAACTTTCGAAAATACTTGATATCGGCTAAATAGTCACGTTTTTACCCCCGATATTAGTGAAGCGACCCGTCCTAATCCACCTGGACGAAGTCATTAACATCTGGTCCCATTGCCAGGTACTGACCTAAATATGCCATGAACGACTCCAAGTAATATCTTTAAAATGAGCAAATGCATAGCGGAAGATTTCTTTCATACCTGAGAATAAACATGCTTTAAAGTGTCAACCAAAAGGTTGGTGAGTTCATAGGTTTATCATAATAATCATTTCCATAATTTTAATAGACCACAAGATTTCATTTTCGGTTTCAAAACACTTGCAAGTGTATAAAATCCATTCGTATGATGAACACCTGGTAACCAACATTAAATTTAATGCATATAGAATATCCCCCGCATACTCGAAAGTATGCCATATACTGGCAATCGCAATCACCATTTAAATCGAAGTACTAAAGCAGTTCAAATTCTCTGACTGGGGCTGGTAAGTGCCCGTAGATCTACCTTTAGGATTCTCGTCAATTAGGGGCCATTTCCCTAATTCTTAGGTTACCAAGTTAAGGGGAAATATTCGGTATAGTAATCCAACCATAGAATGTAGTTTTAAGTACTTGTGTCTATTTCGTATTCTCAGTCCCAAAAATATATATTGCAAAAGCATTTAAAAGGGGAGCAAATGAAACTCACGATACGATATTTTGTAGTAAAAATATGCATACGATGATACTGAACAATGCAAGGTTGGCCTCGGATTCACGAACATATATCAATTGTATATTTATTAACACATATAATGGAAATTACATAATTTCATTTATAAATATATATTATTTATATATTTGTAGTTATATAGAATTTATACTAAATTTCATTTAAAAACATATACTTATATTATATCTTAAATTATATGTTATATATATTTTCTTTGTATATATATTTAAAATGATTAATATCTATACATTTAGTTATATTAATATATATAAAATATAATTAGTTTGCTATATGTAGGTATTTATATAAATAATGTTATTATTTTTTATATATAGTTATATGAGATATTAATATAATTCTAGTATATGTAATATGTATATTTAATGTACAAAATATTTATTTGTTAGAATGATAGTTTTGATAATATTGATTTATTAATAATAATAAAAATAATAACTTTATTAATAATGATAATGATAATATTAATAACAAAATTGAAAATGATAATTTTTAATAATAATGATACTAATAATGTTATTAATAATAATAATGACAACAATCATAATAATATTGATAATAATATTAATACTAATATAAACGTTAATAATTATAATAACAAAATTTTTATTAATCATTTTAATACTAATGATAATAATATTAATAGTAATAATAATAATAATAATGATATTATTAATACTAACAATAATGATAATAATATTAATTGTATGAATGATACTAATAATTATATTTTTAATATTTGTAATAACTTCATAACAATAATAATTAATAATAACAATAATAATAGTAATAATAATAGTAGTAGTAGTAATAGTAGTAATAATAATAATAATAATAATAATAATAATAATAATAATAATAATAATAATAATAATAATAATAATAATAATAATAATAATAATAATAATAATAATAATAATAATAATAATAATAATAATAATGAGTAATAAGTAAACTACCTTAAAGAAGTAGCCCTTAAAAAAAATGTCCAAGTCCGGGTTTGAACCCGCGATGTCCCGCTAACCCGATAACATCCTTAACCATTACGCTATGTGTTTCAATTCTGAAATAACACCCAATTTAAATTTTTTTAACCTTTACTTTTGCATCCTTCCTCTTCTTTAAAAAAAAATGCCCGAGCCCAGGCTCGAACTCAAGACCTCTCGGTTATACCAAACAACACCAAACGATCCCTCTGCTCTCTATCATATTTGTTTTATTCCGGATTACAGTTTATATAACCCATATTTGTTACTTTCTTCTTTTTCAACATCATCATTCTATACGTATTATGGCCCAACATATTAATTATATTGAGCCCGCGGTTTAATAAACCCAACAAATATTCATGGCTTGTTAGCGATTTAATAAGCCCAACAATATAATCACATGAATCCCGACCGAGAAAATGCAGTAGTTAGTTGACAGCATTATTGTGTCATCGTTTTTCATGTATTTAAATCATCATAACACCCATCATCGTTATCCTCACATCATCAATAAATCATTGTAGTTATTGTATCATCTTCTACTTCGGTTTGCATAGAACCTAAACGCGAGTAACAGTAAGCTGTAACAGGAAACCGATGCAGCTGCAGTCTCATGTGAATGAATAGCAGTAGTTAGCAGTTAACTTCAATGGTTTCAATGATGGTTTTCATGATGATCGTGGGTTCGTTCGAATTAAAAATAGAAAACAAAGTGAGAGAGAGAGAGACATAGAGAGAGAAAAGGATGGTGATGGATTGAGGTGGTGGTTTCCGGTGATGGTGGGCTGTAGAAGGTGTCCGGTGGTAGCAGATGGGTTTCGTTGAGGTTGATGATGATGGAGTTCGAGGTACTGTTGTGGTGATGATGTCGGTTATGGTGGCAGCAGCCATAGCTGCTTGATCTTTGAGCTGTAAATAGGTTTAATGGTGATTATGGTTTGAAGAAGAAGTAAGAAGAGAGAAGAATAAAGAGATGGTTATCAAAGTCGATGGTGGTGATTAGTGGTGCTCTGGTGGGGATAGATGGTGTGGGTTCAAGGTGATCTTGGGTCGGTTAAACATAAGAACAAATACACAAGTGGGTGGTGCATGGTGGTCGATAAAAGATGGTTAACGATGGTGGTTTGCTTGATGTTGGAGTGGCCGGAGATAGTGGTGACGTGGTGGTGAGTGATCCAAGATGGTGGTTGAGGTTATGGTGGGGGAATGGGATTATGAAAGGGTGGCGGTGATTGTTTTAAATGGGTTTGGGTTTGGTGAGTTTATTCATGCACAAGTATAGGTGTGTGTGTGTATATATATATATATATATATATATATATATATATATATGTATATATATATATATATATATATATATATATATATATATATATATATATATATATATATATATATATAAGGAAAAGATGGGGTTCGGTTGCAGAAGTCTCAAATGGCTTTTTGAGTTTTGTTTTGTTAAACAAAGTGTGAATGATGGAATATATGTATAGATATATGTATATGTAACAAATTCAACTAGTGCACAGTAATATGTGAGAGGAAAAGACATAAAGGAAGTGGGTTCAATCATAAAATAGGCGTTAGAATTGTGGGGTGATGGTTATTCAGTCATAAAACAGGAAATTGAAATAGATAGATAGTTTATGATGTACCATGTGTTATATGTATATTATATAAGCTAGTGGAAGGAATTTAAAAGCTAGTGGAAGGAATCAAACCAAGAACAATAATTTATTTACACTGTATCAAATTGAAGAATAGTTAAGCAGCTGAAGTTTTGTATTATGTACCGACAGTTTTCACGGAATGCTTAAATCGTGCTCCGTTGATTTTCAGTGGCAGATAAAAAGTCTTCGGAAAAATCCCAATTTTTTATATTAAATATCTTTAATTATTTTAGTCAATATAGTGTAAAAAAATGGTCATTAATTATTAAATAAAAATTAAATCAAATGTCCGCGCTCAATCCTGGGTAAAATATAAAAAGTGTTAAAATTTATTATTTAGCTTCTAAATATATTTTTAATAGGCCTTTAATTTATATAACTCATTCTCGGATCACCGTTTATTTTAAAATCACATAAGTTCACATTAAACTTGTTTAATATACAACGAATGGCAATTGAGTGTTACTGTCGTTTACTAATTAGATTCGAAATCACAAAATATATATTTAATATACTTTATTTATATATGTAGATATGTTTTAAATAATAATTATCATAATATCATATTTCATAACAATCACATTTAATATTTCAAATTATACTTCCAATTATTATATATATAAATACACACACATATCTATTTACAAATATTTGTTCGTGAATCGTCGGAAATGGTCGAAAGTCAAATGAATATTTAAAACGGTTCAAAATTTTTGAGACTCAACCTAACAGACTTTTCTTATCGTGTCAAAATACTAAATCGTATCGAGAGTTTGATTTAAAATTAGTCAAAATTTTTCGGGTCGTCACAGTACCTACCAGTTAAAGAAATTTCGTCCCGAAATTTGATCAAGGTCGTCATGGTTAACAATAAAAATGTTTTCATGATGATTATGAGTTAATAAATAGAGTTTTATCAACATTGAGTAATATTGATAAAATAATTCGATTACTCGAAGCGTATGAGTGAAGCCATCACAAAAGATTGAGATAGAGATTTAACTTTTGACGTAGTCACGGTGGATTTCTGGAATTCAATAAATTTAGAGATAATCTTCGAAATCTATATAAGATTTGATTCTTCGGTAATTAAGGAAATTTAGAATCCTCTTTAATTAAATGCGGTAATCTGCCTTAATTGCTACGTCTGATATTTCACTATAAATTCATCTTCTTTGTTTTTTTATTATCTCCACTCTTATCTTACTTCCCTCAATTCCAATTTTTGAAATGTTGTGGAAAAATGCTTAATCCAATATTGATCCTTGTTATTATGTTGACCATATATACAATCATTCTTCTTTTCTATCTTCCACCAGAAGAATATTTTCACTTCTACCACGCTCTAGGGGTTATAATATTCCTAATTTTCCCGTGTCTTTATATTGCTATAAGCATTGACGGTTTGTAATTTTCCTATTTGCTGCGATTTATACTCCTTTTTATGTTTCGAAGCTCCATGCTTCTGTTTTCTCTTCCCGACCTTAAGTAAAGCGATTCATACGTCTCGGATTTGTAGGTATGAAGTTTCGAATGATCATAATATACTATGCAGAAAGGGAAGGTAATAGCACGATTTGATTTGTCAAATTACTAGAATCCCTGAGGATAGAACTATCAAAAATATATTTTCTTGATATGTTCAGAGGTTAAGTAGAATGAAAGAGTTATGTAACATGGTTCATGATGAGGGTATGATCTGTGAACCATCATCACGTTCCATTAGAAATTTCAGCATGACTTACTGTAATATAACCACGTTGGCCATGCGTCATTATATTATACTAACTCATGCTTCAACTCCCAACACTTCTCCAGAAATCATTCACAATTTAAACTCAAATTTTATAGAAGGATAGAAACTAAACAGTTTCTTTTATGATGTAACATAAATAGCACGAAGAGATAATTAATTTTGGACGGGAATATTTATGAAAATATTCTCATAAATATTGTAAATATTTATGATGATATTTTGGAATTTCTAAGTTCGAAGGTTGATTGAAGAAAATTCTTCCGCAAGGATTTCGACTAAGTAAAGAGCAAGATATTCGCTAAAGATTTCATCGTATACAGAATCATCTGGATTCTTTAAGTACAGGTTTAATCCTTGTGATTTGACCATAGTTTCCTTCAGGGTTTGCTCAATCCATTTTTTGGTTCCAAATCTGAGCTTTTTCAACACACCATTCTTTATTATTAAGCTTCTGGTCATTAAGACCATCTATAGTTTTTGCTGCTTCATCAGCATTCTCATATCTGAATCACTGGTTATCAATCCGAGGTGTTTTCAAGAGTTTGAAGGGTTTGAATGAAGATTGTAATTGTCAAGATACAAATGATATTTAAGATGGAATCAAGTGGCAAACTTGAAGAAATGTTTAACTGCAGAAGATGTAACTTATTAACTATATTTTAAATCAAAATGTGTTATAATTAATATTTCCTACTCTTTTAATACTTTTTAATTGTCCAAAGTTAGTAGTCCAATGTTAGTAGTCTAATAGTCCAATAGTCCAATAATCCAATATATAATCTTAGAATTAATCGACGTATTGTATACATGTGTCTCGATTTATCCGATGATAGTTAAAGTGCGTAAAATAAATAACAGTAATTAAATGACGATAAATAAAATTGTGATAATTATAATAAATAAAATGTAATAAGGAAATAGTCATAACGGGTATAGGAACAGTTATCTAGGATTTGGTTAGTATAGATTTATAATTTTACGTAGTTAATTAATTGGTTACTAATCAATTTTATTTTGTCCATTATTTTCTTCATTACGCCACTTGTCAAATCTTTGACTTAGATTCTGATCGGTCAAAATCCGAATACGAAATTGAATTTGAATGAAAATAGATGTTCTTTGGTGAACGGATACTGTAAGTAACTAGGGGTGAATAGTTACTTAATACGTTTTAACACTTTTTTGATTGATCACCAAATTCGATTCAACTTTGATCAACTTACTCAACTAAAACTTGATGTGTGTAGTGTATATGTTCAAAATGATAAATGAAGTAATGTAAAGAACATAGACACAAGGATTTATAGTGGTTCGGGTGGATGTTAACTAATCGACCTTAATCCACTCCCCGATTACACTAATCGGGTTTTGTTGCTTCACTAAGCACTTTTCTCCAAACCCGGTGGAGATCCGATTTACAATTCTTCAACTTCTTTGGTAGAGAATAAAACTAATCTTTCTATCCCTTTGAAAGATCAACTCCAACCTAGATCAACTTGTCTTTACCTTGGACAAGTATTAATCTCCAAATAAGATTAATCAACTTCCTAAGTCCCTTTAAGGAAGTAGATCACTAAGCTAGCCTATGCTTCTACTAATTTAAGTTACAAGACTTATACACTTTTGCAATGATGATTCTAACACAATACTAGGACATACATTACATTAAGTAAACTCACAAGATAAATGATTTTGATTAGTAAGTTTACAACAACCCAATTCTATTTCTATAATGGAGTGACCCGAACTTTTCCATGATTATAGATTATGTGAGATTAATATTTACATGAATAAATGTTTCCAACATGTTAAGCAATCAAACTTGTTAAGACTTGATTAATTGAAACGGATTTTGTGTTAACGTTTGACCACCCAGTTTGTCCGATAATTCACGAACGTTATAACTTGTATATGACATGATATTATATATATGTGTGACGACCCGAAAATTTTAGACCAAATTTAAACTTAATCTTATATGATTCTGACACGATAAGCAAAGTCTGTAATGTTGAGTCTCAAAAACTTTAGAACAGTTTATATGAATGCATTTGACCTTTGACTATTCCCGACGATTCACGAACAATTGTTATATATATATATATATATATATATATATATATATATATATATATATATATATATATATATATATATATATATATATATATATATAAAGGTAAGTATTTGTAATAAATTGAAATTATAAAATATAATTTAAACACTAGAATTAAATATGTAAAATAAAATACAAAACTAGTAAGTGTAATTTAAAATGAATCTATGGATAAATACATGATATTATGTACAATTATTTTCATATGTATATTGTAATATATATAATCAATATATGATATTATAAATAGTCGATAGTTGTTAAGTATTACATAATTAATAAGATATAATATTAACATATTAAACTTATTTATAAATCAAAATATAATTGCTATATCATGTACATTAAAATAAATAGTAATATCAGTAATAATAATAATATTATTATATATAACATACAAATACAAAATTCGTTATGTAGAGTTGTTATATTAATGTTATTACTTTCATTATTATTGATATTAATTAGTATTATTAATAATATTATTACTAATATTATAATTATAATTTTAAAATTATGGATATCAAAAGAAAGACTTTATATATAAATAAGAATGATTAAAAGTATAATTTAATTGTAAGCTAGATGTCATTAGTTATTGCTAAAATATCAGTATTAACATTATTACTAATAAATATTATTATCCTTATTATTAATATAAGCATTATTATCGGATATATAGTTATTATTAATATTATTATGAACATCATCATTAATACTTATTATTATCAGTATTATCATTAATTATTTGTTAAATATTATTAGTATTATTATTAAATTATTTAATTATTAA
This sequence comes from Rutidosis leptorrhynchoides, assembly GCF_046630445.1. Taxonomy (NCBI): domain Eukaryota; kingdom Viridiplantae; phylum Streptophyta; class Magnoliopsida; order Asterales; family Asteraceae; genus Rutidosis; species Rutidosis leptorrhynchoides. The sequence goes on along the minus strand of NC_092338.1, from coordinate 106,571,736 downwards.
TTATTAACTATTAAATATTACAATTATTGATATTATTATCATTATTATTAATTATATTATTATTACTTATATATTTATCATTAGTATTAATACATGTATATATTTATATAGAGTCTAATCAGATACATATATATATATATATATATATATATATATATATATATATATATATATATATACACACACACCAAATACAGTACGTATACATTCAGATACATTTATAGATATATATAAAAATACAGTATAAACATATATAGATGTAGATACATACGTAATCAGTTTTCTATCACAATCTCACTGTTTTAAATTTTGGTTCCTATCTTTAAAGTTGATTCCAGTCGATCTCAATTAGCTAAATCCAAGAGATAAAGTGAATTAATCATCTAAATCTGTTAACAATCCTTTTCTCCTGTTATTTTTTTATTTTATTTTCTGTACCCAATTAGATATTATGTCGACCTTCAAATCCTTAATAAGCTCATTAATTCTAACTTTAAGTGATACCAGTGAACCCACATTATCAATTATCAAGCTGTAAGACCCTAAACCCAAGTGTACGGGTGTACACAAACGTCGAATAATCAAACTGGAATTAAACTGAAACAGACAGACTGCCCAGTCCATGGTGCGCGCCGCGCACGTCTAAGTGTGCATGCCGCGCACAGCTCCTGCGACAGAGATCTGTTTTTATATTTTTGAGTTAAATGATGGGCATTTTGGACTTTTCACTTGGGGTCAGTTTTAGGCCACAAAATGGCAGATTGGTGGACTCTCAAGTCCACAATCTTATCTTCATTCTCTCATCTTCAACCTCCAACCCTAGAGTGAGAAAGTGTTAGTGAGAGAAAGCTTGATTTGGAGGAGAAAGAGTTGGATTCTCACCAAAGCTCGGGTAATAAAGTTGTTCATCTTGTTCACGGCTACGTTGTGGTGGTATTGGTAAGTCCTAACTCTGAGATTTCATAGTTTGATTTAGTGTTCATAATTGGAGTTTTGATTTGTGTGTTCTTGTGTAAACCCACTAGTGCTCAACCCCAACCGGACTGGACGACCATTATTCAATGGTTGCACAGTACTTCGTTTTGGTGACTACACTTGGTACGGTGTAGTGAGATTTCATAATAAAGGGAATATGCGACGTTGATTAAATGTTAAGTATGGTTACCAAGTGCTCAACCACTTAGAATGCTTTACATACACTTGTGAGTGTATTATGTTTATGATTATGAAATCTTGTGGTCTATTAACATATTGAAATGATTGTTATGATAAACCTATGAACTCACCAACCTTTTGGTTGACACTTTAAAGCATGTTTATTCTCAGGTACGAATTAAGTCTTCCGCTGTGCATTTGCTCAATATAAGGACATTACTTGGAGCCTATCATCGCAATGGGACCAAATGTTGATGACTTCGTCCAGGTGGATTAGGACGGGTCCTTTCACCTTGCTTTGATGCGTCACAATAAATCACAAAATCATCATTCCCTTCAGGCAATGACAATATAGGTGCCGTAGTTAGCTTTTTCTTCAATAACTGAAACGCCTTCTCTTGGTCATCCTTCCATTCAAATTTCTTCCCTTTATGCGTTAATCCAGTCAACGGTTTTGCTATTTTGGAGAAATCTTGGATGAATCTTCTGTAGTAACCAGCCAATCCTAAAAATTGACGTATATGCTTCAGAGTTTTTGGGGTTTCCCACTTTTCAACAGTTTCGATCTTTGCCGGGTCCACCTGGATACCTTCTTTGTTCACTATGTGACCGAGGAATTGAACTTCTTCCAACCAAAATGCACACTTTGAAAACTTAGCGTACAGGTTTTCTTTCCTCAATACTTCTAGCACTTTTCTCAAATGTTCTTCGTGTTCTTGATCATTCTTTGAGTAAATAAGTATGTCATCAATGAAAACAATGACAAACTTGTCAAGATATGGCCCACACACTCGGTTCATAAGGTCCATGAACACAGTTGGTGCGTTAGTCAATCCAAACGGCATAACCATAAACTCGTAATGACCATAACGCGTCCTAAAAGCAGTTTTTGGAATATCATCCTCCTTTCTCGCATTTTATGATATCCAGAACGTAAATCGATTTTCGAATAAACCGACGAGCCTTGTAGTTAATCAAATAAGTCGTCAATTCTCGGTAGTGGATAACGGTTTTTGATGGTAAGTTTATTCAACTCTCTGTAGTCAATACACAACCTAAATGTACCATCCTTCTTCTTGACAAACAAAACAGGAGCTCCCCATGGTGATGTGCTTGGTCGAATGAAACCACGTTCTAATAGTTCTTGCAGTTGGCTTTGCAGTTCTTTCATCTCGCTGGGTACGAGTCTATAAGGAGCATGAGCTATTGGTGCAGCTCCTGGTACAAGATCTATTTGAAATTCAACAGATCGATGTGGAGGTAGTCCCAGTAATTCTTTCGGAAATACATCGGAAAATTCTTTTGCGACGGGAACATCATTGATGCTCTTTTCTTCAGTTTGTACTTTCTCGACGTGTGCTAGAATAGCATAGCAACCTTTTCTTATTAGTTTTTGTGCCTTCAAATTACTAATAAGATGTAGCTTCGTGTTGCCCTTTTCTCCATATACCATTAAGGGTTCTCCTTCTTCTCATACAATGTGAATTGCATTTTTGTAACATACGATCTCTGCTTTCATCTCCTTCAGCCAGTCCAAGCCAACTATTACATCAAAACTCCCTAACTCTACTGGTATCAAATCAATCTTAAATATTTCGCTACCCAGTTTAATTTCTCGATTCCGGCATATATAATCTGCTGAAATTAATTTACCGTTTGCTAATTCGAGTAAAAATTTACTATCCAATGTCGTCAATGGACAACTTAATTTAGCACAAAAATCTCTACCCATATAGCTTCTATCCGCACCCGAATCAAATAAAACGTAAGCAGATTTATTGTCAATAAGAAACGTACCCGTAACAAGCTCCGGGTCTTCCTGTGCCTCTGCCGCATTAATATTGAAAACTCTTCCGCGGCCTTGTCCATTCGTGTTCTCCTGGTTCGGGCAATTTCTAATAATGTGGCCCAGTTTTCCACATTTATAACAAACTACATTAGTATAACTTGCTCCGACACTACTTGCTCCACCATTACTCATTCCGACACCATTTGTTCCTTTCGTTCTGTTAACCCCTGGTCCGTAGACCTCACACTTTACCGCGCTATGACCATTTCTTTTACACTTGTTGCAAAATTTTGTGCAGAACCCCGAGTGATACTTTTCACACCTTTGGCATAGCTGCTTCTGATTGCTGTTGTTGTTGCGGTTGTTATTGTTGTTGGGATGATTACTTTAGTTGTTGTTGTTGTTGTTGTTGTTGTTGTTGTTGTTGTTGTGCTGTTTGTTGTAGTTGCGATTGATGTTGCGATTGTTGGGATAGTTGTTGTTGTTTTGGTGACTCTTATCACCGTTTTCCTCCCACTTTCTTTTGACTAGCTTCACGTTGGCCTCTTCAGCCGCCTGTTCTTTAATTCTTCCCTCAATCTGGTTCACTAGTTTGTGAGCCATTCTACATGCCTTTTGTATGGAGGCAGGCTCATGTGAACTTTTATCTTCTTGGATTCTCTCCGGTAACCCTTTCACAAACGCGTCGATCTTCTCTTCCTCATCTTCGAACGCTCTCGGACACAATAGGCACAATTCTGTGAATTGTCATTCGTACGAAGTAATATCGAATCCCTATGTTCGTAACCCTCTAAGTTCTGACTTGAGCTTGTTGACCTCGAGTCTGGGACGGTACTTCTCGTTCATCAAGTGCTTGAATGCTGACCACGGTAGCGCGTAAGCAGCATCTTGTCCCACTTGCTCTAGATAGGTATTCCACCATGTTAACGCAATACCTGTGAAGGTATGCGTAGCGTATTTCACTTTGTCTCCTTCAGCACACTTACTTATGGCAAATACCGATTCAACTTTCTCGGTCCACCGTTTCAATCCGATTGGTCCTTCGGTCCCATCAAATTCTGAAGGTTTGCAGGCAGTGAATTCCTTGTAGGAGCATCCTACACGATTTCTTGCACCGTTAGCTGTATTAATAGATTCAGAGTTATTGTTGGTATGTAGCGCGGCCTGTACTGCGGCTATGTTTGAAGCAAGAAAGGCACGAAATTCCTCTTCGCTCATATTCAAGGTGTGTCGAGTAGTCGGTGCCATTTCCTTCAAAATAGTCAAATGAAACAAGTTAATCATACAGAATATTAAGAGTAGTCAATAGTATCTCGTAGCATAATATGAACTCATTTATAAAAGCTTTTTCTTCATATTAGCGTTTTATAAGTTTAAATTCGGGTACTACCTACCCGTTAAGTTCATACTTAGTAGCTAATATACAATTCAACTACTACAATTCCATATGAAAAACTGATTATAATAATATATCACATACAAATATTCTTCAAACTTACAACTTCGCTATATTATATATAACATGAAATATAGTACACTATGATACATGACAGTTTTGAAGATAAATCTAGTTAATACGCAAGTTGTTCAGCAAAGAAAATAAAGACACGTAATTCATAAGTCCAGAAACAAGTCATGCATTCTGGTTTTACTAAGATGACTTTCCATCCTTGGTCTTGTGGAAAATAACCGTTATGACCATTAGCTAGGCAGCATGTTGTAATGTCGTCAAAAGGACGAGCGTTTCGTAATGTCCAACAGCCCCGTAATAATCTAAAAACCTTGTTTCTCACCCCAACTACTGAATCCATCACTTGTGGGAAAGTTTTATTTAAAAGCTGCAATCCGATGTTCTTTTTCTCACTTTGGTAAGAAGCGAACATCACTAACCCATAAGCATAACATGCTTCTTTATGTTGCATGTTAGAAGCTCTTTCTAATTCACGAAATCCTATGTTGGGATATGTTGAGTCAAAATAGGTTCTTAACCCGTAGCGTAAAATTGCATTTGGGTTCCCCGAATTTACCGCTTTAAAGAAAACAAGGCGTAACTTAAAGTCTCCCCAATGTGATATACCCCACCTTTCAAAGGAAAGCCTTTTATAAACTAAGGCATTTCTGTAAAGTCTTTCAAATGTTTGACAAGTTAATTTCGCCATAACTAAATGTGCTGATGAATTCTGACCGACTCTAGACAAGATTTCCTCAATCATATCCTCTGGTAGGTCTTCTAAAATATTCAGTTGTCTACCCTTAACGTCCATTTTGTTTTTATACTATAAAATAGACAAGGATTAGATTCGTAATAACAAACAATACAAGCAATTTTTACATAGAAAATAAAAGTACAAGCATACTACAATACATTTATTACACAACATGCTCACACCCCTTTAATCTGAATCTCTGGTTTCTTCTTCTTCGGACTTGGTTCTTTTTCCTAATCTTCTAGGGATATATGATGTTCCTCTAATACGAGTCGTCGTTTTCTACATTGGTTTAGAAAAACCTGATGGTTTAGAGGTTCTCGGGTTATTGTCACGATATTGAAAATTCGGGTGTTGACGGTACATATAAAGTTCATCGGGGTTGGAATCAAATTTCTCTATTTTGATGCCTTTTCCCTTATTATTTTGTTTTGCCTCATTAAATTGGGTCGGGGTAATTTCTATAACATCATCGGAATCCTCATCAGGATCCGATTCATCAGAAAATTGGTAATTTTCCCAATATTTTGCTTCCTTAGCGGAAACACCATTGACCATTATTAACTTTGGTCCATTGGTTGGGGATTTTCTTTTATTTGACCGGTTTTCTGTGGTTCCTACTATTCCCCCCTCCGGAACCTCTTCTTCTTCCGGTTCCTCTTCTTCTGGTTCCTCTTCTTCCGGTTCCTCTTCTTTCGGTTTCGTTTCCTCTTCTTCCGGTTCTTCGGGAACTTGTGAATCTTGCCAATATATATTCGATTCTTCGTTATTATTAGGTGAGTCAATGGGATTTGTGCTAGAGGTAGACATCTATCACACAATATCAAACATGTTAAGAGATTAATATATCACATAATATTTACATGTTAATAATATATAGTTTCCAACAAAAATGTTAAGCAATCATTTTTAAAGAAAACACGGTCGAAGTCCAGACTCACTAATGCATCCTAACAAACTCGATAAGACACACTAATTCAAATTTTCTGGTTCTCTAAGACCAACGCTCGGATACCAACTGAAATGTCCCGTTCATATTGATTACAAACGTTCCATATTAATTGATTTCGTCGCGAGGTTTTGACCTCTATATGAGACGTTTTTCAAAGACTGCATTCATTTTTAAAACAACCATAACCTTTATTTTATCGATAAAGGTTTAAAAAGCATTACGTAGATTATCAAGTAATGATAATCTAAAATATATCGTTTACACACGACCATTACATAATGGTTTACAATAAGAATATATTACATCAAAAATAAGTTTCTTGAATGCAGTTTTTACATAATATCATACAAGCATGGACTCCAAATCTTGTCCTTATTTTAGTATGCAACAGCGGAAGCTCTTAATAATCATCTGAGAATAAACATGCTTAAAACGTCAACAAAAATGTTGGTGAGTTATAGGTTTAACCTATATATTATCAAATCATAATAATAGACCACAAGATTTCATATTTCAATATACATCACATACATAGAGATAAAATTCATTCATATGGTGAACACCTGGTAACCGACATTAACAAGATGCATATAAGAATATCCCTATCATTCCGGGAAATCCTTCAGACATGATAAAAACGAATTCGAAGTACTATAGCATCCGGTACTTTGGATGGGGTTAGTTAGGCCCAATAGATCTATCTTTAGGATTCGCGTCAATTAGTAGATCGGTTTACTAATTCTTAGGTTACCAAGCAAAAGGGGCATATTCGGCTTCGATCATTCACCCATATAATGTAGTTTCAATTACTCGTGTCTATTTCGTAAAACATTTATAAAACTGCATGTATTCTCATCCCAAAATATTAGATTTTAAAAGTGGGACTATAACTCACTTTCACAGATTTTTACTTCGTCGGGAAGTAAGACTTGGCCACTGGTCGATTCATGAACCTATAAAAAATATGTACATATATATCAAAGTATATTCAAAATATATTTACAACACTTTTAATACATTTTGATGTTTTAAGTTTATTAAGTCAGCTGTCCTCGTTAGTAACCTACAACTAGTTGTCCAAAGTTACATGTACATAAAAAAAAATTGATGTATATTATCTTGAATCAATCCACGACCCAGTGTATACAAGTCTCAGGCTAGATCACAACTCAAAGTATATATATTTTTGGAATCAACCTCAACCCTGTATAGCTAACTCCCACATTACTGCATATAGAGTGTCTATGGTTGTTCCAAATAATATATACACATGGGTCGATATGATATGTCAAAACATTTGCATAGGTGTCTATGGTATCCCAAGATTACATAATATATTAGAATACATGTATAATACAATATAAGTTAGCTAGGATATGATTAATATAGATTTGTTACCAATTTTCACGTAGCTACAACAAGAAAAATTATCCAATCTTGTTTTACCCATAACTTCTTCGTTTTAAATCCATTTTGAGTGAATCAAATTGCTATGGTTTCATATTGAACTCTATTTTTTGAATCTAAACAGAAAAGGTATAGGTTTATAGTCGGAAATATAAGTTACAAGTTATTTTTGTAAGAGGTAGTCATTTCAGTCGAAAGAACGACGTCTTGATGACCATTTTGAAAAACGTACTTCCACTTTGAGTTTAACCATGATTTTTGGATATAGTTTCATGTTCATAAGAAAAATCATTTTCCCAGAAGAACAACTTTTAAATCAAAGTTTATCATAGTTTTTAATTAACTAACCCAAAACAGCCCGCGGTGTTACTACGACGGCGTAAATCCGGTTTTACGGTGTTTTTCGTGTTTCCAGGTTTTAAATCATTAAGTTAGCATATCATATAGAAATAGAACATGTGTTTAGTTGATTTTAAAATTCAAGTTAGAAGGATTAACTTTTGTTTGAGAACAAGTTTAGAATTAACTAAACTATGTTCTAGTGATTACATGTTCAAACCTTCGAATAAGATAGTTTTATATGTATGAATCGAATGATGTTATGAACATCATTACTACCTCAATTTTAGTAGGTAAACCTAATGGAAGTGACAAGAAATGATCTAGCTTCAAAGGATCTTGGATGGCTTGAAAGTTCTTGAAGTAGAATCATGACACGAAAACAAGTTCAAGTAAGATTATCACTCGAATTAAGATAGTTATAGTTATAGGAATTGAATTAAAGTTTGTATATGAGTATTAACTTGATTTAGAATGATATCTTACTGTAAACAACAAGGATTTCTTGAGGTTAGATGATCACTTTACAAGATTGGAAGTGAGCTAGTAAACTTGGAAGTATTCTTGATTTTATAAAACTAGAACTTGTAGAATTTATGAAGAACACTTAGAACTTGAAGATGGAACTTGAGAGAGATCAATTAGATGAAGAAAATTGAAGAATGAAAGTGTTTGTATGTGTTTTTGGTCAATGGTATATGGATTAGATATAAAGGATATGTAATTTTGTTTTCTTGTAAATAAGTCATGAATGATTACTCATATTTTTGTAATTTTATGAGATATTTCATGCTAGTTGCCAAATGATGGTTCCCACATGTGTTAAGTGACTCACATGGGCTGCTAAGAGTTGATCATTGGAGTGTATATACCAATATTACATACATCTAAAAGCTGTGTATTGTACGAGTACGCATACGGGTGCATACGAGTAGAATTGTTGATGAAACTGAACGAGGATGTAATTGTAAGAATTTTTGTTAAGTACAAATATTTTGATAAGTTTCTTGAAGTCTTTCAAAAGTGTATGAATACATATTAAAACACTACATGTATATACATTTTAACTGAGTCGTTAAGTCATCGTTAGTCGTTATATGTAAGTGTTATTTTGAAACCTTTAGGTTAACGATCTTGTTAAATGTTGTTAACCCATTGTTTATTAAATCAAATGAGATGTTAAATTATTACATTATCATGATATCATGATGTATTAATATATCTTAATATGATATATATATACATTAAATGTCGTTACAATGATAATCGTTACATATATGTCTCGTTTCAAAATCATTAAGTTAGTAGTCTTCTTTTTACATATGTAGTTCATTGTTAATATACTTAATGATATATTTACTTATCATTTAACATAATTAACCAAGTGTATCAATATCTTAATATGATTCATATGTACCTAGTAAGACGTTGTTATAACGATAATTGTTATATATATCGTTTTCGAGTTTCTTAATTTAATAGTCTCATTTTTATGTATATATCTAATTGTTAAAATACCTAATGAGATACTTACTTATAATAAAATCATGTTAACTATATATATAACCATATATATGTCATCGTATAGTTTTTACAAGTTTTAACGTTCGTGAATCACCGGTCAACTTGGGTGGTCAATTGTCTATATGTAACAACCCAAACCAAACCACGTCAATTCCCGTTAAATTTCACAACATAAAAAAAAAATTTCTGGTGCAGTTCATTTGCGCGGCGCGCCAGGTGGGTGCGCGGCGCGCCAAACCACCTGGACAGCCCGCTGTCCCCGGAAGTCAATTTAACGAAAATGTTTGACTAGTTCCCGACATTTTTAGCCAAAACGCTTTTAACCATAAATTCATATATATAAAAGTAGCACGTTTAATTAATAAAATTGAGTTTACGAAGCGGGTCCCACAACGACCCATTTTACCACCTTAAGTACCGAAATACAATATTTGACCAAAAGACTTTTAATACAACAAAGCCGAGCATGGCGATTGGGAATACGCTACCCAATCCTAAATGATCCAAAAGTAAGTCACTAAAGCAACTATGCACGTCTTCTAGTCCTCGCGCTTACCCGAGCCACCAATCCGCATGCAATCTATAAAAAGAGTCAACAACGAGAGGGTAAGCTAACGCTTAGTGAATGATAATATACTACATACATATATATGCATAAAATGGACACGCCACATAAATAAACAAATACCACATACCGGAGCGTCCAAGCCTAAAGGCAAGCTAATCTAAGTATACCATACGATCACTAAGCAACAAGCTAATAATACCATCAATAAGGTAAGTTCACCAACGCCAATGTGAACAACGCCAATAACTACCCCCGGAGGGTTAACTACATCACGACAACACAACATTAATCACGAATTAGCAATTCGACAATCATGCAACATATCGTGCATATACCAATAACCGCAAGTCCACAATAGCTAGCAATACCAAAAGCATATAGTTCATAATTAAATATGCCAATACATAACTCATACAACCATGGTTAACCAGGTACACAAGAGAACGGTACATGAAAGTCCGTTGGAGTTCATAACATCCACTAGTGTTACTTACACACCGCGTAATCACTAGTCCCCCGGGTGATGTCTTAAACACCGCGACTAACTCACCCTTACAACAATGTGGCGTCTTAAACACCGCGACGAATCCACACTTCATTCAATACAATGAGTGGTGTCTTGAACACCGCGACACTTCCACTCCCATGACATTGTGGTGTCTTAAACACCGCGACAATACCACAAGTCAATTACACAATGAGTAGTGTCTTAAACACCGCGACAATACTACTCGTCAATTCCACAATGAGTAGTGTCTTAAACACCGCGACAATACTACTCGTTTCATAGAACGTGGTGTCTTAAACAACGCGACAATACCACATTCGTACAACACAATTAAATACATTACATACATACACGCATAATTATTCCACTCACAACCACGTGTGATAACGTACACCCAAAATGTGTACTTTGCCAAAGGTAGTCAACCAAAACGCACAACCGTGCCAATTGGACCTATGCACAAGTCCATCAAATCCACCTATATGTGAAGTGAGCTCTATAGCCGAGAATCACTTCACCCGACCCGCACCCATCCTACACATACATATGCATATAGGATATTAACACTCACCTTGAAGTCTTGATGAAAGCTTCCAAATAATCTGCAACTCGCCAATGGAAAATACCTATTCCATTATCATAATTACAACAATACACTTAGAATGGATTCACAAATCAACCCAAATTGACACTTAGTGCAAATTTGACCCAAATGCACTTCCAAGTACAAAACGCACCCAAAATTAACCAATAATCACTAACACAAGTGAGAATGGTCTTAATACGCCAATTAAACCCGATCATAGGTGTTAAACACCTATCTTGCCCAAAATGACACTTAAACCCTAGTTTGACCCATAAGAAGTCAATATCACGCTATTAGCAAGTTTTGACACCAAAACATATTTAACTCGGTTTAACACTTCAACTTAATCCATTTTAAGTTTATAAACTTTGTTAAATCGCCAATTGGGTCATAATCACCACCAAACCCTAATTTGACCCAAAGTCAAAGTTAGTCAACCAAATAACCCTAAATAGGTTTCAATACTTCCACAATCACTAAACCTAGTGATTAAACCCAATTTCAAGTTCTAAACATAACCAATTTGTTCACCAAACTGAAATCCACCAACAATAACAATAAATCCGATTACTAGCATCACTAAAGTCACTTCATCACCTAAAAGGGTTTTACAACCAATTAACTCAAAACCCTAACTTGAATATCAATTCACTAAGATGAAATTCGGAGTTAGAACTTACCAATACCGCCAAAATGATGCCGTTGACGAGTGGAACAACTTTGATACCCGAGCTTTGGTGAGAATCCAACTCCTTCTTCTCCAAATCAAGCTCTCTCTCACTAAAAGTGGGTTTCTCTCACTAGGGTTTGAAGAGAGTGTTTGTGGTGGGTGAGAATGTGATCCAAACTGATCAAAGGATCAGTTTTGATGACCCCAAACCGTCCCCAAGTGAAAAGACCAAAGTACCCTTCATTTAAAGCCTTTAAAAAGGCTGAAAATTGCTTCTGACCCATTCGGCGCGCCGCGCCACATTATGGAGCGCCGCTCCACTCTGCAGGTCAGATTTCAGAAACTTGTTTTGGCCATAACTTTTTGACCGTAGCTCCGTTTTCGATGAATCAAATATCGTTGGAAACGTAATAAGATTTTCTTTCCAATGGTAAGGCTTTGAAACATCAACACAAACTTTATTTGGGGTTGAAAAGGTACGTACACACCTTGTACCTCAAACAACGTCCAGTTTTCCTTCGACGGTCGAGCAAGCAACACCTACATGTTGTGCACACTCCATACACACATAGTACACCTTAAATACATTATGTACAATAAATATTTGGGTCTTACAATTCTCCCCCACTTAGAATCGATCACGTCCTCATGATCCTCGTCACTTAACCAAACGGACCACACTCCACAGTCCTCAACATAAGTCCCAATCCGACTTTCCTAAGCAATTCTTCCCGACGAATCGCCTTCCACAACTAAATCGTCATCCACGATTTTTCTCAAATCTACAATCCGAGCACTAAAACCATACTCATTCCCTCGCATCGGGAAACTAATCCCATCTCTAACCAAGATATCACTCCTCTAGCGTACCATTACCAAGTACCGTGCTAAAGCAACCAAGTCTCAACCTAAGGTCAACAACCCGAAACGATGAAGACCGAACCAAACGAATCCTTACGGATAACACCAATCACTAAACATCCCTTGTAGCGCATAATACAACCAATACGCAACTACCGTAACATCATAAGCGAACGACTAGAACCGCTAGCGTCCAATCGACTATAACAACTTAAAACCCTAGGCGTACAAAATCGACCATTGTCACGCCCGTAACGACATGTGAGCGAAATACGGCTATCGCATCAGTAATCACACAATACGGTCCTCACGATCCCACCATAGGAGTATAAAACAACTGATAGATCACTCAACACCGGATGAAGTCAGCGGACCCGAAAGTCATGCTTCACCGATATAACAATACCTCATGATGAAGTCAGCGGACCCCGAAAGTCATGCTTCACCACTATAACAATACCTCACACAACGAGTAGTGCAACATCGCGCTCCGCTACACTATAGTGAACCCTAACGGATACCGCTAACCGTCTACACTATCGAGCAAGAACCACCTATATCAAACATAGGAACCAAACAATAATTCTCTAAAAGAGAATCCGACACACACACATCCCTTAACCGAGGGATTTCACCTTGCTCGTCAAACACATCCATTATCTCACAATGAGATTTAACACATTACCACCTCGGTGGTAATTTAAATCCAAACCAATAGTACAACTTGAACCAAAATTGTACTCCACCACAAATCGACCAAAAACTAGGTCCCAACACAAGTTTCGGATCTACCATAAGCACTATCCGAAATCTCACCCTAAAACTTCCTCGTGCGGGAGTGTAACTCCCCCACTTGGAACTACGTTCCATATCCATAACTCGTACTACCGTACAGTGCTACCAAATGTAGACTTTACCAACGATTGGGTACACACGACCCATCACCACATCTCGCTCTAACCTCGAGTTCACGAAGGATTTTAACCAATCCTTATACACTTTGAACGAAAGCGTACTGCAACACAATCGGAGTCGAACACCACGCTAGTAGGTATAAAAGAGGCACCTAATGTTGCATCATGTAGACTCCATTACCAACACACATCGAGATTAAAAACACTCGATCTCAAGGGTTCCAACCACCCGACGAACCTCATGGTTCATCACTTCAACATAAAAGCGAACACGCGCTTAACAATCGAACACCAAAACCATTTCCGTGGCTTGGTAGAAACATTTCTCAAATATCAAGGAATGCTTGGTTGCACCAAGTCTTACGCCCTTCGCCCGACAATCAAACGTCACCATAGGGTACTTCCATTAGGAACGTCACCCATAACAACAATATGCACAACACAAGGCATTAACAACTCAAACTCAAACGGCATCGAACATTCCCAAGACTTGTGACTCCTCATGCCACCATTGTAACATCTAGATGCGCTAGAATTCGATATACTCGTCCGCGTACCACCCGTGCTCACACTCGGACCCTTAGTCCTCTTACTCGGAGCACCATAAGAAACAACCCTTCTATCCCTTGAAGGCTCACCCTTCTTCGATCGTGTATGCGACTCGAAACCCCTAGCCAAGTCGAATAATTCCGAAAACGATTTCGCTTGACCACGTCTAATTTTTCTTTTCAAGTCGTCATTCAAAGTCCGATAGAAATCCCCCATTAATAAACGATCACTTCCCAAATACTCCGGACAAAAACGAGCCTTCGCCATAAAGGTCGTCTTGAGAGTACTCAAATCCATAGATCCTTGTCGCAAGTTTCGCAACTCATTACGCAATTCCCACAAATCGGCCGAAGTCCGGAACTCCTCGAAGAATTCCTCCTTAAACTCGTCCCACGATAAGACCATAAACGTTTCACCACCAACAAGATCAATCTTACCATCCAACCAATCCCTTGCCCTACCCCGCAACAAACTAGTTGCGAGCCTCGTCTTCTTCTCGGGAGGGCAATCAATCGTGCGAAAACGCCCTTCGACATCCGAAATCCAAGTTGTGCTTACCAATGGATCCGGTTTCCCGTCGTACATCGGTGGTTTAGTCCTCATGAAGCTCTTAAGATAACACTTCATTTCGCCACTACTTTGAAGTTTGGAATACTTCCTATCCATTTCTTCTCGAAACGCTCTCATTTGCTCCGCAACGGCGGCCGCAACTCTAGCGTTAAACTCCACGTTATTCGCTTCGATCTCGTTTCGCGTCGTCAATCTCAAAATGCAAAACGATTAAATCACGAACGTATAAAATCGCACGCATAACTCCGTCCCATCTTGCTAAACACTCGTCGTACATCACTCGTTAGACACGATTTGTACCCGTAATAAGGTTTGCAAGTTCTTATTACGCACACACGCCGCATCGACTCGTTAGTACAACGACCGCCTCGCTCGATGATAAGAACAAACACAACCAAAATTCTACGCGATACAAACACACGCGAGAATTATTACCACAACACAAAAGCATATTAATAATATCCGCATTACTAATATATACGTTAGTCGACCTATAAACAAGGCACTAACTAAACCCATTCCGACCCGAAATCCTACAAGTCCCGCAACAATTTAAGCACACACAAAAGTCTAAGTCTAGGCACCTATCTCAAGTCACCTAAATCCCTTAGACCATGCTCTGATACCACTTGTAACAACCCAAACCAAACCACGTCAATTCCCGTTAAATTTCACAACATAAAAAAAAAATTTCTGGTGCAGTTCATTTGCGCGGCGCGCCAGGTGGGTGCGCGGCGCGCCAAACCACCTGGACAGCCCGCTGTCCCCGGAAGTCAATTTAACGAAAATGTTTGACTAGTTCCCGACATTTTTAGCCAAAACGCTTTTAACCATAAATTCATA
This sequence comes from Rutidosis leptorrhynchoides, assembly GCF_046630445.1. Classification (NCBI taxonomy): domain Eukaryota; kingdom Viridiplantae; phylum Streptophyta; class Magnoliopsida; order Asterales; family Asteraceae; genus Rutidosis; species Rutidosis leptorrhynchoides. Next base: position 106,556,294 of record NC_092338.1, on the reverse strand, counting down.
TATATAAAACTAGCACGTTTAATTAATAAAATTGAGTTTACGAAGCGGGTCCCACAACGACCCATTTTACCACCTTAAGTACCGAAATACAATATTTGACCAAAAGACTTTTAATACAACAAAGCCGAGCATGGCGATTGGGAATACGCTACCCAATCCTAAATGATCCAAAAGTAAGTCACTAAAGCAACTATGCACGTCTTCTAGTCCTCGCGCTTACCCGAGCCACCAATCCGCATGCAATCTATAAAAAGAGTCAACAACGAGAGGGTAAGCTAACGCTTAGTGAATGATAATATACTACATACATATATATGCATAAAATGGACACGCCACATAAATAAACAAATACCACATACCGGAGCGTCCAAGCCTAAAGGCAAGCTAATCTAAGTATACCATACGATCACTAAGCAACAAGCTAATAATACCATCAATAAGGTAAGTTCACCAACGCCAATGTGAACAACGCCAATAACTACCCCCGGAGGGTTAACTACATCACGACAACACAACATTAATCACGAATTAGCAATTCGACAATCATGCAACATATCGTGCATATACCAATAACCGCAAGTCCACAATAGCTAGCAATACCAAAAGCATATAGTTCATAATTAAATATGCCAATACATAACTCATACAACCATGGTTAACCAGGTACACAAGAGAACGGTACATGAAAGTCCGTTGGAGTTCATAACATCCACTAGTGTTACTTACACACCGCGTAATCACTAGTCCCCCGGGTGATGTCTTAAACACCGCGACTAACTCACCCTTACAACAATGTGGCGTCTTAAACACCGCGACGAATCCACACTTCATTCAATACAATGAGTGGTGTCTTGAACACCGCGACACTTCCACTCCCATGACATTGTGGTGTCTTAAACACCGCGACAATACCACAAGTCAATTACACAATGAGTAGTGTCTTAAACACCGCGACAATACTACTCGTCAATTCCACAATGAGTAGTGTCTTAAACACCGCGACAATACTACTCGTTTCATAGAACGTGGTGTCTTAAACAACGCGACAATACCACATTCGTACAACACAATTAAATACATTACATACATACACGCATAATTATTCCACTCACAACCACGTGTGATAACGTACACCCAAAATGTGTACTTTGCCAAAGGTAGTCAACCAAAACGCACAACCGTGCCAATTGGACCTATGCACAAGTCCATCAAATCCACCTATATGTGAAGTGAGCTCTATAGCCGAGAATCACTTCACCCGACCCGCACCCATCCTACACATACATATGCATATAGGATATTAACACTCACCTTGAAGTCTTGATGAAAGCTTCCAAATAATCTGCAACTCACCAATGGAAAATACCTATTCCATTATCATAATTACAACAATACACTTAGAATGGATTCACAAATCAACCCAAATTGACACTTAGCGCAAATTTGACCCAAATGCACTTCCAAGTACAAAACGCACCCAAAATTAACCAATAATCACTAACACAAGTGAGAATGGTCTTAATACGCCAATTAAACCCGATCATAGGTGTTAAACACCTATCTTGCCCAAAATGACACTTAAACCCTAGTTTGACCCATAAGAAGTCAATATCACGCTATTAGCAAGTTTTGACACCAAAACATATTTAACTCGGTTTAACACTTCAACTTAATCCATTTTAAGTTTATAAACTTTGTTAAATCGCCAATTGGGTCATAATCACCACCAAACCCTAATTTGACCCAAAGTCAAAGTTAGTCAACCAAATAACCCTAAATAGGTTTCAATACTTCCACAATCACTAAACCTAGTGATTAAACCCAATTTCAAGTTCTAAACATAACCAATTTGTTCACCAAACCGAAATCCACCAACAATAACAATAAATCCGATTACTAGCATCACTAAAGTCACTTCATCACCTAAAAGGGTTTTACAACCAATTAACTCAAAACCCTAACTTGAATATCAATTCACTAAGATGAAATTCGGAGTTAGAACTTACCAATACCGCCAAAATGATGCCGTTGACGAGTGGAACAACTTTGATACCCGAGCTTTGGTGAGAATCCAACTCCTTCTTCTCCAAATCAAGCTCTCTCTCACTAAAAGTGGGTTTCTCTCACTAGGGTTTGAAGAGAGTGTTTGTGGTGGGTGAGAATGTGATCCAAACTGATCAAAGGATCAGTTTTGATGACCCCAAACCGTCCCCAAGTGAAAAGACCAAAGTACCCTTCATTTAAAGCCTTTAAAAAGGTTGAAAATTGCTTCTGACCCATTCGGCGCGCCGCGCCACATTGTGGAGCGCCGCTCCACTCTGCAGGTCAGATTTCAGAAACTTGTTTTGGCCATAACTTTTTGACCGTAGCTCCGTTTTCGATGAATCAAATATCGTTGGAAACGTAATAAGATTTTCTTTCCAATGGTAAGGCTTTGAAACATCAACACAAACTTTATTTGGGGTTGAAAAGGTACGTACACACCTTGTACCTCAAACAACGTCCAGTTTTCCTTCGACAGTCGAGCAAGCAACACCTACATGTTGTGCACACTCCATACACACATAGTACACCTTAAATACATTATGTACAATAAATATTTGGGTCTTACACTATATGTAACTTATTTCATTTAATCAAGTCTTAACAAGTTTGATTGCTTAACACGTTGGAAACATTTATTCATGTAAATATCAATCTCAATTAATATATATAAACATGGAAAAGTTTGGGTCACTACACGCCGCGCACCTTATCTGCATAAAAAAAATAATATTTCTCTTTTAAGGTCGGATAACGGGTTGGGTTGTTACAAGTGGTATCAGAGCATGGTCTAAGGGATTTAGGTGACTTGAGATAGGCGCCTAGACTTAGACTTTTTATGTGTGCTATTATGCGGGACTTGTAGGATTACGGGTCAGTTTGGGTTTTAGCTATATGGTTTATGTTGTTACTAACCATGTTGTTTTGTGGAATATCTAGCGAGATGGTTGTTGTATTCATGAGCTCGGCATGGCGTGTGAGCGTAATAATGCTTCGCGACCATTATTACTGTTGCAAGCTAAGTCAAGTAAGTGATGTACAACAAGTATTGAACTAGATGAGATGTGCGAACGGTGGCGTATTTACTTGATTGTGATTATTGTTCGTGATGGTGTATATAATTTATTCGTGTTGCGTTCCTAACCGAGTTCATTTCTTAGAATGAAGACGAGGAACGGACATGATAATGGTGATCAAGGCGAGGACTCCGAGTTCACGGCCAAGGTTGAGGCCATCTTTAAGCGTCAAAAGGCGGAGTTTCTAGAGGACGTTAAAAAGATGTTTTTAGATACGATTGACGAGCAAGTAGTCAATGTAGTCAAGGAACAAGTTAAGGTTATTCTCCGCGAAGATAATATAGGAAGGCGAGACTTCTACTACAAAAACTTCAAGGATGCTCAACCTCCCACTTATGATAGTGAACGAGATCCGCTAAAGAGCAATCCTTGGATCTCCGATATGGAGGGGGCCTTTCGTACTAGTGAGTGCCCTCTCGATAATAAGACGAGGTATGGTAGTAGTATGCTAAGGGGTGACACCAAGTTGTAGTGGGATGCGAAAATCCAACTCTACGGTGATGAATAATGTATGGAATTCACATGGGACGAGTTTAAGACAGAATTTTTCAAGGAGTACCGAACTTCGGCCGATCTTTCTAAGCTTAAAGATGAGTTGCGTGCTTTGAGGCAAGGGTCGATGGATTTAAACACTCTCAAATCCGTTTTCTTGTCCAAGACCCAATTTTTCCCGGAGTATGTCGGTAATGACAAAATGTTGAAGGAGGACTTCTATCGAATCTTGAACGATGGTTATCAAGAGAAGATTAGCGTAAACGTGGTGAAAACTTTTGACGAGTTGTTTGACATGGCGAAGGGTTTTGAGGCGCTTGTCCTAAGGAAAAGTGGTTCCGATGTTAGTAAGCAGAAGTCCGAGACTACGATGCATTCGAACAAGAAAGGTAAAAGTACTTCCGAGGGCGGCGGAAGCGTGAAGAAGAGTGGTACCGGCGGTTTTGTGCCCACGTGTTATAATTATAGAGAACGGGGTCATTTGTCGCTCGAAAGTACGAATGCGAAGTCTAACCAGGTTATGTGCTTTAATTGTCGAAAGGAGGGATACCGAAAGTCGGCGTGTCCGGATTTAGTTGGTAATGCATGAGAACCTGACGACGGTGTTCAGGTACTTTTTCGACTATCATATTGAAACGTACTTATGATTGTGTTTAATGCATTTTGTGATAGTGCATAGTGTGATGAGGGATAGCGTTCCTTATGGAAGTACCCTATAATGATGGTCGGATTGACGAGCGAAGGGCGTAAGACTTGGTGCTTCCAAGCATTCCTTAGCGTAGGGTGAAGGATTTTTGCCAAGCCATGAGAATGGGCTTGGGTGTTGCTTTGGTAGCGCGAAGTCGCTTTAGTATTGTGATGGGTGACATCGAATGTATGGAACCCTCGAAGTCGAGCTTTCCAGTCTCGACGAATGTTGATAGTAGAGTCTATGTGACGCGATGTCAGGTGCCTCTTTCATACCTGCAAGCGTAACATTCGACTCCGACGGTATTGTGGTTACATTGTACTAAGGGTACCGGAGAGAAACCCTTAGGTACATGAGTGACTAGGTGAAACTTTGATAAGTTATGGCAATCGGAGAATTGCAAAAAATAAGGTTAGTGTAATTTGTGATGAACTTTTCGTTCGAACTGTTTAAGGATAGGTTAAGATCCTTAGTATGCTCAGGGTTGGAGTAAGATGTAGTGATGGGTTGTGTGAACCCAATTATGGGTAAAAGTGTACCTTTGGTAACATTGTACGGTTGTACAAGATGCGGTTATGGAACGTAGTTCTAAGTGGGGGAGTTACGCTCCCGCACGAGGAGATTTTAGTGTGAGATTTTGGATGACGTTTTTAGTTGATCCGAAATTTATGTTGGGACCTAGTTTTGGTCAATTTGTGGTAGAGTACAATTTCGGTTAAATTGTACTTATGATTTTGGAATTTAAATTATCACCGAGGTGGTAATGTGGTATATCTCGTTGGGAGATAACGAACGTGTTTGATGAGCAAGGTAAAATCCCTCGGTTAAGAGATGTGCGTGTCGGATTCTCTTCTAGGGAATTGTTGTTTTGTACCTATGTGCGATATAGGTGGTTCTTGCTCGATTGTGTTTGCATTGTGTACACGTATGTATGATGCGTGTATGTGTGTAATGGATTTTACTTGGGTGGATTAGTCGTGGTGTTTAAGACGTCACCCGGGGAATTAGTGGTTACGCATTGTTAAGTACACTAATGGATTTTGTGGTGAAATGCAATTTTGGTTAAATTGTATGTATTGTGGCAAGTGCTATCCAACTGCGAGGATTCACTTTTCGTTGGCCACAGTTGGGGTGTGATAAGTAGTAAGTGTTATCTGTTAAGATTCACTTTTCGTCGGCTACTTATTGGTGTGTGGAATGCGTTTTCCGTTAGGAATCGCTTTTGCTTGGCCATGTGTGAGGAGAGGTAAGTGTGATCCACAAGGATGCGCTTTTGTCGGCCTCTTGTTACATAGTGGTAAGTGGTTAACGTTTGATCTACCGCTTTTCGTCAGCCACGTAAGCGTGAGGATGTGGGGCAAGTGGTATCCAATCGTGAGGATTCACTTTTCGTCGGCTCCATTGTATTTGTTTGTTGGCCATGTTTTTGTTGTGTTGTTACTTTAGCGATGTACATGGTAAGGGTACGCTAAAGGGATTGCTAACTTGGTACGAGATTTAGAATGTTAGCTTGTTTATGTCATGCGATCGAGGCATGAGTTCGTTCCGGTTCGGGGAAGAAGCGAGATTTAGTACTCGGTTTGGCAGACTTGGTGAATCACGGATGATGATTCTAATCGGAAGGGTAACTTTGTGTATGGTCGCCTAAAGGAATTGTGTGAAATCTTCGGATTGTGGGAATTGTTGTGGACATCGAATTTGGGCGTACGCCGAGGGACTATGGATTGTGGTACTTGTTAGTTGAGTGGCGAGGATCATGGGGACATGATCCAATTTAAGTGGGGGAGAGTTGTAAGACCCTAAACCCAAGTGTACGGGTGTACACAAACGTCGGATAATCAAACTGGAATTAAACTGAAACAGACAGACTGCCCAGTCCATGGTGCGCGCCGCGCACGTCTAAGTGTGCATGCCGCGCACAGCTCCTGCAACAGAGATCTGTTTTTATATTTTTGAGTTAAATGATGGGCATTTTGGACTTTTCACTTGGGGTCAGTTTTAGGCCACAAAATGGCAGATTGGTGGACTCTCAAGTCCACAATCTTATCTTCATTCTCTCATCTTCAACCTCCAACCCTAGAGTGAGAAAGTGTTAGTGAGAGAAAGCTTGATTTGGAGGAGAAAGAGTTGGATTCTCACCAAAGCTCGGGTAATAAAGTTGTTCATCTTGTTCACGGCTACGTTGTGGTGGTATTGGTAAGTCCTAACTCCGAGATTTTATAGTTCGATTTAGTATTCATAATTGGGGTTTTGATTTGTGTGTTCTTGTGTAAACCCACTAGTGGATATTTGGGTGTTTGAGCTAGTAAATGGTGTTGATAACCATTGTTGGTGGGTTTTGGGTTGGATGATGAAATTGGTTAGTTGATAATCATTTTCGGGTGTTAATATCACTAGTTAACTTAGGTTAAAAGTGATTATTTGTGTAAACTTGCAAATGGGTGTTTTGACTTGAGATTTGGTCAAAATGGGTTTTGTGTAAATTGATGCAAGTAATGTGTTTTGATGATGAACCTTTGAGTAAATGGGTTGTTGAAACATAATCACTAGTCGATTGTGATTATGGGTATTTCGGGTGAGATTTTGACTTAGTCAAATTGGAAGTAAGTGCAATTGGGTTAATATTGCACTTATTGGTATTTTGGTTATAAGCTAGAGTGTTTAGCTTATTTGTTTGTGAATTACTTAGGTGATTTACATTGGACGGTTTGGAGCTCAAGTAGGATTGTTTTTCAAGAAATCGAGGTGAGTGGAATATTTATACGCTTATGTATATAATTTGGTTGCTTGCGTGCGAAGTGGTAAGTGACATCCGTTAGGACTCACTTTTCTTGGACCACAATTGAGTTGGGAAAATATAGTGAGTGATATCCATGTGGATAGCTCTTCGTCGGCTATATTCGGTTTGTGTATGTGGCGAACGATTAACGTTTGACCTATCACTCTTTGTCGGCCACGTGTTTGTGTGTGTGTTTGGAATGTGGTGAGTGATATCCGAAAGGAATGATTCTTTGTCGACCACAATTGGAGGTGAGCATGTGACGAGTGATTAATGTTTGACCTATCGCTCTACGTCGGTCACATGTGAGTATTTGGTTATGTGGCGAGTGATTAATGTTTGACCTATCGCTCTTCGTCGGCCACATGTGTGTATGGGTAAGTGGTGAGCGTTATCCGTTTGAGGATCCGCTCTTCGTTGGCCACTTATCGTGGGATGGTAAGCGGTTCCGCTTTTTGTCGGCCATCCTTGTGATTGAGGTAAGTGTTAACGTTTCGGTTGAACTTTTCGTCAGCCTCATGGTGCGTAGTGGTGAGTGGTTAATGTATTTGACCTACCGCTCTTCATCGGCCACGTACGCGCTGTGATGGGTGGTGAGTGGTTAACAATTTTGACCTACCGCTCTTCGTCGGCCACCATCGAGTCGAATGTCGACATTGTATATGTTGGGGTGTGCATGTTTCGTTAGTATTGCACGTATTATTGTTGAGATCTCTATGATAATGTTGTTAACTTGTTGTACGTACAATTTTACGTTTATTGCATTTTGCTATTGATTATTGTGTTGTTTGTGTAGGTGTATGCAAGTAATTGGATTATGTATGTATGCGTATAAGTATTGCATTCACTAAGCATTAGCTTACCCTCTCGTTGTTTACATTTTTAGGTTCGGAGGCGGACGTGGCAAGGGTATGCTCGGGATTAGATGATTTTCCCCTTTTGATGCTTGCTTGGATCACTTTTGGTATCGACTTAGGATTGGGTAGTTTATCCCCAAACATCATGCTCGTGGTTGTGTTTGGAACTTAAACTCATGTAGTCGAAAACTTGTATTTTGTACGAAAGTCGTAAAACGGCCGATGTGGGCCCGGTGTCGTAAATCTTGTTTCATTATTGAAACGTGTTAGTTTTACATATAATAAAATATTGTGAAAAGTATCTTATCTAAAAGTGTCAGGAAGTGGGTGATCTTTAATCGAAAAATGACAAAACCGGACAGAACTGATCAGGCCTTGTGCGCGCCGCGCACAATGGGTAGTGCGCGCCGCGCACCTTATCTGCATAAAAAAAATTAATATTTCGCATTTAAGGTCGGATAATGGGTTGGGTTGTTACACAAGCACAAAAACCTTTCTCAGTCTTTATCTAAACGAATTAAAAAAAAGAATGAAGAACAGGTACCTACCCTGTTCTTACTTCATTTTTCAATTTAAACAATTTTGTAATCAATTTCAAAAACTAAGATTGCAGGCTTGTTAGGAATCGTCTAGGTAATCTTTCTGTAAAGTTTCAGAACCCAATTTCATCTCATGAGTTTTAAATTGGAGGTCAAAGTTTTGATTTAAAAAGCCAACCATGTCTTCTGAGATCAAATTGGAGTTCTAAGAGTCGTTTCTGTTGAAATTGTTAGTCCATAAAGTTTCTTTATACAATTTAAAAGGTATATCATGTTGTAAGTTTAATCCAAAACTGGCTAGAAATTGAAAACACGATTTGGGTTTTAAGTGTTCTTCGTGACACTGTTATGTTTAAATCTGTTTATATTTTTTCTATTGTCTACCAATTGAGGGATCACAAGAGGTCGTTTTTAATTTAATAGCAAGTCTTAAATCAAGATTTAAATTCATTGTTAAGGTTGAATTATTCTGGTTAATCGAGTTTACAAAGGAGATGATAAAGGAATTAGGAAAAACAGAAAGGGTGGGTGTTATATATTTAATACGAGTAATAAATCAGAAAAACGTACACAGCAGAATGGTTAAGAGGTGATTCGGGTGAGTGGGAGGTCACGGGTTCGAGCCCGGTCCAGGGCATTTCTTTTTAGATAAAGCTTTTGAAAGGGTATACACTTATTTTTAATTCTATCATTATTATTATTCCTTATTATTACTAATATAAATATTAATATTATTATTATTATTATTATTATTATTATTATTATTATTATTATTATTATTATTATTATTATTATTATTATTATTATTATTATTAGTAATTATTATGATTATTATTAATGTTATTATTATTATAAATATAATTAATATTGTAATCATTATGATTATTATTATTGTTAGAATTAGTATTATAATTAGTATTATAATTATTATTATAAGTACCATAATTGTTGTTAACATTATAATTATAAGTATTATATCTATTATTATTATTATTACTATTATTATTATAAGTACTAATTATGACATTATTATCAAATTCAAAACTATAATATTATTATCTTGGATAGGTTTATAATACAAATTATTATCATTTTCATAAATATTAGTATTAGCATCTTTTTATAAATAATAGAACTGATAATATTAACATAAGTATTGTTATTTGTATTATCACGAGTATTATTATGTAAATTACTAAAATCAGTATTATAACTATCATTAATAATAAAATTAATATTTTCACAAGTATTATTATTAATATCACTATTATTATCATTAATAGAGTTATTATTAACATTATTACCTTTATTAGTAATATAAAGTATTAACGTTATTATTATTTTTGTCATTTTTAAAATTTTGATAGTATTACTATTATTACTATTTTTTTAACAAACAAATAATATATATATAAGGATATATTTAATACATATAACATAACAAAAATTAATATCTTTATATATAAAATGAATATATATATATATATATATATATATATATATATATATATATATATATATATATATATATATATATATATATATATATATATATATATATATATATATATATATATAATATTAATATAAAAAGGATATAACAAATAAATTTATATTTGTTAAATTACAATTATGTATATTAATAAATATACAAATGATATAGGTTCGTGAATTCAAGGCCAACCCTGCTTTGTTCAGTTGTTTAATGTCGTCATATGCATTTTTACTACAAAATAAAGTATCGTGTGAAATGTCCCGTTCTTATTGATTAAAAACGTTCCATATTAATTGATTTCGTTGAGAAGTTTTGACCTCTATATGAGACGTTTTTCAAAGACTGCATTCATTTTAAAACAAACCATAACCTTTATTTCATAAATAAAGGTTTAAAAAGCTTTACGTAGATTATCAAATAATGATAATCTAAAATATCCTGTTTACACACGACCATTACATAATGGTTTACAATACAAATATGTTACATCGAAATCAGTTTCTTGAATGCAGTTTTTACACAATATCATACAAACATGGACTCCAAATCTTGTTCTTATTTTAGTATGCAACAGCGGAAGCTCTTAGTATTCACCTGAGAATAAACATGCTTTAAACGTCAACAAAAATGTTGGTGAGTTATAGGTTTAACCTATATATATCAAATCGTAACAATAGACCACAAGATTTCATATTTCAATACACATCCCATACATAGAGATAAAAATCATTCATATGGTGAACACCCGGTAACCGACATTAACAAGATGCATATATAAGAATATCCTCATCATTCCGGGACACCCTTCGGATATGATATAAATTTCGAAGTACTAAAGCATCCGGTACTTTGGATGGGGTTTGTTAGGCCCAATAGATCTATCTTTAGGATTCGCGTCAATTAGGGTGTCTGTTCCCTAATTTTTAGATTACCAGACTTAATAAAAAGGGACATATTCGATTTCGATAATTCAACCATAGAATGTAGTTTCACGTACTTGTGTCTATTTTGTAAATCATTTATAAAACCTGCATGTATTCTCATCCCAAAAATATTAGATTTTAAAAATGGGACTATAACTGATAGTTAAAGCTAAGGGGTATAAAATACTATTAAATTTTACAAGGAAATACTATTAAATACGATACAATTTTACACAAGATATTTATTTATTTAGAGAATGGATATACTTAAACCTTGCTACAACACTTATAGGCAGTGTACCTAATCGTACAGTAGTGTAGTTTTTAGTAAGTCCGGTTCGTTCCACAGGGAAAATCTTTTAATCAAAGCTTAACGCTATATTAGTTTTATTTTATAAAAATACAAATATATATATAAGTAATATTATTATTATAAAGGGGGTTTTTACCGTTTAATGATCGGTTTTTCGATTTTAAAAACTTTAGTCGCGTAAAGTAAATAATGATAATGAAATTGCCATAAATGAAATTGCGATAAAATAAACTTGCGATAATTAAAAAGTACGATAATTAAAAGTGCAATTAAATACAATAACAAAAAAATAAAAGTGCGATAATTAGAAGTGCAATTAAATATAAAATAAAGGAAATTAAATATGAAATAAAAGAATTATGCTTATTTAAACTTCCGTAATCATGATGTTTGACGTGTTGATTTTAGTTTTATGCCCATGGGTTAATTGTCCTTTGTCCTGGATTATTTAATATGTCCGTCTGGTTTTTGTCCATAACAGTCCATCAGTCATAAATATAAAGTGCGAGTATCCTCGTCAAATTATCGTTATACCCGAAGTTAAATATTCCAACTAATTGGGGACTTAAACTGTAACAAGGTTTTATTACTTTGTTTATTAATTACACCAGGATATCAACTGCGTGTAACCCAATGTTTTAATACTTTGTTAACAATTACGCCAAGTGTCCTTGTACATAATTTCACCCCTGTTTTAATAATTCCATAGACTATTAATCCATTCCCGTGTCCGATTAAATGAACGATTATTCGTACATATAAATACCCCGCCCATCGTGTCCGATTGAGTGTATATGGTTATTTATAGGGACCTCCAATTCTAAACCTTTATATTAAAATTAACAAACTATCATTTAGTTAAAGAAATATAAAGCCCATTAATAGCCCATAGTCTAATTTCCACAAGTGTCGTTCTTTTGTCCAAACCCCAATTATGGAACAAAGCCCAATTACCCAATTTTAGTAATTAGCCCAACATCATGATTACTTCGTTTTAAATAAGCATAATAATAACTTAGCTACGAGACATTAATGTAAAAAGGTTGAACATAACTTACAATGATTAAAAATAGCGTAGCGTTACACGGACAGAATTTCGACTTACACCCTTACAACATTCGCTAACATACCCTTATTATTAGAATTATAGTTAAAATTAAAATTAAAATATAAATATAAATATATACTATGTATGAATGAGGAGAAGAAAAAGATGTGTTTTGTGTTACACCAAAGCTCGATTTTTATAGGCATGTGATCTGGAAAAGATGCTCATGCGATTGCATGAGCTTTACCCTTCAAGGCCATGCGATCGCATGGCCAGCTGGGGAGAGCCAAATTTGGTTGTTTTCTTCTGCCGACCTTTATTTAAATATAATATAATATATATATTAATTTTAAGAATTAATTATATATTATATTATATTCATATGCATAGTTGACTTGTAATTTTTAGTCCGTTGCGTCGAGCGTTGATAGTTGACTCTGGTCCCGGTTTTGAATTTTCGAACGTCCTTGCGAATAATTTAATATCTTGTACTTTGCGTTTTGAATCTTGTACTCTTGTAATTTTGAGACGTTTCTTATCAATAATTGGAACCTCATTGATTGTATTTTGTACTTTTGAGCTTTTTGGTCGTTTGCGTCTTCAACTCGTCGAATCTTCCTTTTGTCTTCACCTTTTATTATTTAAACGAATATCACTTGTAAATAGAACAATTGCAACTAAAAGCTTGTCTTTCTTGAGGAATAATGCTATGAAATATATGTTCATTTTTAGCATTATCAAATATTCCCACACTTAAGCGTTGCTTGTCCTCAAGCAATATAGTCTTGAAATACAAGAATCACTTCTTTATTCTTCACACTTTGTACATCAGTGATTTCTTTACGGCGGTATAAACAATGGTAGTAACGATGTGGTTTACAGTCCCACATGACCATAAAATTTAGATCCATTAAGGAAATTGGATCTTTATGAAAACATTTGATCTTTTGAAAATTAAGTCTAGTTTTTACCATAGATAAGTTTTCCGGAATAACCCTTCACCGGTGTTTGCAAAATATTTTTGTGGGTTTGGTGGGTTTCAGATTTGAAAATTTTAGCTCAAAACTTGTGGTTTTGTGTCACCCACTTGCTAACCTTGTATTAGGAAAGCAACACGTCCAGTATACTTGCTCCGTATATTACCTTTCGGTAAACTACCGTCCGGTTGTAAAGGAAAGCGTTGAACAAGCAACTGTTAAGGCAATGTCCCCTGACATGCTTTTAATTATGGTCTATAACGTGTTGGACGCAATTACTATCCTTTGTAGGAGCAATAGTAAAGCTCACCCTTATAATTTTCCGGTCTGGCACAAGGTCCTGTCTTTGACCATGCTATGCAACCACCGTTCTTACGGTTGACACCCGATTTGGTTCAGATGACCTAATGAATTCCAGGTGAATTCCTAGGATTTTACGTTCAATGGTAATGAACGCATTGAAAATGGGTTTTCAGAAAACAGATCGGTTTATAATTTGATCAAAATATTTTCTCGTTCAAGCTCGAGTTTAGATATCATTGAATTCCATGAGTTTGTAATTCTCAATCTTTAAGGTCAATCTCTAGGATTGAGTAATATCAGTCTTAAAAGCTAATTTTTGATCTTTAAAGGAGATTATCCTTTCTGGGGATCTGATTTATTAGTCTTATCAAGCTAATTTGCACGGTGCCCCCATTGTACGAGATAAATCCTTCTCATGGTTAGGATAAACCTAACCACTTGGCGACCCTGTTTGATGCTGAGGTCCGTGGATTTCCTGCTGATTTTAGTGATGACTTTTCTAGGTTTTTCGTCAACCTACAACTGGTCTGGACGACAACTTTATGACCTAAATCAAGAAGCGCGTGTCTTTTTCGGAAGACTTTACTTCCTTTAAATGATGGAATTGATTCATCGTGTAGATCCATCTTTCTTTCAAATATATTACAGTAAATCGGGTAAAACTGTTTAGTTTAGTCCAAAGCAAAAGTATCTTCAATTATTTGTTACAGAAATATGTGATATATGTTTAAGATAACTTGGTAATTTTTCCCACACTTGGCTTTTATTTTCCTTTTTATTGTCCTCTATTCCATTTTAAATGAATTTTAACATTTTGGTTTGTTTCTCAATTTATGTCCTTTCCGAGGTAACAATAATTTCGGTGTTAACACCTAGTTTTATCGTTCATAAATATGTATAAACATGATTTTGAGTTCATTTAATTGAAAATTTTGAAAAATTTTACTAGAATTGGGTAGTCAGTATATAAGACTAGGGCTGTTCTTTATCAGAGAGCACTATATTCTAATACAACTACTACTTTACTAGTATTTCTAATGGTAACCAAGTGTATAAAGTAAAAATTTTAAAATCCGAAAGAATTTAACCCCTTCCCACACTTAAGATCTAGCAATGCCCTCATTTGCAAGAAATCAGTAACAATTTAAATTATTGAGGGTGATTAGCGTAAAAATGATTAAATTTTACCAAAGTTTCCAAACATATTGGCGTTTGGTTGCTGAATGATAAATGGTGCATATCATTTGTTCATTTCGTCTGTTGTTACATCACATTTATTTGTCATCTTGTCGTCAAAATTAGTAGTTTTTGCTGAACTTAATGCCAGGCTTTGAAAATGCGTTGTTTTACCCTGTTTTGTACAATATACATACATACAAATATAAACATGCATGGCAATTTGAAATGGGACTTAATATCCCACTTTCAAATCCTAAATGTGAAATATTAGTACACAATAATAATAAAAATTATAAAAATTACATAAGTATATTCAATAACATAAGTTTAAACATGAATAAGTAAAAAGATAAAAACATAAAAATCATATAAATAACCAAATGGAACCAAATCAGTCTGGATAGGGGTTCCAGTTCATCTCATCAGGTGGGTTCCATTGTTGGTTATAGGTGTTCTGATAGGCTTGGTTATAGTAATACCGGTTAAAGGGTGGTCGGATATCGGGACTGTGTGGCAGAAAATGAGCAGGTCGAGTAGGTACATAGTTATTTGGTACCTGATATGATAGCTGGCTCATGATTTGGTGCTGATGAACTACCCAGCTATCGTGTTGGCGTCGCCTATAATCCTCGTATACTCGCTCGGAGTTCCACTGCTCGTACATACTATGTCTGGCCGCGTTCGTCATTGCTTCCTCATCTATACGAACGTGGACGTCAAGAATAGCATCTCGAAAGACATCCCTAATGTCTTCCGCCTCCTCCATTTCCTCGTCTGAGCCTCTCTCTACCTGAGGATGAGATCCCTCATAGGGTACTGCCTGGTTACGTCTACTTTTTAATACCTTAGCACCCACATAAACTTTCAATCCTAAGGGCTCAACCTGTTCTCTACAAAGCTGTAATGGACCCCCTTGGTTCCTATCAACACCTAAATACTCTCCAATGAGAGTAACAAAAATACCTCCTCTTATTATACTCCCGTCCTGCATTCCCTCTACCATTTTAGATAAATAAAAAGCAACACAGTAAGGGATATTGACAAAGCTTCTAGGATCCCGAATACACTTTAGGTAGAATAAATCATGTAAGGTAATTTTTTCTTTATTGTGACCTCTCTGTGTAATTGAGTTAGCCAAAAATCTATGAATAATACGAAGCTCGGCTCTGTCAATATGTGTATAGGAGTGTCCTCCTGCTCGTGTAAAAACATCAAAATGTGACATACGCCTCCAAATGGTGTCAGCGTCAAAGTTACTATCTACCCTTTCACCATAATGAATCAAATTTGTACAATCGGGTAATAGCAACTCACCAGGAGTATATATCTGTAAGGCCCTGGCCATGTCCAGCATGGACATTCTGTACATCCTACCGCCAAGGATAAACCTAAGAAATCTTCTATCATCTATTCTAACTATATTTGTATCAAGTGATACAGTACTCATCAACTCAACACACCATTCCTTATATACAGGTCTACGAATGGTGAAAAGATGTTCCCAATCTGTAAAAGAAGAACTGCCATACCTTTGTACCAAAAGCTGTCTAACACGGTCAGCTAGATGGACCGTTTCCAAAGGGGCCCAATCGATTACCCTTGGCACCTCTACATTTTTTGTTACCAATTTGAATTTGTTCCTTTGATATGTCTCGTAATCTCTCCATCTCCTATCAAATCTCAGATTAGGATGCAGAGTGTGCTCAGGAATCGTTGGGAATTCTACTAGCGGCCTCATTGGGAATACTATGAATTCATCAACAAACTGTACCGGATCATAATAAGGTATGTGCTGATCAGGCTGTTGTTGTGGTTCTTGTTCGTGTTGCATTTCTGGTTCTGGTTCTTGTGCTGGTGCTGGTGCTGGTCGTCTAGATGATGATGCTCCTGAACCTCCAGTATCAGCTTTCTGCAAAACACATTAAACACAAAATTTGTGCATCCAAATATGCATTAGTGTTAGCAAAATAACAACTTAAAACAATCATTATAACATGTTAAATCAAAATTAAACTTATACACATTTTCACAATTTTTCACAATTCTACACTTTTCAAATAAGCACATATGAAAATGTATACAATGTTCATAAGCTTTTAACTCAAATAACATGTCAAAATAGTCATTACTAATAATTAAACAAGTCTCAAATGGCAATTACATCAAATTAATCAAGTTCATGAATTTTGGACTTAAAAAGTCCACTTTAATCTCCAAAAATCATGTTTAGGATCAATGTTTGGATCATTTAACTACTTAAACATGTTACACTACTCAATTTAGCAATAATTCATGACGAAAATCGGCCATAACCTGTTTATATCAAAAAGCCCCAAATTGCTCAAGAACACAAACCCTAGATTTCTAAAAATTTTGAAGTTTTTGGCTTCAAATCATGTTAAATAGCATCAATCTAGGTTATACATGCATAAAATACTAACAATTTAACACTAATTACACTAGAAATTAACAAAATTGCATTAGGTAAAAAATTGGAATTTATCACAAAAACTAGCAAATTTATGAGTTTAGTGGTGTAATTTTTACCATTTTGCTAAAGAATGAGAATCTAGGCATGATTAGAGCAAGAAAAATGACGAATTACGGTGGAAAAATGATGAAATTTGGTGAGGTTTTGAGTGTTTTTTGTATATGTGTGTGTGTTTATGTGGAGAAGACAGAACAGCGAGCTGTATGTATCAGGCCAGATTTTTGCCTCCATGCGATCGCATGGAGGTATAGGGTGATTCCCATGCGATCGCATGGGTACCCGGCTACAGTGTTTTGCCCTTTTTTTTTTTTAAATAAAACCTTATACTTTATAAAACTTATAATTAATTAAATTTTAAAAATTTGTTTTCCTTTAGGAGCGAGGGTGTTTCGGATCAATGTCCTAGTCTGTTCCTTGACAAAATTTATAAAATTTGTCAAATCAAAGCGCGGTTTTAAAAGTAAAGATTTTTTTTGGGTTTTTTAATGTTTTTGGCATACTTTAATTCAATAAGATTAAAAATAATGATAATAAAAGTTCTCGTCCCTCCCTCGGGTAAAGCAATTTCGGTTCAATGACCTAGTCTTCAACTCACGACGAATTTTAAAAATCATATTTTTAACTTAGCAAAATAAAGTAAATTTTTGTTTTTAAATTCACACAACTTAAATTTAAAATATGCATAAAATTAAAAATTCACATTTTTTTTAAAAATTAAAAATTCACACCAAACTTATATTATATTTTTGTTTTTATCAATACAAACTTAAAAATATCAATTGTTCAAATATTTACAATTTTAAATATATTAATTTAAAAAGTTTACAATATTAATTTAAGATTATATATTAATTTTAAAAACATGGTAAAAATAAAATTAAAAATCTTTTTGGTCTTTTATCCCACTTTAATCAATCAAATATTATCAAAAATATGCGCCCCTCTTTTCGGTAAACTAATTTCGGTTTCATGACCTAATTTAACTCATGACGAATTTTTGAAATATTTTGGGTTGATTGATTAAAGATATTTATACCTTAAGAATAAACGTTAAATTTCGCAGTGATGTAATAAATTTTTATATGATATCAATAATTTCGGTCGCCAAACCTAATTTTATTCAATACCAATTTAATACTTTATAGCGAACAAATTAGCGTTTATTATCAAAAGGTTAAAAATAAAAATAAAAATAAAAACTGTACAGACTTATCTGTGAGATAGTATTCTTAGTTATATGATCTATCCCATTCATAAGATAGTCGGTTTAATTGGTTTTCCATAGCTACATAGGCGTAACCTCGAGCATTCAGTGTTTTTTCTTCTAAACATATGAACGGTCCGTCTCTGCATAAAGTAACAAATTCGGTGTTTGAATAGGTTTGATTATTTGAACATTTACCTCCATGTGACCATTTTCCGCATTTGTGACATCTTTCAAGGTGTCGTGCTCTTCTTTTCGCTGCTGATTTTGATTTTCCTTTACCAAATTGTAACTTATTATCTTCGCATCTGGATTCTTTTCTTACTTCGTCCAATCTTTCTCTGATTACTGATACTAGATCACTCGAAAGTGTGTCATTATTACGTTTAGTGATCAAAGCGTGTAGCATTAGACTATGGTTTAGTTCACAGGAACTCTTCATTTCCTAAAAAAAATAAAAATTCAGAATGGGGGGAGAAGACTAGTTCTTTAGGGTCTGATAGGGAAAGACCATTCGGGTTCCATTTTCGAGAACTACACGAAAACAGACAATCTAACTCTAACAGAAATACATATTATCCTTTAAAGACTTGATTCTCCCCACACTTAGTTAGCTGTGGTATCAAAATTGTGATTAACTTCATTGTCGATTTCCATCGGACTATCTATGTAATGTTTAACTCTGTGACCATTAACTTTAAATTCAATTCTATTTGAATTTATTAATTCTATCGTTCCGTATGGGAAAACTCTTTTGACTATGAATGGTCCAGACCATCTCGATTTCAATTTTCCAGGAAATAGCTTGAATCGTGAATTGAAAAGAAGAACTCTGTCTCCTTCTTTAAATTCTTTTGAACTTCTGATTCTTTTATCATGCCATTTCTTTGTTCTTTCTTTATAGATTAACGAATTTTCGTATGCTTCATGTCTTAATTCTTCTAATTCGTTTAATTAACTTAATCGTAGACGTCCAGCTTCATGTAAATCAAGATTACATGTCTTTAAAGTCCAAAATGCTTTGTGTTCAATTTATACTGGAAGATGACATGCTTTTCCATAAACAAGTCTAAAAGGTGTGGTTCCAATTGGAGTTTTGTAGGCTGTTCTAAAAGCCCAGAGTGCATCCTCCAATTTACTGGACCATTCCTTCGGATTTGATCCTACGATTTTTTCTAGAATACGTTTTAAAGCTCGGTTGGTATTTTTAACTTGTCCACTTGTTTGTGGATGATATGCGGTGGAGATTTTATGAGTTACTCCATATCTTTTAAGAACTTTCTCAAGTTGATTATTACAGAAATGAGTACCCCGATCACTTATTAAAGCTTTCGGTGTTCCAAACCTTGCAAAAAGACGTTTTAAAAAGTTGACTACAACTCGTGCATCGTTAGTCGGGAGAGCTTGTGCTTCCGCCCATTTAGATACATAATCAATGTCAACAAGAATGTAGAAATTATTATGAGATTTTGGAAATGGACCCATAAAGTCAATACCCCAAATGTCAAATACTTCACATACATGAATGATATTTTGTGGCATTTCGTCACGATGACTTATTTTTCCGACCCTTTGACAAGCATCACAGGATTTGCAAAGAAGGTGTGCGTCTTTGAAAATTGTAGGCCAATAGAATCCAGCATCGTAAACTTTTCTTGCTGTGAGCTGAGGCCCATAATGCCCTCCTGTTGGTCCTGTGTGACAATGGTTTAAGATTTGACTAGCTTCATCTCCGAATACACATCGGCGTATTATTCCATCGGGACAACTTTTAAACAAATGTGGATCTTCCCAGAAATAGTGTTTTATATCACTAAAGAATTTCTTTCGTTTTTGGTACGACAACCCTTTTTCAAGGAATCCACATACTAAGTAGTTTGCATAGTCTGCAAACCATGGAATTTCACTATAATCTATCTTCAATAGATATTCATCAGGAAAGTTGTCTTGTATGGCCGATTCATTTAGAACTTCTAATTCGGGATTTTCAAGACGAGAAAGATGATCAGCGGCGAGATTTTCTGCTCCTCTTTTATCTCGGATTTCAATATCGAACTCTTGTAAGAGTAAGATCCAACGGATTAATCTTGGTTTGGCATCTTGTTTCGAAAATAGGTATCTAAGAACAGAATGGTCGGTATAGACCACCGTTTTTGCTAGAACGAGATATGAACGAAATTTGTCAAAAGCAAAGACAATAGCAAGGAGTTCTTTTTCAGTAGTTGTGTAATTCGTTTGTGCTCCTTGTAACGTCTTACTAGCATAATATATAGGTTGAAATCGTTTTTCAATCCTTTGTCCTAAAACGGCTCCCATTGCAAAATCACTTGCATCGCACATTAGTTCAAACGGTAAATTCCAATTTGGTGTTATCATGATCGGCGCATTAGTGAGTTTCTCTTTAAGAATATTAAAAGATTTGATGCATTCATCTGAAAAGATGAATAGAGCATCCTTTTCTAGGAGTTTATTCATAGGAGTGGTAATTTTAGAAAAATCTTTTATGAAACGTCGGTAAAAACCGGCATGCCCTAGAAAACTCCTAACTCCTCTAACATTGGTGGGATGTGGAAGTTTAGCAATTACATCTACTTTAGCTCTATCCACTTCAATTCCTTCTTTTGAAATTTTATGTCCAAGAACGATGCATTCTTTAACCATGAAATGGCATTTCTCCCAATTAAGTACTAGATTTGATTGTTCGCATCTAATAAGCATTCGTTCAAGATTAACTAGACATGATTCAAATGTATCACCGAAAACTGAAAAGTCATCCATGAAAACTTCCATGCATTCTTCTATCATGTCGTGAAAAATCGCCATCATGCACCTTTGAAAGGTTGCAGGGGCGTTGCAAACTCCAAATGGCATGCGTTTATAAGCAAAAGTACCATAAGGGCACGTGAACGTGGTTTTCTCTTGATCTTCGGGTGCTATTGGAATTTGAAAATATTCGAAAAATCCATCTAGAAAACAATAGTAACTGTTTCCGGCTAATCTTTCCAACATTTGATCAATAAAAGGTAAAGGAAAGTGATCTTTTCTGGTGGCGTCATTCAATTTTCTATAATCAATACATACACGCCATCATGTTACAGTCCTAGTAGGAATAAGCTCATTTTTTTCATTTGTAATGACAGTCATGCCACCCTTCTTAGGCACGCATTGAACTGGGCTTACCCATGGACTATCAGAAATTGGATAAATTAAACCTGTATCTAGCAGTTTAATTATTTCTTTTTTAACAACATCTTGCATATTCGGATTTAGTCTTCGTTGGCGTTGCACATACGTTTTATGACCTTCTTCCATAAGGATTTTATGTGTGCAATATGAAGGACTTATTCCTTTAATATCATGAATCTTCCATGCAATGGCTGGTTTATGAGCTTTCAATACAGAAATGAGTTGTGATTTCTCATTTTCAGTAAGAGAAGACGATATTATTACAGGTAATTCAGATTCACCATGTAAATAAGCGTATTCCAAATGGTTTGGAAGTGGCTTTAACTCTAATTTCGGAGGTTCTTCTATCGATGATTTATCTCGATATCTGTCTTCTTCTTTTAGCATTTGAATTTCTTCTGTTGTTGGTTCATATCCATTAGCTATTAGTGTAGCTAACATTTCAGCTTCATCAATTGGTTCATTACCTTCTCCTAAAGAACATTCTCCTGTTCCTTGTAATTCTGAAAATTCTTCTAACAATTCTGCATGTGAATCTATAGTTTGAATATAATAACATGTATCATCTGCAGATTGCGGTTGTTGCATTGCTCTATCAACTAAAAAGGTAACACTCTCGTCCTCTATACTTAGGGTCAATTTCTTACCGAACATGTCTAGCATTACTTTAGCCGTGTTTTAGAATGGTCTTCCTAATATGAGAGGAACTTGAGAATCTTCTTCCATGTCCAGAACAACAAAATCTACTGGAAATACTAAAGTACCAACTTTAACTAGCATATTCTCCATTATCCCTCTAGGATATTTTATTGATCGATCGGCTAGTTGTATACTTATTCTGGTTGGTTTCAATTCTCCAAGGTCTAGTTTAGTGTATAGTGAATACGGCATTAAATTTATACTAGCACCTAAGTCTGCCCATGCTTCTATTGAACTAAGACTACCCAGAAAACATGGAATTGTGAAACTTCCTGGATCAGATAGTTTTTCTGGTATCTTATTCAACAGTACTGCTGAACAATTAGCATTCATAGTAACAGCCGAGAGTTCTTCCATTTTCTTTCTATTTAAGATTAGATCTTTCAAGAATTTAGCATATCTAGGCATTCTTGAAATCACATCAATGAAAGGAAGATTTACATTTATCTTTTTAAACATATCCAAGAATTTGGATTGCTCGGCTTCAAGTTTCTCTTTTTTCATTTTACTCGGGTAAGGAAGTGGTGGTTGGTATGGTTTAACATAAGGTTTAGCCTTAACTGTGTTATCTTCATTAACCTTTTCAACTACCGGTTCTTTTTCCTTATCTTGATCAGGTTGTGGTTCTTGTGGAGTAGGAATAGCTTCATCAGAAGTTACAGGTATTTCAGGTGGTTTAAGTGTTGTACCACTTCTTGTGGTAATGGCTTTAGCTGTTTCATTCCGGGGGTTAGCATTTGTATCACTAGGTAAACTTTCCAGTTTTCTTTCACCTATTAACCTTGCTAGGTTACTTACTTCTTGTTCCAAATTTTGAATAGAAGCTTGTTGATTTCTAAATGCTTGAGCATTTTGTTCATTAGTTTGTTTTTGAGATGTGAAAAACTGCGTTTGAGTTTCAACTAGCTTTGTCATCATATCTTCTAAATTCGGCTTTTTATCCTCGGTTTGTGGTGGTTTGTTTTGAAAATTAGCTCTTTGCTGATTGTAAGTATTATTGGATACTTGTTGATTGCTAGGACCTTGTTGGTTGTTGTATGGAATATTTCGATTATAATTCTGGTTTTGATTGTAGATCGGTCTTGGCGGTTGATAATTATTCTGATAATTATTTCCAGGCCTTTGGTTTATGTATGAAATATTCTCTCTTTGTTCCATTGTTAGTTCAATACTAAGACAATCTTTTGTCAAATCTGGTCCTCCACACTTCTCACAACTAATTCGTATTGAGTGTATATCCTTAGTCATCTTTTCCATTCGTCTCTCGACAGCATCTATCTTTGCAGAAATGGAATCTAAGTCATGGCTAGATCGGCTCTAGCTGCTTTAGATGATCTAACGATATCTTTTTCTTTGTGCCACTCATGTGAGTGGGAAGCAGTGTTATCAATAATTTTGTAAGCATCAGTTTCGGTTTTCTTCATAATAGAACCACTAGCTGCTATATCTATGTCTTTTCTTGTAGTGATGTCGCATCCTTGGTAGAATATTTGTACTATTTGACAGGTGTCTAAACCATGTTGCGGACATCCTCTTAATAACTTTCCAAATCTTGTCCACGCCTCATATAGAGTTTCATTCGGCTTCTGTGTGAACGTAACAATTTCTCCTTGAAGTCTTACGGCTTTAGATGCCGGAAAGAATTGTTTAAGAAATTTTTCAACTAAAACGTCCCATGTATCAATCACCCCTTCAGGTAACGATTCCAACCAATCTTTGGCTTCTCCCTTTAAAGTCCAGGGAAATAACATGAGATATATCTGTTCATCCTCCACTTCTCGGATTTTAAATAGTATGCAGATCCTATTAAAGGTACGAAGATGTTCATTTGGATCTTCCTTCGGTGCACCACTAAATTGGCATTGATTAGTCACCATGTGTAGAATTTGTCCTTTGATTTCATAATCTGGCGCATTAATGTCAGGATGAGTAATTGCGTGACCTTGGCCAGTGCGTTTAGCTCTCATTCGGTCTTCCATACTTAAAGGTTCCAGATTCTCCATAAATGAATTTGTTGAATCGGAATCACTAGAGGATTCTGATTTAATGGTTCGTTCATCAACAATCTCTGTTTGAATTATTGGTAGTTCCGGAGGAAAAATAAATGGTTCAGGATCTACGAATTGTCCCTGAATATTCTCCGGATTCTCAATTGTGAGGTCGGGTTCAAAAAATGGATTATCGGAAATTTGAACTGGAGTACTTGGTTGACTGGATGACGATTCTAAAGAAAAATCAACGGCGGTAATATTAGCTAGATGTCTTGATCGAGTTACAGGTGGTGAACGTACAAAAGGTGGTGAACGTCTTACTCGGTGCATTCACTGAATATCCTATTAGTTTTTTTAAAAGGAAAGAAAAATTATATAAGTTATCAAATTAATAGACTTTTCTGATTTTGCCCACGTTTCGAATAGTCAAAAGATGCAGCAGAGGGGCAGGATTCGTTTGGTCTCAATATAATTGAGGACTGTTTGGCTCCAATAACCCGGTCCACGTACAAATCCAACTATTACTACGAACCAGAAAATTTTGATGTCTATCAATTTAACCACTTAAAATAAATTTTCGTAATTTTAAGAAATTTAGATAAGAAGTAGAAAAAAAATCTATGTCCTAAAACTAGAATTGCGAGAAATAAGAAGGAAAAAGAGCGCGTCGAAAAAGGTCGAAAAAGAAAAGATCAAAAAAATAAAAGGCGTCGAAAAATAAGAAATAATAAAAAAAATGACTTATAGAACTTAAAAACACTCGACTAACCCAACCTTATTACTATCACTAACTTAAAATTATAATCGCAAATTGAGATTACTAATTGGAATGATAATTGATACATAGGTAAAAGGCGTCTAAAAATATTAAAGCTTACAAGTAAAACTGTATCCCAAATGGCAATATCTTAAAAAGGTACTAAAACTTAAAAACGCGTCGCAAAATTCTAAAGCACCTAAATCTTAGTCTAAAGAAAAAGCACTTAAGGAATTTTACGGCAAAGCCTAAAAATCTAGAAATAAAAATAACTATGGCAAAAACTATGTTTAAAAACTAAATACGAGCGAAAAATACAAATATTACACTAAAAACAATTAAAAAAAATAAAATATAAAAATATACTAAAAGTTGTAAAAAGGACAATTTTTTATAAAAATATTATTTTTATATTATTTATTTTATAAAACTATTAATTTTATAAACTAATTAAACTAATTATACTAAATAATATAAATAATAAAATAACTAAACTAAATAATATAATATATATAACCTAATTAGGGTTTATTAAATAATAATAATAATACACCGTAATTAATGCAGTTAGGGTTTCTTGTTGGCCTGTCAGACACTCTCATGCGATCGCATGAGCTTATGCCTTCGGGCTCATGCGATCGCATGAGCCAGGATTTTGGGCCAGGTTACGGGCTGCTACAGTAGCAGGCCCGAGAGTTTATTTATTTATTTATTTTTTATTTTGCTGTGCTTATTTTTTCTGTTTTAAATATTTATATAATATATTTTTATAAATTAAATAAAACTTATATTTTTATAAAATAAATATAAAGAAAATTTTTATATAACTTATAAACTCTTAAAAATATTTATATTTTTGTTTTTCTTTTTATATTTTCGAATATTTAAAACGTATTTTTACAAAAGCGTATTTTTTTATAAAAGTAAACTAAAAAGAAAAATCTTTTTTTTTATATATATTAGCGTTGCGCTTCCGGCTTTTAAGCTACATTGTCCCCGGCAGCGGCGCCAAAAATACTTGATAGTTAAAGCTAAGGGGTATAAAATACTATTAAATTTTACAAGGAAATACTATTAAATACGATACAATTTTACACAAGATATTTATTTATTTAGAGAATGGATATACTTATACCTTGCTACAACACTTATAGGCAGTGTACCTAATCGTACAGTAGTGTAGTTTTTAGTAAGTCCGGTTCGTTCCACAGGGAAAATCTTTTAATCAAAGCTTAACGCTATATTAGTTTTATTTTATAAAAATACAAATATATATATAAGTAATATTATTATTATAATGGGGGGTTTTTACCGTTTAATGACCGGTTTGTCTATTTTAAAAACTTTAGTCGCAGTTAAAACAAAATGTAAAATATTGAATAAATAAAAGACTTAATTTAAAGCGTAAAGTAAATAATGATAATGAAATTGCGATACATGAAATTGCGATAAAATAAACTTGCGATAATTAAAAAGTACGATAATTAAAAGTGCAATTAAATACAATAACAAAAAAATAAAAGTGCGATAATTAGAAGTGCAATTAAATATAAAATAAAGGAAATTAAATATGAAATAAAAGAATTATGCTTATTTAAACTTCCGTAATCATGATGTTTAACGTGTTGATTTTAGTTTTATGCCCATGGGTTAATTGTCCTTTGTCCTGGATTATTTAATATGTCCGTCTGGTTTTTGTCCATAACAGTCCACCAGTCATAAATATAAAGTGCGAATATCCTCGTCAAATTATGCTTATACCCGAAGTTAAATATTCCAACTAATTGGGGACTTAAACTGTAACAAGGTTTTATTACTTTGTTTATTAATTACACCAGGATATCAACTGCGTGTAACCCAAGGTTTTAATACTTTGTAAACAATTACGCCAAGTGTCCTTGTACATAATTTCACCCCTATTTTAATAATTCCATAGACTATTAATCCATTCTCGTGTCCGGTTAAATGAACGATTAT
Source organism: Rutidosis leptorrhynchoides (assembly GCF_046630445.1). Classification (NCBI taxonomy): domain Eukaryota; kingdom Viridiplantae; phylum Streptophyta; class Magnoliopsida; order Asterales; family Asteraceae; genus Rutidosis; species Rutidosis leptorrhynchoides. The sequence continues at coordinate 106,529,277 of NC_092338.1, read as the reverse complement.
TCATACATATAAATACCCCGCCCATCGTATCCGATTGAGTGTATATGGTTATTTATAGGGACGTCCAATTGTAAACCTTTATATTAAAATTAACAAACTATCATTTAGTTAAACAAATATAAAGCTCATTAATAGCCCATAGTCTAATTTCCACAAGTGTCGTTCTTTTCTCCAAACCCCAATTATGGTACAAAGCCCAATTACCCAATTTTAGTAATTAGCCCAACATCATGATCACTTCGTTTTAAATAAGCATAATAATAACTTAGCTACGAGACATTAATGTAAAAAGGTTGAACATAACTTACAATGATTAAAAATAGCGTAGCGTTACACGAACAGAATTTCGACTTACACACTTACAACATTCGCTAACATACCCTTATTATTAGAATTAAAATTAAAATTAAAATTAAAATATAAATATAAATATATACTACGTATGAATGAGGAGAAGAAAAAGATGTGTTTTGTATTACACCAAAGCTCGATTTTTATAGGCCTGTGATCTGGAAAAGATGCTCATGCGATCGCATGAGCTTTACCCTTCAAGGCCATGCGATCGCATGGCCAGCTGGGGAGAGCCAAATTTGGTTGTTTTCTTCTGCCGACGTTTATTTAAACGTAATATAATATATATATTAATTTTAAGAATTAATTATATATTATATTATATTCATATGCATAGTTGACTTGTAATTTTTAGTCCGTTGCGTCGAGCGTTGAGAGTTGACTCTGGTCCCGGTTCCGGATTTTCGAACGTCCTTGCGAATAATTTAATATCTTGTACTTTGCATTTTGAATCTTGTACTCTTGTAATTTTGAGATGTTTCTTATCAATAATTGGAACCTCATTGATTGTATTTTGTACTTTTGAGCTTTTTGGTCGTTTGCGTCTTCAACTCGTCGAATCTTCTTTTTGTCTTCACCTTTTATTATTTAAACGAATATCACTTGTAAATAGAACAATTGCAACTAAAAGCTTGTCTTTCTTGAGGAATAATGCTATGAAATATATGTTCGTTTTTAGCATTATCAATAACTCACTTTCACAGATTTTTTACTTCGTCGGGAAGTAAGACTTGGCCACTGGTTGATTCACGAACCTATAACAATATATACATATATATCAAAGTATGTTCAAAATATATTTACAATACTTTTAATATATTTTGATGTTTTAAGTTTATTAAGTCAGTTGTCCTCGTTAATAACCTACAACTATTTGTCCACAGTTAGATGTACAGAAATAAATCGATAAATATTATCTTGAATCAATCCACGATCCAGTGTATACGTATCTCAGTATTGATCACAACTCAAACTATATATATATTTTGGAATCAACCTCAACCCTGTATAGCTAACTCCAACATTCACATATAGAGTGTCTATGGTTGTTCCGCAATATATATATATATAGATGGGTCAACATGATAGGTCGAAACATTGTATATGTGTCTATGGTATCTCAAGATTACATAATATAAAATATAAGTTGATTAGGTTATGGTTAGAATAGATTTATTACTAACTTTCACGTAGGTAAAATGAGTAGTTTTTATTAATCTTGTTTTACTCGCCATTTCTTCGTTTCTAATCCGTTTTGAGTGATTCCAGTGGCCACGGTTTCGTATTGAACTTAAATTTATGAATATAAATAGAAAAAAGTATAAGTTTATAGTCGGAAATACAAGTTACAAGTCGTTTTTGAAAGAGGTAGTCATTTCCGTCGAAAGAACGACGTCTTGATGACCATTTTGAAAAACATACTTTCACTTTGAGTTTAACCATGATTTTTGGATATAGTTTCATGTTCATAAGAAAAATCATTTTTCCAGAAGTATAGCTTTTAAATCAAAGTTCTTCTTAGCTTTTAATTATCCCAACCAAAACAGCCCCCGGTTTTACTACGACGGCGTATATCCAGTTTTATGGTGTTTATCGTGTTTTCGGGTTTTAAATCATTAAGTTAGCATATCAAATAGATATAGAACATGTTTTTAGTTGATTTTAAAAGTCTAGTTAGAAGGATTAACTTTATTTGCGAACAAGTTTAGAATTAACTAAACTATGTTCTAGTGATTACAAGTTTATAACGTTGAATAAGACAGCTTTTTATGTATGAATCGAATGATGTTATGAACATAATTACTACCTCAAGTTCCTTGTATAAACCTACTGGAAATGAGAAAAATGGATCTAGCTTCAAAGGATCCTTGGATGGCTTGAAATTTCTTGAAGCAGAATCATGACACGAAAACAATTTCAAGTAAGATTTCCACTCGAAATAAGATTGTTATAGTTATAGAAATTGAATTAAAGTTTGAATATGATTATTACCTTGTATTAGAAAGATAAACTACTGTAAGTAACAAAGGTTTCTTGATCTTGGATGATTACTTGGAATGTATTTAGAAAACTTGGAAGTAAATTTGCAATCTTGGAAATATTCTTGATTTTATGAAACTAGAACTTTTGGAATTTATGAAGAACACTTAGAACTTGAAGATAGAACTTGAGAGAGATCAATTAGATGAAGAAAATTGAAGAATGAAAGTGTTTGTAGGTGTTTTTAGTCGTTGGTGTATGGATTAGATATAAAGGATATGTAATTTTGTTTTCATGTAAATAAGTCATGAATGATTACTCATATTTTTGTAATTTTATGAGATATTTCATGCTAGTTGCCAAATGATGGTTCCCACATGTGTTAGGTGACTCAAATGGGCTGTTAAGAGCTGATCATTGGAGTGTATATACCAATAGTACATACATCTAAAAGCTGTGTATTGTACGAGTACGAATACGGGTGCATACGAGTAGAATTGTTGATGAAACTGAACGAGGATGTAATTATAAGCATTTTTGTTAAGTAGAAGTATTTTGATAAGTGTCTTGAAGTCTTTCAAAAGTGTATGAATACATATTAAAACACTACATGTATATACATTTTAACTGAGTCGTTAAGTCATCGTTAGTCGATCCATGTAAGTGTTGTTTTGAAACCTTTAGGTTAACGATCTTGTTAAGTGTTGTTAACCCAATGTTTATAATATCAAATGAGATTTTAAATTATTATATTATCATGATATTATGATGTATAAATATCTCTTAATATGATATATATACATTAAATGTCGTTACAACGATAATCGTTACATATATGTCTCGTTTCAAAATCATTAAGTTAGTAGTCTTGTTTTTACATATGTAGTTCATTGTTAATATACTTAATGATATGTTTACTTATCATAATATCATGTTAACTATATATATATCCTTATATATGTCATCATATAGTTTTTACAAGTTTTAACGTTCGTGAATCACCGGTCAACTTGGGTGGTCAATTGTCTATATGAAACCTATTTCAATTAATCAAGTCTTAACAAGTTTGATTGCTTAACATGTTGGAGACACTTAATCATGTAAATAACAATTTCATTTAATATATATATAAACATGGAAAAGTTCGGGTCACTACAGTACCTACCCGTTAAATAAATTTCGTCCCGAAATTTTAAGCAGTTGGAGGTGTTGACGTATCTTCTGGAAATAAATGCGGGTATTTCTTCTTCATCTGATCTTCTCATTCCCAGGTGAACTCGAGTCCTCTACGAGCATTCCATCGAACCTTAACAATTGGTATCTTGTTTTGCTTAAGTCTTTTAACCTCACGATCCATTATTTCGACGGGTTCTTCGATGAATTGAAGTTTTTCATTGATTTGGATTTCATCTAATGGAATAGTGAGATCTTCTTTAGCAAAACATTTCTTCAAATTCGAGACGTGGAAAGTGTTATGTACAGTCGCGAGTTATTGAGGTAATTCAAGTCGGTAAGCTACTGGTCCGACACGATCAATAATCTTGAATGGTCCAATATACCTTGGATTTAATTTCCCTCGTTTACCAAATCGAACAACGCCTTTCCAAGGTGCAAATTTAAGCATGACCATCTCTCCAATTTCAAATTCTATATCTTTTCTTTTAATGTCAGCGTAGCTCTTTTGTCGACTTTGGGCGGTTTTCAACCGTTGTTGAATTTGGATGATCTTCTCGGTAGTTTCTTGTATTATCTCTGGACCCGTAATCTGTCTATCCCCCACTTCACTCCAACAAATCGGAGACCTGCACTTTCTACCATAAAGTGCTTCAAACGGCGCCATCTCAATGCTTGAATGGTAGCTGTTGTTGTAGGAAAATTCTGCTAACGGTAGATGTCGATCCCAACTGTTTCCAAAATCAATAACACATGCTCGTAGCATGTCTTCAAGCGTTTGTATCATCCTTTCGCTCTGCCCATCAGTTTGTGGATGATAGGCAGTACTCATGTCTAGACGAGTTCCTAATGCTTGCTGTAATGTCTGCCAGAATCTTGAAATAAATCTGCCATCCCTATCAGAGATAATAGAGATTGGTATTCCATGTCTGGAGACGACTTCCTTCAAATACAGTCGTACTAACTTCTCCATCTTGTCATCTTCTCTTATTGGCAGGAAGTGTGCTGATTTGGTGAGACGATCAACTATTACCCAAATAGTATCAAAACCACTTGCAGTCCTTGGCAATTTAGTGATGAAATCCATGGTAATGTTTTCCCATTTCCATTCTGGGATTTCGGGTTGTTGAAGTAGACCTGATGATTTCTGATGCTCAGCTTTGACCTTAGAACACGTCAAACATTCTCCTACGTATTTAGCAACATTGGCTTTCATACCCGGCCACCAAAAATGTTTCTTGAGATCCTTGTACATCTTCCCCGTTCCAGGATGTATTGAGTATCTGATTTTATGAGCTTCTCTAAGTACCATTTCTCTCATATCTCCAAATTTTGGTACCCAAATCCTTTCAGCCCTATACCGGGTTCCGTCTTCCCGAATATTAAGATGCTTCTCCGATCCTTTGGATATTTCATCCTTTAAATTTCCCTCTTTTAAAACTCCTTGTTGCGCCTCCTTTATTTGAGTAGTAAGGTTATTGTGAATCATTATATTCATAGATTTTACTCGAATGGGTTCTCTGTCCTTCCTGCTCAAGGCGTCGGCTACCACATTTGCCTTCCCCGGGTGGTAACGAATCTCAAAGTCGTAATCATTCAACAATTCAATCCACCTACACTGCCTCATATTCAGTTGTTTCTGATTAAATATGTGCTGAAGACTTTTGTGGTCGGTATATATAATACTTTTGATCCCATATAAGTAGTGCCTTCAAGTCTTTAATGCAAAAACAACCGCGCCTAATTCCAAATCATGCGTCGTATAATTTTGTTCGTGAATCTTCAATTGTCTAGACGCATAAGCAATCACCTTCGTTCGTTGCATTAATACACAACCGAGACCTTGCTTTGATGCGTCACAATAAATCACAAAATCATCATTCCCTTCAGGCAATGACAATATAGGTGCCGTAGTTAGCTTTTTCTTCAATAACTGAAACGCTTTCTCTTGTTCATCCTTCCATTCAAATTTCTTCCCTTTATGCGTTAATGCAGTCAAGGGTTTTGCTATTCTGGAAAAGTCTTGGATGAACCTTCTATAGTAACCAGCTAGTCCTAAAAACTGGCGTATGTGTTTCGGAGTTTTCGGGGTTTCCCACTTTTCAACAGTTTCTATCTTTGCCGGATCCACCTTAATACCTTCTTTGTTCACTATGTGACCGAGGAATTGAACTTCTTCCAACCAAAATGCACACTTTGAAAATTTAGCGTACAATTCTTCCTTCCTCAATACTTCTAACACCTTTCTCAAATGTGCACCGTGTTCTTGGTCATTCTTTGAGTAAATAAGTATGTCATCAATGAAAACAATGACAAACTTGTCAAGGTATGGTCCACACACTCGGTTCATAAGGTCCATGAACATAGCTGGTGCATTAGTTAAACCAAACGGCATGACCATAAACTCGTAATGACCGTAACGTGTTCTGAAAGCAGTCTTTGGAATATCATCTTCTTTCACCCGCATTTGATGATACCCGGAACGTAAGTCAATCTTTGAATAAACAGACGAGCCTTGTAGTTAATCAAATAAGTCGTCGATTCTCGGTAGAGGGTAGCAGTTCTTGATGGTAAGTTTGTTTAACTCTCGGTAGTCGATACACAACCTGAATGTACCATCTTTCTTCTTGACAAACAAAACAGGAGCTCCCCACGGTGATGTGCTTGGTCAAATGAAACCACGCTCTAAAAGTTCTTGTAATTGGCTTTGCAGTTCTTTCATCTCACTGGGTGCGGGTCTGTAAGGAGCACGAGCTATTGGTGCAGCTCCTGGTACAAGATCTATTTGAAATTCAACGGATCGATGTGGGGGTAATCCCGGTAATTCTTTCGGAAATACATCGGGAAATTCTTTTGAGACGGGAACATCATTGATGCTCTTTTCTTCAATTTATACTTTCTCGACGTGTGCTAGAACAGCATAGCAACCTTTTCTTATTAGTTTGTGTGCCTTCAAATTACTAATAAGATGTAGCTTCGTGTTGCCCTTTTCTCCGTACACCATTAAGGGTTTTCCTTTTTCTCGTATAATGCGAATTACATTTTTGTAACAAATGATCCCTGCTTTCACTTCTTTCAACCAGTCCATACCGATTATCACATCAAAACTCCCTAACTCTACTGGTATCAAGTCAATCTTAAATGTTTCGCTAATCAGTTTAATTTTCGATTCCGACATATATTATATGCTGAAATTAATTTACCATTTGCTAATTCGAGTAAAAATTTACTATCCAAAGGCGTCAATAGACAACTTAATTTAGCACAAAAATCTCTACTCATATAGCTTCTATCAGCACCCGAATCAAATAAAACGTAAGCAGATTTATTGTCAATAAGAAACGTACCCGTAACAAGCTCTGGGTCTTCCTGTGCCTCTGCCGCATTAATATTGAAAACTCTTCCGCGGCCTTGTCCATTCGTGTTCTCCTGGTTCGGGAAATTTCTAATAATGTGGCCCGGTTTTCCACATTTATAACAAACTACATTGGCATAACTTGCTCCGACACTACTTGCTCCGCCATTACTCGTTCCGACACCATTTGTTCCTTTCGTTCTGTTAACCCTTGGTCCGTAGACCTCACAGTTCACCGCGCTATGACCATTTCTTTTACACTTGTTGCAAAATTTGGTGCAAAACCCCGAGTGATAGTTTTCACACCTTTGACATAGCTGCTTCTTATTGTTGTTGTTGTTGCGGTTGTTATTGTTGTTGGGATGATTGTTGTAGTTGTTGTTGTTGTTGTTGTTGTTGTTGTTATTGTTGTTGTTGTTGTTGTTGTTGGGCCGTTTGTTGTAGTTGCGATTGATGTTGCGATTATTGGGATAATTATTGCGATTATTGTTGTAATTGCTGTTGTTGTTGTATTGGTGATTCTTATCACCGTTTTCCTCCCACTTTCTTTTGACTTGCTTCACATTGGCCTCTTCAGCAGTCTGTTCTTTAATTCTTTCTTCAATCTGGTTCACTAGTTTGTGAGCCATTCTACATGCCTATTGTATGGAGGCGGGCTCGTGTGAACTTATATCTTCTTGGATTCTTTCCGGTAATCCTTTCACAAACGCGTCGATCATCTCTTCCTCATCTTCGAACGCTCCCGGACACAATAGGCATAGTTCTGTGAATCATCTTTCGTACGTGGTAATATCAAATCCTTGGGTTCGTAACCCTCTAAGTTCTGTCTTGAGCTTATTGACCTCGGTTCTGGGATGGTACTTCTCATTCATCAAGTGTTTGAATGCTGACCACGGTAGTGCGTAAGCATCATCTTGTCCCACTTGCTCTAGATAGGTATTCCACCATGTTAACGCAGAACCTGTGAAGGTATGTGTAGCGTACTTCACTTTGTCCTCTTCAGTACACTTACTTATGGCAAACACCGATTCGACCTTCTCGGTCCACCATTTCAATCCGATCGGTCCTTCGGTTCCATCAAATTCCAAAGGTTTACAGGCAGTGAATTCTTTGTAGTTGCATCCTACACGATTTCCTGTACTGCTAGATCCAAGGTTATTGTAGTTATGTAGTGCAGCCTGTACTGCGGCTATGTTTGAAGCTAGAAAAGTACGGAATTCCTCTTCATTCATATTCACGGTGTGTCGAGTAGTCGGTGCCATTTCCTTCAAAATAGTCAAATGGAACAAGTTAATCATACAGAATATTAAGAGTAGTTAAAGTATTTCGTAGCATAATATGAACTTATTTATAAAAGCTTTTTCTTCATATTAGCGTTTTATAAGTTTAAATTCAGGTAGTACCTACCCGTTAAGTTCATACTTAGTAGCTAATATACAATTCAACTACTACAATTCTATATGAAAAACTGATTATAATAATATTTCGCGTTCAAACTTTTATACAATATTTTACAAACTTACAATACCGCTTATTTTATATAAAGCATGAATTATAGCACACAATAACTTTGATACAAGATAGTTGTGAAGATAATTCTAGCTAGTACACAAGTCATTCAGCAAAGGCAATAAAGACACGTAATTCATACGTCCAGAAACAAGTCATGCATTCCAGTTTTACTAGGACTACTTCCCATCCTTGGTCTTGTGGAACATAACCGTTATGGCCGTTGATAAGACAGCGTGTTGTAACGTCATCAAAGGGACGAGGGTTATGTAATGTCCAACAGTCCCGTAAGAATCTAAAAACCTTGTTTCTCACCCCAACTACTGAGTCCGTTACTTGTGGAAATGTTTTGTTTAATAGTTGTAGCCCGATGTTCTTGTTCTCACTTTGGTGAGAAGCGAACATTACTAATTCGTAAGCATAACATGCTTCTTTATGTTGCATGTTAGCCGCTTTTTCTAAATCACGAAGTCCTATGTTCGGATACATTGAGTCAAAATAATTTCTTAACCCGTTGTGTAAAATAGCACTTGGGTTCCCCGCAATATATGCGTCAAAGTAAACACATCGTAACTTATGGGTTTCCCAATGTGATATCCCCCATCTTTCAAACGAAAGTCTCTTATAAACCAAGGCATTCTTGGAATGTTCTTCGAATGTCTTACAAACTGATTTTGCCGTAAATAGTTGTGCCGAAGAATTCTGACCGACTCTAGACAAGATTTCATCAATCATGTCTCCGGGTAGGTCTCTTAAAATATTGGGTTGTCTACCCATTTTGTGTTTTTATACTGTAAAATAGACAAGAGTTAGATTCATAAAAAAAAATACTTATTAATACAAGCAATTTTTACATATATCATAAAGCATAAGCACACTATATTTCATATATTACACCATACGAATACAACTATCTTATTCCGACTCGCTCATTTCTTCTTCTTCAGTTTTGGTTCGTTTTGCCAAGTTTCTAGGGATATATGATGTTCCCCTAATACTAGCTGTCGTTTTCCACAACGGTTTAGAAAAACCTGGTGGTTTAGAGGTTCCCGGGTCATTGTTACAACTTAAGGACTTCGGGGGTTGACGATACATATAAAGTTCATCGAGGTTGGAATTAGATTTCTCTATTTTTATGCCCTTTCCCTTATTATTTTCTTTTGCCTTTTTAAATTCAGTTGGGGTAATTTCTATAACATCATCGGAATTCTCGTCGGAATCCGATTCATCGGAGAATTGGTAATCCTCCCAATATTTTGCTTCCTTGGCGGAAACACCATTGACCATAATTAACCTTGGTCGGTTGGTTGAGGATTTTCTTTTACTTAACCGTTTTATTATTCCCCCACCGGTTCTATTTCCTCCTCCGGTTCCTCCTCTTCCGGTTCTGATTCTTCTTCCAGTTCTGATTCTTCTTCCGGTTCCTCTTCGGGAACTTGTGAATCAGTCCAATATATATTCGACTCTTCGTTATTATTAGGTGAGTCAATGAGATTTGTGCTAGAGGTAGACATCTATCACACAATATCAAACACGTTAAGAGATTAATATATCACATAATATATACATGTTAATAATATATAGTTTCCAACAAAAATGTTAAGCAATCATTTTTAAAGAAAACACGGTCGAAGTCCAGACTCACTAATTTGTAGTGACCCGAACTTTTCCATGTTTATATATATTAATTGAGATTGATATTTACATGATTAAATGTTTCCAACATGTTAAGCAATCAAACTTGTTAAGACTTGATTAATTGAAATATGTTTCATATAGACAATTGACCACCCAAGTTGACCGGTGATTCACGAACGTTAAAACTTGTAAAAACTATATGATGACATATATATGGATATATATATATATATATAGTTAACATGATACTATGATAAGTAAACATATCATTAAGTATATTAACAATGAACTACATATGTAAAAACAAGACTACTAACTTAATGATTTTTAAACGAGACATATATGTAACGATTATCGTTGTAAAGACATTTAATGTATATATATCATATTAAGAGATATTCAATCATGATAATATCACGATAATATAATAATTTAAAATCTCATTTGATATTATAAACATTGGGTTAACAACATTTAACAAGATCGTTAACCTAAAGGTTTCAAAACAACACTTACATGTAACGACTAACGATGACTTAACGACTCAGTTAAAATGTATATACAAGTAGTTTTTTAATATGTATTTATACACTTTTGAAAGACTTCAATACACTTATCAAAATACTTCTACTTAACAAAAATGCTTACAATTACATCCTCGTTCAGTTTCATTAACAATTCTACTCGTATGCACCCGTATTCGTACTCGTACAATACACAGCTTTTAGATGTATGTACTATTGGTATATACACTCCAATGATCAGCTCTTAGCAGCCCATGTGAGTCACCTAACACATGTGGGAACCATCATTTGGCAACTAGCATGAAATATCTCATAAAATTACAAAAATATGAGTAATCATTCATGACTTATTTACATGAAAACAAAATTACATATCCTTTATGTCTAATCCATACACCGACGACCAAAAACACCTACAAACACTTTAATTCTTCAATTTTATTCATCTAATTGATCTCTCTCAAGTTCTATCTTCAAGTTCTAAGTGTTCTTCATATATTCTAAGTGTTCTAAGTGTTCTTCAAGTTCTATCTTCAAGTTTGCTATATATTCTTCATATATTCTAAGTTCTAGTTACATAAAATCAAGAATACTTTCAAGTTTGCTAGCTCACTTCCAATCTTTTAAGGTGATCATCCAACCTCAAGAAATATTTGTTTCTTACAGTAGGTTATCATTCTAATACAAGGTAATAATCATATTCAAACTTTGGTTCAATTTCTATAACTATAACAATCTTATTTCAAGTGATGATCTTACTTGAACTTGTTTTCGTGTCATGATTCTGCTTCAAGAACTTCGAGCCATCCAAGGATCCGTTGAAGCTAGATCCATTTTTCTCTTTTCCAGTAGGTTTATCCAAGGAACTTAAGGTAGTAATGATGTTCATAACATCATTCGATTCATATATATAATAAAACTATCTTATTCGAAGGTTTAAACTCGTAATCACTAGAACATAGTTTAGTTAATTCTAAACTTGTTCGCAAACAAAAGTTAATCCTTCTAACTTGACTTTTAAAATTAACTAAACACATGTTCTATATCTATATGATATGCTAACTTAATGATTTAAAACCTGGAAACAAGAAAAACACCGTAAAACCGGATTTACGCCGTCGTAGTAACACCGCGGGCTGTTTTGGGTTAGTTAATTAAAAACTATGATAAAATTTGATTTAAAATTTGTAATTCTGAGAAAATGATTTTTATTATGAACATGAAACTATATCCAAAAATTATGGTTAAACTCAAAGTGGAAGTATGTTTTCTAAAATGGTCATCTAGACGTCGTTCTTTCGACTGAAATGACTACCTTTACAAAAATGACTTGTAACTTATTTTTCCGACTATAAACCTATACTTTTCTGTTTAGATTCATAAAATAGAGTTCAATATGAAACCATAGCAATTTGATTCACTCAAAACGGATTTAAAATGAAGAAGTTATGGATAAAACCAGATTGGATAATTTTTCTCATTTTAGCTACGTGAAAATTGGTAACAAATCTATTCTAACCATAACTTAATCAACTTGTATTGTATATTATGTAATCTTGAGATACCATAGACACGTATACAATGTTTCGACCTATCATGTCGACACATCTATATATATTTCGGAACAACCATAGACACTCTATATGTGAATGTTGGAGTTAGCTATACAGGGTTGAGGTTGATTCCAAAATATATATAGTTTGAGTTGTGATCAATACTGAGATACGTATACACTGGGTCGTGAATTGATTCAAGATAATATTTATCGATTTATTTCTGTACATCTAACTGTGGACAACTAGTTATAGGTTACTAACGAGGACAGCTGACTTAATAAACTTAAAACATCAAAATATATTAAAAGTGTTGTAAATATATTTTGAACATACTTTAATATATATGTATATATTGTTATAGGTTCGTGAATCAACAGTGGCCAAGTCTTACTTCCCGACGAAGTAAAAATCTGTGAAAGTGAGTTATAGTCCCACTTTTAAAATCTAATATTTTTGGGATGAGAATACATGCAGGTTTTATAAATGATTTACAAAATAGACACAAGTACGTGAAACTACATTCTATGGTTGAATTATCGAAATCGAATATGCCCCTTTTTATTAAGTCTGGTAATCTAAGAATTAGAGAACAGACACCCTAATTGACACGAATCCTAAAGATAGATCTATCGGGCCCAACAAGCCCCATCCAAAGTACCGGATGCTTTAGTACTTCGAAATTTATATCATATCCGAAGGGTGTCCCGGAATGATGGGGATATTCTTATATATGCATCTTGTTAATGTCGGTTACCAGGTGTTCACCATATGAATGATTTTTTATCTCTATGTATGGGATGTGTATTGAAATATGAAATCTTGTGGTCTATTATTATGATTTGATATATATAGGTTAAACGTATAACTCACCAACATTTTTGTTGACGTTTTAAGCATGTTTATTCTCAGGTGATTATTAAGAGCTTCCGCTGTCGCATACTTAAATAAGGACGAGATTTGGAGTCCATGCTTGTATGATATTGTGTAAAAACTGCATTCAAGAAACTTATTTTGTTGTAACATATTTATATTGTAAACCATTATGTAATGGTCGTGTGTAAACAGGATATTTTAGATTATCATTATTTGATAATCTACGTAAAGCTTTTTAAACCTTTATTGATGAAATAAAGGTTATGGTTTGTTTTAAAATGAATGCAGTCTTTGAAAAACGTCTCATATAGAGGTCAAAACCTCGCAACGAAATCAATTAATATGGAACGTTTTTAATCAATAAGAACGGGACATTTCAGTTGGTATTCGAGCGTTGGTCTTAGAGAACCAGAATTTTGCATTAGTGTGTCTTATCGAGTTTGTTAGGATGCATTAGTGAGTCTGGACTTCGACCGTGTTTACTTGAAAAATGATTGCTTAACAAATTTTGTTGGAAACTATATATTTTTAACATGTGAATATTATGTGATATATTAATCTCTTAACGCGTTTGATATTATGTGATAGATGTCTACCTCTAGAACAAGTCCCATTGACTCACCTAATAATAATGAAGAGTCAAATGTAAATTGGAATGATTCGTGGACTGATTCACAAGTTCCCGAAGAGGAACCGGAAGAAGAGTCGGAACCGGAAGAAGAATCGGAACCGGAAGAAGAATCGGAACCAGATGAAGAAATAGAACCGGTGGGGGAAATAATAAAACGGTTAAGTAAAAGAAAATCCTCAACCAACCGACCAAGGTTAATTATGGTCAATGGTGTTTCCGCCAAGAAAACAAAATATTGGGAGGATTACCAATTCTCCGATGAATCGGATTCCGACGAGAATTCCGATGATGTTATAGAAATTACCGCAACTGAATTTAAAAAGGCAAAAGAAAATAATAAGGGAAAGGGCATAAAAATAGAGAAATCTAATTCCAACCCCGATGAACTTTATATGTATCGTCAACCTCCGAAGTCCTTAAGTTGTAACAATGACCCGGGAACCTCTAAACCACCAGGTTTTTCTAAACCAATGTGGAAAATTACGGCTCGTATTAGGGGAACATCATATATCCCTAGAAACTTGGCAAAACGAACCAAAACCGAAGAAGAAGAAACAAGTGAGTCGGAATAAGATAGTTGTATTCGTGTGGTGTAATATATGTAATATAGTGAGCTTATGCTTTATGATATATGTAAAAATTGCTTGTATTAATAAGTATTTTTTTTATGAATCTAACTCTTGTCTATTTTACAGTATAAAAACACAAAATGGATAGACAACCCAATATTTTAAGAGACCTACCCGGAGACATGATTGATGAAATCTTGTCTTGAGTCGGTCAGAATTCTTCGGCACAACTATTTAAGGCGATATCAGTTTGTAAGACATTCGAAGAACATTCCAAGAATGCCTTGGTTTATAAAAGGCTTTCGTTCGAAAGATGGGGGATATCACATTGGGAAATCCATAAGTTACGATGTGTTTACTTTGACGCATATTTTGCTGGGAACCCAAATGCTATTTTACGCAATGGGTTAAGAAATTATTTTGACTCAATATATCCGAATATTGGACTTCGTGATTTAGAAAAAGCGGCTAACATGCAACATAAAGAAGCATGTTATGCTTACGGATTAGTAATGTTCGCTTCTCACCAAAGTGAGAACAAGAACATCGGGCTACAACTATTAAACAAAACGTTCCCACAAGTGACGGAGTCGGTAATTGGGGTAAGAAATGAGGTTTTTAGATTGTTACGGGACTGTTGGACATTACGTAACCCTCGTCCCTTTGACGACGTTACAACACGCTGTCTTATCAACGGCCATAACGGTTATGTTCCACAAGACCAAGGATGGGAAGTAATCCTAGTAAAACCAGAATGCATGACCTGTTTCTGGACGTATGAATTACGTGTCTTTATTGCCTTTGCTGAACGACTTGTGTACTAGCTAGAATTATCTTCACAACCATCTTGTATCAAATTTATTGTGTGCTATATTTCATGCTATATGTAAAATAAGTGGTATTGTAAGTTTGTAAAATATTGTGTAAAAGTTTGAACGCGAAATATTATTATAATCAGTTTTTCATATAGAATTGTAGTAGTTGAATTGTATATTAGCTACTAAGTATGAACTTAACGGGTAGGTACTACCCGAATTTAAACTTATAAAACGCTAATATGAAGAAAAAGCTTTTATAAATGAGTTCATATTATGCTACGAAATACTATTAACTACTCTTAATATTCTGTATGATTAACTTGTTCCATTTGACTATTTTGAAGGAAATGGCACCGACTACTCGACACACCGTGAATATGAATGAAGAGGAATTCCGTACTTTTCTAGCTTCAAACATAGCCGCAGTACAGGCTGCGCTACATACCAACAATAACCTTGGATCTAGCAGTACAGGAAATCGTGTAGGATGCACCTACAAAGAATTAACTACCTGCAAACCTTTAGAATTTGATGGAACCGAAGGACCGATCGGATTAAAACGGTGGACTGAGAAGGTCGAATCGGTGTTTGCCATAAGTAAGTGTACTGAAGAGGACAAAGTGAAGTACGCTACGCATACCTTCACAGGTTCTGCATTAACATGGTGGAATACCTATCTAGAGCAAGTGGGACAAGATGATGCGTACGCACTACCGTGGTCAGCATTCAAGCACTTGATGAACGAGAAGTACCGTCCCAGAACCGAGGTCAATAAGCTCAAGACAGAACTTAGAGGGTTACGAACTCAAGGATTTGATATTACCACGTACGAAAGACGATTCACAGAATTGTGCCTATTGTGTCCGGGAGCTTTCGAAGATGAGGAAGAGAAGATCGACGCGTTTGTGAAAGGATTACCGGAAAGAATCCAAGAAGATATAAGTTCACACGAGCCCGCCTCCATACAACAGGCATGTAGAATGGCTCACAAACTAGTGAACCAGATTGAAGAAAGAATTAAAGAACAGACTGCTGAAGAGGCCAATGTGAAGCAAGTCAAAAGAAAGTGGGAGGAAAACGGTGATAAGAATCACCAATACAACAACAACAACAATTACAACAATAATCGCAACAATTATCCCAACAATCGCAACATCAATCGTAACTACAGCAAACGGCCCAACAACAACAACAACAACAACAACAACAGCAACTACAACAATCATCCCAACAACAATAATAACCGCAACAACAACAACAATCAGAAGCAGCTATGCCAAAGGTGTGAAAAGTATCACTCGGGATTCTGCACCAAATTTTGCAACAAGTGTAAAAGAAATGGTCATAGCGCAGCGAAGTGTGAGGTCTACGGACCAGGGGTTAACAGAACGAAAGGAACAAATGGTGTCGGAACGAGTAATGGCGGAGCAAGTAGTGTCGGAGCAAGTTATGCCAATGTAGTTTGTTATAAATGTGGAAAACCGGGCCACATTATTAGAAATTGCCCGAACCAGGAGAACATGAATGGACAAGGCCGTGGAAGAGTTTTCAATATTAATGCGGCAGAGGCACAGGAAGACCCGGAGCTTGTTACGGGTACGTTTCTTATTGACAATAAATCTGCTTACGTTTTATTTGATTCGGGTGCGGATAGAAGCTATATGAGTAGAGATTTTTGTGCTAAATTAAGTTGTCCATTGACGCCTTTGGATAGTAAATTTTTACTCGAATTAGCAAATGGTAAATTAATTTCAGCAGATAATATATGTCGGAATCGAGAAATTAAACTGGTTAGTGAAACATTTAAGATTGATTTGATACCAGTAGAGTTAGGGAGTTTTGATGTGATAATCGGTATGGACTGGTTGAAAGAAGTGAAAGCAGAGATCGTTTGTTACAAAAATGCAATTCGCATTATACGAGAAAAAGGAAAACCCTTAATGGTGTACGGAGAAAAGGGCAACACGAAGCTACATCTTATTAGTAATTTGAAGGCACAAAAACTAATAAGAAAAGGTTGTTATGCTGTTCTAGCACACGTCGAGAAAGTACAAACTGAAGAAAAGAGCATCAATGATGTTCCCATTGCAAAATAATTTCCTGATGTATTTCCGAAAGAATTACCAGGATTACCCCCACATCGATCCGTTGAATTTCAAATAGATCTTGTACCAGGAGCTGCACCAATAGCTCGTGCTCCTTACAGACTCGCACCCAGCGAGATGAAAGAACTGCAAAGCCAATTACAAGAACTTTTAGAGCGTGGTTTCATTCGACCAAGCACATCACCATGGGGAGCTCCTGTTTTGTTTGTCAAGAAGAAAGATGGTACATTCAGGTTGTGTATCGACTACCGAGAGTTGAACAAACTTACCATCAAGAACCGCTACCCACTACCGAGAATCGACGACTTATTTGATCAACTACAAGGCTCGTCTGTTTATTCAAAGATTGACTTACATTCCGGGTATCATCAAATGCGGGTGAAAGAAGATGATATTCCAAAGACTGCTTTCAGAACACGTTACGGTCATTACGAGTTTATGGTCATGCCGTTTGGTTTAACTAATGCACCAGCTGTGTTCATGGACCTTATGAACCGAGTGTGTGGACCATACCTTGACAAGTTTGTCATTGTTTTCATTGATGACATACTTATTTACTCAAAGAATGACCAAGAACACGGTGAACATTTGAGAAAGGTGTTAGAAGTATTGAGGAAGGAAGAATTGTACGCTCAGTTTTCAAAGTGTGCATTTTGGTTGGAAGAAGTTCAATTCTTCCATCACATAGTGAACAAAGAAGGTATTAAGGTGGATCCGGCAAAGATAGAAACTGTTGAAAAGTGGGAAACCCCGAAAACTCCGAAACACATACGCCAGTTTTTAGGACTAGCTAGTTACTACAGAAGGTTCATCCAAGACTTTTCCAGAATAGCAAAACCCTTGACTGCATTAACGCATAAAGGGAAGAAATTTGAATGGAATGATGAACAAGAGAAAGCGTTTCAGTTATTGAAGAAAAAGCTAACTACGGTACCTATATTGTCATTGCCTGAAGGGAATGATGATTTTGTGATTTATTGTGACGCATCAAAGCAAGGTCTCGGTTGTGTATTAATGCAACGAACGAAGGTGATTGCTTATGCGTCTAGACAATTGAAGATTCACAAACAAAATTATACGACGCATGATTTGGAATTAGGCGCGGTTGTTTTTGCATTAAAGACTTGGAGGCACTACTTATATGGGGTCAAAAGTATTATATATACCAACCACAAAAGTCTTCAACACATATTTAATCAGAAACAACTGAATATAGTAGTGACCCGAACTTTTCCATGTTTATATATATATTAAATGAAATTGTTATTTACATGATTAAGTGTTTCCAACATGTTAAGCAATCAAACTTGTTAAGACTTGATTAATTGAAATAGGTTTCATATAGACAATTGACCACCCAAGTTGACCGGTGATTCACGAACGTTAAAACTTGTAAAAACTATACGATGACATATATATGGTTATATATATAGTTAACATGATTTTATTATAAGTATGTATCTCATTAGGTATTTTAACAATGAGTTATATACATAAAAATGAGACTATTAATTTAAGAAACTCGAAAACGATATATATAACGATTATCGTTATAACAACGTCTTACTAGGTACATATGAATCATATTAAGATATTGATACACTTGGTTAATTATGTTAAATGATAAGTAAATATATCATTAAGTATATTAACAATGAACTACATATGTAAAAACAAGACTACTAACTTAATGATTTTGAAACGAGACATATATGTAACGATTATCGTTGTAACGACATTTAATGTATATATATCATATTAAGAGATATTCGTACATCATAATATCATGATAATATAATAATTTAAAATCTCTTTTGATATTATAAACATTGGGTTAACAACATTTAACAAGATCGTTAACCTAAAGGTTTCAAAACAACATTTACATGTAACGACTAACGATGACTTAACGACTCAGTTAAAATGTATATACATGTAGTGTTTTAATATGTATTCATACACTTTTGAAAGACTTCAAGACACTTATCAAAATACTTCTACTTAACAAAAATGCTTACAATTACATCCTCGTTCAGTTTCATCAACAATTCTACTCGTATGCACCCGTATTCGTACTCGTACAATACACAGCTTTTAGATGTATGTACTATTGGTATATACACTCCAATGATCAGCTCTTAGCAGACCATGTGAGTCACCTAACACATGTGGGAACCATAATTTGGCAACTAGCATGAAATATCTCATAAAATTACAAAAATATGAGTAATCATTCATGACTTATTTACATGAAAACAAAATTACATATCCTTTATATCTAATCCATACACCAACGACCAAAAACACCTACAAACACTTTCATTCTTCAATTTTCTTCATCTAATTGATCTCTCTCAAGTTCTATCTTCAAGTTCTAAGTGTTCTTCATAAATTCCAAAAGTTCTAGTTTCATAAAATCAAGAATACTTCCAAGATTGCAAGTTTACTTCCAAGTTTTCTAAATCCATTCCAAGTAATCATCCAAGATCAAGAAACCTTTGTTACTTACAGTAGGTTATATTTCTAATATAAGGTAATAATCATATTCAAACTTTAATTCAATTTCTATAACTATAACAATCTTATTTCGAGTGGAAATCTTACTTGAAATTGTTTTCGTGTCATGATTCTGCTTCAAGAACTTTCAAGCCATCCAAGGATCCTTTGAAGCTAGATCTATTTTTCTCATTTCCAGTAGGTTTATCCAAGGAACTTGAGGTAGTAATGATGTTCATAACATCGTTCGATTCATACATATAAAGCTATCTTATTCGAAGGTTTAAACTTGTAATCACTAGAACATAGTTTAGTTAATTCTAAACTTGTTCGCAAATAAAAGTTAATCCTTCTAACTTGAATTTTAAAATCAACTAAACACATCCTCTATATCTATATGATATGCTAACTTAATGATTTAAAACTTGAAAACACGAAAAACACCGTAAAACCGGATTTACGCCGTCGTAGTAACACCGCGGGCTGTTTTGGGTTAGTTAATTAAAAACTATGATAAACTTTGATTTAAAAGTTGTTATTCTGGGAAAATTATTTTTATTATGAACATGAAACTATATCCAAAAATTATGGTTAAACTCAAAGTGGAAGTATGTTTTCTAAAATGGTCATCTAGACGTCGTTCTTTTGACTGAAATGACTACCTTTACAAAAACGACTTGTAACTTATTTTTCTAACTATAAACCTATACTTTTTATATTTGGATTCATAAAATAGGGTTCAATATGAAACCATAGCAATTTGATTTACTCAAAACGGATTTAAAATGAAGAAGTTATGGGTAAAACAAGATTGGATAATTTTTCTCATTTTAGCTACGTGAAAATTGGTAACAAATCTATTCCAACCATAACTTAATCAACTTGTATTGTATATTATGTAATCTTGAGATACCATAGACACGTATATAATGTTTCGACCTATCATGTCGACACATCTATATATATTTCGGAACAACCATAGACACTCTATATGTGAATGTTGGAGTTAGCTATACAGGGTTGAGGTTGATTCCAAAATATATATAGTTTGAGTTGTGATCAATACTAAGATACGTATACACTGGGTCGTGGATTGATTCAAGATAATATTTATCGATTTATTTTTGTACATCTAACTGTGTACAACTAGTTGTAGGTTACTAACGAGGACAGCTGACTTAATAAATTTAAAACATCAAAATATATTAAAAGTGTTGTAAATATTTTGAACATACTTTGATATATATGTATATATTGTTATAGGTTCGTGAATCAACCAGTGGCCAAGTCTTACTTCCCGACGAAGTAAAAATCTGTGAAAGTGAGTTATAGTCCCATTTTTAAAATCTAATATTTTTGGGATGAGAATACATGCAGGTTTTATAAATGATTTACAAAATAGACACAAGTACGTGAAACTACATTCTATGGTTGAATTATCGAAATCGAATATGCCCCTTTTTATTAAGTCTGGTAATCTAAGAATTAGGGAATAGACACCCTAATTGACGCGAATCCTAAAGATAGATCTATCGGGCCCAACAAGCCCCATCCAAAGTACCGGATGCTTTAGTACTTCGAAATTTATATCATATCCGAAGGGTGTCCCGAAATGATGGGGATATTCTTATATATGCATCTTGTTAATGTCGGTTACCAGGTGTTCACCATATGAATGATTTTTATCTCTATGTATGGGATGTGTATTGAAATATGAAATCTTGTGGTCTATTATTATGATTTGATATATATAGGTTAAACCTATAACTCACCAACATTTTTGTTGACGTTTTAAGCATGTTTATTCTCAGGTGATTATTAAGAGCTTCCGCTGTCGCATACTTAAATAAGGACGAGATTTGGAGTCCATGCTTGTATGATATTGTGTAAAAACTGCATTCAAGAAACTTATTTTGTTGTAACATATTTGTATTGTAAACCATTATGTAATGGTCGTGTGTAAACAGGATATTTTAGATTATCATTATTTGATAATCTACGTAAAGTTTTTTTTTTAAACCTTTATTGATGAAATAAAGGTTATGGTTTGTTTTAAAATGAATGCAGTCTTTGAAAAACGTCTCATATAGAGGTCAAAACCTCGCAACGAAATCAATTAATATGGAACGTTTTTAATCAATAAGAACGGGACATTTCAGTTGGTATCCGAGCGTTGGTCTTAAAGAACCAGAAAATTTGCATTAGTGTGTCTTATCGAGTTTGTTAGGATGCATTAGTGAGTCTGGACTTCGACCGTGTTTTCTTTAAAAATGATTGCTTAACATTTTTGTTGGAAACTATATATTATTAACATGTATATATTATGTGATATATTAATCTCTTAACATGTTTGATATTGTGTGATAGATGTCTACCTCTAGAACAAATCCCATTGACTCACCTAATAATAACGAAGAGTTGAATATATATTGGACTGATTCACAAGTTCCCGAAGAAGAACCGGAAGAAGAATCAGAACCGGAAGAAGAATCAGAACCGGAAAAGGAGGAACCGGAGGAGGAAATAGAACCGGTGGGGGAAATAATAAAACGGTTAAGTAAAAGAAAATCCTCAACCAACCGACCAAGGTTAATTATGGTCAATGGTGTTTCCGCCAAGGAAGCAAAATATTGGGAGGATTACCAATTCTCCGATGAATCGGATTCCGACGAGAATTCCGATGATGTTATAGAAATTACCCCAACTGAATTTAAAAAGGCAAAAGAAAATAATAAGGGAAAGGGCATAAAAATAGAGAAATCTAATTCCAACCCTGATGAACTTTATATGTATCGTCAACCCCCGAAGCCCTTAAGTTGTAACAATGACCCGGGAACCTCTAAACCACCAGGTTTTTCTAAACCGTTGTTGAAAATGACAGCTCGTATTAGGGGAACATCATATATCCCTAAAAACTTAGCAAAAAGAACCAAGTTCGAAAAAGAAGAAACGAGTGATTCGGAATAAGATAGTTGTATTTGTACGGTGTAATATATGTAATATAGTGTGCTTATGCTTTACGATATATGTAAAAATTGCTTGTATTAATAAGTACCTTTTATGAATCTAACTCTTGTCTATTTTACAGTATACAAACACAAAATGGATAGACAACCCAATATTTTAGAAGACTTACCCGGAGACATGATTGATGAAATCTTGTCTAGAGTCGGTCAGAATTCCTCGGCACAACTATTTAAGGCAAGATCAGTTTGTAAGACATTCGAAGAACGTTCCAAGAATGTCTTGGTTTATAAGAGACTTTCGTTTGAAAGATGGGGGATATCACATTGGGAAACCCATAAGTTACGATGTGTTTACTTTGACGCATATATTGCGGGGAACCCAAATGCTATTTTACGCAACGGGTTAAGAAATTATTTTGACTCAATGTATCTGAATATAGGACTTCATGATTTAGAAAAAAGCGGCTAACATGCAACATAAAGAAGCATGCTATGCTTACGGGTTAGTAATGTTCGCTTCTCACCAAAGTGAGAAAAAGAACATCGGGCTACAGCTATTAAACAAAACGTTCCCACAAGTGACGGAGTCGGTAATTGGGGTAAGAAATGAGGTTTTTAGGTTATTACGAGACTGTTGGTCATTACGTAACCCTCGTCCCTTTGACGACGTTACAACACGCTGTCTTATCAACGGCCATAACGGTTATGTTCCACAAGACCAAGGATGGGAAGTAGTCCTAGTAAAACCATAATGCATGACTTGTTTCTGGACGTATGAATTACGTGTCTTTATTGCCTTTGCTGAACGACTTGTGTACTAGCTAGAATTATCTTCACAACTATCTTGTATCAAAGTTATTGTGTGCTATATTTCATGCTTTATGTAAAATAAGCGGTATTGTAAGTTTGTAAAATATTGTATAAAAGTTTGAACGCGAAATATTATTATAATCAGTTTTTCATATAGAATTGTAGTAGTTGAATTGTATATTAGCTACTAAGTATGAACTTAACGGGTAGGTACTACCCGAATTTAAACTTATAAAACGCTAATATGAAGAAAAAGCTTTTATAAATGAGTTCATATTATGCTACGAAATACTATTAACTACTCTTAATATTCTATATGATTAACTTGTTCCATTTGACTATTTTGAAGGAAATGGCACCGACTACTCGACACACCGTGAATATGAATGAAGAGGAATTCCGTACTTTTCTAGCTTCAAACATAGCCGCAGTACAAGCTGCGCTACATACCAACAATAACCTTGGATCTAGCAGTACAGGAAATCGTGTAGGATACACCTACAAAGAATTCACTGCCTGCAAACCTTTGGAATTTGATGGAACCGAAGGACCGATCGGATTGAAATGGTGGACCGAGAAGGTCGAATCGGTGTTTGCCATAAGTAAGTGTACTGAAGAGGACAAAGTGAAGTACGCTACGCATACCTTCACAGGTTCTGCGTTAACATGGTGGAATACCTATCTAGAGCAAGTGGGACAAGATGATGCGTATGCACTACCGTGGTGAGCATTCAAGCACTTGATGAACGAGAAGTACCGTCCCAGAACCGAGGTCAATAAGCTCAAGACAGAACTTAGAGGGTTACGAACCCAAGGATTTGATATTACCACGTACGAAAGATGATTCACAGAATTGTGCCTATTGTGTCCGGGAGCGTTCGAAGATGAGGAAGAGAAGATCGACGCGTTTGTGAAAGGATTACTGGAAAGAATCCAAGAAGATATAAGTTCACACGAGCCCGCCTCCATACAACAGGCATGTAGAATGGCTCACAAACTAGTGAACCAGATTGAAGAAAGAATTAAAGAACAGACTGCTGAAGAGGCCAATGTGAAGCAAGTCAAAAGAAAGTGAGAGGAAAACGGTGATAAGAATCACCAATACAACAACAACAGCAATTACAACAATAATCGCAACAATTATCCCAACAATCGCAACATCAATCGCAACTACAACAAACGGCCCAACAACAACAACAATAACAACAACAGCAACTACAACAATCATCCCAACAACAATAACAACCGCAACAACAACAACAATCAGAAGCAGCTATGCCAAAGGTGTGAAAAGTATCACTCGGGGTTCTGTACCAAATTTTGCAACAAGTGTAAAAGAAATGGTCATAGCGCGGCGAAGTGTGAGGTCTACGGACCAGGGGTTAACTGAACGAAAGGAACAAATATTGTTGGAACGAGTAATGGCGGAGCAAGTAGTGTCAGAGCAAGTTATGCCAATGTAGTTTGTTATAAATGTGGAAAACCGGGCCACATTATTAGAAATTGCCCGAACCAGGAGAACACGAATGGACAAGGCCGCGGAAGAGTTTTCAATATTAATGCGGCAGAGGCACAGGAAGACCCGGAGCTTGTTATGGGTACGTTTCTTATTGACAATAAATCTGCTTACGTTTTATTTGATTCGGGTGCGGATAGAAGCTATATGAGTAGAGATTTTTGTGCTAAATTAAGTTGTCCATTGACACCGTTGGATAGTAAATTTTTACTCGAATTAGCAAACGGTAAATTAATTTCAGCAGCTAATATATGCCGGAATCGAGAAATTAAACTAGGTAGCGAAATATTTAAGATTGATTTGATACCAGTAGAGTTAGGGAGTTTTGATGTAATAGTTGGCATGGACTGGCTGAAGAAGGTGAAAGCAGAGATCGTATGTTATAAAAATGCAATTCGCATTGTACGAGAAGAAGGAGAACCCTTAATGGTGTACGGAGAAAAGGGCAACATGAAGCTACATCTTATTAGTAATTTGAAGGCACAAAAACTAATAAGAAAGGGTTGCTATGCTGTTCTAGCACACGTCGAGAAAGTACAAACTGAAGAAAAGAGCATCAATGATGTTCCCGTCGCAAAAGAATTTCCCGATGTATTTCCGAAAGAATTACCGGGACTACCTCCACATCGATCTGTTGAATTTCAAATAGATCTTGTACCAGGAGCTGCACCAATAACTCGTGCTCCTTATAGACTCGCACCCAGTGAGATGAAAGAACTGCAAAGCCAACTGCAAGAACTATTAGAACGTGGTTTCATTCGACCAAGCACATCACCGTGGGGAGCTCCTGTTTTGTTTGTCAAGAAGAAAGATGGTACATTCAGGTTGTGTATCGACTACCGAGAGTTGAACAAACTTACCATCAAAAACCGTTATCCACTGCCGAGAATTGACGACTTATTTGATCAACTACAAGGCTCGTCGATTTATTCGAAGATCGATTTACGTTCTGGATATCATCAAATGCGAGTAAAGGCGGATGATATTCCAAAAACTGCTTTTAGGACGCGTTATGGTCATTACGAGTTTATGGTTATGCTGTTTGGATTGACTAACGCACCAGCTGTGTTCATGGACCTTATGAACCGAGTGTGTGGGCCATATCTTGACAAGTTTGTCATTGTTTTCATCGATGACATACTTATTTACTCAAAGAATGATCAAGAGCACGAAGAACATTTGAGAAAAGTGCTAGAAGTATTGAGGAAAGAAAAACTGTACGCTAAGTTTTCAAAGTGTGCATTTTGGTTGGAAGAAGTTCAATTCCTCGGTCACATAGTGAACAAAGAAGGAATTAAGGTGGATCCGGCAAAGATAGAAACTGTTGAAAAGTGGGAAACCCCGAAAACTCCGAAACACATACGCCAGTTTTTAGGACTAGCTGGTTACTACAGAAGGTTCATCCAAGACTTTTCCAGAATAGCAAAACCCTTGACTGCATTAACGCATAAAGGGAAGAAATTTGAATGGAATGATGAACAAGAGAAAGCGTTTCAGTTATTGAAGAAAAAGCTAACTACGGCACCTATATTGTCATTGCCTGAAGGGAATGATGATTTTGTGATTTATTGTGACGCATCAAAGCAAGGTCTCGGTTGTGTATTAATGCAACGAACGAAGGTGATTGCTTATGCGTCTAGACAATTGAAGATTCACGAACAAAATTATACGACGCATGATTTGGAATTAGGCGCGGTTGTTTTTGCATTAAAGACTTGGAGGCACTACTTATATGGGGTCAAAAGTATTATATATACCGACCACAAAAGTCTTCAACACATATTTAATCAAAAACAACTGAATATGAGGCAGCGTAGGTGGATTGAATTGTTGAATGATTACGAGTTTGAGATTCATTACCACCCGGGGAAGGCAAATGTGGTAGCCGACGCCTTGAGCAGAAAGGACAGAGAACCCATTCGAGTAAAATCTATGAATATAATGATTCACACTAACCTTACTACTCAAATAAAAGAGGCGCAACAAGGAGTTTTAAAAGAGGGAAATTTAAAGGATGAAATACCCAAAGGATCGGAGAAGCATCTTAATATTCGGGAAGACGGAACCCGGTATAGGGCTGAAAGAATTTGGGTACCAAAATTTGGAGATATGAGAGAAATGGTACTTAGAGAAGCTCATAAAACCAGATACTCAATACATCCTGGAACGGGGAAGATGTACAAGGATCTTAAGAAATATTTTTGGTGGCCAGGTATGAAAGCCGATATTTCTAAATATGTAGGAGAATGTTTGACGTGTTCTAAAGTCAAAGCTGAATATCAGAAACCATCAGGTCTACTACAACAACCTGAAATCCCGGAATGGAAATGGGAAAACATTACCATGGATTTCATTGCTAAATTGCCAAGGACTGCAAGTGGTTATGATACTATTTGGGTAATAGTTGATCGTCTCACCAAGTCATCACACTTCCTGCTAATAAGAGAAGATGACAAGATGGAGAAGTTAGCACGACTGTATTTGAAGGAAGTCGTCTCCAGACATGGAATACCAATCTCTATTATCTCTGATAGGGATGGCAGATTTATTTCAAGATTCTGGCAGACATTACAGCAAGCATTAGGAACTCGTCTAGACATGAGTACTGCCTATCATCCACAAACTGATGGGCAGAGCGAAAGGACGATACAAACGCTTGAAGACATGCTACGAGCATGTGTTATTGATTTCGGAAACAGTTGGGATCGACATCTACCGTTAGCAGAATTTTCCTACAACAACAGCTACCATTCAAGCATTGATATGGCGCCGTTTGAAGCACTTTATGGTAGAAAGTGCAGGTCTCCGATTTGTTGGAGTGAAGTGGGAGATAGACAGATTACGGGTCCAGAGATTATACAAGAAACTACCGAGAAGATCATCCAAATTCAACAACGGTTGAAAACCGCCCAGAGTCGACAAAAGAGCTACGCGGACAGTAAAAGAAAAGATATAGAGTTTGAAATTGGAGAAATGGTCAAGCTTAAGGTTTCACCTTGGAAAGGCGTTGTTCGATTTGGTAACCGGGGGAAACTAAATCCAAGGTACATTGGACCATTCAAGATTATAGATCGTGTCGGACCAGTAGCTTACCAACTGGGGCTACCTCAACAACTTGCGGCTGTACATAACACTTTCCACGTCTCAAATTTGAAGAAATGTTTTGCAAAAGAAGATCTCACTATTCCGTTGGACGAAATCCAAATCAATGAAAAACTTCAATTCATTGAAGAACCCGTCGAAATAATGGATCGTGAGGTTAAGAGACTTAAACAAAACAAGATACCGATTGTTAAGGTTCGATGGAATGCTCGTAGAGGACCCGAGTTCACCTGGGAGCATGAAGATCAGATGAAGAAGAAATACCCGAATTTATTTCCAGAAGATACGTCAACACCGCCAACTGCTTAAAATTTCGGGACGAAATTTATTTAACGGGTAGGTACTGTAGTGACCCGAACTTTTCCATGTTTATATATATATTAAATGAAATTGTTATTTACATTATTAAGTGTTTCCAACATGTTAAGCAATCAAACTTGTTAAGACTTGATTAATTGAAATAGGTTTCATATAGACAATTGACCACCCAAGTTGACCGGTGATTCACGAACGTTAAAACTTGTAAAAACTATACGATGACATATATATGGTTATATATATAGTTAACATGATTTTATTATAAGTATGTATCTCATTAGGTATTTTAACAATGAGTTATATACATAAAAATGAGACTATTAATTTAAGAAACTCGAAAACGATATATATAACGATTATCGTTATAACAACGTCTTACTAGGTACATATGAATCATATTAAGATATTGATACACTTGGTTAATTATGTTAAATGATAAGTAAATATATCATTAAGTATATTAACAATGAACTACATATGTAAAAACAAGACTACTAACTTAATGATTTTGAAACGAGACATATATGTAACGATTATCGTTGTAATGACATTTAATGTATATATATATCATATTAAGAGATATTCGTACATCATAATATCATGATAATATAATAATTTAAAATCTCTTTTGATATTATAAACATTGGGTTAACAACATTTAACAAGATCGTTAACCTAAAGGTTTCAAAACAACATTTACATGTAACGACTGACGATGACTTAACGACTCAGTTAAAATGTATATACATGTAGTGTTTTAATATGTATTCATACACTTTTTAAAGACTTCAAGACACTTATCAAAATACTTCTACTTAACAAAAATGCTTACAATTACATCCTCGTTCAGTTTCATCAACAATTCTACTCGTATGCACCCGTATTCGTACTCGTACAATACACAGCTTTTAGATGTATGTACTATTGGTATATACACTCCAATGATCAGCTCTTAGCAGCCCATGTGAGTCAACTAACACATGTGGGAACCATCATTTGGCAACTAGCATGAAATATCTCATAAAATTACAAAAATATGAGTAATCATTCATGACTTATTTACATGAAAACAAAATTACATATCCTTTATATCTAATCCATACACCAATGACCAAAAACACCTACAAACACTTTTATTCTTCAATTTTCTTCATCTAATTAATCTCTCTCAAGTTCTATCTTCAAGTTCTAAGTGTTCTTCATAAATTCCAAAAGTTCTAGTTTCATAAAATCAAGAATACTTCCAAGATTGCAAGTTTACTTCCAAGTTTTCTAAATCCATTCCAAGTAATCATCCAAGATCAAGAAACCTTTGTTACTTACAGTAGGTTATATTTCTAATACAAGGTAATAATCATATTCAAACTTTAATTCAATTTCTATAACTATAACAATCTTATTTCGAGTGGAAATCTTACTTGAAATTGTTTTCGTGTCATGATTCTGCTTCAAGAACTTTCAAGCCATCCAAGGATCCTTTGAAGCTAGATCTATTTTTCTCATTTCCAGTAGGTTTATCCAAGGAACTTGAGGTAGTAATGATGTTCATAACATCATTCGATTCATACATATAAAGCTATCTTATTCGAAGGTTTAAACTTGTAATCACTAGAACATAGTTTAGTTAATTCTAAACTTGTTCGCAAATAAAAGTTAATCCTTCTAACTTGAATTTTAAAATCAACTAAACACATGCTCTATATCTATATGATATGCTAACTTAATGATTTAAAACCTGAAAACACGAAAAACATCGTAAAACCGGATTTACGCCGTCGTAGTAACACCGCGGGCTGTTTTGGGTTAGTTAATTAAAAACTATGATAAACTTTGATTTAAAAGTTGTTATTCTGGGAAAATTATTTTTATTATGAACATGAAACTATATCCAAAAATTATGGTTAAACTCAAAGTGGAAGTATGTTTTCTAAAATGGTCATCTAGACGTCGTTCTTTTGACTGAAATGACTACCTTTACAAAAACGACTTGTAACTTATTTTTTTGACTATAAACCTATACTTTTTCTATTTGGATTCATAAAATAGAGTTCAATATGAAACCATAGCAATTTGATTCACTCAAAACGGATTTAAAATGAAGAAGTTATGGGTAAAACAAGATTGGATAATTTTTCTCATTTTAGCTACGTGAAAATTGGTAACAAATCTATTCCAACCATAACTTAATCAACTTGTATTGTATATTATGTAATCTTGAGATACCATAGACACGTATATAATGTTTCGACCTATCATGTCGACACATCTATATATATTTCGGAACAACCATAGACACTCTATATGTGAATGTTGGAGTTAGCTATACAGGGTTGAGGTTGATTCCAAAATATATATAGTTTGAGTTGTGATCAATACTAAGATACGTATACACTGGGTCGTGGATTGATTCAAGATAATATTTATCGATTTATTTTTGTACATCTAACTGTGTACAACTAGTTGTAGGTTAATAACGAGGACAGCTGACTTAATAAACTTAAAACATCAAAATATATTAAAAGTGTTGTAAATATATTTTGAACATACTTTGATATATATGTATATATTGTTATAGGTTCGTGAATCAACCAGTGGCCAAGTCTTACTTCCCGACGAAGTAAAAATCTGTGAAAGTGAGTTATAGTCCCATTTTTAAAATCTAATATTTTTGGGATGAGAATACATGCAGGTTTTATAAATGATTTACAAAATAGACACAAGTACGTGAAACTACATTCTATGGTTGAATTATCGAAATCGAATATGCCCCTTTTTATTAAGTCTGGTAATCTAAGAATTAGGGAACAGACACCCTAATTGACGCGAATCCTAAAGATAGATCTATCGGGCCCAACAAGCCCCATCCAAAGTACGTGATGCTTTAGTACTTCGAAATTTATATCATATCCGAAGGGTGTCCCGGAATGATGGGGATATTCTTATATATGCATCTTGTTAATGTCGGTTACCAGGTGTTCACCATATGAATGATTTTTATCTCTATGTATGGGATGTGTATTGAAATATGAAATCTTGTGGTCTATTATTATGATTTGATATATATAGGTTAAACCTATAACTCACCAACATTTTTGTTGACGTTTTAAGCATGTTTATTCTCAGGTGATTATTAAGAGCTTCCGCTGTCGCATACTTAAATAAGGACGAGATTTGGAGTCCATGCTTGTATGATATTGTGTAAAAACTGCATTCAAGAAACTTATTTTGTTGTAACATATTTGTATTGTAAACCATTATGTAATGGTCGTGTGTAAATAGGATATTTTAGATTATCATTATTTGATAATCTACGTAAAGTTTTTTTTTAAACCTTTATTGATGAAATAAAGGTTATGGTTTGTTTTAAAATGAATGCAGTCTTTGAAAAACGTCTCATATAGAGGTCAAAACCTCGCAACGAAATCAATTTATATGGAACGTTTTTAATCAATAAGAACGGGACATTTCAAATATGAGGCAGCGTAGGTGGATTGAATTATTGAATGATTACGACTTTGAGATTCGTTACCACCCGGGGAAGGCAAATGTGGTAGCCGATGCCTTGAGCAGGAAGGACAGAGAACCCATTCGAGTAAAATCTATGAATATAATGATTCATAATAACCTTACTACTCAAATAAAGGAGGCGCAACAAGGAGTTTTAAAAGAGGGAAATTTAAAGGATGAAATACCCAAAGGATCAGAGAAGCATCTTAATATTCGGGAGACGGAACCCGGTATAGGGCTGAAAGGATTTGGGTACCAAAATTTGGAGATATGAGAGAAATGGTACTTAGAGAAGCTCATAAAACCAGATACTCAATACATCCTGGAACGGGAAAGATGTACAAGGATCTCAAGAAACATTTTTGGTGGCCGGGTATGAAAGCCGATGTTGCTAAATACGTAGGAGAATGTTTAACGTGTTCTAAGGTCAAAGCTAAGCATCAGAAACCATCAGGTTTACTTCAACAACCCGAAATCCCGGAATGGAAATGGGAAAACATTACCATGGATTTCATCACTAAATTGCCAAGGTCTGCAAGTGGTTTTGATACTATTTGGGTAATAGTTGATCGTCTCACCAAATCAGCACATTTCCTGCCAATTAGAGAAGATGACAAGATGGAGAAGTTAGCACGACTGTATTTGAAGGAAGTCATCTCCAGACATGGAATACCAATCTCTATTATCTCTGATAGGGATGGCAGATTTATTTCAAGATTCTGGCAGACATTACAGTAAGCATTAGGAACTCGTCTAGACATGAGTACTGCCTATCATCCACAAACTGATGGGCAGAGCGAAAGGACGATACAAACGCTTGAAGACATGCTACGAGCATGTGTTATTGATTTCGGAAACAGTTGGGATCGACATCTACCGTTAGCAGAATTTTCCTACAACAACAGCTACCATTCAAGCATTGAGATGGCGCCGTTTGAAGCACTTTATGGTAGAAAGTGCAGGTCTCCAATTTGTTGGAGTGAAGTGGGGGATAGACAAATTACGGGTCCAGAGATTATACAAGAAACTACCGAGAAGATCATCCAAATTCAACAACGGTTGAAAACCGCCCAAAGTCGACAAAAGAGCTACGCTGACATTAAAAGAAAAGATATAGAATTTGAAATTGGAGAGATGGTCATGCTTAAAGTAGCACCTTGGAAAGGCGTTGTTCGATTTGGTAAACGGGGGAAATTAAATCCAAGGTATATTGGACCATTTAAGATTTTTGATCGTGTCGGACCAGTAGCTTACCGACTTGAGTTACCTCAACAACTCGCGGCTGTACATAACACTTTCCACATCTCGAATTTGAAGAAATGTTTTGCTAAAGAAGATCTCACTATTCCGTTAGATGAAATCCAAATCAACGAAAAACTTCAATTCATCGAAGAACCCGTCGAAATAATGGATCGTGAGGTTAAAAGACTTAAGCAAAACAAGATACCAATTGTTAAGGTTCGATGGAATGCTCGTAGAAGACCCGAGTTCACCTGGGAGCGTGAAGATCAGATGAAGAAGAAATACCAGCATCTATTTCCAGAAGATTCGTCAACACCTTCAACAGCTTAAAATTTCGGGACGAAATTTATTTAACGGGTAGGTACTGTAGTGACCCGAACTTTTCCATGTTTATATATATTAATTGAGATTGATATTTACATGATTAAATGTTTCCAACATGTTAAGCAATCAAACTTGTTAAGACTTGATTAATTGAAATATGTTTCATATAGACAATTGACCACCCAAGTTGACCGGTGATTCACGAACATTAAAACTTGTAAAAACTATATGATGACATATATATGGATATATATAGTTAACATGATACTATGATAAGTAAACATATCATTAAGTATATTAACAATGAACTACATATGTAAAAACAAGACTACTAACTTAATGATTTTTAAACGAGACATATATGTAACGATTATCGTTGTAAAGACATTTAATGTATATATATCATATTAAGAGATATTCATACATTATAATATCATGATAATATAATAATTTAAAATCTCATTTGATATTATAAACATTGGGTTAACAACATTTAACAAGATCGTTAACCTAAAGGTTTCAAAACAACACTTACATGTAACGACTAACGATGACTTAACGACTCAGTTAAAATGTATATACATGTAGTATTTTAATATGTATTTATACACTTTTGAAAGACTTCAATACACTTATCAAAATACTTCTACTTAACAAAAATGCTTACAATTACATCCTCGTTCAGTTTGATCAACAATTCTACTCGTATGCACCCGTATTCGTACTCGTACAATACACAACTTTTAGATGTATGTACTATTGGTATATACACTCAAATGATCAGCTCTTAGCAGCCCATGTGAGTCACCTAACACATGTGGGAACCATCATTTGGCAACTAGCATGAAATATCTCATAAAATTACAAAAATATGAGTAATCATTCATGACTTATTTACATGAAAACAAAATTACATATCCTTTATATCTAATCCATACACCAACGACCAAAAACACCTACAAACACTTTCATTCTTCAATTTTATTCATCTAATTGATCTCTCTCAAGTTCTATCTTCAAGTTCTAAGTGT
The DNA here is from genome assembly GCF_046630445.1 of Rutidosis leptorrhynchoides. NCBI lineage: Eukaryota > Viridiplantae > Streptophyta > Magnoliopsida > Asterales > Asteraceae > Rutidosis > Rutidosis leptorrhynchoides. The sequence continues at coordinate 106,494,883 of NC_092338.1, read as the reverse complement.
TCTTCATATATTCTACAAGTTCTAGTTACATAAAATCAAGAATACTTTCAAGTTTGCTAGCTCACTTCTAATCTTGTAAGGTGATCATCCAACCTCAAGAAATCTTTGTTTCTTACAGTAGGTTATCATTCTAATACAAGGTAATAATCATATTCAAACTTTGGTTCAATTTCTATAACTATAACAATCTTATTTCAAGTGATGATCTTACTTGAACTTATTTTCGTGTCATGATTCTGCTTCAAGAACTTCGAGCCATCCAAGGATCCGTTGAAGCTAGATCCATTTTTCTCTTTTCCAGTAGGTTTATCCAAGGAAATTAAGGTAGTAATGATGTTCATAACATCATTCGATTCATATATATAATAAAACTATCTTATTCGAAGGTTTAAACTCGTAATCACTAGAACATAGTTTAGTTAATTCTAAACTTGTTCGCAAACAAAAGTTAATCCTTCTAACTTGACTTTTAAAATTAACTAAACACATGTTCTATATCTATATGATATGCTAACTTAATGATTTAAAACCTGGAAACAAGAAAAACACCGTAAAACCGGATTTACGCCGTCGTAGTAACACCGCGGGCTGTTTTGGGTTAGTTAATTAAAAACTATGATAAAATTTGATTTAAAAGTTGTAATTCTGAGAAAATGATTTTTATTATGAACATGAAACTATATCCAAAAATTATGGTTAAACTCAAAGTGGAAGTATGTTTTCTAAAATGGTTATCTAGACGTCGTTCTTTCGACTGAAATGACTACCTTTACAAAAATGACTTGTAACTTATTTTTCCGACTATAAACCTATACTTTTCTGTTTAGATTCATAAAATAGAGTTCAATATGAAACCATAGCAATTTGATTCACTCAAAACGGATTTAAAATGAAGAAGTTATGGATAAAACAAGATTGGATAATTTTTCTCATTTTAGCTACGTGAAAATTGGTAACAAATCTATTCCAACCATAACTTAATCAACTTATATTGTATATTATGTAATCTTGAGATACCATAGACACGTATACAATGTTTCGACCTATCATGTTGACACATCTATATATATTTCGGAACAACCATAGACACTCTATATGTGAATGTTGGAGTTAGCTATACAGGGTTGAGGTTGATTCCAAAATATATATAGTTTGAGTTGTGATCAATACTGAGATACGTATACACTGGGTCGTGGATTGATTCAAGATAATATTTATCGATTTATTTCTGTACATCTAACTGTGGACAACTAGTTATAGGCTACTAACGAGGACAGCTGACTTAATAAACTTAAAACATCAAAATATATTAAAAGTGTTGTAAATATATTTTGAACATACTTTAATATATATGTATATATTGTTATAGGTTCGTGAATCAACAGTGGCCAAGTCTTACTTCCCGACGAAGTAAAAATCTGTGAAAGTGAGTTATAGTCCCACTTTTAAAATCTAATATTTTTGGGATGAGAATACATGCAGGTTTTATAAATGATTTACAAAATAGACACAAGTACGTGAAACTACATTCTATGGTTGAATTATCGAAATCGAATATGCCCCTTTTTATTAAGTCTGGTAATCTAAGAATTAGGGTACAGACACCCTAATTGACGCGAATCCTAAAGATAGATCTATCGGGCCCAACAAGCCTCATCCAAAGTACCGGATGCTTTAGTACTTCGAAATTTATATCATATCCGAAGGGTGCCCCGGAATGATGGGGATATTCTTATATATGCATCTTGTTAATGTCGGTTACCAGGTGTTCACCATATGAATGATTTTTTATCTCTATGTATGGGATGTGTATTGAAATATGAAATCTTGTGGTCTATTATTATGATTTGATATATATAGGTTAAACCTATAACTCCCCAACATTTTTGTTGACGTTTTAAGCATGTTTATTCTCAGGTGATTATTAAGAGCTTCCGCTGTCGCATACTTAAATAAGGACGAGATTTGGAGTCCATGCTTGTATGATATTGTGTAAAAACTGCATTCAAGAAACTTATTTTGTTGTAACATATTTGTATTGTAAACCATTATGTAATGGTCGTGTGTAAACAGGATATTTTAGATTATCATTATTTGATAATCTACGTAAAGCTTTTTAAATCTTTATTGATGAAATAAAGGTTATGGTTTGTTTTAAAATGAATGCAGTCTTTGAAAAACGTCTCATATAGAGGTCAAAACCTCGCAACGAAATCAATTAATATGGAACGTTTTTAATTAATAAGAACGGGACATTTCATAATGCATCCTAACAAACTCGATAAGACACACTAATGCAAATTTTCTGGTTCTCTAAGACCAACGCTCGGATACCAACTGAAATGTCCCGTTCTTATTGATTAAAAACGTTCCATATTAATTAATTTCGTTGCGAGGTTTTGACCTCTATGTGAGACGTTTTTCAAAGACTGCATTCATTTTAAAACAAACCATAACCTTTATTTCATAAATAAAGGTTTAAAAAGCTTTACGTAGATTATCAAATAATGATAATCTAAAATATCCTGTTTACACACGACCATTACATAATGGTTTACAATACAAATATGTTACATCGAAATCAGTTTCTTGAATGCAGTTTTTACACAATATCATACAAACATGGACTCCAAATCTTGTTCTTATTTTAGTATGCAACAGCGGAAGCTCTTAGTATTCACCTGAGAATAAACATGCTTTAAACGTCAACAAAAATGTTGGTGAGTTATAGGTTTAACCTATATATATCAAATAGTAACAATAGACCACAAGATTTCATATTTCAATACACATCCCATACATAGAGATAAAAATCATTCATATGGTGAACACCCGGTAACCGACATTAACAAGATGCATATATAAGAATATCCCCATCATTCCGGGACACCCTTTGGATATGATATAAATTTCGAAGTACTAAAGCATCTGGTACTTTGGATAGGGTTTGTTAGGCCCAATAGATCTATCTTTAGGATTCGTGTCAATTAGGGTGTCTGTTCCCTAATTTTTAGATTACCAGACTTAATAAAAAGAGGCATATTCGATTTCGATAATTCAACCATAGAATGTAGTTTCACGTACTTGTGTCTATTTTGTAAATCATTTATAAAACCTGCATGTATTCTCATCCCAAAAATATTAGATTTTAAAAGTGGGACTATAACTCACTTTCACAGATTTTTACTTCGTCGGGAAGTAAGACTTGGCCACTGGTTGATTCACGAACCTATAACAATATATACATATATATCAAAGTATGTTCAAAATATATTTACAATACTTTTAATATGTTTTGATGTTTTAAGTTTATTAAGTCAGCTGTCCTCGTTAGTAACCTACAACTAGTTGTCCACAGTTAGATGTACAGAAATAAATCGATAAATATTATCTTGAATCAATCCACGACCCAGTGTATACGTATCTTAGTATTGATCACAACTTAAACTATATATATATTTGGGAATCAACCTCAACCCTGTATAGCTAACTCCAACATTCACATATAGAATGTCTATGGTTGTTCCGCAATATATATATAGATGGGTCGACATGATAGGTCGAAACATTGTATACGTGTCTATGGTATCTCAAGATTACATAATATACAATATAAGTTGATTAGGTTATGGTTGGAATAGATTTATTACTAACTTTCACGTAGGTAAAATGAGTAGTTTTTATTAATCTTGTTTTACTCGCCATTTCTTCGTTTCTAATCCGTTTTGAGTGATTCCAGTGGCCACGGTTTCGTATTGACCTTAAATTTATGAATCTAAATAGAAAAAGTATAAGTTTATAGTCGGAAATACAAGTTACAAGTCATTTTTGAAAGAGGTAGTCATTTCCGTCGAAAGAACGACATCTTGATGACCATTTTGAAAAACATACTTTCACTTTGAGTTTAACCATGATTTTTGGATATAGTTTCATGTTCATAAGAAAAATCATTTTTCCAGAAGTATAGCTTTTAAATCAAAGTTCTTCTTAACTTTTAATTATCCCAACCAAAACAGCCCCCGGTTTTACTACGACGGCGTATATCCAGTTTTATGGTGTTTATCGTGTTTTCGGGTTTTAAATCATTAAGTTAGCATATCATATAGATATAAAACATGTGTTTAGTTGATTTTAAAAGTATAGTTAGAAGGATTAACTTTATTTGAGAACAAGTTTAGAATTAACTAAACTATGTTCTAGTGATTACAAGTTTATAATGTTGAATAAGACAGCTTTTTATGTATGAATCGAATGATGTTATGAACATCATTACTACCTCAAGTTCCTTGGATAAACCTACTGTAAATGAGAAAAATGGATCTAGCTTCAAAGGATCCTTGGATGGCTTGAAAGTTCTTGAAGCAGAATCATGACACGAAAACAATTTCAAGTAAGATTTCCATTCGAAATAAGATTGTTATAGTTATAGAAATTGAATTAAAGTTTGAATATGATTATTACCTTGTATTAGAAAGATAACCTACTGTAAGTAACAAAGGTTTCTTGATCATGGATGATTACTTGGAATGGATTTAGAAAACTTGGAAGTAAACTTGCAATCTTGGAAGTATTCTTGATTTTATGAAACTAGAACTTTTGGAATTTATGAAGAACACTTAGAACTTGAAGATAGAACTTGAGAGAGATCAATTAGATGAAGAAAATTGAAGAATGAAAGTGTTTGTAGGTGTTTTTGGTCATTGGTGTATGGATTAGATATAAAGGTTATGTAATTTTGTTTTCATGTAAATAAGTCATGAATGATTACTCATATTTTTGTAATTTTATGAGATATTTCATGCTAGTTGCCAAATGATGGTTCCCACATGCGTTAGGTGATTCATATGGGCTGTTAAGAGCTGATCATTGGAGTGTATATACCAATAGTACATACATCTAAAAGCTGTGTATTGTACGAGTACGAATACGGGTGCATACGAGTAGAATTGTTGATGAAACTGAACGAGGATGTAATTGTAAGCATTTTTGTTAAGTAGAAGTATTTTGATAAGTGTCTTGAAGTCTTTCAAAAGTGTATGAATACATATTAAAACACTACATGTATATACATTTTAACTGAGTCGTTAAGTCATCGTTAGTCGTTACATGTAAGTGTTGTTTTGAAACCTTTAGGTTAACGATCTTGTTAAGTGTTGTTAACCCAATATTTATAATATCAAATGAGATTTTAAATTATTATATTATCATGATATTATGATGTATAAATATCTCTTAATATGATATATATACATTAAATGTCGTTACAACGATAATCGTTACATATATGTCTCGTTTCAAAATCATTAAGTTAGTAGTCTTGTTTTTACATATGTAGTTCATTGTTAATATACTTAATGATATGTTTACTTATCATAATATCATGTTAACTATATATATATCCTTATATATGTCATCATATAGTTTTTACAAGTTTTAACGTTCGTGAATCACCGGTCAACTTGGGTGGTCAATTGTCTATATGAAACCTATTTCAATTAATCAAGTCTTAATAAGTATGATTGCTTAATATGTTGGAAACACTTAATCATGTAAATAACAATTTCATTTAATATATATATAAACATGGAAAAGTTCGAGTCACTACATCGTGAGTTTCATTACTCCCTTTTTATATATATTTTTTGGACTGAGAATACATGCGCTGATTTTACTAATGTTTTACGAAATAGACACAAATGATCAAAAACTACATTCTATGGCTGGATTATGAATATTGAATATCACCCCTTTTTAGCTTGGTAACCTAATAATTAGGAAACGGGTATGGCCCCTAATTGACGCGAATCCAAAAGATAGATCTATGGACCTCGACAAATCTCATCCGGGGTACGGATGCTTTAGTACTTCGAGATTATTATTATTATTATATAGATGAGAGGTTCTGTTTGGGGATAATCTATGCATTAAAGTTAAGTCGATTATCAAGCGTTCACCATATGAATGATTTTTAATTCGCGGGTTACGCGTGTTATTATGTACTCGGGTTACGTGTACAATTAAATATTTGAAATCTTGTGGTCTATTAAAATGATGAAAATAAATGTTTATGATAAACTAATGAACTCAACAACCTTTTGGTTGACACTTGAAAGCATGTTTATTCTCAGGTATTAAAGAAATCTTCCCATGTGCATTTGCTCATTTTAGAGATATTACTTGGAGTCATTCATGACATATTTCAAAAGATGTTGCATTCGAGTCGTTGAGTTCATCAAGATTATTATTAAGTCAATTATAGTTGGATGTATTTTGAAATGGTATGCATGCTGTCAACTTTCGATGTAAAGAAAGTTCGTCTTTTAAAAACGAATACAATGTTTGTAAAATGTATCATATAGAGGTCAAGTACCTCGCGATGTAACCAAATGTAATGTATTCGTCCAGGTGGATTAGGACGGGTCATTTCAGTTGGTATCAGAGCGGTGGTCTTAGCGAACCAGGTCTTGCATTAGTGTGTCTAACTGATACTTGTTTAGATGCATTAGTGTGTCTGGACTTCGACCGTGTCTGCATGTCAAAAGTTTTGCTTATCATTTTGTGTCGAAAATTACCTATTTATCATCCTTAGGAAATTATCTGCTTATCATCCTTAGTCTAGACACGTCTTTCTGCATTGATTGCATGAATAGTGTATAGACAAAATTCATATCTTAGCATATCTGCTAAATCATATCTTATCATATCTATTACTATAAACTTTGCCTGACATATTCCGTAAATTCCTACGTAATCTACGAAATCTTTTGATCTATATATATATATATATATATATATATATATATATATATATATATATATATATATATATATATATATATATATATATATATATATATATATATATATATATATTCTATGTAATTAGAATACCACTCGATAGCCGAAAAATCATTTCATATCGAAAAATCCTTTATTCAATCGTACGAAATGGAATTCATCATTAGTTCAAGTCACTCGGATTTCGAAATGGAATCCCACTCAAGCTCTAAAAGTAGTGTGACCGGAATGGATCAACCAATCAGCCATCATTTATTCTGGATGAATTAGGGATGGGTTCGTAGCCTCCTTAATCATTGGAGACAAGAAGAAGGTGATCCTTTCCATCCACCACATTGTCCTCTTGGCGAAGAACCTGAAGCACTTACCGGCGAACCTGTTCGTAATACTATTTTCTCTCTCATTTCCAGAGTATCTCGTCACTATTATATACTAACTCATATTCTAGATCTGATTCATCCGCTCGTCCGAACAGACAATCACCCCGGTGTAATAGAAGAAGTCAACGAGCTTCGCGCCTGGGTAGTGGCTTTGGAGAATATGGTGCAAAGGTTACAAGCACCAGCAGCAACAGCATAACCAGTACCACCATCCACCACATCCACATCCCATGATTCAACATCACAATCTGTATCTCGAGCATCAACGTCACACGTACCATAGATACCAAGAAGTACCAACAACAATGAACGATGAAGTATTGATCCATAACTTCATTGAAGAAATATTCTGTGAAGAATATGTGGTTTCTAGAAGTTTTAGAGATTACTTATTCTAGTTCCAGTCGAAAATCAAATGAGTTTAATATGATATTGACTCATTAAATCCATGATTACATCTGAAGAAAATATATATGTATATATATTTTCATAAAGATTGTAATTAAAAATTCTTTTGTACAAACTATTAATGGTGAAAATATATTAACGGGTAGGTAATACCCGAGGAATATTTAGATTTCACATTAATAAGTTAAATTGTACATTCTTAGAATCTGATTCAACAGTCATTTACTATCCTACTTACATCCACAGATATACGAATCCATTCACCACAGAATAATCATTTTCATTCAAATTCATATTTGGATTTTAACTTATTAGAATCCAACAAGTGGCATAATGAAGAAAACATTGGACAAAATAAAATTTGTTAGAAACAAACAAATTAACTATGAGAAATTTTGTTAAGAATCCACGCTAACAAAATCCTAGCTAACTGTTCCTAGCTAACTGTTAATTTCTTATTACATTTAATTATCGCAATTTAATTATCGCAATTTTAATTCTCGCAATTTTATTTATCGTCATTTAATTTCTGTTATTTATTTTACGCACTTTAAATATCGGGACACTTATACAAGGTTTTGACATATCATATCGACGCATCTATATATATTATTTGGAATAACCATAGACACTCTATATGAAGTAATGATCGAGTTATCTATACAGGGTTGAGGTTGATTCTAAATAATATATATACTTTGAGTTATGATCGAGTCTGACACATGTATATAATGGGTCACGACACGTATTAATTAATTCGAATATTATATATTAAACTATATATGAATTGTTGAACTACTAATTGTGGACTATTAACTGTGGACTACCAACATTGGACAATTAAAATGAATTAAAATATTGATTATAACATATGAAAATAAACAATTCTTCAAGTTTGCCACTTGATTTTATCTTAAATCTCATTTGTATCTTGACGATTACAATCTGCGATTCAAACCTTTAATAATTCTTGAAAACACTTCAATCGATAGGATGAAAAAACCGCACTTCATCTACCGAAGAAGAGATTGATGCATATAGTTATGCACCTAAAAATACTCGGAACCTGTGTAAACGTTTAACACGTGTCTGTGCTAGCTCCTTTGGCATTATTATTACCGAAAATAACATTGCAACTCTTTTTCAAATTAGCCAATTTCTTCACAGCTTCAACAAATCAACTTCAATTATTCATTCGAATGAACCTTATTATAAAGATTACCCTTTCATCATCGTTACCGAAGAACCATTTATGTTCCACCACATTAGCAGTAAACTTACCAGCAACTTCATTACTCATCAGCTTAAGTCTCTCCGAAAAACCATTATATTTGTTCATTAAAACCCTATCATATACTTATCCGCATCTTGTAAAGAGAATTGCCATACCAAGTACCGAGAAAATCAACAATCAGTATTTTAAATCTCACAGCGTTTCTACATCAATAGTTATATGTATACATATAACATTTATCTTTTAGAATTATGATCTTCCATTCTGAAATTCTGAAAAGCACCCAGTCTACGAATCAATACTCCAAATTGTGTAAAAGCTGAAAGAATCAGCATAAACTATAAACAACCGTAAACGACCTTAATAGTCAAAAGTTTGATGATAAAGAATAGTATGTTGGCAAAGCCAGAAAAGTTGGAACTGGAAAATTAAATTGAGCAAACCATGAAAGAGACTCTGAACAAATCACAAGGACTAAACTTGTACATAAAGAATCCTGCTGATTCTGATTCTGATGAAATCTTTAGCGAATACCTTGCTCCTTAATCGCTATAAATCACCGTGAATGAATTTCTTCATCACAATTTGATTCTAAAATTCTAAGATATTATCGTATCTTTCTTTGTAAATATCCTCAATATTTCTGAAGATATCTTCATAAATATTCTCGTAAGATATTAATCATCTCTTCGCGCTATCTGTGTTATATCATAAAAGGAAACTGTTTTAGTTTCTATATTCTGTAAACCTTCAAATTTAAAATATGAATGATATTGAAGTAGTGTTGGGAACTGAAGCATGAGTTAGTATAATATAATGACAATTGATCAACGTGATTATATTACAGTAAGTCATGCTGAGTTTCTAATGGAACATGATGATTCACAGATCATAACGTCATCATGTGCCATGTACACGACTCTTACATTTTACCTAATCTCTAAGTAAATCAAGAACATATTTTTTTTTATTAGTTCTATCTTTTCTCTTGAATTCTGATAATTTAACCAATCAAGATCGTGCTATTACCATCTTTCTTAGAACATTAGCTATGTTCACTCGAAACACTATACCTATGAATTCTGGACCATTACTTGTTGTACTTAGAGTCGGGAAGAGAATAAAAAGGCAAAGAGCTTCGAAATATAAAGTCCAACAACAACACTGAAATTACAAACCATGGATATCAGTGCGTATAGCAATATAAAGACACGGGAGGATTATAAATATAATAATCCCTAGAGCATAGTAGAAATAAACAGATTCTTCCGGTGGGAATTGGAAAAGAAGAACGATCATTGTGATAGTCAGAAAAAGAATAAGGATTACAACGGGATTAAGCATTTTCACAATCTTTGGATGTATGAACTAAGAAAGAAAGTATAGGAATGGTGAGAATAATGGAACGGAAGAGTTTAATTTATAATGGAAATATCCGACAGAGTAATCGAGGCAGATCACCGTATTTAATTATAGATATCTTAATTTCCTTACTCGCTGAAGAATCAATTTTTTTTTTAGATTTTGAAGATTTCCTCTAAATCCCTTAAATCCCGGAAATCAACCGTGACTACGTCACCGGTTAAGACGAACCTTCATTTACTCATTACACTCTTTTGTGATAGCTTCATTTGTGCTCTTCGAATAATCAAATTATTTTATTCTTATTACTCTATAATAATAAAACTCTATTTATCAGCTCATATGAGTCATGAAAACATACTTACTGTCAGCCATGACGATCCCAATCAAATTTTGGGACGAAATTTCTTTAACGGGTAGGTACTGTGACGACCCAAAAATTTTTGACCAAATTTAAACTTAATCTTATATGATTTCGACATGATAAGCAAAGTCTGTAATATTGAGTCTCGAAAACTTTGGAACAGTTTACATGAATGCATTTGACCTTTGACTATTCCCGACGATTCACGAACAATTGTTGTAAATAAATATGTATATACATATATATATATATATATATATATATATATATATATATATATATAAAGGTAAGTATTTGTAATAAATTGAAATTATAAAATATAATTTAAACACTAGAATTAAATATGTAAAATAAAATACAAAACTAGTAAGTGTAATTAAAAATGAATCTATGGATAAATACATGATATTATGTACAATTATTTTCATATGTATATTTTAATATATATATATATAATGAATATATGATATTATAAATAGTATATAGTTGTTAAGTATTACATAGTTAATAAGATATAATATTAACATATTAAACTTATTTATAAATTAAAATATAATTGCTATATCACCTACATTAAAATAAATAGTATATCAGTATTAATAATATTATTATATATAACATATAAATACGAAATTTGTTATGTAGAGTTGTTATATTAATGTTATTACTTTTATTATTATTGATATTAATTAGTATTATTAATATTATTATTACTAATATTATAATTATAATTTTAAAATTATGGATATCAAAAGAAAGACTTTATATATAAATAAGAATGATTAAAAGTATAATTTAATTGTAAGCTAGATGTCATTAGTTATTGCTAAAATATCAGTATTAACATTACTACTAATAAATATTATTATCCTTATTATTAATATAAGCATTATTATCGGATATATAGTTATTATTAATATTATTATGAACATCATCATTAATACTTATTATTATCAGTATTATCATTAATTATTTGTTATTAATAAATTCTTATTAATATTATTAGTATTATTATTAAATTATTAAATTATTAATTATTAACTATTAAATATTACAATTATTGATATTATTATCATTATTATTAATTATATTATTATTATTACTTATATATTTATCATTAGTATTAATACATGTATATATTTATATAGAGTCTAATCAGATACATATACATACATACATACATACATAAATATATATATATATATATATATATATATATATATATATATATATATATATACCAAATACAGTACGTATACATTCAGATACATTTATAGATATATATATATAAAAAAATACAGTATAAACATATATAGATGTAGATACGTACGTAATCTGTTTCCTATCACAATCTCACTGTTTTAAATTTTGGTTCCTATCTTTAAAGTTGATTCCAGTCGATCTCAATCAGCTAAATCCAAGAGATAAAGTGAATTAATCATCTAAATCTGTTAACAATCCTTTTCTCCTGTTATTTTTTTATTTTATTTTCTGTACCCTATTAGATATTATGTCGACCTTCAAATCCTTAATAAGCTCATCAATTCTAACGTTAAGTGATACCAGTGAACCCACATTATCAATTATCAAGCACAAAAACCTTTCTCAGTCTTTATCTAAACGAATTAAAAAAAGAATGAAGAACAGGTACCTGCCCTGTTCTTACTTCGTTTTTCAATTTAAACAATTTTGTAATCAATTTCAAAAACTAAGATTGCAGTCTTGTTAGGAATCGTCTAGGTAATCTTTCTGTAAAGTTTCAGAACTCAATTTCAACTCATGAGTTTTAAATTGGAGGTCAAAGTTTTGATTTAAAAAGTTAACCATGTCTTCTGAGATCAAATTGGAGTTTTAAGAGTCGTTTCTGTTGAAATTGTTGGTCCATAAAGTTTCTTTATACAATTTAAAAGGTATATCATGTTGTAAGTTTAATCCAAACTGGCTAGAATTTGAAAACACGATTTGGGTTTTAAGTGTTCTTCGTGACACTGTTATGTTTAAATCTGTTTATATTTTTCTGTTGTCTAACAATTCAGGGATCACAAGAGGTCGTTTTTAATTTAATAGCAAGTCTTAAATCAAGATTTAAATTCATTGTTAATGTTGAATTATTCTGGTTAATCGAGTTCACGAAGGAGATGATAAAGGAATTAGGAAAAACAGAAAGGTTGGGTGTTATATATTTAATACGAGTAATAAATCAGAAAAACATACATAGCAGAATGGTTAAGAGGTGATTCGGGTGAGCGGGAGGTCACGGGTTCGAGCCCGGTCCAGGGCATTTCTTTTTAGATAAAGCTTTTGAAAGGGTATACACTTATTTTTAATTCTATCATTATTATTAATATTATTATTATTATTATTATTATTATTATTATTATTATTAATTATATTTTTATTATTATTATTATTATTATTATTATTATTATTATTATTATTATTATTATTAATTATTAATTATTATGATTATTATTAATGTTATTATTATTATAAATATAATTAATATTGTTATCATTATGATTATTATTATTGTTAGAATTAGTATTATAATTAGTATTATAATTATTATTATAAGTACCATAATTGTTGTTAACATTATAATTATAAGTATTATATCTATTATTGTTATTATTATTACTATTATTATTATAAGTATTAATTATGATATTATTATCAAATTCAAAACTATAATATTATTATCTTGGATAGGTTTATAATACAAATTATTATCATTTTCATAAATATTAGTATTAGCATCTTTTTATAAATAATAGAATTGATAATATTAACATAAGTATTATTATTTGTATTATCACGAGTATTATTATGTAAATTACTAAAATCAGTATTATAACTATCATTAATAATAAAATTAATATTTTCACAAGTATTATTATTAATATCACTATTATTATCATTAATAGAGTTATTATTAACATTATTACCTTTATTAGTAATATTAAGTATTAACATTATTATTATTTTTGTCATTTTTAAAATTTTGATAGTATTACTATTAGAACTATTTTTTTTAACAAACAATTAATATATATATATATATATATATATATATATATATATATATATATATATATATATATATATATATATATATAAGGATATATTTAATACATATAACATAACAAAAATTAATGTCTTTATATACAAAATGAATATATAAACATATATATATATATATATACTATTAATATAAAAAGGATATAACAAATAAATTTATATTTGTTCAATTACAATTATGCATATTAATAAATATACAAACGATATAGGTTCGTGAATCCAAGGCCAACCCTGCTTTGTTCAGTTGTTCAATGTCATCATATGTATTTTTACTACAAAATACAGTATCGTGATTTTCATTACTCCCCTTTTATGTATATTTTTGGGACTGAGAATACATGCGCCGATTTTACTAATATTTTACGAAATAGACACAAGTGATCAAAAACTACATTCTATGGCTAGATTATGAATATTGAATATCACCCCTTTTTAGCTTGGTAACCTAATAATTAGGAAACGGGTATGGCCCCTAATTGACGCGAATCCTAAAGATAGATCTATGGACCTCGACAAGTTCCATCCGGGGTACGGATGCTTTAGTACTTCGAGATTATTATTATTATACAGACGAGAGGTTCTGTTTGGGGATATTCTATGCATTAAAGTTAAGTCGGTTATCAAACATTCACCATATGAATGATTTTTAATTCGCGGGTTACGCGTGTTATTATGTACTCGGGTTATGTGTACAATTAAATATCTGAAATCTTGTGGTCTATTAAAATGATGAAAATGAATGTTTATGATAAACTAATGAACTCACTAACCTTTTGGTTGACACTTGAAAGCATGTTTATTCTCAGGTATTAAAGAAATCTTTCACTGTGCATTTCCTCATTTTAGAGATATTACTTGGAGTCATTCATGACATATTTCAAAAGACATTGCATTCGAGTCGTTGAGTTCATCAAGATTATTATTAAGTTAATTATAGTTGGATGTATTATGAAATGGTATGCATGCTGTCAACTTTCGATGTAAAGAAAGTTCGTCTTTTAAAAACTAATGCAATGTTTGTAAAATGTATCATATAGAGGTCAAGTACCTCGTGATGTAACCAAATGTAATGTATTCGTCCAGGTGGATTAGGACGGGTCGTTTTAATATGAAAATATATATATATGTTTAACATGATGAAATGATAATTAAGTATCTCATTATGTATATTAATAATGAACTTTATACATAAAACAAGACTGCTAACTTAAGAAATTCAAAACAATATTTATACGTAACGATTATCGTTGTAATAATGTCTTAATATTTATATATCATATTAAGATATATTAGTACATCATGTTATCATGATAATGTAACAATTTAACATCTCATTAGATATAATAACAATGTGATTAATTACATTTAACGAAATCGTTAACTTAAAGGTTCCGAAACAACATGTACATGTAACGACTAATGATGACTTAACGAATCAGTTAAAATGCATATACATGTAGTGTATTAAGATGTGTTAATACACTTTTGAAAGACTTCATGACACATATCAAAGTACTTCTACTTAACAAAAATGATTACAATTACATTCTCATTCATTTTCATCAACAATCCTACTCGTATGCACCCGTATTCGTACTCGTACAATACACAGCTTCTAAATGTATTGATCGATCCTAAATCAAGTTATTACTTAATTAAGGATCGAGTGCAATAATAAGATAGAGTATGGGATGTTTGATGATAATTTTGGGCCCCGATGATCGTCTTTCACTTTAGCAATCAAGTGATCAACCACCCCGACCCGGTCTTGATTGTCAATTAGCATAATTCACCTTAGCGCGATGTAAAAATCCCTTGGGCAAGATCACAAGTGGAAATCACAAAGGTCCGGGCAAATGGCAGAAAATCAACAACCTATAAATCAGAGGCCATGCTCTCTATTTATAGTATTCGAAATATCCGCGGTTTGCGAATTGCTTAACTATCCGCGAAAACTTAGCGGATTAAACCGCAGTCTTTTGTTAATGCAAAAACACAACTGCTGTGCTTATTTTCAGCGGATATTGCATAACTTTGGATTATAATTCGCGTAATTCTACCTTTAGCTCTTGGCAAATAAAATATACATATACAATGCTATGTATATGATCATATATACTTTTGGTATATACACTTCAATTATCAGCTCTTAGCAGCCTTAATGAGTCACCAAAACATCTGGAAAGCATCATTTGGCAACTAGCATGAAATATCTCACAAAATTACAAACTAATGGAGACTATATGGAGAGCCTAAGTTCACGTGAACTTCCATCATCACCAACACTTTCATTTTCCAACTTTCATGCATCAAACTACTCTCTCTCAAGTTTTCTCTCATTCTTCTAAGTGTTCTTCATCATCTTCATCAAAATCTACATCAATCTAGCTCAAAAATCCAAACATAAAACAACTTACAAAACAACTACTCAAGAAAACTTCAAGAACACTTTCAAGTTTGTAAGTCTACTTCCAAGCTTTCAAATCCATTCCAAGTAATCATCTAAGATCAAGACTTATACACTTTTGCAATGATGATCCTAACACAATACTAGGACATACATGAAAGTGACTAATCATTCCAAAAGTGGTAAACCTAACATTCTTGGAGAAGTGTCTTGATTGATATTTTGGGAAATCTCAGTTTGGTCAAGACTTAGTTAGTCACTTTAATGCCCTTGGTTCAATTATAAAGACTAGTCACTATGTTATTAACTTCCTAGTTTCAATTAATCACAAGTCATGTCCTCTTTGAGTTTAATTAGAGATTAATTGAATGATGTCTCTATAAGATAATCATGAAGTATGTAGAGACATTAAGGTTAAGTTATTCTTGAATAAGTAATCACACTTAGTTACTTAGACTAGACCAAATAGACAATTGACTCTAATTTCATTGTGAATCATTTTACACTTAATCTATTGGAGTAGGTTAGTTACTTGAATCCTAACTAATGAGCACATAGCAAACATATTAATCAAGTTGACAAGTTTATGAGTATTAAGCATATTGACAAGTAGCAAGTAATACTCACATAGCAAGAGATAGTTATTCTAGGATAGATACTTGCACAACTTATAATTCAAGCACTTAATAAGTTTAATTTGCAATATAAAATATTGCTTGATTAATGTGTAAGCACACATTAATGTACAACACATGCACAAGGGAAGAGCAATCTCTAGTTGGGACTTGGTGACCATCCTAAATGTATCTAAGTATGTTTTAGGATTACAAGTCATTACTAGTTAATCTTGAGAGCATTGTTCCTCATTTAGCCTAAATTAATCACTAAGTCATTTCTAATAGCAATCATTTTTCTAGTGACATTGGCTTAAGTGTGTTGGTACTTGATGATCATACTAAGGATATCTAGATAAGAATTAAGATAACAAGTTGTTGATTAACACTTATGTGTTATGCCTAATCTTGGTTAATTTGTCATTAAGATGTCATTAGGCATAATTAATCACAATTAGTGTTTTTATGACCAAAACTCGGTTGAGTATGAAGAAGGCATCTATTCTAAGCATGTTGAGAAAGGTTTCATGAATTATAGATGTCGAGAACTAGTCAAACTTTATTTGGTCGAAAATGGTAACAGAGAAAACTGCGGTCGCACTGCGGTTGACCGTGGTGGAGACCGTGCAACTTGTTTTCACAAAACTACGTTGCAATTTAGTTTAGGGTTTCACGATTGACTATGCGGTTGACCGTACCTCGACCGTGTGTTTAGCTAAACTTTTGATTTCATTCTTTAACTTATGCTTGACTTGGTCATTTGCAAGATAAAGTATGGATTAGTGACCTTGCGAGTTTTATGTTAAGATATCAGTCATTACTTATTCATATACGTGTGTCATCATCAAAACATATTCTTTGGTTAATCATACTTAAGTTTATCGTTTAGTGCATTAACCCACATTCAACCAACAGATACATATAGGTGCGGATTTGAGCAGTATTGTTAATGACTGCTGAATCAGAACTGAAGAGTGTACATTGTAACTTATTAATATGAAATCTAAATATTTCTCAGGTATTACCTACCCGTTAAAATATTTTCACCATTAATAGTTTGTACTAAAGAATTTTTAATTACAATCTTTATGAAAATATATTTACATATATATTTTATTCAGATGTAATCATGGATTTAATGAGTCAATATGATATTAATCCCATTTGATTTACCATTAGAAAAGAATATATAATTTCTAAAACATTAGAGGTTACATAATCGCCATGTATAACGAAGATAATGATGTAGAACGATACGTAGAACAAAGATAATCGATGTAGAACGATATGTAGAATGAATATTATGTTCGAGGTATAGATTGTGATGTTGAGGCGTGTGATGTTGAGGCTACTGGTGCTGTTGATGCCGGTGGTACTGTTGATGACTGCAAGTTGTGCATCGTACTCTCCAAAGCTATTACTCGAGCACGGAGTTCGTTGACTTCTTCTATTACTCCGGGATGATTGGCGGTTGGAACGAGTGGATGAATAAGGTTTAGAATAGTAGATATTACGTAATCGTTGCGAGCTATCTGGGAAATGAGAGTGAAGATGGTATTTCGAACTGATTCGCCGGTAAGTGCTTCAGGTTCTTCGCCGAGTGGGCAATTTGGTGGATGAAAGGGATCACCTTCTTCTTGTCTCCAATGATTAAGTAGACTACAAACTCATCCCTAATTCATCCAGAATAGATGATGGCTAATTGGTTGATCCATTCTAGTTACACTGCTTTCGGAGTTCAGGTAGAAATCCATATTGGAATAGCTGTCAGAATCCGAGGAATTTGAACTAGTTGCGAGTTCCATCTTGTACGGTTAGATAAAGGATTTTCGATATGAAATGATTTTCGGATATCGGATGATATTATAATTACATAGAATACCTAATACCTATATATAGTACAGAAGATCCCGTAGATTACGGAGGGAATTAAGGAAACGTGTCAGACAAGGTCTAATGTGATGGGATATGAATTTGTCTGTACACCATCTATGCAATAATTGCAATAAGACATGTCGAGACTAAAAATGATAAGTAGATATTTTTCGACAAGGAATGGTAAGCAAAACTTTTGACATGCAGACAAGGTCCAAGTCCAGACTCATTAATGTATACTAACAACTACTAGGTCGAAGTCCAGACTCACCAGTGCATCCTAACAACTAGCAGTTAGACACACCAATGCAAGACCAGGTTCGCTAAGACCACCGCTCAGATACCACATGAAGCGACCCGTCCTAATCCACCTGGATGAAGTCATTAACATCTGGTCCCATTGCGAGGTACTGACCTAAATATGCCATGAACGACTCCAAGTAATATCTTTAAAATGAGCAAATGCACAGCGGAAGATTTCTTTCATACCTGAGAATAAACATGCTTTAAAGTGTCAACCAAAAGGTTGGCGAGTTCATAGGTTTATCATAATAATCATTTCCATAATTTTAATAGACCACAAGATTTCATTTTCGGTTTCAAAACACTCGCAAGTGTATAAAATCCATTCGTATGATGAACACCTGGTAACCAACATTAACTTTAATGCATATAGAATATCCCCCCGCATACTCACAAGTATGCCATATACTGGCAATCGCAATCACCATTTAAATCGAAGTACTAAAGCAGTTCAAATTCTCTGACTGGGGCTGGTCAGTGCCCGTAGATCTACCTTTATGATTCGCGTCAATTAGGGGCCATTTCCCTAATTCTTAGGTTACCAAGTTAAGGGGCAATATTCAGTATAGTAATCCAACCATAGAATGTAGTTTTAAGTACTTGTGTCTATTTCGTCAAACATTTATAAAATTAGCGCATGTATTCTCAGTCCCAAAAATATATATGCAAAAGCATTTAAAAAGGGAGCAAATGAAACTCACGATACGATATTTTGTAGTAAAAATATGCATACGACGATACTGAACAATGCAAGGTTGGCCTCGGATTCACGAACCTATATCAATTGTATATTTATTAACACATATAATGGAAATTACATAATTTCATTTATTAATATATATATTATTTATATATTTGTAGTTATATAGAATTTATACTAAATTTCATTTAAAAACATATACTTATATTATATCTTAAATTATATGTTATATATATTTATTTTGTATATATATTTAAAATGATTAATATCTATACATTTAGTTATATATATATATATATATATATATATATATATATATATATATATATATATATATATATATATATATATATATATATATATATATATATATATATATATATATATATATATATATATATATATATATATATATATATATATATATATATATTATATATAATATAATATAATTAGTTTGCTATATGTAGGGTGTTATTTCAGAATTGAAACATATAGCGTAATGGTTAAGCAAACAACACCTCTCGGTTATACCAAACAACACCAAACCATCACTCTGCTCTATCATATTTGTTTTATTCCGGATTACAGTTTATATAACCCATATTTGTTGCCTTCTTCTTTTTCAACATCATCATTCTATACTTATATGGCCCAACATATTAATTATATTGAGCCCGCAGTTTAATAAACCCAACAAATATTCATGGCCTGTTAGCGATTTAATAAGCCCAATAATATAATCACATGAATCTCGACCGAGAAAATGCAGTAGTTAGTTGACATCATTATCTTGTCATCATTTTTCATGTATTTAAATCATCATAACACCCATCATCGTTATCCTCACATCATCAATAAATCATTGTTGTTATTGTATCATCTTCTACTTCGGTTTGCATAGAACCAAACCCTGAGTAACAGTAAGCCGTAACAGGAAACCGATGCAGCTGCAGTCTTACGTGAACGAATAACAGCAGTTAGTAGTTAACTTCAATGGTTTCAATGATGGTTTTCATGATGATCATGGGTTCATTCAAATTAAAAACAGAAAACAAAGTGAAAGAGAGAGAGAGAGAGAGAGAGACATAGAAAGAGAAAAGGATGGTGATGGAGTGAGGTGCTAGTTTCTGGTGATGGTGGCGGCTGTAGAAGGTGGCCGGTGGTAGCAGATGGGTTTCGTTGAGGTTGATGATGATGGAGTTCGAGGTACTATTGTGGTGATGATGTCGGTTATGGTGGCAGCAACCATAGTTGGTTGTTCTTTGAGCTGTAAATGGGTTTAATGGTGATTATGGTTTGAAGAAGAAAGAAGAAGAAAGAGATGGTTATCAAAGTCGATGGTGGTGATCAGTGGTGCTCTGGTGGGGATAGATGGTGTGGGTTCAAGTGAAAGGACCCGTTTATATACATTATAAACGATTCACAATAGTTGATTTCATCGCGAGGTATTTGACCTCTATATGATACATTTTACAAACATTGCATTCGTTTCTAAAAGACAAACTTTCTTTACAATGAAAGTTGACGGCATGCATACCATTTCATAATACATCCAACTATAATTGACTTAATAATAATCTTGATGAATTTCAATGACTCGAATGCAACGTCTTTCAAAATATGCCATGAATGACTTCAAGTAATATCTCTAAAATGAGCAAATGCACAGCAGAAGATTTCTTTAACACCTGAGAATAAACATGCTTTAAAGTGTCAACCAAAAGGTTGGTGAGTTCATTAGTTTATCATAATCATTCATTTCCATTATTTTAATAGACCACAAGAATTTCATTTCCAGTTCTCATAAATATACGTCCCATGCATAGAGACAAAAATCATTCATATGGTGAACACCTGGTAACCGACATTAACAAGATGCATATAAGAATATCCCTTATCATTCCGGGAAATCCTTCGGACGTGATAAAAACGAATTCGAAGTACTAAAGCATCCGGTACTTTGGATGGGGTTCGTTAGGCCCAATAGATCTATCTTTAGGATTCGCGTCAATTAGTAGATCGGTTTACTAATTCTTAGGTTACCAAGCAAAAGGGGCATATTCGGCTTCGATCATTCACCCATATAATGTAGTTTCAATTACTTGTGTCTATTTCGTAAAACATTTATAAAAATTGCTCATGTATTCTCAGCCCAAAAATATAAATGGTAAAAAGGCAAATGAAACTCACCATACTGTATTTCGTAGTAAAAATACATATAACTTCATTGAACAAGTGCAAGGTTGGCCTCGGATTCACGAACCTAAATTAATTATATATATTTATGTGTTGGTCAATATTTGTCTAACAAATTAGGTCAAGTCATAGTGTATCACAATCCTAAGGCTCGAGAATAATATGTAAAGGTCAACAGAAGTCAATTTGACTCAAAATAATTTCCAAAATCTATACATGATTAATATATAGTTTAAATATCGTCATTTTATATTTTTAAATATTTTTAAAAGATTTATTAGAGTAAATAATATAATTCATTTATTAATAAATAAAATTTTATATTAAAATTTATATAACAAAATATACTTTTATATATATATATTAAGTAATAAAATTTATAGAGTTCATTTAATATCATAAAGATAATATGATAGGTATTATTAAAGTAATTTTATTACACGTAGTAAAATATGTTTGCATCACATATTTATTTGATAAAATAATATCTATAATAATAGTAAGTAAAAGTTATATTATTTTGTAATAATAATTATTATTATTCTATTAACAAAAATATCAATATTTATAATTACTAAAAATGACATTATGATAAAATGATAATTCTAATTATGATAACTTTAATATTTACGATACTTTTTAATATTAACTTTAAAATAATAATTCTATTTAAAATGATAATAATAATGATATTTTATAATAACAATGATATTTCTATTAAAATGATAATTTTTGTTAAAATGATAGTTTTTAATACTAACGATACTTTTAATAATAATAGTAATGATAAAAATAATAAGAACAATAATTTTATCTAAATCAATATATTATAATATTTTAATTTCATCATGATACTCATACTCATTATTTCCTAATCGTTTCGTTTAATAGCTTTTAATCGTCTTTTATATCGTGTTCATAATAATGATAATAATAGTAATCAAAATAATTAGGTGTTACTAATATTAGTTTTAATTACAATAATACTAATAATGATAATTACTATGATATTATTAACGATAATACTAATAACTATTTTAATGATATTAATTAATAATAATAATAATAATAACAATAACAATAACCATTTTTAAATAATGATATATATATATATATATTAATAATGATAATAATAATAATAATAATAATAATAATAATAATAATAATAATAATAATAATAATAATAATAATAATAATAATAATAATAATAATAAGAATGATAATAATAATAATTAGATAATAATAATAATAATACTAATTATAACTTTAACGATAATAACGATAGTAATAATAATAAAAATAACAATTTTTAATGATAATTCCTTTTTGATAATGATAATAGTAATAATAATATAAAACTAGAACAACGATAATAACGAAGATAATAATAATCATTTTTAATAATAATACAAAAATTCAATTGACTATAACTTCAAATCCGTTCATCGAAACCATTCGATATTTAAATGAAAAGTTCTTAATTTTTCGCTAGCTTTCCAACGACATGCATATCTTATACCTTATCTCAACCGCATACGTAACTAATTCATGATTCAACATATCCTATCTAATGGCAATATCAAAAGTACAAGCATGCATAATCCTATATTCTCGAGCACTAGTCAGGGATACACTATTAATATATAAAAATTAAATTATGAGTACTCACGTATCAATATTGAGATTCAATATTGCAGGAAAAGTACGTAGACGCAACGGAGATAATACACACTAGTTTGACTTACGAACAATACTCTCGAACCATACCCATAACCTTCATAGCTATAACCCATAATTTCCTTAGCTCTATCCCGCTCGAAAAACAATTTCGAAATCACTCGGACAACACTCTGTCGTAATATTTTATGTATACTAATAATATCTTGAAATAATACGGAGTAAATATAAATATGTAAATTGATTGAGAGAGTTTAGAGAAAATATTTTCAAGTTTCTATGAAATAATGAAACCTATTGAATTCTATTTATAATAGATTTTTGAATTATTAAAGTGAATTATTAAAATATGAATTATTAAAGTGAATTATTAAAGTATGAATTATTAAAGTGAATTATTAAAGTATGAATTATTAAAGTTAAAGTAAATTAAAATTAAGTAAAGGTAAAGTTTAAGTATAGTAAAAGTAGAAAACTATGTATGTATAATACGCGTATATATATATATATATATATATATCTATATATAATATTAATTTAAATCGTTATATATACTTAATAAAATAAAATATAAATATCGTTATCTTTATCATACTGGTTAAGTAATGAGTTATCAAAAGTGGTTCTAGATATTTATAGAAGTTATATACGTTTTAATAATAAAGTTCTTTTTAAACTGAAAATGTTTTTGTACGTTTGAAACTAAATCAAATAAATATATAATTTTGTTTTCCCAAAACTAAATATATTTAAGAATTATTTTGTTTAAAGGTTAAAATAATGAAAATCGTTATATCATAAAACGTTTTAGAAAAGTAGAATCATATATATTCATAATAGGTTTCAAGTTTTTAAATTACAGTCTGTTGGTGAAGCATGGGATAAAGTCCAAAGGTTAAATAAACGTATGAAATCATCTTAATGAAAAATGTCAATTTACTTAACTTGTCGATATCCAACATCTAAGTTATTTACACTCTACATTCTTACTTATAAATCACTTTACCATTTTCTGAATGTTGTCAAAAAAAAATAGATTTCTTAAATCACAGTGGACCTCATAACATAGACCCGTAATCATATCACAATGTATCTGATAAATCAGTCATTTGATATTATCTTCTAATTCCGTTGATAACTATTAGAATATATTTTGAAACAAATACATTTATATAAAGTATTATACGCCTAATACTTTGTTAATGTTTTCAAGTTATAATATATACACATATACATGTATAATCATGTTCGTTTAATTTAATGGTTCGTGAATCGTTGGAACTTGGTCGAGGTTTAAATGAATGTATGGACACAGTTTAAAATTTTTGAGATTCAACTTAACAAACTTTGCTTATCGTGTCAGAATAATATAAAGATAAAGTTTAAATTTGGTTGGAAATTTCCGGGTTGTCACAGTACCTACCCGTTAAAGAAATTTCGTCCCGAAATTTGAATGGGATGGTCATGGCTGACAATAAGTATGTTTTCATGACGTACACGAGTTGAAAATTAGAGTTTTATTATCATCAAGTAATATAGATAAAGCAATTTGATTTTTGTGAAGAGTATGAGTGAAGTTATCACAAAAGAATGAAATGATTAAATGCACGTTCTTTTTAACCAATGACATAGTCACGGTTGATTTCCGTAATTCAAGGAATTTAGAGAAAATCTTCGTAATAAGATTTGGTTCTTTGGTAATTAAGGAAGTTAGGATCCGCTTGATTAAATGCGATAATCTGTTTTGATTGCTCTGTCGGATATTTTACTATATATCCACCCCCTTCGTTTCCTTATTTCCACAACTCACACCTTTTATTCTTTCTCCCTCAATTCATACTTTATAGCATTCGCTAATATGCTCCATCCAGTTCTGATTCTTTATATACTCTTAACTTTCATATCTGTCATTCTTCTTTTTCATCTGTCGCCAGAAGAATCTATTTACTTCTACTATACTCTTGGTTTTATAGTGTTTTTAGTTCTCCCGTGTCTTTATATTGCCATATGCATCGGTATATATGGTTTGTAATTTCTGGGTTGTTGTTGGGTTTTATATCTTCTCTTATATTTCGATGTCTTTGCTTCTGTCTTCTATAATCATTGTCATATCTAATTAATGCTCTCTTTTATTTGCTGCGATTTATATCCCAATTTCTGTTTCGGAGTTTTGTCCTTTCGTTTCTTCTTCTTGCGAGTAAGTACCGCTTATAATGGTCCATAATTCGCAGATAAAAATTTCGGAATAAACATTGTTAATGTTCTAAGAAGGAAATCGTAATGACACGATCTTGATTTATCAAATTATCAGAATACCTCGAAAAAGATCGAATCATCAAGAAAATATTTTCTTGATATTTTTAGAGATTAAGTAGAATACATGAGTCGTATAACATAGCACATGATGATGTTATGATCTGTGAATCATCATGTTTCATTTAAAAACTCAGCATGACTTACTGTAATATAATCACATTGACCAAGTGTTATTATATTATACTAACTCATGCTTCAGCTCCCAACACTACTTCAAAAGTATTCCTATTTTAAACTCGAATGTTTCAGAATTTAGAAACAAAAATAGTTTCTTTTATGGTGTAATACAGATAGCGTGAAGAGGTAAATGATTTTAGATAAGAATAATTATGAAAATATCTTCAGAAATATGGAGGATATTTATAATGAAAGATACGATGATATCTTAGAATTTCTAATATCAGAGGATGATGAAGAATATTGTCCGCAGGGGTTTAGAGTCAGGAGCAAGGTATTCATTAATGAATTCAGCAGGTACTGAATCATTTGGATTCTTTGAAGTCAGGTTCAGTCTTTGTGATTTGTCCACAGCCTCCTTCATACTTTGCTCAATCCGGTTTCCAGTTCCAAGACTTCTCTTTTCTGCGCTTTGCCAGCACAGTTATTTATTATCATCAAACTTTTACTGTTAAAGTCGTTTATAGTTTTTGCTGCTTCATCAGTATTTTTCCATTTTCGGAGAACCAATTCGTAGTTCGGAGTGTTTTTCAGAAACTCACATTCAAATTAAGTCCAGAAGATAGACGTTATATATACACATATAACTGTTGGTGTAGACATACTGCGAGATTTCAAAATACTGATTGCTAATTCCTGATGATTCGTATGGCAATTTCCGTTACAAAATGCGAATGATTAAATGATGGGGTTTCGGTAAATATCATGATTCTTCGGAATGTCAAAGATCAGTGAAGTTGTGAATAAGTTTATTGCTATGTGGTGGAACATGAAAGGTTCTCTGGTAATAAAAGGGTAATCATATATATCAAGATTATGATAAGACTACTCCGAATGAAAAATCGAAGTTGTCTTGCTGGAGCTGCGATAGAATTTGCTACTTTGAAAAGGAATTGCAAAGTTATTTTTGCTAATAAATGCCAAAGGATCTGACACATATATGTGTTGAATTATGTCTTTGGTTTCGAGAGCTTTTTAAGTACATAACTGTGGGTAATATGTGGTTAGATCATCATCTCGATTGATCATTATTTGAAATGTCTTCATAAATTTTTCGAAGGGCTTGAACACAGATTGTAATCGTTAATATACATTTGATGTTCTAACACAGTTTTGAAGTCAAAGTATAGCTCTGAAAGATGTAGGAATCTAAAAGTGATGGTACCGGTTATATCTCGAATTGAATTCTGAGGTTTCAAAATCAGAATATGTAATTGAGTTTGAATGAGTATGGTTGTTTTGATTTCTATGAAAGAATGTATATTATTGTGAAAGTAGGAAGTATAGTTGATAATTTGCTTAATCAGATTCGAAGAATGTAACATATTAATTGTGAATTTTTATATCTATCGGGTATTACCTACCCGTTAAAAAAAAAATTTCACAATTAATATTTTGTACAAAAGAATTTTTATTACAGTCTTTATGAAAATATATATGTATATATTCTCTTCAAATGTAACATAGATTTTAATGAGTTAATACTAAATTAAACTCATTCGATATACGGTTGGAACTAGAATTGAATAATCCCGTAAAGGCTTTAGAGATTACATAAGTATTTCTTCAGTAATATTGAAATTATGAATCAATACTTCGTTATTTGTTGAGGCGTGATGTTGGTTTTCATTAAATTCTTGTGAACTTCGCAAAGTACGAATGATGTTATCTGAAAAGTTTCGGGAACATCGATGATGAAAGTGTAAAATCAAATATATACTTGATTTATTATGAATTGGAATTTGTTGAATTGAGACAGAGATTGTAGTTAACGATGGTTAAGTTGCGGCGAAGGACGTACATTATTGCATATTTGTAATATGAATTAACCGAGTAGTTAAAATTCACACACAATAGCTTAGCACGGAAAGATTTATTTTTATTTCAAAATATATATATATATATATGTATATATATATATATATATATATATATATATATATATATATATATATATATATATATATATATATATATATATATAATATACATATAATTTCTTCAGAGGGAATGAGTTAATTCTTCATAACTCGTTGATAAAATATACGCGTTATTGATTCGTAATGATGTCCACAGTGATTCTTGAACTGACGGAGTTTGTGATGTTATAGGTGTTGCTGATTCTGATGCTGACTGCACTGACGATGCTGGTGACGCTGACGGTACTGTTGATGATGTTGGTAAAACAAGTTTAGTTTGTTAACCACACACCATTTTTGTCAGGGTTTCTACTCTTCCTTCTATCATTTTGGTTCGCTTAACTGATTTATGATTATGGCTAGATTAGATAATCTCTAACACTTTAGAGATTACGTAATCGCCGCGGAATGTTTCTCCAATGAAGTTATGAATTAATACTTCGTCAGTTATTGTTGTTGGTACTCCTTGGTATCTATGGTGCATATGACGTTGATGCTCGTGGGACAGATTGTGAAGTTGAGGTTTACGACACGGTTGTGGTTGGAGGTGGTAATGGTACTGTTGGAGTTGATGATGGTGGTACTAGTTATGCTGATGGTGCTGCTGCTGGTGTTTGTAATCTTTGCACCATATTCTCCAAAGCCACTACCCGAGTGCGAAGCTCGTTGACTTCTTCTATTACACCGGGGTGATTGTCGGTTCGGACGTGCGGATAAATAAAATCTAAAATTTGATGTAGTATGTAATCGTGACGAGATACTCTGGAAATGAGAGAGAAAATGGTGTCTCGAATAGGTTCGCCGGTAAGTGCTTCAGGTTCTTCGCCAAGAGGGCAATGTGGTGGATGGAAAGGATCGCCCTCTTCTTCTCTCCAATGATTGAGGAGGCTACGAACCCATCCCCAATTCATCCAGAATAGGTGATGACTGATTGGTTGATCCATTCCGGTCACACTGCTTTCAGAGCTGGAGTGGGATTCCATTTCGGAATCCAAGGAACTTGAATTAATGATGAATTCCATTTCATACGATTGAATAAGGATTTTTCGATATGAAATGATTTTCGATTATCAGATGGTATTCTAATTACATAGAATATCCATATATATAGAACAAAAGATTTCGTAGATTACGGAGGAATTTGCGGGATATGTCAGGTAAAGTTTAAAGTAACAGATACGATAAGATATGATTTAGCAGATATGCTAAGATGTGAATTTTGTCTATACACTACTCATGCAATTAATGTAACAAGACGTGTCTAGACTAGTAATGATAAGCAGGTAATTTCCTAAGAATGATAAGCAGATGATTTTCGACTAAAAATGATAATAAAAACTTTTGACATGCAGACACGGTCGAAGTCCAGACTCACTAATGGATCCTAACGACTTATCAGTTAGACACACTAATGCAGACCTGGTTCGCTAAGACCACCGCTCTGATACCAACTGAAAGGACCCGTTCATATACATTATAAATGATTCACAATAGTTGCTTTCATCGCGAGGTATTTGACCTCTATATGATACATTTTACAAACATTGCATTCGTTTCTAAAAGACAAACTTTCTTTACAACGAAAGTTGACGGCATGCATACCATTTCATAATACATCCAACTATAATTGACTTAATAATAATCTTGATGAATTTCAATGACTCGAATGCAACGTATTTCAAAATATGCCATGAATGACTTCAAGTAATATCTCTAAAATGAGCAAATGCACAGCGGAACATTTCTTTAACACCTGAGAATAAACATGCTTTAAAGTGTCAACCAAAAGGTTGGTGAGTTCATTAGTTTATCATAATCATTCATTTCCATTATTTTAATAGACCACAAGAATTTCATTTCCAGTTCTCATAAATATACGTCCCATGCATAGAGACAAAAATCATTCATATGGTGAACACCTGGTAACCGACATTAACAAGATGCATATAAGAATATCCCCTATCATTCCGGGAAATCCTTCGGACGTGATAAAAATGAATTCGAAGTACTAAAGCATCCGGTACTTTGGATGGGGTTCGTTAGGCCCAATAGATCTATCTTTAGGATTCGCGTCAATTAGTAGATCGGTTTACTAATTCTTAGGTTACCAAGCAAAAGGGGCATATTCGGCTTCGATCATTCACCCATATAATGTAGTTTCAATTACTTGTGTCTATTTCGTAAAACATTTATAAAAATTGCTCATGTATTCTCAGCCCAAAAATATAAAGGGTAAAAAGGCAAATGAAACTCACCATACTGTATTTCGTAGTAAAAATACATATAACATCATTGAACAAGTGCAAGGTTGGCCTCGGATTCACGAACCTAAATTAATTATATATATTTATGTGTTGGTCAATATTTGTCTAACAAATTAGGTCATGTCATAGTGTATTACAATCCTAAGGCTCGAGAATAATATGTAATGGTCAACAGAAGTCAATTTGACTCAAAATAATTTCCAAAATCTATACATGATTAATATATAGTTTAAATATCGTCGTTTTATATTTTTAAATATTTTTAAAAGATTTATTAGAGTAAATAATATAATTCATTTATTAATAAATAAAATTTTATATTAAAATTTATATAACAAAATATACTTTTATATATATATTAAGTAATAAAATTTATAGAGTTCATTTAATATCATAAAGATAATATGATAGGTATTATTAAAGTAATTTTATTACACGTAGTAAAATATGTTTGCATCACATATTTATTTGATAAAATAATATCTATAATAATAGTAAGTAAAAGTTATATTATTTTGTAATAATAATTATTATTATTCTATTAACAAAAATATCAATATTTATAATTACTAAAAATGCATTATGATAAAATGATAATTCTAATTATGATAACTTTAATATTTACGATACTTTTTAATATTAACTTTAAAATAATAATTCTATTTAAAATGATAATAATAATGATATTTTATAATAACAATGATATTTCTATTAAAATGATAATTTTTGTTAAAATGATAGTTTTTAATACTAACGATACTTTTAATAATAATAGTAATGATAAAAATAATAAGAACAATAATTTTATCTAAATCAATATCTTATAATATTTTAATATCATCATGATACTCATACTCATTATTTCCTAATCGTTTCGTTTAATAGCTTTTAATCGTCTTTTATATCGTGTTCATAATAATGATAATGATAATAATAGTAATCAAAATAATTAGGTGTTACTAATATTAATTTTAATTACAATAATACTAATAATGATAATTACTATGATATTATTAACGATAATACTAATAACTATTTTAATGATAATAATTAATAATAATAATAATAATAATAACAATAACAATAACCATTTTTAAATAATGATATATAAATATATATTAATAATGATAATAATAATAATAATAATAATAATAATAATAATTAGATAATAATAATAATAATACTAATTATAACTTTAACGATAATAACGATAGTAATAATAATAAAAATAACAATTTTTAATGATAATTCCTTTTAGATAATGATAATAGTAATAATAATATAAAACTAGAACGACGATAATAACGACGATAATAATAATCATTTTTAATAATAATACAAAAATTCAATTGACTATAACTTCAAATCCGTTCATCGAAACCATTCGATATTTAAATGAAAAGTTCTTAATTTTTCGCTAGCTTTCCAACGACATGCATATCTTATACCTTATCTCAACCGCATACGTAACTAATTCATGATTCAACATATCCTATCTAATGGCAATATCAAAAGTACAAGCATGCATAATCCTATATTCTCGAGCACTAGTCAGGGATACACTATTAATATATAAAAATTAAATTATGAGTACTCACGTATCAATATTGAGATTCAATATTGCAGGAAAAGTACGTAGATGCAACAGAGATGATACACACTAGTTTGACTTACGAACAATACTCTCGAACCATACCCATAACCTCTATAGCTATAACCCATAATTTCCTTAGCTCTATCCCGCTCGAAAAACAATTTCGAAATCACTCGGACAACACTCCGTCGTTATATTTTATGTATACTAATAATATCTTGAAATAATACGGAGTAAATATAAATATGTAAATCGATTGAGAGAGTTTAGAGAAAATATTTTCAAGTTTCTATGAAATAATGAAACCTATTGAATTCTATTTATAATAGATTTTTGAATTATTAAAGTGAATTATTAAAGTATGAATTATTAAAGTGAATTATTAAAGTATGAATTATTAAAGTGAATTATTAAAGTATGAATTATTAAAGTTAAAGTAAAGTAAAAATAAAGTAAAGGTAAAGTTTAAGTATAGTAAAAGTATAAAACTATGTATGTATAATACGGATATATATATATAATATTAATTTAAATCGTTATATATACTTAATAAAATAAAATATAAATATCGTTATCTTTATCATACTGGTTAAGTAATGAGTTGTCAAAAGTGGTTCTAGATATTTATAGAAGTTATATACGTTTTAATAATAAAGTTCTTTTTAAACTGAAAATGTTTTTGTACGTTTGAAACTAAATCAAATAAATATATAATTTTGTTTTCCCAAAACTAAATATATTTAAGAATTATTTTGTTTAAAGGTTAAAATAATGGAAATCGTTATATCATAAAACGTTTTAGAAAAGTAGAATCATATATATTCATAATAGGTTTCAAGTTTTTAAATTACAGTCTGTTAGTGAAGCATGGGATAAAGTCCAAAGGTTAAATAAACGTATGAAATCATCTTAATGAAAAATGTCGATTTACTTAACTTGTCGATATCCAACATCTAAGTTATTTACACTCTACATTCTTACTTATAAATCACTTTACCATTTTCTGAATGTTGTAAAAAAAAAAATAGATTTCTTAAATCACAGTGGACCTCATAACATAGACCCGTAATCATATCACAATGTATCTGATAAATCAGTCATTTGATATTATCTTCTAATTCCGTTGATAACTATTAGAATATATTTTGAAACAAATACATTTATATAAAGTATTATACGCCTAATACTTTGTTAATGTTTTCAAGTTATAATATATACACATATACATGTATAATCATGTTCGTTCAATTTAATGGTTCGTGAATCGTTGGAACTTGGTCGAGGTTTAAATGAATGTATGGACACAGTTTAAAATTTTTGAGATTCAACTTAACAAACTTTGCTTATCGTGTCAGAATAATATAAAGATAAAGTTTAAATTTGGTTGGAAATTTCCGGGTTGTCACATCAAGGTGATCTTGGGTCGGTTAAACATAAGAACAAACACGCAAGTGGGTCTTGCATGGTGGTCAATCAAAGATGGTTCACGATGGTGGTTTGCTCGATGTTGGAGTGGCCAGAGATAGTGGTGATGTGGTGGTGAGTGAGCCAAGATGGTGGTTGCGGTTGTGGTGGCAGAATGGGATGGTGAAAGGGTGGCGGTGATTGTTTTAAATGGGTTTTGGGTTTGGTAAGTTTATTCATGCACAAGTATAGGTATATATATATATATATATATATATATATATATATATATATATATATATATATATATATATATATATATATAATGAAAAGATGGGGTTCGGTTGCAGAAGTCTCAAATGGCTTTTTGAGTTTTGTTTTGTTAAACAAAGTGTGAATGATGGAATATATGTATAGATATATGTATATGCAACAAATTTAACTAGTGCACAGTAACAAGTGAGAGGAAAATACATAAAGGAAGTGGGTTCAATCATAAAACAGACGTTAGAATTGTGGGGTGATGGTTATTCAATCATAAAATAGGAAATTGAAATAGATAGATAGTTTATGATGTACCATGTGTTATATGTATATTATATAAGCTAGTGGAAGGAATTTAAAAGCTTGTGGAAGGAATCAAACCTAGAACAATAATTTATTTACACTGTATCAAATTGAAGAATAGTTAAGAAGCCGAAGTTTTGTATTATGTACCGACAGTTTTCACGGAATGCTTAAATCGTGCTCCGTTGATTTTCAGTGGCTGATAAAAAGTCTTCGGAAAAATCCCAAATTTTTATATTAAATATCTTTAATTATTTTAGTCAATATAGTGTAAAAAAATGGTCATTAATTATTAAATAAAAATTTAATCAAATGTCCGTGCTCGATCCTGGGTAAAATATAAAAAGTGTTAAAATTTATTATTTATCTTCTAAATATATTTTTAATAGGCCTTTAATTTATATAACTCATTCTCGGATCATCGTTTATTTTAAAATCAAATAAGTTCGCATTAAACTTGTTTAATATACAACGAATGGCAATTGAGTGTTACTGTCGTTTACTAATTAGATTCGAAATCACAAATTATATATTTAATATACTCTATTTATATATGTAGATATGTTTTAAATAATAATTATCATAATATCATATTTCATAACAATCACATCTAATATTACAAATTATACTTCCAATTATTATATATATATATATAAATACACACACATATCTATTTACAAATATTTGTTTGTGAATCGTCGGGAATGGTAGAAGTCAAATGAATATTTAAAACAGTTCACAATTTTTGAGACTCAGCCTAACAGACTTTTCTTATCGTGTGAAAATACTAAATCGTATCGAGAGTTTGATTTAAAATTAGTCAAAATTTTCCAGGTCGTCACAATTAGCCCCATTTATGATAAAGTAATTGAATTTATCATCTAAATAAGCATTTATTTGCTTCATTTGGTAGATTATGTCATTACGAAGGCTATGTTTCAAGAATCACTAAAAACGGATGAAAAATGAGGAAAAACGAGCAAAACCGGCTAAGACGATTAACTCGCGTTTAAATAACTTATTTTATAATTTTTGGAAAAGTTTATTTACTTAATTTCATGTTGTAGGATATTTAATTACGAACGCGTGGGCGCAAGAATCGTCAGAAACGAAGTTAAAACGAAGATTCTAGAGCGAAAACGATGAAAGACAAGAAATTAAGTTACGATCCAGCGAATCAGCAAGCCAAACGGGTTGCCAAACGGGCTACCAAATGGCCTTCCGGTATGGAAAACAGCCTGCCACACACCCAAGGCAAACGGACATGGTAAACGGCCTCACCTGGCAAACGGCCTCACCAAACAGCTTGCCAAATGGCCTGCCAGCCGTTTGCCAGCCATTTTTTCAACGAAAATCCTACCTGTCGTACCACCTGCCGTCCTACTTGCCAGGGGTTTAGACATACCCCCTATGCAAACCACCTGCCAAACCACTAGCCAGGGATTTTTCAGCCATTTATTTACAACTTTGCCATCAAGCTTTCCTATAAATAGGTGGCTCATCCCACCATTTCAACACACACCAATTGTTCACTTCTCTCTCAAATATCTCTATACAGTCGTTCTCCAGTGATCTATAGGAGATTAGTTCTCTCTCTAATTTCTCTCTCTAGATTCTAGAGAGAGAAAAGTACAGAGATTAGGAAATGTAATTATTTTTCTATTGTCGCTCTTTAGTGATCAATAGGAGATTAATATGTAGTTAGTAGTAGAAGCTATCAAGCATTATAACGCTATGGATATTATGAAGAAATACAAGTGTTATTCTGCCGATATTATTCGGTAACATCTATCATTTCTTTTATTAATTTATTATAATATTCTTGTTCGATGTTTATGATTTATTAATATTAGAAATGCTTGTTGCCATGATGTGTGAGTAATTGCTTGATTATTTGCCATGATTTAATAATGTTAGTTAGGGATGATTATTGTTTCGTACTCTCTTTCTGTCTATGATATTAAACCTCGTTATTATCGTCCTTCCACCAATAAACGTGATTAAAACCTTTTATAAAGTCAACAATTATAAGGTAATTAATTATCTGTGTTTATACATTGGTCAAGGTATGAACCCATCAAAAATACTATAAAGTACATGGGGAATTACCGTTGGACCAGATCAAGACATTGGTCAAGAGTATAAGACTCGAGGAAATATTGTTGCAACAGTAGAGTACAGTGTTGATGTACTATAGGACCACTTGAGCATGGTCAAGGTTAGAAGCTATGGAACCACTATAAGTGTAGTACATGGTGGATAACTAAGGGATTTATTGGGTAGATTTAAGTAAGGGCTAGTTTAAGTCATAAATAGGAGTTTAACGCACTACATTACAAACTAAGCTTATAAATCTTTAAGGATGACTGAGAATATCAGAGGTTCTAATTTGTCTACAAACCCTTAAATTTTACCAAACCATTGACAAAAAGGAATTCGAAACACAATCATAACAACTCTCTTGGGTGATACACTAAGGTGTTAAGAAAGGTTGGATATTAAATATATGGCTATGCTACTTTATTCTTGCGCCCAATGTATGCATTGCATCCAAGGTGGGCCGCTTATATCCTTAAACCGGAGAAAGCGTCGGGAGTTGAGCATAGTCCATCCGATCAGAATCACGATAGCCTAGTTCCTCGTGACATGCTAATCGAGAAATCAATTAGTAGGGAATCTAGTGTTTACACCAAGGTATATATATCCAATGTGTGTCTCGCAATCATCCTGACACTACGTTATCTTAAATCATGGTGAACCACGTCTTCTTTGTCCTTGGTTGTTGCATGCTAGCTAGCTTATTTTAATTATATTTCTTTAATATTTTAAATACAATTATAAATCAAATCAACCCAACTATTGCCTTTACACAATTTGATATTCCGGATAAAATGGTGTCTAGAATAAATCGATTGGACTTGGTTGTTGGATTTTCCGAACAGTCGCCAATTTATTGGAACCAAAAGGATCCTGCCTCTCCACACAAGGTGTACGTGGCCACTAGTCTTGGATACTAAATTGTGTACAAACCCAATCATAATTACTAAATTATCTGAATAAGCTCCGTTTCAAATACGACCGCTCAAGGAACAACCCTAGGTCATATTTGCCCTTGCTAACCCATATGAAGGAATAATAGATTTAGGCCCAACATATATAAATTAAACAATCAACTCCTTCTGTTGATATCCTGAATTGACGTTTTGGCGACCTAACGTGTAACGACCCATCAAAATCGCTATTGACGCAGTACGTTATTCACCGGTTTCATTGCGAGGTATTGACCTCTATATGATACGTTTTATAAACATTGCATTCTTTTAAAAAGGCACACCATAAATGAATATCTAAATCCAAGGTTTTTGACATCTGATGATTTCTACATATAGACAATCACCGTAAATAATAGTTTACACTAATACATCCGTTGACAATGCAGTCAAAATAAGATACATGGTGATAATTTTGTGAATGCAAAGTTATCTAGAAAAAAATATGTATGACTCCATGCACATAGCTTGTATAACGTATAAGCATACAACGAAAGACTTCTAGGGACCTGAGAATAAACATGCTTAAAAATGTCAACACAAAGGTTGGTGAGTTCAAAGTTTTAATATTGCGCATAATCTGTATATAAAGATGGACCACAAGATTTCAGTTATTTCATCCAAAACGTTTATCAAAATATTCTACGAAATTGAGCACCCTGGTAACTAAACTTAACGTATATATAATAAGTACCCCCGTTTTAACATATATACAACCAACATGTACAATACATGCAAACCAACGTGTACTAAACTCAAATAGTATACGTCTGCTTTATAGTTCAGGCTAGGGTCTCTATACTTGGAATGGACGGGGATGTCAAGCCCTATGGATCCATATACAACTATTCGCGCCCACTAGTTCCTATAACCGGCAGCTACTAGTTACCAAAGCAAAGGGATTTTCGGTTTAAACTCAGTGTAGAATTAAGTATGTACTTGTGTCCATTGCGTATAAAATAAAGTGCATGTATTCTCAGCCCAAAATATTTAAAGTATTTAAAAAGGGATCTATAAACTCACATTTCAATATTGAGATTCAATATTGTAGGTAAAATATGCAGATGCAATGGTAGTGATGAACACATGATTGACCTCGAACTAACGAACAATATCCCCGAATAATACCCATAAATTCCTTAGTTTAAAATGGTTTGAAACCCGAATTAAAAACACTCCTATATAACCTTGATTATAGAATATTTCTACCAATTTTAAATATGAAGAAAAATAAATAAATAAATAATACGGAGTTATAGGAATGATGTCATGATGAATATGAACTTAAAGAGAACTAAATGAACTCTTAGGTGCTTGGATCTTTTTTTTTAAAGCAAAATTTAACCCATTTTGATATGTAATTACGTGTGTGCAAGTGAAACAGAAAAAGAAAGAAAATAAGGTACATACTGTAACGACCCGCACTTTTCCGATCGTTCTATACTTATGAGATTAATATTTACATAAATTAAACCTTACCAACATGATAAGCAATCCAAATTGTTGAGACTTATGTTTTTGAAAAGAGTTTTACACAACGTTTGACCGTCTAGTTTGACCGATGATATCACGAACTATACAATATATGATAATTATACATACATATTTAACATGATATAAGGATGTTTTAATATCTCATTTTGTATTAATAACAAAAAGTCATAAGTATATTTTGAAACTACTAACTTAAGTTTTCAAAACAATAACCTACGTAACGTTATTTGACATAAATACTGATGATTTATAATGTTTATACATATATCGTATAAGTAATGTATTTAATCATTTTTAAAGGGCTTTTATACATAAAACAATAAAAGTATATTTACAAAAGATAGTTATATTTGAATTCTCGTTCCGTTTCCTCAATAATCCTATACGTATATCTAGGGTACTATACACAGCTTCTAGAAGTATTTACTATTGGTATATACCAATAGAAATCTTCAATTATTGGAATAATATGTCATTCATGACATAATAAATTTTAACTTATCTTAGATATTTTCACTAAAAACCAAATTTTCAAGCCTATAAATAAGCACCATTTCTAACTCATTTTTACACATTCATTTTCCAAATTTTACTTCCAATTTTCACACACACTTGCAAGAACTCTCTCAACTTTTATTTTACTACTTCTTTCCAGCAACTTTATATTTTAAACTTGAGGTAAAAACTCTACTTCAACTCTTTTTCAATTCATATATTTAAAGCTATATATATAAGAGTTTATAAACTAGAACATAGTTTGAATGATTTCAAACTTGTTCGCAAACTAAATAGATCCTTCTAACTTAACTTTTAAAATACTTCAAGACCTGTAACATATCTTAATTATATGCTAACTTAACAAGGTATAACTTGGTTTTTCAAAGAACACCTTAAAAACTGAATTTACGACGTCGGAGTGCAACCGGGGGCTGTTTTGGGTTGGATAATTAAAAACCATCTTAAACTTTGAATTGGAGGTTTATTTTCTGGAAAAATGATTTTTACTATGAATATGATAACACATAAAAATTTCATGATTTAACTCAAAGTATAAGTATTTTTAGAAAAATAATCATTTGAGGTTGTTTACATGATAGAAAATGATTAACTTCATAAGTTTCACTAAAGTTTGACCTATGCCGTGTGATTTTGAATACAAACTAAGGTATTTACAGTTCATAGTCTTAAAGAGGGACTCGATCCAAGGAGATGGCAAGTTGAATCAACGAAAACGGACTTGTAACGAAGAAACTATGACCGAAACAAAATCGGATATCCAAGACTAGTTTAGCCACGAAAATAATTGGGAAAAAAATTAAATAAATCACATCTTTTTAAGTTAACATGATATTTTATATATATGTACTTATAATTTAATTTTATATGGTTCAGGATCACCCGTAAACAACACGAGAAGATTAATCATAAGATCCCATGATTGTACGCAACACGTCATTTGACAACACCGGTACTTTATGTACGCAACACGTCATTTGACAACACCGGTACCATGGGTCAAGATTAATCTCGACCAATACATATACGATGGGGTTTTATTTATTTCGTTGGGAGTTTTATTTATTTCATTGCGGGTATATTAAACATCTAAAAATGAACCATTAAAATTGAATTACTAACAACGAACTGCTAACTACGGACTAAGGAATTATTCAAAGTATTAAAAGTATAACAAGTATATATATGTGACGTTTGTTTAAAAAGAAAAGGTATTGATATATTATATATGGATAGGTTCGTGATATCAACCGGAGACCAAGTCAAATTATATATATATCTTCAAGACGAAAGTGAGTATATAGTCCCACTTTTAAACTCTAAATATTTCGGGATGAGAATACATGTATTTTATGTTTTACGTTATGGACACAAGTAACTGAAAAATATATTCTACGTTGAGTTGTACCACTGGCATACTTCCCTGTAGCTTGGTAACTGTTATTTACAGCGGTATTGTAAACGCGAATCCTGTTAATAGATCTATCGGGCCTGACAACCCCAACCGGACTGGACGACCAGTATTCAACGGTTGCACAGTACTTCGTTTCATGAATACACTTGGTACGGTGTAGTAAGATTTCATAATAAAGGGAATATGCGACGTGATTAAATGTTAAGTATGGTTACCAAGTGCTCAACCACTTAGAATATTTTTATTAAACTGTTTATATACGAAATCTTGTGGTCTATATATATATATTGCTGCCGGCATTAAACCTATATCTCACCAACTTTATGTTGACGTTTTAAACATGTCTATTCTCAGGTGATAATTAGAAGCTTCCGCTGCAACATGTTGAATTTAAACAAGATCTTGAGTATGCATATTTGTGTCAAAAATAAAACTGCATATCGGAGGATTTGTAATGTAAAATATGCTAGAAATCGTATTGTTATCATCACATGTAAAGTTTGTAAGTCTAAGATTATCGCTAAACGATAATCATCTTTATTTTGTCTAAAGCTTGTATCAAAATAAGAATTATGGTTTGTAATGTAAAATATATGCAGTTGTTCTTTTAAAAATGTCGCATATAGAGGTCAATACCTCGCAATGAAATCATACGTTATCTAACACGTTCTTATGGTTAAGGACGGGTTATGACATGTGGTATCAGAGCGGTGGTCTTAGCGAACCAGGTTTGCATTAGTGTGTCTAACCGATAAGTCGTTAGGATACATTAGTAAGTCTGGACTTTGACCGGGTCTGATTTAAAAACCATTGCTTATCATTGTTGGTTAAAATTTATATGTAAATATTATGTAGTACTAATGGGTTAGTTGTTGTATGATAGATGTCGGGCTCAAAACTTGTTATCACATTCAGCGACTCCGAACCAGAATCTTCAGATGGTGTTCCAGTCATTAACCTATCCGATGACGAAAATAATATCTTTGGGGAAGACTCACAAATTCCGGATGAACCGACTATAGAGAACCCGGAAAGTGAACCCGAGGAGGAAAGTGAACCCGAGGAGGAAAGTGAACCCGAGGAGGAAATACAGGAAATTACAAAAGACGAGTTCGAACTAGGAAAGAAACGAAAGGCTAATGAATTAGAAAATTCAAATCCCGAGTTTAGTAAGGATGATGTGGCACCAACTCCACTAGACACTACCATCCCTATTCCCGCTATTCCTATTCGTGCTGTCCCGGCATCCAGTTCTTCAGCCCCACAGCCAAAATATAGGCAGACAGCTAGGATAAGCGTTAGGCCATTCCTTGAACCTAAACGTCCTAGAAAATAGACCAAACGATGCGCTGCCGTATTAAACCATGGGATCATATAATGTTTTGTATAATATTATTAGTGTGGTTTGCTTAATGTTCGATATAAGATAAGCATATGTAAAATAGTGAAGTGTGAAATGCAATAATTTTCCATGGTTAAGTATTATTTAGATGGTAGTAATTGATTCTGTACTAAGCTATTAAGTATGGACATTAACGGGTAGGTACTACCCTAGATATAATTATAAAACGCTAATAAGAAGAAAAGGCTTTTATAATAATACCTGGTTCATATTATTAATAAGCTATAATGTACTGTAAATATACACTACATCTATAATATTCCATGTGAATAATTATTTTCTTTTCATTCTTATAGAAGAATATGGCGCGATTGAACCGAATGACGGAACAAGAAATCCAGGAACTCATCAATCAACGAGTGAACGACAGAATGTTATGGGTCGAGGCTGCAAGAGGTGCTGCAGTTAACCCAAATCCTTGTGTGGGGTGCACTTACAAAACTTTTCAAGCTTGCAAGCCCTCATCATTCAGTGGAACAGAAGGACCAATCGGTTTAACCCGGTGGATAGAAAAGATGGAGACTGTGTTTAAAATCAGTGGTTGTGTTGAAAAGGACATGACCAAGTATGCATCGTGCACTTTACAAGATAGTGCACTCACGTGGTGGAAAAATTATGTGAAGGCTGTAGGAGGAGATGTAGCTTATGATACTCCGTGGGAAGAATTCAAAACAATGTTAATCAACGAATATTGTCCAAGGAACGAGGTTAGGAAGTTGGAAGATGAGTTACGAAGTCTGAAGGTTATTGGTACTGAAATCACCAACTACAATCAGCGATTCATGGAATTAGTTTTGCTATGTCCTGAATTGGTTCCAACCGAAGAACGGAAGATTGAAATGTACAAAGATGGTTTGCCCAAAAAGGTCAAGGCAAACGTTACAGCATCGAAACCTAAGACAATTCATGAAGCTATAACCATGGCAAACGAGCTAATGGATCAGGTCATCATGGATAAGAAAGCATCCAATACTGATGTGAAGGTATCAGGTAATAAAAGAAAGTGGAATGGAAATTATGATCGAGGTAACCAACAACAATCTTTTAAGAAACAAGAAACCATACAAGGTGCAGGTGGTGGTTCAAGCTTTGGCTACAAAGGACAAAATCCTTTATGCAACCGATGCCACAAACATCACTCTGGCTACTGTAATGTGGTATGCAACAAATGTAATCGAAAGGGTCATCTTGCTGAAGATTGTAGGGCTCTCGTTACAAATACAAATGGTACCAAGACTCCTGCCACCAATGCAAATAGAACTGCTTTGGCTACCATTACTTGTTATGGGTGTGGAAAACAAGGTCACTATAAGAGCCAGTGTCCGAATCCAGAGAAGAATAATGGATCTGCACGTGGAAGAGCATTTGTTATTAATGCTAGAGAGGCGTGTGAAGACCCGGAGCTTGTTACGGGTACGTTTACCATTAATAACTTATCCGCATCTATTATATTTGATACTGGTGCCGATAGAAGTTACGTGAGTAGAGGCTTTTACGCTAAATTGAATTGTTCATCATTACCTCTAGATGCTAAGTACATGATTGAGTTAGCTAATGGTAAACTAATTAAAGCCGATAAAATTTACCGTGATTGTAAAATAAATTTAGCCGGAGAAACATTTAAAATTGACTTAATACCCGTAGAATTAGGAAGTTTTGATGTAATAGTCGGCATGGACTGGATGTCCAAAGTAGGAGCTGAA
Organism: Rutidosis leptorrhynchoides; assembly: GCF_046630445.1. Taxonomy (NCBI): domain Eukaryota; kingdom Viridiplantae; phylum Streptophyta; class Magnoliopsida; order Asterales; family Asteraceae; genus Rutidosis; species Rutidosis leptorrhynchoides. Next base: position 106,451,664 of record NC_092338.1, on the reverse strand, counting down.
GTTGTGTGTGCCAAGAAGGCAATTCGCATTCCTTGTAAGGATAGAATGCCGGTGATGATTTATGGAGAGAAGGGTAACTCAAAGCTAAAACTCATTAGTTATTTGAAAGCTCAAAAGTGCTTGAAGAAAGGGTGCTATGCTATCTTAGCACATGTTAATAAAGTCGAAAAGAAAGAAAAAGAGAAGTGCATCAATGACGTGCCTGTGGCAAGAGATTTTCCTGAAGTATTTTCGGAAGAGTTGCCGGGATTACCTCCATTTAGATCTGTAGAATTTCAAATAGATCTTGTACCAGGAGCCGCACCAGTGGCTCGTGCTCCATATAGACTTGCACCGTCCGAGTTAAAAGAACTTCAGAGTCAGTTAAAAGAATTACTGGATCATGGATTCATACGACCAAGTACTTCACCGTGGGGAGCTCCGATTCTCTTTGTTAAAAAGAAAGATGGATCTTTTAGGATGTGTATAGATTATCGTGAATTAAATAAGTTAACTATCAAAAATCGGTATCCACTACCGAGAATTGACGACTTATTTGATCAACTCCAAGGATCATGTGTTTATTCAAAAATCGACCTAAGATCGGGCTATCATCAACTACGTGTCAAAGAAGAGGACATTCCGAAAACTGCTTTTCGGACACGTTATGGTCATTACGAATTTTTGGTCATGCCGTTTGGATTGACGAATGCGCCAGCTGTATTCATGGACCTCATGAATCTAGTTTGTAGTCCGTATTTAGATAAGTTTGTTATCGTTTTCATTGATGACATTCTTATCTATTCCAAGAGTGAGCAAGAGCATGAGCAGCATTTAAGGTTGATATTAGAGTTGTTGAGAAAAGAACAGCTATACGCTAAATTTTCTAAGTGTGCTTTCTGGTTGAAAGAAGTGCAATTTCTTGGCCACGTTGTTAGTAGCAAAGGAATTCAGGTTGATCCAGCAAAAATTGAAGCCATTGAAAAATGGGAGACTCCTAAAACACCAATGCAGATACGCCAATTTTTGGGTTTAGCCGGTTATTATAGAAGGTTTATTCAAGATTTTTCCCGAATAGCTAAGCCGTTGACAGCATTAACGCAAAAAGGGAAGAAATACGAATGAACCTCGGAGCAGGAGAACGCATTTCAATTACTGAAGAAGAAGTTAACTACGGCGCCTATTTTATCGTTACCTGAAGGGAACGATGATTTTGAAATATATTGTGACGCTTCGCGACAAGGTTTTGGTTGTGTTCTTATGCAACGAAATAAAGTTATTGCATATGCATCTCGACAATTGAAGATTCACGAGCGGAATTATACGACGCATGATCTAGAACTGGGAGCAGTCGTGTTTGCGTTGAAGATATGGAGACACTACTTGTATGGGGTTAAATGCACTGTGTTTACTGATCATAAAAGCCTTCAACATATTTTCGATCAAAAACAGCTGAACATGAGGCAACGTAGGTGGGTTGAGTTAATAAATGACTATGATTGTGAAATTCGTTATCATCCCGGGAAAGCGAACGTGGTGGCCGACGCTCTAAGCAGAAAGGAACGAGAACCAATTCGAGTACGAGCGATGAACATAAAAATTCGCATGAATCTCAACTCACAAATCAAAGAAGTTCAACGAGAAGCACTTACTAAAGAAAATATAGGAAATGAAATAATGAAGAAGTATGAGAAGCAACTCGTTATGCGGGAAGATGGAATTCGATATTTTGCAAATCGTATTTGGGTACCGAAGTTGGGTGGATTAAGGAAGTTGATATTGAACGAGGCACATAAGACAAGATATTCGATACATCCTGGAGTTGGAAAGATGTACCAAGATCTTAAGACGCATTATTGGTGGCCTAATTTGAAGACAGACGTTGCAACATATGTTGGGGAATGTTTAACTTGTTCCAAAGTCAAAGCAGAACACCAGAAGCCGTCAGGGTTACTTCAACAACCAGAAATTCCAGAATGGAAATGGGACGGTATTACCATGGATTTCATCACGAAGTTACCAAAGACTGCCTGGGGATACGACACCATTTGGGTGATTGTTGATCGTCTCACCATGTCTGCACATTTCTTGCCTATGAAGGAAACGGATAGAATGGAGAAACTATTACGATTGTATATAAAGGAAATTGTTTCAAGGCATGGAATACCTATTTCCATTATATCTGATCGTGATAGTAGATTTACCTCAAAGTTCTGGCAATCACTACAGGAGGCCCTAGGAACTCGTTTAGATATGAGTACCGCATATCATCCGCAAACCGACGGGCAGAGTGAAAGAACGATTCAGACTCTTGAAGACATGCTCAGGGCATGTGTGATCGATTTTGGAAACGGATGGGATAAGTATCTACCGTTAGCAGAATTTTCGTATAATAATAGTTATCATGCAAGCATTAAAGCTGCTCCATTCGAAGCATTATATGGAAGGAAGTGTAGATCTCCTATCTGTTGGAATGAAGTAGGAGATCGACAATTAACTGGTCCCGAGATCATACACGAAACGACTGAGAAGATAGTACAAATCAAGGAGAGATTGAAAACAGCCCGAAGTCGCCAAAAGAGCTACGCCGATGTCCGAAGGAAACCATTAGAGTTTCAGATTGGGGACATGGTTATGCTAAAGGTGTCACCTTGGAAAGGTGTAATACGTTTCGGTAAAAGAGGTAAACTGAACCCAAGATATGTAGGCCCGTTCAAGATCATCGAACGCATTGGACCGGTAGCTTATCGACTTGAGTTACCGCAACAACTCGCCGGAGTACACAATACCTTTCACGTCTCAAACCTTAAGAAGTGTCTTGCAAAGGAAGACCTCACCATTCCTCTTGAAGAAATCCATGTCGATGAGAAACTACAATTCATCGAAGAACCAATCGAAATCATGGATCGTGAAGTTAAACAGCTCAAGCAGAGCAACATACCAATCGTTAAGGTTCGTTGGAATGCTCGAAGAGGTCCTGAGTTTACTTGGGAACGAGAGGATCAGATGAAACAAAAGTATCCACACTTGTTTCTCGATGACGCAAAATAGGTACAATTTTAAAATTTCGGGACGAAATTTATTTAACGGGTAGGTACTGTAACGACCCGCACTTTTCCGATCGTTCTATACTTATGAGATTAATATTTACATAAATTAAACCTTACCAACATGATAAGCAATCCAAATTGTTGAGACTTATGTTTTTGAAAAGAGTTTTACACAACGTTTGACCGTCTAGTTTGACCGATGATATCACGAACTATACAATATATGATAATTATACATACATATTTAACATGATATAAGGATGTTTTAATATCTCATTTTGTATTAATAACAAAAAGTCATAAGTATATTTTGAAACTACTAACTTAAGTTTTCAAAACAATAACCTACGTAACGTTATTTGACATAAATACTGATGATTTATAATGTTTATACATATATCGTATAAGTAATGTATTTAATCATTTTTAAAGGGCTTTTATACATAAAACAATAAAAGTATATTTACAAAAGATAGTTATATTTGAATTCTCGTTCCGTTTCCTCAATAATCCTATACGTATATCTAGGGTACTATACACAGCTTCTAGAAGTATTTACTATTGGTATATACCAATAGAAATCTTCAATTATTGGAATAATATGTCATTCATGACATAATAAATTTTAACTTATCTTAGATATTTTCACTAAAAACCAAATTTTCAAGCCTATAAATAAGCACCATTTCTAACTCATTTTTACACATTCATTTTCCAAATTTTACTTCCAATTTTCACACACACTTGCAAGAACTCTCTCAACTTTTATTTTACTACTTCTTTCCAGCAACTTTATATTTTAAACTTGAGGTAAAAACTCTACTTCAACTCTTTTTCAATTCATATATTTAAAGCTATATATATAAGAGTTTATAAACTAGAACATAGTTTGAATGATTTCAAACTTGTTCGCAAACTAAATAGATCCTTCTAACTTAACTTTTAAAATACTTCAAGACCTGTAACATATCTTAATTATATGCTAACTTAATAAGGTATAACTTGGTTTTTCAAAGAACACCTTAAAAACTGAATTTACGACGTCGGAGTGCAACCGGGGGCTGTTTTGGGTTGGATAATTAAAAACCATCTTAAACTTTGAATTGGAGGTTTATTTTCTGGAAAAATGATTTTTACTATGAATATGATAACACATAAAAATTTCATGATTTAACTCAAAGTATAAGTATTTTTAGAAAAATAATCATTTGAGGTTGTTTACATGATAGAAAATGATTAACTTCATAAGTTTCACTAAAGTTTGACCTATGCCGTGTGATTTTGAATACAAACTAAGGTATTTACAGTTCATAGTCTTAAAGAGGGACTCGATCCAAGGAGATGGCAAGTTGAATCAACGAAAACGGACTTGTAACGAAGAAACTATGACCGAAACAAAATCGGATATCCAAGACTAGTTTAGCCACGAAAATAATTGGGAAAAAAATTAAATAAATCACATCTTTTTAAGTTAACATGATATTTTATATATATGTACTTATAATTTAATTTTATATGGTTCAGGATCACCCGTAAACAACACGAGAAGATTAATCATAAGATCCCATGATTGTACGCAACACGTCATTTGACAACACCGGTACTTTATGTACGCAACACGTCATTTGACAACACCGGTACCATGGGTCAAGATTAATCTCGACCAATACATATACGATGGGGTTTTATTTATTTCGTTGGGAGTTTTATTTATTTCATTGCGGGTATATTAAACATCTAAAAATGAACCATTAAAATTGAATTACTAACAACGAACTGCTAACTACGGACTAAGGAATTATTCAAAGTATTAAAAGTATAACAAGTATATATATGTGACGTTTGTTTAAAAAGAAAAGGTATTGATATATTATATATGGATAGGTTCGTGATATCAACCGGAGACCAAGTCAAATTATATATATATCTTCAAGACGAAAGTGAGTATATAGTCCCACTTTTAAACTCTAAATATTTCGGGATGAGAATACATGTATTTTATGTTTTACGTTATGGACACAAGTAACTGAAAAATATATTCTACGTTGAGTTGTACCACTGGCATACTTCCCTGTAGCTTGGTAACTGTTATTTACAGCGGTATTGTAAACGCGAATCCTGTTGATAGATCTATCGGGCCTGACAACCCCAACCGGACTGGACGACCAGTATTCAACGGTTGCACAGTACTTCGTTTCATGACTACACTTGGTACGGTGTAGTAAGATTTCATAATAAAGGGAATATGCGACGTGATTAAATGTTAAGTATGGTTACCAAGTGCTCAACCACTTAGAATATTTTTATTAAACTGTTTATATACGAAATCTTGTGGTCTATATATATATTGCTGCCGGCATTAAACCTATATCTCACCAACTTTATGTTGACGTTTTAAACATGTCTATTCTCAGGTGATAATTAGAAGCTTCCGCTGCAACATGTTGAATTTAAACAAGATCTTGAGTATGCATATTTGTGTCAAAAATAAAACTGCATATCGGAGGATTTGTAATGTAAAATATGCTAGAAATCGTATTGTTATCATCACATGTAAAGTTTGTAAGTCTAAGATTATCGCTAAACGATAATCATCTTTATTTTGTCTAAAGCTTGTATCAAAATAAGAATTATGGTTTGTAATGTAAAATATATGCAGTTGTTCTTTTAAAAATGTCGCATATAGAGGTCAATACCTCGCAATGAAATCATACGTTATCTAACACGTTCTTATGGTTAAGGACGGGTTATGACACATACTGAGTGTGTGTTCTCTAAATAAACCCGAAATCTATATCTATATATAAGCACTCGGTTCAAAATTTAATATATATATATATATATATATATATATATATATATATATATATATATATATATATATATATATATATATATATATATATGTACATATATATATATGTATATATATATATATATGTATATATATGTATGTATATATATATATGTATATATATGTATATATATATATATATATATAAATATATATGTATATATATATGTATATATATACTATATATATGTATATATATATGTATATATATATATGTACATATATATATATATATATATATATATATATATATATATATATATATATATATATATATATATATATATATATATATACATATATATATATGTACATATATATATATGTACATATATACATATATATAGTATATATATATACATATATATATATATATATGTACATATATATTTATATTTATATATATTTATATATATATATATATATATATATATATATACATATATATATATACAACGTGTAAAGGAAGTGTTGAAAACGAAGTGTACATCATCTTTATATCAAATGGTTCCCAATTTAATATATATAAAAAATATGCAATTTGTATACAAAAGTTAAACAAGTCATCGCTTTCGTCTGCCGACATTTTACTCCCATTTGCAAAATATATAAATATAATAATTAAATATAACAATAATATAATAAATATAATAATAGGATAATTTAAATATAATAATATAATAAATCTAAAAACACCATCACGTGAACTCAAAATAGCTGCCTTTCATTATTGATATTTTTTTTAACCCGTGTATTCAAAGACTAGTATTTCGTGCTCTGTTACCAATAATTGTCTGGTAAAAATATATATTTTCATCTTTTATAAAATTATTTATTTTAAGTTAAAACTTAATAAAATGACTTGTAAAATGGTTTGTCCGTCCCATGTCCTTTGTTCCATTTAAAATAGAGGAAACATTAAACATAAAATTTCTATTTAAAATAAAAAGATAATGATTTTATAAACTTAAAATTTTCATAATTTTTACTAACCTTTGTCCCAACTCTTGTCATCTTTTACCATGTCAAAGTTTACATTATATAAATTACTAAATGAATGTTAAAAAAAACGAACAATATATATTCACAAGTACATAAATTTTAAAAGAGACAATTACATAATATGGGTCTAATCATATAATCACTTTATGAGTAGTATGCATTTGAAAGCAATTAGAAATAATTACATATTCTTAAATTACATTAATACTTGAAAAGGTTGAAACCAAATTTTAAAGAAAACCATGTATTTAATTAAGAAAACATTTTTAAACGTAATTTAATCGTAATATAAAATTGTACGTGTAATATGTGTTTTCAAAACTAATTATATTTTAAATATTCTATAAATATATAAAAAAACTTTTTAATAATAGATTTTATTATGTCGTAATCTATTTTACATATTATATTTTGAAAAGTAAATCGTATAATATTTTATTAATTATTGTTTCAAATTGTTGTATATATAAACACAACAATTTATAAACAAGAATAACATACAACACATTAAGTTTAGGGTTGAATTTCAAACGTTGGAGTCATGTCATGCACAGATGCACATCGAGTTTTTAAAACTGTGCGTTTCCCTTATATTAGACATGAACTTTAATTTAATAATAATATATTAAATTTTAAATTCGTTGTTCGTAAATCGTTGGAATGGTCGAAAGGGTAAATAGATGTATGAAAACATTTTAAATGCAACACAACAATTTACTTATTTTGTCAAAAATATTCAGTGACGTAAGAGTTTGAGTTTAAATTTGGATCAAAATTTCTGGATCGTGATAGTACCTACCCATTAAAAGAAATTTCGTCCCGAAATTTGACATAGATCGTCATGGTCGACAACAAGAATGTTTTTATGACGAATACGAGTTGAAAAAATAGAGTTTTATCCCCATTGAGTAATATGGATAAAACAATTCGATTACTCGAAGAGTATGAGTGAAGCTATCGCAAAAGAGTGAAATGAAGAAATAGAATTTCGTCTTAACTTTTAACGTAGTCACGGTTGATTTCTGGAACTCAAGGGATTTAAAGAAAATCTTCGTAATCTATATAAATTTGATTCTTCGGAAATTAAGGAAATTATGATCCTCTTTGATTAAATGCGGTAATCTGCCTCGATTGCTATGTCTGATATTTCACTATAAATTGACCTCTTTCGTTCCATTATTTTCACCACTCCTATACTTTCTTCCTCAATTCATACTTCCAAAAGATTTTGAAAATGCTAAATCCAGTTCTGATCCTTGATATTTTCCTGGCTATCGTATCCTTCATTCTTCTTTTTCATCTGTCACCGGAGGAATCTGTTTACTTCTACTATTACTTTGGGATTATAATGTTTTTAATTCTCATGTGTCTTTACGCTGCAATACGTATTGATATACACGGTTTGTAATTTCTATGTTGTCGTCGTGCTTATATTTTCCTTTATATTTCAGAGCTCCATGCTTTTATTTTTCTTCCCGACTTTAAGTATAGCAAGTAATGGTCCATAATTCGTAGGTATGAAGTTTCGAATGAACATAGCTAATGTTCTAAGAAAGAAATTGTAATAGCACGATCTAATTTGTTAAATTACCAGAATTCAAGGGAAAAGATAGAACTATCAAGAAAATATGTTCTTGATATGTTTAGAGATTAGTCGTGTAACATGACACATGATGACGGTATGGTCTGTGGATCATCATGTTCCATTAGGAACTCAGCATAACTTACTGTAATATAACCACGTTGATCAGGCGTCGTTATATTATACTAACTCATGCTTCAATTCCCAACAGTACTTTAAAAACATTCATATTTTAAATTCGAATTTTTCAGAATTTAGAAACTAAAACTGTTTCCTTTATGATGTAACACAGATAGAGCGAAGAGATAAATATTCTCGGACAAGAATATTTATGAAAATATCTTCAGAAATATTGAGGATATTTATAATGAAAGATACGATGATATTTTAGAATTTCTAAAATCGGAAGATAATGTGGAAAATTCTTATGTAAGGATGTAGAATGCGTGAAGAGTTTACATATCTTCTGAGACTTTCATCAGAAATCGAATCATCTGGATTCTTTGAGTACAGGTTTAGTCCTTATGATTTGTCCACAACCTTCTTCATAGTTTGCTCAATCCGTTTTTCAGTACTAAATTTTCTTTTGAGTGTTTTCAACATACCATTTTTTTATCATCAAACATTTGGCTGTTGTAGCGACCCGACAAAATCGTCATTGACAGCGCCGTCTACTTAGGTCTCGTTACGTGGTCATAAGTCTTTAAAATGATGTTTGACCAAAATATGTCGCATTCATTTCAAATGTAAAGATGTTTCAAGTTTACAAAAGTAGTTCAACAACTAGTGACGTTACAACATTTAAGTACAAATGAAACCTATGCGATACAGTTAAATGTAAAGTCAAAAGATGCTCCATGTATGCATGTATACTCAACATCCAAGCAAGTATCAAAATAGTGAGCGGAAGCATGTAACACATATCGTTCAAGGACCTGAGAAAAACATAGAAAATCTGTCAACGAAAAACGTTGGTGAAATCATAGTTTTAGTAAGTAAGTAAGTTGAACCACAAAGTTTAGTATAAGTCTACTATTCCAATCGTTTGAATTCCATAGATATTGTTGTTTATCGAGCACCCAATTATCAAAGCTTAACTGTATCATTTACCTCTGCATAATAGTGTTAGAACATACACCGTAAAGAATATATTTCATCCGAATAACAGTAGCGAACTGTCCGAATGAGGGTTAGTCAAACCCGTATGGATCCATACAACATAAGTTCTCGCTTACACCATTCAAGTGTAACTAATGATAATTGAATTGAGGATTTTTGTTCAAACTCGTTCGTGGAATGTTTGTTTTTGTACTTGTGTTCAATTTGTAAAACGAAACGTTTATGTTTTCTCATCCCAAATATAAGTATAAAAGAGTAAAAGTGGGACTATGATCTCACCTTGAGTGCAAGAGTATAAAAGTACTTCACAAGTAAACGTGTGCAAGAACGAATGCTAGTCTTGACCTAAACAAGTAGGTCGTATCAATAACGATAAACACGATTGGTCAAAGTTGTTCAATTAGTCCTATGGCTTGTTACGACTCGATTATATAGCATGTGAGTCAAATTTTCAAGTTTCATGCAAGATACAAGTATAAAAACAAGTTAGAACGATTGCATAAGTATTTGGTTAAATTTGATTAAAAGTAAACTTTGGTCGAGTCAAAGTAAAAAAAAAAAGTCAACACATTCGGGTCGGGTCTCGGACAATTTTTCTGAGGTTTTTAATCATACATAAGCATGCTAGAACAAGTTACATGTTAATCGGAGGTGCGTATGATAGTTAGAATTAAACGGTAAACGACCAACCAAAAAAGAATTCTGTAGTTCATTTGGACGGCGTCCAAATAGGCTGGACGGCATCCAGCAGTGAAGGGCTGGACGGCGTCCAAGTGTTTGGACGGCATCCAAAATGGTATACAGATCCTGCTTTGCTGAAATCACACAAGTGCACGAACCAAACTTCAAAAATCAAAATTTATGATCCGCAAATAATCAAAACATGTATCTTATATCACCGGAAAGGTATTTTGACGAGGAATGCAACTAACCACACATCATCAATCAATTCTAGCATTTACAACAATCAAAACCACATTAAATGTTCATCATTAATGACATTCAAGTTCATAAATGCAATCAATGATTCGGAAACTTAACACACGCATATAATACGCCGTTTCATAGGTAATTACGCATACAATACAACTAGATACTTACCAATAACATTTCATAGTATTCAGTGCATCAAAAGTTCATAATTAAGTCTATCAAACCCTAACCAAAATCACAAAATCAATAATCATGTTAGTTAAGTTTTCTTAATCAACCTACACATCAAAATGAAGCTAGTGATGCTAGTAACACATTTAATACACGAACTTAACATAACAACAACATTAAATCATCCAAAACTCAAGATTAAACACACACATATTCAAGTTCATGCTAGTTACACAAAAGCAACAAGATCGAGCATACAAATCATATATTCATGTTAGACTTGAGCCATAGACACTAACTAACACTTTTATAAGTCAAAAACATCAAGAACATAAAATCTAGTGTTTTTAGAAAGTTACCCAAATGAGATGAAGTTGGTATGGATTCGAAGAGGAAGTTGCAAGGATTCCAAATATGTAATTTGTTTTGAAGAATGCTTGCTAGATCAGATTTAGATGATGAATTTGTGTTTGAGGGTTTGAGAGCATAAAGAGAGAAGTAGGAGGAAGAGAGAAAGAGATGAGTGAATGAATGAATGATTGGTGGTGGTGGTGGTGGGTTGACTAGTTGACCTAGTCAACTAGTTTTCCCACTTGGCAGCTTTAGTCCCTCGAGTTTGAAAGAGGGTGTGTGAATTAACCAACGAATTATTTTAAATACGCAAGAGTAACCGAGAAACGTTGAAATTAAATAATGGAATCATTGAAAACGCTAATTAACGGAGGATACGAATTTAGATAAGGAAAGTTATTATTTAAAGAAAAATACGGGCGTGAAAATAAATTAACGGAAAAAGTTGGGTTGTTACATTACCCACACCTTAAAAGAAATTTTGTCCCGAAATTTAGTTGGAAGTAGTAGTCATCGTTTCTTCCTAAATACCATACGTTGCTAAATCTACGAATGAGTGAGGGTACTTCCTTTTCATTTGGTCTTGGCATTCCAACGAATTTTGAAAATCGGGATTTTACGTTGTTTTGAAGTTCGGTTTCACGATTCATAATTCCAACCGGTTCTCCTATAAAGTGGTGTTTGTCATCGATAGTAAGATCATCGAAAAGAATAACAAGTTCTTGTTCCGCAAGACACTTCTTCAAGTTTGATACATGGAATGTAGGATGAACGGAAACTCAATTGAGTCGAAAGATTTTAAACGGTGAGCAACGGGTCCAATACGCCCCAAGATTTCAAAAGGATTAATATACCCCAAATTTAGTTTTCCCACGTTTTCTCGAACGGATTACACCTTTCCAAGATGCAACTGTTAATATTACGCGGTTACTCACTTGGAATTCGGGAGATTTACGTCTAACATCGGCACATCTCGTTTGGCGACTACGGGCCGTCTTGAGCCTTTCTTGGATTTGAACGATCTTAACGGTCATTTCTTAAATGAGTTCGGATCCGGTGATTTGCTTGTCACCTACTTCGGCCCAACAATTAGGAGAGCGACATTTGCGGCCATATAAGTTTCGAAAGGTGCGGCACTAATACTCGAGTGATAACTATCATAGTAAAAGGATTTGGCTAAAGGCAACAATACAAGTTCGTAATATGTCTTCTGAGGTTTGAATCGTATGTTCGCTTGATCTATCAGTTTGTGGATGATACGCGGTACTCATGTTTAAACATGTTCCCAAGGCTTCTGGTAAATCTAGAAGTGAAACGAGCATCTCGATTCGAGATAATTAACGATGGCACACCGTGTTGGAATAGAATTTCTTCAATGAATAGTTGTGCAAGTTTTTCCATCTCGTCGGTTTCTGAATAAGTTTGATTAGATTATTTCCCTCTCGTGGTGAATACTAGTATAGTGTGTAGAGTCTCTCTCCATTGAGAGATTGGATGGTAAGATTTCCTTATACAGAAGTAAGATCGTAATGATAGGAGGAGTTTTCATTTTTTTTATATAGTTGCGTCACGCTTCATGTGGTCAAATGTTGAGACTTGGTGGAAACGAGGTAGTACACATAGTTACATGTTTTGGTGTTAAATAGTAACTGACCATATATCAGAAGCATAAGGACGATAAGTCGATGAAGAAGGGGGTATCCTCAGATTGTGTTTCATCTTGGGTTCCGGTACTATCAGACGGTGACAGTGAAATAATAGAGTTAGGTAACATGGTATGTGGTGATGAGAAGGTTGATCGGGTCCATAATTAAGTACTCCAATTCTTCAGGTAAAATAACGAATTTCAGTTTCCTTGATTTCGAGTCGAGAGAGGAGGCCCTTCAGGTGCTCACTGAGAAATATTTTTCATATTTGATGTTCCATTATGTGCTACACGAGTTTGGCTGATAAGGTTGGCGTGGATAATCACGTTCAAGGTTCGATCACGGAGAGGCTTAATTCTTTCCTTTCGGCTCAAGGCATCAGCTATAATATTTGTCTTGCCCGGATGGTAATGAAGTTCACAATCTTAATCATTTAATGTTTCAAGCCACCGTCATTGTCTCGTGTTGAGTTGTTTTTGATCGAAAACGTGTGGGAGGCTTTTTGGTGGTTGGTGAGGATGGTACCTTTGGTCCCACAAAGATAGTGTCTCCATATCTTAAGTGCAAAGACAGCGGTTTTTAATTCAAGTTCGTGTGTCAAATAGTTTCGTTCGTGAGATTTCAGTTGTCGAGGAGAGTAGGCAATAACTTTCCTTCGTGGTATTAATCACACACCCAAAACCTTATTTGGAGGTGTCACAACATGCAACAAAATCATCAGTGCCTTCGAAAAGAGATAAGATAGGTGCGGTAGTTAACTTCTTCTTAAAGATGCGAAATGTCAATTCCTGTTTGACGGACCAAACGGACTTCCTTCCTTTCGTGAGTTAACGAGGTTAAAGGACGGGTAATACGGGAAAAGTCAGAAATGAATCTTCGGTAATAACCGGCGAGATCCACAAATTTATGAATATGAGTCGGATTAGTGGGGTTTCCCAATTATGTATGGCTTTGATTTCTGCAGGATCGACTTTAATACCTTGGCTACTAATAACATGGTCTAAAATTTGGACTTCGTTAACCAAAATTCACATTGGGAGAATTTGGCAAAGAGTTGTTCCTTCTCTAGAGTTCGAGCGTAAGACGGGGATGTTGTTCGTTTTCTTCCTCGCTTGAATAGTTTAAGACATCATCTATGAATATGATAACAGATTGGAGGTCGATTTTGAAATATACATGAGATCCCTGTAATTGATCAAGAGGTTATTGATACGAGGAAAAGGATGTCGGCTCTTAACTAAAAATTTATTTAGTTCACGATAATCGATACACATGTAGGAAGTCATTTTCTTTTTAACGGATAGGTTTGGAGCTCCTTAGTTCTATAGTCATCAAGTCAAATTCAAACTCTTTACCTAATAAGTTTAACGTATATCCCCGATAAAATTTGTCGGCACGTAATAGTTTTCCGTTTGTCACTTGAATAGTATGAGTAGTATCTAGGGGTGGTGAAACGCAAAAGGCATGAGTCAAAGCCTTGGATACAAAACTCTTATCGGCACCAGAATTGAATAAACAAGAAACATAAGAGTTGTTGAGGAGAAACGTACCCGTAACTAGTTCATTGTCATCTCGGGCACCCTTGGTATTGATGTTGAGTGCTCGGCCGCGTGCATTGGGGTTGGCTTTCTTCTTTGGGCACGCATTCTTAAAATGACCCGGTTGGCCACATTCAAAACAAACACCCGTTCGGTGTGCGTTGGGCACCTTTGGAGCGACGGGGGCGGTACTTTTACAATATTTGGCCAAATGGCCACTTCTTCGACACTTGCTACAAAATGGTTTGCCACACTCACCAAAGTGATGCTTGTGGCACTTGTCACAAAAAGGTAAATTTCCGACATAACTCTTCTTGCCGTCAGAGGTGAAAGGCTTCTTGGTGAAGTTGTTGTTGTAGTTGCTTGATGGGGAGGCTTCCCATTTTCTTTTGTTGCCGCCCGATTGATCCTCGGCCGTTGGTTTCGGCGCTTCAATTTCATCCACCGTTTCTATAGATTTGTGGGCCATCGTTAAAGCCTCTTGTAGGTTAGCAGGTTAGGATGACATTACCCTGTGTCGAATGCTCTTAGGGAGGCCATCCATGTAAAGTTCAACTCTTAGGGACTCGGGAGTCATGAGGTTTGGACACATTAAGGATAGTTCAGAAAACCGTTGATTGTAAGCTTCGAGGTCATTCCAGACCATTTTTAAATTTCTTAGTCCCTGTTCGAGCCTTCGAGTCTCTTCGCGCGAGAAGTATTCGGTGATCATTCTTTCTCTTAATTCAGTCTAAGAGAGTGTGTGGGCTTCATCGGTACCCACAGATTGTACATACGTGTTCCACCATGAGAGAGCAATACCGGCGAAAGTGAGGGTGGAAAACTTGACCTTATCTTGGTCCCGACAATCGCTTATACTAAAAATGGCTTCCGTTTGTTCAAACCATCGGGTAAGAACAACGGTCCCCCGGTTCCATCGAAAGTGGGAGGTTTGCACCCCATGAAATTCTTGTAGGAGCACCCCTCGTTTAAATTATTGGCTCCATGGTTAGTGTGACGACCCGAAAATTTTCGATCAAATTTAAACTTTAATCTTAATATTATCTCGACATGATAAGCAAAGTCTATTAAATTGAATCTCAAAATTTTTGAACTATTTTCGTACATTCATTGACCTTCGACCATTCTCTACGATTCACGGACCATTATTTGTAAATAAATGTGTATACATATAAAAATAAATATAAATATATGTATAGAGTGTATAAAAAAATATTTAATGATTGTAATATTCGTTGGACACTTCGATTATTATTTAGAGAAGTTTAATTCGAACTTATATGATTTTAAAATAAATGGTGATCGAAAATGAGTTCTATAAATTTTAGGCTTACTAAAAATGTATTTAGGATCTAGTTATTTAATTTTAACATTTTTTATATTTTACCCAGATTTGAGAGGGACAATTGGTGTAATTTTTATTTAAGAAATTAAGGATCGAATTTTATACCATAATGACCAAAAATAAATAAAACTATTTAATTTAAAATTTGGGATTTTTCCGAAGACTTTTATTCGCCACTAATTACCAACGGGGTACGATTTAATATTCATATTAAGACTGTCGGTATTACTAAACAAAATAAAGGGCTGTTCAATTTTTTTCTTTCAATCAATCCCACATTTTACTAATCAAACATACTGTGACTAATTGAAAAATTGAGTCATATTACTATTAAACTGTTGAATTCATTTATTAACTTTATCAACTTTATATTATTATATGTATATACTTGTACGAGAGTTAACACCAAACATCATCATTCTTCTTATTTTTTTCTGCACAATGAATCTTCAATCCCCACTACCTATCTTATCTATCTATTATATCTTATCTATCTATTATCTATATTATGTATACATATACATAAGCAACTAAACTTAGACACAACACTACTGACCCATTTCCTTTGTCATATTTTCCTCTCTTCTTCTGTTGAGCAATCGAACCAACACCCTCATCATCTATAATTCACTTTTAAAACTATTTTCATCCACCATCTCAACCATTGACCAAGATCATCACCATAAAATTCACCACAAACCATTACCCAATTCAACATTCTAACACAACTCAACATCATCATAAACAATACCACCAGTTCAAACTACCACCAAGATAACCGTCGACAACTTCTATTTTTGTTTTGGTTCGAATCACAACCGGTAATACTGTTTCCTTTTCTCCTTGTTCGACTAAAATCCACGAAAACTTAACTCAACAAATTAACTATTTTACTGCTACTATGCTTATTCTGTCTACTAACAAATCCATCATCGAACACTATCAAACCATCATCTTCATCAAAACCGCCATCACCTCTGTTGAATGACCCTCCACGACATCATCACTTCCTGTTTCATTTTGGTTCAAACCACACAAACACTAATCGACCATCATTAAAACCTCGATCACCAACATCATTAAATACTACTATTGCAGCCTTGTTATTCGATTACAACCATCGCAAAACACCATCTCTCTCTATTTTTTTTCTTCGCGAACTCATCATCAAACCCCAAGAACCTACAACCGTTACCCTATCTTTCTGTTTAATATAAATTATTACTGCTACACGCACTGTTTCTGTTCTTGCTTATCTTCGTAACAACACAACAAAACACAACAAGATCCATTTAATCAACCAAAAAGCTTCTGTTACGGTTACACTCCAAAATCCATATCCATCACTCAAACCACTAACAATCACCATGCTACATCTACCCAAAAAGCCCTAGTCGCAGCTTGTTCTTCCTGTGTCAGTTTCAGCCGTCACTTCAAAAAACCACCGTCACCTGCAACCCATCACCTAAATCGCTATTTTCCTCCTTTTTATCCCTTCGAACACCACTCTTCTTCCTCTATCTCTTTCATTTTCCTGTTTGATTTTTAGGATAGCTGCGTTTCTTTCTGTTTTAATTAGCGAATAGTGTGATGATGAATATTGATGAATAAAGATGATGTGGGGGAAGAATGTGTTATACAGCTATAAAGACGAGTAGAAACAAATGATTAGGTCGTGATATTGATTAAGTGGTAGGGTTATTATTTCGATTATTTAAAAAAAAATGCAATCGATGCAGATGAGTTATTGGACAGTTATTTTCATGGTTGTCAATTTAAGCATTTATGTTAATTTTACGGGCTTAGATAAGTTGGCCGAAATCCAACATATACTTCCTACAATTGGGCCGTGTTTATCTATGTTATGGGGCCAAAATTTGAATTGGTTCCTTGCAGTGAATTGAGATGACGAGTTAAAGAACATAATATAGTAATTATAAATAGAAAGTAAATAGTAGAGGGATGGTTCAGTGTGTTTATGTTCAATAGAGAGGTCGCAGGTTCGAGCCCTGGCAAGGCACTTATTTTTGGAACTTATTCTTTGAGGTAGTTACTTATCTATTTATTTATTAATATTATCATCTTATTATTATTATTATTATTATTATTATTATTATTATTATTATTATTATTATTATTATTATTATTATTATTATTATTATTACTGTGATTATCATTAACATTATAATTAAAATTATTACTATCATTAGAATTATTATTATTTTTATCATTATAAATATTATTATAAGAATTAATATCTTACTTATCATTATAATTATTATTATTATAATTATTATTATTATTATTATTATTATTATTATTATTATTATTATTATTATTAATATTAGTATTATTACTATTGCTAGATTGTTTATTATTATTAACAAAATTATATCATAATTATTAGTATTATCATTAAACGTTATTAGTATTATTATTACAAACATTATCATTATTATTAGTACTATCTTTATCATTAATATTAAAATTATCATTTTTATTATTATTAGAATTACCATACTTTTTATCATAAGTAGTATTATTTTTATCATTATTATTATGAGTAAAATTAATATATCAAACGAAGATTTTCTATATATAAATATATATTTATGACATAAAACCTAACCATGTTAATACTTTTGTAATAAATGTTAATTATCTATATAAAGATAAATATATCTAATTAAGTTATTAATAAAACACATGATATAAAATAATAAGTAAATTCACTAATAATATATATATTTGTTCGATTACCATTACATGTATTAATATACATGATTGAATAATAGGTTCGTGAATCCGAGGCCAACCCTGCATTGTTCAGTTCTGTCGTGTGAATATTTTTACTAAAAAATAGCGTATTGTGATTTTCATTACTCCCTTTTTAATGCTTTTGCAATATATATTTTTGGGACTGAGAATACATGCGCTGCTTTTATAAATGTTTTACAAAATAGACACAAGTAATCAAAACTACATTCTATGGTTGGATTATCGAAATTGAATATGCCCCTTTTATTAGCTTGGTATCCTAAGAATTGGTGTTTATTATAGTTGCCACCAATTGACGCAAATTCTAAAGATAGATCTATGGACCTCAACAAGTCCCATTCTGGTTACAAATACTTTAATACTTCGATTATCATATCCGATGAGAGTCCCGGAATGATGGGGATATTCTATATGCATCCTGTTAGTTCGGTTATCAAGCGTTCACCATATGAATGAATTTTTAATTCGCGGGTTACACGTGTTATTATGTACTCGGGTTACGTGTACAATTAAATATCTGAAATCTTGTGGTCTATTAAAATGATGGAAATGAATGTTTACGATAAACTAATGAACTCACCAACCTTTTGGTTGACACTTGAAAGCATGTTTATTTTCAGGTATGAAAGAAATCTTCTGCTGTGCATTTGCTCATTTTAAAGATATTACTTGGAGTCATTCATGATATATTTCAAAAGACGTTGCATTTGAGTCATTGAGTTCATCAAGATTATTACTAGGTCAATTATAGTGGATATATTATGAAATGGTATGCATGTCGTCAACTTTCGATGTAATGAAGGTTTGTCTTTTAAAAACGAATGCAATGTTTGTAAAATTTATCATATAGAGGTCAAGTACCTCGCAATGTAACCAAATGTAATGTATTCGTCCAGATAGATTAGGACGGGTCGTCTCATGTGGTATCAGAGTGGTGGTCTTAGCGAACCAGGTCTTGCATTAGTGTGTCTAACTGATAGTTGTTTAGATACATTATTGAGTCTGGACTTCGACCGTGTCTGCATGTCAAAAGTTTTGCTTATCATTTTATGTCAAAAATTACCTATTTATCATCATTAGGAAATTATCTGCTTATCATCCTTAGTCTAGACACGTCTTTCTGCATTGATTGCATGAATAGTGTATAGACAAAATTCATATCTTAACGTATCTGCTAAATCATATCTTATCGTATCTATTACTGTAAACTTTGCCTGACATATTTCGTAAATTCCTCCGTAATCTACGAAATCTTTTGATCTATATATAGAAATTCTATGTAATCAGAATACCACCCGATAGCCGAAAAATCATTTCATATCGAAAAATCATTTATTCAATCGTACGAAATGGAATTCGTCATTAGTTCAAGTCACTCGAATTCTGAAATGGAATCCCACTCAAGCTCCGAAAGTAGTGTGACCAGAATGGATCAACCAATCAGCCATCATTTATTCTGGATGAATTGGGGATGGGTTCGTAGCCTCCTTAATCATTGGAGACAAGAAGAAGGTGATCCTTTCCATCCACCACATTGTCCTCTTGGCGAAGAACCTGAAGCACTTACGGTGAACTTGTTCGTAATACCATTTTCTCTCTCATTTCCAGAGTATCTCGTCACTATTATATACTAACTCATATTCTAGATCTGATTCATCCGCTCGTCTGAACCAACAATCACCCCGGTGTAATAGAAGAAGTCAATGAGCTTCGCGCCCGGCTAGTGGCTTTGGAGAATATGGTGCAAAGGTTACAAGCACCACCAGCAGCAACATAACCAGTACCACCATCCACAACATCCACATCCCATGATTTAACATCACAATCTATATCTCGAGCATCAACGTCACACGTACCATAGATACCAAGAAGTACCAACAACAATGAACGATGAAGTATTGATCCATAACTTCATTGAGGAAATATTCTGTGAAGAATATGTGGTTTCTAGAAGTTTTAGAGATTACTTATTCTAGTTCCCACCAAAAATCAAATGAGTTTAATATTATATTGACTCATTAAATCCATGATACATCTGAAGAAAATATATATGTATATATATTTTCATAAAGATTGTAATTAAAATTTTTTTTGTACAAACTGTTAATGGTGAAAATATTTTAACGGGTAGGTAATACCCGAGGAATATTTAGATTTCACATTAATAAGTTAAATTGTACATTCTTAGAATCTGATTCAACAGTCATTTACTATCCTACTTACATCCACAGATATACGAATCCATTCACCACAGAATAATCATTTTCATTCAAATTCATATTTAGATTTTAACTTATCAGAATCCAACAAGTGGCATAATGAAGAAAACATTGGATAAAATAAAATTTGTCAGAAACAAACAAATTAACTATGAGAAATTTTGTTAAGAATCCACGCTAACTGTTCCTAGCTAACCGTTCCTAGCTAACTGATTATATTTTTAATTATCGCAATTTTATTTATAGTCTTTTAGTTTCTGTTATTTATTTTACGCACTTTAAATATCGGGACACGCATACAAAGTTTTGACATATCATGTCGATGCATCTATATATATTATTTGGAATCACCATAGACACTCTATATGCTGTAATGTTCGAGTTCGCTATACAGGGTTGAGGTTGATTCTTAAATAATATATATACTTTGAGTTGTGATCGAGTCTGAGACATGTACACGGGTCACGATATGTATTAATTAATTCGAATATTATATATTAAACTATATATGAATTATTGGACTGTTAACTGTGGACTATCGACTGTGGAATAATAACATTGGACAATTAAAATGAATTAAAATAGTGATTATAACATATGAAACTAAACATTTCTTCAAGTTTGCCACTTGATTTCATCTTAAACCTCGTTGTATCTTGACGATTACAATCTGCGTTTAAACCTTTCATGATTCTTGAAAACACCTCAATCGAGAGGATGAACCAACAGCACTTCATCTACGGAAGAAAAGATTGATGCTTATATTTATGCACCTGAAAACACTCGGAACCTGAGTAAACGTTTAACACGTATCTGTGCTAGCTCCTTTGGCGTTATTATTACCGAAAATAACTTTGCAATTTCTTTTCAAATTAGCCAATTTTGTCACAGCTCCAGCAAATCAACATCGACCTTTCATTCGAATAAGTCTTATTATAACTTTGATATATAAGTTTGCCTTTTGTCATCGTTACCGAAGAACCATTTATATCCCATCATATTACCAGCAGAAGTACTAGCAACCTCGTTGCTCTTTGGTCTAAATCTCTCCGACAAATCACTATATTTACCTATTAAAGTCTTATCATGAACTCATCGGCATCTTGTAACGATAATTACTATACCAAATACCGGGAGGTAACTTCTATCTCCTGGATTCACGAACTTCAATTCTGAATTTCTGAAAAGCGCTTTAGCCTATGAATCAGTTTTCCGAGTTCTGAAAAAGCTGATAATGCAGCGCAAACTGAAGACTGTTTAAACAGTCAAAGGTTTGATGATAAAGAAGGAAGTGTTGAAAAAGCTCAAAGATTTGGATACTGAAAAATGAATTGAGCAAACCATGAAGGAGACTCTGAACAAATAACAAGGACTAAACTTGTACATAAAGAATCCTGATGATTCTGTATCTGATGAAATCTTTAGCGAACACCATGCTTCTGAATCTAAACCCTTACGGATAAATCTCATTCATCATCCTTCGATATTAGAAATTCTAAGATATCATCGTATCTTTCATTATTAATATCCTCAATATTTCTGAAGATATCATCATAACTATTCTTGTCCGATCTTAATTATCTCTCCGCTCTATCTGTGTTATATCATAAAAGAAACTGTTTTAGTTTCTAAATTCTCAAAAATTCGAATTTAAAGTATGAATGTTTTTGAAGTAGTGTTGGAAATTGAAGCATGAGTTAGTATAATATAATGACACTTGATCAACGTGATTATATTACAGTAAGTCATGCTGAGTTTCTAATGGAACGTGATGATTCACAGATTATAACGTCATCATGTGCCATGTTACACGACTCTTACATTCTACATAATCTCCAAATATATCAAGAACATATC
The DNA here is from genome assembly GCF_046630445.1 of Rutidosis leptorrhynchoides. NCBI lineage: Eukaryota > Viridiplantae > Streptophyta > Magnoliopsida > Asterales > Asteraceae > Rutidosis > Rutidosis leptorrhynchoides. The sequence goes on along the minus strand of NC_092338.1, from coordinate 106,429,240 downwards.
TTTATGATAAGTTCTATCTTTTCTCTTGAATTTTGGTAATTTAACCAATCAAGATCGTGCTATTACAATCTCTCTCTAAGAACTTTAGTCATGTTCATTCAAAACTTCATACCTACAAATTCTGGACCATTATCCACTTGATCTAAAGTCGGGATGAGAAAACAAAAGTATGGAACTCCAAAATATAAAGGAAATGGAGAGGGTGGATTTATAGTGAAATATCCGACAGCACAATCAAAACAGATCATCGCATTTAATCAAAGAAGATTCTAATTTCCTTAATTACCGAAGAACCAAATCTTATTACGAAGATTTTCCCTAAATCCCTTGAATTTCGGAAATCAACCGTGACTAGGTCACCAGTTGAGACGAACATGCATTTATTCATTTCACTCTCTTGTGATAGCTTCACTCATACACTTCGATTACTCGAAGTATTTTATCTATATTGCTCACTGATAATAAAACTCTAATTTTCAGCTCATATGCGTCATGAAAACATACTTATTGTCAGCCATGACCATCCCAATCAAATTTCGGGATGAAATTTCTTTAACGGGTAGGTACTGTGACGACCCGGAAATTTTCGATCAAATTTAAACTTTAATCTTAATATTATCTCGACATGATAAGCAAAGTCTATTAAATTGAATCTCAAAATTTTTGAACTATTTTCGTACATTCATTGACCTTCGACCATTCTCGACGATTCACGAACCATTATTTATAAATAAATGTGTATACATATAAAAATAAATATAAATATATGTATAGAGTATATAAAAAAATAAATATTTAATGATTGTAATATTCGTTGGACGTTTCGATTATTATTTAGAGAAGTTTAATTCGAACTTATATGATTTTAAAATAAATGGTGATCCGAAAATGAGTTCTATAAATTTTAGGCTTACTAAAAATGTATTTAGGATCTAGTTATTTAATTTTAACATTTTTTATATTTTACCCAGAATTGAGAGGGACAATTGGTGTAATTTTTATTTAACAAATTAAGGATCGAATTTTATACCATAATGACCCAAAATAAATAAAACTATTTAATTTAAAATTTGGGATTTTTCCGAAGACTTTTATTCACCACTAATTACCAACGGGGTACGATTTAATATTCATATTAAAACTGTCGGTACTACTAAACAAAATAAAGTGCTGTTCAATTTTTTTCTTTCAATCAATCCCACATTTTACTAATCAAACATACTGTGACTAATTGAAAAATTGAGTCATATTACTATTAAACTTTTGAATTCATTTATTAACTTTATCAACATTATATTATTATATGTATATACTTGTACGAGAGTTAACACCAAACATCATCATCCTTCTTATTTTTTTCTGCACAATGAATCTTCAATCCCTACTACCTATCTTATCTATCTATTATCTATATTATGTATACATATACATAAGCAACTAAACTTAGACACAACACTACTGACCCATTTCCTTTGTCATATTTTCCTCTCTTCTTCTGTTGAGCAATCGAACCAACACCCTCATCATCTATAATTCACTTTTAAAACTATTTTCATCCACCATCTCAACCATTGACCAAGATCATCTCCATAAACCTCACCACAAACCATTACCCACTTCAACATTCTAACACAACTCACCATCATCATAAACAATAACACCGGTTCAAACTACCACCAAGACAACCGTCGACAACTTCTATTTTTGTTTTGGTTCGAATCACAACCGGTAATACTGTTTCCTTTTCTCCTTGTTCGACTAAAATCCGCGAAAACTTAACTCAACAAATTAACTATTTTACTGCTACTATGCTTATTCCGTCTGCTAACAAATCCATCATTGAACACTATCAAACCATCATCTTCATCAAAACCGCCATCACCGCTTTTGAATGACCCTCCACGACATCATCACTTCCTGTTTCATTTTGGTTCAAACCACACAAACACTAATCGACCATCATTAAAACCTCGATCACCATCATCATTAAATACTACTATTGCAGCCTTGTTATTCGATTACAACCATCGCCAAAACACCATCTCTCTCTTCTCTCTCTCTATTTTTTTCTTCACGAACTCATCATCAAACCCCATGAACCTACAATTGTTACCCTATCTTTCTGTTTGATATAAATTATTACTGCTACACGCACTGTTTCTGTTCTTGCTTATCTTCGTAACAACACAACAAAACACAACAAGATCCATTTAATCAACCAAAAAGCTTCTGTTACGGTTACACTCTAAAATCCATATCCATCACTTAAACCACCAACAATCACCATGCTACATCAACCCAAAAAGCCCTAGTCGCAGCTTGTTCTTCCTGTGTCAGTTTCAGCCGTCACTTCAACAAACCACCGTCACCTGCAACCCATCACCTAAATCGCTATTTTCCTCCTTTTTATCCCTTCAAAAACCACTCTTCTTCCTCTATCTCTTTCATTTTCCTGTTCAATTTTTAGGATAGCTGAGTTTCTTTCTGTTTTAATTAGCGAATATGTGATGATGAATATTGATGAATAAAGATGATGTGAGGGAAGAATGTGTTATACAGCTATAAAGACAAGTAGAAACAAATGATTAGGTCGTGATATTGATTAAGTGGTAGGGTGATTATGTCGATTATTTAAAAAAAAAAAGAAATGCAATCGATGCAGATGAGTTATTGGACAGTTATTTTCATGGGTGTCAATTTAAGCATTTATGTTAATTTTACGGGCTTAGATAAGTTGGCCGAAATCCAACATATACTTCCTACAATTGGGCCGTGTTTATTTATGTTATTGGGCCAAAATTCGAATTGATTCCTTGCAGTGAATTGAGATGACGAGTTAAAGAACATAATATAGTAATTATAAATAGAAAGTAAATAGTAGAGGGATGGTTCAATGTGTTTATGTTTAATCGAGAGGTCGCAGGTTCGAGCCCTGGCAAGGGCACTTATTTTTGGAACTTATTCTTTGAGGTAGTTACTTATCTATTTATTTATTAATATTATCTTATTATTATTATTATTATTATTATTATTATTATTATTATTATTATTATTATTATTATTATTATTATTATCATTAACATTAAAAATTAACATTATAATTAAAATTATTACTATCATTAGAATTATTATTATTTTTATCATTATCAATATTATTATAAGAATTAACATCTTACTTATCATTATAATTATTATTATTAGAATTATTAATATTATTATTATTATTATTATTATTATTATTATTATTATTATTATAATTAATATTATTATTATTACTATTGCTAGATTATTTATTATTATTAACAAAATTATATCATAATTATTAGTATTATCATTAAACGTTATTAGTATTATTATTACAAACATTATTATTATTATTAGTACTATATTTATCATTAATATTAAAATTATCATTTTTATTATTATTAGAATTACCATACTTTTTATCATAAGTAGTATTATTTTTATCATTATTATATTATTATTAGTAAAATTAATATATCAAACGAAGAATTTTCTATATATAAATATATATTTATGACATAAAACCTAACCATATTAGTACTTTTGTAATAAATGTTAATTATCTATATAAAGATAAATATATCTGATTAAGTTATTAATAAAACACATAATATAAGATAACAAGTAAATTCACTAATAATATATATATATTTGTTCAATTACCATTACATGTATTAATATACATGATTGAATAATAGGTTCGTGAATCCGAGGCCAACCCTGCATTGTTCAGTTCTGTCGTGTGAATATTTTTACTACAAAATATTGTATTGTGAGTTTCATTACTCCCTTTTTAATGCTTTTGCAATATATATTTTTGAGACTGAGAATACATGCGCTTCTTTTATAAATGTTTTACGAAATAGACACAAGTACTCGAAACTACATTCTATGGTTGGATTATCGAAATCGAATATGCCCCTTTTATTAGCTTGGTAGCCTAAGAATTGGTGTTTATTATAATTGCCACCAATTGACGCAAATCCTAAAGATAGATCTATGGACCTCGACAAGTCCCATTCGGGTTACGAATGCTTTAGTACTTCGATTATCATATCCGATGAGAGTCCCGGAATGATGGGGATATTCTATATGCATCCTGTTAGTTCGGTTATCAAGCGTTCACCATATGAATGAATTTTTAATTCGCGGGTTACGTGTGTTATTATGTACTCGGGTTACGTGTACAATTAAATATCTGAAATCTTGTGGTCTATTAAAATGATGGAAATGAATGTTTACGATAAACTAATGAACTCACCAACCTTTTGGTTGACACTTGAAAGCATGTTTGTTCTCAGGTATGAAATAAATCTTCCGCTGTGCATTTGCTCATTTTAAAGATATTACTTGGAGTCATTCATGACATATTTCAAAAGACGTTGCATTCGAGTCGTTGAGTTCATCAAGATTATTACTAGGTCAATTATAGTGGATATATTATGAAATGGTATGCATGTCGTCAACTTTCGATGTAATGAAGGTTTGTCTTTTAAAAACGAATGCAATGTTTGTAAAATGTATCATATAGAGGTCAAGTACCTCGCGATGTAACCAAATATAATGTATTCATTCAGATAGATTAGGACGGGTCGTCTCAGTTAGTGCTGTTGTTATTGTTGTTAGTGGAGTGACCGGCCATGGCCACATCCACGGCGATGGCTATCATTCGTTGAAGAGCTCGTTCGAGAGTTTCAGGAGGAGTGTTATTGTAACACCCTAGGCAAATCCCACATCGCCCACGAACATGAGTGATCATGGGATTATAAGGTAATACTCACGCTTAAATGACACAACGCGTTTTGGGATCACAGGTTGAGTAGAAGTGCGAGTACGTTGTGGTTAAGTGTGCCCGGGCGAGAGCACTACCAGGATGGGTGACCTCCTGGGAAAGTGCTTCTCGTGTGTGGTCGCCAAGAAAAAGTCGTGCGCCTGCGGGCAAAGCGGCCAATATTGTGGTCATGTTAAGCTGGGGTGTTACAGAATGGTATCAGAGCTGGTTTAATGCCGTTTATTAGCGGGTTAATCGTAGAGGGGGTTCTCACAGTGTTACCTGTGACGAAGCATTGGTTCTTACTCCTCGCGGTCCGAATATGGTTGGCTTTGCCGAGAGGCATGGCCATAAAATCAGTGTTTGAGGTACGCTCAGTGGTCACCAGGCGGTTAGCTGGGAAGGCACTGAGTGGGATGCGTCCCCAACTTTCAGAATGGTATCAGAGCCACTCATGTGCCGTTGGGGGTGGTGGGGCAAACCTCATCGAGGACGATGAGTCCCTAAGGGAGGGTGAATGTAACACCCTAGGCAAATCCCACATCGCCCACGAACATGAGTGATCATGGGATTATAAGGTAATACTCACGCTTAAATGACACAACGCGTTTTGGGATCACAGGTTGAGTAGAAGTGCGAGTACGTTGTGGTTAAGCGTGCTCGGGCGAGAGCACTACCAGGATGGGTAACCTCCTGGGAAAGTGCTTCTCGTGTGTGGTCGCCAAGAAAAAGCCGTGCGCCTGCGGGCAAAGCGGACAATATTGTGGTCATGTTAAGCTGGGGTGTTACAGTTATGTTGACCTCGGTGAGCCATTATTCCTTGAAAACATAAGAATATCGTTGATTAGTATTCTCAATAATAGTAATCGTGATATGGAATAAATATAGAAAGAAAATTTTTCCTTGACTCACCCTAATTTCTTTATGTTATAATGTCGGAACGTCCATATGAGTCACCGTAATATAATTCCGGCAATTATATTACCCTAATTCATATGTGCATTCAACATTACCACATAAGGTCAAGATGGCGTGTCAATCAAATTAAACAACGTGAGATTAAGACGAAATAAGAGTTAGATACGAACAGTGTTGTAAATCTTTCGAGATCTCCCCGAGATCTCCCCCGAGATCTCGTTTTTAGAAGGCAACCGAGACGAGATGTTCATCTCCCGAGATTTCTCGGTCAACTGGGTCAAACTTAGTCAAAGCCACGATTTCTCGAATTTTCTTGCTAATTTGTAAAATTTTCTTCTAAAATTCGTAATTTCTAACATTTTCTCGCTCATTTCTCTGATATTTATGTAAAATCTCGTAAAAACGTATATAAATATACATATATTTATGTTTTTATGTATATTTTTATTAAAAAAACTATAAAGTCAACGTAAGTCAACGTCGGAGATCTCCCCGAGATGCCGAGACCTCCCTAAAAAAGTCCAAACGAGATCTCCCCGAGATTCGAATTCTCCAACCTTGGATACGAATAGGAGATTTCAAGTATAAATGCACAAGTAGTCAAGCAAGTCCTACTTCAAGTCTATATGCCGGTTGTAGTCTAGACTCACTAATGTACCCTATGACTCGGGATTGACACCAATGACCTCTAAATCCCTACAACCAACGCTCTGATACCATCTGTAGCGACCCGACAAAATCATCATTGACAGCGCCGTCTACTTAGGTCCCGTTACGTGGTCATAAGTCTTTAAAATGACATTTGACCAAAATATGTCGCATTCATTTCAAATGTAAAGATGTTTCAAGTTTAAAAAAGTAGTTCAACAACTAGTGACGTTACAACGTTTAAGGACAAATGAAACCTATGAGACACAGTTAAATGTAAAGTCAAAAGATGCTCCATGTATGCATGTATACTCGACATCCAAGCAAGTATCAAAATAGTGAGCGGAAGCATGTAACACATATCGTTCAAGGACCTGAGAAAAACATAGAAAATCTGTAAATGAAAAACGTTGGTGAAATCATAGGTTTAGTAAGTAAGTAAGTTGAACCACAAAGTTTAGTATAAGTCGATTATTCCAATCGTTTGAATTCCATAGATATTGTTGTTTATCGAGCACCCAATTATCAAAGCTTAACTGTATCATTTACCTCTGCATAATAGTGTTAGAACATACACCGTAAAGAATATATTTCATCCGAATAACGGTAGCGAATCGCCCGAATGATGGTTAGTCAAACCCGTATGGATCCACACAACATAAGTTCTCGCTTACACCATTCAAGTGTAACTAATGATAATTGAATTGAGGATTTTTGTTCAAACTCGTTCGTGGAATGTTTTTTTTCATACTTGTGTTCAATTTGTAAAACGAAACATTTATGTTTTCTCATCCCAAATATAAGTATAAAAGAGTAAAAGTGGGACTATGATCTCACCTTGAGTGCAAGAGAATAAAAGTACTTCACAAGTAAACGTGTGCAAGAACGAATGCAAGTCTTGACCTAAACAAGTAGGTCGTATCAATAACGATAAACACGATTGGTCAAAGTTGTTCAATTAGTCATATGGCTCGTTACGACTCGATTATATAGCATGTGAGTCAAATTGTCAAGTTTCATGCAAGATACAAGTATAAAAACAAGTTAGAACGATTGCATATGTATTTGGTTAAGCTTAATTAAAAGTAAACTTTGGTCGAGTCAAAGTCAACGAAAAAGTCAACACATTCGGGTCGGGTCTCGGACAATTTTTCTGAGGTTTTTAATCATATATAAGCATGCTAGAACAAGTTACATGTTAATCGGAGGTGCGTAGCATAGTTAGAATTAAACGGTAAACGACCAACCAAAACAGAATTCTGTAGTTCATTTGGACGGCGTCCAAATAGGCTGGACGGTGTCCAGCAGTGAAGGGCTGGATGGCGTCCAAGTATTTGGACGGCATCCAAAATGGTATACAGATCCTGCTTTGCTGAAATCACACAAGTGCACGAACCAAACTTCAAAAATCACAATTTATGATCCGCAAACAATCAAAACATGTATCTTATATCACCGGAAAGTTCTTTTGACGAGGAATGCAACTAACCACACATCATCAATCAATTCTAGCATTTACAACAATCAAAACCACATTAAATGTTCATCATTATTGACATTTAAGTTCATAAATGCAATCAATGATTCGGAAACTTAACACACGCATATAATACGCCATTTCGTAGGTAATTACGCATACAATACAACTAGACCCTTACCAATAACATTTCATAGTATTCAATGCATCATAAGTTCATAATTAAGTCTATCAAACCCTAACCAAAATCACAAAATCAATAATCATGTTAGTTAAGTTTTCTTAATCAACCTACACATTAAAATGAAGCTAGTGATGCTAGTAACACATTTAATACACGAACTTAACATAACAACAACATTTAATCATCCATAACTGAAGATTAAATACACACATATTCAAGTTCATGCTAGTTACACTAAAACAACAATATCGAGCATACAAATCATATATTCATGTTAGACTCGAGCCATAGACACTAACTAACACTTTTATAAGTCAAAAACATCAAGAACATAAAATCTAGTATTTTTAAAAAGTTACCCAAATGAGATGAAGTTGGTATGGATTTGAAGAGGAAGTTGCAAGGATTCCAAATATGTAATTTGTTTTGAAGAATGTTTGCTAGATCGGATTTAGATGATGAATTTGTGTTTGAGGGTTTGAGAGCATAAAGAGGGAAGTAGGAGGAAGAGAGAAAGAGATGAGTGAATGAATGAATGAGTGGTGGTGGTGGTGGGTTGACTAGTTGACCTAGTCAACTAGTTTACCCACTTGGCAGCTTTAATCCCTCGAGTTTGAAAGCGGGTGCTTGAATCAACCAATGAATTATTTTAAATACGCAAGAGTAACCGAGAGACGTTGAAATTAAATAATGGAATTATTGAAAATGCTAATTAACGGAGGATACGAATTTAGATAAGGAATGTTATTATTTAAAGAAAAGGATGGGCGTTAAAATAAATTAACGGAAAAAGTCGGGTTGTTACATTACCCACACCTTAAAAGAAATTTCGTCCCGAAATTTAGTTGAAAGTAGTAGTCGTCGTTTCTTCCTAGAGACCCTACATTACTAAATCTACGAATGAGTGAGGGTACTTCCTTTTCATTTGGTCTTGGCATTCCAACGAATTTTAAAAATCGGGAGTTTACGTTGTTTTGAAGTTCGGTTTCACGATTCATAATTCCAACCGGTTCTCCTATAAAGTGGTGTTTGTCATCGGTAGTAAGATCATCGAAAAGAATAACAAGTTCTTATTCCGCAAGACACTTCTTCAAGTTTGATACATGGAATGTAGGATGAACGGAAACTCAATTGAGTCGAAAGATTTTAAACGGTGAGCAACGGGTCCAATACGCCGCAAGATTTCAAAAGGATTAATATACCCCGAATTTAGCTTTCCCACATTTTCCCGAAATGGATTACAGCTTTCCAAGATGCGACTGTTAATATTACGCGGTTACTCACTTGGAATTCGGGAGATTTACGTCTAACATCGGCACAGCTCGTTTGGCGACTACGGGCCGTCTTGAGCCTTTCTTGGATTTGAACGATCTTAACGGTCATTTCTTAAATGAGTTCGGATCCGGTAATTTGCTTGTCACCTACTTCGGCCCAACAATTAGGAGAACGACATTTGCGGCCATATAAGTTTTGAAAGGTGCGTCGCTAATATTCGAGTGATAACTATCATAGTAAAAGGATTTGGCTAAAGGCAACAATACAAGTTCGTAATATGTCTTCTGAGGTTTGAATAGTATGTTCGCTTGATCTTTCGGTTTGTGGATGATACGCGGTACTCATGTTTAAACATGTTCCCAAGGCTTCTGGTAAATCTAGAAGTGAAACGAACATCTCGTTTCGAGATAATTGACGATGGCACACTGTGTTGGAATAGAATTTCTTCAATGAATAGTTGTGCAAGTTTTTCCATCTCATCGGTTTCTGAATATTGGTGTAGTGTGTGGAGTCTCTCTCCATTGAGAGATTGGATGGTAAGATTTCCTTATACAGAAGTAAGCTCGTAATGATAGGAGGAGTTTTCATTTTTTTATATAGTTGTGTCGCGCATCATGTGGTCAAATGTTGAGACTTGGTGGAAACGAGGTAGTACACATAGTTACATGTTTTGGTGTTAAATAGTAACTGACCATATATCAGAAGCATAAGGATGATAAGTCGATGAAGAAGGGGGTATCCTCGGATTGTGTTTCATCTTGGGTTCCGGTACTATCTGATGGCGACAGTGAAATAACAGAGTTAGGTAACGTGGTACGTGGTGATGAGAAGGTTGATCGGGTCCATAATTAAGTACTCCAATTCTTCAGGCAAAATAACAAATTTCAGTTTCCTTGATTTCGAGTCGAGAGAGGAGGCCCTTCAGGTGCTCACTGAGAAATATTTTTCATATTTGATGTTCCATTATGTGCTACACGAGTTTGGCTGATAAGGTTGGCGTGGATAATCACGTTCAAGGTTCGATCACGGAGAGGCTTAATTCTTTCCTTTCGGCTCAACGCATCGGCTACAATATTTGTCTTGCCCGGATGGTAACGAAGTTCACAATCTTAATCATTTAATGTTTCAGTCCACTGTCATTGTCTCGTGTTGAGTTGTTTTTGATCGAAAACGTGTGGGAGGATTTTTGGTGGTTGGTGACGATAGTACCTTTGGTCCCACAAAGATAGTGTCTCCATATCTGATGGTTAAAGCTAAGGAGTATAAAATACTATTAAATTTTACAAGAAAATACTATTAAATACGATACAATTTTACACAAGATATTTATTTATTTATTGAATGGATATACTTAAACCTTGCTACAACACTTATAGGCAGTGTACCTAATCGTACAGTAGTGTAGTTTTTAGTAAGTCCGATTCGTTCCACAGGGAATCTTTTTCACAAAGCTTAACGCTATATTAGTTTAAATTTATAAAAATACAAATATATATATAAGTAATATTATTATTATAAAGGGGGGTTTTTACCGTTTAATGACCGGTTTGTCGATTTTAAAACTTTAGTCGCAGTTAAAACCAAATGTAAAATATTAAATAAATAAAAGACTTAATTTAAAGCGTAAAGTAAATAACGATAATGAAATTGCGAATAATAAAAGTGCGATAAAATAAACTTGCGATAATTAAAAAGTACGATAATTAAAAGTGCAATTAAATACAATAACAATAAATAAAAATGCGATAATTAGAAGTGCAATTAAATATAAAATAAAGGAAATTAAATATGAAATAAAAGAATTATGCTTATTTAAACTTCCGTAATCATGATGTTTGACGTGTTGATTTTTAGTTTTATGCCCATGGGTTAATTGTCCTTTGTCCTGGATTATTTAATATGTCCGTCTGGTTTTTGTCCATAACAGTCCATCAGTCATAAATATAAAGTGCGAGTGTCCTCGTCAAATTATCCTTATACCCGAAGTCAAATATTCCAACTAATTGGGGACTTAAACTGTAACAAGATTTTAATACTTTGTTTAATAATTACACCAGGATGTCAACTGAGTGTAACCCAAGGTCTTAATACTTTGTTAACAATTATGCCAAGTGTCCTTGTACATAATTTTACCCCTGTTTTAATAATTCTAGTGGCTATTAATCCATTCCCGTGTTCGGTTAAATGAACGATTATTCGTACATATAAATACCCCGCCCATCGTGTCCGATTGAGTGTATATGGTTATTTATTAGGACGTCCAATTGTAAATCTTTATATTAAAATTAACAAACTATCATTTAGTTAAACAAAATAAAGCCCATTAATAGCCCATAGTCTAATTTCCACAAGTGTCGTTCTTTTGTCCAAACTCCAATTATGGTACAAAGCCCAATTACCCAATTTTAATATTTTTAGCCCAACATCATGATTACTTCGGATTAAATAAGCATAATAATAACTTAGCTACGAGACATTAATGTAAAAAGGTTGAACATAACTTACAATGATTAAAAATAGCGTAGCGTTACACGGACAGAATTTTGACTTACACCCTTACAACATTCGCTAACATACCCTTATTATTAGAATTAAAATTAAAATTAAAATTAAAATATAAATATATATATATATATATATATATATATATATATATATATATATATATATATATATATATATATATATATATATATATATATATATATATATATATATATATATATATATATATATATATATATATATATATATATATATATATATTACGTATATATTCAGATAGAGATAGATTATATGATATTTTGATCGATCAAACTGCGTTTGCTTTTATAGGCAGTTTCATTTTTTGGGGCTCCGCGAGTCGCGGCCCTCTCGTTCCTCAAACTCCGCGAGTCGCGGAGATATCAAATCCAGCTCACAAAGCCTTGGCTCCAAGCTTGCCGACGGATTTAAATATAAATATAATATATAAATAATTATAAGAATTATATAAATATTATATTATATTTATGTGCATAGTTGACTTGTAATTTTTAGTCCGTTGCGTCGAGCGTTGAGAGTTGACTCATGTCCCGGTTCCGGATTTTCGAACGTCCTTGCGTACTATTTTATATCTTGTACTTTGTATTTTGAATCTTGTACTCTTGTAATTTCGAGACGTTTCTTATCAATAATTGGAACCTCTTTGATTGTATTTTGTACTTTTGAGCATTTTGGTCGTTTGTGTCTTCAATTCGTCGAATCTGTCTTTTGTCTTCACCTTTTATTATTTAAACAAATATCACTTGTAAATAGAACAATTGCAACTAAAAGCTTGTCTTTCTTGAGGAATAATGCTATGAAATATATGTTCGTTTTTAGCATTATCAAATATTCCCACACTTGAGCGTTGCTTGTCCTCAAGCAATATAGTCTTGAAATACTAGAATCACTTCTTTATTCTTCACACTTTGTACATCAGTGATTTCTATACGGCGGTATAAACAATGGTAGTAACGATATGGTTTACAGTCTCACATGACTATAAAAATTTAGATCCATTAAGGAAATTGAATCTTTATGAAAACATTTAATCTTTTGAAAATTAAATCTAGTTTTTACCCTAGATAAGTTTTCCGGAATAACCCTTCACCGGTGTTTGCATATTCTTTTTGTGGGTTTGGTGGGTTTCAGATTTGAAAATTTTAGCTTAAAACTTGTGGTTTTGTGTCACCCACTTGCTAACCTTGTATTAGGAAAGCAACACGTCCAGTATACTTGCTCCGTATATTACCTTTTGGTAAACTACCGTCCGGTTGTAAAGGAAAGCATTGAACAAGCAACTGTTAAGGCAATGTCCCCTGACATGCTTTTAATTATGGTCTATAATGTGTCGGACGCAATTACTATCCTTGGTAGGAGCAATAGTAAAGCTCACCCTTATGATTTTTCGGTCTGGCACAAGGTCCTGTCTTTGACCATGCTATGCAACCACCGTTCTTAAGGTTGACACCCGATTTGGTTCAGGTGACCTAATGAATTCCAGGTGAATTCCTAGGATTTTACGTTCAATGGTAATGAACGCATTGAAAATGGGTTTTCAGAAAACAAATCGGTTTGTAATTTTGATCAAAATATTTTCTCGTTCAAGCTCGAGTTTAGATATCATTGAATTCCATGAGTTTGTAATTCTCAATCTTTAAGGTCAATCTCTAGGATTGAGTAATATCAGTCTTAAAAGCTGATTTTTAATCTTTAAGGAGATTATCCTTTCTGGGGATCTGATTCATTAGTCTTATCCAGCTAATTTGCACGGTTTCCCCCCATTGTACGAGATAAATCCTTCTCATGGTTAGGATAAATCTGACCACTTGGCGACCCTGTTTGATGCTGAGGTCCGTGGATTTCCTGCTGATTTTAGAGATGACTTTTCTAGATTTTTCATCAACCTACAGCTGGTCTGGACGACAACTTCATGACCTAAATCAAGAAGCGCGTTTCTTTTTTGGAAGATTTTACTTCCTTTTAATGATGGAATTGATTCATCGTGTAGATCCATCTCTTCTTTTCTTTCATCGGGTAAAACAGTTTAGTTTAGTCCAAAGCAAAAGTATTTTCAGTTATTTGTTACAGAAATATGTGACATATGTTTAAAATATCTTGGTAAATTTTCCCACACTTGGCTTTTATTTTCCTTTTTATTGTCCTCTATTCCATTTTAAATGAATTCTAACATTTTGGTTTGTTTCTCAATTTATGTCCTTTCCAAGGTAACAATAATTTCGGTGTTAACACCTAGTTTTATCGTTCATAAATATGTATAAACATGATTTTGAGTTCATTTAATTGAAAATTTTGAAAAATTTTACTAGAATTGGGTAGTCAGTATATAAGACTAGGGCTGTTCTTTATTATCAGAGAGCACTAGATTCTAATACAACTACTGCTTTACTAGTATTTTTAATGGTAACCAAGTGTTTAAGATAAAAATTTTAAAAATCCGAAAGAATTTAACCCCTTCCCACACTTAAGATCTTGCAATGCCCTCATTTGCAAGAAATTAGTAACAATTTAAATTATTGAGGGTGATTAGCACAGAAATAATTAAATTTTACCAAAGTTTCCAAACATATTGTTGTTTGTGTTGAATGATAAATGGTGTACATCATTTGTTCATTCCGTCTTGTTGTTATTTCACATATATTTTGCATCTTGTCGTCAAAATTAGTTGCTTTTGCTGAACTTAATGCCAGTCTTTGAAAATACGTTATTTTACCCTGTTGTGTACATAAGATAAACTGCAAACATATCTACATATTTTTGAAGTTTGGTATATTACCCCACATTCAAAAATTATTAAAATCTAATAAAAAAAATTAGAAAATTATAAAAACTATTACAATATTAACATAAGTATTAAATGTATCAACATTACAAATAATAAAATAAATAAAACTAAGTAGACTAGGGATGATACTGATACCAGTAGGGGTTACATGCATAACCATATGTGTTATAAAATGCTTCGGCTGGGTTATACGTAGGATACGGTGGTTGGATCTCTATAGACCAGGGAGGAAATACGGGCGATGGAGTAGGAATATAGTTTCTACCTACATGTTGGCAATGAGCTATGATTTGGTTTTGATGAACTTGCCAATCTTCAAATGCTCTATGTCTAGCATTTTCATACTCTTGTGAAGCTATAAACCTTTGCATTTCTGTCATTTCATTTCCCCCTCCCACATTACTTGGTTGTTGGTTTCTCTCAACCTGTGTATGTCTACCATTATATCGTACTGCGGCGTTATTTCGCCTCTTCAAAACTTTAGCACCATGGTATACATTTAAACCAATTGTATCGTGGGGTTCTGGTTCTTCGATTAATAATCCCCCCGACTTATATCCACACCGAGATACTCAGCAATTAATGTAATAAATATACCACCTCCTATTATACTGTACGGTCTCATCCCCCTAACCATAGCTGATAAATAATAACCCACACAATACGGTATACTTACAGCGCTTTGTGGGTCTCGAATACACATATGGTAAAACAAATCATGTTCATTTACCTTTTCCTTATTCTTACCTCTTTGTGTAATCGAATTAGCTAAAAACCTATGAATTACTCTTAAATCTGCTCTATCTATATCCAAATAAGAGTAATTTCCCCTTTTAAATCGGTGATGGCTAGTCATTTGACTCCATACACGATGCGTATCAAAATTTTCATCAATCTTTCTACCATTTAATATCAACCCTCTACAATCAGTAGATACTAACTCCTCGGGCGTATATATATGTAAGGCCTGGGCCATGTCTAGTAAAGACATGTGGCGCATCAAACCTCCTAACAAAAATCTAATAAAAGATCGATCGGTTAAACTAACTACCCGATCATTTATTTCTATACTACACAATAATTCTTCACACCATACTTTATATACAGGTCTACGCATGCTGAATAATTGTACCCAATCGTTAAAAGTAGAATTACCATACCTCTGTGTAAGTAATTCTCTAATTGGCCCGGCCAATTCTACAGCTTATAACGGTTCCCATTCTATTACTCTAGGTACTTCAACAGCTTTAGAATGAAGAGTATGCAAACCCCTTTGGTATTTTGGATAATCTATTCAACGTCTGTCAAATCTCAAGTTCGGGTGCAAATCTTCCAAGTGCATATCTGAAAATGTCATGACTGGATGAGGTATATCTTGTTTGTAGTAGTTATCCACCTCCTGTTATTCCGTATTCTCAGCAGGAGCATTGCGAGCTTGGGATGAAGATTCACCCCTTTCAGTCTGCAAAACACATCAAACACAATTTTTGTGCATCCAAATATGCATTAGTGTCAGCAAAATCATCAATCAAAATAATTACAATGACATGTTCAATTTATATCAAACATAAGCTCATTTTCATATTTTTATCAAATCTACACTTTTTCAAATAAGCATATACGAAAATGTTCACCAAGTTCATAAGCATTCAACTCAAATAACATGTCAAAATAATCATTACTAGCAATTAAACAAGTTTCAAATGGCATTATCTCTCAAAAATCAAGTTCATGAATTTTAGACTTGAAAAAGTCCACTTTAATTCTCAAAATCATGCTTAGGCTCAAAGTTTGGATCATTTAACTACCTAAACATGTTACACTACTTAATTTAGCAACAATTCATGACAAAAATCGGCCATAATCTGTTTATATCAAAAAGCTCCAAATTGCTCAAGAACACAAACCCTAGATTACTCAAATTTTGAAGTTTAAGGCTTCTAATCATGTTAAATAGCATCAATCTAGGTTATACAAGCATAATACACAAACAATTTAAGCATAATTACACTAAAAAGCATTAAAATCGAATTGGGGAAAAAATTGATCAAGAACACTAATTTTCGGATTAAATGGTGTTTAGGTGTAGAAATTTACCGTTTTTCTTGAATAATTCCTTGATAGCATCCTTCTCAACATGATTTTAGTAAAAGATTTGATGAAAAACGGTGAAAAATTTCAATTTTTGGAGGTTTTAGTGTGTGTTTTTCGGGTGTTTTGTTCGCAGTTTTTGTGTTTGGTGTGTGGACTGATCAGTTCCAGCGATTTTATTTTTTTCTGTATTTTGGTCTCTCCGCGAGTCGCGGCGTTTGGCAGTTTCAAATACCGCGAGTCGCGGTGTTTGGTTTTTTTTTTTTTTTTTTATATAAGCCTTAACTTATAAAACAAATATAAAATAAATTTAAAATTTTGTTTTCCTTTGTTTTAGGACGAGGTCATTTCGGATCGATGTCTTAGTCCGTCCTTCGACAAAATTTTAAAATTTGTCTTTTTGTAGCGATTGTTTTAAAAGCTAAGATTTTTGGGTTTTTTTTTAATGTTTTTGGCATACTTTAATTCAATAAGTTTAAAAATAATGATAATAAAAGTTCTCGTCCCTCCCTCAGGTAAAGCAATTTCGGTTCAAAGACCTAGTCTTCAACTCACGACGAATTTTAAAAATCATATTTTTAACTTAGCGAAATAAAGTAAATTTTTGTTTTTAAATTCACACCAAACTTAAATTTAAAATGCATAAAATTAAGAATTCATATAATAAAAATTAAAAATTTACACCAAACTTATATTATATTTTTGTTTTTAAACATACAAACTTATATTAAAAAGATTAATTTTTCAAATATTTACAATTTTAAATATATTAATTTTAAAAAGTTTACAATATTATTTTAATTTTTATATATTAATTTTTTAAAACATGGTAAAATTAAAAAAAATTTTGGCTTTTATCCCACTTTAATCAATCAAATATTATCAAAAATATACGCCCCTATTTTCGGTAAAGTAATTTCGGTTCCATGACCTAATTTAACTCATGACGAATTTTTGAAATATTTTGGGTTGATTGATTAAAGATATTTATACCTTAAGAATAAACGTTAAATTTCGCAGTGATGTAATAAATTTTTGAATGATATCAATAATTTCGGTCGCCAAACCTAATTTTATTCAATACCAATTTAATACTTTATAGCGAACAAATTAGCGTTTATTATCAAAAGGTTAAAAATAAAAATAAAAAAAATAAAAACTGTACAGACTTACCTGTGAGATAGTATTCTTAGTTATATGATCTATCCCATTCATAAGATAGTCGGTTTAATTGGTTTTCCATGGCTACATAGGCGTACCCTCGAGCATTCAGTGTTTTTTCTTCTAAACATATGAACGGTCCGTCTCTGCATAAAGTAACAAATTCGGTGTTTGAATAGGTTTGATTATTTGAACATTTACCTCCATGTGACCATTTTCCGCATTTGTGACATCTTTCTAGGTGTCGTGCTCTTCTTTTCGCTGCGGATTTTGATTTTCCTTTACCAAATTGTAATTTATTATCTTCGCATCTGGATTCTTTTCTTACTCCGTCCAATCTTTCTCTGATTACAGATACTATTTCACTCGGAAGTGTGTCATTATTACGTTTAGTGATCAAAGCGTGTAGCATTAGACCATGGTTTAGTTCACAGGCAGTCTTCATTTCCTAAAAAAATAAAAATTCAGAATGGGGGGAGAAGACTAGTTCTTTAGGGTCTGCTAGGGAAAGACCATTCGGGTTCCATTTTCGAGAACTACACGAAAACAGACAATCTAACTCTAACAGAAATACATAAAATCCTTAAAAGACTTGATTCTCTTCACACTTAGTTAGATGTGGTATCGAAATTGTGATTAACTTCGTTGTCGACTTCCATCGGACTATCTATGTAATGTTTAACTCTGTGACCATTAACTTTAAATTCAATTCCATTTGAATTTATTAATTCTATCGTTCTGTATGGGAAAACTCTTTTGACTATGAATGGTCCAGACCATCTTGATTTCAATTTTCCAGGAAATAGCTTGAATCGTGAATTGAAAAGAAGAACTCTGTCTCCTTCTTTAAATTCTTTTAAACTTCTGATTCTTTTATCATGCCATTTCTTCGTTCTTTCTTTATAGATTAATGAATTTTTGTAAGCTTCATGTCTTAATTCTTCTAATTCGTTTAGTTGACTTAACCGTAGACGTCCAGCTTCATGTAAATCAAGATTACATGTCTTCAAAGCCCAAAATGCTTTGTGTTCAATTTCTACTGGAAGATGACATGCTTTTCCATAAACGAGTCTAAAAGGTGTGGTTCCAATTGGAGTTTTGTAGGCTGTTCTAAAAGCCCAGAGTGCATCCTCTAATTTAATGGACCATTCCTTCGGATTTGATCCTACGGTTTTCTCTAGAATACGTTTTAAAGCTCGGTTGGTATTTTCAACTTGTCCACTTGTTTGTGGATGATATGCGGTGGAGATTTTATGAGTTACTCCATATCTTTTAAGAACTTTCTCAAGTTGATTATTACAGAAATGAGTACCCCGATCACTTATTAAAGCTTTCGGCGTTCCAAACCTTGCAAAAAGACGTTTTAAAAAGTTGACTACAACTCGTGCATCGTTAGTTGGGAGAGCTTGTGCTTCCGCCCATTTGGATACATAATCAATGGCTACGAGAATATAGAGATTATTATGAGATTTTGGAAATGGACCCATAAAGTCAATACCCCAAATGTCAAATACTTCACATACTTGGATGACATTTTGTGGCATTTCATCATGTTGACTTATTTTTCCGGCCCTTTGACAAGCATCACAGGATTTGCAAAGAAGGTGTGCGTCTTTGTAAATTGTAGGCCAATAGAATCCAGCATCATAAACTTTTCTTGCTGTTAGTTGAGGCCCATAATACCCTCCTGTTGGTCCTGTGTGACAATGGTTTAAAATTTTACTAGCTTCATCTCCGAATACACATCGGCGTATTATTCCATCTGGACAACTTTTAAATAGATGTGGATCTTCTCAGAAATAGTGTTTTATATCACTGAAGAATTTCTTTCGTTTTTGGTACGATAATCCTTTTTCAAGGAATCCACATACTAACTAGTTTGCATAGTCTGCAAATCATGGAATTTCATTATAATCTATCTTCAATAGATATTCATCAGGAAAGTTGTCTTGTATGGCTGATTCATTTAGAACTTCTAATTCGGGATTTTCAAGACGAGAAAGATGATCAGCGGCGAGATTTTATGCTCCTCTTTTATCTCGGATTTCAATATCAAATTCTTGTAAGAGTAAGATCCAACGGATTAATCTTGGTTTGGCATCTTGTTTCGAAAATAGGTATCTGAGAGCAGAATGGTCAGTATAGACCACCATTTTTGCTAGAACGAGATATGATCGAAATTTGTCAAAAGCAAAGACAATAGCAAGGAGTTCTTTTTCAGTAGTTGTGTAATTCGTTTGTGCTCCTTGTAACGTCTTACTAGCATAATATATAGGTTGAAATCATTTTTCAATCCTTTGTCCTAAAACGGCTCCCATTGCAAAATCACTTGCATTGCACATTAATTCAAACGGTAGATTCCAATTTGGTGTTTTCATGATCGGCGCATTAGTAAGTTTCTCTTTAAGAATATTAAAAGATTTGATACATTCATCTGAAAAGATGAATGGAGCATCCTTTTCTAGGAGTTTATTCATAGGAGTGGCAATTTTAGAAAAATCTTTTATGAAACGTCGGTAAAAACCGGCATGCCCTAGAAAACTCCTAACTCCTCTAACATTGGTGGGATGTGGAAGTTTAGCAATTACATCTACTTTAGCTCTATCCACTTCAATTCCTTCTTTTGAAATTTTATGTCCAAGAACGATACCTTATTTAACCATGAAATGGCATTTCTCCCAATTAAGTACTAGATTTGATTGTTCGCATCTAATCAGCATTCGTTCAAGATTAGCTAGACATGATTCAAATGTATCACCGAAGACTGAAAAGTCATCCATGAAAACTTCCATGCATTCTTCTATCATGTCGTGAAAAATTGCCATCATACACCTTTGAAAGGTTGCAGGGGCGTTGCAAAGTCCAAATGGCATGCGTTTGTAAGCAAAAGTACCATAAGGGCACGTGAATGTGGTTTTCTCTTGATCTTCGGGTGCTATTGGAATTTGAAAATATCCAGAAAATCCATCAAGAAAACAATAGTAACTATTTCCGGCTAATCTTTCCAACATTTGATCAATAAAAGGTAAGGGAAAGTGATCTTTTCTGGTGGCGTCATTTATTTTTCTATAATCAATACATACACGCCATCCTGTTACAGTCCTTGTAGGAATAATCTCATTTTTTTCATTTGTAATGACAGTCATGCCACCCTTCTTAGGCACGCATTGAACTGGGCTTACCCATGGACTATCAGAGATTGGATAAATTAAACCTGCATCTAGCAGTTTAATATTTTCTTTTTTAACTACATCTTGCATATTCGGATTTAATCTTCGTTGGCGTTGCACATACATTTTATGACCTTCTTCCATAAGGATTTTATGTGTGCAATACGAAGGACTTATTCCTTTAATATCATGAATCTTCCATGCAATGGCTGGTTTATGAGCTTTCAACACAGAAATGAGTTGTGATTTCTCATTTTCAGTAAGAGAAGACGATATTATTACAGGTAATTCAGATTCACCATGTAAATAAGCGTATTCCAAATGGTTTGGAAGTGGCTTTAACTCTAATGTAGGCGGTTCTTCTATCGATGATTTATATCGATATCTGTCTTCTTCTTTTAGCATTTGAATTTCTTCTATTGTTGGTTCATATCCATTAGCTATTAGTGTAGCTAACATTTCAGCTTCATCAATTGGTTCATTACCTTCTCCTAAAGAACATTCTCCTGTTCCTTGTAATTCTGGAAATTCTTCTAACAATTCTGCATGTGAGTCTATAGTTTGAATATAATAGCATGAATCATCTGCAGATTGCGGTTGTTGCATTGCTCTATCAACTGAAAAGGTAACACTCTCGTCCTCTATACTTAGGGTCAATTTCTTACCAAACACGTCTATCATTGTTTTAGCCGTGTTTAAGAATGGTCTTCCAAATATGAGAGGAACTTGAGAATCTTCTTCCATGTCCAGAACAACAAAATCTACTGGAAATACTAAAGTACCAACTTTAACTAGCATGTTCTCCATTATCCCTCTAGGATATTTTATTGATCGATCGGCTAGTTGTATACTTATTCTTGTTGGTTTCAATTCTCCAAGGTCTAGTTTAGCGTATAGTGAATACGGCATTAAATTTATACTAGCACCTAAGTCTGCCAATGCTTCTATTGAACTAAGACTACCCAGAAAACATGGAATTGTGAAACTTCCTGGATCAGATAATTTTTCTGGTATCTTATTCAACAGCACTGCTGAACAATTAGCGTTCATAGTAACAGCCGAGAGTTCTTCCATTTTCTTTCTATTCGTGATCAGATCTTTCAAGAATTTAGCATATCTAGGCATTCCTGAAATCACATCAATGAAAGGGAGATTTACATTTATCTGTTTAAACATATCCAAGAATTTGGATTGCTCGGCTTCAAGTTTCTCTTTCTTCATTTTACTCGGGTAAGGAAGTGGTGGTTGGTATGGTTTAACATAAGGTTTAGCCTTAACTGTGTTATCTTCATTAACCTTTTCAACCACCGGTTCTTTTTCCTTATCTTGATCAGGTTGTGGTTCTTGTGGAGTAGGAATAGCTTCATCAGAAGTTACAGGTATTTCAGGTGGTTTAAGTGTTGTACCACTTCTTGTGATAATGGCTTTAGCTATTTCATTCCGGGGGTTAGCATTTGTATCACTAGGTAGACTTTCCGGTTTTCTTTCACCTATTAACCTTGCTAGGTTACTTACTTCTTGTTCCAAGTTTTGAATAGAAGCTTGTTGATTTCTAAATGCTTGAGCATTTTGTTCATTGGTTTATTTTTGAGATGTGAAAAACTGCGTTTGAGTTTCAACTAGCTTCGTCATCATATCTTCTAAATTCGGCTTTTTATCATCGGTTTGTGGTGGTTTGTTTTGAAAATTAGGTCTTTGCTGGTTGTAAGTATTGTTAGATACTTGTTGATTGCTAGGACCTTGTTGGTTGTTGTATGGAATACTTTGATTATAATTCTGGTTTTGATTGTAGATCGGTCTTGGCGGTTGATAATTATTCTGATAATTATTTCCAGGCCTTTGTTTTATGTATGAAATATTCTCTCTTTGTTCCATTGTTAATTCAATACTGAGACAATCTTTTGTCAAATGTGGTCCTCCACACTGCTCACAACTAATTCGTATTGAGTGGATATCTTTAGTCATCTTTTCCATTCGTCTCTCGACAGCATCTATCTTTGCGAAAATGGAATCTAAGTCATGGCTAGAATCGGCTCTAGCTACTTTAGATGATCTAACGATATCTTTTTCTTGGTGCCACTCATGTGAGTGGGAAGCAGTGTTATCAATAATTTTGTAAGCATCAGTTTCGGTTTTCTTCATAATGGAACCACCAGCTGCTATATCGATGTCTTTCCTTGTAGTGATGTCGCATCCTTGGTAGAATATTTGTACTATTTGACAGGTGTCTAAACCATGTTGCGGACATCCTCTTAATAACTTTCCAAATCTTGTCCACGCCTCATATAGAGTTTCATTTGGTTTCTGTGTAAACGTAACAATTTCTGCTTGAAGTCTTACGGCTTTAGATGCCGGAAAGAATTGTCTAAGAAATTTTTCAACTAAAACGTCCCATGTATCAATCGCCCCTTCAGGTAACGATTCCAACCAATCTTTGGCTTCTCCCTTTAAAGTTCAGGGAAATAACATGAGATATATCTGTTCATCCTCCACTTCTCGGATTTTAAATAGTGTGCAGATTCTATTAAAGGTACGAAGATGTTCATTTGGATCTTCCTTCGGCGCACCACTAAATTGGCATTGATTAGTCACCATATGTAGAATTTGTCCTTTGATTTCATAATCTGGCGCATTAATGTCTGGATGAGTAATTGCGTGACCTTGGCCAGTACGTTTAGCTCTCATTCGATCTTCCATACTTAAAGGTTCTAGATTCTCCATAATTGAATTTGTTGAATCGGAATCACTAGAGGATTCTGATTTAATGGTTCATTCCTCAACAATCTCTGTTTGAATGATTGGTGGTTCCGGAGGAAAATTTAATGGTTCAGGATCTATGAATCGTCCCTGAATATTCTCCGGATTCTCAATTGTGAGGTCGGATTCAAAAAATGGATTATCAGAAATTTGAATTGGAGTACTTGGTCGACTGGATGACGATTCTAAAGAAAAATCAACGGCGGTAATATTTGCTAGATGTCTTGATCTAGTTACAGGTGGTGAACGTACAAAAGGTGGTGAACGTCTTGCTCGGTGCATTCACTGAATATCCTATTAGTTTTTAAAAAGGAAAAAAAAATTATATAAGTTATCCAATCAATAGACTTTTCTGATTTTGCCCACGTTTCGAATAGCCAAAAGATGCAGCAGAGGGGCAGGATTCGTTTGGTCTCAATATAATTGAGGACTGTTTGGCTCCAATAACCCGGTCCACGTACAAATCCAACTATTACTACGAACCAGAAAATTTTGATGTCTATCAATTTAACCACTTAAAATAAATTTTCGTAATTTTAAGAAATTTAGATAAGAAGTAGAATAAAAATCTATGTCCTAAAACTAGAATAGCGAGAAATAAGAAAGAAAAAGAGTGCATCGAAAAAGAAAAAGAAAAGGGTTGAAAAATAAAAGGCGTCGGAAAATAAGAAAGAAATGACTTATAGAACTTAAAAACACTCGACTAACCCAACCTTATTACTATCACTAACTTAAAATTATAATCGCAAATTGAGATTACTAATTGGAATGATAATTGATACATAGGTAAAAGGTGTCTAAAAATATTAAAGCTTACAAGTAAAACTATATCCTAAATGGCAATAACTTAAAAAAAAAAAAACTAAAATTTAAAAAGGCGTCGCAAAATTCTAAAGCACCTAGATCTTAGTCTAAAGAAAAAGCACTTAAGGGATTTTACGACAAAGCCTAAAAATCTATAAATAAAAATAACTATGGCAAAAATTAAGTTTAAAACTAAAAACTAGCGAAAAACACAAATATTACGCTAAAACAATTAAAAAGGGACAAAATATAAAAATATACTAAAAGTTGTAAAAAGTACAATTTTTATAAAAATATTATTTTTATATTATTTATTTTATAAAATTATTAATTTTATAATTTAATTAAACTAAATAAAATTAAATAAAACAAAATAAACTAATTAAAACTAAATATTATAATAAAAATACCCTAATTAGGGTTTAGAATTAATAATAATAATTATCCCGTAATTAATTCTGTTAGGGTCCCTGTGTACCCGTGTCAGGGCTGCTCCGCGACTTGCGGTGCCCGAGGCTGGAAAACTCCGCGAGTCGCGGGGTTTTAAATTTCAGATCAGGTTGCTTCGTTTGACAGGTTCAACGTAATTTTATTTATATATTTTTTTTTTATTTTTCTGTTTTTAATTTAATTAAAATATTTATATAATTTAAATAAAACTTATATTTTAAAAACTAGAATAGAAATAAAAATATGTTACAATTTTTATAAATAAAAATCTTAAAACTAGATTTATATATATAAAAAAAATTTCGGTTTTTGATTTTATGTTTTAAATAAAAACAAAATATTTAAATAAAACTTATATTTTTATAAAATAAAAATAAAGAAACTTTATAAAACTTAAATATTTAACAAACTCTTAAAAATATTATATTTTTGTTTTTCTTTTTATGTTTTCGAATATTTAAAACGTATTTTTACAAAAACGTCTTTTTATAAAAGTAAACTAAAATTTTTTTTTTTTTAATATTTAGCGTTGCGCTTTCGGCGTTTAAGTTCCCCGGCAGCGGCGTCAAAAATACTTGATGGTTAAAGCTAAGGGGTATAAAATACTATTAAATTTTACAAGGAAATACTATTAAATACGATACAATTTTACACAAGATATTTATTTATTTATTGAATGGATATACTTAAACCTTGCTACAACACTTATAGGCAGTGTACCTAATCGTACAGTAGTGTAGTTTTTAGTAAGTCCGATTCGTTCCACAGGGAATCTTTTTCACAAAGCTTAACGCTATATTAGTTTAAATTTATAAAAATACAAATATATATATATATAAGTAATATTATTATTATAAAGGGGAGTTTTTACCGTTTAATGACCGGTTTGTCGATTTTAAAACTTTAGTCGCAGTTAAAACCAAATGTAAAATATTAAATAAATAAAAGACTTAATTTAAAGCGTAAAGTAAATAACGATAATGAAATTGCGAATAATAAAAGTGCGATAAAATAAACTTGCGATAATTAAAAAGTACGATAATTAAAAGTGCAATTAAATACAATAATAATAAATAAAAATGCGATAATTAGAAGTGCAATTAAATATAAAATAAAGGAAATTAAATATGAAATAAAAGAATTATGCTTATTTAAACTTCCGTAATCTTGATGTTTGACGTGTTGATTTTAGTTTTATGCCCATGGGTTAATTGTCCTTTGTCCTGGATTATTTAATATGTCCGTCTGGTTTTTGTCCATAACAGTCCATCAGTCGTAAATATAAAGTGCGAGTGTCCTCGTCAAATTATCCTTATACCCGAAGTTAAATATTCCAACTAATTGGGGACTTAAACTGTAACAAGATTTTAATACTTTGTTTAATAATTACACCAGGATGTCGACTGAGTGTAACCCAAGGTCTTAGTACTTTGTTAACAATTATGACAAGTGTCCTTGTACATAATTTCACCCCTGTTTTAATAATTCTAGTGGCTATTAATCCATTCCCGTGTTCGGTTAAATGAACGATTATTCGTACATATAAATACCCCGCCCATCGTGTCCGATTGAGTGTATATGGTTATTTATAGGGATGTCCAATTGTAAATCTTTATATTAAAATTAACAAACTATCATTTAGTTAAACAAATATAAAGTCCATTAATAGCCCATAGTCTAATTTCCACAAGTGTCGTTCTTTTGTCCAAACCCCAATTATGGTACAAAGCCCAATTACCCAATTTTAATATTTTTAGCCCAACATCATGATTACTTCGGATTAAATAAGCATAATAATAACTTAGCTACGAGACATTAATGTAAAAAGGTTGAACATAACTTACAATGATTAAAAATAGCGTAGCGTTACACGGACAGAATTTTGACTTACACCCTTACAACATTCGCTAACATACCCTTATTATTAGAATTAAAATTAAAATTAAAATTAAAATTAAAATATATATATATATATATATATATATATATATATATATATATATATATATATATATATATATATATATATATATATATATATATATATATATTACGTATATATTGAGAGAGAGATAGATTATATGATATTTTGATCGATCAAACTGCGTTTGATTTTATAGGCAGTTTCATTTTTTGGGGCTCCGCGAGTCGCGGCCCTCTCGTTCCTCAAACTCCGCGAGTCGCGAAGATATCAAATCCAGCTCACAAAGCCTTGGCTCCTAGCTTGCCGACGGATTTAAATATAAATATAATATATAAATAATTATAAGAATTATATAAATATTATATTATATTTATGTGCATAGTTGACTTGTAATTTTTAGTCCGTTGCGTCGAGCGTTGAGAGTTGACTCATGTCCCGGTTCCGGATTTTCGAACGTCCTTGCGTACTATTTTATATCTTGTACTTTGCGTTTTGAATCTTGTACTCTTGTAATTTTGAGACGTTTCTTATCAATAATTGGAACCTCTTTGATTGTATTTTGTACTTTTGAGCCTTTTGGTCGTTTGCATCTTCAATTCGTCGAATCTGTCTTTTATCTTCACCTTTTATTATTTAAACGAATATCACTTGTAAATAGAACAATTGCAACTAAAAGCTTGTCTTTCTTGAGGAATAATGCTATGAAATATATGTTTGTTTTTAGCATTATCAATATCTTAAGTGCAAAGATAGCAGTTTTTAATTCAAGTTCGTGTGTCAGATAGTTTCGTTCGTGAGATTTCAGTTTTCGAGGAGAGTTGGCAATAACTTTCCTTCGTGGTATTAATCACACACCCAAAACCTTGTTTGGAGGCTTCACAACATGCAACAAAATCATCAGTGCCTGGGAAAAGAGATAAGATATGTGCGGTGGTTAACTTCTTCTTAAAGATGCGAAATGTCAATTCCTGTTCGATAGACCAAACGGACTTCCTTACTTTCGTGAGTTAACGAGGTTAAAGGACAGGTAATACGGGAAAATTCGGAAATGAATCTTCTGTAATAACCGGCGAGATCCACAAATTTACGAATATGAGTCGGAGTCGTGGGGGTTTCCCAATTACGTATGGCTTTGATTTCTGCGGGATCGACTTTAATACCTTGACTATTAATAACATGGTCTAAAATTTGGACTTCGTTAACCAAAATTCACACTGGGAGAATTTGGCATAGAGTTGTTCCTTCTCTAGAGTTCGAGCATAAGACGGAGATGTTGTTCATTTTCTTCCTCGCTTGAATAGTTTAAGACATCATCTATGAATAGAATAACGGATTGGAGGTCGATTTTGAAATATACACGAGATCCCTGTAATTGATCAAGAGGTTATTGATACGAGGAAAAGGATGTCGGTTCTTAACTAAAAATTTATTTAGTTCACGATAATCGATACACATGTAGGAAGTCATTTTCTTTTTAACAGATAGGATTGGAGCTCCTTAGTTCTATAGTCATCAAGTCAAATTCAAACTATTTACCTAATAAGTTTAATGTATATCCCCGATAAAATTTGTCGGCACGTAATAGTTTTTCGTTGGTCACTTGAATAGTATGAGTAGTATCTAGGGGGTGGTGAAACGCAAAAGGCATGAGTCAAAGCCTTGGATACAAAACTCTTATCGGCACCAGAATCGAATAAACAAGAAACATAAGAGTTGTTGAGGAGAAACGTACCCGTGACTAGTTCATTGTCATCTCGGGCACCCTTGGTGTTGATGTTGAGAGCTCGGCCGCGTGCATTGGGGTTGGCTTTCTTCTTTGGACACGCATTCTTAAAATGACCCGGTTGGCCACATTCGAAACAAACACCCATTCGGTGTGCATTGGGCACCTTTGGAGCGACGGGGGCGGTACTTTTACAATATTTGGCCAAATGGCCACTTCTTCGACACTTGCTGTAAAATGGTTTGCCACACTCACCAAAGTGATGCTTATGGCACTTGTCACAAAAAGGTAGATTTCCGGCATAACTCTTCTTGCCGTCGGAGGTGAAAGGCTTCTTGGTGAATTTGTTGTTGTAGTTGCTTGATGGGGAGGCTTCCCATTTTCTTTTGTTGCTGCCCGATTGATCCTCGGCCGTTGATGTTGGCGCTTCAATTTCATCCACCGTTTCTATAGATTTGTGGGCCATTGTTAAAGCCTCTTATAGGTTAGCGGGTTTGGATGAAATTACCCTGTGTCGAATGCTCTTAGGGAGGCCATCCATGTAAAGTTCAACTCTTAGGGACTCGGGAGTCATGAGGTTTGGACACATTAAGGCTAGTTCGGAAAACCGTTGATTGTAAGCTTCGAGGTCATTCCAGACCATTTTTAAATTTCTTAGTCCCTGTTCGAGCCTTCGAGTCTCTTCGCATGGGAAGTATTCGGTGATCATTCTTTTTCTTAATTCGGTCCAAGAGAGTGTGTGGGCTTCATCGGTACCCACATATTGTACATACGTGTTCCACCATGAGAGAGCAATACCGGCGAAAGTGAAGGTGAAAAACTTGACCTTATCTTGGTCCCGACAACCGCTTATGCTAAAAAAAGGCTTCCGTTTGTTCAAACCATCGGGTGAGAGCAACGGTCCCCCGGTTCCATCGAAAGTGGGAGGTTTGCACCCCATGAAATTCTTGTAGGAGCACCCCTCGTTTGAATTATTGGCTCCATGGTTAGTGTTGTTGTTATTGTTGTAAGTGGAGTGACCGGCCATGGCCGCATCCACGGCGGTGGCTATCATTCGTTGAAGAGCTCGTTCGAGAGTTTCAGGAGGAGTGTTGTATTGATCTCGGTGAGCCATTGTTCCTTGAAAACATAAGAATATCGTTGATTAGTATTCTCAATAATACTAATAGTGATATGGAATAAAGATAGAAAGAAAATTTTTCCTTGACTCACCCTAATTTCTTTATGTTATAATGTCGAAACGTCTATATGAGTCACCGTAATATAATCCTGGCAATTATATTACCCTAATTCATATGTGCATTCGACATTACCTCATAAGGTCAAGATGGCGTGTCAATCAAATTAAACAACGTGAGATTAAGACGAAATAAGAGTTAGATACGAATAGGACAGTTCAAGTATAAATGCACAAGTAGTCAAGCAAGTCCTACTTCAAGTCTATATGACGGTTGTAGTCTAGACTCACTAATGTACCCTATGACTTGGGGTTGACACCAATGAACTCTAAATCCCTACAACCAACGCTCTGATACCATCTGTAGCGACCCGACAAAATTGTCATTGACGGCGCCATCTACTTTGGTCCCGTTACGTGGTCATAAGTCTTCAAAATGACGTTTGACCAAAATATGTCGCATTCATTTCAAATGTAAAGATGTTTCAAGTTTACAAAAGTAGTTCAACAACTAGTGACGTTACAACGTTTGAGGACAAATGAAACCTATGCGACACAGTCAAATGTAAAGTCAAAAGATGCTCCATGTATGCATGTATACTCAACATCCAAGCAAGTATCAAAATAGTGAGCGGAAGCATGTAACACATATCGTTCAAGGACCTGAGAAAAACATAGAAAATCTGTAAACGAAAAACATTGGTGAAATCATAGGTTTAGTAAGTAAGTAAGTTGAACCACAAAGTTTAGTATAAGTCAATTATTCCAATCGTTTGAATTCCATAGATATTGTTGTTTATCGAGCACCCAATTATCAAAGCTTAACTGTATCATTTACCTCTGCATAATAGTGTTATAACATACACCGTAAAGAATATATTTCATCCGAATAACGGCAGCGAACTGTCCGAATGAGGGTTAGTCAAACCCGTATGGATCCACACAACATAAGTTCTCGCTTACACCATTCAAGTGTAACTAATGATAATTGAATTGAGGATTTTTGTTCAAACTCATTCGTGGAATGTTTGTTTTCGCACTTGTGTTCAATTTGTAAAATGAAACATTTATGTTTTCTCATCCCAAATATAAGTATAAAAGAGTAAAAGTGGGACTTTGATCTCACCTTGAGTGCAAGAGTATAAAAGTACTTCACAAGTAAACGTGTGCAAGAACGAATGCTAGTCTTGACCTAAAAAAGTAGGTCGTATCAATAATGATAAACACGATTGGTCAAAGTTGTTCAATTAGTCCTATGGCTCGTTACGACTCGATTATATAGCATGTGAGTCAAATTGTCAAGTTGCATGCAAGATACAAGTATAAAAACAAGTTAGAATGATTGCATAAGTATTTGGTTAAGTTTGATTAAAAGTAAACTTTGGTCGAGTCAAAGTCAACGAAAAAGTCAACACATTCGGTTCGGGTCTAGGACAATTTTTCTGAGGTTTTTAATCATATATAAGCATGCTAGAACAAGTTACATGTTAATCGGAGGTGCGTAGCATAGTTAGAATTAAACAGTAAACGACCAACCAAAACAGAATTCTGTAGTTCATTTGGACGGCGTCCAAATAGGCTGGACGGCATCCAGCAGTGAAGGACTGGATGACGTCCAAGTGTTTAGATGGCGTCCAAAATGGTATACAGATCCTGCTTTGCTGAAATCACACAAGTGCATGAATCCAACTTCAAAAATCACAATTTATGATCCGCAAACAATCAAAACATGTATCTTATATCACCGGAAAGGTATTTTGACAAGGAATGCAACTAACCACACATCATCAATCAATTCTAGCATTTACAACAATCAAACCACATTAAATGTTCATCATTAATGACATTCAAGTTCATAAATGCAATCAATGATTCGGAAACTTAACACACGCATATAATACGCCGTTTCATAGGTAATTACGCATACAATACAACTAGGCACTTACCAATAACATTTCATAGTATTCAATGCATCAAAAGTTCATAATTAAGTCTATCAAACCCTAACCAAAATCACAAAATTAATAATCATGTTGGTTAAGTTTTCTTAATCAACCTACACATCAAAATGAAGCTAGTGATGCTAGTAACACATTTAATACACGAACTTAACATAACAACAACATTTAATTATCCAAAACTCAAGATTAAACACACCCATATTCAAGTTCATGCTAGTTACACTAAAGCAACAAGATCGAGTATACAAATCATATATTCATGTTAGACTCGAGCCATAGACACTAACTAACACTTTTATAAGTCAAAAACATCAAGAACATAAAATCTAGTGTTTTTAAAAAGTTACCCAAATGAGATGAAGTTGGTATGGATTCGAAGAGGAAGTTGCAAGGATTCCAAATATGTAATTTGTTTTGAAGAACGCTTGCTAGATCGAATTTAGATGATGAATTTGTGTTTAAGGGTTTGAGAGCATAAAGAGGGAAGTAGGAGGAAGAGAGAAAGAGATGAGTGAATGAATGAGTGGTGGTGGTGGTGGGTTGACTAGTTGACTTAGTCAAGTAGTTTTCCCACTTGGCAGCTTTTGTCCCTCGAGTTTGAAAGCGAGTGCTTGAATTAACCAACGAATTATTTTAAATATGCAAGAGTAACCGAGAGATGTTGAAATTAAATAATGGAATTATTGAAAATGCTAATTAACGGAGGATACAAATTTAGATAACGAAAGTTATTATTTAAAGAAAAAGATGGGCGTTAAAAAAAATTAACGGAAAAAGTCGGGTTGTTACAGATGTTAATGTTGTCTACGGTCTTCGCTGCTTTATCAGCTTTTTCAAAACTTCATAGTACTGATTCGTAGGCTGGGGTGCTTTTCAGAATTTCAAAATTATAATTCCAGGAGATAACGTTATATGTATATATATAACTATTGGCGTAGAAACGCTGCGAAATTTGAGAATAATGATTGATACTTCCCGATATTTGGTATGGAAATTATCGTTACATGATGCAGATGAGTACATAATAGGGTTTCAATGAATGAATATCGTGATTTTTTGGAGAGACTTACGCCAAAGAGTAATGAAACTGCTGATACGTTTACTGTTAATATGGTGGAATATAAAAGGTTCTCTGGTAACAAAAACGTATATATCAAGGTTATAATAAGGCTATTCTGAAAAGTCGAAGTTGACTGGTTGGAAGGGTGATAACACCGGATACCTTTGCAAGGTTATTTTTGGTAATAACAATGCTAAAGGATCTAGCACATATACGTGTTAAACTTTTACTTAGGTTTCGAGAGTTTTTCACGTGCATAACTATATGCATAAATCTTTTTTTCGCAGATAATGTGTGGTTGGATCATCCTCCCGATTGTTTCTTAATTGAGGTGTTTTCAAGAATCATGAAGGGTATGAACACAGATTGTAGTCGTCAATATACATATGATGTTCTAGAATTTTGGATGATACGAATATATATATATATATATATATATATATATATATATATATATATATATATATATATATATATATATATATATATATATATATATATATATATATATATATATATATATATATATATATATATATATATATTTGGGTTTTATGAATAAAAGTGATGTTCTAGTACAGTTTTGAAGTCAAAGTATAGTTTAGAAAGATGTATGAATCTAAGAATGGTGTCACCGGTTAAAGTTTTGACTCAGATTCTGTTCTGTCAAAATCAGAATATGTAATTGAATTTGTATTAAATGATTGCGTATAGCTGTGAAGGTAGTGAGTATAGTTAATAATTTTTGAATCAAAATTGAAGAATATACAGTGTAACATATCAATTGTGAACTTATATATTTCTCGGGTATTACCTACACGTTAAAAATTTTCACAAATAATATTCTGTACAAAAGAATTTTTAATACAGTCTTTATGAAAATATATGTATGTATATTTTCTTCGGATGTAATGCGGATTTAATGTGTTAATGTACTATTAAACTCATTTGATTTTCGGCTAGAAATGAATAATCTCTAAAACATTAGAGATTTCATAATCTTCGTGGAGTATTTCACTAATGTAATCAATACTTCATTATTTATTCTTATTGATATTCCTCGGTGAAGGATGTTGGTGCTCGTGGAATTCTTGTGAACTTTGCAAGGTACGAATGATGTTTTCTAGAAAGTTTCGAGTACATCGAAAATGAAAGTGTACAATTAAACTTGTATTTGAATAATACACTTGGTTTATTATGAAATGGCATTTATTAAGTTGAAACAGATATTATAGTTAACGAATGTTAAGTCATTAATGAATGATGTACATCATAGCATATTAGTGATATGAATTAATCAAGTAGTACCTACCAGTTAAAATTCACACGTAATAGCTTAGTACGAAAAGATTCACTATTGTTTCAAACTACACACATATATATATGTATATATATATATATATGTATATATATATATATATATATATATATATGTATATATATATATGTATATATATATATATATGTATATATATATAATCTTCGGAAAGAATGAGGTAATACATCTTAACTCATTATTACTAATATTCCTTGGTGGCGGTGGTGTTGCTATTTGCAGTGATTGCGGAGTTTGCAGATCTTGTGATGCTTTTGGTGATTACAGTGCTTGCGGTGCTGGTGATGTTGGCGGTATTGTTGGTCGTGTTGCTGTTGTTGATACTGGTGGTGCTGTCGGTGTTGGTGATGCTGCTGGTGCTCGTAAATTTTGCACCATATTCTCCAAAGCCACTACTCGAGCACGAAGCTCGTTGACTTCTTCCATTACTCCGGGGTGATTATCGGTTGGAACAAGGGAATGAATAAGATCTAGAATTCTAGATATTACATAATCGTGGTGAGATATCCTGGAAAGAAGAGAGAAAATGGTGTTTCGAACTGGTTCGCCTGTAAGCGCTTCAGGTTCTTCGCGAATAGGCCAATTTGGTGGGTGAAAGGGATCACCTTCTTCTTGTCTCTATTGATCAAGTCGACTACGAACCCACCCCCAATTCATCCAGAAAAGATGATGACTAATTGGTTGGTTCATTCCGGTTACGCTGCCATTGGAGTTCGAGGAGTTCAAGGAATCAAGTGAGAAATCCATATTATATGATCGGATAAAGGGTTTTGAATATAAATGGGTGTTGAATACTGAATGATATCTTCGTCTCCTCAAATACGTATATATAGCAAAAAGATTCCGTAATTTAATGAGAAAATTTACGAAAAGTGTCAGACAAAGTCTACTGTGATAAATATGATGAGATATGATTTGTCTATACTTCCATTTATGCAATAATTGCAGTAAGACGTGTCTAGACTAAAAATGATAAGCATGTATTTTTTGTCAAGAAATGATAAGTAAAACTTATAATAAACAGATACGGTCGAAGTCCAGACTCACTAATGCATCATAACAACTACTAGTTAGACACACTAATACAAAATCTGGTTCGCTAAGACCAACGCTCTGATACCAACTGTAACGACCAGTCCAAATCGCTATTAACGCAGTAAGTTATTCACCGGTTTCATTGCGAGGTATTGACCTCTATATGATATGTTTTGTAATCAATGCATTTTTTTTGAAAAGGCACACCATAAATGAATATCTAAATCCAAGGTTTTTGACATCTGATGATTTCTACATATAGACAATCACCGTAAATAATAGTTTACAATAATACATCCGTTGACAATGCAGTCAAAATAAGATACATGGTGTTGATTTTGTGAATGTAAAGTTTTGTCGAATAAAGCATGTATGACTCCATGCACATAGCTTGTATAACGTATAAGCAAATAGCAGAAGAATTCTAGGGACCTGAGAATAAATATACTTAAAAATGTCAACACAAAGGTTGGTGAGTTCATAGTTTTAATATTGCGCATAATCTGTATATAAAGATGGACCACAAGATTTCAGTTATTTCATCCAAAATGTTTATCAAAATATTCTACAAAATTGAGCACCCTGGTAACTAAACTTAACGTATATATAATAAGTACCCCTGTTTTAACATACATACAACCAACATGTATAATACACGCAAACCAATGTGTACTAAACTCAAATAGCATACGTCCGCTTTATAGTTCAGGCTAGGGTCTCTATACCTGGAACGGACGGGGATGTCAAGCCTTATGGATCCATATACAACTATTTGCGCCCACCAGTTCTTATAACCGGCAGCTACTAGTTACCAAAGCTAAGGGATTTTCGGTTCAAACTCAGTGTAGAATTAAGTATGTACTTGTGTCCATTGCGTATAAAATAAAGTGCATGTATTCTCAGCCCAAAAATATTTAAAGCATTTAAAAAGGGATCTATAAACTCACATTTCAATATTGAGATTCAATATTGTAGGTAAAATATGCAGACGTAATGGTAGTGACGAACACATGATTGAGCTCGGACTCACGAACAATATTCCCGAATAATATCCATAAATTCCTTAGTTTAAAACGGTTTGAAACCCGAATTAAAAACACTCGTATATAACCTTGATTATAGAATATTTCTACCAATTTTAAATATGAAGAATAATAAATAAATAAATAAATAATACGGAGTTATAGGACTGATGTCATGATGAATATGAACTTAAAGAGAACTAAACGCACTCTTAGGTGCTTGGATCTTTTTTTTAAAAGCAAAATTTAACCCATTTTGATATGTAGTTACGTGTGTGCAAGTGAAACAAAAGAAAGAAAGAAAATAAGGTACATACTGAGTGTGTGTTCTCCAAATAAACTCGAAATCTATATCTATATATAAGCTCTCGGTTCACAATATATATATATATATATATATATATATATATATATATATATCCAACGTGTAAAGGAAGTGTTGAAAACGAAGTGTACATCATCTATATATCAACCGGTTCCCAATTTAATATATAAAAAAAATATGCAACTTGTATACAAAAGTTAAACAAGTCGTCACTTTCGTCTGTCGACATTTTACTCCCATTTGCAAAATATATAAATATAATAATTAAATATAATAATAATATAATAAATATAATAATAGGATAATTTAAATATAATAATATAATAAATTAATAATATAATAAATCTAAAAACACCATCATGTGAACTCAAAATAGCCGCCTTTCATTATTGATATTTTTTTTAACCCGTGTATTCAAGGACTAGTATTTCGTGCTCTGTTACCAATAATTGTCTGGTAAAAATATATATTTCCATCTTTTATAAAATTATTTATTTTAAGTTAAAACTTAATAAAATGACTTGTGAAATGGTTTGTCCGTCCCATGTCCTTTGTTTCATTTAAAATAGACAAAACATTAAACATAAAATTTCTATTTAAAATAAAAAGATAATGATTTTATAAACTTAAAATTTTCATAATTTTTACTAACCTTTGTCCCAACTCTTGTCATCTTTTACCATGTCAAAGTTTACATTATATTAATTACTAAATGAATGTTTAAAAAAAACGAACATATATATTCACAAATACGTAAATTTTAAAAGAGACAATTACATAATATGGGTCTAATCATATTATCACTTTATGAGTAGTATGAATTTGAAAGCAATTAGAAATAATTACATATTCTTAAATTACATTAACACTTGAAAAGGTTGAAACAAAGTTTTAAAGAAAACTATGCATTTAATTAAGAAAACATTTTTAAACGAATTTAATCGTAATATAAAATTGTACGTGTAATATGTGTTTTCAAAACTAATTATATTTTAAATATTCTATAAATATAAAAAAAACTTTTTAATAATAGATTTTATTATGTCGTAATCTATTTTACATCTTATATTTTGAAAAGTAAATCGTATAATATTTTATTAATTATTGTTTCAAATTGTTGTATAAACACAACAATTTATAAACAAGAATAACATACAATACATTAAGTTTAGGGTTGAATTTCGAATGTTGGGGTCATGTCATGCACAGATGCACATCGAGTTTTTAAAAATGTACGTTTTCCTTATATTAGACATGAAATTTAATTTAATATATTAATATATTAAATTTTAAATTCGTTGTTCGTAAATCGTCGGAATGGTCGAAAGGGTAAATAAAT
Source organism: Rutidosis leptorrhynchoides (assembly GCF_046630445.1). Taxonomy (NCBI): domain Eukaryota; kingdom Viridiplantae; phylum Streptophyta; class Magnoliopsida; order Asterales; family Asteraceae; genus Rutidosis; species Rutidosis leptorrhynchoides. The sequence continues at coordinate 106,391,279 of NC_092338.1, read as the reverse complement.
GTATGAAAACATTTTAAATGCAACACAACAATTTGCTTATTTTGTCGAAAATATTCAGTGACGTAAGAGTTTGAGTTTGAGTTTAAGTTTGGATCGAAATTTCTGGGTCGTGATATAACGACACCGAATAAATAAAATGTCCAATTTGGGCATATCAATACCCTTAAGTTGTTTGTTATTCTCCACTTACTTCTCCACTTACACATAGTGATGGATTCCTTTTTCAAAACTGATAGAAAAAATTGGGCTTATCAGGCGTTATTTACAAGGTGCGATGCTCTTCAACTGTTAATCCAAACAAAATTAGGGTTTCTCTAATTTTTACGATGTCCTATCATTCAGTGTCGTGATTGTGCCATGATTCAGTATTCGTGCAACGATATGAATGTCAATGTATAGATAAAATTTAGGGTTTGTAGTATTGTGGTGATCATGTCACGAATTTTTATATTTTTGGGTTTGAATCTGTGATCTGCTTTCATTGCAAGAAATGTTTACTCTTGATGGTGGCAATGAACGCTAATCTACCGATTTTTCCTTCACAAAGGTGATTGCCTGCTATGATATTTTGATTTAACCTATATTTTCCTTTTCTAAATAACGTACGTATTTTTTGCAAGTGTTTTCTTATGCTAACTTTCATGGTAGATATAGATTTTCTGACACAATTAATAATTCGATTCATTTTGAATTAGGCCTTGCTCTAGATTATTTAGGGGTTATTACTTCTTTGGTAGCTCAACACATGTACTCTCTACCCCCTTATGCATTTATAGCACAAGAATTTATTATGCAAGCTGTGTTATATACTCATCACTAATACATTGCAGGATTCATTATGATCGGAGCTTTTTGTTCATGGAACTATATTTTTTATTCGGGATTACAATCCGGAACAGAATAAGGATAATGTATTGGTGATCCAGTCTTTTGTGAATCCTTATCTAGGGATTGACAAAAAAAATATTTCAATAAAGATGTGAATTGGGAGGGATAATACATTTTTGTTACCAAGAAACTTAAATATTTGGGCAGCTACCTTATTTTTGTTTAGTAATTTTCCAAGTCTTAACATCTAGATGTGATACTTGATTAGAAACATATTTATATATCTACATCAACTTGGAGCTTGTATTGTCATTAGCTTAAATAATAAGAACTGTTTTTATTACTGAATTTAGTTATCAGTTATATAATTAGTGGTTAGACACTTAAAAGGATGGCAGTGGCGTATAAGAAAATCAAAGAAATGAGGTTTGACTGTCTAGGTTAAAACAAAAATGGGTTAAAATGTTTACTACATGCACTAAGTTGTCATATGAATTGTGTGATGTGTAATGTTGTTGAGTTTCATTATCATTTTTATTTAACATATGGTTCATATCAAATTTTTTGTTGATTCAGGTATTCATAGCCAGTTTTGTGTGTTTGTTATCGTTAATCGAGAAACATATATTACTGAGATTATGACGTTGATTTTCTGTGAATTATACTTAGCATTGAGGAGTAAATGTATTGGTAAGGCAACATGTAATTGCATTTATGGTCAATCAAGTTTTCTGTGTTATGGTTGATGTAGTGGCAAGGCAGCATTTAAGTTGCAACTATGATCGATCATTTGTGACCAAACCTTTGATTGTTTTTCGAAACCTTTACTGTTGCCTTCGGATATAACAGCCACTCTACGGAGTTTGGCTGCCATCTTTGAACATGGTAGGATTTGCATAGCTATATTATATTATACCTGTTTTCTAAACCACCAAATGGTTTAGGCCTGAATTGTTTTTTTAAAAAAATTTTAAATAAGGTTGTGATGATAGTTTTCTTCGAATTATCTATAGCAACCTTGAAAAAATTTAATCAGTTCAGTGTACCATGCACGTGGTGCTTGTTTGAGCCCATAGATGGCCTTCTTAAGTATGCACACATGATTAGGATAACTCGCATCTTCAAAGCCTGGGGGTTGAGCTATGTATATTTGTTCCTGCAAAACACCGTATAAAAATGCATTATTAATATCCAATTGTCTAAGAGGCCAGTTGTTAGTGACTGCCGGAGTTAGCATAGTGTGTATAGTTACTGGTTTCACAACCGGGCTAGATTTCTCAGTATAATCAATGCCAGCTAGTTGTTGAAAACCTTTGGCAACCAAACGAGCTCTATAGCGATCCACAATACCATCAGGATGATATTTATACGTAAGATACTAAGATCCATTTACATTTAACTACGTCGTACGCAGGATCTAGAGGCGTGAGATCCCATGTTCCTAGTTCATGGAGTGTAGTTAACTCTTTTAACATTGCTTCTTTCCATTGTGGATCATTTAACACTTGAGTTACATTTGTAGGTTATGTTGGTCGTTTATGAGTAGTGGTGAGTGATATTGCTCATTTACACTACGTTTTTCACACAATATCTCCCTCGTTTTACTCGGTTTTTATGTCCATTGTGCTTCAAAAGTGAAGAAATTGGGATTAGTAGCGTTCTGAGTGCTACTGCAGTTTTGGGTATGAAATTGATGCAAAATTGACCAAATTGTGTGAAAAAGATCAAGAAAACTGCAAAGTACTGAAACTAACCCAAGAACAACGTTTTTGTTATACGTAATGGCATTCCATTTACCAGAACGGCGTTCCAAATACTGGAACGACGTTCCACCAGGAGAAAAAAGGCGTTCCAAGTCAAGAACGATGTCCCATTATAAAGGAAATGGAAACAGAACATTTGAGCATTTTGAGGCCGAATTGGGAATGACGTTCCTATTTTAAGGAACGGAGTTCCACCTGCAAGTGAACCAGAACGACGTTCCACGTTTCAAAATGGCGTTCCTTCTATACGGGCATCAAGAATGACGTTCCATTTTGTGGAATGGCGTGCCACAGGGAATTTTAGGCAGTTTTAATGAAGGACTATAAATAGAATATGTAACACCGACCATTTTTTTTTTTAAACACAGCGGAAGACTTTTATATTAAAATCACAACATTTAATACATCACAGCAGAAATCCACATAATTAAGTTTAAGTTTACACGACGGTGTTACTTATTACAAAATACATGTTACAAAAGTCCACATCAGAGTTCACACGTCAAACATGTCTTCAATACTAGCACCCGTCCAAACTAGCAGTACCTAAACCAGCAAGGGTGGAAATGTGGGGGATTAGCATAGCGTTAAGTGAATGGAATCTATCTAACAGATATAGCTTAAGCCACATACACGCTATATACTAACAATAATACATACTAACTACCAACTAGCATACAATAAGATAATACGAGGATCCGCGGCTTGTACGAGCACACGACTCCCAGCTGATCGGGCCTGAGTCTACCGATAATCCCTGCTACTCAATTCACAGTATAGTTATCCAGATGCAGGGGATGCATCATTTACACTATACTCCACAATCAGTAGCCTATGGACCCAACCTCCCCTAGGCACGGTTGACCTCATACGGACTCTAACCTCTCCTAGGCACAGTCTCGAGTCCCCAGTCTCCCTAGGCTCGACTGGTGTCATTCACACAGTGTACACATAATTCACACACAACATCATGCATACGATATTATTCTAACATGGAAATCTCTACACTATGCATGGTAAAAGAGTCAACCACAGTAGCAGGATATGCTACTTAAACTCTATCCGAAGATAGACCCACTCACCGATTACCAGTTACAGCTCAGTTATCTTACTTCTGAGCTTCTTCCTTGTTCTTATCACCTGAGAACAACACAAATGAAGTCAATATTCCTATCTCAATCAATAGTATAATAAAATCATACTATAAACTAGGTCATAACATTATTTCACAAGTCCACAGCGTAACTCCATTCACTATTGTCAAACAAGTACGTGGAAAACGGGACACACATGCCAAAACCTATTTTCCCACCCCAAAAACAGTTTAATCCATCTTCTTAAAAGTTCATCATTGAAAAGTACCCTTCAATATGATTCCAATGATATTTGATTCATCAAAAACGGAGTTACGGTTTAAAAGTTATGACCAAAAAAAATTTCTCAAAATACTGAAAAGACACACTACCCAACTCGGTAGTGTGTGTCATAGACACTCGGTCGAGTGTGTAGACACATGTCCGAATGAGTAGAGACACTCGACCGAATGTATTTTCAAAAGACACACTACCGAGTGTGTTCTTGAGCGGCTGAAATTGGAAAAGTGACGGGTTTGAGCCAAAAATCACCAAATCTCGACCATATACTCGTTTTAAACCTCAAAACTTATCACATCTTGTTTATAAAACCTTTTAGGACATAAATCCACAAACATTATATCAAAACAACAACAAATTAAGAAATTTTGACCCAAAATCACACTTTTGTAAAACCTAGCACAAAAACTCTATTTTTACACAAATTCAAGCATGAAAACTCATGATTCTTACCTCAAAAGAATCAGTAAAACACAAGGAATCAATTTCTAACACAAATCAGACTTCAATTCGAGATTTGGAGAATTAGGATTCAAGAGGTGAAGAAAGTAGGTACGGGAGTGATTTTGGGGAAAAGTCTAGAAATGTGAAAATGAGGCAAGTATTACCCACTTATTTGGGTTAAAACCCATACCCCTCAACACAAGGGTATTTATCAGTTATCTAAAATCTTTCATACCTCGTTAGGTAGCTCTAACAGAGTCCAAATTAAATAAACTAACTTGTTCCGTGACCCTTGTCACAAACTGGCCTTAACCAAATAATAAAATAGCACTATTCACATAATTAAAAATAAAAGCATATAAAATACATAATAAAATCCTAAGGGCAAAATAGTCCACTTACAACTAGCCCAGGTTCCAGTCTGTTACAAATCCACCCCCTTAAAGAGATTCCGTCCTCGGGTTCTCGTCAACTCTTCCGTTTCCCACGTAAGATTAGAACCCAAACTGTATTTCCACTCAATCAACACCATCGGTATCTCTTTCTTTCTCAACTTAGTCACCTTTCGGTCAACTACACGGACCGGCTCTTCCACCAATTTCTTATTCAAATCGACCCTTAAATCTTCTAAAGGAAGAAGTTGTGTTGCATCGTCGACTTTACATTTATAAAGATAACACAAGTTGAATGTACTATGAATACCGGCTAACTCTGGCGGAAGATCTAACACCACAGTCTGATCATTCAACACTTCACTGATCGAAAATGGACCAATAAATCTCGGTGCTAACTTACCACGTTTACCGAATCTGATAACCCCTTTCCACGGCAAAACTTTTAGATACACTCGTTCACCCACATTAAAGGTTACCCAACGTCTACAGGGATCAGCATACATTTTCTGATTATCTCTAGCGGCTTTCAACTTTTCTCTCGCAATTGCAACTTTTTCAGCTGTCATTTGAACAATTTTGGGACCTGCAAACTGTTTCTCCCCGGCTTCTAACCAACAAGTCGGAGTTCTGCAACGATGACCGTATAACACTTCATAGGGTGGCATCCCTATACTCGAATGATATGAATTATTATACGCGAATTCGACCAACAGCAAATGTGTATCCTACGAACCACCGTATTCTAACACACAAGCCCTTTTCGTATCCTCCAAAGTCTGTATCGTTCTTTCACTCTGACCGTCTATCTGAAGATGATAAGCTGTACTTAAATTCACATGTGTACCCAAATTCTGTTGAAGACTATTTCAAAAATTCGACACAAATCTGGAATCTCTGTCTGAAACGATCGATAACGGCACACCATGTCGACTAACTATTTCTTTCACATACAATTCGGTTAACTCACTTAACGAAGCTATTTCACGAGTAGTAATAAAATGAGCACTTTTAGTTAGATGATCCACTATTACCCAAATCATATCACATCTTTTCTGAGTTCGAGGTAATTTGGTCACAAAATCTATCGTTATATGTTCCCATTTCCAATCTGGAATCTGAAACTGACGTAACGAACCATAAGGTTTCTGATGTTCTGCCTTCACTTGAGCACAAATATAACACTTTTCGACATATCGAGCGATATCTGTTTTCATTGTCGGCCACCAATACACTGTTTTCAAATCATGATACATCTTATTACTACCCGGATGTACTGTCAACCTGGATTTGTGAGCTTCTGTCATGATTAAATCCCTCAAGTCTCCAAGTTTAGGCACTCAAACACGATTGTTTAAGGTCTTTAGTCCCCGTGAGTCATCAATTATGTCCACTTTTCGTTTGGTCATTTGTTTAGATTTAATATGTTCGTCCTCTAAAGCAATGGCTTGAACAGTTTTCAATTGGTCAATCAAATCTGAAGTTACACTCAAACGCAGGAATTTCATATTTTCACTTGACTTTTTACGACTTAGCACATCTGTAACCACATTTGCCTTACCCGGATGGTATTTAATTTCACAATCATAATCTTTGATCAACTCTTGCCATCGTCTCTGACGCATATTCAATTCTTTCTGTGAAAAGATATACTGCAAACTCTTGTGATCTGTACAAATAACACAATGGGTTTCATACAAATAGTGTCTCCACAGTTTCAAAGTAAACACTACTACAGTCATTTCAAGATCATGCACTGGATAATTCTTCTCATGAACTTTCAACTGTCGCGAGGCGTAGGCGATTACTTTATCTCTTTGCATTAATACACAACCCAACCCAGCAAATGACGCATCACAGTATACCACAAAGTCGTCTGAACCTTCTGGTAAAGCTAACACTGGTGCCTGACACAGTAGCTATTTCTAAATCTGAAAAGCCTTTTCCTGTTCATCAGTCCATCGAAAGGCTGCATCTTTACGAGTCAACTTAGTCAACGGACCTGCTATTTTAGAAAAATCTTTGATAAACCTGCGATAATAACCAGCCAATCCCAGAAAACTCTTAATCTCTGTTGGAGTCTTCAGAGAATTCCAATTCATTACCGCTTCTATCTTTATCGGATCAACCTTTATACCTTCGGCACAAATCACATGACCCAAAAACTGCACTTCACGTAACCAAAATTCACATTTTAAAAATTTTGCAAATAGTTGCTCACGTTTCAACAAGTTCAAAACCTGTCTCAGATGTTCTGCATGTTCATTCTCTATCTTTGAATACACTAGTATATCATCTATCAACACAATCACAAACTTATCTAAGAACGAACGACACACTCTATTCATTAGATCTATGAAGACTGCTGGCGCATTCGTCAACCCAAACGGCATGACGAAATTCATAATGACCATACCTTGTTCTGAACGTTGTTTTCGGTATATCAGATTCAGCAACACAAACCTGATGATATCCGGATCGTAAGTCTATCTTAGAAAAGAAAGAAGCACCCTGTAACTGATCGAACAAATCGTCTATTCTAGGTAACGGATACTTATTCTTCACTGTTCTTTTGTTTAATTTACGATAATCAATACACATACGCATTGACCCATCTTTTTTTTTTAACAAACAATACCGGAGCACCCCACAGTGAAGAACTCGGTCGAATAAACCCACGATCTAATAACTCTTGAATCTGTGACATCATTTCGCGGATTTCAGACAGCGCTAATCGGTATGGAGCTTTTGCAACTGGAGTTGTTCCAGGAACCAACTCAATCTTATATTCAAATTCCCTTACCAGTGGCAGACCTGGTAACTCATCGGGGAACACTTCGGGAAATTCCGATACTACCAGAATATCGGCCACTGTTTTCTTTTCTTTCTTTACATCAATCACATATGCCAGAAATGATTCACATGTCATAACCCGTCCTTAACCATAAGAACGTGTTAGATAACGTATGATTTCATTGCGAGGTATTGACCTCTATATGCGACATTTTTTTAAAGAAAAACTGCATATATTATACATTACAAACCATGATCCTTATTTTTGATACAAGCTTTGGACAAAATAAAGATGATTATCGTTTAGCGATAATCTTCGACTTACAAACTTTACAAATGATAATAACAACCCGATTTCTAGCATATTTTACAACACAAGTTCTTGGATATGCAGTCTTATTTTTGACACAAATATGCGTACGCAAGATCCTGCTTAGATTCAACATGATGCAGCGGAAGCTTCTAATTATCACCTGAGAATAGACATGTTTAAAACGTCAACATAAAGTTGGTGAGATATAGGTTTAATGCCGGCAGCGATATAAATATAGACCACAAGATTTCATATATAAACATTTTAATAAAAATATTCTAAGTGGTTGAGCACTTGGTAACCATACTTAACATTTAATCACGTCGCATATTCCCTTTATTATGAAATCTTACTACACCGTACCAAGTGTAGTCACGAAACGAAGTACTGTGCAACCGTTGAATACTGGTCGTCCAGTCCGGTTGGGGTTGTCAGGCCCGATAGATCTATCAACAGGATTCGCGTTTACAATACCGCTGTAAATAACAGTTACCAAGCTACAGGGAAGTATGCCAGTGGTACAACTCAACGTAGAATATATTTTTTAGTTACTTGTGTCCATAACGTAAAACATAAAATACATGTATTCTCATCCCGAAATATTTAGAGTTTAAAAGTGGGACTATATACTCACTTTCGTCTTGAAGATATATATATAATTTGACTTGGTCTCCGGTTGATATCACGAACCTATCCATATATAATATATCAATACCTTTTCTTTTTAAACAAACGTCACATATATATACTTGTTATACTTTTAATACTTTGAATAATTCCTTAGTCCGTAGTTAGCAGTTCGTTGTTAGTAATTCAATTTTAATGGTTCATTTTTAGATGTTTAATATACCCGCAATGAAATAAATAAAACCCCCAACGAAATAAATAAAACCCCATCGTATATGTATTGGTCGAGATTAATCTTGACCCATGGTACCGGTGTTGTCAAATGACGTGTTGCGTACATAAAGTACCGGTGTTGTCAAATGACGTGTTGCGTACAATCATGGGATCTTATGATTAATCTTCTCGTGTTGTTTACGGGTGATCCTGAACCATATAAAATTGAATTATAAGTACATATATATAAAATATCATGTTAACTTAAAAAGATGTGATTTATTTAATTTTTTCCCAATTATTTTCGTGGCTAAACTAGTCTTGGATATCCGATTTTGTTTCGGTCATAGTTTCTTCGTTACAACTCCGTTTTCGTTGATTCAACTTGCTATCTCCTTGGATTGAGTCCCTCTTTAAGACTATGAACTGTAAATACCTTAGTTTGTATTAAAAATCACACGGCATAGGTCAAACTTTAGTGAAACTTATGAAGTTAATCATTTTCCATCATGTAAACAACCTCAAATGATTATTTTTCTAAAAATACTTATACTTTGAGTTAAATCATGAAATTTTTATGTGTTATCATATTCATAGTAAAAATCATTTTTCCAGAAAATAAACCTCCAATTCAAAGTTTAAGATGGTTTTTAATTATCCAACCCAAAACAGCCCCCGGTTGCACTCCGACGTCGTAAATTCAGTTTTTAAGGTGTTCTTTGAAAAACCAAGTTATACCTTGTTAAGTTAGCATATAATTAAGATATGTTACAGGTCTTGAAGTATTTTAAAAGTTAAGTTAGAAGGATCTATTTAGTTTGCGAACAAGTTTGAAATCATTCAAACTATGTTCTAGTTTATAAACTCTTATATATATAGCTTTAAATATATGAATTGAAAAAGAGTTGAAGTAGAGTTTTTACCTCAAGTTTAAAATGTAAAGTTGCTAGAAAGAAGTAGTAAAATAAAAGTTGAGAGAGTTCTTGCAAGTGTGTGTGAAAATTGGAAGTAAAATTTGGAAAATGAATGTGTAAAAATGAGTTAGAAATGGTGCTTATTTATAGGCTTGAAAATTTGGTTTTTAGTGAAAATATCTAAGATAAGTTAAAATTTATTATGTCATGAATGACATATTATTCCAATAATTAAAGATTTCTATTGGTATATACCAATAGTAAATACTTCTAGAAGCTGTGTATAGTACCCTAGATATACGTATAGGATTATTGAGGAAACGGAACGAGAATTCAAATATAACTATCTTTTGTAAATATACTTATATTGTTTTATGTATAAAAGCCCTTTAAAAATGATTAAATACATTACTTATACGATATATGTATAAACATTATAAATCATCAGTATTTATGTCAAATAACGTTACGTAGGTTATTGTTTTGAAAACTTAAGTTAGTAGTTTCAAAATATACTTATGACTTTTTGTTATTAATACAAAATGAGATATTAAAACATCCTTAGATCATGTTAAATATGTATGTATAATTATCATATATTGTATAGTTCGTGATATCATCGGTCAAACTAAACGGTCAAACGTTGTGTAAAACTCTTTTCAAAAACATAAGTCTCAACAATTTGGATTGCTTATCATGTTGGTAAGGTTTAATTTATGTAAATATTAATCTCATAAGTATAGAACGATCGGAAAAGTGCGGGTCGTTACAGTACCTACCCGTTAAATAAATTTCGTCCCGAAATTTTAAAATTGTACCTATTTTGCGTCATCGAGAAACAAGTGTGTATACTTTTGTTTCATCTGATCCTCTCGTTCCCAAGTAAACTCAGGACCTCTTCGAGCATTCCAATGAACCTTAACGATTGGTATGTTGCTCTGCTTGAGCTGTTTAACTTCACGATCCATGATTTCGATTGGTTCTTCGATGAATTGTAGTTTCTCATCGACATGGATTTCTTCAAGAGGAATGGTGAGGTCTTCCTTTGCAAGACACTTCTTAAGGTTTGAGACGTGAAAGGTATTGTGTACTCCGGCGAGTTGTTGCGGTAACTCGAGTCGATAAGCTACCGGTCCAATGCGTTCGATGATCTTGAACGGGCCTACATATCTTGGGTTCAGTTTACCTCTTTTACCGAAACGTATTACACCTTTCCAAGGTGACACCTTTAGCATAACCATGTCCCCAATCTGAAACTCTAATGGTTTCCTTCGGACATCGGCGTAGCTCTTTTGGCGACTTCGGGCTGTTTTCAATCTCTCCTTGATTTGTACTATCTTCTCAGTCGTTTCGTGTATGATCTCGGGACCCGTTAATTGTCGATCTCCTACTTCATTCCAACAGATAGGAGATCTACACTTCCTTCCATACAATGCTTCGAATGGCGCAGCTCCAATGCTCGCATGATAACTATTATTATACGAGAATTCTGCTAACGGTAGATATTTATCCCATCCGTTTCCAAAATCGATCACACATGCCCTGAGCATGTCTTCAAGAGTCTGAATCGTTCTTTCACTCTGCCCGTCGGTTTGCGGATGATATGCGGTACTCATATCCAAACGAGTTCCTAGGGCCTCCTGTAGTGATTGCCAGAACTTTGATGTAAATCTACTATCTCGATCGGATATAATGGAAATAGGTATTCCATGCCTTGAAACAATTTCCTTTATATACAATCGTAATAGTTTCTCCATTCTATCCGTTTCCTTTATAGGCAAGAAATGGGCAGATTTGGTAAGACGATCAACAATCACCCAAATGGTGTCGTATCCCCAGGCAGTCTTTGGTAACTTCGTGATGAAATCCATGGTAATACCATCCCATTTCCATTCTGGGATTTCTGGTTGTTGAAGTAACCCTGATGGTTTCTGGTGTTCTGCCTTGACCTTGGAACAAGTTAAACACTCCCCAACATATGTTGCAACGTCTGTCTTTAAGTTAGGCCACCAATAATGTGTCTTAAGATCTTGATACATCTTTCCAACTCCAGGATGTATCGAGTATCTTGTCTTATGTGCCTCGTTCAATATCAACTTCCTTAATCCACCCAACTTCGGTACCCAAATACGGTTTGCAAAATATCGAATTCCATCTTCCCGTATAACGAGTTGCTTCTCATACTTCTTCATTATTTCATTTCCTATATTTTCTTTAGTAAGTGCTTCTCGTTGAACTTCTTTGATTTGTGAGTTGAGATTCATGCGAATTTTTATGTTCATCGCTCGTACTCGAATTGGTTCTCGTTCCTTTCTGCTTAGTGCGTCAGCCACCACATTCGCTTTCCCGGGATGATAACGAATTTCACAATCATAGTCGTTTATTAACTCGACCCACCTACGTTGCCTCATGTTCAGCTGTTTCTGATCAAAAATATGTTGAAGACTTTTATGATCAGTAAACACAGTGCATCTAACCCCATATAAGTAGTGTCTCCATATCTTTAACGCAAACACGACTGCTCCCAGTTCTAGATCATGCGTCGTATAATTCCGCTCGTGAATCTTCAATTGTCGAGATGCGTATGCAATAACTTTCTTTCGTTGCATAAGAACACAACCAAAACCTTGTCGCGAAGCGTCACAATATATTTCAAAATCATCGTTCCCTTCAGGTAACGATAAAATAGGCGCCGTAGTTAACTTCTTCTTCAGTAATTGAAATGCGTTCTCCTGCTCCGAGGTCCATTCGTATTTCTTCCCTTTTTGCGTTAATGCTGTCAACGGCTTAGCTATTCGGGAAAAATCTTGAATAAACCTTCTATAATAACCGGCTAAACCCAAAAATTGGCGTATCTGCATTGGTGTTTTAGGAGTCTCCCATTTTTCAATGGCTTCAATTTTTGCTGGATCAACCTGAATTCCTTTGCTACTAACAACGTGGCCAAGAAATTGCACTTCTTTCAACCAGAAAGCACACTTAGAAAATTTAGCGTATAGCTGTTCTTTTCTCAACAACTCTAATATCAACCTTAAATGCTGCTCATGCTCTTGCTCACTCTTGGAATAGATAAGAATGTCATCAATGAAAACGATAACAAACTTATCTAAAAACGGACTACAAACTCGATTCATGAGGTCCATGAATACAGCTGGCGCATTCGTCAATCCAAACGGCATGACCAAAAATTCGTAATGACCATAACGTGTCCGAAAAGCAGTTTTCGGAATGTCCTCTTCTTTGACACGTAGTTGATGATAGCCCGATCTTAGGTCGATTTTCGAATAAACACATGATCCCTGGAGTTGATCAAATAAGTCGTCAATTCTCGGTAGTGGATACCGATTTTTGATAGTTAACTTATTTAATTCACGATAATCTATACACATCCTAAAAGATCCATCTTTCTTTTTAACAAATAGAATCGGAGCTCCCCACGGTGAAGTACTTGGTCGTATGAATCCATGATCCAGTAATTCTTTTAACTGACTCTGAAGTTCTTTTAACTCGGACGGTGCAAGTCTATATGGAGCACGAGCCACTGGTGCGGCTCCTGGTACTAAATCTATTTGAAATTCTACAGATCTAAATGGAGGTAATCCCGGCAACTCTTCCGGAAAAACTTCAGGAAAATCTCTTGCCACAGGCACGTCGTTGATGCACTTCTCTTTTTCTTTCTTTTTGACTTTATTAACATGTGCTAAGATAGCATAGCACCCTTTCTTCAAGCACTTTTGAGCTTTCAAATAACTAATGAGTTTTAGCTTTGAGTTACCCTTCTCTCCATAAATCATCACCGGCATTCTATCCTTACAAGGAATGCGAATTGCCTTCTTGGCACACACAACTTCAGCTCCTACTTTGGACATCCAGTCCATGCCGACTATTACATCAAAACTTCCTAATTCTACGGGTATTAAGTCAATTTTAAATGTTTCTCCGGCTAAATTTATTTTACAATCACGGCAAATTTTATCGGCTTTAATTAGTTTACCATTAGCTAACTCAATCATGTACTTAGCATCTAGAGGTAATGATGAACAATTCAATTTAGCGTAAAAGCCTCTACTCACGTAACTTCTATCGGCACCAGTATCAAATATAATAGATGCGGATAAGTTATTAATGGTAAACGTACCCGTAACAAGCTCCGGGTCTTCACACGCCTCTCTAGCATTAATAATAAATGCTCTTCCACGTGCAGATCCATTATTCTTCTCTGGATTCGGACACTGGCTCTTATAGTGACCTTGTTTTCCACACCCATAACAAGTAATGGTAGCCAAAGCAGTTCTATTTGCATTGGTGGCAGGAGTCTTGGTACCATTTGTATTTGTAACGAGAGCCCTACAATCTTCAGCAAGATGACCCTTTCGATTACATTTGTTGCATACCACATTACAGTAGCCAGAGTGATGTTTGTGGCATCGGTTGCATAAAGGATTTTGTCCTTTATAACCAAAGCTTAAACCACTACCCGTACCTTGCGTGTTTTCTTGTTTCTTAAAAGATTGTTGTTGGTTACCTCGATCATAATTTCCATTCCACTTTCTTTTGTTACCTGATACCTTCACATCAGTATTGGATACTTTCTTATCCATGATGACCTGATCCATTAGCTCGTTTGCCATGGTTATAGCTTCATGAATTGTCTTAGGTTTCGATGCTGTAACATTTGCCTTGACCTTTTTGGGCAAACCATATTTGTACATTTCAATCTTCCGTTCTTCGGTTGGAACCAATTCAGGACATAGCAAAACTAATTCCATGAATCGCTGATTGTAGTTGGTGATTTCAGTACCAATAACCTTCAGACTTCGTAACTCATCTTCCAACTTCCTAACCTCGTTCCTTGGACAATACTCGTTGATTAACATTATTTTGAATTCTTCCCATGGAGTATCATAAGCTACATCTCCTCCTACAGCCTTCACATAATTTTTCCACCACGTGAGTGCACTATCTTGTAAAGTGCACGATGCATACTTGGTCATGTCCTTCTCAACACAACCACTGATTTTAAACACAGTCTCCATCTTTTCTATCCACCGGGTTAAACCGATCGGTCCTTCTGTTCCACTGAATGATGAGGGCTTGCAAGCTTGAAAAGTTTTGTAAGTGCACCCCACACGAGGATTTGGGTTAACTGCAGCACCTCTTGCAGCCTCGACCCATAACATTCTGTCGTTCACTCGCTGATTGATGAGTTCCTGGATTTCTTGTTCCGTCATTCGGTTCAATCGCGCCATATTCTTCTATAAGAATGAAAAGAAAATAATTATTCACATGGAATATTATAGATGTAGTGTATATTTACAGTACATTATAGCTTATTAATAATATGAACCAGGTATTATTATAAAAGCCTTTTCTTCTTATTAGCGTTTTATAATTATATCTAGGGTAGTACCTACCCGTTAATGTCCATACTTAATAGCTTAGTACAGAATCAATTACTACCATCTAAATAATACTTAACCATGGAAAATTATTGTATTTCACACTTCACTATTTTACATATGCTTATCTTACATCGAACATTAAGCAAACCACACTAATAATATTATACAAAACATTATATGATCCCATGGTTTAATACGGCAGCGCATCGTTTGGTCTATTTTCTAGGACGTTTAGGTTCAAAGAATCGCTTAACGCTTATCCTGGCTGTCTGCCTATATTTTGGCTGTGGGACTGAAGAACTGGATGCTGGGATAGAACGAATAGGAATAGCGAGAATAGGGGTGGTAGTGTCTAGTGGAGTTGGTGCCACATCATCCTTATTAAACTCAGGATTTGAATTTTCTAATTCATTAGCCTTTCGTTTCTTTCCTAGTTCGAACTCTTCTTTTGTAATTTCCTGTATTTCTTCCTCGGGTTCACTTTCCTCCTCGGGTTCACTTTCCTCCTCGGGTTCACTTTCCTCCTCGGGTTCACTTTCCGGGTTCTCTATAGTCGGTTCATCCGGAATTTGTGAGTCTTCCCCATAGATATTATTTTCGTCATCGGATAGGTTAATGACTGGAACACCATCTGAAGATTCTGGTTCGGAGTCGCTGAATGTGATAACAAGTTTTGAGCCCGACATCTATCACACAACAACTAACCCATTAGTACTACATAATATTTACATATAAATTTTAACCAACAATGATAAGCAATGGTTTTTAAATCAGACCCGGTCAAAGTCCAGACTTACTAATGTATCCTAACGACTTATCAGTTAGACACACTAATGCAAACCTAGTTCGCTAAGACCACCGCTCTGATACCACATGTCATAACCCGTCCTTAACCATAAGAACGTGTTAGATAACGTATGATTTCATTGCGAGGTATTGACCTCTATATGCGACATTTTTTTAAAGAAAAACTGCATATATTATACATTACAAACCATGATCCTTATTTTTGATACAAGCTTTGGACAAAATAAAGATGATTATCGTTTAGCGATAATCTTCGACTTACAAACTTTACAAATGATAATAACAACCCGATTTCTAGCATATTTTACAACACAAGTTCTTGGATATGCAGTCTTATTTTTGACACAAATATGCGTACGCAAGATCCTGCTTAGATTCAACATGATGCAGCGGAAGCTTCTAATTATCACCTGAGAATAGACATGTTTAAAACGTCAACATAAAGTTGGTGAGATATAGGTTTAATGCCGGCAGCGATATAAATATAGACCACAAGATTTCATATATAAACATTTTAATAAAAATATTCTAAGTGGTTGAGCACTTGGTAACCATACTTAACATTTAATCACGTCGCATATTCCCTTTATTATGAAATCTTACTACACCGTACCAAGTGTAGTCACGAAACGAAGTACTGTGCAACCGTTGAATACTGGTCGTCCAGTCCGGTTGGGGTTGTCAGGCCCGATAGATCTATCAACAGGATTCGCGTTTACAATACCGCTGTAAATAACAGTTACCAAGCTACAGGGAAGTATGCCAGTGGTACAACTCAACGTAGAATATATTTTTCAGTTACTTGTGTCCATAACGTAAAACATAAAATACATGTATTCTCATCCCGAAATATTTAGAGTTTAAAAGTGGGACTATATACTCACTTTCGTCTTGAAGATATATATATAATTTGACTTGGTCTCCGGTTGATATCACGAACCTATCCATATATAATATATCAATACCTTTTCTTTTTAAACAAACGTCACATATATATATACTTGTTATACTTTTAATACTTTGAATAATTCCTTAGTCCGTAGTTAGCAGTTCGTTGTTAGTAATTCAATTTTAATGGTTCATTTTTAGATGTTTAATATACCCGCAATGAAATAAATAAAACCCCCAACGAAATAAATAAAACCCCATCGTATATGTATTGGTCGAGATTAATCTTGACCCATGGTACCGGTGTTGTCAAATGACGTGTTGCGTACATAAAGTACCGGTGTTGTCAAATGACGTGTTGCGTACAATCATGGGATCTTATGATTAATCTTCTCGTGTTGTTTACGGGTGATCCTGAACCATATAAAATTGAATTATAAGTACATATATATAAAATATCATGTTAACTTAAAAAGATGTGATTTATTTAATTTTTTCCCAATTATTTTCGTGGCTAAACTAGTCTTGGATATCCGATTTTGTTTCGGTCATAGTTTCTTCGTTACAACTCCGTTTTCGTTGATTCAACTTGCCATCTCCTTGGATCGAGTCCCTCTTTAAGACTATGAACTGTAAATACCTTAGTTTGTATTAAAAATCACACGGCATAGGTCAAACTTTAGTGAAACTTATGAAGTTAATCATTTTCCATCATGTAAACAACCTCAAATGATTATTTTTCTAAAAATACTTATACTTTGAGTTAAATCATGAAATTTTTATGTGTTATCATATTCATAGTAAAAATCATTTTTCCAGAAAATAAACCTCCAATTCAAAGTTTAAGATGGTTTTTAATTATCCAACCCAAAACAGCCCCCGGTTGCACTCCGACGTCGTAAATTCAGTTTTTAAGGTGTTCTTTGAAAAACCAAGTTATACCTTGTTAAGTTAGCATATAATTAAGATATGTTACAGGTCTTGAAGTATTTTAAAAGTTAAGTTAGAAGGATCTATTTAGTTTGCGAACAAGTTTGAAATCATTCAAACTATGTTCTAGTTTATAAACTCTTATATATATAGCTTTAAATATATGAATTGAAAAAGAGTTGAAGTAGAGTTTTTACCTCAAGTTTAAAATGTAAAGTTGCTAGAAAGAAGTAGTAAAATAAAAGTTGAGAGAGTTCTTGCAAGTGTGTGTGAAGATTGGAAGTAAAATTTGGAAAATGAATGTGTAAAAATGAGTTAGAAATGGTGCTTATTTATAGGCTTGAAAATTTGGTTTTTAGTGAAAATATCTAAGATAAGTTAAAATTTATTATGTCATGAATGACATATTATTCCAATAATTGAAGATTTCTATTGGTATATACCAATAGTAAATACTTCTAGAAGCTGTGTATAGTACCCTAGATATACGTATAGGATTATTGAGGAAACGGAACGAGAATTCAAATATAACTATCTTTTGTAAATATACTTATATTGTTTTATGTATAAAAGCCCTTTAAAAATGATTAAATACATTACTTATACGATATATGTATAAACATTATAAATCATCAGTATTTATGTCAAATAACGTTACGTAGGTTATTGTTTTGAAAACTTAAGTTAGTAGTTTCAAAATATACTTATGACTTTTTGTTATTAATACAAAATGAGATATTAAAACATCCTTAGATCATGTTAAATATGTATGTATAATTATCATATATTGTATAGTTCGTGATATCATCGGTCAAACTAAACGGTCAAACGTTGTGTAAAACTCTTTTCAAAAACATAAGTCTCAACAATTTGGATTGCTTATCATGTTGGTAAGGTTTAATTTATGTAAATATTAATCTCATAAGTATAGAACGATCGGAAAAGTGCGGGTCGTTACATCACAACCCTTTGTCATCGACTTTTTCGCTTTCATCATGGTTATCAACGGAAAATTATACCCGCCCCGCTCCCCTCGGGCCACAACACGGGTTCCATCGGTCGAACGAAAGGTAATCATTTTTCTATCACACTTAAATTAGCCCTAAGCGAGGTCAGCCAATCCATTCCTAATACTACATTAAAGCTAGGAATAGGTAACACTAAACAAGTCATCGGGAAAGACTTCCCTTCGATCTCTATACAAACTCCAGTCACATATGTTGTGACGGGTGTGGTCTTACCATTGGCTACTTCTACATTAACCGGCTCGGGTAACACAATAGCTGGTAAATTTAACTTAGCACAGAAATCTAGGGACATAAAACACCTATTGGCACCACAATCAAACAATACGTGAGCATGTATTGAGTTGATTAGAAACATACCGGTGATCACTTCGTCGGTTGCCACAACATTCTCAACCGACATCTGAAAAGCTCTAGCCTCTGCTGTTGGAGGGTTCTTCCTCTTCTGCCCACTCGAGGAAGTGGACCCTCTGGCTGATGCTGAACGCGCACCTGACCCTGCCCCGGAACTACCACTCTTCGACGGACAACTAACTGCACGATGCCCTGGTTTGTGACAACTCCAACACACACTATTCGGATACGGGCATGCTAAAAACTCATGCCCAACAACACCACACTTTAAGCATCTTCTTGTAGCCTCATACCACTGACCACTGTGAGAAGATCGACACGTGTGATACCAATTCCCCTTACCTGATCCAGACCCAGAAAAACTCTGACCACTTTTACCCTTCGATTTAAACCCACTAGACTTCTTGGATTTAGATCCTGATTGACCAGATACTTGCCCACCTTGTTGTAGCACATTACCAAACATTCTATTTCTGGCCGCCTGAACATCACTTTCTACCATCTTAACCATCACAACAGCTTGAGACAACGATGTAGCTGTTCTAACAAAAGTTCGGTACTCTTCCAGAAAGATATTAACAAAATGCTGAATACGAGATGCTTCGTCTGGCACTCATTGTTGTACAAACCTCAGTTTATCCATAAACTTCTCTACTACCTCATCGATCGTCATTTGAGGTGTCATCTTCATTTCAAGAAACTCAGTCTTGATTCGGTTCATATCAAATGGATTACAATACTGTTCACACGCCTTCCCATAAAACTGCTCCCACGTGATCATACTCACTTGCTCCTTCGGTATACTGGAAATCAAAGAATCCCACCAAATCATAGCCCTACCTTTCAACAGTCGACTAGCATATGTTACTTTCAGGTCAGGTTCACACTGACATGCTTCAAATACCCTTTCAATTTCTCGCAACCAATTGAGAGTTACAGTCGGATCAGTACTTCCAGAAAACTCGGAGGGTTTGCAATCAAGAAAGTTCTTATAAATACACCTTTTAGGTGGTTGCATGTAGGGATGTTGAAACATTTACATTTGGTATGGGTTCATCATCATGGGATTTTGGTAATTAAAAGGGTTTTGCGGTGGCATATAGTATTGGTTAGGTATTTGATTCTGAAACTGGTTCTGGTGTACATTAGGTATCGTTTGGGATTGCGCGGTTTGGAATCCAGGTGGTGTATCATCATTTCCATAATGCCTCGCCAATTCAAGCTCATTAATATTGTCTTCGGCCTCTTTTAGGTTGCTTTCTAACTGAATGATGTAACTATTTTGATCATCATCTGACTCAACACCTTCTTCTGGTACTCTGGATGTTCCGGGGTTAGATGGGCCAGTTGCGTTTCTATCAGTCATACATGTGCTACAAAACAGCTCACAAAAAAGCTTAGTGGATATCAGTTAGTTCAAGCACAACTATCACACACATATCCTATTTTCACTTAGCCCCCATTCTTACAGACATGTTTGACTTGCCTCAGGGTTTGGGAACAAAATACACGCACGTACTTGCTGCCAAACCATGCTCTGATACCAACTTGTAACACCGGCCATTTTTTTTTAAAACACAGCGAAAGACTTTTATATTAAAATCACAACATTTAATACATCACAGCAGAAATCCACATAATTAAGTTTAAGTTTACACGACGGTGTTACTTATTACAAAATACATGTTACAAAAGTCCACATCAGAGTTCACACGTCAAACATGTCTTCAATACTAGCACCCGTCCAAACTAGCAGTACCTAAACCTGCAAGGGTGGAAATGTGAGGGATTAGCATAATGCTAAGTGAATGGAATCTGCCTAACAGATATAGCTTAAGCCACATACATGCTATATACTAAAAATAACACATACTAACTACCAACTAGCATACAATAAGACAATACGAGGATCGGTGGCTTGTACAAGCACACGACTCCCAGCTGATCGGGCCTGAGTCTACCGATAATCCCTGCTACTCAATTCACAGTATAGTTATCCAGATGCAGGGGATGCATCATTCACACTATACTCCACAATCAGTAGCCTATGGACCCAACCTCCCCTAGGCACGGTTGACCTCATACGGACTCTAACCTCTCCTAGGCATGGTCTCGAGTCCCCAGTCTCCCTAGGCTCGACTGGTGCCATTCACACAGTGTACACATAATTCACACACAACATCATGCATACGATATTATTCTAACATGGAAATCTCTACACTATGCATGGTAAAAGAGTCAACCACAGTAGCAGAATATGCTACTTAAACTCTATACGAAGATAGACCCACTCACCGATTACCAGCTACAGCTCAGTTATCTTACTTCTGAGCTTCTTCCTTGTTCTTATCACCTGAGAACAACACAAACGAAGTCAATATACCTATCTCAATCAATAGTATAATCAAATCATACTATAAACTAGGTCATAACATCATTTCACAAGTCCACAGCGTAACTCTATTCACTATTGTCAAACAAGTACGTGAAAAACGGGACACACACGCCAAAACCTATTTTCCCGACCCAAAAACAGTTTAATCCAGCTTCTTAAAATTTCATCATTGAAAAGTACCCTTCAATACGATTCCAACGATATTTGATTCATCAAAAATGGAGTTACGGTTTGAAAGTTATGACCAAAACAAATTTCTCAAAATGCTGAAAAGACACACTACCCAACTCGGTAGTGTGACGACCCGGAAATTTTTGATCAAATTTAAACTTAATCTTATATGATTCTGACACAATAAGCAAAATCTGTTAAGTTGAATCTCAAAATTTTGAACTATGTTCATGTATTCATTTAACCTCGACCAAATTCTGACGAATCAAGAACAATTATATAAATGGATATGAATATATATATATATATATATATATTATAACTTAAAAACGTTAACAAAGTATTAAATGTATAACACTTTACGTTAAATGTATTTGTCTCAATATATATTTGATATATTTATCTACAGAACTAGAAGGTAATACCAATGATTGATTTAGTAGATACTTTAACACTTATAAATCCCATAAACATTATGATATGGTTATAGGTCTCTGTTGTAACGTCCACGTTGATTTGAGAAATCATTCCTTTTTAACTATATACAGAATAATTGGTAAAGTAATCTACAAGTGTAAATGCGGAGTGTAAATAATTGAGATAATGGATGTCGACAAGATAAGCAAATTGACGTGTCACATTAAAATAGTTTCATACATTTATTTATTCGTTGGACTTTAACCTTCAATTCACAAACAACCATTTATTAATGGACATGTGTGTGTATATATATATATATATACATATATATATATGGGCAGGATCAATGGGGAAGTAACCAATCGGGGGGAAGCGGGGGGAAGGGGGAAGCAACCAATATGGATTCCCCCCGAATGGTTACTTCCCTCTTGATCCTACCACTATATATATATATATATATATATATATATATATATATATATATATATATATATATATATATATATATATATATATATATATATATATATATATATATATATTACGAAATGATAAAATAAAATATTAACCTGGTTATAAAACGTTTAGATTTTAAATATATATTAATAAACAACGAGAAGTTGATTTAATGAAGCAAATGACCGAAACACTCAAATGATTAAGTTATACTTCGGGTAATATAGTTTATCATTGATTAAGTCTAATTATTGATAAATGTACACGTCTAGAAACTTAAAGTGCTAGTTTTCTAAGCGTACGAAAGGACGTTCGAGAAACCGGAACCGGGACATAAGTCGAGTGTCAACGTACAAGACAACGGAGCTAAAGTTACTAGCCAACCATGCATGAGAATATAATATAATATATAATTAATTAATATATATTATATATATTAAATATATTTAATTATGTCGACAAACTAGAAACCAAATGATGCATGAGCTGGATTTTACAGCTCCGCGATCGCGGAGCATATAGGCATAAAACCTCCTCGATTGCGGAGGTGTCAGTTGTGATGACCCGGAAATTTCCAATCAAATTTAAACTTTAATCTTTATATGTTCCGACATGATAAGCAAAGTCTGTAATATTAAAATATCAAAAACTTTGAATTGTGTTCATATATACATTTGACCTTTGACTATCCCCGACGATTCACGAACCATGTGTGTGTGTGTATATATATATATATATATATATATATATATATATATATATATATATATATATATATATATATATATATATATATATATATATATATATATATATAAAGTGTTATATTATTATTATTATCATTAATAATATTAATACAATTAATATTATTATTAGTATTAAGAATAAAATTATTATTACAATTTTATTTATAATATTACTATAATTAATAACAAATAACCATTAGAGCTATTATTAATAATTGTTAGAAAATAATATCTTTTATTATTATTAACCTTGATAATATGATTATTATTTTTATAATATTCATATTATTTATTATCACTATTAATATAACTATTAATAATAATAATATATTTATTAATTATTAATATTTATTATATAATTTATAAATAAAGGGAAACTTGTACCAATTTGTTATTTGTAGCTATCATACTGTAATAAATTGGCAATTCATACAAATCACTTGGTAATCATCAACACCAGTCCAAATTCAGTTGGTGATCGTTGACCATCTTTTTAAATTTTTTTTTTTATTTCTTACTTAACTGATTTAAATCATCGACAACCACAGTTGCTGTATAAATTGATCAATTACAGTGTTAGGTAATTCATTCCATCTCCCACCACCACTTTTAACTTCACATATACAAAGATACATGCATTGGCATATAGAGATATGAAGTTGATTACTATTCTTGTTATCATCTTGGCTTTACATATACATACATGCACTAAAATGGAGAAGAACACATTCTTTGTTCATTTGTCAAACGTCGGTAGATAGAATACAAAATAGAGTTGTATTATCTTTCAACATGTCTTAATTATCATATTTTAATTGTTATAATTATTATTACATTATTATTAATATTAATTATATATATAAAATCAAAGAAAAGAATCAATTCTGTTTAACTTACCCATCAAACTGTATTAAGATTTGTTTTCTGTCTGCAACCTAGTACAAATCGATTCCAATTAATCACATTACAAACAAATTCAGTTGAAAGTCTCAATCTACTTTTTATTTTTATTTTTTCTTCTTATTATCTTCTTCTGATTTATTCTTCCTGTCGAGCATTTCTATAAAACAAGCGATCACTCTATATTATTAGGAAACTCATTCAATTCTTCATCAATTACAACTATCAGCCTTTTAAACTGTCTTTCTGTTTCATATTCGACCAGCCATCACCTCCACGACAACACCAATCAATTATAGCTGCGTAGGATCTTTCTGTTTCATGATTATGTACTAACCCATCGCCACCACACCACTACAACACCTTAACACCATTATTATACTTTCTTTTCTTTTGTGTTACGATGTAAACCACCATCTTTTACAGCCACTTCCACCGATAGAAACTACCACAATGGTTGACTGCAAAAAGTTGCTGCAGTTCACATACACCATTTCTGTTGGAGCTGTATCAACCCTTTGAACTAATACTGCAGTTTCTACTTCCTGTTTCAAAACAAAGACAACCCAAAATCAATAAAACCCACGATCACACAACCCTGATTTCTGTTGCATCACCATGATCGATCAACACCACCACCCATTAATAAAACCATTACTACAATCACTCGCATGTTACCCGTCTTCTGTTTTCTGTTTTCTGTTACAGCAAATGAGAGAAGGTAAAAATTCTTCCCAATCCCGTTTTTGTATCAAGAGAATAAACAGTGGTGATAAATATATATTAATGGTGGTGAGTTGTTGAGATAAGTATAATGATTAACAAACACAGAATAATGAACACATGGGATTTAAATATGGATAAAGTTAATTAGTGGAGGATGACACTTTTTGTTTCAATACCGAATCCTAAGTATATTCTCAAGGAGTCGTGATCTATATGGGGCCGGGATATATGGATTTAGCTAGGTGGTGGGCTATTTTAATTGGGCCGAGGGATACTAAATTATGATTATGGTGTTGCTATTTAGTAATAGCGATGATGATGAAATAAGAATATGATTACGGTATGAGATTATGTGTGTTGATGATAGTGATGATGATAATCACGATGGCTTATTGATAATGATGATAGATTGACGACATGTTGATGATGATGAGATTATGATGTTAATCGTGATCTTAAAAATGATAGAAGTAGGTTGAGATAATCAGTTTCGTACATAATAAACAAATATTCGAACGTAATATAATAGAAGCAAACTTATGGGTCAATGGTTGGGAGTGTGTGTGCTTATTCGAGAGGTCTTGAGTTCGAACCCTGACAGGGTCTCTATATTTCTTTTTGGGGCGATTTTTGAGGTAGTTTTCTTGTATTATTATTATTATTATTATTTTTATTATTATTATTGCTATTATTATTATTGTTATTAATTATCAATGTTATTAAAATTATCATAAATACTAAGGTAGTAATTATCATTTATTATTATTATTATGATTTGTAGTTACAATTAGGATTTTTATTATTATTATTGTTAAGTTACTTATTATTATCACTATCATAATACAAATTAATATTATTAACATTAATATTAGTATTATTATTATTTGTAAAATTATTATTTTTATAGTTATTATTATTAGTAGTATTATCATTATAATCAAAAACAACTTTTATTACTATTATTAATATTATGTTACCAAATAAACATTTCGTATAATAAAATATACTTTTAGTAATATTACATATACGTAAGTATTAATCACATTAACATTTCTATATAAAAATTCATATATAACAAATTAAGTATTTTTAATATAATAATAACTAAATATATATTAATATAACTATATAAATATTAGTCATTATAAATGTATATACACAAATTAAATATATATAATATAATTTATAATATATGAAATTGTTCCATTATGATTATAGGTATTAATATATATAAATGATATAGGTTCGTGAATCCGAGGCCAACCCTTTATTTGTTCAATGTCGTCGTATGTATTTTTACTACAAAATACAATAGGTGAGTTCATTTGCTCCCTTTTTACTCATTACATTTTTAGGCTGAGAATACATGCAAATGCTTTATTAACTGTTTTACAATATTTATATGCGTGAGTTTCATTTGATTCCCTTTTACTCTTTATATTTTGGGACTGAGAATACATGCGCTATTTTTTACAACTGCTTTATTAAATGTTTTTAAAATATATTTTTTTGAACTGCGAATACATGAAATGCTTTTATAAATGTTTGACGAGATAGACACAAGCAAAACATTTCTCGAATGAATTATTATGCAGACAGAAGTTCTGCGGATTATTGTTGAATTATGTGGACATGATAATTGCCACCATTGAATTATGTGGACATGATAATTGCCACCATTGAATTATGTGGACATGATAATTGCAACCATTGAATTATGTGGACATGATAATTGCCACCAGTTGTTGTGAATGTTATATATCGAGAGAATGAATTTATACACAGGTTATGTGTATGTTATTTTTGTGCACAAGATATGTGTACGATTACTAAGATTTATGAAAGATGATTTCGTACACGAGACAGGTGTACTGTATTTAAAAGATATCGCATGTACATTACAGGTGGGTATAGGATTCGGGCCCATTTGTACCATGCAGCATTTAAATATTGTGGTCTATCAAAATGATGAATTTTATTGTTTTTATGATAAACCTATGAACTCACCAACCTTTTGGTTGACACTTTAAAGCATGTTTATTCTCAGGTATGAAAGAAACCTTCCGCTGTGCATTTGCTCATTCTAGAGACATTACATGGAGTCGTTCAAGACATATAGAGGTCAGAACCTCACAATGGGACCAACTGTTGAAGACTTCGTCCAGATGGATTAGGACGGGTCATTTCAGTTGGCATCAGAGCTGGTATAACGTCGTCCATGTGTGGCGGGTTAGTCGTAAAGGAGGTTCTCACAGTGTTACCTGTGACGAAGCATTGGCTCTTACTCCTTGCGATCCCTTACGAGGGTTGTCAGTAGCTGAGAGGCAGGCCCTAAAATTAGTATCTGAGGTACACTCAGTGGTCACCAGGCGGTTAGCTGGGAAGGTACTGGGTGGGACGGTGGTTGTACCCAACTATGTTTCAGTTGGTATCAGAGCAGTGGTCGTAGCGAACCAGGTCTACATTAGTGTGTATAACTGATAAGTCGTTAGGATGCGTTAGTGAGTCTGGACTTCGACCGTCTCTGCATGTCAAAAGTTTTGCTTATCATTTTTGTCAGAAATCGTCTGCTTATCATCCTTAGGGAATCACTTGCTTATTATTCTTAGTCTAGACACATTTTACTGCATCGACTGCATGAATAGTGTATAGACGAAATTCATATCTTATCGTATCTACTAATTTACATATTAGCGTATCTATTGTTACCTTTGCCTGACAGCTTCCGTAGATTCCTCCGTAACTTAGGGGATTTTAGTATTATATATGCATATGTAAATTATGTATTGCAGGGTACTAATCTACATCCTATAATCTATTTCTTATTGAAAATCCTTCATCTGATCGTACGAGATGAATCCCTCAACCAGTTCGAGTCCCTTAGATTTGATAACTATTCTGATAGTTATTCCGACAGCTATTCCGACATAGAGTTTCACTCGAGCTCCGAAAGCAGTGTCACCAGAATGAATCAACCAATCAGCCATCCCCAATTTATCTGATGGTTTTGTAGTCGACTAAATCAATGGAGACGAGAAGAAGGCGATCCTTTCCACTCACCAACCTGTACTCTTGGTGAAGAACCTGAAGCACTTACCGGTGAACCTGTTCGTAACACCATTTTCTCTCTCATTTCCAGAGTATCTCGCCACGACTATATCACAAGTCAGATTCAAAACCTTATTCATTCGCTCGTTCATACCGACAATCATCCCGGAGTAATAAAGTCAATGAGTTTCGCGCCCGAGTTGTAGCCTTGGAAAATATGGTGCAAAATGTACCAGCTTCAACAACATCAACTGCATCAACTGTACCACCAGCAACAACACAAACCACAACAACACACGCCTCAACATCACAATCGGTACCCCGATCATAATCATCATTCTACATGACGTTCTGCATCATTTATCTTCGTTCAACATGGCGAATATGCAATCTCTAATGTTTTAGAGATTATATATTCTTGTTCTAACGTAAATCAAATGAGTTTAATATCATATTAACTCATTAAATCCATGATTGTATCTGAAGAAAATATATATACAAGTATATTTTTATAAAGATTGTAATATAAAAAAAAATTCTTTCGTACAAACTGTTAATGGTGAAAATATTTTAACGGGTAGGTAATACCCGAGGAATATTTAGATTTCACTTTAATAAGTTACACTGTACATTCGACGAAGCTGATTCAACGGTCATTTACTATCCTACTTACATCCACAGATATACGTATCCGATCACCATAGAATAACTATTTTTATTCAATTTCATATTTGGATTTTGACATACTAGAATCCAACAAGTGGCATAATGAAGAAAACATTTGATAAAATAAAATTTGTTAGAAACAAACAAATTAACTATGAAAAAATTTGTTAAGAATCCACGCTAACTGTTCCTAGCTAATTGTTCCTAGCTAATTGATTACATTTATTTATCGCAATTTACATTCTCGCAATTTTATTTATTGTCATTTAATTTCTGTATTTATTTTACGCACTTTAAATATCGGGACACGTATACAAGGTTTTGACATATCATATCGACGCATATATATATTATTTAGAATAACCATAGACACTCTATATGCAGTAATGATCGATTCTTTATACAGGGTTGAGGTTAATTCTATAATAATATATATACTTTGAGTTGTGATCGAGTCTGAGATGAATACGGGTCACGATACGTATTAATTAATTCAAATATTATATATTAAACTATATATGAATTATTGAATTGCTAACTGTGGACTATCAACTGTGGACTACCAATATTGGACAATTAAAATGAATTAAAATATTGACTATAACATATGAAACTAAACAATTCTTCAAGTTTGCCACTTGATTTCACCTTAAACTTCATTTGTATCTTGACGATTACAAATCTGCGTTCAAAATCTTTCATGATTCTTGAAAACACCTCAATCGAAAGGATGAACCAACTGCACATTACCTACGGAAGAAAAGATCGATGCATATTGTTATGCACCTGAAAACTCTCGAAAATTGAGTAAATGTTTAACGCGTAGCTGTGCTATTTCCTTTAGCGTTATTATTATTGAAAATAACTTTGCAATCTCTTTCCAAATTAGCCAATTTTTTCACAGCTCCAACAAGTCAACTTCGACTTTTCGTTCGAAACAACCTTATTATAACCTTGATATATATACGTGCTCTTTTATTGTTACCG
Organism: Rutidosis leptorrhynchoides; assembly: GCF_046630445.1. Classification (NCBI taxonomy): domain Eukaryota; kingdom Viridiplantae; phylum Streptophyta; class Magnoliopsida; order Asterales; family Asteraceae; genus Rutidosis; species Rutidosis leptorrhynchoides. The sequence continues at coordinate 106,361,698 of NC_092338.1, read as the reverse complement.
GGGAACCTTTCATATTTTACCATATTACCAGCAGACGTACCAGCAACCTCGTTGCTTCTTGGTTTAAATCTCTCCGATAAATCATTATATTTATTCATTGAAACCCTATCATATACTTATCCGCATCTTGTAACGAGAACTGCCATACCAATTATCGGGAATCAGCTATCAGTACTTTGAAAACTCACAGCATATCTACATCAACAGTTATATGTATCCATATAACATTTATCTCTTAGAATTATGATCTTTCATTCTAAAATTCTAAAAAGCACTCAGTCTACAAATTAATACTCTGAATGTTGAAAAAGCCGAATGAAGCAGCAGAAACCATAGACAACCGTAAACGACCTTAACCGTCAAAAGTTTAATGATAAAGAATGGAGTATTGGAGACACTCAATAGAAAAATTTAGTACCGAAAAGCGGATTATGCGAAACTATGAAGGAAACTGTGGACAAATCACAAAGAATAAGTTTGACTTTAAAGAATCCAAATGATTCAATGCCTGTTAAAGTCTTTAGCGAATATCTTGCTCTTTACTCTAAACCCTTGCGGATAATAGTTTCTATCATCCTCTGATCTTAGATATTCTGAGATATTATCGTATCTTTCATTATAAATATCCTTGATATTTCTGAATATATTTTCATAACTAATCTTATCTAAAATCATTAATCTCTTTGTGCTATCAGTGTTACATCATATAGAAACTGTTAGTTTCTATATTCTGTAAACTTTCGAGCTTAAAATATGAATGTTATTGAAGTAATGTTGGGAACTGATGCATGAGTTAGTATAATATAATGACACTTGATCAACGTGATTATATTACAGTAATGCATGCTGAATTTCTAATGGAACGTGATGATTCACAGAACATACCGTCATCATGTGCCATTTACACGACTCTTACATTCTAACCAATCTCCAAACATATTAAGAACATATCTTCTTAATAGTTAAATCTTTCAGGATATTCTGGTAATTTACCAAATCAAGATCGTGCCATCACGATTTATTTCTTAGAACATTAACTATGTTCATTTCAAAATCCATACCTACGAATTCCGGACCCTTATTCGCTTGACTCAAAGTTGGGAAGAGGAGACAAGAGTATAGAACTCTTGAATATAAAAGAAAATATAAAGCTCGAAAATAACACATAAATTACAAACCGTGTATATCAATACGTATTGCAACGTAAAGACACGGGAGAATTAAAAACATTATAATCCCAAGGAAATAATAGAAGTGAATAGAATCCTTTGGTGGTAGATGAAAGAGAAGAACGATAGATATGAAGGTTAAAAGTATATCAAGGATCAAAACGGGATGGAGCATATTGACGAATGTTTTAAAGTATGAATCAAGGGAGAAAGAATATGTGAGATATGGAAATAAGGAAACGACGGGGGTGGATTTATAGTAAAATATCTGACAGAGCAATCAAAACAGATGATCGCATTTCAAGCGGATCGTAATTCCCTTGATTACCGAAGAATCAAATCTTATTACGAAGATTTTCTCCAAAATCTCTTGAACTTGAAAAATAAATCCTATCTACGTCAACAGATACGACGAATCTAAACCTACTCATTTCACTCTCTTGTAATAGCTTCATTCGTACCCTTCATAAAAATCGAACTGTTTTGTCTATATTAATCAATGATGATAAAACTTAAATTATCAACTCATATTCGTCATGAAAACATTTTTATTGTTAGCCATGATCACCTCACTCAAATTTCGGGACGAAATTTCTTTAACGGGTAGGTACTGTGATGACCCGGAAATTTCCAATCAAATTTAAACTTTAATCTTTATATGTTCCTACATGATAAGCAAAGTCTGTAATATTGAAATCTTAAAAACTTTGAATTGTGTTCATATATACATTTGACCTTTGACTATCCCCGATGATTCACGAACCATGTGTGTGTATGTATGTATATATATATATCTATATATATATATATATATATATATATATATATATATATATATATATATATATATATATATATATATATATATACATATATATATATATATATATATATATATATATATATATATATATATATAAAGTGTTATATTATTATTATTATCATTAATAATAATAATACAATTAATATTATTATTAGTATTAAGAATAAAATTATTATTACAATTTTATTTATAATATTACTATAATTAATAACAAATAACCATTAGAGCTATTATTAATAATTGTTAGAAAATAATATATTTTATTATTATTAACCTTGATAATATGATTATTATTTTCATAATATTCATATTATTTATTATCACTATTAATATAACTATTAATAATAATAATATATTTATTAATTATTAATATTTATTATATAATTTATAAATAAAGGGAAACTTGTACCAATTTGTTATTTGTAGCTATCATACTGTAATAAATTGGCAATTCATACAAATCACTTGGTAATCATCAACACCAGTCCAAATTCAGTTGGTGATCGTTGCCCATCTTTTTAATTTTTTTTTATTTCTTACTTAACTGATTTAAATCATCGACAACCACAGTTGCTGTATAAATTGATCAATTACAGTGTTAGGTAATTCATTCCATCTCCCACCACCACTTTTAACTTCACATATACAAAGATACATGCATTGGCATATAGAGATATGAAGTTGATTACTATTCTTGTTATCATCTTGGCTTTACATATACATACATGCACTAAAATGGAGAAGAACACATTCTTTGTTCATTTGTCAAACGTCGGTAGATAGAATACAAAATAGAGTTGTATTATCTTTCAACATGTCTTAATTATCATATTTTAATTGTTATAATTATTATTACATTATTATTAATATTAATTATATATATAAAATCAAAGAAAAGAATCAATTCTGTTTAACTTACCCATCAAACTGTATTAAGATTTGTTTTCTGTCTGCAACCTAGTACAAATCGATTCCAATTAATCACATTACAAACAAATTCAGTTGAAAGTCTCAATCTACTTTTTATTTTTATTTTTTCTTCTTATTATCTTCTTCTGATTTATTCTTCCTGTCGACCATTTCTATAAAACAAGCGATCACTCTATATTATTAGGAAACTCATTCAATTCTTCATCAATTACAACTATCAGCCTTTTAAACTGTCTTTCTGTTTCATATTCGACCAGCCATCACCTCCACGACAACACCAATCAATTATAGCTGCGTAGGATCTTTCTGTTTCATGATTATGTACTAACCCATCTCCACCACACCACTACAACACCTTAACACCATTATTATACTTTCTTTTCTTTTGTTTCACGATGTAAACCACCATCTTTTATAGCCACTTCCATCGATAGAAACTACAACAATGGTTGACTGCAAAAAAGTTGCTGCAGTTCACATATACCATTTCTGTTGGAGCTGTATCAACCCTTCGAACTAATACTGCAGTTTCTACTTCCTGTTTCAAAACAAAGACAACCCAAAATCAATAAAACCCACGATCACACAACCCTGATTTCTGTTGCATCACCATGATCGATCAACACCACCACCCATTAATAAAACCATCACTATAATCACTCGCATGTTACCCATCTTCTGTTTTCTGTTTTCTGTTACAGCAAATGAGAGAAGGTAAAAATTCTTCCCAATCCCGTTTTTGTATCAAGAGAATAAACAATGGTGATAAATATATATTAATGGTGGTGAGTTGTTGAGATAAGTATAATGATTAACAAACACAGAATAATGAACACATGGGATTTAAATATGGATAAAGTTAATTAGTGGAGGATGACACTTTTTGTTTCAATACTGAATCCTAAGTGTATTCTCAAGGAGTCGTGATCTATATGGGGCCGGGATATATGGATTCAGCTAGCTGGTGGGCTATTTTAATTAGGCCGAGGGATACTAAATTATGATTATGGTGATGATTTTTAGTAATAGCGATGATGATGAAATAAGAATATCATTACGGTATGAGATTATGTGTGTTGATGATAGTGATGATGATAATCACGATGGCTTGTTGATAATGATGATAGATTGACGAAATGTTGATGATGATGAGATTATGATGTTAATCGTGATCTTAAAAATGATAGAAGTAGGTTGAGATAATCAGTTTCGTACATAATAAACAAATATTCGAACGTGATATAATAGAAGCAAACTTATGGGTCAATGGTTGGGAGTGTGTTTGCTTATTCGAGAGGTCTTGAGTTCGAACCCTGATAGGGTCTCTATATTTCTTTTTGGGGCGATTTTTGAGGTAGTTTTCTTGTATTATTATTATTATTATTATTATTATTATTATTATTATTATTATTATTATTATTATTATTATTATTATTATTATTATTGCTATTATTATTATTGTTATTAATTATCAATGTTATTAAAATTATCATAAATACTAAGGTAGTAATTATCATTTATTATAATTATTATGATTTGTAGTTACAATTAGGATTTTTATTATTATTATTGTTAAGTTACTTATTATTATCATTATCATAATACAAATTAATATTATTAACATTAATACTAGTATTATTATTATTTGTAAAATTATTATTTTTATAGTTATTATTATTAGTAGTATTATCATTATAGTCAAAAACAACTTTTATTACTATTATTAATATTATGTTACCAAATAAACATTTCGTATAATAAAATATACTTTTAGTAATATTACATATACGTAAGTATTAATCACATTAACATTTCTATATAAAAATTCATATATAACAAATTAAGTATTTTTAATATAATAATAACTAAATATATATTAATATAACTATATAAATATTAGTCATTATAAATGTATATACACAAATTAAATATATATAATATAATTTATAATATATGAAATTGTTCCATTATGACTATAGGTATTAATATATATAAATGATATAGGTTCGTGAATCCGAGGCCAACCCTTTATTTGTTCAATGTCGTCGTATGTATTTTTACTACAAAATACAATCGGTGAGTTCATTTGCTCCCTTTTTACTCATTACATTTTTGGGTTGAGAATACATGCAAATGCTTTATTAACTGTTTTACAATATTTATATGCGTGAGTTTCATTTGATTCCCTTTTACTCTTTATATTTTGGGACTGAGAATACATGCGCTATTTTTTACAACTACTTTATTAAATGTTTTTGAAATATATTTTTTTGAACTTCAAATACATGAAATGCTTTTATAAATATTTGACGAGATAGACACAAGCAAAACATTCCTCGAATGAATTATTATGCAGACAGAAGTTCTGCGGATTATTGTTGAATTATGTGGACATGATAATTGCCACCATTGAATTATGTAGACATGATAATTGCCACCATTGAATTATGTAGACATGATAATTGCCACCAGTTGTTGTGAATGTTATATATCGAGAGAATGATTTTATACACAGGTTATGTGTATGTTAATTTTGTGCACAAGATATGTGTACGGTTACTAAGATTTATGAAAGATGATTTCGTACACGAGAAAGGTGTACTGTATTTAAAAGATATTGCATGTACATTACAGGTGGGTATAGGATTCGGGCCCATTTGTACCATGCAGCATTTAAATATTGTGGTCTATCAAAATGATGAATTTTATTGTTTTTATGATAAACGTATGAACTCACCAACCTTTTGGTTGACACTTTAAATTATGTTTATTCTCAGGTATGAAAGAAACCTTTCGCTATGCATTTGCTCATTCTAGAGACATTACATGGAGTCGTTCAAGGTATATAGAGGTCAGAACCTCGCAATGGGACCAATTGTTGAAGACTTCGTCCAGATGGATTAGGACGGGTCGTTTCATCAGTGTCAGGATTGGTGTATAAAAGCCCAACATTTTTCTGCCGAATCCATATTTTATTTTTTTCAATCTCTCTGTCTCTTAATATATTATTTATATTTATTAAAATTATTATTATTATTATTATTATTATTATTATTATTATTATTATTATTATTATTATTATTAAAGATTATTATTATTAATCTTATTATTATTGGTATTAGTATTATTAGATAGCGTTATTATTAGTATTATACATAAAATATTACGACGAGCTTATGCCCAAACGATTTCAAAACAAGCTTTTCGAGCGGGATCGAACTAAGGAAATTATGGGTTATAGCTATGGAGGTTATGGGTATTGCTTGGGGGTTATGATCATGAGTCAAAGGTCAACCTAGCGTTTATCATTTCTGATGCATCTTCGTACTTTCCTGCAATATTGAATCACAATATTGATACGTGAGCATTCATATCTTATCTTTTATATATCAATAGTGTATCCATGTCTAGTGCTCGAGTATATGTATTTATGCATGCTTGTATGATTTAAGTTTGTTGTTAGATAGTCTATGATGAATCACGAATTTGATACATATGCTACTGATATAAAGTATATGATATTCATGTCGTTGGAAAGCTATCGAAAAATTAATAACTTTTCATTTAGAAATCGCGTGATTTCGATGAACGGATTAAAAGATATGGTCAACTGAATTATGGTTAACGTTAATTGAAATTGTGTTTGAAATTGTGTTTGAAACTGTAAATTAATATTTAAACAACTTGTCTATGAGATTGATAAATTGGATTTTTAGATATTACTAATCGAGTAAATGAATTTCTATATAAGGCACGTTCTGTTTTGTTGATCAATTGTCAAAGTTGGCTGTCTTATCATGTTTTAAAGCTTTTTAAATACTATAATCTGATTTTACAAGTATTGGAAAACTATGTGTAATAATAAAATATGTTCGGTTGCCATGATAATTAAAATATAGTATAGCTCATGAAATAAATAATATTTTGAGTTTGATAAACTATAAATTCGTTCAATTATCAAGACTTATATTATGTTAATAAACATGTATAGATTTAAAGATCATATTGGGTTAGGTTGACTTTTGAGATGACTTTTATTAACTTTTGCATGTTGGTCTCGAGCATTAGGATTGTGATACACTATGACCCGACCTAGCTTATTAGACATGTATTGACCAACATATGTTCTCTAGGTTGAGATCTACGGTTATTTTGCATTCCGAGTTTCGATCACATTTCGGTGAATGACCTTATGTCCTGCTAAGGTGAGTTTCATAGATCCCTTTTTAATTGCTTTTGCAATCTATATTTTTGGGCTGAGAATACATGCACTTTATTTTAAACGCAATGGATACTAGTACATACTAAATTCTACACTGAGTTTGAACCAAAAATTCCTTACCTTTGGTAACTAGTAACTGCCAGTTATAAGAACTGGTGGGCGCGAATAGTTATATATGGATCCATAGGGCTTGACATCCCCGTATGTTCCAGGTATAGAAACCCTAGCCTGAACTATAAAACAGACGTATGCTATTTGAGTTTAGTACACATTGGATTGTGTGCATTGTACATATTGGTTGCATGTATGTTAAAACAGGGGTACTTATTATAACGTCAAAGTTTAGTTACCAGGGTGCTCAATCTTGTAGAATAATTGGATAAACGTTTCTGGATGAAACAACTGAAATCTTGTGATCCACCTTTATATACGGATTATGCGCAATATTAAAGCTATGAACTCACCAACCTTTGTGTTGACACTTTTAAGCACGTTTATTCTCAGGTTCCTAGAAGTCTTCCGCTGTTTGCTTATATGTGATACAAGCTATGTGCATGGAGTCATACATGCTTTATTCGAGAAAATGTTGCATTCACAAAATCATCATCATGTATCTTGTTTTGACTGCATTATCAACGGATGTAGTATTGTAAACTATTATATACGGTGATTTTCTATACGTAGAAATCATCAAACTTCAAAAACCTTGGAATTATATATTCATTTATGGTGTGTCTTTTCAAAAGAATGCAATGTTTACAAAATGTATCATGTAGAGGTCCGTACCTCACTGTGAAATTGATGAATGATGTATTCGTCTAAAGGGATTTGGACGGATCATCATAATTGGTATCAGAGCTTGAGGTCATAGGGAACCAGAATTTGCATTAGTGTGTTTAACTGGTAATTGTTAGGATACATCAGTGAGTCTGGACTATGACCGTATCTGTTTTTACCGAGTTTTGCTTATCATTTCTTGTCGGAAATTACATGCTTATCATTCTTAAGTCTAGACATGTTTTCCTGCATTTATTGCATGAATAGTGTATAGACAAAAATTCTTATCTTAGCATATCTGCTAATTCATATCTTAGCGTATCTGTTACTGTAAACTTTTCCTGACATCTTCCGAAAATTTCTCCGTAATTTATGGGATTTTGGTATTATATATACATATGTAAATTATGTGTTGAAGAATACCAATCTAAGTCCTATAATCTATTTCATATCAAAAATAAATTCCCTGATTATACAAGATGGATCACGTATCTAGTTCAAATTCCTTAGATTCCGATAACTATTCCGATATGGATTTCCACTCGAGCTCCGAAAGCAGTGTGACCGGAATGGATCAACCAATTAGCCATCATCTATTCTGGATGAATTGGGGATGGGTTTGTAGTCTACTTAATCATTGGAGACAAGAAGAAGGTGATCCCTTCCATCCACCACATTCCTCTCTTGGCGAAGAACCTGAAGCACTTACCGGCGAACCTGTTCGTAATACCATTTTCTCTCTCATTTCCAGAGTATCTCGTCATGATTATATACTATCTCAAATTCTAGATCTTATTCGTCCGCTCGTCCGAACTGACAATCACCCCGGTGTAATAGAAGAAGTCAACGAGCTTCGCGCTCTGGTAGTGGCTTTGGAAAATATGGTGCAAAGGTTACAAGCACCAGCAGCATCACCGGCATCAGCAGTACCACCATCATCAACACCAATAGTACCATTACCACCACCAACAACAACCTCCACATCCCACACCTCAACATCATAATTTGTACCTTGATCATCAACATCATACGCACTGTAGGTACCAAGGAATAGCAACAACAACAAACGATGAAGTACTAATTCATAACTTCATTGAAGAAATATTCTACGGCGATTAAGTAATATCTAAAGTTTTAGAGATTATATATTCTAGTCCTAGTCGAAAACCAGATGAGATTAATATTATGTTAACTCATTAAATCCATGATTACATCTAAAGAAAATATATATGTAGGTATATTTTCATAAAGATTGTAATTAAGAAAATTCTTTTGTACAAACTGTTAATGGTGAGAATATCTTAACGGGTAGGTAATACCCGAGAGATATATAAATTCACAATTAATATGTTACATTCTTCGATTCTGATTCAACAAATCATCAACTATACTCACTACTTTCATAACGAGATATATTCTTTCATAGAAATCAAAACAACCATATTCATTCAAATTCAATTACATATTCTGATTTTAACATATCTGAATCCAAGTTGAGATATAACCGATATCATCACTCTTAGATCCCTACATTTTTCAAAGGTGTACTTTGATTTTAAAACTGTGCTAGAACATCACTCCTATTCATAAAACCCGGAAAAAAAAAATTATGAACATCATATGACGATTACAATATGCGTTCAAACCCTGCATAATTCTTGAAAACATCTCAATTAAGAAACAACCGAGAGGATGATCCAACCACACGTTACCTACGAAAGGAATGACTTATGCATATAGTCATGCACCTGGAAAACTCCCGGAACCTAAGTAGAAGTTTAACACGAATCTGTGATCCATTGGCGTTGTAATTACCGAAAATAACCTTGCAATCCCTTTTCAAAATTAGCCAGCTTTATCACATCTCCAGCAAATCAACATCGACCTTCCATTCGAATAAGCCTTATTATAACTTTGATACATAAGTTTGCCCTTCATCATCTTACCGGGGAACCGTTTATATCCCACCACATTAGCAGTAAAAGTATCAACAACTTCATTGATCTTTGACTGTCCGAAAAATCATTATATTCATTGAAACCCTATCATGTACTCATCTGCATCTTGTAACTGTAATTGTCATACCAAAAAGCTTCAATCATTATTCTCGAATGTCGCAGCAATTCTACGCCAACAGTTATATGTGTACATATAACATCTATCTCCTAGACTTACGTACTTCAATTGTGAACTTTTGAAAAGCACCCTAAACTGTGAATTAGTTCTTCGAATTTTTGAAAAATGCTGATGAAGCAGCAAAAACTGTAAACGACCTTAACAGACAAAATTTTGATGATAAAGAATAGTGTGTTGGCAAAGCTCGGAAAAAGAGAAGGTTTGGAACTGGAAAATGGAATGAGCAAACCATGAAGGAGGTTGTGAACAAATCACAAAGACTAAACCTGCCTTCAAAGAATCCAAATGATTCAGTGTCTACTGAAGTCATTAGCGAATACCTTGCTCCTGACTCTAAACCTTTGCGGACAAATATTCTTCATCACCTTTCGATCTTAGAAATTTTAAGATATCATCGTATCTTTCATTATAAATATCCTCGATATTTCTGAAGATATTTTTGTAACTATTCTTATCTGAAATCATTTTTTCGCGATATCAGTATTACATCAGAAAGAAAACTGCTTTAGTTTCTAATTCTGAAAAATTCAAATGTAAAATATGAATGTTTTTGAAGTAGTGTTGGGAACTGAAGCATGAATTAGTATAATATAATGACACTTGATCAACGTGATTATATTACAGTAAGTCATGCTGAGTTTCTAACGGAACGTGATAAAGGTTCACAGATCATACCCTCATCATGAACCATGTTACATAACTCTTTCATTCTATTTACCTCTAAACTATCAAGAAAATATTTTCTTGATGATTCGGTCTTTTTCGGATATTCTGGTAATTTGACAAATCAAAATCGTGCCATTACGATTTCCTTCTTAGAACATTAACTATGTTCATTCGAAACTCCATACCTACGAATTCTGGACCATTACTTGCTGTGCTTAATGGATAGAAGAGAAAACAGAGCATGAAGCTCCGAAATAGAAATGGGAGTATAAATCGCAGCAAATAAGAGAGAGCATTAACTGTGGATGTCAAAAATTATGGGAAGACAAGAGCAGGGACTCCGAAAAATAAGGAAAGATATAAATCCCGATGACAACGCATAAATTACAAACTGTGTATATCAATAAGTATTGCAACGTAAAGACACGGGAGAACTAAAAACACTAAAAAACCAAGAGTATAGTAGAAGTGAATAGATTCCTCCGGTGACAGATGTAAAAGAAGAATGACAGATATAAAGGTTAGAAGTATATCAAGAATCAGAACTGGATGGAGCGTATTGACGAATGCTTTTAAGTATGAGTTGAGGGAGAGAATAGAAGGTATGAGTTGTGGAAATGAGGAAACGAAGGGAGTGAATTTATAATGAAATATTCGACAAAGCAATCAAAACAGATTATCGCATTTAACCAAAGCAGATCCTAATTTCCTTAATTACCGAAAAATCAAATCTTATTTAGATTTCGAAGATTTTCTTTAATTTCCTTGAAATCCGGAAATCCACCGTGACTACGTCAAAAGTTAAGACGAATTTTTATTTTCTCATTTCACTCTTCTGCGATAGCTTCACTCATACGCTTCGAGTAATCGAATTATTTTATTCATATTTCTCAATCATGATAAAACCCCACATATCGACTCATATTCGTCATAATAACATTCCTATTGTTAGCCATGACGACCTCGATCAAATTTCGGGACAAAATTTATTTAACGGGTAGGTACTGTGACGACCCGGAAATTTTTGATCAAATTTAAACTTAATCTTATATGATTCTGACACGATAAGCAAAGTCTGTTAAGTTGAATCTCAAAATTTTGAACTATGTTCATGTATTCATTTAACCTCGACCAAATTCCGACGATTCAAGAACAATTATATAAATGGATATGAATATGTATATATATATATATATATATATAAATATATATGTATATATATATTATAACTTAAAAACGTTAACAAAGTATTAAATGTATAACACTTTACGTTAAATGTATTTGTCTCAATATATATTTGATATTTTTATCTACGGAACTAGAAGGTAATACCAATGATTGATTTAGTAGATACTTCAACACTTATAAATTCCGTAAATATTATGATATGGTTATAGGTCTCTGTTGTGAGGTCCACGTTGATTTGAGAAATCATTCCTTTTTAACTATATACAGAATAATTGATAAAGTAATCTACAAGTGGAAATGCAGAGTGTAAATAATTGAGATAATGGATGTCGACAAGAAAAGCAAATTGACGTGTCACATTAAAATAATTTCATACATTTATTTATTCGTTGGACTTTAACCTTCAATTCACAAACAACCATTTGTTAATGGACATGTGTGTGTGTGTATATATATATATATATATATATATATATATATATATATATATATTACAAAATGATAAAATATAATATTAACCTGGTTATAAAATGTTTAGATTTTAAATATATATTAATAAACAACGAGAAGTTGATTTAATGAAGCAAATGACCAAAACACTCAAATGATTAAGTTATACTTCGGGTAATATAGTTTATCATTGATTAAGTCTAATTATTGATAAATGTACACGTCGCGAAACTTAAAGTGCTAGTTTTCTAAGTGTACGACGTTCGAGAAACCGGAACCGGGACATAAGTCGAGCGTCAACGTACAAGACAACGGAGCTAAAGTTACTAGCCAACCATGCACGAGAATATAATATAATATATAATTAATTAATATAAATTATATATATTAAATATATTTAATTATGTCGACAAACTAGAAGCCAAATGATGCATGAGCTGGATTTCACAGCTCCGCGATCGCGGAGCATGTAGGCATAAAACCTCCGCGATTACGGAGGTGTCAGTGTCAGGATTGGTGTATAAAAGCCTAACATTTTTCTGCTGAATCCATCTATTTTTTTTTTCAATCTCTCTGTCTCTTAATATATTATTTATATTTATTAAAATTATTAAAATTATTATTAAAATTATTATTATTATTATTATTATTATTATTATTATTATTATTATTATTATTATTATTATTATTATTAAAGATTATTATTATTAATCTTATTGTTATTGGTATTAGTATTATTAGATAGCGTTATTATTAGTATTATACATAAAATATTACGACGAGCTTATGCCCAAACGTTTTCAAAACAAGCTTTTCGAGCGGGATAGAGCTAAGGAAATTATGGGTTATAGCTATGGAGGTTATGGTTATTGCTTGGGCGTTTTGATCATGAGTCAAAGGTCAACCTATCGTTTATCATTTCCGTTGCGTCTTCGTACTTTCCTGAAATATTGAATCACAATATTGATACGTGAGCATTCATATCGTATCTTTTATATATCAATAGTGTATCCATGTCTAGTGCTCGAGTATATGTATTTATGCATGCTTGTATGCTTTAAGTTTGTTGTTAGATTGTCTATGATGAATCACGAATTTGATACATATGCTACTGATATAAAGTATATGATATGCATGTCGTTGGAAAGCTATCGAAAAATCAATAACTTTTCATTTAGAAATCGCGTGATTTTGATGAAAGGATTAAAAGATATGGTCAACTGAATTATGGTTAACGTTAATTGTAATTGTGTTTGAAACTGTAAATTAATATTTAAACAACTTGTCTATGAGATTGATAAATTGGATTTTTAGATATTACTAATCGAGTAAATAAATTTCTATATAAGGCACGTTCTGTTTTGTTGATCAATTGTCAAAGTTGGTTGTCTTATCATGTTTTAAAGCTTTTTAAATACTATAATCTGATTTTACAAGTATTGGAAAACTATGTGTAATAGTAAAATATGTTCGGTTGGCATGATAATTCAAATATAATATAGCTCCTGAAATAAATAATATTTTGAGTTTGATAAACTATAAATTCGTTCAATTATCAAGACTTATATTATGTTAATAAACATGTATAGATTTAAAGATCATATTGGGTCAGGTTGACTTTTGAAATGACTTTTGTTAACTTTTGCATGTTGGTCTCGAGCATTAGGATTGTGATACACTATGACCCGACCTAGCTTATTAGACATGTATTGACCAACATATGTTCTCTAGGTTGAGATCTACGGTTATTTTGCATTCCGAGTTTCGGTCACATTTCGGTGAATGACCTTATGTGCTGCTAAGGTGAGTTTTATAGATCCCTTTTTAATTGCTTTTGCAATCTATATTTTTGGGCTGAGAATACATACACTTTATTTTAAACGCAATGGATACTAGTACATACTAAATTCTACACTGAGTTTGAACCAAAAATCCCTTACCTTTGGTAACTAGTAACTGCCGATTATAAGAACTGGTGGGCGCGAATAGTTGTATATGGATCCATAGGGCTTGACATCCCCGTATGTTCCAGGTATAGAAACCCTAGCCTGAACTATAAAACAGACGTATGCTATTTGAGTTTAGTACACGTTGGATTGCGTGTATTGTACATGTTGGTTGCATGTATGTTAAAACATGGGTACTTATTATAACGTTAAAGTTTAGTTACCAGGGTGCTCAATCTTGTAGAATAATTGGATAAACGTTTCTGGATGAAACAACTGAAATCTTGTGATCCACCTTTATATACGGATTATGCGCAACATTAAAACTATGAACTCACCAACCTTTGTGTTGACACTTTTAAGCATGTTTATTCTCATGTTCCTAGAAGTCTTCTGCTGTTTGCTTATATGTGATACAAGCTATGTGCATGGAGTCATACATGCTTTATTAGAGAAAATGTTGCATTCACAAAATCATCACCATGTATCTTATTTTGACTACATTATCAACGGATGTAGTATTGTAAACTATTATATACGGTGATTTTCTATACGTAGAAATCATCAAACGTCAAAAACCTTGGAATTATATATTCATTTATGGTGTGTCTTTTCAAAAGAATGCAATGTTTACAAAACGTATCATGTAGAGGTCAGTACCTCACTGTGAAATTGATGAATGATGTATTCGTCTAAAGGGATTTGGACGGATCATCACAGGTAGTGTGTGTCATAGACACTCCGTCGAGTGTGTAGACACAAAGCCGAATGAATAGAGACACTCGACCGAATGTCTTTTTAAAAGACACACTACCGAGTGTGTTCTTGAGCTGCTGAAATTGAAAAAGTGACGGGTTTGAGCCAAAAATCACCAAATCTCGACCATATACTCGTTTTAAACCTCAAAACTTATCGCATCTTGTTTATAAAACCTTTTGGGACATAAACCCACAAACATTACATCAAAACAACAACAAATTAAGCAATTTTGACCCAAAATCACACTTTTGTAAAACCTAGCACAAAAACTCCATTTTTACACAAATTCAAGCATGAAAACTCATGATTCTTACCTCAAAATAATCAGTAAAACACAAGGAATCAATTTCTAACACAAATCAGACTTCAATTCGAGATTTGGAGAATTAGGGTTCAAGAGGTGAAGAAAGTAGGTACGGGAGTGATTTTGGGGAAAAGTCTAGAAATGTGAAAATGAGGCAAGTATTACCCACTTATTTGGGTTAAAACCCATACCCCTCAATACACGGGTATTTATCAGTTATCTAAAATCTTTCGTACCTCCTTAGGCGGCCCTAATGGAGTCCAAATTAAATAAACCAACCTGTTATGTGACCCTTGTCACAAACTGGTCTTAACCAAATAATAAAATAGCACTATTCACATAATTAAAAATAAAAGCATATAAAATACATAATAAAATCCTAAGGGCAAAATAGTCCACTTACAAGTAGCCCAGGTTCCAGTCTGTTACAGAATAAGATGAGGTTTTTCTCATAACATCACATAATACATCATTAAGTAGCTGGTGTCTGAGGTAATTAGGGTTTGGTAGCTAGATAATTTAGGTTTTCATCAAGTTTCCATCAATTTTCAACATCTACATCAAGGATTGGAGATTTGCTCAAGATCTAGGGCTTGTTCTTCTTCATCTAGCTAAATTTGTAATTTTCATCAAATTCGGTACAATCTTACCTTTATTATTACATAATGATGTTTGATTCTACTTTTATTACTTGTATTGTGATTGTTTTAGCCATGCTTGGCACGATTTTGTAATGTACACTTGATTATGAAGCTTGTAAGCTAAGGATCGTTCTTATTTATGTTTATGATTATGTTTGGATGAATATATGAGTTGATGATTGTGATTTGTTAGAATTAGCTAAGAGATTATTTGCTATCTTTGTTTTGGGCTTTACTTTGATTATATAAGTTGTGTAGCTTCTCTTAGGGATTTGATTAGTGAAGCAACCTGTACTTCAACACTTAGGTGATCTAGACAATCAAATTAGGGATTTCAAGTGATTGGGTTCTTGGTTTGGATTGGTTTTCAATTGGTCCTTAGTCAAAATAGTGGAGTTTGATTTTCCTAAGGGATTTTGATTACCAAAGGGTTTTAGTGGACTTTAACCTAAGTTAAGTACTAATGACATTCATATGATTCAACTAGATCAATTGATATAAGCTTATGGGAATTTCCAAGTATTGATTTGATCATTAGAACATCTAGTAAGGATACTAGAACACATAAGTTTGAACACGATTAGATCTTAAGTGGAACAAAAGAACAATCTGATTGCTTCAAGTGGAATACTCAAGTGTTCATGCTTTTATTATTGATAACTACTTAATCATTTTTAGTTGTTAGTTAAGTTTACAATAGTTCTCTTAAAATGTTTCAAAATAACCCCCCAACCAAACAAACCTTAGGATGATTATGAGTTTTCATCGATTCAACTAGCAACCATCGCTCTCTTGGGACGAATCTTAAATGGAAAACTTACTTATTACAACTACCGATTCATTGTTTCTCGAGAGTTTGTTACATAGTTGAGTCCACGTTTAATTCAATTATAAATCTAAAAGAGAGCAAATAAGCATGTTTGCAACAAACTCATCAGTGAGATTGACATATTTTGCGTTTGGTTTATAGATATTGTTACGGGATCAAGTGGTGATTGTATATGTGGAGTTAGTGAGCAAAGGTTGTTGTACTGGAGGTGGTGTAGGCATTGTTTGGGTTGGTGTAGTATTCGTGGTGGTGTAGGAACTATTTGTGTTGGTGTAGTGTGCGTGAGTGATGTTGGCGTAGTAACAGCAGGAATGGTGGTGGGTGTAAGAGGTGCGGGCAAGGGTGTATCGATTATAGGTAAGTTAATGTTACACCATGTTTCCATATAAGGATAGGAAGAAAAATGATCACCCATGGAGAGAGTAGTATAAGGGAAATCATCTTCAATAAATTTGACATGTCAGGATGTGTAAATTTTGTGTGATTGTGGATCAAAGCAATTGTAAGCACTTTGTGTTGCGGAGTATCCAGCAAAAATGCATGGTTGCGACCTAGCATCAAGTTTATGATTAGTATAAGGCCGTAGCCATGGATAACATAGACACCCAAAACTTCGAAGCTCAAGATAATTGGGTGGCTGACCAAACAAAACATGAAATGTCGATTTATTTTGAAGAGTTGGTGTCGGCATTCTGTTAATTAAATACACTGTTGTGGTGAAAGCAAACGTCCAAAAGGTAGTTGGGAGTTTGGCATGCGACAATAGACACAATCCAGTTTCAGTTATGTGTCTATGTCGTCGTTCAGCAAAGTCATTATGTTCTGGAGTGTGAGGTGGGGATGTGAGTTAAGAGATCTCGTTAATAGATAAGTACTCGCTGAGGGCAATATACTCCCCACCATTATCTGAATATATAGTTTTAATAGGAGTTGTGAAGTGTTTTTCAACCAGTACTTTAAACCGAATGAATACATCTTTGGTGTTTGATTTCTTCTTGAGTGGATAGAACCATATGTAATGTGTAAAGTGATCAATAAACACAATGTTGTATTTGTGACCATCAATAGAGAAAAACCAGAGATGTCCAAAGATCGGTATATATAATATCAAGTGGAGCACACGATTTCAAAGTATTGGTTTGAAACGGTAGTTTGTGACTTTTATTGCAATGACATGAGTTACAACTCAAAGAAAAATCACTAGGAACAATTAAATTCAACAAATGCATTAAAGATTTAAATATGGTCAGAGAAGGATTGCCAAGGCGATGATGTCAATCCTTCGGTGATGCTCGAACACTTGAGTATGAAACAATCAATGACACGGATGAGGTTAGCTGATATTCACTAACTTTAGGTTATCCCATGATGTTAATGGTCCATGTTAGGCGATCCTTCAACACATAGTAATCAGAGGTGAAGGTAATCGGTAAATAGTTATATTTGCACAGTTGAAATATAGATAGTAAGTTGTGATGCATTCGAAGGGCATATAAAACATTAGATAACTTAAGTTGTTTAGATCGTGTAGAGATGAGTGTAGAACCAATATGAGAGATACCTAGTCCCTTACCATTACCTAGAATGATCTCATCCGTTCCACTGTAGGGATTGTGAAGAGATAGATTAGCCAAGTGATGTGATGCCCCAGTATCTAGGAGACATGGTTCTGACCGAGATGATGAAGAAATAGTGGCAGCATTACCTTGAGGAGTGAGCTGCCGAAGGTAGTAGGTGAAATAGTTGGATGTTGTTCAGCAAATACAGGGCACTTTTTCAAAGAGTGACCCTTGGCGTTGCACCATTGGCACCTGCCAAAAAATTAACGCGAACCAGTAAAAGAATTGGTGTTCCTGTTATTTGAAGATCCAGAAGACCGAATAGGGTTGTAATTTTTGGAAGTTCCAGTTGAGCGAGTTAAGTTGTGATTGTTGGTGTTGCGTGATGCAATACGTGTGAAGGTGGAGTTAGCCGTGACTGGCATGGAGGTCATGGATGGTTGATTTTTGATGGCAAGTTCTCGATTAGAAGCTTCTCATGTAGCTCTTCAAAATTGATGGCTTTTTCCCTAGCATTCACACCATCTATCACACTTTAAAATGTCATCAAGCCCATTGAGCACTCGATTAGTAACATCTTCAGGATCTATTTTTTCTCCAAGAAGTGTCAAGTGGTTCGTGAAAGCTTTGATGGAGTGCGTGTATTCGGTGATAGATTGAGGACCTTTGGTGTTAAGTTGTTTGATGTGACCACGGGACGAACTTGAAAAAGTGTTAGCAAGCATGTCCCACATCTTCTTAGTGCTGGTGGTGGTTGAAACAAATGGTATTATATGCTGATCTAATGTTCCGATCAAAGCACCAAAGATTATCTGATCTTGTCGAACCCATGTTTGATAAGCATGATTGGCAGATGGACCACCTTCTGTATCGATGGTGGCAGTAGGTGTAGGATGAGAGCCATCCAAAAATTTGAAGAGCCCATAACCATCAAGAATGGCATGGACTTGAAGTTTCCAGGAGGTGTAGTTGACCGAGGAAAGCTTTACGATATTATTGAGAGTAACAATGATGATGTGGGTTTTAAGATCCACATCATTGGTATTGCATGGGAGGATATGTTTGAATTTGAAGAGAAAGAAAATGGCAGTAGGTGTATAGTAGATGACGGTGGGGAAAGGAGAAAAGGTTAGGATCGAGTTCCTCTTGATACCATTTCGAGATTTTGAAAATCGTATATCTCATTGATATGATAATGTTACATTATATAGGATGTACAGCTAACAAAGTTCCTAATAGAAAGGAGATATAAAAGGAATAAATACAATTGTTTACAAACAATATTCATCTCTATCTTTAGATTCTATGTTTAGCCAATATCCTTGACATTATCTAGCAGCGAGGAATAAATGTTTGACATATTGACAGGGTAACATTTAAGTTGCAGCTATACTCAATCATGTTTTCTTTCTTAGGTTTGAAGTTTTGCAAGGCAACATTTAAATTACAGCTATAATCAATCATTTGTGATCAATTCTTTGGTTTCTTTTCAGAAGCTTCGTTGCTGTCTTTGGACACAACAGCCACTCCACTGAGTTTGGAAGACATCCTTGTACATGGTAGCAGTTGTGTTGCTAAATGATTGAAAGTGTACACCTTTTCAGGATTAACATCAATGTTTTTCAGTTAATGACTATGTTTAATGCTACTTCTAGTTCTCAAGTTTTGAAAATCAGCAAAGGTTGTGATGATAAATATTTGAGAACTTGGTCGAGCGATGAGAAAGAATGTGTTTGCATCTTGGAAGGGCAACCTACAGGTTGCAGTCATGGTGATTCGTGTCCTCTTGTTTAGCTTTATACATATCTGAGCTTTATTTCTCTTTTTTTCACTTATAAACTTTTGTTGCCTATGTTAAAGAGATGTGGAATACAAATGTTGTTGGTGATTCAAAGATCTATTGTTAAGGTACTCATGCCTAATATTGCTATGCAGTCTAAGATTCCTGAAATTATATTATATCAGACTCTTATACTAAATGACATGTGTTTCATTATTTACTTCAAGGTTTTAGACTTAGATTTGACATAATTTCATTCCTCGTCCCTGAACTTTACATCATTTTTGACTCCCTGTCCTTTTTCTTTTTTTTGTGCACTCCTCGTCCCTTAAGAATCATACCACTACATCCCTCGTCCTCCCGTCTACTTTCTATCTATTTCAGTCGTTAAGTCAAGCATGTGTAAAGCATGTGAGGATATTTTTGTCATTGTTCCCTTTACCCCTTCCTTTATCTCTCTGACTTCTCCCTATCTGCTACAGTACACAACATATACGCGTATTCATCTTCATGAATTTAGCATATCAATTTCTTCATTGATATGTCTAATTTCATATTGATATCAGATAATTGATTCTTAACAAAATCCTCAACCTCGACTTCGTTCACAGTGCTTTAACATCATGAAAATTGGTTCAGATCTGGAGATTCATACTCGTCGAGTACAACTTTTCATTGTTTCGGTCTTCAGCATTCATCAGCAAGTTATAGATCGAATTGAGCGGAATTTTTGCATCCTCATACATCGATGAAGCTTCGCAACTCAACAATTTACCACGAAAATCATCATACGATTCTAAAACTAAAGGTCAAAGTTTATGTGTTTTCGGTCAAGGATTTAATTGAAACGAATATGTGGTTTTCAGATGTTAAAAACAGATTTCGAGAGTTAGAATGAAGATTTTGAACAAGTTTCATGAAGATTTCGTGACCTGAAAACAACTAATTCATAGATTTTGATTTTCATGCTCAAACGACTTTGCTGCTACTGTTCATCTTCGATTTCATTAGTTGCAGTTGTTTTTTTAATCTCAGTTCATTACAAAGGATACTAATCGCTGCTCAAGGAGTGTTTTTCAATCATTTTTGTGATTGAATTTCGTCGAATTGAAGGTTGTTGATTTTTGTTCTTCGTGTTCATGGAGGTTTGAAGCAAATTTTATTACGAGTATTTGTAGTAAGCTATTCAACAAATTCAAGATAAGATCCTGTGAGAAAGGAAAAAAAAAAAAAAAAAAAACATGTGACCGGTAAGAATGTTGCTAAACTAATTAATACGAGTATTTATAGTAAATTCGATTTACCTGTTGAATCCATGTTTGTTGAAAGAGGTTTTGAAGGTGGGGCATAAGCATTGATGCAGGTAAATTGTTATTTACAGAACTGGTATTAATCTCCCTTGGTATTAATTATTCTCCATTGATGTTGGTAAATTGTTATTCACAGAACTGGTATTACAGACGGTTGCACATATCAATTTCTTCATTGATAATTGATAAATACGTATATGTCGTGCATTGTAGCAGAAATTAGGGTTTATATTTTTTTTTAGGGATGAATTAGGGAGAAGTCAAGTAGATAAGGAAGGGGTAAAAGGAACAAAGACGAAGAAAGACTAAAATACCCTCACATGCTTTGCACATGCTTGACTTAACGGTTGAAATAGACAGAAAGTAGACGGGAGGACGAGGGATGTAGTGATATGATTCTTAAGGGACGAGGAGTGCACAAAAAAAAGAAAAAGGACAGAGAGTCAAAAATGATGTAAAGTTCAGGGACGAGGAATGAAATTATGTCCTTAGATTTCGATGGCCGGGGGTTTGAGTTTTGTAAGTTCAAAATTTTAATAATAATATTACCCATACCGATATCAGAAGGGTAAGTTTCTCACCGACTACGGATCCAATGAGTATATAAGTTATTTTTTGATATAAAATACGACTTAGATCAACTGTTTGAGTTTACCATACTCTGATTATGTTGCTTGGAGTTGAGCAATCTTTTGATTTGTGTTAGTTTTTTTTTCGCATGATTCAGTTTGTCAAATGTGAAGGATGAGGAAGTTGTGACCCCTTCTGATGTCCGATGAAAACCAGCCTCTACTTGAACTACTCACGAGCTTGCGTAAGTAAGAAAGAATACCTATATAATTCCTTGCATTTCATCCATCTTCTTATGTTTTTCTGAGAGGTTTAAGCATTGTAGATACTCAAGAATTAGGTGGAGTTTTAGATGTAGTTCAAGTCTTCATTCAAGATTCTCATAGTTATGTCGATATATGTTACGTGATTTTTATTTCCTTTTTAATTGGTAGATTCTCTCTATGCTTTTGGAAGATACATCAACGCATTCTGATTTACTGAACCGTCATGAACAGGTTTGATTCTATATCAAATGTAGCACTTTAAAAGTTGAAAAAATTATACTGCCCATTATTGCAGTAATAGAATTGTTATCATAGTATATATTTGTAACTAGCTTTAATAGCCCGTGCGTTGCACGGCGACTTAAAACTTGGTATAGTAATACGTTAATATTCGTTACATGACCCGCTCAAATGGCACACCCCATTTATAAGCCTTCTTATGTAGTATAATAAAATACATACCCGGGTTAAGCCAAGTGAGCTTTCACCACGCCATGAACTCTTTCACGATGTTTAATGATACTCTTTTCGCGATTAGTCGTTTGTTCAAAATACCATCGAGACTTTAATATTATTAATAAAAGTGACTACCCGTTTCTTGTTTAGAACCGGGGTGTTACATATGTCCCTTTTATAATTTAAAAATGTTACCACTCATGGTAAGTTTCCTTTTGTGCAGTGAAGAAGTCTGCATTATCTTCTTTGAATTTTGGCCAAATTACCACTAAAAATAAACGTTATATTAGTGAAGATGATACCACAGGTATCATGATTCAGTAAACGTTATATACATGTAGTATAAATTTAATGATTCAGTAACATCCCCAAATATAGTCAATCCAAATACAATACAGTGCTTGATAAAATAAAAACAATCTATAAAAACTTACAGGATTAAAATCATTGTCTTTGTCAAAATACCTTACGCTCTTCGACATCCGAATTCAAATCCCAAATTAACTGCAGTAGTTCAAAATCAAAAAAGGAAGTTTTGGGTTGGCAGTAATAGCAATAGAGCAACAACTATGATATTTTATTATTTACATCTACAACATATTACCCATACAATAACTTACCCGTTTGCAGCCTTACCCAACCCGCCCATGTTGACCCATACATACTTACCATCATTGTTAGTTAAGGATGTGTGTATAAAGCGAACACCCACAACCACAAATAATGAAGTTTAACAAAATAAAAATAGAAGTGGATACCTTTAGCAAACTCTCGTTCAGTAGATAGTTAAACAAAAATTTTACCCTCATAATTAAGATTGATAAGTTCTTGATATTTACACTCGATAGTACCAAACATAAATGCAATCGAGATATTGAAAATAGCATAGGGTTATTATGCACCTTCGGTTCCAATGGGACGTCTAAATTCAGCAATCTTGATTTTGTAAATCAATAAAACCTGATGCAATCAATAAAAACTGATGCAATCGAGATCTTGAATTGAAGACGGTCAATAAATTAAGCAAATTTCGAAATTTACCAAATAATCTTTTATAAAGAAAATAGAAGATGCAGTCAATTAGTCATTAATATATTTCTGGTCTAATTAGTATTCAAATCCTTAAACACCTAATCTTTTTAAGTAAGGTACATATTTCAAAAGCATGTTATAAATGATGCCATAATATAACAGAAGCTTACCTAGAGAATGTCCTCCAAGAAAAGAAAAAAAAAAAACTTCCCATGATATATAGAATGTCCTCCGAAAACTTCCCATCCAAACTAACACTAACACGATGAACTAACTCATTAGAAATATGTACCAATTCACAAGCTTGATTCCAGCGACACTCCGAAAATGACTTCCACAACAAAGCAATTGAGGCATTAACCATTCATACCCAGGAAGATAACGAACTCTGCAAATTCAAGTACCATCAATTATCAATTATAATAGTTAAAAACATGAACTAAAACAGCCTACAATTACAAAACCATCGAAACTAAATACAGTTCAAATGTTTACACAATTAAAGAAGAAAAAACGAACAAACAAACATGAAATTATTATTGCATAAACAACAAATTAGACATAAGATTAGAATTGAAAAGATAAAACGAAGTAATATCATTGTTCCTTCTAAATTCACATAAAGTAAAAATAAAAAATAAAAAAAAATTAGCAAAAAAAATAATAATAAATAAAACAACAAAAAAGTGAAAAAACTTACAGTGAAATCTATACTTTAATTTACTAAATGCTTTTCAATTAATAATCCAAGACCTGGAGCATTCTTTCTACTTGACTTCCACGACGAGATCTTCATCGCCACCGCCGGATTTCTGCTTAGAACTTGCTTCTCGCAACCGCCTAAATCTTCATCATCGACATTCTCGCGATAGGAAACGGTATTGACCGAGTATAACGACAGAGTAATCGATGGCGGTGGTGACTGTCGGTATAACGTCGGATTAGTCAATTGAAGGTGAATCCATTGCCGTAATTTCTCGTTATGGAATTTGCGCTAGCGACAGTTGGCATAACGACTGGGTAATCAATTGAGGGCGAATTCATTGTCGTAATTTTGATTTGGAACTGATTTGTGAATCGTGACATATGAAACCCTGGGTGGATACCCTTAATTTTAATTTGGAAGTGCATTTACAACAGGGACAGTTGTAATTTGGTGGCAGATGTTTGTTATTTGGGTGGACGATTTAGTGTTATTACATGAAAACCCTAATTGATTTTTAGGGATGGAGAGTATGGAAGGAATGAATGAATGAATGGGGAAGAAGCAAGTGACGTTCGAACACATTTTTTTTTTTTAATTGTTAAAAAGTTCGGCCAATGATTTGTGGACAGATGTCAAGTTGTGAGGCATTAGAAGAATAAGGGGTGGGAAATATGTATTAGTAGACACGTGGCATATGTATATGTATTATTATAAGGGGAGTTGATCCGTACACCACTTGTTTTTTGCCATACACCACTAAACTACAATCTTTGACTATTTTACCCTTTCTAACTCAAGGCCCTTTTCCCTAAATTAATTATGAGAAAGGGTAAAATGGTCCAAAATTAAATTTTGGTGGTGTATGACAAAAAGTAATTGGTGTACGTATCAGCTCCCTATTATAAGTTATAGAATAGATAGATAGATAGATAGATATATAGATAGATTATAGATTATAGATAGATAGATATATTTGTAATTTGTATTGAAATCGATTTACTAATTATATTTTCATAAATATCATAGATTATAAATTGAAAGAAATTCACTTCTCGGTTAGTTTCTTTAAAAGTTATCAACTTGTGTTGACATTTACCCATTTATACTAATATACATGGGAATTAATCTTTTATAGCTTTTTGTTGTAGGTTTATAGTTCCACAACTTTTGAGTCGTGAGAACTATAGCTATCCTAATATATTTATTGTTTGTTATATTTAAGTAAAGAAATGAGTTTGTACTCACAAGACCTCGAGTTTTATAAAAAGAAGTATTTTTGGATGTTCGTTTTGTAATCGTGCAAAGTTCGCGGCAAAGCGAGGGTCACCTATATAGTTGTATTACTATATATCATGACATGTACGAGACCAAGGAAACACAATAACTTTCAATTATATACTCCTATAAGTTATCTGGTAGGTCATGATTCTACGAGTCTTACACTCTTACTCATAAAAATTTTCTAACTCTCAATAAATGTTAACACTACTAAAATGTCTTTGGCCGAGCGGTATCGATATAACTCATAAACCTTCAAGTTGTGATTTCGAGAATTGTGGTGAACTGATACCACCTATATTATACATGTTTTATGAATTATTTTTAGGCAGTATCTTGTTATTTTAAGCTAAATATTTTCCAATTTCTGTAAAGTTCTGACGTTTCATGTATAAGGAACAAATTATAAGCGCTTCTAGGTGAATTGATGAAGTTTAGTGCTCGATTGTCAAAAGTCGGAGTTTAGAGGATGAAATGCAAAAAGTCTAAAAGTTGATGACCAGGTGGAAAAACTGTCAGCTGTATCCTCTAGTTGCCGGCCGAATCAAAGAAATCAAGAGTTTGAAGTTTGTAAGAAGAGCCGCCAACTGTTGATTTAGACGCTGGTCGGAAAACAATTTTAGAAAGAGCAGACGTCTATTTGTCTAGCTGTCGGCCAATTTATAAATAGATGAAAACCAGATTTTAAGAGGAGCTGACGGCTGTGATGCCTAGCCGCTGGCTATATGTTCAAAGCTGAAGAAGGTTCTAAAGTATGAAGAATAGCAGTCGTCTGTGGTGGTTAGCCTCCGGCTAAATATGACGGTAGAAGAGAGCAAATGCCGGCCGTGAAGGCTATCTAGCGACCGAATGTCATATCCGGATTTTCAGGTTTTTCGACTATAAATACGAGGCAGATTTGTATAGTTTGTAACAATTTTTTCTTTTAATTTTTAGTACGGATTTTCTCGCCTTTCAAGTTGATTATCTTTACAAGTTCTTAGGTTTATTAGTTTATTTTTAGAGTATTATTTTCTTACCTTTCAAGTTAATTATCTTTACAAGTTCTTAGGCTTAGTTTATTTATACTTTTCTTAATTCAAGATATTCTTTATTTACATTTCAATGTCTTCTTTAAATTATGTTACTTATATTTACTATATTGTATTCATTAATCCAATTATGAGCTACCTAATTTAATGTTCACCTGGTATAACATAACATGGACTTAAATTAGAATTAAATTAATTTAAGACTTTAAATGCTTGTACGGTGTAAATAAGACTACGTTTATTATTTTTCTTATTTATTTACGAAGTATTTTCTTTTATTTTCAAAGTTTAACTAGCTTAAGACCTGCGAATTCGCGGGTTTCAACAATAAAATTTTCAAAAATAATAAATCATGTATTAGCTCATGACGTATTTCGACACAAAAAATGTATAATAAACAAATGAAGGCAAAAATGTTGGTAAACAAAATATGAGATACTCCCTCCGTCCCACTATAAGTGTCCACTTACTTTTTGCACACAGTTTTAGGAAATCTCACTAACTCCATTCTCCACCAATAAGAAATCATCTCTCTCCAGAATAACCCATTTTGATTGGTTGAAAAAGCAAGTGGACACTTGAAATGGGACATCCCAAAATAGAAATGTGGACACTTAAGATGGGATGGAGGGAGTATAAATTAAGTATAATACAAACATTAACAATAAATAGTCATTTACTGTAACACTGAAGCATTTTTTAGTTCCTCTTTCAATATCCTTCGCATAAAACTTTTTTAACGCAATTTATCAGCCTACATAACAAATATAACAAAGTTTAGTATTTGACTATTTCATTACAATCGATCATATTATCTATAAAAAGTCTACTTATTGGTTTACCTGTTCCATTAAGTATATAAAAATTGTAACTTTTCAAACTTGACATGTGCCTTGTAAAGTTTGTCGCAGCACACTCATTCCCTTTACTGACAAAATCATGTCCGGATAAAGTAGATATAGTTTTTTGCAAAGTGTCTAACTATTAAGACCCGCAAAAATTTCTTTTCGATAATAAAAATAAAAAATAGAAATATAGAAATATAATACATTACATATGAGCACAGAAATGTAATCGACAAAAAATGTATATAAGAAACAAATAAATGCAGCATTTGTAGTTCAAGAAAATTATAGTAATAAAGTAGAGTAACTGTTATAAGAAGATAAAATTTCAATCTTTAAGTGACCATTCTTAAAAGGTATGTTTTCAAAAAACCTGTTTCCAGTGTCCATTCACATGTTGATGGTAGGTTTCAAAATACTTTGTGATCGTGTCAAATTTGGTACCTGAAACGTGATAAAAATAACAGATTAATATCGTTGTTGAAATATTTGATCCACGCTCGATATACAACCATGAGTATTGCTATCAAAGATGTAACTTACCTATATATATACATCATCCTTTGCTCCACAGATATTATGTTTCCCTGAAATCAACCTGATCCAGTTTAACGCACACAATTAACGACTTATTTTGAAAACTATTTTTCACTCATTGCCTGCTTCATGTTTACACCTTCAGGTTAGGGCAGGGCCCATAAGGAGTTTTAAGCCTTAAATTACAAATGAAATAACAACCAGGGATGCGATATGATGCTCATGAGGCACTTTATTTGTAGATAAACAAATTAACTATACCTTTCAAGCTTTGGCTTTGTCAAAACCAAAAGTTGTCACAATACTATCCGATCCATGTAGTTAATTGATGTCCCAATTCCGTCAACACCGATACCTGCATAATTAATCAGAATTGAAATACATTTAGTAGAACTTTATCATGATATTTCCAAAGTCGAATAACACATGCTAATAATTCAATTAAACATAAACAAACATATGCATAACACATTGGAATACCAAATTTACTTCCAAAATGCACACAGTAAACTTTCAGTTACCAAAGGAAAAGGAAACAACGGAGGGATCCGAATCAGACCTAAATGGGAATGACATGAAAAGTCTTTTTCAAAACCTAGCATTAAGGGTGTTACGACGATATATGAGAGGAATGGAGAAAAATACCAATTGGTTAGCACTAATCACAGTGTTAGTAACCGTGTTACCAATGTCTAGCATGTATACCAATGTCTTGATGGCAAGCGTAAATTGAAGTCTTTGGCCCGCCCATTTAGACACATATAGTCCTCTTCAAGTACACCCAAATGCATATGATGGAGGATAGAGCATCACCTAAAGTACAAGAATTCTTTAATATCTTGGTCGCAAGTAATTACCTAATATGCAGCTCCATTATGCGGTCTAACTTTTTCGTCCTCATTTTTCACAATTTTAGCTAATTGTATTTCATCACTACAAAATAAAACAAAAAAAATACAGTTTCATTTACCAATGTAGATTAGCATGTACAGTCAATGATAGTATTCATGGAAGACAATTATTTTTGGGATGTGCAGTGCGGTTATCTACATTGGCAGACTCGACAACAAATTCTGTTTCCATTTGTTCATAACTTTGACTTCCTAAGTAAATAAACCCTGAATTGATGTCGTCGTCACTATCTTCAACATTAAATAGTTCAACATCTCTACCCCATATATTCTTATTACAAATCCCAGTATCTGAGGTAGATCCTTTTTCAACATCTCTACCTCATAAGATCATCAAGAACCTGTTCTCACCCACTTGTTGAATCCTTTTGAATCCTTTTTCAGTAACAACAAAAAACAATTGAAATTTCATTTGAATCATGTTTGATGAACATAGAAATTCATATGAGTAGCAATTCATATTACGTCTATATGTTGATGTATAGATTAAGATTAAAATTAAAAGCTTGAAAATCAACAAACAACCCTAAATGTACTTAAAAAGAAACTAACTGTAGAGGAATCGCTGTTATACTAACCCCAAATTACAGTTATATATACACATGTATCGATGTACAATAAGAACCCTAAATAAAAAAATTAATAAAAAAATATTTGAACAACTAACCTTTGTTTCCCAAAGTAATGATGATGATACAAGAACGATCGACCCGCTAACCTTGTATAGTACTGATTGATAGGTTTGATTTATGAAGAACGTGCTTGTAGAAGGAAGCTATTTTTGAGAAGTTGCCTTAACCTGATGATAGAGTAGCGTTTTTTGATCGGTTGCCCTAGGTTAGTTTCGTACGATGTATGTGTTTATGCGAGGAGTATACCTTCCGTGTAAATTAGTAGGGGTATTAATGGAATATAGTGATTATGGATGAGTTATAAGCTTAGAATTAGATCCAATGGTGTGCAAATAAGGGTAGTTTTTGTCAAATTTACAATCTAGCAGTTTAGATTAAGTTTTCTGATTTTAATGTATCTTCACTAAGACTTTCTTATAATGTATAGTAATAGAGTATAGATATAGTCTCCCTGCACAATTTTTTTCTCAATAGCATCACATCAAATGGCTTTAAAAATACTAACCATCACCTCTTGAAACCTTTCACCAGACAAAGAAACCTCTGCAAAAAAATCTTTATCACGAACGATTAGAGACCTTTACTGACAACACATAAATTAAATTATTGAGGCTATGGACTGGATTGTAGATGTTGACTTGTAATTAGCTGCACAAGATCCGACTGTATGTGAAGCATTAATGATTATTCTGAACCACAATACATGTGCTAAGCACAAGTGTCTATGCACGAGAAAACCCAATTTTGTCACCTATTAGAAAACTATAGTTCAAAACTATAATGATCATCCCGAATCACTATTATTATTATGTAGATACAAGTGCCTAAGACTGAATCAAAATGATAACTTATTTGAAAACTATAGCTGTTGAAATAGAAGTTATTCTGTAAATCCAGGATGACCCGATCCACTTTGACATGTAACAAAAAAGCACTCATTTTCTCTACAACTCATTCTTAGACACTACCAACCTATTGACCCACCCATTTTGACATCTATAGTGCATTTGATAATACAAAATTATCTACTTATTTAGATTGTAATAGAAAATTGAACGTACTCATTATTAAATCTTTGGCACTACACAAGCGCCTAAGCCTGGGTTCCCTGAAAGTGACAACAATTTTTTCCAGAGGCATGGACTCTATAACGGTGTAAGGTGATGTATTGTATAGAAATCAGATCAGATGTAAGTCAACATACGTATCAATCTCTTTGGGCTTAATATCCAAATATAGCATGCTACATTGATTAGAATGGTTTCTAAACAATCAGTTTCTAACTTCTAGCATCCATCTCATCAAATTGTTTTGATCATAAAATTAAGATATTTATAGTCATATACACTTCTCAAAACTAATTATTATAAACATCTTCTTAATTTTGCAAGTCCGCAAGTTTTTTACCTGAGATAAAAAATCATCGAAAATCATCAGTTTGGCCTTGGAAACTAACAGAAAGTTTAGTATACGGCCTGCAAAAAAAGAGACAATAGCCTATATTAGAGCCTTAAAAAGTTCATCCAATTTAACCAGAAACAAAATTATTATTAGACATTCATATTAAAGATGGACAGGTGGCAATTTAATCCAGTTTTGTCTGAAAAAGGGTCAATGTTGGTTGTATTTTTATACCTTGTCAAATGTAGAAAAAAGTAGCTAAAAATTGAACTGTTCGAGTTGGGTTAAATAAGACGAAAGTGCGCACAAGGTGACTTACATTGTCCTGAATCGTTATAATGATTACTTGGTTTGCACATTACCAAACTCATCCGTTTTGCCATCTCTACCCTTTCTGTTATCATTGTGACAATTTAAGCAACTAATAATGGTTATTAGAAACACAAAAGAGCCACAATAATTAGGCTAACAGTTAGAATACTAATACATACAGATTATGTAAACTAAAATTGCAATCACAACAAACATTTACCAATTTAAGGCTGATTTCAACAACACAGTTTCTGGTAACCACCTTCTCTCCTGTTAATTTACAAAATTAAACACAACCCAAAACACAATTTAGTATTGACCATAGTTAAAACATTATGTCCCCTGCAATAATTAAAAACCTAATCGGAAAGTAATCACGCATCCATTTAATATTATCAATGCAGATGCAGATAACTATCTGACACATATTAAAACCCTAATTATTGAAATAAAATAAAAAAGAAAGAATATATCGTTTATTAGCGATGGTACCTCGAGCACCATGAGTGATTTATGCTACAACAATGATCTATCAACGTAATATACCTGCTAACCTTCTTAGATACTGATTATTGAGATTGATTAATGAAGATGTTTCTTGGAGAAGGAAACGACTTTAGAGAGGTAGCCCTAATGTGTGTTCAACCGGATGATGCGAACAGATGATGTTAAGCAGCGCGTGTGGATTTGTTGATCGATTGTAATCAAACATCCTCTACGGTTAACTTTGCGAAAATGGGGTTCCTGGAACGATTAGAGTTCCTGAAAATGGGATGTATGCGAGTAATAGCGTGACCCCCTATTATGATGTTTTACTCCCGTATTTTCAATCCTTAATTAAAGGGTATTATGGGCAGTTTTGTGATATAACTGATAATTATAAGGTTATAGGTAGATGTAAGGGTTGCTAAGGAAGAGCATTTGAGGTCATTTTTTTAATCTAAGGGTTCAGATTCAATAATGCTAAAAAAATATATTTCAATTTTTCTTTTCTTTTAATGTATAGTATAGATAGATAGAAGTATAGATAGATAGATAGATATAGATATAGATATAGATATAGATAGATATAGATATAGATATAGATATAGATATAGATAGATAGATAGATGTTTATAATCACGCAGACTTATCTGAGTGGCCACCGAGTTGCCAATGAAGCACACCACTCGGTTCAGTTCCTGACTATGCCAAATTGTTCAAAAAGGAAGTGCGACTAGAGTGTGCGCATAATGTGCAATTCACCCGGTACCAGGTCTCACGCTCGGGGGCTTGATTACCCGAGGTTTTACCTTCTATAGAGGAGTTAATGTGCTCGTTTATAGAAGGGTTTCCTTGCTTAAAAAAATTCATTTTTGTCTACAAGGTTGAGAGTGATTATATTTATATGTGTGGCTAAAAGATAAGATTAATGAGTCTAGTTAATTCAGCTAAATTACATTTATCTATAAACATATAAAAGTTGACTCCTAATTTCATTAATTAGGTTATTACCCATTTTCTTGACTAAGGTTAGTTTGTTAACCATCCATATTAAACCATGTTTTTTATTGTAAATATAAAAAAAAATCAACGAAAAAAAATAAACCGCCCACACAAAGGCGTATTTTATTTATAGTTCATTTTTTATTTGTAATATTTACATAAGTTTTAGGGATCAATTATTTATTGTACACCAAAAAAAGGAAAAAAAAAATGTATCTGTAATCCTATAAAAACACTTCGGACCAAACAACCCGTTTCTTTTTCCATCTCCCTCATCTCCACCGCTTCTTCAGAACGACGGACATGCAACCTCCGGTATGCAACCGACGGTCGTTTAATCACACCTGGTCATCCTGCTCAGCATAAGATCTTTGATTCACCACCGTTGCCGTCGCATAAACCCCCATCGTTTGGAATTCATGGCGTTTCACTTGCACCTACACACGCAAACGGTTAGTTTCATTAATTTGGATCTTAAAACATTAACTTATGTTGCAATAGAATTCAATTGAGACTCAAATTATGTCACCATTTATTAATTGTGTTTAATTGTGTTAAATTGGGTGAGGCGAATGAACTGAAGGAGTTTCAACGATTGCAGCAACCATTCAATTTCAATTTAAATTCAATAGCGTTTAATCATGTTTGTAACTCCACGAATGAATTTAATTTACAGGTTTTTAGGCCCCTATATAATGTGGGAATGTGGTTTATGGTTATGCATAACTTCCCAAAAAACACCAAGTATTCCAATGGCCCAAACTTCGCAATCATCCAATTCAGTTGCAAACATGAGTTACGTGAACCTCAATCAACTTGAGGTTGGAAAGCTAGCTGTTGTCAAGGTAATGATATGCAGGATGTGGGATACCCACACACCATATGGCAAGTATTTGAGCTCAGATTTCATCGCATCTGATGAAAAGGTATACCATTAGCTTTTAATACTGTCATTATTTATCACACAAATCATTCAGTTATGTTGTTTCAAGATGTTTTTGTTATATCATTAATCCGTGATTAAAATAGTCAATGTTTTTGGTTGTTTATATCGTTTTGCTACTTATGTGTAACAATGCCATGTTGAACATGTTATCTAATTTATTTAATCTATGTTGAAACTTCATATTACTTATATTATTCTATCTGCTCATGATGTATACTATTATGTTTTTTGTTTGTAGATGATTTATTTAAATTGTACCACAGACTTAATACGCTGTCATTTTTAGGGGTTTTATCCGTTTAATCCATTGCCATTGCATCCTTATACATTCATACTGTACTATGTATAAACACATATTTATGTATATGCATACATTATATATGATGGTTATTTGTAGCTTTCCTTTTGAAGTAAATGTTTAAGCATCTGAAGATTAGTAGTGGTCCCTCTGAATGTATGTTGTGCATAACAATGCCATCTTGCACATGTTATTTAAGGTATTAAATTTACATAGAAACATTAGATTACTTATATTATTATATCTGTTGATTATGTTTGATACAAGCATGTTTAAGTATATGAATATTAGTAGAGGTCCCTCTGAATGTATGTTGCGCATAACAATGTCATGTTGACCATGTTATTTAAAGTATTAAATTTAAATAGAAACATTAGATTACTTATATTATTCTACCTGCTGATTATGTTTGCTCTTTTATGTCTTTTATCCATCCGGATTGCAACCGTATACATTGACATTGTACAAGTATCTACGGTAGGTATTTATTGAAATCCTTTTGGAGTCATTTGTTAAAAATTCACATAGGCCTGGAGTTTTTCTTTAACGATGCTTGACTATTTGAATAACGATGCTTTTGTCTACAAATGGATGTGTATGGAAGTTAGTTTAAAGTT
Source organism: Rutidosis leptorrhynchoides (assembly GCF_046630445.1). Classification (NCBI taxonomy): domain Eukaryota; kingdom Viridiplantae; phylum Streptophyta; class Magnoliopsida; order Asterales; family Asteraceae; genus Rutidosis; species Rutidosis leptorrhynchoides. Next base: position 106,326,886 of record NC_092338.1, on the reverse strand, counting down.
AATTAATGTTACAAAATTACGGACCTCCTTTTGAGGTTATTCATTTCACAGTTGCAGATGCGTACATTTTTCGCATAACATTGTTTAAACATCTAAATAGTAGCCGACGTGTCTCTGAAAGCATGTGTATGGGGATTGCTTTAATCTCATTTATTTTCGACTGCCAATTGTCTACATCTTTTGTATAATAGTGTCTCACAATGTGTCATTTACCGTGTACAACAGGGTAACGTGATCCAGCTAACCGCTAAGCATAACATCGCCCACCATTTCATCACCCGGCTGAAGGAGGGATCTGTCTACTTACTGAAGAACTTTGAAGTGGTGGCGAACCGAGACGAGTACCGTATCCTAAGGGCCAACAATGTCATCATCCAGTTGCAAGGTGCAACATACTTTGAAAGGCATACAATCGCTGCAACAGATGGTTTTATCCACCACCCGTTTGATTTCATTGAGATCGAAGACTTGGTCCTGACAGAGGGCAAGCACTTAGTTGGTATGATTTTAATTCTTCGTATCCACCGCTAAATATTCGTACACATAGTTTAGCCAACCTACTGACTGGTAAATGTATAATGCAGACGTGGTGGGCCGTGTTACGAACGTAGGTTCGGTGAAGCCACAGCGAAGCGGTTTTACAACACTGGAATTTGAACTTGCCAACGAAAGGTGGAATCTACATTTAACCTCGTATCTGGAATGTTTTCACCGCGCACCTGTATATTACTTACTATTTACACCTTTAAGCACATTTGTTTGCAGGGGCCATAAGATCCCCGTGACACTTTGGGGGAGCATGGGTCAAGCTCTGCTCGATAACCTACCTACATTACCGGTGTTGCGATGCATCATTCTAACATCGGTCTCGGTCCGAAAAAACTACTTTGGTAAGCCCCAAGCTCTTTAGATGCCTAAGTGTGAATGTTTGCGTAGCCACTAAGCAACCTGTTACTGGCTGACTTTACAGACGTTCTTGCACTTTCAAGCTCCTCAGCAACCATGATCATTGATGACAGGACGATACCCACCCTCCATGGCTTGATCGAGAAAATGAGGTACCACACTCTCTAATATAATACACAGACACTTATATCATGTATATCTGATTGCTAACAGATTATAAATGGCATGATTTTCGCAGTACAATTGACCTTCCTGAAGACGGCGAATGTCGTTCCCCAGTACGGCACTTCCCATTGCCAAAAGAAGGAACCCTGTCTGAGCTACTCGAACTGGTTCGAAAAGGGAAACACAACATTGTAAAGCCTGGTTCCTTTGTTCGATTATTTATAACACTCTCTATTATCAACTAACCAAAGTATCTAACCTACAATTACTGCCATTTACTCTAAAATATGCAGCTTGATGTTTTCAAACTTGAGGTAGAACTCGCCGGAATCCGGCTGCAAAATGGTTGGTACTATACTACGTGTAGCGTTTGCAAGTCCAAAAAGGGGACGACAAGAAGGAATAGGGGTTTTTACTGTGAGTCTTGCAAAGATAATGTGCCAGAGCCCATTACTCGGTATTTACTATGAACACACCTTATTAACAATGGTTCCCGCGCCCCGCATTACCCACGTTTCTCTACTTAACAACGGGCAGAATTGTATCTTACCCCTAACATTATAACTTGGTAGATTCAGGATCGAGTTTGATGTCAGAGATGTGACTGGTGAGACTGTAGTGGTTGTATTTGACGAATTGGGGGAGCAATTAATGAATACAACGGCACCAGCTCTCTTACTTGAGTTAGAAAAGGTTAGGGTACTCTTTTACAATGTGTCCACTTGCAAAGTACAATTGCCTAACTAACCTCTTCATATATGTATTTAGGCTACATGCAGAACTGTATTACCCAACGCGCTGGCCAACCTCATTCACACCAAGCAGGTACTATTGTTGAAGGCACACTCATACTACAACCACGGTATATTTGAAAGCTTCAATTGCATAAAAGTCTACACAGACGAGGTCGTTCCCGAGACTTCACCACCCCCACAGGCAGACGAACCACTTGCACCAACAATCACTTCAAATCCCGCCAAAGAAATCACCGTGTCAGGCTCCACAACAGTAGGCAAAAAGAGAAACATTGTTGTTCCGACTCCGAGTAAAGATTTAGAACGCACAAACTGGCGCAAGTAAGCTCTTAACTACTTTAACTTAGTATGTAAATCCACGACCGTTGCCAACGTTATCCTACTTATTGCCTGCAACATTTTCAAATATTATAGGTTCATTGTAACGAGTGACTCAGAAGAGGAAAGTGAGAAAGCAGGTGAAGAGAAGAGCGATACAGCTGAGGCATCTGATCCATAGGATGTTTTCTAGACTTAAAGATAAATAACTCAGACTATTTAATTATAGTTATGCTGAGTTATATTTGTTGCCCAATATTAGGGCTTTTGTTTTTGAATAAGCATTCCCAAACAATTTGAATTTTGGTTTTTCCTTTTGGTTTTCGAAACTATCTGCAATAATATAGCCCCTGGTTTTGGGCTTATGGATGCATTTCTGTTCCAGCACATCCACTTATGTTTCTAAAATGTTTAATATTTATTGTTTTACACATGTTGGTAATTTTATATCTACTGAATCAGTTTGATGTTTATACTTGCTACTTTATGTTGAAACTGTGGGTTTGGTAGACATCATCTATTGTTAGTCTGTTGTAAAAATTTCCTTGCAGGTAAATATCACTTTCTCTCTTTGCTTGCACACTATTTGGTCCTCATTTGTTATTTATCCTGCTGCTGATGTATCAACGTTTACTAATTTTGATGCTTGCTTTATATGTATTATTAGGCACCGTTAGCACGTGATTTTTGCGGCTTTGTTACTCCTGTGAGGAAATTCACGGCTTACAGGCGCCTGATAGCAGGGATGCAAATTATGCAGTTGGTGGAGAATATATATTATGTCATGAGATGGAAAGGGTAAAAAAACAATGAATCATTGTTAGAGTTATTGTGTATGTAGCCTGCTTTTTCCTCTATTTGTATAAGTTCCATTTCACGAGAATATTAAATACTAATCTATTTATAGATGGTGATGCTGATGTCGAGCAAATTTTATTAACAGTTATATTTTTTAAATTTTTTTAAATTTTGGAGATCATTGAATTACATTATCTAGCGTAACTATATTGGTTGTTCGATTTACATTTGTCATTATATTTTTCTGATTGGTGCCGAATGTTTTTGTCTTATTCCCCAAGTGCTCATAAAACATTAAATTTATTTCTTCAGTTAAAAGTTATGTCTGCCCAGTGGTGTGGAACGTAACATTTCATATGTGTGTATCAGGTTGTAGAAATAAGATGCAATGAAACAAAGGCGATAAGGAGTAAATCAGATTCATACGGTGAATGTTAGGCAGCCGATTATATCTAGATCACCCACAAGGTACTACTAAAAGTTACACGTCCAGAATTGTACATGATCTGTTGAGTTGGTGAACATATCGCTCTAAAACCTTTTAACGAGTTCCAATACAGTATGGCCAACCTATGACTACATTCCTTTTGTCACTAAAACTTAACAATGATATTGTGTGACACAAATATGGCAATTTTAACCCACTTACCTATGTTTCAACCAAGCTGACAACTTTAACCTTAATTACATATAAAGTAGAGACTAATAACACATATTTCAGAGTCATCCAACACACAGCTTTTCCTAAACATTCCTGTCTATATGTGTAACCGTGTATGTTTGTATGTATGTATATATATACATACATATGTATATGTATACGTATATATACATATATACATGTGTCTGTATGGATATGCACAGATATAAGTATATGTATACATATATATATGTGTATGTATGTATGCATTTATACAGATATATGTATGTATGTATGTATGTATGTATGTATGTATGTATATATATATATATATATATATATATATATATATATATATATATATATATATATATATGTATATATATGTATATGTATATGAATCAATCTATGTTTGTATATATATTAACTATCTATATTAATTATGCAGGCTTTTGAACTTCCACTTATGCACCCTTTCCTCTACCACTCACACAAGTTATGTGCCACTATAAATGTAGTTCATGCAAGTTGTATCTCCTCACCTTGCAATGTCTACAACTGAAAAAGCCACCACTTCTACGAATATCTACCCAGGTATGACCATCATTCTCAAGTGTTAAACATATTTACTAACATTCCATGGTTTTAACATTTCTTTCCTTAAATTTCAAAAGGGTTGAGCAGCATACGCATGTCACAATTCCTAAATGGCCCTATATCAATATACTCATCAACGATACTCACACGTTACGGGAAACGACAAACGTACCATGGCCTCATGATAAATGACACGTGCACCAACAGCTCAGGTTCACCTTTATTCCTACCGCCATATTATAATTGTAGATTTAACATGCGACATATTTACTTTGGGAACACACTATTGAACAGGAACAACTCTCAATATAGAGCTGCCCGGTTTGACAAACATGCTAGGGCATTCAATCACGATACATTTAAGACATTCAACAACCAATACTTGCACACACCAGTTTGTCGGCCTCAGAGTCATTGGTCTAGGTTCTCCAATATCATTCGGTAACTACATCCTACGAGCTCCCTGTCCTACCAAATAGATTAATAACGTAGCTGTCCGCGTTTTTGCATTAACATTACATTTCGCTAATCAACCAGACTAACAATGAAATTATCTCCACAGGTGGCACCCCTGCACGGGTACATTGCCATGAGGCGCCCGGCTCAAAAAGTAAGCAGGTTATTAAATAATGTACGTTTGATGCACACTATCACACGGTTTTAACACACATTTTAACTATTGCAGACCCGATACGGCCCAACTCAGATCGTAGCAAAAAGGCCATCTAAAGGCGCGCAACCAACTCTTCAGGTAACGACTCCCGCCATCCACTGTTGAATAACCGCTATTTATTTAGGATTGCGATTACAGTGAAGATTTTTCATTGTCATGTTGGCCAACCTTTTAAAAAAAATTACTTATGTTCAGAAATTATTTATGTCATAGTAAGAGTGAACTGTTTTGATTTGGCCAGGTATCAACGTTGAATATCATAATCAAGGACCTCCTACATTCAAGTGCCCTACTTGCAATGCAACTATGTGGTATGATGAGAGGAACAATAAACCAAAACACACCAAAAATCCTACCTTCTCTATTTGCTGCCAAAATGGAAAAATACTACTGCCAAAACTCAAACCACCACCCCCGCTCTTGAGGACATTACTTGATTATACCGACACATCAACAGTAAGATTTCGAGAGCAGATAAGGGTCTATAATAGCATGTTCTCATTCACATCTTTCGGAGCACGGATTGACCACACCATAAACCGGGGCCACGCCCCATACACATTTAGAATAAGCGATCAAACATATCATAAGATTGGTTCACTTTTACCAGAGGATGGCGTCTCACCGAGGTATGCACAGCTATACTTTTATGACACACAAAATGAGGCTGCAAACCGCATGTCGGCTTTCTTAGGCAGTGATTCAAGAGAGACGATATACGAAACCTTAACTAACAACTTGATTGCAATGCTCGATCAATTTAGTGCAGTCGCACAGGCATTTCGTATGGCACGAGATTGGGCCAGTAACAATAGATCGGCCGACTACGCACTCCGATTGATTGCAAAAATATTGAACTCCCGCCAGTATAACGCACCGAACGTTGGTGAGGTGGCAGCTCTTATCACTAGCGACTTTGGCCACTGTGATTCATCGCGTGATATTATTGTACAACAATGTAATTGCGTACCCCAGAGAATCTCCGAGCTTCATCAATTATATATGGCGTTACAGTACCCACTACTCTTTCCATATGGTGAAATCGGGTATCATGAAAACATACCCTACCATTGTAACAGTGGAAGAAGGAAAACTACGCGTGGTTACATCACCATGCGAGAATTTTACTGCTACAGAATTCAGCAACGGGAAAACGAAGGTACAACTCTCCTAAGGGGTGGACGGTTATTCCAACAGTATTTGGTTGATGCTTATACAGCAGTCGAAGAACAACGTCTAAAGTATCTCAGAAATCACCAAAGCGAGCTGCGTACCGATCTATACAACAACGTATGTGATGCTGTAACAAGGGGCAACACCAAAGCCGCTTCGATTGGAAAACGAATTATTTTACCATCGTCACATACAGGTAGTCCACGCTACATGCTTCAAAATTACCAAGATGCTATGGCTTTGTGTCGCGAATTCGATAACCCAGACTTATTCATCACCTTCACTTCTAACCCAAAATGACCTGAAATAGAAGGTATGCTATGCTTTATCGAGGGCCAGCGAGCGCCGGACCGTCCTGAAATTGTAGCCAGAATTTTCAAATAGAAACTGGACAACCTCATGAATGATATAATGAAAGGCAACATCTTCGGTACATGCGAAGCAGGTATTATACACACTTCATTCCCAAATTTTAACACCAACCTGTGTATAACTGATTTGCAGGTTAGGCAGACCCTACAACTTCTTTAGCTATTTACCTATGGTACTGGAGCACTTAGCCGATTTTTCCTACCATGCTATAAGCACACACGTGTAAACTGCCTACATCATGATCAAATTTATTTTATCGTATAATATAATTTTCCCTGACGTATATGAGATGTTATTTATGCTCAACACCCGTGACTTCCCTGCTCGCATGTCTATATATTATGTGTATTTGTCAAAATGCCAGTTATTACATAAAACTTGAAAGATACTTATTAGTTTAAAAATTATTTAAATACCTGCACATGGATGTAATTTAGGTTAATGACTCGTGATTTGTCTACTCGCAGGTCTATATATTATGTGTATTTGCCAACATGCCAGTTATTACATAATACCTGAATGATACTAATTAGTTTAAAAATTAGTTCAATACCTGCACATGTATAAGGCAGCCCATGACTTCTAACATTGGAGATAAATAATCTCTAAAATCAGTGTCCGATGATGAAGAATTATGTGATATTAATAATGAGCTCATGGTTAGTAGGTTTATAACTTTCATTTGCTTAGTTTTTTCCCCACCATTCATTTTGATACTAAAGTCTCATATCATTAACCACATGCACTAACTCTTTGACATGTATGTATGTTAACAGTCCAGATTACACCTACTTCCACTATCAAGCAAGAAAATAAGAAATTTTTAAAGACAATAATAGACATTGCAGGTTATCAAATGTTTCTAACTACATAAAAAATAGATACCCACAACGTGGCAACTGTCAAGCTTGCCTACAACATACTTGATTTAAATAATTATTTGTAAATTTAGAAAGATATGCCTACTGTAATATGGTTGTCCCAACTTTGTAATCACACGTACGCTACTATAATGACCCGTGAATTGTCCACTTGCAGGTATACATATTATTGAGTTCCAAAAACGTGGGTTGCCGCATGTCCATATCTTAATCTGGTTGACCCGCGCATACAAATGCAAGACGCCCGATGACATCAACGATCTCATATCAGCCGAAATTTCTAACGAGGTTCACGATCCCGAAGGATACAAGGTGGTCACCGAGTACATGTTACACGGCCCTTGCGGTCGTAAACACAAAGATGCCCCATGTATGATTGATAATCAATGTTCAAAGCATTTCCCTAAGCCATATTATGCCGAAACCACAATCGATGAGAACGGGTACGCTAACTACAGACGTCGCAACAACGGTGTCAATGTTACTAAAGGTAAAAGCACACTTGACAACAGCTATGTCGTTCCTTACAATAGATATTTGTTAATCAGATACAACGGGCATATAAATGTCGAGTGGTGTAAGCACGATTAAGTATCTATTCAAATACTTAAATAAAGGGCTGGACCGAGCTACAATCGTGATACAGGAAAACATACTACCCACACATAACTCATCAGACACTACGGAAAAAATTATTGACGTTGATGAAATCAAGAATTATTTGGATTGTCGTTATTTATCTCCGTGTGAGGCTGTTTGGAGATTATTTTCTTACGACATCCACTTCTCTAAGCCATCCGTGATTAAGCTATCATATCATCTACCAAACCAACAGTCACCCACTCTACATGATTTGCAACATCTTCCCGCACTGCTTCAAAGACCGAGCATCAAAGAAACCATGTTCACCCAATGGTTTGAACTTAATAAACAAGACCCGAAAGCACGTAACCTTACATACTCAAAGATCCCTAAAGAGTATGTCTAGAATAATGATGCAAAAGAATGGGCCCCCCGAAAGCTGAGACCCTCAATTGGTCGTATTGTCTATTCAAATCCAGCGTCAGGTGAGCGTTACTATCTAAGAATGTTATTAAATATTGTAAAGGGACCATGCTCATTTGAAGAACTCCGGACAGTTGACGGCACGGTACACCCCACATTCAAAGACGCTTGCTTCGCATATGGTTTACTACATGATGATCGGGAATGGATAGAAGCTATTTCTGAGGCAAAAATATGGGCTTCAGGTGCGTAACTTCGCGATTTATTTGTAACCATGTTACTCTTTTGGAACATAACTAACCCACTAGCACTATGGGAACAACACTGGGAAGATTTAGCCGACGACATTCTTCATAAAAAAAGGAAAATTTTCAACTTCCCAGATTTAACCCTAACAGATTCTCAAATTAAAAATTACTGTTTTGTAGAAATACAGGGAGTTTTGCATAAACACGGGAAGTCACTCTCGAATTTCCCGACTCTGCCACAGCCTGACCCGTCTCTGCTTACCCAACTGGACAATCGCTTGATCCGAGAAGAGTTAAATTACAACATCAAGGAAATGAAGACCTTGCATGACAACCTATTCAGGTCTCTTAACCCTGAACAACTCGCACTATATGAACGGCTATTCGAAGCTGTAACAAACAAGGAAGGCGGGCTGTATTTCTTATACAGGCCAGGCGGAACTGGGAAGACTTTTTTATACAATACTATTCTAACAAAGCTAAGATCTGAGAAAATGATTGTTCTAGCAGTTGCATCATCAGGTATTTTTCTTTTTTTAAAATTTTATCTAATTTTTTTTTACAAGTTACCCCAACATTATTTGTGACACTTTTTAAAAAAAAATCCTGGCTCACTATGTTTAAACCCACCATACAGCCTGTTTTATTATATCATATACTACTTTTCTTAAAAAAGTTTCCCCGGGCATTATTTGTAGGTCTTTTGTAAAAAAAATCAGGAACCAGTATGTCTAAAAACAGCTGAGCCACTCTTTTATTATATCATATTTTCATTCTATACACATCATACAAATAATACGTACACGTTTTGTTTAGGCTGCCTTAACAATACATAACAATGGAAAAATGCAGGGATCGCTTCGTTGTTACTACCCGGGGGACGGACTGCGCACAGCCGATTTGTCATCCCACTTGAGCTCATGGAAAATAGTACCTGCGGTATAAAACAAAAAACACATTTGGCTGCCCTAATGCACGAAGCAAGACTAATAATCTGGGATGAAGCTCCTATGACTCAAAGGTATGCCTTTGAAGCATTGGATAAAACTCTTAGAGATATCTTCGGTTCTAAAAACGAGGCAAATAGAACCAAGTTATTTGTGGTATGCCAATTTTGCTAGGTGGAGACTTTAGACAAATCCTCCCAGTCATTCCAAAAGGTAAAAGGCAAGAGGTAGTTAACGCATGCATCAATAGATCAGAATTGTGGAAATTCTGTCACCTACATACACTCTCACGCATTATGAGGGTCAACGAATACACTTTAGCGGGCCAAATAGATAGTCGAAAACGCGCATTCAATAAATGGGTTCTAGATGTGGGGGATGGTAACGTACCTGCATCATCTAAAGAAGGAGATGATGAACCATCATGGATAAAGATTCCCGAGGAATTCATCGTAAAAAACGGAATAAACCCAATTGAAACAATTGTTGATACCATATTCCCAGAATTCCATTTGAGGCAGGACAATGAAGACTATTTGCGAGAAAGGGCAATATTGACCCCCAGAAATGATGATGCAGATGCGATTAACAAGCACATGTTTAAGAAACTACAAGGTGAAACAATGACATTCAAAAGCTCGGACGAATAATGCAAAGGGTCCACCGACTGCATCGAACAGCAACAATCATATCCGGTGGAATATTTAAACAAGCTCGATTTTCCGGGTGTGCCTCCTCACAAATTAAAATTAAAAATAGGGCAACCAATAATGTTGTTACGGAATCTACACCCAAGTGGCGGGCTGTGTAATGGTACACGACTGATCATAACCGCATTTCAAAAGTTTGTCATCCAGGCTCGCATCATTACCGTATCACATATAGGTACAACAGTCATAATCCACAGAATTGTGCTAACTTCCGCCCAAACAAAGTGGCCATTTGTTATGCAACGCATTCAATTTCCTGTCAGATCGTGTTACGCTATGACGATTAACAAGAGCCAGGGCCAATCACTAAATTTGGTCGGCCTCTACCTCCCTAAACCAGTTTTTAGCCACGGTCAACTATATGTCACATTCTCACATGTCACATCACCAGATGGTCTAAAAATAGTCATGATCGATGAAAGCGATGAGCGATTGAAGGGCCACACAAGAAACGTTGTTTACAAAGAAACGTTCTTCAACCTCAACCAAACATTGTAATGGTAACTCTCAACCAACCATCTCTAACGCATATGTTTATTACATTATATATTCAATATAAAATGTAGACTGCCTGAATTATGTGTAGTCCACAAATCTAATTGCGATTTTCCATTCATGTTTTAGGCAGACCTGTTAAACACCCGGCGACATGCCGAGGTATTCTAGAAATGACATTCTTGGATGAGCAATTGAAGGTAAACTCAAACATTTCTACAACTTTTAAATCTTCTGCTGGGTTCATATTCAGACGATGTTTACAATTAAAAACAGGGTATCGAGACGTTAATTAGGGTAACCTGTTTGTCTTAGGGATTGAAAACACAGCCTATGAAACTCGAGTCAACATTGTCCATTCGTTATCGGGTTAGTTCAGTTGAGACACAACTGATAATGTGGGCTACTTTATTGTGCAATTACTATTTACCACCCTTTTTGGCCATTTAACTTAGTAACGTTCCCACAAAAAATTAAGCTGCATCGTTAGTATTGTGATAGATGTATATTTGAACACTTGGCCATCATCAAAAGGCCTAATATTGCTATTTTCAACCCGACATCACACAGCGTTCAGGCCTCTTACTAACTATTTACATATGCTTCAGGTTAAACTTTCAGCGTCATCACACAAGGACCAGAACACAGCTTTCGCTAAGACATGTTTGCAGCAACAAGTATTCTTTAATATAATTGATGGGTTAACCATTTTCGTCCCCAACTTTATCCATTACATTGTAACAATTCATGTATACTATAGTTGTAACATTCATAATTATGAGTGGTTTCCTTCAGTGATTTTGGTATTCAGAGCAGTACTATGCTACGCAATTTAGTATGCACTTGCATGTGAGTAAATACTGATATTTAGTGGTACTGCATCCACTACAAACATTACAATATACGGACCCATTTTTTCAGTACAGCCCTTTTTAAATGAACTAAATTGTCGTTACAACCACCACAAAACACACAAAACGTACACAAAACCAAACCATGTACGTGCAACGCACGGGCATTGTGTACTAGTATACTAGTATTTTTGACTTGTAAACCTAGTTAGTAGTAATATTATTATTTGCGAGCCAGCTGAGTAAGTAACATAGCGAAGAACGAACTCACTCGTATAGAGTTAATCTTATAAAATATTGTCTTCGTCCCAAAATAATTATTCTATTTTGACCTTTTAAATCTTTTTTCTTCAACTTTGACTTTATATTTTTTTTTGTATTATATAATATCGAATAAAAGTTATACCAAATGAAAAACACATTCGTAAAATCAATCTATTCATATAAATTTTATCAAATATTCTATAGCAAAAACAACAAATATTTAAAGTCAAAACTTAATAAAATAACTTTGAAAAGTCCAACAGGACAATTATTTTAGGACGGTGGGAGTATTTAAATGTTGGAAGTAATAACAACAATTGTATGAAAATAATTCTGAGTATTCAAAAGTCGTTGGCGGTTTGGATGTCACGAGCCTTCGGTCCCTAAATCTTGCTCTCATTTATAAATGGCGTTGGAGGTTGATAATGCTAAAAACAAACATATATTTCATAGCATTATTCCTCAAGAAAGACAAGCTTTTAGTTGCAATTGTTCTATTTACAAGTGATATTCGTTTAAATAATAAAAGGTGAAGACAAAAGACAGATTCGACGAATTGAAGACGCAAACGACCAAAAAGCTCAAAAGTACAAAAGACAATCAAAGAGGTTCCAATTATTGATAAGAAACGTCTCGAAATTACAAGAGTACAAGATTCAAAACGCAAAGTACAAGATATTAAATTGTACGCAAGGACGTTCGAAAATCCGGAACCGGGACATGAGTCAACTCTCAACGCTCGACGCAACGGACTAAAAAGTACAAGTTAACTATGTATATAAATATAATATAATATATAATTAATTATATTAATTATATATATATTATATTTATAAATAAATCGTCGGAAAGAAAGACTCCAAAGAATGTGAGCTGTATTTTCAATCTCCGCGACTCGCGGAGTTTGAAGGCCAAAAATGCCGCGAGTCGCGGAGCCCCAAATTTTGAAACTCCCTATAAAGCCAACCGAATTCTGAGCATTTTTAATCATCTTTTTCTTCTTCTCTCATAATACTACGTAAATATTTATATTTATATTTTAATTTTAATTTTAATTTTAATTATAATTCTAATAATAAGGGTATGTTAGCGAATATTGTAAGGGTGTAAGTCGAAATTCTGTCCGTGTAACGCTACGCTATTTTTAATCATTGTAAATTATGTTCAACCTTTTTATATTAATGTCTCGTAGCTAAGTTATTATTATGCTTATTTAAAACGAAGTAATCATGATGTTGGGCTAATTACTAAAATTGGGTAATTGGGCTTTGTACCATAATTGGGGTTTGGACAAAAGAACGACACTTGTGAAAATTAGACTATGGACTATTAATGGGCTTTATATTTGTTTAACTAAATGATAGTTTGTTAATGTTAATATAAAGATTTAAAATTGGGCGTCCCTATAAATTACCATATACACTCAATCGGACACGATGGGCGGGGTATTTTTATGTACGAATAATCGTTCATTTAACCGGACACGGGAATGGATTAATAGTCACTAGAATAATTAAAACAGGGGTGAAATTATGTACAAGGACACTTGGTATAATTGATAACAAAATATTAAAACCTTGGGTTACACTCAGTCGACATCCTGGTGTAATTATTAAACAAAGTATTAAAATCTTGTTACAGTTTAAGTCCCCAATTAGTGGAATATTTAACTTCGGGTATAAGGATAATTTGACGAGGATACTCGCACTTTATATTTATGACTGATGGACTGTTATGGACAAAAACCAGACGGACATATTAAATAATCCAGGACAAAGGACAATTAACCCATGGGCATAAAACTAAAATCAACACGTCAAACATCATGATTACGGAAGTTTAAATAAGCATAATTCTTTTATTTCATATTTAATTTCCTTTATTTTATATTTAATTGCACTTCTAATTATCGCATTTTTATTTATTGTTATTGTATTTAATTGCACTTTTAATTATCGTACTTTTTAATTATCGCAAGTTTATTTTATCGCACTTTTATTATTCGCAATTTCATTATCGTTATTTACTTTATGCTTTAATTTAAGTCTTGTATTTATTTTTAATATTTTACATTTGGTTTTAACTACGACTAAAGTTCTAAAATCGACAAACCGGTCATTAAACGGTAAAAACCCCCCTTTATATTAATAATATTACTTATATATATATTTGTATTTTTATAAAAGTAATATAGCGTTAAGCTTTGTTTAAAGATTTCCCTGTGGAACGAACCGGACTTACTAAAAACTACACTACTGTACGATTAGGTACACTGCCTATAAGTGTTGTAGCAAGGTTTAAGTATATCCATTCTCTAAATAAATAAATATCTTGTGTAAAATTGTATCGTATTTAATAGTATTTCCTGCTAAAATTAATAGCTATTTTATATACACCTCGCATAACATCAAGTATTTTTGGCGCCGCTGCCGGGGACCAATCTAGCTTAAAAGCCGGAAGCGCAACGCTAATAATAATAAAAAAAAAGATTTTTATTTTACTTTTATTAAAATTCGTTTTTATAAAAATACGTTTTAAATATTCGAAAATATAAAAAGAAAAATAAAAATTTATATATTTTTAAGAGTTTGTTAAAAGTTTTATAAGTTTCTTTATTTTTATTTTAGTTTATAAAGATATAAAGTTTTATTTAAATATCTTTTATTTATTTAAAAACAGAAAATTAAAAAAAAAAAAACGCGTCGAATTTTAAAGCTGTCAGTTGAATTTTTGAACCCCGCGACTCGCGGAGGTTTACAGCTTCAAATACCGCAACTCGCGGAGTAAACCTGACACGCTGACAGAAACCCTAATTCAGTATTAATTACGAGTAATTATTAATAATTATTATTTTAAACCCTAATTAATTATTATTATTATAATTAGTTTTACTTTTTATTTAATTTGTTTTATTTAGTTAAATTAGTTTAATTAAATTGTAAAATTAATAGTTTTATTAAATAAATAATATAAAAAATAATATTTTTATAAAAATTGTACTTTTTACAACTTTTTGTATATTTTTATATTTTGTCCCTTTTCAATCGTTTTAGCGTAATATTTGTATTTTTAGCTCATATTTAGTTTTAAACTTAGTTTTTGCCATAGTTATTTTTACTTCTAGATTTTTAGGCTTTGCCGTAGAATTCCTTAAGTGCTTTTTATTTAGACTAAGATTTAGGTGCTTTAGAATTTTGCGACGCCTTTTTAAGTTTTAGTTTCTTTTTTTTATTTCCATTTGGGATATAGTTTTTCCTGTAAGCTTTAATATTTTTAGACACCTTTTACTATGTACCAATTATCATTCCAATTAGTTATCTCAATTTGCGATTATAATTTTAAGTTAGTTGTAGTAATAAGGTTAGGTTAGTCAAGTATTTTTAAGTTTTATAAGTTTCTTTTATTTTTCCGTCACCTTTTATTTTTCAACCATTTTTCTTTTTCGACCTTTTCCGACGAACTCTTTTTCTTTCTTATTTCTCGCTATTCTAGTTTTAGGACATAGATTTTTATTCTACTTCTTATCTAAATTTTCTTAAAATTACGAAAATTTATTTTAAGTGGTTAAATTGATAGACATCAAAATTTTCTGGTTCGTAGTAATAGTTGGATTTGTACGTGGACCGGGTTATTGGAGCCAAACAGTCCTCAATTATATTGAGACCAAACGAATCCTGCCCCTCTGCTGCATCTTTTGGCTATTCGAAACGTGGGCAAAATCAGAAAAGTCTATTGATTGGATAACTTATTATAATTTTTCTTTCCTTTTAAAAACTAATAGGATATATTCAGTGAATGCACCGAGCAAGACGTTCACCACCTTTTGTACGTTCACCACCTGTAACTAGATCAAGACATTTAGCAAATATTACTGCCGTTGATTTTTCTTTAGAATCGTCATCCAGTCGACCAAGTACTTCAGTTCAAATTTCCGATAATCCATTTTTTGAACCCAACCTCACAATTGAGAATCTGGAGAATATTCAGGAACGATTCGTAGATCCTGAACCACTAAACTTTCCTCCGGAACCACCAATCATTCAAATAGAGATTGTTGAGGAACGAACCATTAAATCAGAATCATCTAGTGATACCGATTCAACAAATTCAATTATGGAGAATCTGGAACCTTTAAGTATGGAAGACCGAATGAGAGCTAAACGCACTGGCCAAGGTCACGCAATTACTCATCCAGACATTAATGCGCCAGATTATGAAATCAAAGGACAAATTCTACACATGGTGACTAATCAATGCCAATTTAGTGGTGCGCCGAAGGAAGATCCAAATGAACATTTACGTACCTTTAATAGGATCTGCACACTATTTAAAATCCGAGAAGTGGAGGATGAACAGATATATCTCATGTTATTTCCCTGGACTTTAAAGGGAGAAGCCAAAGATTGGTTGGAATCGTTACCTGAAGGGGCGATTGATACATGGGACGTTTTAGTTGAAAATTTTCTTAAACAATTTTTTCCGGCATCTAAAGCCGTAAGACTTCAAGCAGAAATTGTTACGTTCACACAGAAACCGAATGAAACTCTATATGAGGCGTGGACAAGATATGGAAAGTTGTTAAGAGGATGTCCGCAACATGGTTTAGATACCTGTCAAATAGTACAAATATTCTACCAAGGATGCGACATCACTTCAAGGAAAGACATAGATATAGCAGCTGGTGGTTCTATTATGAAGAAAACCGAAACTGATGCTTACAAAATTATTGATAACACTGCTTCCCACTCACATGAGTGGCACTAAGAAAAAGATATCGTTAGATCATCTAAAGCAGCTAGAGCCGATTCTAGCCATGACTTAGATTCCATTTCCGCAAAGATAGATGCTGTCGAGAGACGAATGGAAAAGATGACTAAAGATAATCACTCAATACAAATTAGTTGTGAGCAGTGTGGAGGACCACATTTGACAAAAGATTGTCTCAGTATTGAATTAACAATGGAACAAAGAGAGAATATTTCATACATAAACCAAAGGCCTGGAAATAATTATCAGAATAATTATCAACCGCCAAGATCGATTTACAATCAAAACCAGAATTATAACAGAAATATTCCATACAACAACCAACAAGGTCCTAGCAATCAACAAGTATCCAATAATATTTACAATCAGCAAAGACCTAATTTTCAAAACAAACCACCACAACAAACCGATGATAAAAAGCCGAATTTAGAAGATATGATGACGAAGCTAGTTGAAACTCAAACGCAGTTTTTCACATCTCAGAAACAAACTAATGAACAAAATGCTCAAGCATTTAGAAATCAACAAGCTTCTATTCAAAATCTGGAACAAGAAGTAAGTAACCTAGCAAGGTTAATAGGTGAAAGAAAACCGGGAAGTCTACCTAGTGATACAAATGCTAACCCCCGAAATGAAACAGCTAAAGCCATTACCACAAGAAGTGGTACAACACTTAAACCACCTGAAATACCTGTAACTTCTGATGAAACTATTCCTACTCCACAAGAACCACAACCTGATCAAGATAAGGAAAAAGAACCGGTAGTTGAAAAGGTTAATGAAGATAACACAGTTAAGGCTAAACCTTATGTTAAACCATACCAACCACCACTTCCTTACCCGAGTAAAATAAAGAAAGAGAAACTTGAAGCCGAGTAATCCAAATTTTTGGATATGTTTAAACAGATAAATGTAAATCTTCCTTTCATTGATGTGATTTCAGGAATGCCTAGATATGCTAAATTCTTGAAAGATCTAATTTCAAATAGAAAGAAAATGGAAGAACTCTCGGCTGTTACTATGAATGCTAATTGTTCAGCAGTACTGTTGAATAAAATACCAGAAAAACTATCTGATCCAGGAAGTTTCACAATTCCATATTTTCTGGGTAGTCTTAGTTCAATAGAAGCATTGGCAGACTTAGGTGCTAGTATAAATCTAATGCCATATTCACTATACGCTAAACTAGACCTTGGAGAATTGAAACCAACCAGAATAAGCATACAACTAGCCGATAGATCAATAAAATATCCTAGAGGGATAATGGAGAACATGCTAGTTAAAGTTGGTACTTTAGTATTTTCAGTAGATTTTGTTGTTTTGGACATGGAAGAAGATTCTCAAGTTCCTCTCATATTAGGAAGACCATTCTTAAACACGGCTAAAGCAATGATAGACGTGTTCGGTAAGAAACTGACCCTAAGTATAGAGGATGAGAGTGTTACCTTTTCAGTTGATAGAGCAATGCAACAACCACAATCTGCAGATGATACATGTTATTATATTCAAACTATAGATGCACATGCAGAATTATTAGAAGAATTTACAGAATTACAAGGAACAGGAGAATGTTCTTTAGGAGAAGGTAATGAACCAATTGATGAAGCTGAAATGTTAGCTACACTTATAGCTAATGGATATGAACCAACAACAGAAGAAATTCAAATGCTAAAAGAAGAAGACAGATATCGATACAAATCATCGATAGAAGAACCTCCGAAATTAGAGTTAAAGCCACTTCCAAACCATTTGGAATACGCTTATTTACATGGTGAATCTGAATTACCTGTAATAATATCGTCTTCTCTTACTGAAAATGAGAAATCACAACTCATTTCTGTGTTGAAAGCTCATAAACCAGCCATTGCATGGAAGATTCATGATATTAAAGGAATAAGTCCTTCGTATTGCGCACATAAAATCCTTATGGAAGAAGGTCATAAAACGTATGTGCAACGCTAACGAAGACTAAATCCTAATATGCAAGATGTAGTAAAAAAAGAGATTATTAAACTGCTAGATGCAGGTTTAATTTATCCAATTTCTGATAGTCCATGGGTAAGCCCAGTTCAATGCGTGCCTAAGAAGGGTGGCATGACTGTCATTACAAATGAGAAAAATGAGCTTATTCCTACTAGGACTGTAACAGGATGGCGTGTATGTATTGATTATAGAAAATTAAATGACGCCACCAGAAAAGATCACTTTCCCTTACCTTTCATAGATCAAATGTTGGAAAGATTAGCCGGAAATAGTTACTATTGTTTCCTAGATGGATTTTCCGGATATTTTCAAATTCCAATAGCACCCGAAGATCAAGAGAAAACCACATTCATGTGTCCTTATGGTACTTTTGCTTACAAAAGCATGCCATTTGGACTTTGTAACGCCCCTGCAACCTTTCAAAGGTGCATGATGGCGATTTTTCACGACATGATAGAAGAATGCATGGAAGTTTTTATGGATGACTTTTTAGTCTTCGGTGATACATTTGAATCATGTCTAGTTAATCTGGAACGAATGCTAATTAGATGCGAACAATCAAATCTAGTACTTAATTGGGAGAAATGCCATTTCATGGTTAAAGAAGGCATCGTTCTTGGTCATAAAATTTCAAAAGAAGGAATTAAAGTGGATAGAGCTAAAGTAGATGTAATTGCTAAACTTCCACATCCCACCAATGTTAGAGGAGTTAGGAGTTTTCTAGGGTATGCCGGTTTTTACCGACGTTTCATAAAAGATTTTTCTAAAATTGCCACTCCTATGAATAAACTCCTAGAAAAGGATGCTCCATTCATCTTTTCAGATGAGTGTATCAAATCTTTTATTATTCTTAAAGAAAAACTTACTAATGCGCCGATCATGATAACACCAAATTGGAATCTACCATTTGAACTAATGTGCGATGCAAGTGATTTTGCAATGGGAGCCGTTTTAGGACAAAGGATTGAAAAACGATTTCAACCTATATATTATGCTAGTAAGACGTTACAAGGAGCACAAATGAACTATACAACTACTGAAAAGAACTCCTTGCTATTGTCTTTGCTTTTGACAAATTTCGATCATATCTCGTTCTAGCAAAAACGGTGGTCTATACCGACCATTCTGCTCTTAGATACCTATTTTCAAAACAAGATGCTAAACCAAGATTAATCCGTTGGATCTTACTCTTACAAGAGTTTGATATTGAAATCCGAGATAAAAGAGGAGCAGAAAATCTCGCCGCTGATCATCTTTCTCGTCTTGAAAATCCCAAATTAGAAGTTCTAAATGAATCGGCCATACAAGACAACTTTCCTGATGAATATCTATCGAAGATAGATTATAAAGAAATTCCATGATTTGCAGACTATGCAAACTACTTAGTTTGTGGATTCCTTGAAAAAGGATTATCGTACCAAAAACGAAAGAAATTCTTCAGTGATATAAAACACTATTTCTGGGAAGATCCTCATCTGTTTAAAAGTTGTCCCGATGGAATAATACGCCGATGTGTATTTGGAGATGAAGCCAGTAAAATATTAAACCATTGTCACACAGGACCAACAGGAGGGCATTATGGGCCTCAACTAACAGCAAGAAAAGTTTATGATGCTGGATTCTATTAGCCTACAATTTAAAAAGACGCACACCTTCTTTGCAAATCCTGTGATGCTTGTCAAAGGGCCGGAAAAATAAGTCAACGTGATGAAATGCCACAAAATGTCATCCAAGTATGTGAAGTATTTGACATTTGGGGTATTGACTTTATGGGTCCATTTCCAAAATCTCATAATAATCTATATATACTCGTAGCCATTGATTATGTATCTAAATGGGCGGAAGCACAAGCTCTCCCAACTAATGATGCACGAGTTGTAGTCAATTTTTTAAAACATCTTTTTGCAAGGTTTGGAACACCGAAAGCTTTAATAAGTGATCGGGGTACTTATTTCTGTAATAATCAACTTGAGAAAGTTCTTAAAAGATATGGAGTAACTCATAAAATCTCCACCGCATATCATCCACAAACAAGTGGACAAGTTGAAAATACCAACCGAGCTTTAAAACGTATTCTAGAGAAAACCGTAGGATCAAATCCGAAGGAATGGTCCATTAAATTGGAGGATGCACTCTGGGCTTTTAGAACAGCCTACAAAACTCCAATTGGAACTACACCTTTTAGACTTGTTTATGGAAAAGCATGTCATCTTCCAGTAAAAATTGAACACAAAGCATTTTGGGCTTTGAAGACATGTAATCTTGATTTACATGAAGCCGGACGTTTACGATTAAGTCAACTAAATGAATTAGAAGAATTAAGACATGAAGCATACGATAATTCGTTAATCTATAAAGAAAGAACGAAGAAATGGCATGATAAAAGAATCAGAAGTTCAAAAGAATTTAAAGAAGGAGACAGAGTTCTTCTTTTCAATTCACGATTCAAGCTATTTCCTGGAAAATTGAAATCAAGATGGTCTGGACCATTCATAGTCAAAAGAGTTTTTCCATACGGAACGATAGAATTAATAAATTCAAAAGGGATTGAATTTAAAGTTAATGGTCACAGAGTTAAACATTACATACATGGTCCGATGGAAGTTGACAACGAAGTTAATCACAATTTCGACACCACAGCTAACTAAGTGTGGGGAGAATCAAGTCTTTAAAGGATAATATGTATTTCTGTTAGAGTTAGATTATCTGTTTTCGTGTAGTTCTCGAAAATGGAACCCGAATGGTCTTTCCCTAGCAGACCCTAAAGAACTAGTCTTCTTCCCCCATTCTGAATTTTTACTTTTTTAGGTTTTTACAAAATGAAGACTGCCTGTGAACTAAACCATGGTCTAATGCTACACTCTTTGATCACTAAACGTAATAATGACATACTACCGAGTGAACTAGTATCAGTAATTAGAGAAAGAATGGACGGAGTTAGAAAAGAATCCAGATGCGAAGATAATAAGTTACAATTTGGTAAAGGAAAATCAAAATCCGCAGCGAAAAGAAGAGCACGACACCTAGAATGATGTCACAAATGCAGAAAATGGTCACATGGAGGTAAATGTTCAAATAATCAAACCTATTCAAACACCGAATTTATTACTTTATGCAGAGACGGACCATTCATATGTTTAGAAGAAAAGACACTGAATGCTCGAGGTTACGCCTATGTAGCTATGGAAAACTAATTAAACCGACTATCTTATGAATGGGATAGATCATATAACTAAGAAATCTATTTCACAGGTAAGTCTGTAAAGTTTTTATTTTTTTATTTTATTTTTAACCTTTTGATAATAAACGCTAATTTGTTCGCTAAAAAGTATTAAATTGGTATTGAATAAAATTAGGTTTGGCGACCGAAATTATTGATATCATTCAAAAATTTATTACATCACTGCGAAATTTAACGTTTATTCTTAAGGTATAAATATCTTTAATCAATCAACCCAAAATATTTCAAAAATTCGTCATGAGTTAAATTAGGTTTTGGAACCGAAATTACTTTACCGAAAAGAGGGGCGCATATTTTTGATAATATTTGATTGATTAAAGTGGGATAAAAAGCCAAAAAGATTTTTAATTTTGGTTTTACCATGTTTTTAAAATTAATATTTGAACCCTTTATAAATATTGTAAACTTTGTAAAATCAATATTTTTAAAATTGTAAATATTTGAAAAATTAAAATAATTTTGGTGTGAATTTTTAATATGAATTTTTAATTTTATGCATTTTAAATTGTAAGTTTGGTGTGAATTTTTAATATGAATTTTTAATTTTTAAAAATATGAATTTTTAATTTTATGCATTTTAAATTGTAAGTTTGGTGTGAATTTTTAATATTAATTTTGAATTTTATAATTAAATTGTGTGAATTTAAAAACAAAAAAATTTACTTTATCTCATTAAGTTAAAAATATGATTTTTAAAATTCGTCGTAAGTTAAAGACTAGGTCTTTAAACCGAAATTGCTTTACCCGAGGGAGGGACGAGAACTTTTATTATCATTATTTTTAATCTTATTGAATTAAAGTATGCCAAAAACATTAAAAAACCAAAAATCTTAGCTTTTAAAACAATCGCTACAAAAAGACAAATTTTAAATTTTTGTCGAGGGACAGACTAGGACATCGATCCGAAACGACCTCGTCCTCAATAATAAGGGAAACAAAATTTTAAAAATTATTTACTTAATTGTTTTATAAGTTAATGATAATTTAAAAAAAAAAAAGCAAACTCCGCGACTCGCGAAGTTTGAAGGGTCCAAACACCGCGAGTCGCGGGAGGACCAAAATACAGAAAAAAAAATATAAACGCACAAACTGATCAGTTCACACCCCCAAAACAGAAAACACTGCGAAATATTCTGAAAAAACACCCAAAAACACCCCCAAAATCACAATTTTTGACCGTTAATCACCAAATTTTTTACTAAAATCATGTTGAGAAGGATGCTATCTAGGAATTACTCAAGAAAAACGGTAAATTTCTACACCTAAACACCATTTAATCCGAAATTTGGTGTTCTTGAGCAATTTTTTTCCCAATTTGATTTTGATGCTTTTTAGTGTAATTATGCTTAAATTGTTTATGTATTATGCTTGTATAACCTAGATTGATGCTATTTAACATGATTAGAAGCCTTAAACTTCAAATTTAGAGTAATCTAGGGTTTGTGTTCTTGAGCAAATTTGGGGCTTTTTGATATAAACAGGTTATGGCCAATTTTTATCATGAATTGTTGCTAAATTAAGTAGTGTAACATGTCTAGGTAGTTAAATGATACAAACTTTGAGCCTAAACATGATTTTGAGAATTAAAGTGGACTTTTTCAAGTCTAAAATTCATGAACTTGATTTTTGAAAGATAATGCCATTTGAAACTTGTTTAATTGCTAGTAATGATTATTTTGACATGTTATTTGAGTTGAATGTTTATGAACTTGGCAAACATTTTCGTATATGCTATTTTGAAAAAGTGTATATTTGATGAAAATATGAAAATGAGCTTAAGTTTGATATAAATTGATCATGTCATTGTAATTATTTTGATTGATGATTTTGCTGACACTAATACATATTTGGATGCACAAAAATTGTGTTTGATGTGTTTTGCAGACTGAAAGGGGTGAATCTTCATCCCAAGCCCGCAATGCTCCTGCTGAGAATGCGGAACAACATGAGGTGGATAACTACTACAAGCAGGATATACCTCATCCAGTCATGACCTTTTCTGATATGCACTTGGAAGAGTTGCACCCGAACCTGAGATTTGACAGAGTTTGGATAGATTATCCAAAATATCAAAGGGGTTTGCATACTCTTCATTCTAAGGTTGTTGAGGTACCGAGGGTCATAGAATGGGGACCCTTAGAAGCTGTAGAATTGGCCGGGCCAATTAGGGAATTACTTGTACAGAGGTATGGTAATTCTACTTTTAATGACTGGGTACGTTTATTCACCATGCGTAGACCTGTATATAAAGTATGGTGTGAAGAATTGTTGTGTAGTATAGAGTTGAATGATCGGGTAGCTAGTTTAACCGATCGTTCTTTTATTAGATTTTTGTTAGGCGGTTCGATGCGCCACATGTCTTTACTAGACATGGCTCAGGCTTTAAGTATATATACGCCTGAGGAGTTAGCATCTGCCGATTGTAGAGGGTTGATACTAAACGGTAGAAAGATAGATGAAAATTTTGATACACACGGTGTGTGGAGTCAAATGACAAGCCATCACCGTTTCAAAGGGGGAAATTACTCTTATTTGGATATAGATAGAGCTGAATTAAGAGTAATTCATAGGTTTTTAGCTAATTCGATTACACAAAGGGGTAAGAACAAGGAAAAAGTAAATGAACATGATTTGTTTTACCATATGTGTATTCGAGACCCACAAAGCGCTGTAAGTATACCGTATTGTGTGGGTTATTATTTATCAGCTATGGTTCGGGGGATGAGACCGCATAGCATAATAGGAGGTGGTATTTTTATTACTTTGATTGGTGAATATCTCGGTGTGGATATAAGTCGGGGGGGGGGATTATTAGTAGAAGAACCAGAACCCCGTGATACTATAGGTTTAAATGTATACCATGGTGCGAAAGTTTTGAAGAGGCGAAATAACGCCGCAGTACAATACCATGGTAGACATCCACAGGTTGAGAGAAACCAACAGTAAGGTAATGTAGGAGGGGGGAATGAGATGCAAGAAATGCAAAGGTTTATAGCTTCTCAGGAGTACGAAAATGCTAGACAGAGAGCATTTGAAGATTGGCAAGTTCATCAGAACCAAATCATAGCTCATTGCCAACATATAGGTAGAAACTATATTCCTACACCGAAACCCATCTTCCCTCCCTGGTCTATAGAGATGCAGCCACCATATCCTACGTATAACCCTGCCGAAGCATTTTATAGCACCTATGGTTATGCCTGGAACCCCTATTGGTATCAATATCATCCCTAGTATACTTATTTTTTTTATTTTGTAATTTGTAATGATTGATACGTTTAATACTTTTGTTAATATTGTAATAGTTTTTATAATTGTCTAACTTTTATTCTTAGATTTTAATAAATTTTGAATGTGGGGTAATATACCAAACTTCAAAAATATGTATATATGTTTGCAGTTTATCTTATGTACACAACAGGGTAAAACAACGCATTTTCAAAGACTGGCATTAAGTTCAGCAAAAGCAACTAATTTTGACGACAAGATGCAAAATATATGTGAAATAACAACAAGACGGAATGAACAAATGATGTGCACCATTTATCATTCAGCAAACAAACGTCAATATATTTGGAAACTTTGGTAAAATTTAATCATTTTCACAAAAATCACCCTCAATAATTTAAATTGTTACTGATTTCTTGCAAATGAGGGCATTGCAAGATCTTAAGTGTGGGAAGGGGTTAAATTCTTTCGGATTTAAAATTTTTTATCTTAAACACTTGGTTACCATTAAAAATACTAGTAAAGCAGTAGTTGTATTAGAATCTAGTGCTCTCTGATAATAAAGAACAGCCCTAGTCTTATATACTGACTACCCAATTCTAGTAAAATTTTAAATTTTTTTTTAATGAACTCAAAATCATGTTTATACATATTTATGAACGATAAACCTAGGTTTTAACACCGAAATTATTATTACCTCGGAAAGGACATAAATTGAGAAACAAACCAAAATCTTAAAATTCATTTAAAATGGAATAGAGGACGATAAAAAGGAAAATAAAAGCCAAGTGTGGGAAAATTTACCAAGTTATCTTAAACATATGTCACATATATCTGTAACAAATAACTGAAAATACTTTTGCTTTGGACTAAACTAAACTATTTTACTCGATGAAAGAAAAGAAAGATGGATCTACACGATGAATCAATTCCATCATTAAAAGGAAGTAAAGTCTTCCGAAAAAAGAAACGCGCTTCTTGATTTAGGTCATGAAGTTGTCGTCCAGACCAGCTGTAGGTTGACAAAAAATCTAGAAAATTCATCACTAAAATCAGCAGGAAATCCACGGACCTCAGCATTAAACAGGGTCGCCAAGTGGTCAGATTTATCCTAACCATGAGAAGGATTTATCTCGTAAAATGGGGGGCACCATGCAAATTAGCTGGATAAGACTAATGAATCAGATCTCCAGAAAGGATAATCTCCTTAAAGATTAAAAATCAGCTTTTAAGCCTGATATTACTCAATCCTAGAGATTGACCTTAAAGATTGAGAATTCAAACTCATGGAATTCAATGATATCTAAACTCGAGCTTGAACGAGAAAATATTTTGATCAAAATTACAAACCGATTTGTTTTCTGAAAACCCTATTTTCAATGCGTTCATTACCTTTGAACGTAAAATCCTAGGAATTCACCTGGAATTCATTAGGTCACCTGAACTAAATCGGGTGTTAACCGTAAGAACGGTGGTTGCATAGTGGTCAAAGACAGGACCTTGTGCCAGGCTGAAAAATTATAAGGGTGAGCTTTACTATTGCTCCTACCAAGGATAGTAATTGCGTCCGACACGTTATAGACCATAATCAAATACATGTCATTAGACATTGCCTTAACAGTTGCTTGTTCAACGCTTTCCTTTACAACCGGACGGTAGTTTACCGAAAGGTAATATACGGGACAAGTAAACTGGACGTGTTGCTTTCCAAATACAAGGTTAGCAAGTGGGTGACACAAAACCGCAAGTTTTGAGCTAAAATTTTCAAATCTGAAACCCACCAAAACCCACAAAAATATTTTGCAAACACCGGTAAAGGGTTATTCCGGAAAACTTATCTAGGGTAAAAACTAGATTTAATTTTCAAAAGATCAAATGTTTTCATAAAGATCCAATTTCCTTAATGGATCTAAATTTTTATAGTCATGTGGGACTGTAAACCATATCGTTACTACCATTGTTTATACCGCCGTATAAAAATCACTGATGTACAAAGTGTGAAGAATAAAGAAGTGATTCTAGTATTTCAAGACGATATTGCTTGAGGACAAGCAACGCTCAAGTGTGGGAATATTTGATAATGCTAAAAACGAACATATATTTCATAGCATTATTCCTCAAGAAAGACAAGCTTTTAGTTGCAATTGTTCTATTTACAAGTGATATTCGTTTAAATAATAAAAGGTGAAGACAAAAGACAGATTCGACGAATTGAAGACGCAAACGACCAAAAAGCTCAAAAGTACAAAAGACAATCAAAGAGGTTCCAATTATTGATAAGAAACGTCTCGAAATTACAAGAGTACAAGATTCAAAACGCAAAGTACAAGATATTAAATTGTACGCAAGGACGTTCCAAAATCCGGAACCGGGACATGAGTCAACTCTCAACGCTCGACGCAACGGACTAAAAAGTACAAATTAACTATGTATATAAATATAATATAATATATAATTAATTATATTAATTATATATATATTATATTTATAAATAAATCGTCGGCAAGAAAGACTCCAAAGAATGTGAGCTGTATTTTCAATCTCCGCGACTCGCGGAGTTTGAAGGCCAAAAATGCCGCGAGTCGCGGAGCCCCAAGTTTTGAAACTCCCTATAAAGCCAACCGAATTCTGAGCATTTTTAATCATATTTTTCT
Organism: Rutidosis leptorrhynchoides; assembly: GCF_046630445.1. NCBI lineage: Eukaryota > Viridiplantae > Streptophyta > Magnoliopsida > Asterales > Asteraceae > Rutidosis > Rutidosis leptorrhynchoides. The sequence goes on along the minus strand of NC_092338.1, from coordinate 106,299,215 downwards.
TCTTCTCTCATAATACTACGTAAATATTTATATTTTAATTTTAATTTTAATTATAATTCTAATAATAAGGGTATGTTAGCGAATATTGTAAGGGTGTAAGTCGAAATTCTGTCCGTGTAACGCTACGCTATTTTTAATCATTGTAAGTTATGTTCAACCTTTTTATATTAATGTGTCGTAGCTAAGTTATTATTATGCTTATTTAAAACGAAGTAATCATGATGTTGGGCTAATTACTAAAATTGGGTAATTGGGCTTTGTACCATAATTGGAGTTTGGACAAAAGAACGACACTTGTGGAAATTAGACTATGGGCTATTAATGGGCTTTATATTTGTTTAACTAAATGATAGTTTGTTAATGTTAATATAAAGATTTACAATTGGGCGTCCCTATAAATTACCATATACACTCAATCGGACACGATGGGCGGGGTATTTTTATGTACGAATAATCGTTCATTTAACCGGACACGGGAATGGATTAATAGTCACTAGAATAATTAAAACAGGGGTGAAATTATGTACAAGGACACTTGGTATAATTGATAACAAAATATTAAAACCTTGGGTTACACTCAGTCGACATCCTGGTGTAATTATTAAACAAAGTATTAAAATCTTGTTACAGTTTAAGTCCCCAATTAGTGGAATATTTAACTTCGGGTATAAGGATAATTTGACGAGGATACTCACACTTTATATTTATGACTGATGGACTGTTATGGACAAAAACCAGACGGACATATTAAATAATCCAGGACAAAGGACAATTAACCCATGGGCATAAAACTAAAATCAACACGTCAAACATCATGATTACGGAAGTTTAAATAAGCATAATTCTTTTATTTCATATTTAATTTCCTTTATTTTATATTTAATTGCACTTCTAATTATCGCATTTTTATTTATTGTTATTGTATTTAATTGCACTTTTAATTATCGTACTTTTTAATTATCGCAAGTTTATTTTATCGCACTTTTATTATTCGCAATTTCATTATCGTTATTTACTTTATGCTTTAATTTAAGTCTTGTATTTATTTTTAATATTTTACATTTGGTTTTAACTGCGACTAAAGTTCTAAAATCGACAAACCGGTCATTAAACGGTAAAAACCCCCCTTTATAATAATAATATTACTTATATATATATTTGTATTTTTATAAAAGTAATATAGCGTTAAGCTTTGTTTAAAGATTTCCCTGTGGAACAAACCGGACTTACTAAAAACTACACTACTGTACGATTAGGTACACTGCCTATAAGTATTGTAGCAAGGTTTAAGTATATCCATTCTCTAAATAAATAAATATCTTGTGTAAAATTGTATCGTATTTAATAGTATTTCCTGCTAAAATTAATAGCTATTTTATATACACCTCGCATAACATCAGAGGTATGTTAACGAACCGAATTCTCTATGGGTCAATCTAGTGCTGCCATTCATGGGACACAGCGTGACGGTTTTAACCCTCCTGTGAAAACTATTCATAGTGGGTGTTGGGCTTTAATTAACAGGGCTATTATGTATATTCACCAACATCATTGTATTGCCCCTTCCAGTATTCAAAGAAGGCTTGGTAACGGTTGTAATATCAGATTTTGGTCGGATATTTGGTTGAATAATGCTTCGCTTCAAGTTCAATTTCCTAGGCTTTTCGCCTTAGAAAAGAACAAACAATGCTATGTCAGCGATCGTATCATCAACGGGGGTTTTAGTTGGGATTGGAGACGAAATATTAGATCGGGAATTGAAAGTTCACAACTAGCAGACCTTGTTTCTTTTTTGATCTCTGTCACGTGTAACTCTAATAGTGATGGTTGGATTTGGGCCCATGACAACCCCATGATAGCTCTCATACTTTTTATGTTGCTAGTGCTCGTCTAGCTTTGGATCATGGCACAGTCTCTCCTACAAGTAATGCTACTAATTGGTGCAAACTTGTGCCAATTAAGATTAATGTTTTTGCTTGGCGTTTGTTCCTCAATCGCCTTCCTCTTAAAGATAACTTGCTAGATCGAAACATCGATGTTCCTTGTTCTTTATGTAACATGTGCAACAATACGCTGGAATCGAACAACCATACATTTCTAGAATGTGATATTGCAAAAAGGGTTTGGCATTGTATTTGGTTTTGGATGGATATTCCTCCCCCCTCTTGGAATGTGATCGTTGATATTAAAACTTGGTTAGCAGCTTTCAAAGGTACCAAGAGGAAGATTGTGGAAGTCATCGTGCTTGCTACTTTGTGGTATATTTGGAGCTACCGGAACGACATTACTCTTGGGGACAAGAAGATGCGAAAGAACCAAATTTATGATAACATTGTCTCGAATTCGTTTATATGGTTAACTAGTAGATTATCGAAATGTAATCTCAGCTGGTCCACTTGGCTTCAACGGCCTTTTCTTTCTTTGTAATTTCTTGTACTCTTCCTAGCTTCTCGCTAGTTTTTTATATATTTCTGCCGTTCAAAAAAAAAAAACACACCAAACCTTTCAACTATTACAATTAGGTACTTAACCAAGATAAAATAAATTCAACCAAAACAAGTTATAACTAATTATAATAGTTAACATACTTACGTATATTACATGGAAATCGATTTGATACTGTTTCACGAAATTCGAACAGCCCATGGGCTGCTATAGTCGCCCCCTGCAATGACACCATGTCTAATGGTTTATTACCAAATGACACGTTTCGTATGGAGATTGGGAATGGTAGATTGGTTAGTTTTTGGTTCGATATTTGGTGCTTTAATTCTCTTTTGTTTTCTCGGTTCAATCGTTTATACCAACTTGATTTAAATAAGAATGATGCTGTTGTTGATAAACGGAATGATGAAGAGTGGGTTTGGACATGGTCTAGGGACGACTTGGGTTCACGCAATCGTCAAATGTTAGAAGATTAGAAAGCTTTGTTAAGTTCGGTCCAGTTAAGTGAACGTGATGATTATTGGATATTTAAATTATCGTTTCATGGTATTTGTTAAAGAAGCTAGGGAGTACATGAATCGTAGACTGTTATCTTCGTCAAATGTTGATACGTTATGGTTCAAGTTCATCCCGAGGAAGGTAAACATCTTTTTGTGGCGTTTGAGACGCTTCCCCTTCGTTGGAATTTATCCTCGAAAGGAATTGACAGCAATTCCATTGTGTGTTCGATTTGTCGTAATGGGACGGAGACTAATGACCATCTTTTCTTTAATTGTTCGTTTGCTAAGGAGATTTGTGTCAAGATTCGAGTTTGGCTAAACTGCAACATGCCTAGTTTTGCTTCATGGGAGTCTTTCTTAAGCTAGATTGAAGGTTTTCAGATTGAGAATATTAAGAAGGAGCGGATTATTGGGATTGTTGCTAAGTTGTTATGGGCTCTTTGGTACTTTCGGAACGGAATTGTTTTTAATGATTCTTATTGTACTAGCACTACTACATTTATCCTCATTTAGACCCCTATATATAGATGTGTTAATAATTTAACACGTATATATAAACAAATGGACACGTCTAATTAGTAAAAAGGCGGAACACCTCTAATTAATATATTATTTAGACGTGTTGACACGTCTAATTGACATCTTTAGACGTGTTGATGATAAAAAGCACGGAACACGTCTAATTAACATATTATTTAGACGTGTTAACATGTATATTTAGACGTGCTGTTGATAAAAATGGTTGAACACATCTAATTAACATATTATTTAGACGTGTTAACACGTCTACATATCAAAGGAAGGAACACGTATAAATATGTTATTATATACACGTGTTATTAAATTTTTTGTAAGTATATGTCGTGTTAAAATTTTGGAAGCGTTCCCGTCGTTTTAAAATAGAGGGTTACTAAATGAAAACCACCTGCACCCATTAATTCCACCGATAATTCCACCAAATTGTTCAATCAATTTTCTGACTTCTATTCATGTCTTCCTTTTAATAGAGCTTTTAAAATTGATTTACGATTTACTGTAGAAATTAGGGTTTTAGTCTATTCAATTCAGACCGTCAACATCACCATTGTTGCCGCTGCTGCCCCTGTATAAGACTCCAAATCGGTGGATGCTCTTGATTGCATGTTTGATTACATGATTTTTCCTTTCAGAACAAAGTAAGTTGTGGTGACGTTTTTCCAATTTTTAACACAATTGTTAGCTAGGGTTTGGTGGCGACGGTTGTCGGTGTTGGCTTGGGTTAGACCGTGACCTACCGTCGACTGTATCATATATTACATATATACATATAGATATAAATGGCATGTAATTATGTATGTTGATGATTGATGAATAAATTGGTACAACTGTTTATGTGTGTTTACTATCCCAGCCTTTTCATTAGCACATCTCTAGTTCCATGGAGGATACACCATAGGAAAGTTGAGTTTGATATAGAACAACTGATAATGTTATTGACCGTTTATTTGTGAATCACCAACAATTAAAGTGAGACAAGTTCTAATGAAGACATTCATAGTTATCACAGAGGTTAGGATAGATTGAAGCACACTTGGAAATAATTTCTAGAAAACTTATTTTTTATGTCCGTTGTAGGTTGTTGCTGGAGGTCTTAGGTATTTTGTTTATGCCTAAAACCCAAGACATCTATGCCACCAGAATCGTGCTTGGAGGTTACCTAGCTTACTGTCATATTCTTCTGAATCACGAAAGACACCGACTTCTACTTAGTAAGTAAATAAATGGTCAAAACTATAAAAATGTCACAGCTGCGCACAATACTCTTAACATGTTGTGTTTTTTCGCAAACTGGACAAATTTGGTGTGAGATCTCTCAATAACAGCGAAGTTGAGATGACGGCGGATATGTTATAGTAATAAACAATGTAAACGAATGGGTATAATCAACCTTTTCTTAATAATAATTGTTATTTCCCCTCCTTTTTATTTTTCCTTTTAGGTTGGAATTTAGATGAGGAGAGATATTGCTTTTTGTTTTGATTGTAATGTAGAATGGAGATGGGTTAACCCGTGTTCATTTGCAGGTATAAACTTTGAGTATTTTCAGAAAGTTGACTTTCCATGACCACACTTATAATGTATGCACATATTATGTTGCAACTTTTGTGCTGTTTTCAAGGATTTTACAGGTGTACGGTGTACCAGTTGTTGTTGACCTTGCATTTACAATGGTATGTCATGAACACAATAAATTTATGTTCTACGATAAGCAAACAAATTTCAGACTAATAAATTTATGTTATATTTTATGGGACAATTGCTAATAGGCATATAAAGATGTACATGAGTGTGCTAATTGGTGGGCGGAGGATACGGTGGATCCTGGAACAGGTAGTTGATGAGTGCTGTTTGAACAACTGGTGAATGCAGCGGTAAACGACAGCTATTTGGGGTACGGATGGACTACCAAATCTTATTCAAAATCGCTAATAAGGCAAGTCAAGTTTTTGTTTTGTAAATTAATTAATTATTTTCGCCAGCAGATGCATGTGTGTACCCCTATTGCATTCCAACTTTTTGATTAAATGCTTCAATAAATATAGAAATAGATAGTCTGAACTGCTTCACATTAGTAGTGTATTTTCTGGAGTTCAATGAATACTATTCTGGTATAATATTTATTTGTTTGTTGTTTTGATTTGGTTCGTTACTCATAAAACTTAATTGTTGTGACAGATTTAGCTACAAAATTTATATTGTTTCCCTTTACACTCAAGTATTTTTACCTTTTGTATGTGGAGAGTATAACAGCAAATTGCTCCCCATTAACTAAATGTTCATTGATTCGCGTTCTCTACAGAATGAAGCAGAAGGTGAAGTTCAGTTGGTTTATTCATGTTAATTATGGTACGTGACGCTTGAAGACCGCTGTAAAGCGCTCTTTATTCAATGAACCATGTAATAACTCACCCGATCCAAAAGATTCGCATAACAACAAACATCACATATTAACACATTTACTATTGTAACAGACAACAATGACCCGAACCATCTAAAAATGACTAACTTGATTAGGAAGAATAGCCTGCAACAGCTTTTGTAGTCCATCTGTCCATGTAACTGGTTCCTTAAACAAGGTATATAAACTGTAGCACTGAACAAGCTTTTGCATGTCCGTAGCACTGAAGGTATTGTACAAGCTTTTGCATGTCCATGTGAAACTGTAGGTATTGTACTAGTAGTTGAAGCTTAAGCTTTTGCATGTTCGTAGCACTGAACAATAAAAATAACTCGATTACGACAACAATGAAAACACGCAGCGAAGCGCGTATCGGACCAACTTCTACTTGACCATAAAAATTACGGGATGTTGAAAAGGGGTCTTTCAAACTGAAAACATTTTTTAGGGTTTCAAAACATTGTTCTCATTTCATTTGTTAAGTACCTATGTACCAATCTTCCTATTTACATTGCGATTCATTGGTTGCATGACTTATTGCTAATAAATATGTTACTCTTTTTGCAGGATGCCACAAACGAACACACCTGATCGTCCAACAATGACTGGTGGCAGAGGGATGACATGTTAGGATTGGGTGCTCAAAAAACCAGTTATAACTACCGTGTATTTTAGTTTAGAGCTCCATTGTAAATTACGTTTATGACTTTTTTTTGTAAATACTTTAAAGATATTTATATATATAGTTTGATTTTTAGTAAATTTAATTTGTTATATATGGTGCATTTTGGTATTTGGTGGGTATAATTTGAAATATTTGAGATTTTGACGGGTATCATTCGAAATATTTGAGATTTTAACCATGGTTAACATTTACCGGGAACACGTCTAATTGATATCAGTTGATACTGGGAACACGTCTAATTTAATCAACTAGACGTGTTATAGTAATCAATTAGACGTGTTAATTTAGTCAATTAGACGTGTTCTGGGAACACGTCTAATTGACAAAAAAGGAGGAACACATCTAATTGAAAAAGGAACACGTCTAATTGAATTAATTAGAAATTGGCGTTATCAATTGGTGTTGTGCCATCTAGACGTGTTAAATAACACGTCTAAATGGCCTTTTTCACACGTCTAAATGAGCCGATCTGTAGTAGTGTAGAAGTAGCTTTTTTGATGTAATTAGATATTTATCTTTTCGTTGGATTAAAAGTAGAGGCCATTTAGTTTCTACCTGGAACTTATGGTTATCTACGCCGTTGTAATATCCTTTAGCGCCTTGCTAAGGATCGTTTTTAATGATAATTAGTTGGTTGCCTTTAAAAAAACAAGGTTAAGGCTGGCCACTTTCTTCGAGTGTTTGGCACTAGCAAAACATTAGTCAAGATATGCACCACCGCACCAAAGCGCCATAATGGGTGCCGGCAGTTTCAATGGCGAGAGTTAGCGTGCAAGTGGTATGATTAATTTATTTTATTTTATTTTTTTCAATAATTTGACCAATTGAGAGTGTATTTATCTAGTTAAAATCTTTAATTTGTAGAATAAAATAAATAGATTTTGAATTTAAATTTTACATGGGAGAAGTTTAGTTACATGTCATAGGTGTGGAAGATGATATAAAAAAAATTAAAGTTTTATTTTATTAATATCCCTGTACATTTTTTAAGGTGAGTTTCAGCCCCTATTAACTTTACATAGTAAAAAACGTAGTAGTGTATATTTATCTATTTATCAATAGTCAATTGCCTCTAATTTACAGTTCAATTTGTCCATAAAAGTAAATTTACATGCTCGAGTTTTATACTCCGTAATTTAAACTTGGTGATCATTTACGTTCTTCAATCTTCACTGTCATTTATCATCTCCACCTTCCACCTAGGGTTATGTGTACCTTCTTCAACCTACCTCTATTCATGAAGATTTTTTTATTTTCCTTTTATAGAGATAAAATAAAATTGAAATAGGTGACTTTTATATTATTTTTCACCCCCGTAATTTCTAAAGCATGTTAAAGTGTAATATATTTTATTGTACAAGTTCAAAATAGTTTAATAAGTTCAAAAAACTTCATAAAATATATTTAATGTTTTTTTATTATTTATTGTATTTTAAATATTAATTTAAAATTATAAATAGTAAAAAGTTATAAGTGAAAGTGTAAGGTTAAAATGGTTAATTGTCACCAGGTATGTTCTTGGTTAACTCCTTGTCAGCTCGTGTATTGTTTGATTTCGGGGCGAACCGCTCATTTATGTCCTTAGACATCTGTGATAAGATGAAGTTGCCTGTTAGAATATTAGATGCGCCTTTGAGAATAGAAGTAGTTGATGGTAAATCGGTTCCATGCACATCATATGTGTCTATAGTTACCATTAAGATTGATGGCCATCTTTTCCCTGTTATCTTTCTGGTGATGTGTGTACCTAGCTTTGACGTAGTCGTAGGCATGAAATGGTTAAATTCGAATAAGGCTAGTATCAAGTGCCACAAGAAGATTATTTTTTTCCCTTTAACCAATGGGTCTCGGGTTGTAGCTCGAGGGGAGCGCGACGGATTTAACTTTTCTATAGTTTCCCTAATGAAAGCCAAGAAGGCAATATCAAAAGGATGCGATTCGTTTATAGCCTACGTGATTGATGTTAAGAAGGAGAAGAAGCAGGTGTCCGATATTCCGGTTGTCTCAGAATTTCCAGAAGTATTTTCAGAAGTATTTCCAGACGATTTACCAGGTTTTTCTCCGGTGCGTGAAGTAACTACGCCGATAGCAAAAGCTCCTTACAAATTAGCTTCATAAGAAATCCTAGAAATGATGTCACATATCTAGGATTATTAGATAAATTAAGGGTTTATTCGACCGATCTCCTCACCGTGAGGTGCTCCTGTTTTGTTTGTGAAAAAAAAGGATGGGTCTCAGATTGCCCCTAATTTACTATTCAATTTGTCCAAAAAAGTAATTTACATGCTCGAGTTTTATACTCCGTGATCATTTACGCTCTTCAATCTTCACTGTTATTTATCATCTTCACCTTCCACCTAGGGTTTATGAGTACTTTCTACAACCTACCTCTTTCACTTACCTCTATTCATAGAGATTTTTTTATTTTTATTTTGTTGATATAAAATAAAATTTGAATAGGTGACTTTTATATTATACTTCACCCCCGTAATTTCTAAAGTATGTTAAAGTGTTATAGTTTTTATTGTACAAGTTCAAAATAGTTTAATAAGTTAAAAAAAAAAAAAAAACTTCATAAGATATATTTAATGTTTTTTTATTATTTAGTGTATTTTAAATATTAATTTAAAATTTTAAATCGTAAAAGGTTATAAATGAAAGTGTAAGATTAGAATGGTTAATTGAAATATATAGAAAAAAAGGATTACGTAAAGAATTCGTGCTTATAAGACCATTCTCAACGAACCCGTCGTTGGTCCCGTCGTTTGATCCGCCGATAAAGGCGCCGATATTAGCAAACCGCCGTTGGTCCACCGTTTGATGATTCGTGCTCCAAATCACCCTGTTACATCACATTGAAGGGCGGATTGAATTAGAGTAACGGGTATAAATTGGTTAACGGCTAGAATGAGTTTTTGTATTTTTCAATCTAACTCTCATTTATATATACCCAACATCTAACTCTCATTTATCACCAACTTTATCAACTCCATCAACTTCATCACCTACTCAAATTCATTATGTCTTCCAACAAACAAAAATAACAGCAAAAACAAAAACAAAAATAGCCGTAAGTGAAGATATGTGGGCTAATATGCTCCAAAATACGCTTCATCAATCTCCTATGGGATCGTCTTCTAACCCGCAATATCCTCTATATCATTAACTAGATAATTGGGTAGTGAATCCATATTCTCTACCTCATTACCTCAATAATCCTCAGTTTCAAACAACTCAATTTAATCAACCTCCACCTCAAAGTCCCTACATACCTACTTTTAACACACCACCCGAAGATGGCAACCCGTCAAACCCGAAGAAGTGCAAGAAACACAATCCGAATTTGAGGAACTAGAAGAAGCACAACCCGAGGTCGCGGTCAAAAAGGAAAAAGGGCTAAGGTTTTGTGGTCGGACGAGGAAAGTAAGATTTTGTCCGAGTGTTGAATGCACTACTCTAAATCACGAAAACGGAAACTCTCAATCACATTGAAGCGACCCGTCCTAATCCATAAGGACGAATACAATAACATATGGATACATTGCGAGGTATTTGACCTCTATATGATATATTTTACAAATATTGCATTCGTTTTTAAAAAACAAACTTTCTTTACATCGAGAGTTGACAGAATGCATACCATTTCATAATACATTCAACTATAATTGACTAAATAATAATCTTGAGGAAATTAACGACTCGAATGCAACGTCTTTCGAAATATGCCATGAATGACTCCAAGTAATATCCTTAAAATGAGGTAATGTACAGCGGAAGATTTCTTTATTACTTGAGAAAAACATGCTTTAAAGTGTCAACCAAAAGGTTGGTGAGTTCATTAGTTTATCATAAATAATCATTTCCAATATTTTAATAGACCACAAGAATTTCATTTCCATTTCTCATAAATATCATGCATGCAAAAATTCATTCATATGGATTGAACACCTGGTAACCGACATTAACAAGATGCATATAAGAATATCCCCTTCATTCCGGGACATCCATCGGACATGATATAAATTTCGAAGTACTAAAGCATCCGCTACAACGGATGGGGTTTATTGGGCTCAATAGATCTATCTTTAAGATTCGCGTCAATTACTAGACTGATTTACTAATTCTTAGGTTACCAAGCAAAAGGGGCATATTCGGCTTCGATCATTTAACCATAGAATGTAGTTTCAATTACTTGTGTCTATTTCGTCAAACATTTATAAAAGTGCATGTATTCTCAGTCCCTAAAATATATATATATTGCAAAAGCATTTAAAAAGGGAGCAAATGAAACTCACAATATAGTATTTCGTAGCAATTAAGCATATGATGGCACTGAACAAGTGCAAGTTTGGCCTCGGGTTCACGAACCTATATTAATTATATATATTTGTATGCTGGTCAATATTTGTCTAACAAATTAGGTCAAGTCATAGTGTACCACAATCCTAATGCTCGAGACTACTATGCAAAAGTCAACAAAAGTCAAATTGACTCAAAATAATTTTCAAAATTTATACATAATTATTATATAGTTTAAATATCGTCATTTTATATTTTTAAATATTTTTAAAAGGTTTATTAGAGTACATAATATAATTTATTTTTTTTAATAAATAAAATCTCTATATATATTAAAGTAAACACACAATAGAGTGACAAATCCCCTTAAAAATAAATCCTAGCCATCCAATCTTTTAACCACCTCTAATCCTAACCATCCATTTCTAATCCCTCCTTTAATCACGTGACAATCCTTGGTTTAGGAACTAAACAGAAAAAATTAACCCTCACTGCTAATAAACACACGGTAGGTCTTGTGAGAGTTTATGTATACGATTCAAGCCATCCATTTCTAATCCCTCCCTTAATCATGTATACGATTCAATCATGTATACGATTCAAGCCATATCGATCCACTGTCAATTCCTCGCTCTGATGTTCATCAACATTATCAAAATCTTTGATCCATCGATCCGTATCCGTCGATGCGTCTTATATTCACAAAATTCCAGCGATCGATCCGTAATACATACACACAGGTACAAACAAAAGTTTAGGGGTTCTGTATTTCAATTTCATTCAAATATTTATAATGAAAAAAACCCTAATTATTCTGACGCCGAGATTTGAAGCACGGCGAGATTTGGAGCAAAAATTAGTAATTCTCGGATTTGATCTGGTTTCTAATGAAGTTAAATAAACATCGGATTAGCTCTATCGAAAACGATTTATCGGTACACTTCTTTCTATAGATTTATGATTTAGAATTGTTACATTTTTATTCGTGTTTGAATCGCTTTAGTCTAGACAGATTTTGAAATCTTCAGATCATTCAAGGTAACTTTTTAGTTTATTTAGAATCATTTAAATCTATTCCCTTCTATTATCTAGAGTATTTGCAATTTATTAATGAGATTGAATACATCTGATTATGGTTTTATGTATATATGTTTTATATTAATAAATTACCAGATCGTTATCAGATTAATTTACAAATGAAATTACCACAAACATTTAGCAAATTATTGCTTGGTGAAGATTTCACTGTAAGTGGCAAAGGATTTATACTACTTTGGCTATCTCAACTGCCATCACAAATCTTTGTGGTAATTTTAGTTTTCACAATTTTGAGATAATGTTCAATTTGATTTGATAGATACATGGGTTTGAGGGATGTTAGTGGTTCAGATCGTTTCGATTAGTTGTTAACGTGATTTTGAGATACGGATATGGAACTGGATTTGGAGGGTTATTGGTTTCAGTTTAAGGTTTGTAGAAACGAATATGTAACTTGCATCGAGATGTTTCAACTCAGTCGCATTCGAGATCAGAAGATTTTTCTCCTTATAAAGTGAGTATTCTTCAAACTGTTCTTGATATCATATTTGACATATTGGTTGACTAAATTGTTTGACTTTTTGTGTAGAGTGAGATGAGTGATTCATGTGAGAGTAATCTTCAAACCTGAAACAAATATTTCTTACTTTTTTCTAGCAGAAACATCCATGGAAACATTAATTGTGTTGAGCATATGTAAAGATTGTAGAAGTTTCACTTATATGTCAATTTCCAATCCGTCTAAGCCCGGCGATTCAAAAATGAATGATGTTATGTGAGTTGTATTTGGTATTAATCTTTATACCAAATATATTAATATATTAATATAATAATATACTAATGACGTATGAGAAGATATGAATACAGTTTCTCCATGCATTATGAAACTCAATACCACATTTTGTGAAGGTAAGTTTCTATCATGCTTGGTAACTGATCTAAATTTTAGGCATAATAAATTCACCATTCCTCTATAAGATGACTTAGCATTATCTTATATTTTTTAAATAAATAAATCATTATCTGAGTCATAAAAAAATAATGAACACTCTAATGATGATTGAATGCTTAGCATTATTTTAGCCTTTCTATATTCATTAAATGCTTATAAATGTAGCTGTAAATATGGCGGACCAAATAAATCTTAAGGGTTGTTGTTTTGTTATTGTTGTTGTTAAGACACTTAATAGATCAGAATGTTCATGAGTATCTCTATTTGCAGTTTACCAAGTTATCGGTTGCTTTTTTTTTTTTCATCCAGGGGAGGTTTGGCTCCATATATAAAGTCTTTGAGGGCAACCATGGTTTATGAGGTTAGATACAAATCTGGTTTCTTGCACATGGGGTAAAAATATTTGTAATACATTGTGCAACAGAGTTGGTTTATAACTTGGAACTCAAATGCTAATGATTGTTTGGGGTGTTTGACTATTTTTATTCAAAACTCATAAACATATGTTTTATTTACAGGGTAATGGGAATCATTGTAGTGGAGCACCACAACGAAAAAACAATGATTGAAGGGAAACGCTTAATACGGGTCTGGGTATGCAGTCAATACGGGTCCAAGTCTAGTTGTGTACATTACTGTGGGTCAGAACAACGCTTCTTATCGCATCTTGTGAGAATTTCGATAGCAGTTTAAATAAAAAGCATAAAAGCTTCCGGTAAAAAAAATACATGATGCGTTCCTTGTGATATGAGAACATAACAGCAGGTATTCAACATACATGCTGCAAAGGGTTTAGCAAGCTTCATGATGAATTCCTTTTTTTGTCATTTCAAGGAATAAATACAACAAAAAAAGGAATAAATATCTTTTGTAAGACTGATGTTTCATCATTTCAAGGTTACATAGGATACCTAAACTCCCCATTGAAGAAAGGTACGAAGCCACTTTAATATAAAGGATGTTAAGATCGTAAGCTAGCTGCTCATTGAACATCAATTGCTCTTTTTAATACACTTCAAAGTTTTGAAATTGTATTATTCATCTTAATTAGTGTCTTTGTTATATTTTAAGATTCACTTTATCTATTCTACAGATGCAAAGACAGTCGCTTCTTAAAAGACAATGGGAACAATCTGTAGGTTGTGAAGTATAAGGACATCCGCCAAAAAATATTTAAAGAAAATGGAAATGTCCATGCCCAATATTATTTGTAAGTTTTCCTTGAACTTCGCACTATATATATATATATATATATATATATATATATATATATATATATATATTATTTGTAATTACTTCCCTTTTGATCCTACCACTATATATATATATATATATATATATATATATATATATATATATATATATATATATATATATATATATATATATATATATATATATATATATATATATATATATATATATATATATATATATATATATATATATATATATATATATATATATATATATGAGATGCTAAGATATTCTATTGCTCTACTTTTGTAATAATGAGTTATCGTTATCATATTATAAAATATATATACGGATTCATTGTTAACAGAAATTACTAATGGTGTGGGAACATTGGTCCGTGGGCATTTTTGAGGACATACAGATGTTGTGGTGGTAAAACGCCTGCTACCAATGCTTGCTATTTCAGTATATTCTCATGACTTCACGAGGCATGGTATCTTGGGTGATTATAATACTCAACTAAGAATAAAAGTAGTTAAAATTCTTTACTTCACTAAAGTTTTTTTTTTTTTTTTTTTTTGTCAATCAGATTATCATCAGTATGGAATGGGGATATTTTTGGTCCTCACATTTGCCTAGAACAACATATGACATTGATCTGGATTTATAACGACAACCAAAACCCAAATGATCAGGGTTAATAGGTTAATATTGTATCAATTCGTGTCTCTACACACTTCTATATGTGTTATATATATCATGCAATGGCTAAAAAGGATATAATGATGCAGCCCTTTGAGAAAATGATATCTGGAACGTATTTATGTGACATAGGAAGAAGAGTAATTCGATGGATGTCTTTTGCATCAAATACGTGTGGACTATTTCCTTCCATAATATGTTTTTTGAACCTTAAATTTTTTTTAATTATGCAAAATAAATTTTACTACTATGAATTATTTAGGTATATTATTTTATATTAAATTTTATTTGATGATAGTTAAGTAAAAATAATGGTATGCAGATACCACTAAGAAAGTCATCTTAATTTAACACTTCAAATATGTTGACTAGCTGGAGTGATCATAAGTTTTCTAAACCTTTATTTTGTAGTTCTGTCTAAGGGTTTTTACTACTATTACTTATTTGAATGATTATTTGCATTAGTAATTTATGACAATTTCTGACCTCATGACAAAGTAATTACTGGCAACCAATGCTTATATGTATAAAAACCTTGATGTGTGAGTGCAGGGATGCTTAATGAGGGAAGTAACTTCTATATATATCGCTTTCTATTTTTGCTTAGAGAAATAATCATGGGAAGGAGTTCGTGTATTATTTGGCTTATTCAGGTTAGCCAACATACATCTTTAATATATATATGCCAAAATGAGTGGGTCAAAAGAAGCGGGTCAGAAAAGTTGTTCGACTCATTTGACCTTTTGCCTTCTTTTCTAATATGTTTGATTATTGCTTATAATCATATGAGCGTTAAGAATGACTCAAGTCACATTCATAAGCAAATGTGCCAAGAATGCTACCTTTAGTCTTACTCTCCCGTTGTCATATGTCATATTGTGTGTAATGTCATGTATGCCTACAATTGACTATATGCATATGGGTCAATATTTCACCTTCTAAGGAGTATTCAGTTTTTTGGTGTTGTTAAAACAAATTAGGTTTTTACTATAAGTACGTAGGTTGTAATTAGATAAATAATGTCCATAATAATGCTTAAGGTTATTGAGTTTTATTAGTAGAGTGACTGTCCAATATGGAGTATGATTTTTTGGTATTCTTGGTTTTATTAGTAGAGTGACTGTCCAATATGGTTTAGGAGTGCATTCAAAATGCACTATGGAAACTTTATACCCGTTTGACATGTTGAAACATTTGAGCATGTTACATTCTAAACTATATGTTTTAGAAGGTACTAAATTTGTCTTGTGTGACATTATGTTTTAAGAAGGTTATTTATGGGTTTAATTGTTCGACATTTATTCAAATATAAGTGGTGCACTACAATTCTATTGTAGGTAATGGAGAAGCTTTATATTCAAATCAACGATAAAAAGTTGTGCATGAATATGTTGAGTACACCTACTGCTTTAGTATGGATCGAAACTACTTTAATTTAGTATAAGACAACTAGCACTACTACTTTAATTTAATACATTCATTCTAAACATTACTCTTGATTAAACTTTCATAAAACCCCGCGAATTCGCGGGTCAGAATTAGGGTTCGCCAAATCAAAGGCAAATCGAATACTATTAACGATTTTCATTAGCATCTGAATAATATGAACGATTTTCATTAAGTAATTCAAATTTGGCTTTAGGTTTGTGGTTACTGTAATAGATTAAAATAATGGTGGTCTTTGGAGTGGAGGTATGTGATTTGGTGAATGATGTGTGTTAAGCCTTTTTTCATGGGCATCTATAGGCATATAATCTATTTCACTTTGCGATGTATCATATAATTGTGTGATGATGCAGGTACTTTGGAGTGGAAGCAGATGGCATATAATTTCATTGATTTCGATTGGGATGTGCAGGTTGTCAATGAGCAATTTAAGAGACGAAATGGGATTGACTGGTGAGTTTTTTGAACTTAGTTTTTGTTGTAGCAAATTAATGTCTACTTAGTTTTTGTTGTAGCATTCATTGTCTACGTAGTTTTTGTCCAAGCATTCAACCAGATGCAATTAGGGTTAGTCGAATCTCTATCATTCTACGATTTTGTTTAAGTAATTGAAAAATGAAACAAATAAGGTAAATTGTTATAAAAGATGAAAATCTTAGCTACAAAAGTATGTAGTCAAGATCCCTGCATATGCCTTTCAAAAACAGCACTTTTTAATGTTTTGAAGTTACTTTCTTTATTTTTCATGGTGAACCAAACCATTTAAGTTTAATAATACATATCCACAGTATACACAAAGGTGTTAAATAGTGGTCAAATTAAAATTTTGCAATACGGAGTATGTCAGTATGTATATATGTTTCACGTGCATGTGTAAGGAGGTTAACTTATATGTGGTAAAATTGAGTGAAATAGTGTTATTTAAATAATCTAAATTAAATGTGTCTTTGGATATTTCAATCCTATTTCAATATCTCTTGCGTTGTCAAATGCAGATATGAGCAATAATAGTCATAGGATATAAAGATTAATAAGGTGCAAAAGATTTGTATTTAGTACCATCAATAATGACAAACAGGCAAAGATATATCAAGATCTTGCTGGAAACAATCTTTGCAGAAAAATGGTATTGTCTTACCTCTATTTTCTTGATGCATTTTTTGACTGCATACATGGTATTTGTGTTTGTTGTGTATAACTTCATAGAATACTCCATCCCATTTATAGTAAATATTATGATTTGTGTAATGTTTATAGGGCTGGGATTAAATTGCCAACAATTGAGGTCCAATTTGAGCATCTAAATGTGGAGGCTGATGTTAATAGATGCAGCTGAGTCTTACCCAGTTTTATAAACTTTCACATTCATCTTTTCGAGGTAAGAATGAGAGACCAAAATCATCAGAAGTGTTATTTGTGCTTAATCATTTGTTTTAATAAAGTCTATTAATCTTTGATCATGTTTATGTCTTTTATTAGGGGCTATTGAGTTTATTACATCTACTTTCGAATACAAAAGGCATATAACTATCCTTGATGATGTTAGCGGTATCATTAAGCCTATATGGTGAATATAAAATTCGCACAAATATCACTCTCTTCTTATTTGTGACAATTCGACTGTCTACTTATTAATTAGTCTTTTCGGGTTGTGTTTCATCTATAACGGGTAGATAAAAGTGGCAAACGGGTTTAAAAGTATGCTAGCATTGATTTTTAGTACACTTCTATAACCATTCTATTCGAAATATGGATCGCTATTGAAATACAAAGTAATGCAATATTAGAAAATGTGTTGACACACAAATCATAAATTAGCATATTTACAGATATATGTACTAATTGACACTTAATCTTACTTTATACAATGACATTAATTTCATACCTTTATCACATATATGATATTTGTCTTCCACTTTAAAAATTTAAGTAATACATTATATATTTATTGTTTTATTGTAGTGTTCGGGTAACGTAACATATAAAGTAACATATAAAGAGCATGAACTACATGAGTTTGTACCAGAGAGAACTTCATATATAAGTCGAAATGATGTTCATATTAGAGAAACATTGGCTTTCTCTGCAAGATGTCAAGGCGTTGTATCGCGTTACGATTAGTTTGTCATCAGTTCGGTTTCTACGTTCGTTTTAATGGCAATAAGAATTTTGTTTAACAAAATTCATTTCCAAAGAATTACACATATGTTAGCAGAGTTGTCAAGAAGAGACAGAGATACAAACATTAAACCTGATACTGATGTCTTCATGAAGATAACAAATCATCATTTTGACTAATAAATAAACACACTATACTTCTAAATTGTAAGCTCATAATGGTATTTTTATCCATAATTGTACTTCTAAATTTTCAAACTATTATAGTCTGAACAAGAATTAATTTCAAATTTATACTCAAGAGTCGATTCAAGTTGGCTGGAAAGAGTAAGGCTTGACTTAATGCTAAGGCAGGATCAGTAAGTTTTGAACTTATCAATAATATCTTACATTCTATTGATACAAACCTATTTTACTGCTTTTTAGTAAACTAAATTGGCTACAATTCTTTTGTAATATGATGTACCTATTGATGTTCCATCTGAGCTTGTGGATCTTAACAACCAAAACTTTGTTTTCTTATCAAAGAAAACTGATAGTTACGTCAACAACAATTACAATAGTCACATTGTAGTTCTTGACGCTATAGATGACGATGAAGTTTTGGAGGTGATTAACAAAAAACAGCTTGAAGAAGTTGGGTCAGTCAACCTTTTAGATGAGGTCACTATTTTCCAACCACCGACACCATACCAGGTGAAAACCATTATATACATTGGAAATCTGTAGTCAAATTCATACATTATAATTTAGACTTAACATATATACTAATTTATACAATTATTTTTTGGATATGTATTTACGATTGATGATTTTATATTTAATTTGTCATTTCATAGAAAAAGAATTTTGTTCGACAGTGTTTTTCGAATTCAAGTTCTGTTAGGCGTAAGAGTACAACCCCAAATAACCTTCTTGCTGAAGACACACCAAGTCGACAAACATCCGATGCATTTGCATCTCTCAAAATACCAAAGATTCAACCATTCTGATTTGATGCATTGTCAAATTTTTGAATAAATATAACGTGTGTTTTTTCAACACGCAATACTCATGCTACAATAAACGTGGTCTGATTGTGCAACCACACGAGGCAAATGCCTCAAACGAACTTTTTTATTTGTTTTTATGTTGCATTTCAATGACTTAATTTCCTTCTAGATTTTTTATATAATAAATATGTTTTTGGTTTTCATTACCAATGCTTTTTATATGTCTACAATAACTATTAAAGTATTTTATACTATGTTCAACTTTTAAAGTTTTTTACAGACATATATGGTTGGATTTTAAATTTCAAGTACATACATTGGATACAGAACAACTAACATAACTACTTACATTAAATACAATAATTATAAACATTATTTCTGTACAAACACTCACGTAGCCCCGCGAATTCGAGGGTCCTCCACTAGTTTTATATTAAAACATACTCTTATATATCTTAAGTAATAAAATTTATAAAGTTCATTTAATATCATAAAAATAATATGATAGGTATTATTAATGTAATTATATTATACGTAGTAAAATATGTTTGTATCACATATTTATTTGATAAAATAATATCTATAATAGTAGTAGGTAAAAGTTGTATTATTTTGTAATAATAATTATTATTATTCTACTAATAATAACAACAATATTTATTTTTACTAAAAATGATATTATGATAAAATGATAATTTTTATTAATAATAATACTAAAATGATATTAATATTTTTATATTAACAATGATATTCCTATAAATAATAATTTTTGTAAAAATGATAGTTTTAATATTAATAATACTTTTAATAATAATAATGATAAAAATAATGAAAATGATATTTTTATCTAAATCTGTATCTTACAATATTTTAAATTTCATCATGATACCCATACTCATTATTTCCTAATCTATTCGTTTAATAGTTTTTAATCGTCTTTTATATCGCGTTCATATTAATGATAATAATAGTAATCATAATAATTAGGTGTTACTAATATTAGTTTTAATTATAGTAATACTACTAATAATAAATATTATGATAATATTAATGCTAATACTAATAACTATTTTAATGATAATAATAATAATAATACTAATTATAACTTTTACGATAATAACAATTTTTAATGATAATACCTTTTATTGATAATGATAATAATAATAATAATAATAATAATAATAATAATAATTAGATAAAAACTATAACGACGATAATAACGACGATAATAATAATAATTTTTAATAATAATACAAAAATTCAATTGACTATAACTTCTAATCCGTTCATCGAAATCATTCGATATCTAAATGAAAAGTTCTTAATTCTTCGCTAGCTTTCCAACGACATGCATATCTTATACCTTATCTCAACCGCATATGTAACTAATTCAGGATTCAACATAACCTATCTAATGACAATATCAAAAATACAAGCATGTATAATCCTATATACTCGAGCACTAGTCAGGGATACACTATTAATATATAAAAGTTAAGTTATGAGTGATCACGTATCAATATTGAGATTCAATATTGCAGGAAATGTACGTAGACACAACGGAGATGATAAACACTAGATTGACCTCACGAGCATACCCTCGAACATTACCCATCACCTCCATAGCTATAACCCATAATTTTCTTAGCCCTATCCCACTCGAAAAATCCCATTTTGGCAACACGTGAGCAGAACCTCGTCTTAGTATTTTATGTATAATACTAATAATACTAATACTAATACTAATAATAATAATAATAATAAGATTAATAATATTAATAATATAAATATATATACATATTGAAAGATATAGACAGATCAAGAGAATTAAATGTAAACTGAATCGGAAATCGGCTGGATTTAAAGAAGTGTCAAACCTTTACACCCCATACGATTGCATGGGTTTCCTACCTTGATTTCATGCAATCGCATGACAATAATTCCCAGCTCATATCCCACTTTCAAGGCTACCGACACCCCTTAATTATTATTATATATAATTAATATTTAATCTATATAATTATTTATATAATATATTATATTAATGAGCATGGTAAAAATGTAATTTTTGTTCTAATGACTCGTACGTTGTCACTCAACTAATATCTCAGTTTCGGTTTCTCGAACGCACGTTCGTACGTTTAGAAAACTAACACTTTACGTTACGCGACGTGTACCTTTAATAATAATTAGACTTTAATCAATAAAAAACAATCCCACTCAAAGTGGAACTTATTCATTTGAGTGTTTTGGTCATTTGCTTCTATAATTCAATGTCTCGTTGTTCACCAAAATATATCATTTTAAATCAAAACGTTTTGTGACTACGTTATTATTATATCTCATTACATTGTAAGGTACATATATATATTTTTATCTCAAAATATAAGTTTATAATATTTATTTAATATTTAGTTTTTCAAAGTAATTATTTTTCAAGACTCATTTATAGTCGTTTAAATGATAGAAAATATTATGTCATATTACGTTTGCGTTTTTGAAACACAATATATAGATATTCGCAATTTATAATATAAAGTTTTAATTAAGTTCTTTAAGATTCATTACCGAAGTATCTTATAACACCTTTTAATGAAGTTCTTTCTAAATTGAAAACGTTTTAGTACTAAATCAAATAAATATACTAACTTTATATATTTAGGAATCATTTTGTCAAAAGGTTGAAGTAATGGAAATCGTTATATCGTATTTTGAAAAGTAAAATAATAGATTTCAAGTTTTTAAATTACTAATTATTTATGAAGCGAGAGATAAAGTTTAAAAGTTAAATGAACGTACGAAATCATTTTAAGATAAAGTGTCGATATTTATTTTCTAAGTTATTTATATCTCATAACCTTATTTCCACATTAAGTAATATGAAAGTTAAATAGCTAACGCATATATAGGACATTGAACAAGAATCCCACTAACTTTTGTCTAACCTTCGTCAATTGACATATTTGTTCTTACATGTAAATTATTTTACCAAATATTCCAGATACCGTTAAAAGGAAAGATTTCCTAAATCAAAGTGGCCCTCTCAACAGAGACTCGTAATCATATTTTAATGTTTCTGATAATTCAATAATTTGATATTATCTTTTAATTCCGTCGATAATTATTTTAATTATATTTTGAATCAAATACGTTTATGTAAAGTATTATACGTCTAATACTTTGTTAACGTTTTCAAGTTATAATATATACACATATACATATATAATCATATCCGTTCATATAATGGTTCATGAATCATCAAGGTCTGGTCAAGGTTAAATGAATGTATGAACAAAGTTTACATTTCTTGAGATTTAACTTAACAAACTTTGCTTATCGTGTCGAAATAATATAAAGATAAATTTTAAATTTGGTCGGAAATTTCCGGGTTGTCACAGTACCTACCCGTTAAAGAAATTTCGTCCCCGAAATTTGATCGAGGTCGTCATGGGTAACAATAAGAATGTTTTCATGACAAATATGAGTTGATAAATAGAATTTTATCATCATTGAGTAATATGGAATAAACAATCCGTTTATGTAAAGAGTATGAGTGAAGTTATCACAAAATAGTGAAATGAGTAAATGTAAATTCGTCATATCTTTTGACGTAGATAGAATTGATTCCCGGAGTTCATGGGATTTGGAGAAATTCTTCGTAATAAGATTTGATTCTTCGGTATTTAAGGAAATTAGGATCTTCTTAGATTAAATATGATAACCTGCTCTGTCAGATTTTTCGCTATAAATCCACTCCCTTCGTTTCCTGATTTCCACAACTCACACCTTCTATTTTTTCTCTCTCAACTCATATTTTTAAAGTATTCGTCAATATGCTCCATCCAGTGCTAATTCTCGATATACTCCTCACTTTCATATATGTCGTTCTTCTTTTTCATCTACCGCCAGAAGAATCTATTTACTTCTACTATACTCTTGGTTTTATAGTGTTTTTAGTTCTTTCATGTCTTTATATTGCTACATGCATCGATATATACGGTTTGTAACTTCTGGTTTGTTGTTGGGTTTTGTATCTTCCCTTATATTTCGATGTCCCTGCTTCTGTCTTCTATAATCATTGTCATCCCCAGTTAATGCTCTCTTTTATTTGCTGCGATTTATACCCCAATTTCTATTTGGGAGTTTTGTCCTTTCGTTTCTTCTTCTTGCGATTAAGCACCGCTTGTAATGGTCCAGAATTCGCGGATATGAATTTCGGAATGAACATTGTTAATGTTCTAAGAAGGAAGTTGTAATGGCACGATCTTGACTTGTCAAATTACTAAAATACCTCAAAAAAGGCCGAATCATCAAGAAATATTTTCTTGATATTTTAAAGGTTAAAGAGAATACAAGAGTCGTGTAACATAGCACATGATGACGTTATGATCTGTGAATCATCAAGTTCCATTTAGAAACTCAGCATGAATTACTGTAATATAATCACGTTGATCAAGTGTCATTATATTATACTAACTCATGCTTCAGCTCCTAACACTACTTTAAAAAATATTCCTATTTTAAACTCGAATGTTTCAGAATTTAGAAACTAAAATAGTTTCTTTTATGATGTAATACAGATAGAGCGAAAAAAGTAAATGATTTCAGATAAGAATAATTATGGAAATATCTTCAAAAATATGGAGGATATTTATAATGAAAGATACGATGATATCTTAGAATTTCTAATATCAGAGAATGATGAAGAATATTGTCCGTAAGGGTTTAGAGTCGGGAGCAAGGTATTCAATAATGACTTCAGTAGATACTGAATCATTTGGATCCTTTGAAGGCAGGTTCAGCCTTTGTGATTTGTCCACAGCCTCCTTCATACTTTGCTCAATCCGTTTTCCAGTTCCAAAACTTCTCTTTTTCTGAGCTTTGCCAATACACTATTATTTATCATCAAACTTTTTACTGTTAAGGTCGTTTATAGTTTTTGCTACTTCATCAGTATTTCGAGAACTATTCCGCAGTTCGGGGTGTTTTTCAGAAACTTCACATTTGAAGTATGGAGTTTTAGGAGATAGACGTTATATGTATATATATAACTGTTGAAGTAGAAACGCTGTGAGATTTCAAAATACTGATTGCTGATTCTTGGTAATTGATATGGCAATTCTTGTTACAAGATGCGGATGAATATATGATAGGGTTTTAATGAATAAATATAATGACTTTTCGGAGAGGCTAAAGTCAAAGGGTAATGAAGTTGCTGGTACACCTGTTGATAATGTGGTGGAATATAAAAGGCTCTCCAGTAATAACAGGGTAATCGTATATGTCAGGGTTATAATAAGACTACTCCGGATGAAAATCGAAGTCAATTTGCTGAAGCTGTGACAAAACTGACTAATTTTGAAAAAGAATCGCAAAGTTATTTTTGCTAATAAATTCCAAAGGGTCTTACACTGATACGTGTTAAACTATGACTTTGGTTTCGAGGGTTTTTCATGTACAAGACTGTGGGTAACATGTGGTTGAATTATCATTTCGATTGTTCATTGTTTGAAGTGTCTTCAGGAAATTTCGAAGGGTTTGAACACATATCGTAATCGTCAATACACATATGTTGTTCTAGAATTTTAAATGATACGAAAATTTTTCTGGATTCTATATATAGAAATGATGTCCTAGCACAGTTTTGAAATCAAAGTAGAGCTTTGAAAACTGTAGGAATCTAAGAGTAATGATTTCGGTTATATCTCGAATTGAATTCTGAGATTTCAAAATCAGAATATGTAATTAGATTTGAATGAGTATGGTTGTTTTGATTTCTATATAAGAATGTATTTTGTTGTGAAAGTAGTGAGTATAGTCGATGATTGCTGTATCTGTAATGACCCAGAATTTTCCGACCAAATTATACTTATGAGATTAATATTTACATAAATTAAACCATACCAACATGATAAGCAATCCAAATTGTTGAGACTTGTGTTTTTGAAAAGAGTTTTACACAACGTTTGACCGTCCAATATGACCGATGATATCACGAACTATATAACATACGATAATTATATGTTTGTGTATATATATGTATTTTTATATATTTAACATGATCTAAGGATGGTTTAACATCTCATGATGTACTAATGACAATGAGTTATAAGTATATTTTGAAACTACTAACTTAAGTTTTCAAAACGATAACTATACGTAACATTCTTTGATATATATACTTATAATTTATAATGCTTATACATGTATCGTATATATAATGTATTTAATCACTTTTTAAGGACTTAAATACATAAAACAATATAAGTATATTCACAAAAGATAGCTATATTTGAATTCTCGTTCCGTTTCCTCAAGATTTCTATACGTATATCTAGGGTATATGTACCTGTATCATACCCAGCTTCTATAAGTATTTACTATTGGTATATACACATCAAATCAACATCCTAATCAACATTATTACTGCCTTAGATATGAGGTAACTAGATTTTGTCAAGTAGTATGAATTATTAGTAAGAAAACAAAATTAGGAATCCTTTTCTTTCTTTATAAACTAAAAACTTTTTTATAAATGAACACCATTTCTTCACTCCATTTTCTCATACCTACACCCTCATTTCTCTCTCAAAATACTCCTAACTTCATACTTGATCATCTCCAAGCATTTTCCCCATCATTTAACTTCAATTACAAGCCTTAAACACCATAAGAAAACTCTTTCAAGAACATATCAAAATAACCACCCATTTGAAGAAGTTTACTTCCAACCTTTTGATCTAAATCCACCACTCTTTGATTCCAAGATTATTTCTTATCTTTTGCAGTAACTTTGTCCAAGTAACTTGAGGTAGTAACCTTGTTCATAATCTTATTCAATTCATATTCATATAGCTATCTTATTTTGTGGTATAAAATTTTAACAACAAGAACATAGTTTGAATGATTTCAAACTTGTTCGCAAACTAAATAGATCCTTCTAACTTGACTTTTAAAACACTTCAAGACCTGTAATATATCATAATGATATGCTAACCTAACAAGATATAACTTGGTTTTACAAAGAACATCTTAAAAACTGAATCTACGTCGTCGGAGTGCAACCGGGGGCTGTTTTGGGTTGGAGAATTAAAAACCATCTTGAACTTTGAATTGGAAGTTCATGTTCTGGAAAAATGATATTTCTTATGAATGTGTTAACACATAAAAATTTCATGGTTTAACTCAAAGTGTAAGTATTTTTAGAAAAATGATCATTAAATGTTATTTTTATGATGGAAAATGATCACTTTCATAAGTTTCACCAAAGTTTGACCTATAACCTATGATTTTGAATACAAACTAAGGTATTTTCAGTTCATATTCTTAAAATTTGACTCGATCCAAGGAATTGGCAAGTTGAACCAACAAAAATGGAGTTGTAATGAAGAAACTACGACTAAAACAAGATTGGGTATCCGAAGCTAGTTTAGCTACGAAAATATTTGGAGAAAAAGTAAATTAATCATATCTTTTCTAATTAATATGATATTTTATATATAATTACTTATGATTTGATTTTATATATTTCAGGACCACCCGTAAACAACACGAGAAGATTAATCATAAGACCTCATGATTGTACGCAACACGTCATTTGACAACACGGTACTTTATGTACGCAACACGTCATTTGACAACATGGTACCATGGGTCGAGATTAATTCTGATCAATATGAATACGATGGGGTCTTTATTTATTTTATTTAAGTAACTAATTGTGGACCACTAACATCGGACTGCTAACTACGGACTAAGAAAATATTAAAAGTATTAAAAGTATATATATATGTAACGATTACTTAAAAAGAAAATATGTTGATATATTATATATATAGTTAGGTTCGTGATATCTATCGGAGACCAAGTCGAATTAAATACCTTCAAGGCAAAAGTGAGTTTCATTTGCTCCCTTTTTAATTGCTTTTGCAATATATATTTTTGGGCTGAGAATACATGCGCTGCTTTTATACATGTTTACAAAATAGACACAAGTACTTAAAAATATATTCTACGTTGAGTTGTACCACTGGCATATTTCCATGTAGCTTGGTAACTACTATTTACATGGGTATTGTAAACGCGAATCATGTTGATAAATCTATCGGGCCTGACAACCCCAACCGGACTGGACGACCAGTATTCAACGGTTGCACAGTACTTCGTTTTGGTGACTACAATTGGTACGGTGTAGTGAGATTTCATAATAAAGGGAATATGCGACGTTGATTAAATGTTAAGTATGGTTGCCAAGTGCTCAACCACTTAGAATGCTTTACATACACTTACGAGTGTATTATGTTTATGATTAAGAAATCTTGTGGTCTATTAACATATTGAAATGATTGTTATGATAAACCTATGAACTCACCAACCTTTTGGTTGACACTTTAAAGCATGTTTATTCTCAGGTACGAATTAAGTCTTCCGCTGTGCATTTGCTCAATATAAGGACATTACTTGGAGCCGATCATCGCAATGGGACCAAATGTTGATGACTTCGTCCAGGTGGATTAGGACGGGTCCTTTCAGTATCAGATTCGAAGAATGTAACATATTAATTGTGTTTTTATATCTCTCGGGTATTACCTACCCGTTAAAAAAATTTTACAATTAATATTTTGTACAAAAGAATTTTATTACAGTCTTTATGAATATATATATATATATATATATATATATATATATATATATATATATATATATATATATATATATATATATATATATTCTTCAAATGTAACATAGATTTAATGAGTTAATATTAAATTAAACTCATTTGATTTACGGTTGAAACTAGGATTGAATAATCCCTAAACTTTAGAAATTACATAACTTTTACGGAGTATTTCTTCAATGTGATTAAAATTATGAATCAATACTTCGTTATTTGTTGATGCATGATGTTGGTGTTCGTGGAATTCTTGTGAACTTCGCAAGGTACGAATGATGTTATTTGAAAAGTTTTGAGTACATCAATAATGAAAGTGTAAAATCAAACATATATTTGAATAATACACTTGATTTATTATGGGTTGGAATTTATTGAATTGAGACAGAGATCGTAATTAACGATGGTTAAGTTGCGGGCGAAGGGCGTACATTATCGCATATTTGTAATATTATTTAACCGAGTAGTTAAGATTCACACATAATAGCTTAGTACGGAAAGATTTATTATGGTTTTAAAAATTTATATATATAAGATATTGATGTTATGCGAGGTGTATACGAAATAGTTTATATTTTACTAGGAAAAACTATTAAATATGCTACAATTTTACACAAGTTATTTATTTATTTATCGAGTGGATATACTTAAACCTTGCTACAACACTTATAGGCAGTGTACCTAATCGTACAGTAGTGTAGTTTTTAGTAAGTCCGGTTCGTTCCACAGGGAAATCTTTAAACAAAGCTCAACGCTATATTAGTTTACTTTTATAAAAATACAAATATATATATATGTAATATTATTATTATAAAGGGGGGTTTTTACCGTTTAATGACCGGTTTGTCGATTTTAAAACTTTAGTCGCAGTTAAAACCAAATGTAAAATATTAAAAATAAATACAAGACTTAAATTAAGCATAAAGTAAATAACGATAATGAAATTGCGAATAATAAAAGTGCAATAAAATAAACTTGCGATAATTAAAAAGTACGATAATTAAAAGTGCGATTAAATACAATAACAATAAAAATGCGATAATTAGAAGTGCAATTAAATATAAAGTAAAGGAACTTAAATATGAAATAAAAGAGTTATGCTTATTTAAACTTCCGTAATCATGATGTTTGACGTGTTGATTTTAGTTTTATGCCCATGGGTTAATTGTCCTTTGTCCTGGATTATTTAATATGTCCGTCTGGTTTTTGTCCTTAACAGTCCATCAGTCATAAATATAAAGTGCGAGTGTCCTCGTCAAATTATCCTTATACCCGAAGTTAAATATTCCAACTAATTGGGGATTCGAATTGTAACAAGGTTTTAATACTTTGTTTAATGAATACACCAGGTTATCAACTGCGTGTAAACCAAGGTTTTACTACTTTGTTAGCAATTACACCAATTACCCTTGAATGTAATTTCACCCCTGTTTTAATTATTCTAGTGGCTATTAATCCATTCCCGTGTCCGGTTAAATGAACGATTATTCGTACATATAAATACCCCGCCCATCGTGTCCGATCAAGTGTATATGGTAATTTATAGGGACGCCCAATTGTAAATCTTTATATTAACATTAACAAACTTTCATTTAGTTAAACAAATATAAAGCCCATTAATAGCCCATAGTCTAATTTCCACAAGTGTCGTTCTTTTGTCCAAACCCCAATTATGGTACAAAGCCCAATTACCCAATTTTAGTAATTAGCCCAACATCATGATTACTTCGTTTTAAATAAGCATAATAATAACTTAGCTACGAGACATTAATATAAAAAGGTTGAACATAACTTACAATGATTAAAAATAGCGTAGCGTTACACGGATAGAATTTCGACTTACACCCTTACAACATTCGCTAACATACCCTTATTATTAGAATTATAATTAAAATTAAAATTAAAATATAAATTATATATATATATTTTACGTATATATGAGAGAAGAGAGAAAAAGATTATAAATTGCGATCAGAATTCGGTTGCTTTTATAGGAAAAGTTGAAATTTGGGGCTCCGCGACTCGCGGCAAAATCCTCTTCAAACTCCGCGAGTCGCGGAGAATGAATTTACAGCTCAGTCCTTGGAGTCTTTCTCTGCCGACGGTTTTTTATTTATAAATATAATATATATATAATTAATATAATTAATTATATATTATATTATATTTATATACATAGTTAACTTGTAATTTTTAGTCCGTTGCGTCGAGCGTTAAGAGTTGACTCTGGTCCCGGTTCCGGATTTTCGAACGTCCTTGCGTACAATTTAATATCTTGTACTTTGCGTTTTGAATCTTGTACTCTTGTAATTTTGAGATGTTTCTTATCAATAATTGGAACCTTTTAGATTGTCTTTTGTACTTTTGAGCTTTTTGGTCGTTTGCGTCTTCAATTCGTCGAATCTGTCTTTTGTCTTCACCTTTTATTATTTAAACGAATATCACTTGTAAATAGAACAATTGCAACTAAAAGCTTGTCTTTCTTGAGGAATAATGCTATGAAATATATGTTCGTTTTTAGCATTATCAAATATTCCCACACTTGAGCGTTGCTTGTCCTCAAGTAATATTGTCTTGAAATACTAGAATCACTTCTTTATTCTTCACACTTTGTACATCAGTGATTTCTATATGGCGGTATAAACAATGGTAGTAACGATATGGTTTACAGTCCCACATGACTATAAAAAATTAGATCCATTAAGGAAATTGGATCTTTATGAAAACATTTGATCTTTTGAAAATTAAATCTAGTTTTTACCCTAGATAAGTTTTCCGGGATAACCCTTTACCGGTGTTTGCAAAATATTTTTGTGGGTTTGGTGGGTTTCAGATTTGAAAATTTTAGCTCAAAACTTGCGGTTTTGTGTCACCCACTTGCTAACCTTGTATTTGGAAAGCAACACGTCCAGTTTACTTGTCCCGTATATTACCTTTCGATAAACTACCGTCCGGTTGTAAAGGAAAGCGTTGAACAAGCAACTGTTAAGGCAATGTCCCCTGACATGCTTTTAATTATGGTCTGTAACGTGTCGGACGCAATTACTATCCTTGGTAGGAGCAATAGTAAAGCTCACCCTCATAATTTTTCGGTATGGCACAAGGTCCTGTGTTTGACCATGCTATGCAACCACCGTTCTTACGGTTGACACCCGATTTAGTTCAGGCGACCTAATGAATTCCAGGTGAATTCCTAGGATTTTACGTTCAATGGTAATGAACGCATTGAAAATAGGGTTTTCAGAAAACAAATCGGTTTATAATTTTGATCAAAATATTTTCTCGTTCAAGCTCGAGTTTAGATATCATTGAATTCCATGAGTTTGAATTCTCAATCTTTAAGGTCAATCTCTAGGATTGAGTAATATCAGTCTTAAAAGCTGATTTTTAATCTTTAAGGAGATTATCCTTTCTGGGGATCTGATTCATTAGTCTTATCCAGCTAATTTGCATGGTGCCCCCCCTTTGTACGAGATAAATCCTTCTCATGGTTAGGATAAATCTGACCACTTGGCGACCCTGTTTAATGCTGAGGTCCGTTGATTTCCTGCTGATTTTAGTGATGACTTTTCTAGATTTTTCGTCAACCTACAGCTGGTCTGGACGACAACTTCATGACCTAAATCAAGAAGCGCGTTTCTTTTTCGGAAGACTTTACTTCCTTTTAATGATGGAATTGATTTATCGTGTAGATCCATCTCTTCTTTTCTTTCATTGGGTAAAACAGTTTAGTTTAGTTCAAAGCAAAAGTATTTTCAGTTATTTATTACAGATATATGTGACATATGTTTAAAATAACTTGGTAAATTTTCCCACACTTGGCTTTTATTTTCCTTTTTATCGTCCTCTATTCCATTTTAAATGAATTTTGACATTTTAGTTTGTTTCTTAATTTATGTCCTTTCCGAGGTAACAATAATTTCGGTGTTAAAACCTAGTTTTATCATTCATAAATATGTATAAACATGATTTTGAATTCATTTAATTGAAAATTTTGAAAAATTTTACTAAAATTGGGTAGTTAGTATATAAGACTAGGGCTGTTCTTTTTTATCAGAAAGCACTAGATTCTAATACAACTACTGCTTTACTAGTATTTTTAATGGTAACCAAGTGTATAAAGTAAAAAATTTTAAAATCCGAAAGAATTTAACCCCTTCCCACACTTAAGATCTTGCAATGCCCTCATTTGCAAGAAATTAGTAACAATTTAAATTATTGAGGGTGATTTGTGTGAAAATGATTAAATTTTTACCAAAGTTTCCAAATATATTGGCGTTTGTTTGCTGAATGATAAATGGTGCACATCATTTGTTCATTCCGTCTTGTTGTTATTTCACATATATTTTGCATCTTGTCGTCAAAATTAGTTGCTTTTGCTGAACTTAATGCCAGTCTTTGAAAATGCGTTGTTTTACCCTGTTGTGTACATAAGATAAACTGCAAACATATATACATATTTTTGAAGTTTGGTATATTACCCCACATTCAAAAATTATTAAAATCTAAGAATAAAAGTTAGATAATTATAAAAATGATTACAACATTAACAAAAGTATTAAACGTATCAATAATTACAAATTACAAAATAAAAAAAAATAAGTAAACTAAGGATGATATTGGTACCAATAGGGGTTCCAGGCATAACCATAAGTGCTATAGAATGCTTCGGCAGGGTCATACGTAGGATATGGTGGCTGCATCTCTATAGACCAAGGAGGGAAGATGGGTTTCGGTGTAGGAATATAGTTTCTACCTATATGTTGGCAATGAGCTATGATTTGGTTCTGATGAACTTGCCAATCTTCAAATGCTCTCTGTCTAGCATTTTCGTATTCCTGAGAAGTTATAAACCTATGCATTTCTTGCATCTCATTCCCCCCTCCTACATTACCTTGCTGCTGGTTTCTCTCCACCTGTGGATGTCTACCATGGTATCGTACTGCGGCGTTATTTCGCCTCTTCAAAACTTTCGCACCATGGTATACATTTAAACCTATAGTATCGCGGGGTTCCGGCTCTTCTAGTAATAATCCCCCCCAACTTATATCCACACCGAGATATTCACCAATCAAAGTAATAAAAATACCACCTCCTATTATGCTATGTGGTCGCATCCCCCGAACCACAGCTGATAAATAATAACCCACACAATATGGTATACTTACAGCGCTTTGTGGGTCTCGAATACACATATGGTAAAACAAATCCTGTTCATTTACTTTTTCTTTGTTCTTACCCCTTTGTGTAATCGAATTAGCTAAAAACCTATGTATCACTCTTAATTCAGCTCTATCTATATCCAAATAAGAGTAATTTCCCCCTTTGAAACGGTGATGGCTTGTCATTTGACTCCACACACCGTGTGTATCAAAATTCTCATCTATCTTTCTACCGTTTAGTATCAATCCTCTACAATCGGCAGACGCTAACTCCTCAGGCGTATATATACGTAAAGCCTGAGCCATGTCCAGTAAAGACATGTGGCGCATCGAACCGCCTAACAAAAATCTAATAAAAGAACGATCGGTTAAACTAGCTACCCGATCATTCAACTCTATACTACATAACAATTCTTCACACCAAACTTTATATACAGGTCTACGTATGGTGAATAAATGTACCCAGTCATTAAAAGAAGAATTACCATACCTCTTTACAAGTAATTCCCTAATTGGCCCGGCCAATTCTACAGCTTCTAAGGGTCCCCATTCTATGACCCTCGGTACCTCAACAACCTTAGAATGAAGAGTATGCAAACCCCGTTGATATTTTGGATAATCTATCCAAAGTCTGTCAAATCTCAGGTTCGGGTGCAACTCTTCCAAGTGCATATCGGAAAAGGTCATGACTGGATGAGGTATATCCTGCTTGTAGTAGTTATCCACCTCCTGTTGTTCCAAATTCTCAGCAGGAGCATTGCGGGCTTGGGATGAAGATTCACCCCTTTCATTCTGCAAAACACATCAAACACAATTTTTGTGCATCCAAATATGCATTAGTGTCAGCAAAATCATCAATCAAAATAATTACAATGACATTATCAATTTATATCAAACTTAAGCTTATTTTCACATTTTTATCAAATCTACACTTTTTCAAATAAGCATATACGAAAATTTTCGCCAAGTTCATAAGCATTCAACTCAAATAACATGTCAAAATAATCATTACTAGCAATCAAACAAGTCTCAAATGGCATTATCTTTCAAAAATCAAGTTCATGAATTTTAGACTTGAAAAAGTCCACTTTAATTCTCAAAATCATGTTTAGGCTCAAAGTTTGGATCATTTAACTACCTAGACATGTTACACTACTCAATTTAGCAACAATTCATGACAAAAATCGGCCATAACCTGTTTATATCAAAAAGCCCCAAATTTGCTCAAGAACACAAACCCTAGATTATTCAAAATTTGAAGTTTAAGGCTTCTAATCACGTTAAACAGCATCAATCTAGGTTATACAAGCATAATACATAAACAATTTAAGCCTAATTACACTAAAAAGCATCAAAATCAAATTGGGGAAAAAAATTGCTCAAGAACATCAAATTTCGAATTAAATGGTGTTTAGGTGTAGAAATTTACCGTTTTTCTTGAGTAATTCTTAGATAGCATCCTTCTCAACATGATTTTAGCAAAAAATTTGGTGATTAACGGTTAAAAATTGGGATTTTTGGGGTGTTTTTGGGTGGTTTTTCGGGGTTTTTTCGTGCAGAATTCGCAGTATGTTTTTGGTTTGGGTTGGGGACTGATCTGTTCTGCGGGTATATTTTTTTTCTGATTTTTAGACCCTCCGCGAGTCGCGGTGAAATACTCTTCAAACTCCGCGACTCGCGGAGTTTGCTATTTTTTTTTTTTTTTTTTTTTTTATAATCATTAACTTATTAAAACAATTAAGTAATTAATTTTAAAATTTTGTTTCCCTTGTTATTTAGGACGAGGTCGTTTCGGATCGATGTCCTAGTCCGTCCTTCGACAAAATTTTAAAATTTGTCTTTTTGTAGCGATTGTTTTAAAAGCTAAGATTTTTGGGTTTTTTCAATGTTTTTGGCATACTTTAATTCAATAAGATTAAAAATAATGATAATAAAAGTTCTCGTCCCTCCCTCGGGTAAAGCAATTTCGGTTTAAAGACCTAGTCTTCAACTTACGACGAATTTTAAAAATCATATTTTTAACTTAATGAGATAAAGTAAATTTTTGTTTTTAAATTCACACAACTTAAATATAAAATTCAAAATTAAAATTAAAAATTCACACCAAACTTAAAATTTAAAATGCATAAAATTAAGAATTTATATTTTAAAAATTAAAAGTTCACACCAAACTTAATTTAAAAAAAAAATCAAATAATTATAATTTTAAAAATATTGTTTTTACAAAGTTTACAATATTAATTTAAGATTTAAATATTAATTTTAAAAACATGGTAAAAATAAATTTAAAAATCTTTTTGTCTTTTTATCCCACTTTAATCAATCAAATATTATCAAAAATATGCGCCCCTCTTTTCGGTAAAGTAATTTCGGTTCCAAGACCTAATTTAACTCATGACGAATTTTTGAAATATTTTGGGTTGATTTTTTAAAGATATTTATACCTTAAGAATAAACGTTAAATTTCGCAGTGATGTAATAAATTTTTGAATGATATCAATAATTTCGGTCGCCAAACCTAATTTTATTCAATACCAATTTACCACTTTTTAGCGAACAAATTAGCGTTTATTATCAAAAGGTTAAAAATAAAAATAAAAATAAAAACTGTACAGACATACCTGTGAAATAGATTTCTTAGTTATATGATCTATCCCATTCATAAGATAGTCGGTTTAATTGATTTTCCATGGCTACATAGGCGTAACCTCGAGCATTCAGTGTCTTTTCTTCTAAACATATGAACGGTCCGTCTCTGCATAAAGTAACAAATTCGGTATTTGAATAGGTTTGATTATTTGAACATTTACCTCCATGTGACCATTTTCCGCATTTGTGACATCGTTCTAGGTGTCGTGCTCTTCTTTTCGCTGCGGATTTTGATTTTCCTTTACCAAATTGTAACTTATTATCTTCGCATCTGGATTCTTTTCTAACTCCGTCCATTCTTTCTCTGATTACTGATACTATTTCACTCGGGAGTATGTCATTATTACGTTTAGTGATCAAAGCGTGTAGCATTAGACCATGGTTTAGTTCACAGGCAGTCTTCATTTTGTATAAACCTAAAAAAAATAAAAATTCAGAATGGGGGGAGAAGACTAGTTCTTTAGGGTCTGCTAGGGAAAGACCATTCGGGTTCCATTTTCGAGAACTACACGAAAACAGACAATCTAACTCTAACAGAAATACATATTATCCTTTAAAGACTTGATTCTCCCCACACTTAGTTAGCTGTGGTGTCGAAATTGTGATTAACTTCGTTGTCGACTTCCATCGGACCATGTATGTAATGTTTAACTCTGTGACCATTAACCTTAAATTCAATCCCATTTGAATTTATTAATTCTATCGTTCTGTATGGGAAAACTCTTTTGACTATGAATGGTCCAGACCATCTTGATTTCAATTTTCCAGGAAATAGCTTGAATCGTGAATTGAAAAGAAGAACTCTGTCTCCTTCTTTAAATTCTTTTGAACTTCTGATTCTTTTATCATGCCATTTCTTCGTTCTTTCCTTATAGATTAACGAATTTTCGTATGCTTCATGTCTTAATTCTTCTAATTCGTTTAGTTGACTTAATCGTAGATGTCTGGCTTCATGTAAATCAAGATTACATGTCTTCAAAGCCCAAAATGCTTTGTGTTCAATTTCTACTGGAAGATGACATGCTTTTCCATAAATAAATCTAAAAGGTGTGGTTCCAATTGGAGTTTTGTAGGCTGTTCTAAAAGCCCAGAGTGCATCCTCCAATTTAATGGACCATTCCTTCGGATTTGATCCTACGGTTTTCTCTAGAATACGTTTTAAAGCTCGGTTTGTATTTTCAACTTGTCCACTTGTTTGTGGATGATATGCGGTGGAGATTTTATGAGTTACTCCATATCTTTTAAGAACTTTCTCAAGTTGATTATTACAGAAATGAGTACCCCGATCACTTATTAAAGCTTTCGGTGTTCCAAACCTTGCAAAAAGACGTTTTAAAAAGTTGACTACAACTCGTGCATCGTTAGTTGGGAGAGCTTGTGCTTCCGCCCATTTAGATACATAATCAATGGCTACGAGTATATATAGATTATTATGAGATTTTGGAAATGGACCCATAAAGTCAATACCCCAAATGTCAAATACTTCACATACTTGGATGACATTTTGTGGCATTTCATCACGTTGACTTATTTTTCCGGCCCTTTGACATGCATCACAGGATTTGCAAAGAAGGTGTGCGTCTTTGTAAATTGTAGGCCAATAGAATCCAGCTTCATAAACTTTTCTTGCTGTTAGTTGAGGACCATAATGCCCTCCTGTTGGTCCTGTGTGACAATGGTTTAATATTTTACTAGCTTCATCTCCAAATACACATCGGCGTATTATTCCATCGGGACAACTTTTAAACAGATGTGGATCTTCCCAGAAATAGTGTTTTATATCACTGAAGAATTTCTTTCGTCTTTGGTACGATAATCCTTTTTCAAGGAATCCACAAACTAAGTAGTTTGCATAGTCTGCAAACCATGGGATTTCTTTATAATCTATCTTCAATAGATATTCATCAGGAAAGTTGTCTTGTATGGCCGATTCATTTAGAACTTCTAACTCAGGATTTTCAAGACGAGAAAGATGATCAGCGGCGAGATTTTCTGCTCCTCTTTTATCTCGGATTTCAATATCAAACTCTTGTAAGAGTATGATCCAACGGATTAATCTTGGTTTAGCATCTTGTTTTGAAAATAGGTATCTAAGAGCAGAATGGTCGGTATAGACCACCGTTTTTGCTAGAACGAGATATGATCGAAATTTGTCAAAAGCAAAGACAATAGCAAGGAGTTCTTTTTCAGTAATTGTATAGTTTGTTTGTGCTCCTTGTAACGTCTTACTAGCATAATATATAGGTTGAAATCGTTTTTCAATCCTTTGTCCTAAAACGGCTCCCATTGCAAAATCACTTGCATCGCACATTAGTTCAAATGGTAGATTCCAATTTGGTGTTATCATGATCGGCGCATTAGTGAGTTTTTCTTTAAGAATATTAAAAGATTTGATACACTCATCTGAAAAGATGAATGGAGCATCCTTTTCTAGGAGTTTATTCATAGGAGTGGCAATTTTAGAAAAATCTTTTATGAAACGTCGGTAAAAACCGGCATGCCCTAGAAAACTCCTAACTCCTCTAACATTGGTGGGATGTGGAAGTTTAGCAATTACATCTACTTTAGCTCTATCCACTTCAATTCCTTCTTTTGAAATTTTATGTCCAAGAACGATGCCTTCTTTAACCATGAAATGGCATTTCTCCCAATTAAGTACTAGATTTGATTGTTCGCATCTAATTAGCATTCATTCCAGATTAACTAGACATGATTTAAATGTATCACCGAAGACTGAAAAGTCATCCATGAATACTTCCATGCATTCTTCTATCATGTCGTGAAAAATCGCCATCATACACCTTTGAAAGGTTGCTGGGGCGTTACAAAGTCCAAATGGCATGCGTTTGTAAGCAAAAGTACCATAAGGGCACGTGAATGTGGTTTTCTCTTGATCTTCGGGTGCTATTGGAATTTGAAAATATCCGGAAAATCCATCTAGAAAACAATAGTAACTATTTCCGGCTAATCTTTCCAACATTTGATCTATGAAAGGTAAGGGAAAGTGATCTTTTCTGGTGGCGTCATTTAATTTTCTATAATCAATACATACACGCCATCCTGTTACAGTCCTAGTAGGAATAAGCTCATTTTTCTCATTTGTAATGACAGTCATGCCACCCTTCTTAGGTACGCATTGAACTGGGCTTACCCATGGACTATCAGAGATTGGATAAATTAAACCTGCATCTAGCAGTTTAATAATCTCTTTCTTAACTACATCTTGCATATTAGGATTTAGTCTTCGTTGGCGTTGCACATACGTTTTATGACCTTCTTCCATAAGGATTTTATGTGTGCAATACGAAGGACTTATTCCTTTAATATCATGAATCTTCCATGCAATGGCTGGTTTATGAGCTTTTAACACAGAAATGAGTTGTGATTTCTCATTTTCAGTAAGAGAAGACGATATTATTACAGGTAATTCAGATTCACCATGTAAATAAGCGTATTCCAAATGGTTTGGAAGTGGCTTTAACTCTAATTTCGGAGGTTCTTCTATCGATGATTTATATCGATATCTGTCTTCTTCTTTTAGCATTTGAATTTCTTCTGTTGTTGGTTCATATCCATTAGCTATAAGTGTAGTTAACATTTCAGCTTCATCAATTGGTTCATTACCTTCTCCTAAAGAACATTCTCCTGTTCCTTGTAATTCTGGAAATTCTT
Organism: Rutidosis leptorrhynchoides; assembly: GCF_046630445.1. Taxonomy (NCBI): domain Eukaryota; kingdom Viridiplantae; phylum Streptophyta; class Magnoliopsida; order Asterales; family Asteraceae; genus Rutidosis; species Rutidosis leptorrhynchoides. Next base: position 106,259,749 of record NC_092338.1, on the reverse strand, counting down.
CTAATAATTCTGCATGTGCATCTATAGTTTGAATATAATAACATGTATCATCTGCAGATTGTGGTTGTTGCATTGCTCTATCAACTGAAAAGGTAACACTCTCATCCTCTATACTTAGGGTCAGTTTCTTACCGAACACGTCTATCATTGCTTTAGCCGTGTTTAAGAATGGTCTTCCTAATATGAGAGGAACTTGAGAATCTTCTTCCATGTCCAAAACAACAAAATCTACTGGAAATACTAAAGTACCAACTTTAACTAGCATGTTCTCCATTATCCCTCTAGGATATTTTATTGATCTATCGGCTAGTTGTATGCTTATTCTGGTTGGTTTCAATTCTCCAAGGTCTAGTTTAGTGTATAGTGAATACGGCATTAGATTTATACTAGCACCTAAGTCTGCCAATGCTTCTATTGAACTAAGACTACCCAGAAAACATGGAATTGTGAAACTTCCTGGATCAGATAATTTTTCTGGTATCTTATTCAACAGCACTGCTGAACAATTAGCATTCATAGTAACAGCCGAGAGTTCTTCCATTTTCTTTCTATTTGAGATTAGATCCTTCAAGAATTTAGCATATCTTGGCATTCCTGAAATCACATCAATGAAAGGAAGATTTACATTTATCTGTTTAAACATATCCAAGAATTTGGATTGCTCGGCTTCAAGTTTTTCTTTCTTCATTTTACTCGGGTAAGGAAGTGGTGGTTGGTATGGTTTAATATAAGGTTTATCCTTAACTGTGTTATCTTCATTAACTTTTTTAACTACCGGTTCTTTTTCCTTATCTTGATCAGGTTGTGGTTCTTGTGGAGTAGGAATGGTTTCATCAGAAGTTACAGGTATTTCAGGTGGTTTAAGTGTTGTACCACTTCTTGTGGTAATAGCTTTAGCTGTTTCATTCCGGGGGTTAGCATTTGTATCACTAGGTAGACTTCCCGGTTTTCTTTCACCTATTAACCTTGCTAGGTTACTTACTTCTTGTTCCAGATTTTGAATAGAAGCTTGTTGATTTCTAAATGCTTGAGCATTTTGTTCATTGGTTTGTTTCTGAGATGTGAAAAACTGCGTTTGAGTTTCAACTAGCTTCGTCATCATATCTTCTAAATTTGGTTTTTTATCATCGGTTTGTTGTGGTGGTTTGTTTTGAAAATTCGGTCTTTACTGATTGTAAGTATTATTGGATACTTGTTGATTGCTAGGACCTTGTTGGTTGTTGTATGGAATATTTCGGTTATAATTCTGGTTTTGATTGTAAATCGGTCTTGGCGGTTGATAATTATTCTGATAATTATTTCCAGGCCTTTGGTTTATGTATGAAATATTCTCTCTTTGTTCCATTGTTAATTCAATACTGAGACAATCTTTTGTCAAATGTGGTCCTCCACACTGCTCACAACTAATTCGTATTGAGTGAATATCCTTAGTCATCTTTTCCATTCGTCTCTCCACAGCATCTATCTTTGCGGAAATGGAATCTAAGTCATGGCTAGAATCGGCTCTAGCTGCTTTAGATGATCTAACGATATCTTTTTCTTGGTGCCACTCATGTGAGTGGGAAGCAGTGTTATCAATAATTTTGTAAGCATCAGTTTCGGTTTTCTTCATAATAGAACCACCAGCTGCTATATCTATGTCTTTTCTTGTAGTGATGTCGCATCCTTGGTAGAATATTTGTACTATTTGACAGGTGTCTAAACCATGTTGCGGACATCCTCTTAACAACTTTCCATATCTTGTCCACGCCTCATATAGAGTTTCATTTGGTTTCTGTGTAAACGTAACAATTTCTGCTTGAAGTCTTACGGCTTTAGATGCAGGAAAGAATTGTTTAAGAAATTTGTCAACTAAAACGTCCCATGTATCGATCGCCCCTTCAGGTAACGATTCCAACCAATCTTTGGCTTCTCCCTTTAAAGTCCAGGGAAATAACATGAGATATATCTGTTCATCCTCCACTTCTCGTATTTTAAATAGTGTGCAGATCCTATTAAAGGTACGTAGATGTTCATTTGGATCTTCCTTCGGCGCACCACTAAATTGGCATTGATTAGTCACCATGTGTAAAATTTGTCCTTTGATTTCATAATCTGCCGCATTAATGTCTGGATGAGTAATTGCGTGACCTTGGCCAGTGCGTTTAGCTCTCATTCGGTCTTCCATACTTAAAGGTTCCAGATTCTCCATAATTGAATTTGTTGAATCGGTATCACTAGATGATTCTGATTTAATGGTTCGTTCCTCAACAATCTCTGTTTGAATGATTGGTGGCTCCGGAGGAAAGTTTAATGGTTCAGGATCTACGAACCGTTCCTGAATATTCTCCGGATTCTCAATTGTGAGGTTGGGTTCAAAAAATGGATTATCGAAAATTTGAACTGAAGTACTTGGTCTACTGGATGACGATTCTAAAGAAAAATCAACGGAGGTTATATTTGCTAAATGTCTTGATCTAGTTACAGGTGGTGAACGTACAAAAGGTGATGAACGTCTTGCTCGGTGCATTCACTGAATATCCTATTAGCTTTAAAAAGGAAAGAAAAATTATAATAAGTTATCCAACCAATAGACTTTTCTGATTTTGCCCACGTTTTGAATAGCCAAAAGATGCAGCAGAGGGGCAGGATTCGTTTGGTCTCAATATAATTGAGGACTGTTTGGCTCCAATAACCCGGTCCACGTACAAATCCAACTATTACTACGAACCAGAAAATTTTGATGTCTATCAATTTAACCACTTAAAATAAATTTTCGTAATTTTAAGAAATTTAGATAAGAAGTAGAATAAAAATCTATGTCCTAAAAACTAGAATAGCGAGAAATAAGAGAGAAAAAGAGTTCGTCGAAAAAGGTCGAAAAACGAAAAATGGTTGAAAAATAAAAGGTGACGGAAAAATAAAAGAAACTTATAAAAACTTAAAAATACTTGACTAACCTAACCTTATTACTACAACTAACTTAAAATTATAATCGCAGATTGAAATTACTAATTGGAATGATAATTGATACATAGTAAAAGGCGTCGCAAAATTCTAAAGCACCTAAATCTTAGTCTAAAGAAAAAGCACTTAAGGAATTCTACGGCAAAGCCTAAAAATCTAGGAGTAAAAATAACTATAGCAAAAACTAAGTTTAAAATTAAATATGAGAGAAAAATACAAATATTACGCTACAATGATTAAAAAGGGACAAAATATAAAAATATATAAAAAGTTGTAAAAAGTACAATTTTTATAAAAATATTATTTTTATATTATTTATTTAATAAAACTACTAATTTTACAATTTAATAAAACTAATTTAAACAAAATAAAACAAATTAAATAAAAAGTAAATCTTAAAATAAAACTAATAATAATAATAATAATTATTAGGGTTAAATAATAATAATAATTAATTAATACCCGTAATTAATGCTGAATTAGGGCTTCCTGTTCGCGTGTCAGAGAAGCTCCGCGAGTCGCGGTAATTAATGCATCAAACCCCGCGAGTCGCGGGGTTCAGAATTTCAGATCTGGAGCAGTTTGAAATTTTTACGCGTTTTTTTTTTTTTTTCTGTTTTCTGTTTTTTTCTATAAATAAAAGATATTTAATAAAATTTATATTATTATAAACTAAAATAAAGATAAAGAAACTTATAAAACTTAAATATTAGAAAAAATACTAAAAAATACTTATATTTTTGTTTTTCTTTTTATATTTTCGAATATTTAAAACGTATTTTTACAAAAGCAAATTTTAATAAAAGTAAACAAAAAATCTTTTTTTTTTATATTAGCGTTCCGCTTCCGGCTTTTAAGAGATCTCCCCGGCAGCGGCGCCAAAAATACTTGATGTTATGCGAGGTGTATACGAAATAGTTTATATTTTACTAGGAAAAACTATTAAATATGCTACAATTTTACACAAGTTATTTATTTATTTATCGAGTGGATATACTTAAACCTTGCTACAACACTTATAGGCAGTGTACCTAATCGTACAGTAGTGTAGTTTTTAGTAAGTCCGGTTCGTTCCACAGGGAAATCTTTAAACAAAGCTCAACGCTATATTAGTTTACTTTTATAAAAATACAAATATATATATATGTAATATTATTATTATAAAGGGGGGTTTTTACCGTTTAATGACCGGTTTGTCGATTTTAAAACTTTAGTCGCAGTTAAAACCAAATGTAAAATATTAAAAATAAATACAAGACTTAAATTAAGCATAAAGTAAATAACGATAATGAAATTGCGAATAATAAAAGTGCAATAAAATAAACTTGCGATAATTAAAAAGTACGATAATTAAAAGTGCGATTAAATACAATAACAATAAAAATGCGATAATTAGAAGTGCAATTAAATATAAAGTAAAGGAACTTAAATATGAAATAAAAGAGTTATGCTTATTTAAACTTCCGTAATCATGATGTTTGACGTGTTGATTTTAGTTTTATGCCCATGGGTTAATTGTCCTTTGTCCTGAATTATTTAATATGTCCGTCTGGTTTTTGTCCTTAACAGTCCATCAGTCATAAATATAAAGTGCGAGTGTCCTCGTCAAATTATCCTTATACCCGAAGTTAAATATTCCAACTAATTGGGGATTCGAATTGTAACAAGGTTTTAATACTTTGTTTAATGAATACACCAGGTTATCAACTGCGTGTAAACCAAGGTTTTACTACTTTGTTAGCAATTACACCAATTACCCTTGAATGTAATTTCACCCCTGTTTTAATTATTCTAGTGGCTTTAATCCATTCCCATGCCCGGTTAAATGAACGATTATTCGTACATATAAATACCCCGCCCATCGTGTCCGATCGAGTGTATATGGTAATTTATAGGGACGCCCAATTGTAAATCTTTATATTAACATTAACAAACTTTCATTTAGTTAAACAAATATAAAGCCCATTAATAGCCCATAGTCTAATTTCCACAAGTGTCGTTCTTTTGTCCAAACCCCAATTATGGTACAAAGCCCAATTACCCAATTTTAGTAATTAGCCCAACATCATGATTACTTCGTTTTAAATAAGCATAATAATAACTTAGCTACGAGACATTAATATAAAAAGGTTGAACATAACTTACAATGATTAAAAATAGCGTAGCGTTACACGGACAGAATTTCGACTTACACCCTTACAACATTCGCTAACATACCCTTATTATTAGAATTATAATTAAAATTAAAATTAAAATATAAATTATATATATATATTTTACGTATATATGAGAGAAGAGAGAAAAAGATTATAAATTGCGATCAGAATTTGGTTGCTTTTATAGGAAAAGTTGAAATTTGGGGCTCCGCGACTCGCGGCAAAATCCTCTTCAAACTCCGCGAGTCGCGGAGAATGAATTTACAGCTCAGTCCTTGGAGTCTTTCTCTGCCGACGGTTTTTTATTTATAAATATAATATATATATAATTAATATAATTAATTATATATTATATTATATTTATATACATAGTTAACTTGTAATTTTTATTCTGTTGCGTCGAGCGTTAAGAGTTGACTCTGGTCCCGGTTCCGGATTTTCGAACGTCCTTGCGTACAATTTAATATCTTGTACTTTGCGTTTTGAATCTTGTACTCTTGTAATTTCGAGACGTTTCTTATCAATAATTGGAACCTTTTAGATTGTCTTTTGTACTTTTGAGCTTTTTGGTCGTTTGCGTCTTCAATTCGTCGAATCTGTCTTTTGTCTTCACCTTTTATTATTTAAACGAATATCACTTGTAAATAGAACAATTGCAACTAAAAGCTTGTCTTTCTTGAGGAATAATGCTATGAAATATATGTTCGTTTTTAGCATTATCAGATATACATATAAATCTTTCGGTAGAAATGAGTTAATACTTCATAACTCGTTGATACAATATACTCGTTGATGATTCGTAATGATATCCACAGTGATTCTTGAACTGGAAGAGCTTGTGCTGTTATAGGTACTGCTAGTGGTGATGATGCTGACGGTACTGTTGATGCTGTTGGTAAAACAAGTTTAGTTTGTAAATCACGCACCATTCTTGTCAGGATTTCTATTCTCCCTTTTATCATTTTGGTTCAATTATCTGATTTAGGGTTAGGGCTAGAATAGATAATTTCTAAGACTTCAGAGATTACATAATCGTCGCGGAGTGTTTCTCCAATGAAGTTATAAATCAATACTTCATCGTTTGTTGTTGTTGGTATTCCTTGGTATCTACAGAGCGTATGACATTGGTGCTCGTGGGACAGATTGTAAAGTTGAGGTTTACGACGTGGTTATGGTTGGGGGTGGTAATGGTACTGTTGACGTTGATGATGGTGGTACTGGTTATGCTGCTGGTGCTGCTACTGGTGTTTGTAACCTTTGCACCATATTCTCCAAAGCCACTACCCGAGCGTGAAGCTCGTTGACTTCTTCTATTACACCGGGGTGATCGGTGGTTCAGACGAGTGGGTGAATAAGATCTAGCATGTGAGATAGTATATAATCGTGCCGAGATACTCTAGAAATGAGAGAGAAAATGGTGTCTCGAATAGGTTTGCCGGTAAGTGCTTCAGGTTCTTCGCCAAAAGGGAAATGTGGTGGATGGAAGGGATCACCTTCTTCTTATCTCCAATGATTGAGAAGGCTACGTACCCATCCCCAATTCATCCAGAATAGATGATGGCTGATTGGTTGATCCATTCCAGTCACACTACTTTCGGAGCTTGAGTGGGATTCCATTTCGGAATCCGAGTGACTTGAACTAATGACGAATTCCATTTCGTACGATTGATTAAAGGATTTTTTGATATGGAATAATTTTCCGAATATCGTGTGGTATTCTAATTATATAGAATATCTATATATAGAGCAAAAGATTTTCGTAGATTACGGAGGAATTTACGGAATATGTCAGGCAAAGTTTACATTAATATATACGATAAGATATGATTTAGCAGATACGCTAAGATATGAATTTTGTCTATACACTATTCATGCAATCAATGCAGCAAGACGTGTCTAGACTAAGAATGATAAGCAGGTAATTTTTAACACAAAATGTTAAGCAAAACTTTTGACATGCAGACACGGTCGAAGTCCGGACTCACTAACATAATGACCCGTCCTAATCCATCTGGACGAGTACATTACATTTGGTTACATCGCGAGGTATTTGACCTCTATATGATACATTTTACAAACATTGCATTCGTTTTTAAAAGACAAACTTTCTTTACATCGAAAGTTTACGGCATGCATACCATTTCATAATACATCCAAGTATAATTGATTTAATGATAATCTTGATGAACTCATTGACTCGAATGCAACGTCTTTCGAAATATGCCATGAATGACTCCAAGTAATATCCTTAAAATGAGCTAATGCACAGCGGAAGATTTCTTTAATACATGAGAATAAACATGCTTTAAAGTATCAACCAAAAGGTTGGTGAGCTCATTAGTTTATCATAGTCAATCATTTCCAATTATATAATAGACCACAAGATACTCATATTTCGAAAACAATCTGTGCAGGTCTGCTCACTGCTGTAAAATCACTCATACGATATATAAACACCTGGTAATAGACCTTAACAAGATGCATATAGAATATCCCCCACATACCGGCATTCCATACGGTCATGCAAAAAGCATACAAACAGGCCACTCTTTTAAATATGATGGTTGTGTACACCTCACAAACAGATCATATCTTTTAAAGTTGGCGGTTGTATACCTATATCGAAGTACTAAAGTAGTTCAAATTCTCTGACTGGGGCTTGTTAGTGCCCATAGATCTATCTTTAGGATTCGCGTCAATTAGGGGCTCGGTTCCCTAATTCTTAGATTACCAGACTATAAAGGGGTGATATCCGGTGTACTCGTAACTCAATCGTAGAATGTTTTTAAGTACTTGTGTCTATTTCGTCAAATATTTATAAAAGCGCATGTATTCTCAGTCCCAAAAATATATATTGCAAAAGCATTTAAAAAGGGAGTAATGAAACTCACAATACGATATTTTGTAGTAAAAATATGCATACGACGATACTGAACAATGCAAGGTTGGTCTCAGATTCACGAACCTATATTATTTGTATATATATTAAAACGTATAATCGTAACCGAACAAATTTATATATTATTATTAGTGATAAAATTCTTATATTAATACTTATATTCATTTTATATAAAATATTAAATTTTGTTATGTTATGTGTACTAAATATATATATATATATATATATATATATATATATATATATATATATATATATATATATATATATATATATATATATTGTTTTTTTTTAGTTTGTTAAAATAGTACTTTAGTAATACTAAGATAATTTTTGAAATAATAATAGTGATAGTACTAATGTTAATAATAATGATGATACTAGTAATTTTTAATAAAATGAATAATTTAATAATAATGGTCATGAAAAAATAATTTTTGATATTAATACTTAATACTTAATATTAATAATCGTAACAATCTTTTTACTAATGGTAAACTTAATAATAATACTTTTATTAATAATAATGATAACAATTCTAAAATGATACTAATACTAATATTAATAAAAATAATAGTAACTTTTATTATTTTCATCATAGTACTAATAATTGAAAATTCATATTGATAATAATATTTATAATAATAATATAAATACTTATTTTAGTAGTAAAACGATAAAGATCATAATTTAAATGATGATAATATTAGTAATAACATTAATAAAAATCATATTTGTAACTATAATCTTAATAATAATATATGAAAATTTCTCTCATAATTCTTATATAAATAATAAATATATCATTAATTATAATATTAATAATAATAACAATAATAAAAATACTAATGGTGATAATAATAATTATGATATTCATAATACATAATAATAATAATAATAATAATAATAATAATAATAATAATAATAATAATAATAATAATAATAATAATAATAATAATAATAATAATAATGATAATGATAATAATAAAATAGAATACAACCTTTGAAGATAAGCCCTTTAAATTTTTTTTGTCATGGACGGGACTCGAACCCGAGACCTCTCGCTCACCCAACAACACTCACGACCATCCCACTGCTCCTGCTTTTTCTAATTTATATTGCAATTTAATTAATTTATATTATTTCTGTTTTCCTACTTCTTCTTCTTCAATAACAAGTCGATCAGATACCAAGACTAACCCATCAACGAGTTAATTATCCAGTTTTAGAATTTTCAAACGAAACATAAACGTTTACAGGTGATGATTGTGATTAATCAAAACAGAAAGGAGAATTTTTTTTGTTGTAACAGGAAGAACACGACGATGATGAACTCAAACTCTAATTTTAAAATCTGGACCGTTTTAGATAATGTTTTCAACATGAAATGTGTCCTAAATCACTCCTAAAAACTTTTAAAAACCTCAATTGATCCTAAAACAGAAACATGAACTCGAATTTGATCCAAAAACACTTGTTGACTTTTTAATTTTGAAACTTTGACTATCAAATTCGTGATCAATATAAAGAATTGAAATTTGAGTTTTTGCAGATAGTTTAAATAAAAGATTCCTAACCTTTCTGCATTATTAGATTTTGAAGAAAGATTCAATTTGGAGTTTTTGATTTAAATTTGAACGAACAGAGTAAGCAGACTGGTTTCACTCAGTTCTTATTTAATTCACTCGATGCTTGCAGTTTAAATTGATAATGGATATTAAGAATGAGAGAACTGATTGTGGTAATTCATATTACTGACCATTTGATTGATTTTATAGTCCAAGTGAATTCAACAGGTTATATTCGTTCGTACATAGAAAAAAATATAAAAATCAAAGTCGATAACAATTGCTAACAGATTCTTGGATTATCCCTTGATTGGATTGTGATTTGTACGAGTTTTGGAAATTAAAAATAGGATGATAGCAACGTTAAACTGATTCAGTACTCTCTAATTTGCATCAGTGTTGCAGATCTCGGAATTTCTCGGCGAGATCTCGGGGAGATCTCGGTTTCAAAACTCAGCCGAGAATATTTTCCCATCTCGTTGAGATTTCTCGGTCAACGGTTAAAATCTCGGTCAACGTCACGATTTCTCGGATTTTCTCGGTGAGATCTCGGATTTTCTCGTAATTTCTCGGATTTTCTCGCAATTTCTAGGATTTTCTTCTAATTTTTCGCTCATTTCTCAAATTTTCTCGTAAAAATCCATATAAATATACATATATTTATATATTTATACATATTTATATTAAAAAAACTAGAAAGTCAACACAAGTCAACGTCCGAGATCTCCCCGAGATTTTTCCGAGATGCCGAGTTCTCCTCAAAAATGTCCAAATGAGATCTCCCCGAGATCCGAGTTCTCCAACCTTGATTTGCATATACGTATTTTTTATATAAATACTACTATTAATTAATAATTATAATTTTATTAATAATGTTTTTAATTACTAATATTAAATATAACACTATTAATAATAAAATTAATGATAAAAATAATAATAGTAATAAAAATGAAAATAATAGTAATAATATTAATACTTGATAATAATAAATATAATGATAGTAAAAATAATACTAATGATAAGAATAATAATTTATAATAATAATAATTCTTAACGGTAATGGTAATAATTATTTGTAATAATAATACTAATAATATACTAATAATATTTATACTATTAATACTTAGTAATAACAATAATAATAACTGATAATATTCAAATTACAATTATAATATATACATAAAACTAATATTGATGTTGATATTAGTATTAATAATGAAAGTACTAATGATAATATAACAACTATATTTTAACTTTCATTTATTATGTAATATCATATAACACATTCTATTATAACTTATATTAGGTATTAAATTTTTATATATTTTTGTATGTATTAATATACATATATTATTAATTAAGTATAGATTTCTTAAATATATACTATATATAATTATGTTTTAAATAACAAACTTTATATATATTAATCATATAAATTGGAGTTAATAAACCTAAAGTATACATTTAATACTTTGTTAACGTTGATAAATTAGGTTCAAAATCATTTACATTCAATATACTCTCTATAATTAACTTAAAAGTTTTAAATAATAATTTTAAATCATCTTAGGTTATTTTTCATAATATCTAAATCACACAATAGTTATATTTATAATATATCATTATTTACACATATAATTTATTTATATATACTTTTCTATTTACAATTAAAGGTTCGTGAATCATCGAAAATAGTCTAAGGATAAATGATAATATTAAAACAGTTCGAAAATTTTGAGACTCGGTCTACCAGTCTTTGCTTATCGTGCCAATATCATATAAAGATTAAGTTTAAATTTGGTCGGAAATTTCTGGGTCGTCACAGTACCTACCCGTTAAAGAAATTTCGTCCCGAAATTTGATCGAGGTCGTCATGGCTAACAATAAAAATGTTTTCATAACGAATATGAGTTGATAAATAGAGTTTTATCACCATTGAATAATTTGAATAAAACGATTCGATTACTCGAAGTGTATAAGTGAAGCTATCACAAAAGATTGAGATAAAGTAATAGATTTTCTTCTTTACTTTCGACGTAGTCATGGTTGAATTCTGGAATTTAAGGGATTTAAAAGAAAATCTTCGTAATCTGAATAAGATCTGATCCTTCAGAATTTAAGGAAATTAGGATCTCCTTTGGTTAAATGCAATGATCTATCTCGATTTCCCTGTCGGATATTTCACTATAAATCCGCTCCTTTCATTTCCTTGTTTACACACTCCTATACTTTCTTTCTTAATTCACACTTTTATTTTCTCTTCCCGACTTTAAGTCAAGCGAATAATGATCCAGAATTCGTAGGTCTGAAGTTTCGAATGAACATGACTAATGTTCTAAGAGATAAATTGTAATAGCACGATCTTGATTGGTTAGATCACCAGAAGTCACGGGAAAAGATAGGACTATCAAGGAGATATGTTCTTGATATGTTTATAGATTAGATGGAATGTAAGAGTCGTGTAACATGGCACATGATGACGTTAAAATATGTGAATCATCACGTTCCATTAGAACCTCAGCATGACTTACTGTAATATAATTACGTTAATCAAGTGTCATTATATTATACTAAATCATGCATCAATTCCCAACACTACTTCAAAATCATTCATAATTCAAATTCGAATTTTTTTTCAGAATTTTAGAAACTAAAACAGTTTCTTTTATGATATAACACAGATAGAGCGGAGAGATAATTAATATTGGACAAGAATATTTATGAAGATATCTTCAGAAATATTGATGATATTAATAAAGAAAGATACGATGATATCTTAGAATTTCAGAATCAATTTGTGATGAAGAAATTCATTCACGTTAATTTAGAGCGGTTAAGGAGTAAGGTATTCGCTAAAGATTTCATCAGAAATAGGATCATCAGGATTCTTTATGTACAAGTTTAGTGAAATGTCCCGTTCTTATTGATTAAAAACGTTCCATATTAATTGATTTCGTTGCGAGGTTTTGACCTCTATATGAGACGTTTTTCAAAGACTGCATTCATTTTTAAAACAAACCATAACCTTTATTTCATAAATAAAGGTTTAAAAAGCTTTACGTAGATTATCAAATAATGATAATCTAAAATATCTTGTTTACACACGACCATTACATAATGGTTTACAATACAAATATGTTACATCGAAATCAGTTTCTTGAATGCAGTTTTTACACAATATCATACAAACATGGACTCCAAATCTTGTCCTTATTTTAGTATGCAATAGCGGAAGCTCTTAGTATTCACCTGAGAATAAACATGCTTTAAACGTCAACAAAAATGTTGGTGAGTTATAGGTTTAACCTATATATATCAAATCGTAAAAATAGACCACAAGATTTCATATTTCAATACACATCCCATACATAGAGATAAAATCATTTATATGGTGAACACCTGGTAACCGACATTAACAAGATGCATATATAAGAATATCCCCATCATCCCGGGACACCGTTCGGATATGATATAAATTTTAAAGTACTAAAGCATCCGGTACTTTGGATGGGGTTTGTTAGGCCCAATAGATCTATCTTTAGGATTCGCGTCAATTAGGGTGTCTGTTCCCTAATTCTTAGATTACCAGACTTAATAAAAAGGGGCATATTCGATTTCGATAATTCAACCATAGAATGTAGTTTCACGTACTTGTGTCTATTTTGTAAATCATTTATAAAACCTGCATGTATTCTCATCCCAAAAATATTAGATTTTAAAAGTGGGACTATAACTCACTTTCACAGATTTTTACTTCGCCGGGAAGTAAGACTTGGCCACTGGTTGATTCACGAACCTATAACAATATATACATATATATCAAAGTATGTTCAAAATATATTTACAACACTTTTAATATATTTTGATGTTTTAAGTTTATTAAGTCAGCTGTCCTCGTTAGTAACCTACAACTAGTTGTCCACAGTTAGATGTACAGAAATAAATCGATAAATATTATCTTAAATCAATCCATGACCCAGTGTATACGTATCTCAGTATTGATCACAACTCAAACTATATATATTTTGGAATCAACCTCAACCCTGTATAGCTAACTCTAACATTCACATATAGAGTGTCTATGGTTGTTCCGAAATATATATAGATGTGTCGACATGATAGGTCTAAACATTGTATACGTGTTTATGGTATCTCAAGATTACATAATATACAATACAAGTTGATTAAGTTATGGTTGGAATAGATTTGTTACCAATTTTCACGTAGCTAAAATGAGAAAAATTATCCAATCTTGTTTTACCCATAACTTCTTCATTTTAAATCCGTTTTGAGTGAATAAAATTGCTATGGTTTCATATTGAACTCTATTTTATGAATCTAAACAGAAAAAGTATAGGTTTATAGTCGAAAAAATAAGTTACAAGTCGTTTTTGTAAAGGTAGTTATTTCAGTCGAAAGAACGACGTCTAGATGACCATTTTAGAAAACATACTTCCACTTTGAGTTTAACCATAATTTTTGGATATAGTTTCATGTTCATAATAAAAATTATTTTCCCAGAATAACAACTTTTAAATCAAATTTTATCATAATTTTTAATTAACTAACCCAAAACAGCCCGCGGTGTTACTACGACGGCGTAAATCCGGTTTTACGGTGTTTTTCGTGTTTACAGGTTTTAAATCATTAAGCTAGCATATCATATAGATATAGAACATGTGTTTAGTTGATTTTAAAAGTCAAGTTAGAAGGATTAACTTTTATTTGCGAACAAGTTTAGAATTAACTAAACTATGTTCTAGTGGTTACAAGTTTAAACCTTCGAATAAGATAGCTTTATATGTATGAATCGAATGATGTTATGAACATCATTACTACCTCAAGTTCTTTGGATAAACCTACTGGAAATGAGAAAAATGGATCTAGCTTCAAAGGATCCTTGAATGGCTTGAAAGTTCTTAAAGCAGAATCATGACACGAAAACAGTTCAAGTAAGATTTTCACTCGAAATAAGATTGTTATAGTTATAGAAATTGAATTAAAGTTTGAATATGATTATTACCTTGTATTATAAAGATAACCTACTGTAAGTAACAAAGGTTTCTTGATCTTGGATGATTACTTGGAATGGATTTAGAAAACTTGGAAGGAAACTTGCAATCTTGGAAGTATTCTTGATTTTATGAAACTAGAACTTTTGGAATTTATGAAGAACACTTAGAACTTGAAGATAGAACTTGAGAGAGATCAATTATATGAAGAAAATTGAAGAATGAAAGTGTTTGTAGGTGTTTTTGGTCGTTGGTGTATGGATTAGATATAAAGGATATGTAATTTTGTTTTCATGTAAATAAGTCATGAATGATTACTCATATTTTTGTAATTTTATGAGATATTTCATGCTAGTTACCAAATGATGGTTCCCACATGTGTTAGGTGACTCACATGGGCTGATAAGAGCTGATCATTGGAGTGTATATACCAATAGTACATACATCTAAAAGCTGTGTATTGTACGAGTACGAATACAGGTGCATACGAGTAGAATTGTTGATGAAACTGAACGAGGATGTAATTGTAAGAATTTTTGTTAAGTAGAAGTATTTTGATAAGTGTCTTGAAGTCTTTCAAAAGTGTATGAATACCTATTAAAACACTACATGTATATACATTTTATCTGAGTCGTTAAGTCATCGTTAGTCGTTACATGTAAGTGTTGTTTTGTAACCTTTAGGTTAACGATCTTGTTAAATGTTGTTAACCCAATGTTTATAATATCAAATGAGATTTTAAATTATTATATTATCATGATATTATGATGTATGAATATCTCTTAATATGATATATATACATTAAATGTCGTTACAACGATAAACGTTACATATATGTCTCATTTCAAAATCATTAAGTTAGTAGTCTTGTTTTTACATATGTAGTTCATTGTTAATATACTTAATAATATGTTTAATTATAATAATATCATGTAAACTATATATGTATCCATATATATGTCATCATATAGTTTTTACAAGTTTTAACGTTCGTGAATCACCGGTCAACTTGGGTGGTCAATTGTCTATATGAAACCTATTTCAATTAATCAAGTCTTAACAAGTTTGATTGCTTAACATATTGGAAACACTTAATCATGTAAATAACAATTTCATTTAATATATATATAAACATGGAAAAGTTCGGGTCACTACAGTACCTACCCGTTAAATAAATTTCGTCCCGAAATTTTAAGCAGTTGGAGGTGTTGACGTATCTTCTGGAAATAAATGCGGGTATTTCTTCTTCATCTGATCTTCTCATTCCCAGGTGAACTCGGGTCCTCTACGAGCATTCCATCGAACCTTAACAATTGGTATCTTGTTTTGCTTAAGTCTTTTAACCCCGATCCATTATTTCGACGGGTTCTTCGATGAATTGAAGTTTTTCGTTGATTTGGATTTCATCTAACGGAATAGTGAGATCTTCTTTAGCAAAACATTTCTTCAAATTCAAGACGTGGAAAGTGTTATGTACAGCCGCGAGTTGTTGAGGTAACTCAAGTCGGTAAGCTACTGGTCCGACACGATCAATAATCTTGAATGGTCCAATATACCTTGGATTTAATTTCCCTCGTTTGCCAAATCGAACAACGCCTTTCCAAGGTGCAACTTTAAGCATGACCATCTCTCTAATTTCAAATTCTATATCTTTTCTTTTAATGTCGGCGTAGCTCTTTTGTCGACTTTGGGCGGTTTTCAACCGTTGTTGAATTTGGATGATCTTCTCGGTAGTTTCTTGTATTATATCTGGAACCGTAATCTGTCTATCCCCCACTTCACTCCAACAAATCGGAGACCTGCACTTTCTACCATAAAGTGCTTCAAACGGCGCCATCTCAATGCTTGAATGGTAGCTGTTGTTGTAGGAAAATTCTGCTAACGGTAGATGTCGATCCCAACTGTTTCCGAAATCAATAACACATGCTCGTAGCATGTCTTCAAGCGTTTGTATCATCCTTTCGCTCTGCCCATCAGTTTGTGGATGATAGGCAGTACTCATGTCTAGACGAGTTCCTAATGCTTGCTGTAATGTCTGCCAGAATCTTGAAATAAATCTGCCATCCCTATCAGAGATAATAGAGATTGGTATTCCATGTCTGGAGATGACTTCCTTCAAATACAGTCGTGCTAACTTCTCCATCTTGTCATCTTCTCTTATTGGCAGGAAGTGTGCTGACTTAGTGAGACGATCAACTATTACCCAAATAGTATCATAACCACTTGCAGTCCTTGGCAATTTAGTAATGAAATCCATGGTAATGTTTTCCCATTTCCATTCCGGGATTTCAGGTTGGTGTAGTAGACCTGATGGTTTCTGATGTTCAGCTTTGACCTTAGAACACGTCAAACATTCTCCTACATATTTAGCAATATCGGCTTTCATACCTGGCCACCAAAAATGTTTCTTAAGATCCTTGTACATCTTCCCCGTTCCAGGATGTATTGAGTATCTGGTTTTATGAGCTTCTCTAAGTACCATTTCTCTCATATCTCCAAATTTTGGTACCCAAATTCTTTCAGCCCTATACCGGGTTCTGTCTTCCCGAATATTAAGATGCTTCTCCGATCCTTTGGGTATTTCATCCTTTAAATTTCCCTCTTTTAAAACTCTTTGTTGCGCCTCCTTTATTTGAGTAGTAAGGTTAGTGTGAATCATTATATTCATAGATTTTACTCGAATGGGTTCTCTGTCCTTTCTGCTCAAGGCGTCGGCTACCACATTTGCCTTCCCTGGGTGGTAACGAATCTCAAAGTCGTAATCATTCAAAAATTCAATCCACCTACGCTGCCTCATATTCAGTTGTTTCTGATTAAATATGTGTTGAAGACTTTTGTGGTCGGTATATATAATACTTTTGACCCCATATAAGTAGTGCCTCCAAGTCTTTAATGCAAAAACAACCGCGCCTAATTCCAAATCATGCGTCGTATAATTTTGCTCGTGAATCTTCAATTGTCTAGACGCATAAGCAATCACCTTCGTCCGTTGCATTAATACACAACCGAGACCTTGCTTTGATGCGTCACAATAAATCACAAAATCATCATTCCCTTCAGGCAATGACAATATAGGTGCCGTAGTTAGCTTTTTCTTCAATAATTGAAACGCCTTCTCTTGTTCATCCTTCCATTCAAATTTCTTCCCTTTATGCGTTAATGCAGTCAAGGGTTTTGCTATTTTGGAGAAATCTTGGATGAATCTTCTGTAGTAACCAGCCAATCCTAAAAATTGACGTATATGCTTCGGAGTTTTTGGGGTTTCCCACTTTTCAACGGTTTCGATCTTTGCCGGGTCTACCTGGATACCTTCTTTGTTCACTATGTGACCGAGGAATTGAACTTCTTCCAACCAAAATACACACTTTGAAAACTTAGCAAACAGTTTTTCTTTCCTCAATACTTCTAGCACTTTCCTCAAATGTTCTTTGTGCTCTTGATCATTCTTTGAGTAAATAAGTATGTCATCGATGAAAACAATGACAAACTTGTCAAGATATGGCCCACACCCTCGGTTCATAAGGTCCATGAACACAGCTGGTGCGTTAGTCAATCCAAACGGCATAACCATAAACTCGTAATGACCATAACGCGTCCTAAAAGCAGTTTTTGGAATATAATCCTCCTTTACTCGCATTTGATGATATCTAGAACGTAAATCGATCTTCGAATAAACCGACGAGCCTTGTAGTTGATCAAATAAGTCGTCAATTCTCGGCAGTGGATAACGGTTTTTGATGGTAAGTTTGTTCAACTCTCTGTAGTCAATACACAACCTAAATGTACCATCCTTCTTCTTGACAAACAAAACAGGAGCTCCCCATAGTGATGTGCTTGGTCAAATGAAACCACGTTCTAATAGTTCTTGCAGATGACTTTGCAGTTCTTTCATCTCGCTGGGTGCGAGTCTATAAGGAGCACGAGCTATTGGTGCAGCTCCTGGTACAAGATCTATTTGAAATTCAACAAATCGATGTGGAGGTAGTCCCGGTAATTCTTTCGGAAATACATCGGGAAATTCTTTTGCGACAGGAACATCATTGATGCTCTTTTCTTCAGTTTGTACTTTCTCGACGTGTGCTAGAACAGCATAGCAACCTTTTCTTATTAGTTTTTGTGCCTTCAAATTACTAATAAGATGTAGCTTCATGTTGCCCTTTTCTCCGTACACCATTAAGGGTTCTCCTTCTTCTCGTACAATGCGAATTGCATTTTTATAACATACGATCTCTGCTTTCACCTTCTTCAGCCAGTCCATGCCAACTATTACATCAAAACTCCCTAACTTTACTGGTATCAAATCAATCTTAAATATTTCGCTACCCAGTTTAATTTCTCGATTCCGGCATATATTATCTGCTGAAATTAATTTACCGTTTGCTAATTCGAGTAAAAATTTACTATCCAACGGCGTCAATGGACAACTTAATTTAGCACAAAAATCTCTACTCATATAGCTTCTATCCGCACCCGAATCAAATAAAACGTAAGCAGATATATTGTCAATAAGAAACGTACCCGTAACAAGCTCCGGGTCTTCCTGTGCCTCTGCCGCATTAATATTGAAAACTCTTCCGCGGCCTTGTCCATTCGTATTCTCCTGGTTCGGGCAATTTCTAATAATGTGGCCCGGTTTTCCACATTTATAACAAACTACATTGGCATAACTTGCTCTGACACTACTTGCTCCGCCATTACTCGTTCCGACACCATTTGTTCCTTTCGTTCTGTTAACCCCTGGTCCGTAGACCTCACACTTCGCCGCGCAATGACCATTTCTTTTACACTTGTTGTAAAATTTGGTGCAGAACCCCGAGTGATACTTTTCACACCTTTGGCATAGCTGCTTCTGATTGTTGTTGTTGTTGTTGTTGTTGTGGTTGTTATTGTTGTTGGGATGATTGTTGTAGTTGTTGCTGTTGTTGTTGTTGTTGTTGTTGTTGTTGTTGTTGGGCCGTTTGTTGTAGTTGCGATTGATGTTGCGATTGTTGGGATAATTGTTGCGATTATTATTGTAATTGCTGTTGTTGTTGTATTAGTAATTCTTATCACCGTTTTCCTCCCACTTTCTTTTGACTTGCTTCACATTGGCCTCTTCAGCCGTCTGTTCTTTAATTCTTTCCTCAATCTGGTTCACTAGTTTGTGAGCCATTCTACATGCCTGTTGTATGGAGGTGGGCTCGTGTGAACTTATATCTTCTTGGATTCTTTCCGGTAATCCTTTCACAAATGCGTCGATCTTCTCTTCCTCATCTTCGAACGCTCCCGGACACAATAGGCATAATTCTGTGAATCGTCTTTCGTGGTTCGTAACCCTCTAAGTTCTGTCTTGAGCTTATTGACCTCGGTTCTGGGACGGTACTTTTCGTTCATCAAGTGCTTGAATGTTGACCACGGTAGTGCGTAAGCATCATCTTATCACTTGCTCTAGATAGGTATTCCACCATGTTAACGCAGAACCTGTGAAGGTATGCGTAGCGTACTTCACTTTGTCCTCTTCAGTACACTTACTTATGGCAAACACCGATTCGACCTTCTCGGTACACCGTTTCAATCCGATCGGTCCTTCGGTTCCATCAAATTCCAAAGGTTTGCAGGCAGTGAATTCGTTGTAGGTGCATCCTACACAATTTCCTCTACTGCTAGATCCAAGGTTATTGTTGGTATGTAGCGCAGCCTGTACTGCGGCTATGTTTGAAGCTAGAAAAGTACAGAATTCCTCTTCATTCATATTCACGGTGTGTCGAGTAGTCGGTGCCATTTCCTTCAAAATAGTCAAATGGAACAAGTTAATCATACAGAATATTAAGAGTAGTTAATAGTATTTCGTAGCATAATATGAACTCATTTATAAAAGCTTTTTCTTCATATTAGCGTTTTATAAGTTTAAATTCGGGAAGTACCTACCCGTTAAGTTCATACTTAATAGCTAATATACAATTCAACTACTACAATTCTATATAAAAACTGATTATAATAATATTTCGCGTTCAAAATTTTATACAATATTTTACAAACTTACAATACCACTTATTTTACATAAAGCATGAAATATAGCACACAATAGCTTTGATACAAGATAGTTGTGAAGATAATTCTAGCTAGTACACAAGTCGTTCAGCAAAGGCAATAAAGACACGTAATTCATACGTCCAGAAACAAGTCATGCATTCTGGTTTTACTAGGACTACTTCCCATCCTTGGTCTTGTGGAACATAACCGTTATGGCCATTGATAAGACAGCGTGTTGTAACGTCGTCAAAGGGACGAGGGTTACGTAATGACCAACAGTCTCGTAATAACCTAAAAACCTCATTTCTTACCCCAATTACCGACTCCGTCACTTGTGGGAACGTTTTGTTTAATAGTTGTAGCCCGATGTTCTTTTTCTCACTTTGGTGAGAAGCGAACGTTACTAACCCGTAAGCATAGCATGCTTCTTTATGTTGCATGTTAGCCACTTTTTCTAAATCATGAAGTCCTATATTCGGATACATTGAGTCAAAATAATTTCTTAACCCGTTGCGTAAAATAGCATTTGGGTTCCCCGCAATATATGCGTCAAAGTAAACACATCGTAACTTATGGGTTTCCCAATGTGATATCCCCCATCTTTCAAAAGAAAGTCTCTTATAAACCAAGACATTCTTGGAACGTTCTTCGAATGTCTTACAAACTGATTTCACCGTAAATAGTTGTGCCGAAGAATTCTGACCGACTCTAGACAAGATTTCATCAATCATGTCTCCGGGTAGGTCTCTTAAAATATTGGGTTGTCTATCCATTTTGTGTTTTTATACTGTAAAATAGACAAGAGTTAGATTCATAAAAAAAAATACTTATTAATACAAGCAATTTTTACATATATCATAAAGCATAAGCACACTATATTACATATATTACACCACACGAATACAACTATCTTATTCCGACTCGCTCGTTTATTCTTCTTCGGTTTTGGTTCGTTTTGCCAAGTTTCTAGGGATATATGATGTTCCCCTAATACGAGCTGTCATTTTCCACAACGGTTTAGAAAAACCTGGTGGTTTAGAGGTTCCCGGGTCATTGTTACAATTTAAGGGCTTCGGAGGTTGACGATACATATAAAGTTCATCGGGGTTGGAATTAGATTTCTATATTTTTATGCCCTTTCCCTTATTATTTTCTTTTGCCTTTTTAAATTCAGTTGGGGTAATTTCTATAACATCATCGGAATTCTCGTCGGAATCCGATTCATCGGAGAATTGGTAATCCTCCCAATATTTTGCTTCCTTGGCGGAAACACCATTGACCATAATTAACCTTGGTCGGTTGGTTGAGGATTTTCTTTTACTTAACCGTTTTATGATTTCCCCCACCGGTTCTATTTCCTCCTCCGGTTCCTCCTCTTCCGGTTCTGATTCTTCTTCCGGTTCTGATTCTTCTTCCGGTTCTTCTTCGGGAACTTGTGAATCAGTCCAATATATATTCGACTCTTCATTATTATTAGGTGAGTCAATGAGATTTGTGCTAGAGGTAGACATCTATCACACAATATCAAACATGTTAAGAGATTAATATATCACATAATATATACATGTTAATAATATATAGTTTCCAACAAAAATGTTAAGCAATCATTTTTTAAAGAAAACACGGTCGAAGTCCAGACTCACTAATTCATCCTAACAAACTCGATAAGACACACTAATGCAAATTTTCTGGTTCTCTATGACCAACGCTCGGATACCAACTGAAATGTCCCGTTCTTATTGATTAAAAACGTTCCATATTAATTGATTTCGTTGCGAGGTTTTGACCTCTATATGAGACGTTTTTCAAAGACTGCATTCATTTTTAAAACAAACCATAACCTTTATTTCATAAATAAAGGTTTAAAAAGCTTTACGTAGATTATCAAATAATGATAATCTAAAATATCCTGTTTACACACGACCATTACATAATGGTTTACAATACAAATATGTTACATCGAAATCAGTTTCTTGAATGCAGTTTTTACACAATATCATACAAACATGGACTCCAAATCTTGTCCTTATTTTAGTATGCAACAGCAGAAGCTCTTAGTATTCACCTGAGAATAAACATGCTTTAAACGTCAACAAAAATGTTGGCGAGTTATAGGTTTAACCTATATATATCAAATCGTAACAATAGACCACAAGATTTCATATTTCAATACACATCCCATACATAGAGATAAAAATCATTTATATGGTGAACACCTGGTAACCGACATTAACAAGATGCATATATAAGAATATCCCCATCATTCCGGGACACCCTTCGGATATGATATAAATTTTGAAGTACTAAAGCATCCGGTACTTTGGATGGGGTTTGTTAGGCCCAATAGATCTATCTTTAGGATTCGCGTCAATTAGGGTGTCTGTTCCCTAATTCTTAGATTACCAGACTTAATAAAAAGGGGCATATTCGATTTCGATAATTCAACTATAGAATGTAGTTTCACGTACTTGTGTCTATTTTGTAAATCATTTATAAAACCTGCATGTATTCTCATCCCAAAAATATTAGATTTTAAAAGTGGGACTATAACTCACTTTCACAGATTTTTACTTCATCGGGAAGTAAGACTTGGCCACTGGTTGATTCACGAACCTATAACAATATATACATATATATCAAAGTATGTTCAAAATATATTTACAACACTTTTAATATATTTTGATGTTTTAAGTTTATTAAGTCAGCTGTCCTCGTTAGTAACCTACAACTAGTTGTCCACAGTTAGAAGTACAGAAATAAATCGATAAATATTATCTTGAATCAATCCACGACCCAGTGTATACGTATCTCAGTATTGATCACAACTCAAACTATATATATTTTGGAATCAACCTCAACCCTGTATAGCTAACTCCAACATTCACATATAGAGTGTCTATGGTTGTTCCGAAATATATATAGATGTGTCGACATGATAGGTCGAAATATTGTATACGTGTCTATGGTATCTCAAGATTACATAATATACAATACAAGTTGATTAAGTTATGGTTGGAATAGATTTGTTACCAATTTTCACGTAGCTAAAATGAGAAAAATTATTCTATCTTGTTTTACCCATAACTTCTTCATTTTAAATCCGTTTTGAGTGAATCAAATTGCTATAATTTCATATTAAACTCTATTTTATGAATATAAACAGAAAAAGTATAGGTTTATAGTCAAAAAAATAAGTTACAAGTTGTTTTTGTAAAGGTAGTCATTTCAGTCGAAAGAACGACGTCTAGATGACCATTTTAGAAAACATACTTCCACTTTGAGTTTAACCATAATTTTTGGATATAGTTTCATGTTCATAATAAAAATCATTTTCCCAGAATAACAACTTTTAAATCAAAGTTTATCATAGTTTTTAGTTAACTAACCCAAAACAGCCCGTGGTGTTACTACGACGGCGTAAATCCGATTTTACGGTGTTTTTCATGTTTCCAGGTTTTAAATCATTAAGTTAGCATATCATATAGATACAGAACATATGTTTAGTTTATTTTAAAAGTCAAGTTAGAAGGATTAACTTTTATTTGCGAACAAGTTTAGAATTAACTAAACTCTGTTCTAGTGATTACAAGTTTAAACCTTCGAATAAGATAGCTTTATATGTATGAATCGAATGATGTTATGAACATCATTACTACCTCAAGTTCCTTGGATAAACCTACTGGAAATGAGAAAAATAGATCTAGCTTCAAAGGATCCTTGAATGGCTTGAAAGTTCTTGAAGCAGAATCATGACACGAAAACAGTTCAAGTAAGATTTTCACTCGAAATAAGATTGTTATAGTTATAGAAATTGAATTAAAGTTTGAATATGATTATTACCTTGTATTATAAAGATAACCTACTGTAAGTAACAAAGGTTTCTTGATCTTAGATGATTACTTGGAATGGATTTAGAAAACTTGGAAGTAAACTTGCAATCTTGGAAGTATTCTTGATTTTATGAAACTAGAACTTTTGGAATTTATGAAGAACACTTAGAACTTGAAGATAGAACTTGAGAGAGATCAATTAGATGAAGAAAATTGAAGAATGAAAGTGTTTGTAGGTGTTTTTGGTCGTTGGTGTATGGATTAGATATAAAGGATATGTAATTTTGTTTTCATGTAAATAAGTCATGAATGATTACTCATATTTTTGTAATTTTATGAGATATTTCATGCTAGTGGCCAAATGATGGTTCCCACATGTGTTAGGTGACTCACATTGGCTGCTAAGAGCTGATCATTGGAGTGTATATACCAATAGTACATACATCTAAAAGCTGTGTATTGTACGAGTACGAATACGGGTGCATACGAGTAGAATTGTTGATGAAACTGAACGAGGGTGTAATTGTAAGCATTTTTGTTAAGTAGAAGTATTTTGATAAATGTCTTGAAGTCTTTCAAAAGTGTATGAATACCTATTAAAACACTACATGTATATACATTTTAACTGAGTCGTTAAGTCATCGTTAGTCGTTACATGTAAGTGTTGTTTTGAAACCTTTAGGTTAACGATCTTGTTAAATATTGTTAACCCAATGTTTATAATATCAAATGAGATTTTAAATTATTATATTATCATGATATTATGATGTATGAATATCTCTTAATATGATATATATCTTTTAATGTCGTTACAACGATAATCGTTACATATATGTCTCATTTCAAAATCATTAAGTTAGTAGTCTTATTTTTACATATGTAGTTCATTGTTAATATACTTAATGATATGTTTAATTATCATAATATCATGTTAACTATATATGTATCCATATATATTTCATCATATAGTTTTTACAAGTTTTAACGTTCGTGAATCACCGGTCAACTTGGGTGGTCAATTGTCTATATGAAACCTATTTCAATTAATCAAGTCTTAACAAGTTTGATTGCTTAACATGTTGGAAACACTTAATCATGTAAATAACAATTTAATTTAATATATATATATAAACATGGAAAAGTTCGGGTCACTACATTTAGTCCTTGTGATTATGTTGTTCAGAGTCTCCTTCATGGTTTGCTCAATCCATTCTTCCAGTACAAATTTTCCATTGAGTGTTTCCATCTCTCCATTCTTTATCATCAACTTTTGACTGTCAAGGCAGTCTTCAGTTTTCACTGCTTCATCAGCTTTTTTGAAACTTAGAAAACTGATTCATAGGCTAAAGCGCTTTTCAGAAATTTAGATTGAAAGATCATAATTCTAAGAGATAATTGTTATATGTATACATATAACTTTTGATGTAGAAACATTGCGATATTCAAAATATTGGTTACCGATTCTCTGCAATTAGTATGGCTATTCTCGTTACAAGAAGTAGGTGGGTATATGATAAGGTTTTAATGAATATAAGGATTTTTCGGAAAGTCAAAGATCAATGAAGTTGCTGGTAAGTTTACTGCTAATGTGGCGGGATATAAACGGTTCTCCAGTAACGATGATAAAGGGGTAATCTTTATAATAAGGTTTATTCGAATGAAAAATTAAAGTTGATTTGCTAGAGCTGTGACAAAATTGGCTATTTTGAAAAGAAATGGCATTATTATTTTCAGAAATCACAATGACAAAGGAGCTAGCACAGATACGTGTTAAACGTTTACTCAGGTTCTGAGTGTTTTTCAGGTGCATAACTATATGCATCAATCTTTTCTTCCGTACATGAAGTGCGGTTAGTTCATCCTCTCGATTGAGGTATTTTCAAGAATCATGAAAGATTTAAACGCAGATTGTAATCGTCAAGATACAAATGAGGTTTAAGATAAAATCAAGTGGCAAACTTGAAGAAATGTTTAGTTTCATATGTTATAATCAATATATTAATTTATTTTAATTGTCCAATGTTAGTAGTCCACAATTAGTAGTTCAATAATTCATATATAATTTAATATATAATATTCAATTTAGTTAATACGTATCGTGACCCATTGTATACATGTCTCAGACTCGATCACAACTCAAAGTATATATATTATTATAGAATCAACCTCAACCCTGTACAGCTAACTCGAGCATTACTGCATATAGAGTGTCTATGGTTATTCCAAATAATATATATAGATGCGTCGATATGATATGTCAAAACCTTGTATACGTGTCCCAATATTTAAAGTGCGTAAAATAAATAA
This sequence comes from Rutidosis leptorrhynchoides, assembly GCF_046630445.1. Taxonomy (NCBI): domain Eukaryota; kingdom Viridiplantae; phylum Streptophyta; class Magnoliopsida; order Asterales; family Asteraceae; genus Rutidosis; species Rutidosis leptorrhynchoides. The sequence goes on along the minus strand of NC_092338.1, from coordinate 106,233,019 downwards.
CAGAATTTATATGACGATAAATAAAATTGCGAGAATTAAAATTGCGATAAATAAATTGCGATAAATAAAATGTAATAAGGAATTAACAGTTAGCTAGGAACAGTTAGCTAGGATTTTGTTAGCGTGGATTCTTAACAAAATTTCTCATAGTTAATTTGTTTGTTTCTAACAAATTTTATTTCGTACTATGTTTTCTTCATTATGCCACTTGTTGGATTCTGATAAGTCAAAATTCAAATATGAAATTGAATGAAAATAGTTATCCTGCAATGAATGGATACGTATATCTGTGGATGTAAGTAGGATATTAAATGACTGTTGAATCAGATTGGAAGAATGTACAGTGTAACTTATTAATATGAAATCTAAATATTCCTCGGGTATTACCTACCCGTTAAAATATTTTCACCATTAACAGTTTGTACGAAAGAATTTTTAATTACAATCTTTATGAAAATATACTTACATATATATTTTCTTCAGATGTAATCATAGATTTAATGAGTTAATATGATATTAATCTCATTTGATTTATCGTTAGAACTAGAAAACATAATCTCTAAAACATTAGAGGTTACATAGTTTCTATGTAGAACGAAGATAAATGATGTAGAACGATATGTAGAATGAAGATAATCGATGTAGGACATTATGCAGTATAATGATTATGCTGGAGGTACAGACTGTGAGTTTGAGGCGTGTAGTGTTGAGGCTTGTGTTGCGGATGTTGTTGTTGGAGGTACTGGTATTGCCAGTGCTGTTGCTGAAGCTGGTAGGTTTTGCACCACGTTTTCCAAATTGATTACTCGAGCGCGAAGTTCGTTGACTTCTTCTATTATTCCGGGATGATTGTCGGTCGGAACGAGCGGATGAATAAGGTTTAGAATTTTAGATAGAATATAATTGTAATGAGATACTCTAGAAATGAGTGAGAAAATGGTATTACGAACATGTTCGCCGGTAAGTGCTTCAGGTTCTTTGCCAAGAGGGGAATGTGCGGGATGGAAGGGATCACCTCCTTCTTGTCTCCAATGATTAAGTAGGCTACGAACCCATCAGATGAATTTGGGGATGGCTGATTGGTTGATTCATTCTAATGACACTGCTTTCAGAGCTTAGGTGAACATCCATGTCGGAATAGCTGTCGGGTTCCGAAGAACTTGAACTAGCGACGAGTTCCATTTCGTACTATTGAGTAAAGGATTTTTCGATAGGAAATGATTTCCGGCTATCGAATGGTATTCTAATTACATAGAATATTTATATATATAGAACAAATGATTTTGTAGATTACGGAGGAATTTACGGAATATGTCAGGCAAAGTTTACAGTAACATATATGCTAAGATATAAATTAGCAGATATGATAAGATATGAATTTCGTCTATACACTATTCATGCAATCAATGCAGTAAGATGTGTCTAGACTAAGGATGATAAGCAGGTAGATTCCTATGGATGATAAGCAGATGATTTTCGACACGAAATGATAAGCAAAACTTTTGACATGCTGACACGGTCGAAGTCCAGACTCACTAATGCATCTAAACAACTATCAGTTAGACACACTAATGCAATACCTGGTTCGCTAAGACCACCGCTCTGATACGAACTATAATGACCCGTCCTAATCCATCTGGACGAATACATTACATTTGGTTACATCGCGAGGTATTTGACCTCTATATGATACATTTTACAAACATTGCATTCATTTTTAAAAGACAAACTTTCTTTACATCGAAAGTTTATGGCATGCATACCATTTCATAATACATCCAAGTATAATTGATTTAATGATAATTTTGATGAACTCAATGACTCGAATGCAACGTTTTTTGAAATATGCCATGAATGACTCCAAGTAATATCCTTAAAATGAACTAATGCACAGCGGAAGATTTCTTTAATATATGAGAATAAACAAGCTTTAAAGTGTCAACCAAAAGGTTGGTGAGCTCATTAGTTTATCATAGTCAATCATTTCCAATTATATAATAGACCACAAGATACTCTGAAAGGACCCGTTCATATACATTATAAATGATTCACAATAGTTGATTACATTGCGAGGTATTTGACCTCTATATGATACATTTTACAAACATTGCATTCGTTTTTAAAAGACAAACTTTCTTTACATCGAAAATTGACAGGCATGCATACCATTTCATAATATCCACTATCCAACTATAAATTGATTTAATAATAATCTTTGATGAACTCAATGACTCGAATGCAACGTTCTTCAAAATATGCTATGAAAGACTCCAAGTAATATCTTTAAAATGAGCAAATGCACAGCGGAAGATTTCTTTAACACCTGAGAATAAACATGCTTTAAAGTGTCAACCAAAAGGTTGGTGAGTTCATTAGTTTATCATAATCATTTATTTCTATCATTTTAATAGACCACAAGAATTTCATTTCCAGGTCTCATAAATATACGTCCCATGCATAGAGACAAAAATAATCATTCATATGGTGAACACCTGGTAATCGACATTAACTAGATACATATAAGAATATCCCCTATCATTCCGGGATCCCCCTTCTGACATGATATAAATTTTGAAGTACTAAAGCATCCGGTACTTTGGATGGGGTTTGTTAGGCCCAATAGATCTATCTTTAGGATTCGCGTCAATTAGGGTGTCTGTTCCCTAATTCTTAGATTACCAGACTTTAATAAAAAGGGGCATATTCGATTTCGATAATTCAACCATAGAATGTAGTTTCAATTACTTGTGTCTAATTTGTCAAACATTTATAAAAGTGCATGTATTCTCAGTCTCAAAAATATAAAGGGTAAAAAGGCAAATGAAACTCACCATACTGTATTTCGTAGTAAAAATACATATAACGTCATTGAACAAGTGCAAGGTTGGCCTCGGATTCACGAACCTAAATTAATTATATATAATTATGTGTTGGTCAATATTTGTCTAAAAAATTAGGTCAAGTCATAGTGTACCACAATCCTAATGCTCGAGACTAATATGCAAAAGTCAACAAAAGTAAATTTGACTCAAAATAATTTCCAAAAATCTATACATGATTAATATATAGTTTAAATATCGTCGTTTTATATTTTTAAATATTTTTAAAAGATTTATTAGAGTAAATAATATAATTTATTTATTAATAAATAAAATTTTTATATTAAATTTATATAATAAAATATACTTTTATATATATTAAGTAATAAAATTTATAGGGTTCATTTAATATCATAAAGATAATATGATAGGTATTATTAAAGTAAGTTATTACACGTAGTAAAATATGTTTGTATCACATAGTTATTTGATAAAATAATATCTATAATGATAGTAAGTAAAAGTTGTATTATTTTGTAATAACAATTATTATTATAAAAATATCAATATTTATAATTACTAAGATGACATTATGATAAAACGATAATTCTAATTATGATAACTTTAATATTTACGATAATATTTAATATTATCTTTAAAATAATAATTCTATTTAAAATAATAATAATAATGATATTTTATAGTAACAATGACATTTTTATTAAAATGATAATTTTTGTTAAAATGATAGTTTTAATACTAACGATACTTTTAATAATAATAGTAATGATAAAAATAATAAGAACGATAATTTTATCTAAATCAATAACTTATAATATTTTAATTTCATCATGATACTCTTACTCATTATTTTCTAATAGTTTCATTTAATAGCTTTTAATTGTCTTTTATATCGTGTTCATAATAATGATAATAATAGTAATCAAAATAATTAGGTGTTACAAATATTTGTTTTAATTACACTAATATTAATAATGATAGTTACTATAACATTATTAACGATAATACTAATAATTATCTTAATGATAATATAGTAATAATAATAATAACAATAACAATAACCATTTTTAAATAATGATATATATATATATTAATAATGATAATAATAATAATAATAATAATACTAATAATAATAATAATAATAATAATAATAATAATAATAATAATAATAATAATAATAATAATAATTGGATAATAATAATAATAATACTAATTATAACTTTAACGATAATAACGATAGTAATAATAATAAAAAAATAACAATTTTTAATGGTAAATCCCTTTTATTGATAAAGATAATAATAATGATAATAATAAGATAAAACTAGAACGACGATAAAAACGACGATAATAATAATCATTTTTAATAAAAATATCAAAAATTCAATTGATTATAACTTCTAATCCGTTCATCAAAACCATTTGATATCTAAAGGAAAAGTTCTTAATTTTTCGCTAGCTTTCCAAGGACATGCATATCTTATACCTTATCTCAACCGCAAGTGTAACTAATTCAATATTCAACCTAACCTGTCTAAGGGCAATATCAAAAGTACAAGCATGCATAATCCTAAATACTCGAGCACTAGTCAGGGATACACTATTAGTATGTAAAAGTTAAATTATGAGTACTCAGGTATCAATATTGAGATTCAATATTGCAGGAAAGGTACGTAGACGTAACGGAAATGATAAACACTATATTGACCTCACGAGCATACCCATGAACCATACTCAATCACCTCCATAGCTATAACCCATAATTTTCTTAATCCTATCCTACTCGAAAAACAATTTCGAAATCACTCGAACAGCACTCCGTCGTAATATTTTATGTATACTAATAATATCTTGAAATAATACGGAGTAAATATATATATGTAAATCGATTGAGAGAGTTTAGAGAAAAATATTTTCAAGTTTCTACGAAATTATGAAACCTATTGAATTCTATTTATAATAGATTTTTGAATTATTAAAGTGAATTATTAAAGTATGAATTATTAAAGTGAATTATTAAAGTATGAATTATTAGAGTGAATTATTAAAGTATGAATTATTAAAGTGAATTATTAAAGTATAAATTATTAAAGTGAATTATTAAAGTATGAATTATTAAAGTGAATTACTAAAGTTAAAGTAAAGTAAAAATAAAGTAAAGGTAAAGTTTAAGTATAGTAAAAGTATAAAACTATGTACGTATAATACGCGTATAAATATATATAATATTAATTTAAATCGTTATATATATTTAATAAAATAAAATATAAATATCTTTATCTTTATCATACTAGTTAAGTAATGAGTTGTCAAAAGTGGTTTTAGATATTTATAAAAGTTATATACGTTTTAATAATAAAGTTCTTTTTAAACTGAAAATGTTTTTTTTACGTTTAAAACTAAATAGATCAATCGAGTCTTTATGAGATTCAATCTTCCACTATCCTTTGTCTAGTTCTCAATGATTGACAATTTGTTCTTATTTATAAATCACTTTATCATTTTCTGAATATTGTTAAAATGGAAAGATTTCTCAAATCAACGTGGGCCTTTCAACAGAGACTTGTAATCATAATTCAATATATCTGATAATTTAATCATTTGATCTTATCTTCTAATTCCATTGATAAACATTTTGAAACAGATACAATCATATAAAGTATTTAATCTAATATTTTGTTTACGTTTCAAGTTATAATATATATACACATATACATATATAATCATATTCGTTCAATGGTTCGTGAATCGTTGGAACTTGGTCGAGGTTGAATGAATGTATGAACATAGTTTAAAATTCTTGCAATTTAACAAATATTGCTTATCGTATCGGAAACATATAAAGATTAAAGTTTAAATTTGGTTGGAAATTTCCGGGTTGTCACAGTACCTACCCGTTAAAGAAATTTCGTCCCGAAATTTGAGTGGAAAGGTCGTGAATGATAATAAGTATGTTTTCATGATGCATACGGGCTGAAAATTAGAGTTTTATCATCAGCGAATAATTTGGATAAACAATCCATTTATATGAAGAGTACGAATGAAGCTAACATAGAAGAGTGAAATGAGTAAGTGTAGATTCATCTTATCATTTGACGTAGATATGATTGATTCCCAGATTTCAAGGGATTTGAAGAAAATCTTCTTAATAAGATTTAACTCTCCGGTAATCAAGGAAATTAGGATCCGCTTTAAATGCGATCGCCCATTTTAATTGTTCTGTAGGAGATTTTCTTATAAATTCACCTCCTTCATTTCCTTACAACTCACACCTTCTGTTGATGCATTTTATGCAAGTCCCTAGTCATCTACCCACGTCCATTGCAGGTACAATAGTTTACAGGCCACCATGATTGCTCGTTATTATCCTATCCATGTTTGTATGTGGTTACAGGAACTGCAGGAACGAGATTTAGATGTTTCACTATGTTAGAATTAGTCAGACGTACGAGTGAAGCCTCACTAGTACGGCTGACAGGCTCATACGCACGGTTGATGCTGAGCTAAGTCACAATTACAACCTAAATGAGAAGACACGAGTGAGTGATCACCCGTACGGCTGATGAAGCCAACTCGTACGTGTGATGAATGAATCGTATGGGTGAGTCAACAGCAGGGGTATATAAAGTCTTATGTTCTTCATTTTAGGTTAAGCCTCTCATTTATTACACACACTCAGATCTAGTGAGCTCCTCTGATTCTCTCTCAGTCCAAATCACCCAGGTGGTGAATAATAGCTCTGGGTGTTGATCTAATCACACTTGATTTAGTTGTGGTTTGACTAAATTAATCAAAAAAAAAAAAACTTAACCTATTTACTAGAGGATTTGATTCACTTATTCTGCCATTATGTGAGTTAAATCTGTTGATTTCTAAGTTCCTAGTCATGTTTCATCACCTTCTATTCTTTCCCCCTCAACTCATATTTTAAAGTATTCATCAATATGCTCCATCCAGTTCTGATTCTCGATATACTTCTAACTTTCATATCGGTCATTCTTCTTTTTCATCTACCGCCGGAAGAATCTATTTAATTCTACTATACTCTTGGATTTATAGTGTTTCTAGTTCTCCCGTGTCTTTATATTGCTATATGCATCGATATATATGGTTTATAATTTCTGGTTTGTCGTTGGAATTTATATGTTCCCTTATATTTCAAAGTCTCTGCTTCTGTCTTCTATAATCATTATCATTCACAGTTAATGCTCTCTTTTATTTGCTGCAACTTATACCCCAATTTCTATTTCGGAGTTTTGTCCTTTCGTTTCTTCTTCTTGCGATTAAGCACCGCTTGTAATGGTCCAGAATTCACAGATATGAATTTCGGAATGAACATTGTTAATGTTCTAGGAAGAAAATTGTGATGGCACGATCTTGACTTGTCAAATTACTAGAATACCTTGGAAAAGGCCGAATCATCAAGAAATATTTTCTTGATATTTTAGAGGTTAAATAGAATACAAGAGTCGTATAACATGGCACATGATGATGTTATGATCTGTGAATCATCACGTTCCATTTAGAAACTCAGCATGACTTACTGTAATATAATCACATTGATCAAGTGTCATTATATTATACTAATTCATGCTTCAGTTTCCAACATTACTTCAAAATATTCCTATTTTAAACTTGAATGTTTCAGAATTTAGAAACTAAAATAGTTTCTTTTATGATGTAATACAGATAGCGCGAAGAGGTAAATGATTTCAAATAAGAAAAATTAAGAAAATATCTTCAGAAATATGGAGGATATTTATAATGAAAGATATGATGATATTTTAGAATTTATAATATCAGAGGATGATGAAGAATATTGTCCGCAGGGGTTTAGAGTCAGGAGCAAGGTATTCATTAATGACTTCAGCAGGTACTGAATCATTTGGATCCTTTGAAGTCAGGTTCAGTCTTTGTAATTTGTCCACAGCCTCCTTCCTACTTTGCTCAATCTGTTTTCCAGTTCCAAAACTTCTCTTTTTCTACGCTTTGCCAGCACATTTCATCATTATCATCCAGCTTTTACTGTTTAAAGTCGTTTATAGTTTTTGCTGCTTCATCAGCATTTTTTTTTCCATTTTCGGAGAACCAATTCGTAGTTCGGAGTGTTTTTCAGAAACTTCACATTCAAATTAAGTCCAGAAGATAGACGTTATATATACACATATAACTGTTGGCGTAGACATCCTGCGAGATTTCAAAATACTTATTGCTAATTCCCAATGATTCGTATGGCAATTCTCATTACAAGATGCGAATGAGTAAATGATGGGGTTTCAATGAATAATTATAATGACTTTTTGGAGAGGCTAAAGTCAAAGGGTAATGAAGTTGTTGGTACATCTGCTAATAATGTGGTGGAATGTAAAAGGTTTCCTGGTAACGATGGTGTATATCTCAAGGTTATAATAAGGTTAGTCTGACTGAAAAGTCAAAGTTGACTTGCTGGAGCTGTGACAAAACTGGCTACTTTGAATAGGGGTCGCAAAGTTATTTTTGCTAATAAATGCCAAAGAATCTGACGCGGATAAGTTGTTTAAACTTTTACTTTGGTTTCAAGAGTTTTTTAGGTATATAACTGTGGGTAACATGTGGTTGGATCATCATCTCAATTGCTCATCATTTGAAGTGTCTTCAGAAATTTTCGAAGGGTTTGAACACAGATTGTAATCGTTAACATACAATTGATGTTCTAACACAGTTTTGAAGTCAAAATATAGCTTGTGAAAGATGTAAGGATCTAAGAGTGATGATTTTGGTCATATCTCAAGTTGAATTTTGAGATTTCAAAATCAGAATATGTAATTAAATTTTGAATGAGTATGGTTGTTTTGATTTCTATAAAAGAATGTATATTGTTGTGAAAGTAGGGAGTATAATGGATGATTTGCTGAATCAGATTCGAAGAATGTAACATATTAATTGTGAATTTATATATCTCTCGGGTATTACCTACCCGTTAAAAAAATTTCACAATTAATATTTTGTACAAAAGAATTTTATTACAGTCTTTATGAAAATATATATATGTATATTTTCTTCAGATGTAACATAGATTTAATGAGTTAATATTAAATTAAACTCATTTGATTTACGGTTGAAACTAGAATTGAATAATCCCTAAAGGCTTTAAATAGTACATAACTTTTACGTAGTATTTCTTTAATGACATTGAAATTATGAATCAATACTTCGTTATTTGTTGATGTATGATGTTTGGTTCGTGGAATTCTTGTGAATTTCGCAAAGTACGAATGATGTTATCTGAAAAGTTTCGGGTACATCGATGATGAAAGTGTAAAATCAAATATATACTTGATTTATTATGAATTGGAATTTGTTGAATTGCGACAGAGATTGTAGTTAACGCTGGTTAAGTTGCGACCGAAGGACGTACATTATTGCATATTTGTAATATGAATTAACCGAGTAGTTAAGATTCACACACAATAGCTTAGCACGGAACGATTTATTTCAAATATATATATATATATATATATATATATATATATATATATATATATATATATATATATATAATATACATATAATTTCTTCAGAGGGAATGAGTTAATTCTTCATAACTCGTTGATACAATATACACGTTATTGATTCGTAATGATGTCCACAGTGATTCTTGAACTGATAGAGTTTGTGATCTTATCGGTGTTGTTGATTCGGATGTTGACTGTACTGACGATGCTGGTAACGCTGACGGTACTGTTGATGCTGTTGGTAAAGCAAGTTTAGCTTGTTTATCATACACCATTTTTGTCAGGGTTTCTACTCTTCCTTCTATCATTTTGGTTCGTTTAACTGATTTATGGTTAGGGCTAGATTAGATAATCTCTAAGACTTTAGAGATTACATAATCGCCGCGGAATGTTTCTCCAATGAAGTTATGAATTAATACTTCGTCAGTTATTGTTGTTGGTACTCCTTGGTATCTATGGTGTTATGACGTTGATGCTCGTGGGACAGATTGTGAAGTTAAGGATTACGACGCGGTTGTGGTTGGAGGTGGTAATGGTACTGTTGGCGTTGATGATGGTGGTACTGGTTATGCTGCTGATGCTGCTGCTGGTGTTTGTAATCTCTGCACCATATTCTCCAAAGCCACTACCCGGGCGCGAAGCTCGTTGACTTCTTCTATTACACTGGGGTGATTGTCGGTTCAGACGAGTGGATAAATAAAATCTAAAATTTGATGTAATATATAATCGTGAAGAGATACTCTGGAAATGAGCGAGAAAATGGTGTTTCGGACAGGTTCCCCAGTAAGTGCTTCAGGTTCTTAGTCAAGAGGGCAATGTGGTGGATGGAAGGGATCACCTTCTTCTTATCTCCAATGATTGAGGAGGCTACGAACTCATCCCCAATTCATCCAGAATAGGTGATGACTGATTGGTTGATCTATTTCGGTCACACTACTTTCGGAGCTTGAATGAGATTCCATTTCGAAATCTGAGTGACTTGAACTGATGACGAATTCCATTTCGTACGATTGGATAAAGGATTTTTTTTTTTCGATATGAAATGATTTTGGCTAACGGATGATATTCTAATTACATAGAATATATATATATATATATATATATATATATATATATATATATATATATATATATATATATATATATATATATATATATATATATATATATATATATATATATATATATATATATATATATATATAGATCAAAAGATTTCGTAGATTACAGAGGAATTTGCGGGATATGTCAGGCAAAGTTTAAAGTAACAGATACGATAAGATATGATTTAGCAGATATGCTAAGATATGAATTTTTGTCTATACACTATTCTTGCAATCAATGCAGCAAGACATGTCTTAGACTAAAAATGATAAGCAGGTAATTTCCTGAGGATGATAAGTAGTTAATTTTCAACACAAAATGATAAGCAAAACTTTTGACATACAGACACGGTCGAAGTCCAGACTCACTAATGCATCCTATTGACTTATCAGTTAGACACACTAATGCAGACCTGGTTCGCTAAGACCACCGCTCTGATACCAACTTAAAGGACCCGTTCATATACATTATAAATGATTCACAATAGTTGATTACATTGCGAGGTATTTGACCTCTATATGATACATTTTACAAACATTGCATTCGTTTTTAAAAGACAAACTTTCTTTACATCAAAAATTGACAGGCATGCATACCATTTCATAATATCCACTATCCAACTATAAATTGATTTAATAATAATCTTTGATGAACTCAATGACTCGAATGCAACGTTCTTCGAAATATGCTATGAAAGACTCCAAGTAATATCTTTAAAATGAGCAAATGCACAGCGGAAGATTTCTTTAACACCTGAGAATAAACATGCTTTAAAGTGTCAACCAAAAGGTTGGTGAGTTCATTAGTTTATCATAATCATTTATTTCCATCATTTTAATAGACCACAAGAATTTCATTTCCAGTTCTCATAAATATACGTCTCATGCATAGAGACAAAAATAATCATTCATATGGTGAACACCTGGTAATCGACATTAACTAGATACATATAAGAATATCCCCTATCATTCCGGGATCCTCCTTCGGACATGATATAAATTTCGAAGTACTAAAGCATCCGGTACTTTGGATGGGGTTTGTTAGGCCCAATAGATCTATCTTTAGGATTCACGTCAATTAGGGTGTCTGTTCCCTAATTCTTAGATTACCAGACTTTAATAAAAAGGGGCATATTCGATTTCGATAATTCAACCATAGAATGTAGTTTCAATTACTTGTGTCTATTTTGTCAAACATTTATAAAAGCGCATGTATTCTCAGTCCCAAAAATATAAAGGGTAAAAAGGCAAATGAAACTCACCATACTGTATTTCGTAGTAAAAATACATATAACGTCATTGAACAAGTGCAAGGTTGGCCTCGGATTCACGAACCTAAATTAATTATATATAATTATGTGTTGGTCAATATTTGTCTAACAAATTAGGTCAAGTCATAGTGTACCACAATCCTAATGCTCGAGACTAATATGCAAAAGTCAACAAAAGTAAATTTGACTCAAAATAATTTCCAAAAATCTATACATGATTAATATATAGTTTAAATATCGTCGTTTTATATTTTTAAATATTTTTAAAAGATTTATTAGAGTAAATAATATAATTTATTTATTAATAAATAAAATTTTTATATTAAATTTATATAATAAAATATACTTTTATATATATTAAGTAATAAAATTTATAGGGTTCATTTAATATCATAAAGATAATATGATAGGTATTATTAAAGTAAGTTATTACACGTAGTAAAATATGTTTGTATCACATATTTATTTGATAAAATAATATCTATAATGATAGTAAGTAAAAGTTGTATTATTTTGTAATAACAATTATTATTATAAAAATATCAATATTTATAATTACTAAGATGACATTATGATAAAACGATAATTCTAATTATGATAACTTTAATAATTACGATAATTTTTAATATTATCTTTAAAATAATAATTCTATTTAAAATAATAATAATAATGATATTTTATAGTAACAATGACATTTCTATTAAAATGATAATTTTTGTTAAAATGATAGTTTTAATACTAACGATACTTTTAATAATAATAGTAATGATAAAAATAATAAGAACGATAATTTTATCTAAATCAATATCTTATAATATTTTAATTTCATCATGATACTCTTACTCATTATTTTCTAATAGTTTCGTTTAATAGCTTTTAATTGTCTTTTATATCGTGTTCATAATAATGATAATAATAGTAATCAAAATAATTAGGTGTTACAAATATTTGTTTTAATTACACTAATATTAATAATGATAGTTACTATAACATTATTAACGATAATACTAATAATTATCTTAATGATAATATAGTAATAATAATAATAATAACAATAACAATAACCATTTTTAAATAATGATATATATATTAATAATGATAATAATAATAATAATAATAATAATACTAATAATAATAATAATAATAATAATAATAATAATAATAATAATTGGATAATAATAATAATAATAATAATACTAATTATAACTTTGACGATAATAACGATAGTAATAATAATAAAAAAATAACAATTTTTAATGGTAAATCCCTTTTATTGATAAAGATAATAATAATGATAATAATAAGATAAAACTAAAACGACGATAAAAACGACAATAATAATAATCATTTTTAATAAAAATATCGAAAATTCAATTGATTATAACTTCTAATCCGTTCATCAAAACCATTCGATATCTAAATGAAAAGTTCTTAATTTTTCGCTAGCTTTCCAAGGACATGCATATCTTATACCTTATCTCAACCGCAAGTGTAACTAATTCAATATTCAACCTAACCTGTCTAAGGGCAATATCAAAAGTACAAGCATGCATAATCCTAAATACTCGAGCACTAGTCAGGGATACACTATTAGTATGTAAAAGTTAAATTATGAGTACTCACGTATCAATATTGAGATTCAATATTGCAGGAAAGGTACGTAGACGTAACGGAAATGATAAACACTATATTGACCTCACGAGCATACCCATGAACCATACTCAATCACCTCCATAGCTATAACCCATAATTTCCTTAATCCTATCCTACTCGAAAAACAATTTCGAAATCACTCGAAAAGCACTCCGTCATAATATTTTATGTATACTAATAATATCTTGAAATAATACGGAGTAAATATATATATGTAAATCGATTGAGAGAGTTTAGAGAAAAATATTTTCAAGTTTCTACGAAATAATAAAACCTATTGAATTCTATTTATAATAGATTTTTGAATTATTAAAGTGAATTATTAAAGTGTGAATTATTAAAGTATGAATTATTAAAGTGAATTATTAAAGTATGAATTATTAAAGTGAATTATTAAAGTATAAATTATTAAAGTGAATTATTAAAGTATGAATTATTAAATTTAAAGTAAAGTAAAAATAAAGTAAAGGTAAAGTTTAAGTATAGTAAAAGTATAAAACTATGTACGTATAATACGCGTATAAATATATATAATATTAATTTAAATCGTTATATATATTTAATAAAATAAAATATAAATATCGTTATCTTTATCATACTAGTTAAGTAATGAGTTGTCAAAAGTGGTTTTAGATATTTATAAAAGTTATATACGTTTTAATAATAAAGTTCTTTTTAAACTGAAAACGTTTTTTTTACGTTTGAAACTAAATAGATCAATCGAGTCTTTATGAGATTCAATCTTCCACTATCCTTTGTCTAGTTCTCAATGATTGACAATTTGTTCTTATTTATAAATCACTTTACCATTTTCCGAATATTGTTAAAATGGAAAGATTTCTCAAATCAACGTGGGCCTTTCAACAGAGACTTGTAATCATAATTCAATATATCTGATAATTCAATCATTTGATCTTATCTTCTAATTCCATTGATAAACATTTTGAAACAGATACAATCATATAAAGTATTTAATCTAATATTTTGTTTACGTTTCAAGTTATAATATATATACACATATACATATATAATCATATTCGTTCAATGGTTCGTGAATCGTTGGAACTTGGTCGAGGTTGAATGAATGTATGAACATAGTTTAAAATTCTTGCAATTTAACTTAACAAATATTGCTTATCGTGTCGGAAACATATAAAGATTAAAGTTTAAATTTGGTTGGAAATTTCCGGGTTGTCACATACTCATATTTCGAAACCAATCTGTGCAGGTCTGCTCACTGCTGTAAAATCATTCATACAATATATAAACACCTGATAATCGACCTTAACAAGATGCATATAGAATATCCCCCGCATACCGGCATTCCGCACGGTCATGCAAAAAGCATACAAACAGGCCACTCTTTTAAATATGATGGTTGTGTACACCTCACAAACAGATCATATCTTTTAAAGCTGACAGTTGTATACCTATATCGAAGTACTAAAGCAGTTCAAATTCACTGACTGGGGCTTGTTAGTGCCCATAGATCTATCTTTAGGATTCGCGTCAATTAGGGGCTCGGTTCCCTAATTTTTAGATTACCAGACTATAAAGGGGTGATATCTGGTGTACTCGTAACTCAATTGTATAATGTTTTTAAGTACTTGTGTCTATTTCGTCAAACATTTATAAAAGCGCATGTGTTCTCAGTCCCACAAATATATATTGCAAAAGCATTTAAAAGGGGAGTAATGAAACTCACAATACGATATTTTATAATAAAAATATGCATACGACGATACTGAACAATGCAAGGTTGGCTTCGGATTCACGAACCTATATCATTTGTATATATATTAAAACGTATAATCGTAACCGAACAAATTTATATATTATTATTAGTGATAAAATTCTTATATTGATACTTATATTCATTTTATATAAAATATTAAATTTTGTTATGTTATGTGTACTAAATATATTTGTATATATATCTATATATATTTTTGGTTTGTTAAAACAGTACTTTAGTAATACTAAGATAATTTTTGAAATAATAATAGTGATAGTACTAATGTTAATAATAATGATGATAACAAAATTTTTTAATAAAATGAATAATTTAATAATAATGGTCATGAAATAATACTTTTTGATATTAATACTTAATACTTAATATTAATAATCGTAACAATCTTATTACTAATGGTAAACTTAATAATAATACTTTTATTAATAATAATGATAACAATTCTAAAATGATACTAATACTAATATTAATAAAAATAATAGTAACTTTTATTATTTTCATCATAGTACTAATAATTGAAAATTCATATTGATAATAATATTTATAATAATAATATAAATACTTATTTTAGTAGTAAAACGATAAAGATCATAATTTAAATGATGATAATATTGGTAATAACATTAATAAAAATCATATTTGTAAATATAATCTTAATAATAATATATGAAAATTTCTCTCATAATTCTTATATTAATAATAAATATATCATTAATTATAATATTAATAATAATAACAATAATAATAATACTAATGGTGATAATAATAATTATGATATTCATAATAATAATAATAATAATAATAATAATAATAATAATAATAATAATAATAATAATAATAATAATAATAATAATAATAACGATAATAACAATAAAATAGAATACAACCTTTGAAGATAAGCCCTTTAATTTTTTTTGTCATGGACGGGACTCGAACCTGAGACCTCTCGCTCACCCAACAACACTCACGACCATCCCACTGCTCCTGCTTTTTCTAATTTATATTGCAATTTAATTAATTTATATTATTTCTGTTTTCCTACTTCTTCTTCTTTAATAACAAGTCGATCAGATACCAAGACTAAACCATCAACGAGTTAATTATCCAGTTTTAGAATTTTCAAACGAAACATAAACGTTTACAGGTGATGATTGTGATTAATCAAAACAGAAAGGAGAATTTTTTTTGCTGTAACAGGAAGAACACGACGATGATGAACTCAAACTCTAATTTTAAAATCTGGACCGTTTTAGATAATGTTTTCAACATGAAATGTGTCCTAAATTGAAATGTCCCGTTCTTATTGATTAAAAACGTTCCATATTAATTGATTTCGTTGCGAGGTTTTGACCTCTATATGAGACGTTTTTCAAAGACTGCATTCATTTTAAAACAAACCATAACCTTTATTTCATCAATAAAGGTTTTAAAAAGCTTTACGTAGATTATCAAATAATGATAATCTAAAATATCCTGTTTACACACGACCATTACATAATGGTTTACAATACAAATATGTTACAACAAAATAAGTTTCTTGAATGCAGTTTTTTTACATAATATCATACAAGCATGGACTCCAAATCTCGTCCTTATTTAAGTATGCGATAGCGGAAGCTCTTAATAATCACCTGAGAATAAACATGCTTAAAATGTCAACAAAAATGTTGGTGAGTTATAGGTTTAACCTATATATATCAAATCATAATAATAGACCACAAGATTTCATATTTCAATACACATCCCATACATAGAGATAAAAATCATTCATATGGTGAACACCTGGTAACCGACAATAACAAGATGCATATATAAGAATATCCCCATCATTTCGGGATACCCTTCGGATATGATATAAATTTCGAAGTACTAAAGCATCCGGTACTTTGGATGGGGTTTGTTAGGCCCAATAGATCTATCTTTAGGATTCGCGTCAATTAGGGTGTCTGTTCCCTAATTCTTAGATTACCAGGCTTAATAAAAAGGGGCATATTCGATTTCGATAATTCAACCATTGAATGTAGTTTCACGTACTTGTGTCTATTTTGTAAATCATTTATAAAACCTGCATGTATTCTCATCCCAAAAATATTAGATTTTAAAAGTGGGACTATAACTCACTTTCACAGATTTTTACTTCGTCGGGAAGTAAGACTTGGCCACTGGTTGATTCACGAACCTATAACAATATATACATATATATCAAAGTATGTTCAAAATATATTTACAACACTTTTAATATATTTTGATGTTTTAAGTTTATTAAGTCAGCTGTCCTCGTTAGTAACCTACAACTAGTTGTCCACAGTTAGATGTACAGAAATAAATCGATAAATATTATCTAGGATCAATCCACGACCCAGTGTATACGTATCTCAGTATTGATCACAACTCAAACTATATATATTTTGGAATCAACCTCAACCCTGTATAGCTAACTCCAACATTCACATATAGAGTGTCTTTGGTTGTTCCGAAATATATATAGATGTGTCGACATGATAGGTCAAAACATTGTATACGTGTCTATGGTATCTCAAGATTACATAATACACAATACAAGTTGATTAAGTTATGGTTGGAATAGATTTGTTACCAATTTTCACGTAGCTAAAATGAGAAAAATTATCCAATCTTGTTTTACCCATAACTTCTTCATTTTAAATCCGTTTTGAGTGAATCAAATTGCTATGGTTTCATATTGAACTCTATTTTATGAATATATACAGAAAAAATATAGGTTTATAGTCGGAAAAATAAGTTACAAGTCGTTTTTGTAAAGGTAGTCATTT
Organism: Rutidosis leptorrhynchoides; assembly: GCF_046630445.1. Lineage (NCBI taxonomy): Eukaryota > Viridiplantae > Streptophyta > Magnoliopsida > Asterales > Asteraceae > Rutidosis > Rutidosis leptorrhynchoides. Next base: position 106,215,113 of record NC_092338.1, on the reverse strand, counting down.
CAGTCGAAAGAACGACGTCTAGATGACCATTTTGGAAAACATACTTCCACTTTGAGTTTAACCATAATTTTTGGATATAGTTTCATGTTCATAATAACAATCATTTTCTCAGAATAACAACTTTTAAATCAAATTTTATCATAGTTTTTAATTAACTAACCCAAAACAGCCCGCGGTGTTACTACGACGGCGTAAATCCGGTTTTACTGTGTTTTTCGTGTTTCCAGATTTTAAATCATTAAGTTAGCATATCATATAGATATAGAACATGTGTTTAGTTGATTTTAAAAGTCAAGTTAGAAGGATTAACTTTTGTTTGCGAACAAGTTTAGAATTAACTAAACTATGTTCTAGTGATTACAAGTTTAAACCTTCGAATAAGATAGCTTTATATGTATGAATCGAATGATGTTATGAACATCATTACTACCTTAAGTTCCTTGGATAAACCTACTGGAAAAGATAAAAATGGATCTAGCTTCAACGGATCCTTGGATGGCTCGAAGTTCTTGAAGCAGAATCATGACACGAAAACAAGTTCAAGTAAGATCATCACTTGAAATAAGATTGTTATAGTTATAGAAATTGAACCAAAGTTTGAATATGATTATTACCTTGTATTAGAATGATAACCTACTGTAAGAAACAAAGATTTCTTGAGGTTGGATGATCACCTTACAAGATTGGAAGTGAGCTAGCAAACTTGAAAGTATTCTTGATTTTATGTAACTAGAACTTGTAGAATATATGAAGAACACTTAGAACTTGAAGATAGAAGTTGAGAGAGATCAATTAGATGAAGAAAATTGAAGAATGAAAGTGTTTGTAGGTGTTTTTGGTCGTTGGTGTATGGATTAGATATAAAGGATATGTAATTTTGTTTTCATGTAAATAAGTCATGAATGATTACTCATATATTTGTAATTTTATGAGATATTTCATGCTAGTTGCCAAATGATGGTTCCCACATGTGTTAGGTGACTCACATGGGCTGCTAAGAGCTGATCATTGGAGTGTATATACCAATAGTACATACATCTAAAAGCTGTGTATTGTACGAGTACGAATACGGGTGCATACGTGTAGAATTGTTGATGAAACTGAACGAGGATGTAATTGTAAGCATTTTTGTTAAGTAGAAGTATTTTGATAAGTGTATTGAAGTCTTTCAAAAGTGTATAAATACATATTAAAACACTACATGTATATACATTTTAACTGAGTCGTTAAGTCATCGTTAGTCGTTACATGTAAGTGTTGTTTTGAAACCTTTAGGTTAACGATCTTGTTAAATGTTGTTAACCCAATGTTTATAATATCAAATGAAATTTTAAATTATTATATTATCATGATATTATCATGTATGAATATCTCTTAATATGATATATATATACATTAAATGTCTTTACAACGATAATCGTTACATATATGTCTCGTTTAAAAATCATTAAGTTAGTAGTCTTGTTTTTACATATGTAGTTCATTGTTAATATACTTAATGATATGTTTACTTATCATAGTATCATGTTATCTATATATATATCCATATATATGTCATCATATAGTTTTTACAAGTTTTAACGTTCGTGAATCACCGGACAACTTGGGTAGTCAATTGTCTATATGAAACATATTTCAATTAATCAAGTCTTAACAAGTTTGATTGCTTAACATGTTGGAAACATTTAATCATGTAAATATCAATCTCAATGAATATATATAAACATGGAAAAGTTCGGGTCACTACAGTACCTACCCGTTAAATAAATTTCGTCCCGAAATTTTAAGCTGTTGAAGGTGTTGACGAATCTTCTGGAAATAGATGCGGGTATTTCTTCTTCATCTGATCTTCACGCTCCCAGGTGAACTCAGGTCCTCTACGAGCATTCCATCGAACCTTAACAATTGGTATCTTGTTTTGCTTAAGTCTTTTAACCTCACGATCCATTATTTCGACGGGTTCTTCGATGAATTGAAGTTTTTCGTTGATTTGGATTTCATCTAACGGAATAGTGAGATCTTCTTTAGCAAAACATTTCTTCAAATTCGAGACGTGAAAAGTGTTATGTACAGCCGCGAGTTGTTGAGGTAACTCAAGTCGGTAAGCTACTGGTCCGACACGATCAATAATCTTGAATGGTCCAATATACCTTGGATTTAATTTCCCTCGTTTACCAAATCGAACAACGCCTTTCCAAGGTGCAACTTTAAGCATGACCATCTCTCCAATTTCAAATTCTATATCTTTTCTTTTAATGTCAGCGTAGCTCTTTTGTCGACTTTGGGCGGTTTTCAACCGTTGTTGAATTTGGATGATCTTCTCGGTAGTTTCTTGTATAATCTCCGGACCCGTAATCTGTCTATCCCCCACTTCACTCCAACAAATCGGAGACCTGTACTTTCTACCATAAAGTACTTCAAACGGCGCCATCTCAATGCTTGAATGGTAGCTGTTGTTGTAGGAAAATTCTGCTAACGGTAGATGTCGATCCCAACTGTTTCCGAAATCAATAACACATGCTCGTTTCATGTCTTCAAGCTTTTGTATCGTCCTTTCGCTCTGCCCATCAGTTTGTGGATGATAGGTAGTACTCATGTCTAGACGAGTTCCTAATGCTTGCTGTAATGTCTGCCAGAATCTTGAAATAAATCTACCATCCCTATCAGAGATAATAGAGATTGGTATTCCATGTCTGGAGACGACTTCCTTCAAATACAGTCGTGCTAACTTCTCCATCTTGTCATCTTCTCTTATTGGCAGAAAATGTGCTGATTTGGTGAGACGATCAACGATTACCCAAATAGTATCAAAACCACTTGCAGTCCTTGGCAATTTAGTGATGAAATCCATGGTAATGTTTTCCCATTTCCATTCCGGGATTTCGGGTTGTTGAAGTAGACCTGATGGTTTCTGATGCACAGCTTTGACCTTAGAACACGTCAAACATTCTCCTACGTATTTAGCAACATCGGCTTTCATACCCGGCCACCAAAAATGTTTCTTGAGATCCTTGTACATCTTCCCCGTTTCAGGATGTATTGAGTATCTGGTTTTATGAGCTTCTCTAAGTACCATTTCTCTCATATCTCCAAATTTTTGTACCCAAATCCTTTCAGCCCTATACCGGGTTCCGTCTTCCCGAATATTAAGATGCTTCTCCGATCCTTTGGGTATTTCATCCTTTAAATTTCCCTCTTTTAAAACTCCTTGTTGCGCCTCCTTTATTTGAGTAGTAAGGTTATTATGAATCATTATATTCATAGATTTTACTCGAATGGGTTCTCTGTCCTTCCTGCTCAAGGCATCGGCTACCACATTTGCCTTCCCCGGGTGGTAACGAATCTCAAAGTCGTAATCATTCAATAATTCAATCCACCTACGCTGCCTCATATTCAGTTGTTTCTGATTAAATATGTGTTGAAGACTTTTGTGGTCGGTATATATAATACTTTTGACCCCATATAAGTAGTGCCTCCAAGTCTTTAATGCAAAAACAACCGCGCCTAATTCCAAATCATGCGTCGTATAATTTTGTTCGTGAATCTTCAATTGTCTAGACGCATAAGCAATCACCTTCGTTCGTTGCATTAATACACAACCGAGACCTTGCTTTGATGCGTCACAATAAATCACAAAATCATCATTCCCTTCAGGCAATGACAATATAGGTGCCGTAGTTAGCTTTTTCTTCAATAACTGAAACGCTTTCTCTTGTTCATCATTCCATTCAAATTTCTTCCCTTTATGCGTTAATGCAGTCAAGGGTTTTGCTATTCTGGAAAAGTCTTGGATGAACCTTCTGTAGTAACCAGCTAGTCCTAAAAACTGGCGTATGTGTTTCGGAGTTTTCGGAGTTTCCCACTTTTCAACAGTTTCTATCTTTGCCGGATCCACCTTAATACCTTCTTTATTCACTATGTGACCGAGGAATTGAACTTCTTCCAACCAAAATGCACACTTTGAAAACTTAGCGTACAATTCTTCCTTCCTCAATACTTCTAACACCTTTCTCAAATGTTCACCGTGTTCTTGGTCATTCTTTGAGTAAATAAGTATGTCATCAATGAAAACAATGACAAACTTGTCAAGGTATGGTCCACACACTCGGTTCATAAGGTCCATGAACACAGCTGGTGCATTAGTTAAACCAAACGGCATGACCATAAACTCGTAATGACCGTAACGTGTTCTGAAAGCAGTCTTTGGAATATCATCTTCTTTCACCCGCATTTGATGATACCCGGAACGTAAGTCAATCTTTGAATAAACAGACGAGCCTTGTAGTTGATCAAATAAGTCGTCGATTCTCGGTAGTGGGTAGCGGTTCTTGATGTTAAGTTTGTTCAACTCTCGGTAGTCGATACACAACCTGAATGTACCATCTTTCTTCTTGACAAACAAAACAGGAGCTCCCCACGGTGATGTGCTTGGTCGAATGAAACCACGCTCTAAAAGTTCTTGTAATTGGCTTTGCAGTTCTTTCATCTCGCTGGGTGCGAGTCTGTAAGGAGCACGAGCTATTGGTGCAGCTCCTGGTACAAGATCTATTTGAAATTCAACGGATCGATGTGGGGGTAATCCCGGTAATTCTTTCGGAAATACATCGGGAAATTCTTTTGCAATGGGAACATCATTGATGCTCTTTTCTTCAGTTTGTACTTTCTCGACGTATGCTAGAACAGCATAGCAACCTTTTCTTATTAGTTTTTGTGCCTTCAAATTACTAATAAGATGTAGCTTCGTGTTGCCCTTTTCTCCGTACACCATTAAGGGTTTTCCTTTTTCTCGTATAATGCGAATTGCATTTTTGTAACAAACGATCTCTGCTTTCACTTCTTTCAACCAGTCCATACCGATTATCACATCAAAACTCCCTAACACTACTGGTATCAAATCAATCTTAAATGTTTCGCTAACCAATTTAATTTCTCGATTCCGACATATATTATCTGCTGAAATTAATTTACCATTTGCTAATTCGAGTAAAAATTTACTATCCAAAGGCGTCAATGGACAACTTAATTTAGCACAAAAATCTCTACTCATATAGCTTCTATCCGCACCCGAATCAAATAAAACGTAAGCAGATTTATTGTCAATAAGAAACGTACCCGTAACAAGCTCCGGGTCTTCCTGTGCCTCTGCCGCATTAATATTGAAAACTCTTCCGCGGCCTTGTCCATTCGTGTTCTCCTGGTTCGGGCAATTTCTAATAATGTGGCCCGGTTTTCCACATTTATAACAAACTACATTGGCATAACTTGCTCCGACACTACTTGCTCCGCCATTACTCGTTCCGACACCATTTGTTCCTTTCGTTCTATTAGCCCCTGGTCCGTAGACCTCACACTTCGCCGCGCTATGACCATTTCTTTTACACTTGTTGCAAAATTTGGTGCAGAACCCCGAGTGATACTTTTCACACCTTTGGCATAGCTGCTTCTGATTGTTGTTGTTGTTGCAGTTATTATTGTTGTTGGGATGATTGTTGTAGTTGCTGTTGTTGTTGTTGTTGTTGTTGTTGTTGTAGTTGCGATTGATGTTGTGATTGTTGAGATAATTGTTGCGATTATTGTTGTAATTGTTGTTGTTGTTGTATTGGTAATTCTTATCACCGTTTTCCTCCCACTTTCTTTTGACTTGCTTCACATTGGCCTCTTCAGCAGTCTGTTCTTTAATTCTTTCTTCAATCTGGTTCACTAGTTTGTGAGCCATTCTACATGCATGTTGTATGGAGGCGGGCTCGTGTGAACTTATATCTTCTTGGATTCTTTCCGGTAATCCTTTCACAAACGCGTCGATCTTCTCTTCCTCATCTTCGAATGCTCCCGGACACAATAGGCACAATTCTGTGAATCGTCTTTCGTACGTGGTAATATCAAATCCTTGGGTTCGTAACCCTCTAAGTTCTATCTTTAGCTTATTGACCTCAGTTCTGGGACGGTACTTCTCGTTCATCAAGTGCTTGAATGCTGACCACGGTAGTGCGTACGCATCGTCTTGTCCCACTTACTCTAGATAGGTATTCCACCATGTTAACGCAGAACCTGTGAAGGTATGCGTAGCGTACTTTACTTTGTCCTCTTCAGTACACTTACTTATGGCAAACACCGATTCGACCTTCTCGGTCCACCGTTTCAATCCGATCAGTCCTTCGATTCTATCAAATTCTAAAGGTTTGCAGATAGTGAATTCTTTGTAGGTGCATCCTACACGATTTCCTGTACTGCTAGATCCAAGGTTATTGTTGGTATGTAGCGCAGCCTGTACTGCGGCTATGTTTGAAGCTAGAAAAGTACGGAATTCCTCTTCATTCATATTCACGGTGTGTCGAGTAGTCGGTGCCATTTCCTTCAAAATAGTCAAATGGAACAAGTTAATCATACAGAATATTAAGAGTAGTTAATAGTATTTCGTAGCATAATATGAACTCATTTATAAAAGCTTTTTCTTCATATTAGCGTTTTATAAGTTTAAATTCGGGTAGTACCTACCCGTTAAGTTCATACTTAGTAGCTAATATACAATTCAACTACTACAATTCTATATGAAAAACTGATTATAATAATATTTCGCGTTCAAACTTTTACACAATATTTTACAAACTTACAATACCGCTTATTTTACATATAGCATGAAATATAGCACACAATAAATTTGATACAAGATGGTTGTGAAGATAATTCTAGCTAGTACACAAGTCGTTCAGCAAAGGCAATAAAGACACGTAATTCATACGTCCAGAAACAAGTCATGCATTCTGGTTTTACTAGGATTACTTCCCATCCTTGGTCTTGTGGAACATAACCGTTATGGCCGTTGATAAGACAGCGTGTTGTAACATCGTCAAAGGGACGAGGGTTACGTAATGTCCAACAGTCCCGTAGCAATCTAAAAACCTCATTTCTTACCCCAATTACCGACTCCGTCACTTGTGAGAACGTTTTGTTTAATAGTTGTAGCCCGATGTTCTTGTTCTCACTTTGGTGAGAAGCGAACATTACTAATCCGTAAGCATAACATGCTTCTTTATGTTGCATGTTAGCCGCTTTTTCTAAATCACGAAGTCCAATATTCGGATATATTGAGTCAAAATAATTTCTTAACCCATTGCGTAAAATAGCATTTGGGTTCCCCGCAATATATGCGTCAAAGTAAACACATCGTAACTTATGGATTTCCCAATGTGATATCCCCCATCTTTCGAACGAAAGCCTTTTATAAACCAAGGCATTCTTGGAACGTTCTTCGAATGTCTTACAAACTGATCTCGCTTTAAATAGTTGTGCTGAAGAATTCTGACCGACTCTAGACAAGATTTCATCAATCATGTCTCCGGGTAGGTCTCTTAAAATATTGGGTTGTCTATCCATTTTGTGTTTTTATACTGTAAAATAGACAAGAGTTAGATTCATAAAAAAAATACTTATTAATACAAGCAATTTTTACATATATCATAAAGCATAAGCACACTATATTACATATATTACACCACACGAATACAACTATCTTATTCCGACTTGCTTGTTTTTTCTTCTTCGGTTTTGGTTCGTTTTGCCAAGTTTCTAGGGATATATGATGTTCCCCTAATACGAGTCGTCGTTTTCCACATTGGTTTAGAAAAACCTGGTGGTTTAGAGGTTCCCGGGTCATTGTTACAACTTAAGGACTTCGGGGGTTGACGATACATATAAAGTTCATCGGGGTTGGAATTAGATTTCTCTATTTTTATGCCCTTTCCCTTATTATTTTCTTTTGCCTTTTTAAATTCAGTTGGGGTAATTTCTATAACATCATCGGAATTCTCGTCGGAATCCGATTCATCGGAGAATTGGTAATCCTCCCAATATTTTGCTTCCTTGGCGGAAACACCATTGACCATAATTAACCTTGGTTGGTTGGTTGAGGATTTTCTTTTACTTAACCGTTTTATTATTTCCCCCACCGGTTCTATTTCTTCATCCGGTTCCGATTCTTCTTCCGGTTCCGATTCTTCTTCCGGTTCCGACTCTTCTTCCGGTTCCTCTTCGGGAACTTGTGAATCAGTCCACGAATCATTCCAATTTACATTTGACTCTTCATTATTATTAGGTGAGTCAATGGGACTTGTTCTAGAGGTAGACATCTATCACATAATATCAAACGCGTTAAGAGATTAATATATCACATAATATTCACATGTTAAAAATATATAGTTTCCAACAAAATTTGTTAAGCAATCATTTTTCAAGTAAACACGGTCGAAGTCCAGACTCACTAATGCATCCTAACAAACTCGATAAGACACACTAATGCAAGATTCTGGTTCTCTAAGACCAACGCTCGGATACCAACTGAAATGTCCCGTTCTTATTGATTAAAAACGTTCCATATTAATTGATTTCGTTGCGAGGTTTTGACCTCTATATGAGACGTTTTTCAAAGACTGCATTCATTTTAAAACAAACCATAACCTTTATTTCATCAATAAAGGTTTTAAAAAGCTTTACGTAGATTATCAAATAATGATAATCTAAAATATCCTGTTTACACACGACCATTACATAATGGTTTACAATACAAATATGTTACAACAAAATAAGTTTCTTGAATGCAGTTTTTTTACATAATATCATACAAGCATGGACTCCAAATCTCGTCCTTATTTAAGTATGCGATAGCGGAAGCTCTTAATAATCACCTGAGAATAAACATGCTTAAAATGTCAACAAAAATGTTGGTGAGTTATAGGTTTAACCTATATATATCAAATCATAATAATAGACCACAAGATTTCATATTTCAATACACATCCCATACATAGAGATAAAAATCATTCATATGGTGAACACCTGGTAACCGACAATAACAAGATGCATATATAAGAATATCCCCATCATTTCGGGACACCCTTCGGATATGATATAAATTTCGAAGTACTAAAGCATCCGGTACTTTGGATGGGGTTTGTTAGGCCCAATAGATCTATCTTTAGGATTCGCGTCAATTAGGGTGTCTGTTCCCTAATTCTTAGATTACCAGACTTAATAAAAAGGGGCATATTCTATTTCGATAATTCAACCATAGAATGTAGTTTCACGTACTTGTGTCTATTTTGTAAATCATTTATAAAACCTGCATGTATTCTCATCCCAAAAATATTAGATTTTAAAAGTGGGACTATAACTCACTTTCACAGATTTTTACTTCGTCAGGAAGTAAGACTTGGCCACTGGTTGATTCACGAACCTATAACAATATATACATATATATCAAAGTATGTTCAAAATATATTTACAACACTTTTAATATATTTTGATGTTTTAAGTTTATTAAGTCAGCTGTCCTCGTTAGTAACCTACAACTAGTTGTCCACAGTTAGATGTACAGAAATAAATCGATAAATATTATCTTGGATCAATCCACGACCCAGTGTATACGTATCTCAGTATTGATCACAACTCAAACTATATATATTTTGGAATCAACCTCAACCCTGTATAGCTAACTCCAACATTCACATATAGAGTGTCTTTGGTTGTTCCGAAATATATATAGATGTGTCGACATGATAGGTTGAAACATTGTATACGTGTCTATGGTATCTCAAGATTACATAATATACAATACAAGTTGATTAAGTTATGGTTGGAATAGATTTGTTACCAATTTTCACGTAGCTAAAATGAGAAAAATTATCCAATCTTGTTTTACCCATAACTTCTTCATTTTAAATCCGTTTTGAGTGAATCAAATTGCTATGGTTTCATATTGAACTCTATTTTATGAATATATACAGAAAAAGTATAGGTTTATAGTCGGAAAAATAAGTTACAAGTCGTTTTTGTAAAGGTAGTCATTTCAGTCGAAAGAACGACGTCTAGATGACCATTTTGGAAAACATACTTTCACTTTGAGTTTAACCATAATTTTTGGATATAGTTTCATGTTCATAATAACAATCATTTTCTAAGAATAACAACTTTTAAATCAAAGTTTATCATAGTTTTTAATTAACTAACCCAAAACAGCCCGCGGTGTTACTACGACGGCGTAAATCCAGTTTTACTGTGTTTTTCGTGTTTCTAGATCTTAAATCATTAAGTTAGCATATCATATAGATATAGAACATGTGTTTAGTTGATTTTAAAAGTCAAGTTAGAAGGATTAACTTTTGTTTGCGAACAAGTTTAGAATTAACTAAACTATGTTCTAGTGATTACAAGTTTAAACCTTCGAATAAGATAGCTTTATATGTATGAATCGAATGATGTTATGAACATCATTACTACCTTAAGTTCCTTGGATAAACCTACTGGAAAAGATAAAAATGGATCTAGCTTCAACGGATCCTTGGATGGCTCGAAGTTCTTGAAGCAGAATCATGACACGAAAACAAGTTCAAGTAAGATCATCACTTGAAATAAGATTGTTATAGTTATAGAAATTGAACCAAAGTTTGAATATGATTATTACCTTGTATTAGAATGATAACCTACTGTAAGAAACAAAGATTTCTTGAGGTTGGATGATCACCTTACAAGATTGGAAGTGAGCTAGCAAACTTGAAAGTATTCTTGATTTTATGTAACTAGAACTTGTAGAATATATGAAGAACACTTAGAACTTGAAGATAGAAGTTGAGAGAGATCAATTAGATGAAGAAAATTGAAGAATGAAAGTGTTTGTAGGTGTTTTTGGTCGTTGGTGTATGGATTAGATATAAAGGATATGTAATTTTGTTTTCATGTAAATAAGTCATGAATGATTACTCATATATTTGTAATTTTATGAGATATTTCATGCTAGTTGCCAAATGATGGTTCCCACATGTGTTAGGTGACTCACATGGGCTGCTAAGAGCTGATCATTGGAGTGTATATACCAATAGTACATACATCTAAAAGCTGTGTATTGTACGAGTACGAATACGGGTGCATACGAGTAGAATTGTTGATGAAACTGAACGAGGATGTAATTGTAAGCATTTTTGTTAAGTAGAAGTATTTTGATAAGTGTATTGAAGTCTTTCAAAAGTGTATAAATACATATTAAAACACTACATGTATATACATTTTAACTGAGTCGTTAAGTCATCGTTAGTCGTTACATGTAAGTGTTGTTTTGAAACCTTTAGGTTAACGATCTTGTTAAATGTTGTTAACCCAATGTTTATAATATCAAATGAGATTTTAAATTATTATATTATCATGATATTATCATGTATGAATATCTCTTAATATGATATATATACATTAAATGTCTTTACAACGATAATCGTTACATATATGTCTCGTTTAAAAATCATTAAGTTAGTAGTCTTGTTTTTACATATGTAGTTCATTGTTAATATACTTAATGATATGTTTACTTATCATAGTATCATGTTAACTATATATATATCCATATATATGTCATCATATAGTTTTTACAAATTTTAACGTTCGTGAATCACCGGACAACTTGGGTAGTCAATTGTCTATATGAAACATATTTCAATTAATCAAGTCTTAACAAGTTTGATTGCTTAACATGTTGGAAACATTTAATCATGTAAATATCAATCTCAATGAATATATATAAACATGGAAAAGTTCGGGTCACTACATAAATCACTCCTAAAAACTTTTCAAAACCTCAATTGATCCTAAAACAGAAACACAAACTCGAATTTGATCCAAAAACACTTGTTGACTTTTTAATTCTGAAACTTTGACTATCAAATTCGTGATCAATATAAAGAATTGAAATTTGAGTTTTTGTAGATAGTTTAAATAAAAGATTCCTAACCTTTCTGCATTATTAGATTTTGAAGAAAGATTCAATTTGGAGTTTTTGATTTAAATTTGAACGAACAGAGTAAGCAGACTGGTTTCACTCAGTTCTTATTTAATTCACTTGATGCTTGTAGTTTAAATTGATAATGGATATTAAGAATGAGAGAACTGATTGTGGTAATTCATATTACTGACCATTTGATTGATTTTATAGTCCAAGTGAATTCAACAGGTTATATTCGTTCGTACATAGAAAAAAATATAAAAATCAAAGTCGATAACAATTGCTAACAAATTCTTGGATTATCCCCTTGATTGGATTGTGATTTGTACGAGTTTTGGAAATTAAAAATAGGATGATAGCAACGTGAAACTGATTCAGTACTCTCTAATTTGCATATACGTATTTTTTATATAAATACTACTATTAATTAATAATTATAATTTTATTAATAATTTTTTTAATTACTAATATTAAATATAACACTATTAATAATAAAAATAATGATAAAAATAATAATAGTAATAAAAATGAAAATAATAGTAATAATATTAATACTTGATAATAATAAATATAATGATAGTAAAAATAATACTAATGATAAGAATAATAATTTATAATTATAATAATTCTTAACAGTAATGGTAATAATAATATGTAATAATAATAATAATAATACTAATAATACTAATAATACTAATAATATTTATAATATTAATACTTAGTAATAACAATAATAATAACTGATAATATTCAAATTACAATTATAATATATACATAAAACTAATATTGATGTTGATATTAGTATTAATAATGAAAGTACTAATGATAATATAACAGCTATATTTTAACTTTCATTTATTATGTAATATCATATAACACATTCTATTATAACTTATATTAGGAATTAAATTTTTATATATTTTTGTATGTATTAATATACATATATTATTAATTAAGTATAGATTTCTTAAATATATAGTAGTACTATATATAATTATGTTTTAAATAACAAACTTTATATATATTAATCATATATATTAGAGTTAATAAACCTAAAGTATACATTTAATACTTTGTTAACGTTGATAAATTAGGTTCAAAATCATTTACATTCAATATACTCTCTATAATTAACTAAAAAGTTTTAAATAATAATTTTAAATCATCTTAGGTTATTTTTCATAATATCTAAATCACACAATAGTTATATTTATAATATATCATTATTTACACATATAATTTATTTATATATACTTTTCTATTTACAATTAAAGGTTCGTGAATTATCGAAAATAGTCTAAGGATAAATGATAATATTAAAACAGTTCGAAAATTTTGAGACTCGGTCTATCAGCCTTTGCTTATCGTGCCAATATCATATAAAGATTAAGTTTAAATTTAGTCAGAAATTTCCGGGTCGTCACAACTAATGCATCCTAACGACTTATCAGTTAGACACACTAATGCAGACCTGGTTCGCTAAGACCACCGCTCTGATACCACATGAAGCGACCCGTCCTAATCCATAAGGACGAATACAATAATATATGGATACATTGCGAGGTATTTGACCTCTATATGATACATTTTACAAACATTGCATTCGTTTTTAAAAAACAAACTTTCTTTACATCGAGAGTTGACAGCATGCATACCAGTTCATAATACATCCAACTATAATTGACTAAATAATAATCTTGATGAACTTAACGACTCGAATGCAACGTCTTTTGAAATATGCCATGAATGACTCCAAGTAATATCCTTAAAATGAGCTAATGCACAGCGGAAGATTTCTTTATTACCTGAGAATAAACTTGCTTTAAAGTGTCAACTAAAAGGTTGGTGAGTTCATTAGTTTATCATAAATAATCATTTCTAATATTTTAATAGACCACAAGAATTTCATTTCCATTTCTCATAAATATCATGCATGCAAAAATTCATTCATATGGATTGAACACCTGGTAACCGACATTAACAAGATGCATATAAGAATATCCCCATCATTCCGGGACATCCATCGAACATGATATAAATTTCGAAGTACTAAAGCATCCGCTACAATGGATGGGGTTTGTTGGGTCCAATAGATCTATCTTTAGGATTCGCGTCAATTAGTAGACTGTTTAAATGACAATTTTATTAGTGATACTTTGTAATATTAATAATAATAATGATAATACTAATTTTTAATAATAATGACATATTTAAAATAATGATACTGATAATAATAACTACGAATTTAATAATTTACTACTAATGATAATAAGTTTAATAATAATAATACTAAATATCATATTAATAATAATAATGATAATATTAATAATACATATAATAACAATAATAATAACTGATCCTTAATTCTTATGCTAGTATAATAATAATAATAATAATAATAATAATAATAATAATAATAATAATAATAATAATAATAATAATAATAATAATAATAATAAAAATAATAATAATAATAATAATAATAATAATAATAATAATAATAATAATAATAATAATAATAATAATAAAAGATGAAAACTACCTTAGGAGCTCTTTCTAAAAAAAATGCCCAAGACGGGACTCGAACCCGGGACCGCTTGCTAGCCCAACACCCATCTTAACCATCTGATCTAATCTATTTTTCTGTTTCAATTATTATTTCATTTCTATATAATCTATATCTTATTCTGTTCCACTTCTTCTTCATCATCAAAAATTCAATCGGCCAGTAATCCTCACAAACCTCACAACCAATTCACTTTCAGTTTTAGGCTTCTAAATTAAAACAAAGATGACTTGGTGTGATTAACAGATAACAAAAAAAATAAAAAAGGCTGCTGCTGTTGTCGTGAAGAACAAAAAATTTAAACATCAAAATCAAAATATCGAACGTTTTAGATGATGATTAATACATGAATTTTGTAGAAAATCGTTCCTAAAACCTACGGAGATCTTCAATTACAACAGAAACATCATATAAATTATGAATTCGAATTAATAAGAGTCGGTTGACTTTTTGATTTAAAATTTTGACTCTCGAATTCGTAATCGATATGAGGAATTAGAACTTTAAATTTTGCCGAAAGATCGACCAACTGATTCCTAATACAACTACAATTAAGGATTTTGATAAATCATTTGGAATGGATCTTTTGATTGAAACAGTTCGTGAAGAGCAGAGATGAATTCGTTTTTGATTATTTAGGTTTGATTTTCGATTAGCAGCAGACAATAGCAGTATATAAACGATAACTATCATGTTGATCGAATAATTGAAGTAATAAACCTGATATGATCGCTTGTTTATAGAGAAGAATGGATCGACAGAAACAAAAACGTAACCAGTATAATTAAAAAAAAATATAAAGCAGACTAAATAAAATATTGGAGCAGGTAATCTTAATTACTTGTTTAATGTTAGTGGTTGATTACATACAAAATTGAAACCAGTAGCATAATTAAAAATCTATCACGATTAATCAGAGAAATAAAAAAAATGGATCACGATGAGATTAAATATATAAAATTTAAAAGCAGATAAAATAAATAATAAAAAATGGAAAGCATATTTAATAAAAATATATATTATTGGTACATTGTTTTTAACTTTTTAATTTTATTTTTAATTGATATTAATAATTAATATTAATAATAATAATACAAATAATAATTATTATATTAAAAATAATAATACTTTTAATATTATTAAGAGTAATAAAATACTAATAATCAAAATAAAATGATCTCAATAATAATAATTTTTGATAATAATAACTAATAATAATAGTATTATTATTAATAATAATATAATATATTGTATTAATATACTAATGATATTAATAATAATTTTAATAATTTTAGTAATAGAGATGATACTAATATTAATATTAATATTAATATTAGTAATTACATTAATGATAATAATAATTATTAATAATAACAATGTTAATAATTTTGATAATAATGATAATAATAATATTGTTTTTAATCATAATAACAATACTGATAATAATGATATTAATTATTGATATATTGTTTAAAAAGGATAATAATAATATTAATATATCAAAGTAATGTGTAGTTATTTACAAATGATTGTTCGTGAGTCGTCGGAACTAGTCGAAGTTAGGTTTAAAGTTAGTCAAAAATTTCCGGGTTGTCATAGTACCTACCCGTTAAAAGAAATTTCCTCCCGAAATTTAGTTATTGCCATCAATCGGCGTTGTTCGTACATAAACGAGGATATTTACGTTTTATTTGGTCTTTACGTTCCCAGGTATACTCGGGGCCTTGCGTGAATTTCAATCGGATAGAATATTGTTTTATTTCAAGCGTTTAAGTCATATGAACCACAATTTCTACAGGTTCTTCTACGAAGTGCATTTTATCATTAATGCAGATGTTATCTAAAGGATTTAACAAGAGTGTCATTTGACTAGGTTATCCTCAAAAGGAATGATGGTGCTATACGAGCATTTCAGTAAACTGAACACATGAAATGTGTTATAAATAGTATTGAGCTCATTTAAAAGTATTGAGCGTTTATGCTGCAATATTAGGGCAGACAAAACAGAGAGGAGTTCGTGAAAGTCACGGTCATGAAATTTGATAGAGATCATCATTGTTTACAACAAGAACATTTTAATGATGAATATGAGTTAAAAATAGAGTTTTATCACCTTTGAATAATATGGATAAAACAATTCGATTATAGGAAGAGTATAAACGAAGCTATCGTAAAAGATTGAAATAAGAAAATATCTGTTTGCCTTAACTTTTAATGTAGTCACGATTGATTTCCAGAATTCAAAGGATTAAAGGAAATCTTCGTAATCTATAAGATTTGATTCTCCGGTAATTAAGGAATTTGAGATTTTTTTTGATTAAATGCGGTGAATTGCCTCGATTGCTGTGTTTGGAATTTTGCTATAAATTAACTTTCTCTGTTTCATTATTTTCACCACTTCTATACTTTCTTCCTCAATTTATACTTCCAAAGATTGTGAAAATGCTTCATCCAGTTCTTATCCTGGATATTTTTCTGATTATCATTTCAGTCATTCTTCTTTTTCATCTATCACCGGAGGAATTTATTTTCTTCTACTATTACCTTGGGGTTATAGTATTTTTAAGTTTTCCGTGTCTTTATGTTGCTATACGCATTGATATACACGGTTTGTAATTTTCGTGTTGTTATCGGGATTTATATTTTCCCTTATATGTCGGAGCTCTATGCTCTTGTTTTCTCTTCTCGACTTTAAGTCAAGCGAATAATGGTCCAGAATTCATAGGTATGGAGTTTCGAATGATCATAATATACAAAGTAGAAAGAAATTGTAATAGCACGATTTGATTTGTCAAATTACCAGAATATCCAGAAAAGACCGAATCATCAAGAAAAATATTTTCTTGATTTGTTTAGAGATTAAATAGAATGTAAGAGTCGTGTAACATGGCAAATGATGATTGTAAAGTCTGTGAATCATCATCTTCCATTAGAAATTTAGCATGACTTACTGTAATATAATCACGTTGGCCTGACGTCATTATATTACACTAACTCATGCTTCAATTCTCAACACTTCTTCAAAACATTTATAATTTAAGCTTGAATTTTACAGAATATAGAAACTAAAACAGTTTCCTTTATGATGTGATAAAGATATCGCAAAGAGATAATTAATTGCGAACAAGAATCGTTATGAAGATATTGTCAGAAATATAGAGGATATTTATAACGAAAGATACGATGATATCTTAGAATTTTCTAAGATCAAATGATAATGAGGAAAATTCTCCTGTAAGGATTTAGAATACTTAAAGAGATCTTTTGTGGTTTTTATCAGAAATTGAATCATCTAGATTCTTGAATTATAGTTTTAGTCCTTGTGATTTGTCCACAGCTTCCTTCATGGTTTGCTCAATCCGTTTTCCAGTACCAAATTTCTCATCGAGCATTTCTAACACTCCATTCTTTTATCACCAACTTTTATCCATTTAGACCATCTATAATTTTGATGTTTCCTCTGCATTTAATGCTACCATATCTGAATCATCGGTTATCAATCCGAGATGGTTTCAAGAAATTTTATTTTTAGATGATTAAACGCTGATTATAATCGTCAATAGATCTAATGGTTGACGAATAGGCATTGTTGATTTCAAAAGTAATGAATGATAATTTCGGTGGTTTGATGTGAAAATTCGTCGCAGAATACGAATGAATATAATTCATGAATGTAGTGATCTTTAGGAAGATAATACTTGCTAAAGTTTTACTTGGATCCTGATATGTCAAAATTAGAATATGTAATTGAATTTTTGAATGAAAACGGTTGTTCTTCGATGAACATATACATATATCTGTGGATGTAAGTAGAATAGTTATTGATTATTGAATCAGAATTAAAGAATGTATAATGTAACATATTAATGTGAAATATAAATATTTCTCGGGTATTACCTACCCGTTAAAATATTTTCACAATTAACAGTTTGTACAAAAGAGTTTTTAATTACAATCTTTATGAAGATATATATTCATATATATATTCTTCAGATGTAATCATGGATTTAATGAGTTAATATAATATTAAACTCATTTGATTTGCGGTTGAAACGAGAATAAATAATCTTCAAAACCTTAGAGATTTCATAATTGTCGCGAAATATTTTGCTAATGAAGTTATGAATCAATGCTTCATTGCTCATTGTTATTAATATACCTTGGTATATGATGTTGGTGCTCGTGAAATTCTTGTGAAATTGCACGAATAATGTTTTCTAGAAAGTTTCGAGTATATCGAAAATAGAAGTGTAAAATCAAACATGTATTTGAATAATACACTTGATTTATTATGAAATGGAGTTTATTGTGCTGAAGCAGTGATTAATGATTGTTAAGTCATTAACAAAGGATGTACATCATAGCATATTGTGATATGAATTAACCAAGTAGTACATACTAATTAAGATTCACACGTAATAGCTTAGTACGAAAAGATTTATTATTGTTCCAAACCATATATATAAATATAAAGTATACATATATAATTCTTCAGGAAGAATGAGTCGATACATCTTAACTCATTATTACTAATATTCCTTGGTATCTAGGGGCGTATGATGTTGATATCCGAGGTACCGAGTGCGATGTTGAGGCGTGGGATGCGGATGTTATTGTTGGTGGTGCTGGTGCTGCTGGTGGTGATGCTGATGGTACTGGTGGTGCTGGTTATGCTGCTGGTGCTGTTGCTGGTGCTCGTAGGTTTTGCACCATATTCTCCAAAGCCACTATTAGAGCGCGAAGCTTGTTAACTTCTTCTATTATACTGGGATGATTGGCAGTTCGGACAAGGGGACGAATAAGATCTAGAATTCTAGATATTATATAATCGTGGCAAGCTGTTCTGGAAATGAGGGTGAAAATGGTGTTTCGGATCGGTTTGCTGGTAAGTGCTTCAGGTTCTTTACCAATAGGGCAATGTGGTGGGTGAAAAGGATCACCTTCTTCACTTCTCCATTGATTAAGTAGAGTACGAACCCACCCCCAATTCATCCAGAAAAGGTGATGACTAATTGGTTGGTTCATTCCAGTTACGCTGCCATTGGAGCTCGAGGAGTTCGAGGAATCAAGTGAGAAATCCATATAATGTGTTTGGAATAGGGTTTGATATGAAATGGGTGTTGGATATTGAATATTATATTCGTCTCCTTGAATATGTATATATAGCAAAAAGATTTTCATAATTTACGGAGGAAATTTAGGAAAAGTGTTAGACAAAGTCTATTAAGATAGATATGATAAGATATAATAAGATATGATGTGTCTATACTCCAATAATGGCAGTATGACGTGTCGAGATTATAAATAATAAATATGTAATCTGATAATCTTTCATTTAAAGACTTTCAAACCGTAATGGCCTATTCAGGTCTAGGGGCTTGAGCTATAGGATCCTTTAAATCGGTAATCCAAACTCTTCCATTCTAGAGTTTCGTAGACGCTACTCGTCAAAAATAACGAGAAAGCAAAGATTTTAAAATTAATGAATATGAATAGTGATGACATTATAATGTCTTTGAGATTCTCGATAACTCAATGACATTTTCCGATTCGCAAACCGATGCAGAAAGGCATAAGGCATATAGGTACGTGATATATAACAGGGAGGTTATACACGTTTGAGTATGATTAGTAACAAATATAGGAGTTTCAAAAATCATGGATAATATTTCATGTAATACATATGTAATACACAAAACCATGATAGATGACATAGGAATGTCAAGAATTTCTGAAATCTTGGTGTCGCATTTAAATGCGATGGCGTAATTGGATAGTACTTAGGAGAATGAGCAGAGTTCTTAGATTGGCTAGGCATTCTAAGATAAGTAAAGTTTCTAAAGTATAGTGTAGCATTTAACAGTTAAAGGCAACAATTAAAGGCACTATAGTCAAGGAAAGTTGTAGTCCTACATTGCTAAGGCACCTAATTGTATAAGGTACACATAAAATGCAATCCTGGTTCTCTACAACAAACTGCTCTGATACCAATCTCTGTCACACCCCCAAATAGGGCCTGGGGTATTTGTGACTAATTATATCAAATCACAGTTGTATAAACGAGAACGACTCTATATGAGACGTTATATTGAGTTTTGCAGCGGAAGATAAATAGGTTACATTGTATATAATGAACAACGCATTAAATGTCTTTAATTGATATGATATGTAATGAAGACTCTAAGCATAGCAAGCAATCATCATCAATTTAGCAAGTGTAAGTCTTTCAAATTATCCATGAATGACTTGTTGAAATGTTGCTTTCAATTAGCAAATACACAGCGGAAGCATTATGTAGGACCTGAGAATGAACATGCTTTAAAGTGTCAACACGAGGTTGACTGAGTTCATAGGTTTGTCATAAACAATGATTTCAGTAATAGATATAGACCACAAGATTTTTATTGATATAAGTAGATCTCGCAGATCAAAAAGTTATGCCAGTTCGTGATATTTAGACTAAACGTTTAAAGTTTGCCCCAATGACAAGTTGTTCTGTCCTTGTGGGTTTAATTTCATTATTAATCAATACAAAGACTTAGTCAAATGTATCGGGGACGTTACTCCCGATAGGCCTACCCCCAATAATTAAGAATGCATTCAACGAGCAATTAAAAATATCACTGTAGGGACTTTGTTGGACATAGCCAGGTATAGCATAGTTTAACAGTTGGTACTTGTGTCTAACGTATAAAACAGTTATAAAAGTTGCGCATGTATTCTCAGCCCAAAAATATATGTAAAAAGGGAGCTATGAAAACTCACAATACTGTATTTTGTAGTAAAAATACATATGACGGTATTGAACAATTGTAGAGTTGACCTCGGATTCACGAACCTATATCAAGTATATATATATTAACACATATACTCGTATTCGAACAAGTTTATATATATTATTTCAATTGTTATATATTTCTATATATATACTTATATATATATATATATATATATATATATATATATATATATATATATATATATATATATATATATATATATATATATATATATATATATATATATATATATATATATATATATATATATATATTATATAAGTATTTATTTGATAAAGTATTGTTAATAATAATAACAATGATAATAATAAAAAATGATAATTTTATTAAAAATGATGTTTTCAATAAAAATGTTAAAATGATAATTTTGATAATAATAATTCTTTTAATAATAATAACTTTAATATAAATGATAAGATAAAATGATAGTTTTAATAAGTATAATACTTTTAATAATAAAAGTAATTTTAGTAATAGTAATAGCTTTAATAGAAATTTCAGTAATCATATAATAATACTAATATTAATGTTTAAATGACAATTTTATTAGTGATACTTTGTAATATTAATAATAATAATGATAATACTAATTTTTAATAATAATGACAGATTTAAAATAATGATACTGATAATAATAACTACGAATTTAATAATTTACTACTAATGATAATAAGTTTAATAATAATAATTCTAAATATCATATTAATAATAATAATGATAATATTAATAATACTTATAATAACAATGATAATAATTGATCCTTAATTCTTATGCTAGTATAATAATAATAATAATAATAATAATAATAATAATAATAATAATAATAATAATAATAATAATAATAATAATAATAATAATAATAATAATAATAAAAGATGAAAACTACCTTAGGAGCCCTTTATAAAAAAAATGCCCAAGACGGGACTCGAACCCGGGAACGCTTGCTAGCCCAACACCCATCTTAACCATCTGATCTAATCAGTTTTTCTGTTTCAATTCTTATTTCATTTCTATATAATCTATATCTTATTCTGTTCCACTTCTTCTTCATCATCAAAACTTCAATCGGCCAGTAATCCTCACAAACCTCACAACCAATTCACTTTCGGTTTTAGGCTTCTAAATTAAAACAAAGACGACTTGGTGTGATTAACAGATAACAAAAAAAATAAAAAAATAAAAAAGGCTGATGCTGTTGTCGCGAAGAACAAAAAATTTAAACATCAAAATCAAAATATCGAACGTTTTAGATGATGATTAATACATGAATTTTGTAGAAAATCGTTCCTAAAACCTACGGAGATCTTCAATTACAACAGAAACATCATATAAATTACGATTTCGAATTAATAAGAGTCGGTTGACTTTTTGATTTAAAATTTTGACTCTCGAATTCGTAATCGATATGAGGAATTAGAACTTTAAATTCTGCAGAAAGATCGACCAACTGATTCCTAATACAACTACAATTAAGGAATTTTATAAATGATTTGGAATGGATCTTTTGATTGAAACAGTTTGTAAAGAGCAGAGATGAACTTGTTTTTGATTATTTGGGTTTGATTTTTGATTAA
The DNA here is from genome assembly GCF_046630445.1 of Rutidosis leptorrhynchoides. Taxonomy (NCBI): domain Eukaryota; kingdom Viridiplantae; phylum Streptophyta; class Magnoliopsida; order Asterales; family Asteraceae; genus Rutidosis; species Rutidosis leptorrhynchoides. The sequence goes on along the minus strand of NC_092338.1, from coordinate 106,192,412 downwards.
AAGCAGACAATAGTAGTATATAAACGATAATTGTCTTGTTGATCGAATAATTGAAGTAATAAACCTGATATGATCGCTTGTTTATAGAGAAGAATGGATCGACAGAAACAAAAACGTAACCAGTATAATTAAAAATATATATAAAGCAGACTAAATAAAATATTGGAGCAGGTAATCTTAATTACTTGTTTAATGTTAGTGGTTGATTACATACAAAACTGAAACCAGTAGCATATTTAAAAATTATCACGATTAATCAGAGAAAGAAAAAAATGGATCACGATGAGATTAAATATATAAAATTTAAAAGCTGATAAAATAAATAATAAAAATGGAAAGCAGATTTAATAAATATATATATTATTGGTACATTGTTTTTGACTTTTTAATTTTATTTTTAATTGATATTAATAATTAATATTGATAATAATAATAATACAAATAATAATAATAATAATAATAATAATAATAATAATAATAATAATAATAATAATAATACAAATAATAATAATAATAATAGTAATCATAATAATTAGGTGTTACTAATATTAGTTTTAATTATAGTAATACTAATAATAATAAATATTATGATAATATTAATGATAATACTAATAACTATTTTAATGATAATAATAATAATACTAATTATAACTTTTACGATAATAATAATTTTTAATGATAATACCTTTTATTGATAATGATAATAATAATAATAATAATAATAATAATAATAATAATAATAATAATAATAATAATAATTAGATAAAAACTATAACGACGATAATAACGACGATAATAATAATTATTTTTAATAATAATTCAAAAATTCAATTGACTATAACTTCTAATCCGTTCATCGAAACCATTCGATATCTAAATGAAAAGTTCTTAATTCTTCGCTAGCTTTTCAACGACATGCATATATTATACCTTATCTCAACCACATATGTAACTAATTCAGGATTAAACATAACCTATCTAATGACAATATCAAAAATACAAGCATGCATAATCCTATATACTCGAGCACTAGTCAGGGATACACTATTAATATATAAAAGTTAAGTTATGAGTGCTCACGTATCAATATTGAGATTCGATATTGCAGGAAAGGTACGTAGACGCAACGGAGATGATACTGCAGGAAAGGTACCTATCCCACTCGAAAAATCCCATTTTCGCAACACGCGAGCAGAACCTCGTCGTAGTATTTTATGTATAATACTAATAATATCGCTCCTAATAATACTAATACTAATACTAATAATAATAATAATAATAATAATAATAATAATAATAATAATAATAATAATAATAATAATAATAATAATAATAATAATAATAATAATAATAATAATAATAATAATAATAATAATAATAAGATTAATAATATTAATAATATAAATATATATACATATTGAAAGATATAGAGAGATCAAGAGAATTAAATGTAAACTGAATCAGAAATCGGCTGGATTTAAAGAAGTGTCAAACCTTTACACCCCATACGATTGCATGGGTTTCCTACCTTGATTTCATGCAATCGTATGACAATAATTCCCAGCTCATATCCCACTTTCAAGGCTGCCGACACCCCTTAATTATTATTATATATAATTAATATTTAATCTATATAATTATTTATATAATATATTATATTTACGAGCATGATAAAAATGCAATTTTTGTTCCAATGACTCGTACGTTGTCACTCAACTAATATCTCAGTTTCAGTTTCTCGAACGCACGTTCGTACGTTTAGAAAACTAACACTTTACGTTACGCGACGTGTACCTTTAATAATAATTAGACTTTAATCAATAAAAAACAATCCCACTCAAAGTGTAACTTATTCATTTGAGTGTTTTGGTCATTTGCTTCTATAATTCAATGTCTCGTTGTTCACTAAAATATATCATTTTAAATCAAAATGTTTTGTGACTACGTTATTATTATATCTCATTACATTGTAAGGTATATATATATTTATCTCAAAATATAAGTTTATAATATTTATTTAATATTTAGTTTTTCAAAGTAATTATTTTTCAAGACTCATTTATAATCGTTTAAATGATAGAAAATATTATGTCATATTATGTGACGACCCGGAAATTTTCGACCAAATTTAAAATTTAATCTTTATATTATTCCGACACGATAAGCAAAGTTTGTTAAGTTAAATCTCAAGAATTTTAAACTGTGTTCATACATTCATTATAACCTCGACCAAATTCCGACGATTCACGAACCGTTATATATAAATAGATATGTATATGTATATATATATTATAACTTGAGAATATTAATAAAGTATTAAACGTATAATACTTTACACGAATGTATTTGTTTCAATATGATTTTCGACGAAAAAATATATATTAAATGATTGAATTATCAGAAACATTGAATTATGATTACAAGTCTCTGTTGAGAGGTCCACTATGATTTGAGAAAATTTATTCCTCTTAACGATATTCAGAATAATTTGTAAAGCTATTTATAAATAAAAATAAAAAGTGTCATTTACGAAAGTTAGACAAAAGTTTGTGGAGAATTGGTTTCTATAATATTCTATTAATTTATTTTCAAACGTACAAAGACGTTTTCAGTTTAAAAAGAACTTTATTATTAAAATGTATATAACTTTTATAAATATCTAGAATCACTTTTGACAACTCATTACTTAACCAGTATAATAAATATAACGATATTTATATTTTATTTCATTAAATATATATAACGATTTAAATTAATATTATATATATTTATACGCGTATTATACATACATAGTTTTTTATACTTTTAATATACTTTAACTTTACCTTTACTTTACTTTTACTTTACTTTAACTTTAATAATTCACTTTAATAATTCATACTTTAATAATTCACTTTAATAATTCATACTTTAATAATTCACTTTAATAATTTACTTTTATAATTTAAAAATCTATTATAAATAGAATTCAATAGGTTTCATTATTTCTTAGAAACTTGAAAATATATTTCTCTAAACTCTCTCAATTGATTTATATATATATATATATATATATATATATATATATATATATATATATATATATATATATATATATATATATATTTTTGCTCTGTATTATTTCAAGATATTATTAGTATACATAAAATATTACGACGGAGTGCTGTCCGAGTGATTTCAAAATAGTTTTTTTGAATGAGTCGAAGCTAAGGAAATTATGGGTTATAGCTATGGAGATGATGGGTATGGTTCATGGGTATGCTCGTGAGGTCAATCTAGTGTTTATCATCTCCATTGCGTCTACGTACTTTCCTGCAATATTGAATCTCAATATTGATACGTTCGTGAATCCGAGGCCAACCTTGCACTTATTAAATGACGTTATATGTATTTTTACTACGAAATACAGTATTGTGAGTTTTATTTGCTCCCTTTTATATATATTTTTGGGACTGAGAATACATGCGCTGTTTTTATAAATGTTTTACGAAATAGGCACAAGTACTAAAACTAATTCTACGTGGGTTTAAAACAGAAATATACCCTTAGCTTGGTAACATTAAACTACTTGTCTATGTACGGTAGGCGCGAATCCTAAAGATAGATCTATTGGGCCTGACAAACCCCATCCTGACTATGGGATGCTTTAGTACTTCGAGGTTATTTTAAACACACCTGATCTGGTGTACTTCAGAGGGTAAAACATGAACGTTAAGGCTTGTTACCGGGTGCCTACAACTTATAGAATACTTTTATACACTTGCGAGTGTACATATATTTATAAACGGAAATCTTGTGGTCTATTAATATATTGAAATGATTGTTATGATAAACCTATGAACTCACCAACCTTTTGGTTGACACTTTAAAGCATATTTATTCTCAGGTATTAAAGAAATCTTCCGCTGTCCATTAGCTCATTTTAAGGATATTACTTGGAGTCATTCATGGCATATTTTGAAAGACATTGCATTCGAGTCATTGAGTTCATCAAGATTATTATAAAGCCAATTATAGTTGGATGTATTATGAAATGGTGTGCATGCCGTCAACTTTCGTTGTAAAGAAAGTTTGTCTTTTAAAAATGAATGCAATGTTTGTAAAATGTATCATATAGAGGTCAAATACCTCGCGATGTAATCAACTATTGTGAATCGTTTATAATGTATATGAACGGGTCCTTTCAGTTAGTATCAGAGCGGTGGTCTTAGCGAACCAGGTCTGCATTAGTGTGTCTAACTGATAGTCGTTAGGATGCATTAGTGAGTCTGGACTTCGACCGTGTCTGCATTTCAAAAGTTTTGCTCATCATTCTTGTCGGAAATTACCTGCTTATCATTCTTAGTCTAGACACATCTTATTGCATTGATTGCATGAATAGTGTATAGACAAAATTCATATCTTAGCGTATCTGCTAATTCATATCTTAGCGTATCTGTTACTGTAAACTTTGCCTGACATATTCCGTAAATTTCTCCGTAATCTACGAAACCTTTTGCTCTATATAATTAGAATACCACCCGATAGCCGGAAAATCATTTCATATCGAAAAATTCTTTATTCAATCGTACGAAATGGAATTCGTCATTAGTTCAAGTCCCTCGGATTCCGAAATGGAATCCCACTCAAGTTCCGAAAGCAGTGTGACCGGAATGGATCAACCAATTAGTCATCATCTATTCTGGATGAATTGGGGATGGGTTCGTAGCCTCCTTAATCATTGGAGACAAGAAGAAGGTGATCCCTTCCATCTACCACATTGCCCTCTTGGCGAAGAACCTGAAACACTTACCGGCGAACCTATCCGAAACACCATTTTCTCTCTTATTTCTAGAGTATCTCGTCACGATTACATACTACACTAACTTCTAGATTTTATTTATCCGCTCGTCCGAACCGACAATCACCCCGGTGTAATAGAAGAAGTCAACGAGCTTCGCGTTCGGGTAGTGGCTTTGGAGAATATGGTGCAAAGGTTACAAACACCAGCAGCAGCACCAACAGCATAAACAGTACCACCATCAGCAACACCAACAGTACCATCACCACCACCAACAACAACATCCACATCCCACACCGCAACATCACAATATGTATCTCAAACATCAATGTCATACGCCCTGTAAATATCCAGGAATATCAACAACAACAAACGATGAAGTATTAATTCATAAACTTCATTGAAGAGATATCTCTGCGGCAGTTATGTAATCTCCAAAATCTTAGAGATTATTTAATTCAGATCGTAAATCGAATGAGTGAACGGAGATGGTAGAGTAGAAACTTTGATCGAAAATGGTGTACGATTTACAAGCTAGAATTGTTTTACCAACAACATCAACAGGACCGTAGCATCATCAACACAATCAGTGCTGTCAGTATCGTCAGAATCAACAGCACCTATAACATCACAAACTCTGTCAGTTCAAGAATCATTGTGGACATCATTACGAATCAACAACAAATATATTGTATCAACGAGTTATGAAGTATTAACTCATTTCCAATCGAAAGATTTATATGTATATTTTATATGTATAAATTTTTAAACCATAATAAATCTTCCCGTACTAAGCTATTATGTGTGATTCTTAACTACTCAGTTAATTCATATTACAAATATGCAATGATGTACGTCCTTCGTCCGCAACTTAACCATCATTAATTACAATCTCTGTCTCAATTCAATAAAAAATCCAATTCATAATAAATCAAGTGTATTATTCGAATATATGTTTGATTTTACACTTTCATCATCAATGTACTCGAAACTTTTCAAATAACATCATTCGTACCTTGCGAAGTTCACAAGAATTTCACGAAAACCAACAAATAACAAAGTAATGATTCATAATTTCAATATTATTAAAGAAATACTTATGCAATTTATAAAGTTTTAGGAATTACTCAATTCTAGTTCCAACCATAAAATAAATGAGTTTAATTTAATATTAACTCATTAAATCTATATTACATCTAAAGAAAATATACACATATATTTTCATAAAGACTGTAATAAACTTCTTTTGTACAAAATATTAATTGTGAAATTTTTTTTAACGGGTAGGTAATACCCGAGAGATATATAAATTCACAATTAATATATTACATTTTTCAAAACTGATTCAGCAATCATCAACTATACTCCCTACTTTCACAACAATATCCATTCTTTCATATAAATCAAAACAATCATACTCATTCAAATTCAATTACATATTCTGATTTTGAAATCGCATAATTCAATTCGAAATATAACCAGTATCATCACTCTTAAATTCCTATATCTTTCAAAGCTATACTTTGACTTCAAAACTGTGTTAGAACATCATATGTATTAACGATTACAATATGTGCTCAAACCCTTCGAAATTCCTGAAGACACTTCAACTAAGGAACAATCGAGATGATGATCCAACCACATGTTACCCACAGTTATACACCTGAAAAACTCTCAAAACCCAAGTCATAGTTCGACACGTATCCGTGTTAGACCCTTTGGCATTTACTAGCTAATATAACTTTTTAATTCCGTTTCAAAATAGACAGTTTTGTCACAGCTCCAGCAAGTCATCTTCGACTTCTCAATCAAAACAGTCTTATTATAACCTCGATAGATACGTTGCCCTTTCGCCAACGTTACCGGGGAATCGTTTATATTCACCACATTAGCAATAAACTTACCAACAACTTCATTGATCTTTGACTTTCCAAAAAAAAAAAATTATTATAATTATCGAAACCCTATCATATACTCATTCGTACCTTATAACAAGAATTGCCATACCAATTATTGAGAATCAGCAATCAGTATTTTGAAACCTCACAGCATGTCTACATCAACAATTACATATACACACAACGTCTACCTCCAAGACTTACATTCTTTGAATGAGAAATTTCTGAAAAACACCCTAAACTGCGAACCAGTTCTCGAAATTTTGAAAAATGCTGATGAAGCAGCAAAAACTGTAAATGACCTTAACAGTAAAAAGTTGGATGATAAAGGATAGTATATTGGCAAAGCTCAGAAAAAGAGAAGCTTTGGAACTGGAAAACGGATTGAGCAAAGTATGAAGGAGGCTGTGGACAAATCACAAAGGCTGAACCTGCCTTCAAAGAATCCAAATGATTTAGTACTTGCTAAAGTCATTAACGAATACCTTGCTCCTGACTCTAAACCCCTGCGGACAATATCCTTCATCATCCTCTGATATTAGACATTCTAAGATATCATCGTATCTTTCATTATAAATATCATCCATACTTCTGAAGATATTTTTATAATTATTCTTATCTGAAATCATTTACCTCTTCGCGCTATCTGTATTATATCATAAAAGAAACTATTTTAGTTTCTAAATTCTGAAACATTCGAGTTTAAAATAGGAATATTCTTGAAGAAGTGTTGGGAGCTGAAGCATGAGTTAGTATAATATAATGACACTTGATCAACGTGATTATATTACAGTAATTCATGCTGAGTTTCTAAATGGAATATGATGATTCACAGATCATAACGTCATCATGTGCTATGTTACACGACTCTTGTATTCTCTTTGATCTCTAAATATCAAGAAAATATTTCTTGATGATTCGGTCTTTTCTGAGGTATTCTGGTAATTTGACAAGTCAAGATCGTGTCATTACAATTTTCTTCCTAGAACATTAACAATGTTCATTCCGAAATTTATATCTGCGAATTCTGGACCATTACAAGCGGTGCTTAATCGCAAGAAGAAGAAACGAAAGGACAAAGCTCTGAACTAGAAATGGGAGTATAAATCATAGCAAATAGAAGAGAGCATTAACTGTGGATGACAATGATTATAGAAGAAGCAAGGACTTTGAAATATAAGGGAAGATATAAAACCCAACAACAACCCAGAAATCACAAACCGTATATATCAATGCATATAGCAATATAAAGACACGGGAGAACTAAAAACACTATAAAACCAAGAGTATAGTAGAAGTAAATAGATTCTTCCGGAGGTAGATGAAAAAGAAGAGCGACAGATATGAAAGTGAGGAGTATATCAAGAATCAGCACTGGATGAAGCATATTGACAAATACTTTAAAATATGAGCTGAGAAGGTGTGAGTTGTAAGAAAACAAATGAGGTGGATTTATAGTGAAATATCCGACAGAGAAATCAAAATGGATTATCGCATTAATTCGAAGAGGATCATAATTTCCTTAATCGCCGAATAATCAAATCCAATATAGATTACAAAGATTTTCTTTTCGGAGATCAATCGTGATGACGTCAAAAGATACGACGAATCACTATTATCTTATTTCATTCATTTACGATAACTTCACTCACACGCTTCGAGTAATCGAATTATTTTATCCATTCTTCTTGAACATGATAAAACTCTATAATCGTTATAATAACATTCTCATTGTTAGTCATGACGACCTCTATCGAATTTCGGGGACGAAATTTCTTTAACGGGTAGGTACTGTGACGACCCAGAAATTTCCGACCAAATTTAAACTTTAATCTTTATATTATTCTGACACGATAAGCAAAGTTTGTTAAGTTAAATCTCAAGAATTTTAAACTGTGTTCATACATTCATTATAACCTCGACCAAATTCCGACGATTCACGAACCGTTATATATAAATAGATATGTATATGTATATATATATATATATATATATATATATATATATATTATAACTTGAGAATATTAATAAAGTATTAAACGTATAATACTTTACACGAACGTATTTGTTTCAATATGATTTTCGACGAAAAAAATATATATTAAATGATTGAATTATCAGAAACATTGAATTATGATTACAAGTCTCTATTGAGAGGTCCTCTGTGATTTGAGAAAATCTATTCCTCTTAACGATATTCAGAATAATTTGTAAAGCTATTTATAAATAAAAACAAAAAGTGTCATTTACGAAAGTTAGACAAAAGTTAGTGGAGAATTGGTTTCTATAATATTCTATTAATCTATTTTCAAACGTACAAAGACGTTTTCAGTTTAAAAAGAACTTTATTATTAAAACGTATATAACTTTTATAAATATCTAGAATCACTTTTGACAACTCATTACTTAACCAGTATAATAAATATAACGATATTTATATTTTATTTCATTAAATATATATAACGATTTAAATTAATATTATATATATTTATATGCGTATTATACATACATAGTTTTTTATACTTTTACTATACTTTAACTTTACCTTTACTTTACTTTTACTTTACTTTAACTTTAATAATTCATACTTTAATAATTTACTTTAATAATTCATACTTTAATAATTCACTTTAATAATTCATACTTTAATAATTCACTTTAATAATTCATACTTTAATAATTCACTTTAATAATTCATACTTTAATAATCCACTTTTATAATTCAAAAATCTATTAGAAATAGAATTCAATAGGTTTCATTATTTCTTAGAAACTTGAAAATATATTTCTCTAAACTCTCTCAATTGATTTATATATATATATATATATATATATATATATATATATATATATATATATATATATATATATATATATATATATATATATATATATATATATATATATATATATATATATATATTTGCTCTGTATTATTTCAAGATATTATTAGTATACATAAAATATTACGACGGAGTGCTGTCCGACTGATTTCAAAATAGTTTTTTTGAATGAGTCGAAGCTAAGGAAATTATGGGTTATAGCTATGTAGGTGATGGGTATGGTTCATGAGTATGCTCGTGAGGTCAATCTAGTGTTTATCATCTCCGTTGCGTCTACGTACTTTCCTGCAATATTGAATCTCAATATTGATACGTTCGTGAATCTGAGGCCAACCTTGCACTTATTAAATGACGTTATATGTATTTTTACTACGAAATACAGTATTGTGAGTTTCATTTGCTCCCTTTTATATATATTTTTGGGACTGAGAATACATGCGCTGTTTTTATAAATATTTTACGAAATAGGCACAAATACTAAAACTAATTCTACGTGGGTTTAAACCAGAAATATACCCTTAGCTTGGTAACATTGAACTACTTGTCTATGTACGGTAGGCGCGAATCCTAAAGATAGATCTATTGGGCCTGACAAACCCCATCCTGACTATGGGATGCTTTAGTACTTCGAGGTTATTTTAAACACACCTGATCTGGTGTACTTCAGAGGGTAAAACATGAACGTTAAGGCTTGTTACCAGATGCCTACAACTTATAGAATACTTTTATACACTTGTGAGTGTACATATATTTATAAACGGAAATCTTGTGGTCTATTAATATATTGAAATGATTGTTATGATAAACCTATGAACTCACCAACCTTTTGGTTGACACTTTAAAGCATGTTTATTCTCAGGTATTAAAGAAATCTTCCGCTGTGCATTAGCTCATTTTAAGGATATTACTTGGAGTCATTCATGGCATATTTTGAAAGACGTTGCATTCGAGTCATTGAGTTCATCAAGATTATTATAAAGTCAATTATAGTTGGATGTATTATGAAATGGTGTGCATGCCGTCAACTTTCGTTGTAAAGAAAGTTTGACTTTTAAAAACAAATGCAATGTTTGTAAAATGTATCATATAGAGGTCAAATACCTCGCGATGTAATCAACTATTGTGAATCGTTTATAATGTATATGAACGGGTCCTTTCATATTACGTTTGTGTTTTTGAAACACAATATATAGATATTCGCAATTTATAATATAAAGTTTTAATTAAGTTCTTTAAGATTCATTAACGAAGTATCTTATAACACCTTTTAATGAAGTTCTTTCTAAATTGAAAACGTTTTAGTACTAAATCAAATAAATATACTAACTTTATATATTTAGGAATCATTTTGTCAAAAGGTTGAAGTAATGGAAATCGTTATATCGTATTTTGAAAAGTAAAATAATAGATTTCAAGTTTTTAAATTACTAATTATTGATGAAGCGAGAGATAAAGTTTAAAGGTTAAATGAACGTACGAAATCATTTTAAGATAAAATGTCGATATTTATTTTCTAAGTTATTTATATCTCATAACCTTATTTCCACATTAAGTAATATGAAAGTTAAATAGCTAATGCATATATAGGACATTGAACAAGAATCCCACTAACTTTTGTCTAACCTTCGTCAATTGACATATTTGTTCTTACATGTAAATTACTTTACCAAATATTCCGGATACCGTTAAAAAGGAAAGGTTTCCTAAATCAAAGTGGACCTCTCAACAAAGACTCGTAATCATAATTCAATGTTTCTGATAATTCAATCATTTGATATTATCTTTTAATTCCGTCGATAATTATTTTAAATATATTTTGAAACAAATACGTTTATGTAAAGTATTATACGTCTAATACTTTGTTAACGTTTTCAAGTTATAATATATACACATATACATATATAATCATATCCGTTCATATAATGGTTCGTGAATCATCAAGGTCTGGTCAAGGTTAAATGAATGTATGAACAAAGTTTACATTTCTTGAGATTTAACTTAACAAACTTTGCTTATCGTGTCGGAATAATATAAAGATAAAGTTTAAATTTGGTCGAAAATTTCCGGGTTGTCACACACATAACTCTTTTGGGGGGGGGGGGGTGGCAACTCAATAGTAGTCGAACAAAGGCGTATGGATCAAATAATGGGCAAGTGGAGCAAGATGTCCAAAGATGTCAAGTTATTTATCGGGATTTATGATAAACTTGTTAAGCATTGGCCTAGTGCACAGAACGATGTGGATCTCATTTTGCAAGTTAGGAAGGCGTTTCGTGAACAAACAAAGAAAAGTTTCATGTACGAAGAATGCTAGAACATCTACGCTTGTTCGTCGTTACCTTAATATTTTGAGGTCCACAAACGCACCATCTGCTGGGTTGTACAAAGAGTCAAAAGAGTTCTTGTTCGTCGGATGCGGCATCTCATTGTTCTTCGGAGGATGCTGGAACATTTATTCTTGAATCTGCAAATGCTACACGAAAGACCATGAGGGTGATAAAGGAGAAGCTAAAAAACGGACAAGAAAGTTTGAGGAGGAAGTTGACACTCGTATGATGTTGAAAATTTTGAAGCTTCTAGCGCAACCGGTGTCTTTCGACATTTCACCCGACCAATACGAGTTGTTGATGCGAGCTAGGGGTAACATAAGAAGAAGTATGCGAACAAATTTAGCGCTGACGATTGGTTTTTATTACTTTTTATTATTGTTATCAATGTCGTTTTTAATTTTTATGTAATATATTCTCTATGTTTATGTTTAATGGAATAAATGTTCACTTGTTTTATGTTATTATTTGACAAATCATAATAATAATAATAATAATAATAATAATAATAATAATAATAATAATAATAATAATAATAACTAGTTCCGGATCGGCTCGCGCGATGCGATGTGGCCTTCCGGGTTGAATATTCATATTTAACGTATCGTTTTATATTTATAGAATTAAAAACGCGTTGCGGCGGTTGTGTAATGATAGATGTGGTTAGTACTTAGTATACCTAATGGTATGCGCGTTTTTAACACCAGAAAAATCACGTAATTTTGGTTGTTTATTATACGTGTATTATATGTATAAAAGATAGTCCGAAATATTTAGCGGTTTTTAAAAAAGTCTGTTTCGCGTATAGTTAGTTGCATTGTGTTTGTAAAATTATTTCGAGTTGAATGGCGGTGTCGAAAAAATTTAACGTGTCGTGAACGGGCAGATATGGGCCGTTAAAAATTTGGGTGAAGTATATTTAAGGTTTTTTAAGTAAAATAAAATTTTGACATTTTTTATCCCTGAAAATTTGACATATGTAGCATTGTTTGGAGGCTAGTTTTGTAAATGTATTGTTGTTGTCGACGTTTGAAAAGTTTGGGATGGGTAAAACGGCCCTAATTTCCATCTCATTTAGTATTATAAATATAATATAATATAATATAATATAATATAATATAATATAATATAAATATAAATATAAATATAAATATAAATATAAATATAAATATAAATATAAATATAAATATAAATATAAATATAAATATAATATAATATAATATAATATAATATAATATAATATAATATAATATAATATAAATATAAATATAAATATAAATATAAATATAAATTATAATTATAATTATAATTATAATATAATTATAATTATAATTATAATTATAATTATAATTATAATTATAATATAATATAATATAATTATAATATAATATAATATAATTATAATTATAATTATAATTATAATAATAATAATAATAAAAATAACATACTTTTTATAATAATTATAATAATAATAAGTTTAATAATAAAAAATAGAGGTGGGATCAAGTCGTGAATACGTCATGGTTGTTGACAGCTAGTTTTAAGTTAGTGATGAGAAGGAAGTGTTAATATGACGCTGACGGGTCAATCAGTCTTAAAAGAAATTACGTAATGATTGAGAGTTGCATAAGGCGTTGATAAAGAGAAAAAAAAAAGTTGAGTTAAAAATTAAAAATTGTTAAAATATGAGTGACATAATATTGATATACTTTCAACGCCTATAAAATAAAATTAGGCGAATAGACAATCTCTTTCTTTTGCAAACCATTGGCAAGCTTTTCAGTGGTTTCACTTTCAAACAAAAAAGAATTATTCGGTTGGGTCCCTCGTAGGTCCCTCGTGGGTCCCTCGTCAATCATTAACCTCTGATACCGTAACAGGTGTCCACCGGAATCTTTAGCTTACCGTCACCGGCGATCCGGAGCATCCGGTCATGATCAATACATGTCATCTGGCCATTAAAAAAATGACCATTGATTATTTGATATTGACATTGACATTATCATTAAAAAGCTATTGTATTATTATTGTACTAGTGTCTTTTACAAACCAATATAAAAAAAGAATCAAACAAAATATAAAAAAGGCATATATATCATTCATCATACATACATACATCAATTATCTGAATACCATGGGCAGTGGGCTTAGTCCACCTACTCCATTAATTCACTTTCTTTGATTTTGCCAACTTTGTTTCTATAAAACTACAACTCCCCCATATCAAATTCTTCTAAATCTTGTTAATCAGTCATGAGTAACACGAAACGTCGTCCAGCGATCAAAACACTGATCACGCCTGGACCACGATCGGGGTTTCATGAAACGGGCACGAGCCCGAAAAGTCCCGAGTATAAAGTTTTGTCACCAACGGGCGTTATAAGCCGTGATTTAGGTGGGATTGGACTTGGTATACTTGCAGCCCTCGAAAACAAATCGGCTCACGAAAAAAAGGTCGATTTTAACAACGTGAAATCAACGAGGTCTGACCCGATTCCAGTTTTTCGATCAAGAAACGTAGGTGATTATAATTGTGATCAAGATATGGGATATGAATTGGGTAGCTTTGAAGAGGAGTATACAATTGTGACGTGTTATAAACCGAATAAATCGTTTACAAAAGTTTACCATAGTGGAAAACGGATTGAAATTAAAGAAAAAGGTTGCATTTTTAACATATCACCAGCAAGATTAGGTACTGATGATATGAAGGTGTATGTCCCATCTGGTTTTTTGAATTCTTGTCACTTGTGTAACAAAAGATTGCAAGGCAAAGACATATTTATGTACAGGTAAATAAATAATAAAAAAAAAAAAAAAAAAATTGTTTATATTTTGTTATATACAGTTTACAGTTAATTACTGGGCTTTCAAGTAACCTGATTTTTTCATTATTTATGATGGTTTTTGCAACAGGGGAGAGACAGCTTTTTGCAGCCCAGAATGTAGGAGCAGGCAGATAGCAATGGATGAAAGACCGGATAAATATTGTAGTTCACAGGCGTCTTCGAATGGTACCAGTCGTCTAGCGGCTACTGGGATTTTTGCGATTTAGCCGAACGTTGACTGAGGTCAACGGTGTATTTTTGACACCCAAAATTGTAATCATGGCATGATGTATTGTAACTGTAATTGTAATTGTGCTGCTTGGATATATAAATGAGATATAAAGGAGCAAAGGTCAAATTTTGAACATGTTATTAGGGTCTGTATCAGTATGTAACAAAATTAGCTCGACTGATCAATTAGTAAAGTATTGTTATGAAACTAAGTCCAAGTGGCTGACAATTTGCGTTTTTATCTCTTTACTATTTACATATTCAAAATATGAGTATTGTACAGTATATCATATGCATTATAAATATGCATCAAATGGAAGTGTAAGGGGTGCACCACATATATATATATATATATATATATATATATATATATATATATATATATATATATATATATATATACTCCCTCTTCTCTTTATTAGTTGTCACTTATCAGGCCACTAAAGGTAGTTATAAGCGTACTGAATTATAACACGTTATCAGCACGAAGTGCTCCGTATAATCAAAGTTTATCTAAGCAAGCACAAGTTACTAATCAAGGTAAGAAATTCTTTAACGATATCTTCTATTATTTATTAGTAAGATAAATATTATTATCATTGTGACGATCGCTCCAAATCCATATAGACGAACACGTCATTTATTGATTTCATTGCGAGGTATTTGACCTCTATGTGATACGTTTTGTAACATTGCATTCGTTTGAAAAGGTATTTCATAAATGAATATATAAATTCCAGTTTTTTTTTTACATCTGATGATTCCTACGTATAGACAATCACCATTTAAATGGTTTACAATAATACATCTGTTGACAATACAGTCAAAATAAGATACATGGTAATGGTTTGATGAATGCAAGTTTCTTGTATATAGCATGTATGACTCCAAGCACATAACTTGTATCACGTATGAGCAAACAGCGGAAGACTTCTAGAATCCTGAGAATAAACATGCTTCAAGTGTCAACACAAAGGTTGGTGAGTTCATAGTTTTAATATTACACATAATCCGTATATCAATGTGGATTACAAAAGTTCAGTTGTTTTATTCAAAACGTTTATCAATAGGTTTTACATAAAAGGTGGATCACAAGATTTCAGTTGTTTCATCTGAAACGTTTATCAATAGGTTTTACATAAAAGGTGAATCACAAGATTTCAGTTGTTTCATCCGAAACGTTTATCAATCAGTTCTACAAAATTGAGCACCCTGGTAACTAAACTTTAACGTTTATATAATTTGTACCCTTTGTATAATCATCTTAATAATACACGCAAACCAACGTGTACGCTTCTCAAATAGCATACGTCCGTTAAAAGGCTAGCGCTCTAGCTCGGACGGGGATGTCAAGCCCTATGGATCCATATACTGTTATTCGCGCCCACCAGTCCATATCCTATGTACTGGCAGCTACTAGTTACCAAAGCTAAGGGATTTTCGGTTCAAACTCAGTGTAGAATTAAGTATGTACTTGTATCCATTGCGTTTAAAATAAATTGTATGTATTCTCAGCCCAAAAATATATATTGCAAAAGCAATTAAAAAGGGAGCAATGAAACTCACTCAAATCAGTTTTAGTTTTTGTATTCATTTTATAAAACAGCGCATGTATTCTCAGTCCCAAAAATATATATAAAAAGGGAGTAATGAAACTCACTCAAATCAGTTTTAGTTTTTGTATTCATTTTATAAAACAGCGCATGTATTCTCAGTCCCAAAAATATATATTGCAAAAGCAATTAAAAAGGGAGCAATGAAACTCACGCATATAAATATTGTATATCGGTTAATAAAGCATTTGCATGTATTCGCAGCCCAAAAATATAGAGAGTAAAAGGGATCATATGAAACTCACAGTTAAATATTGATATACAATATTGTAGGAAAGCACGTAGACGCATTGGAGATAATAAGTACGAGGTTTGATTCACAAAAATACCCCCGAATATTACCCATAACCTCCTTGGCAATAACCCATATTTTCCTTAGCTCTAGCTTTCTCGGAAACTCGTTTTGAAAAATTACTTGGACAGCACTCCGTCGTAATATTTTATGTACATTATTATTTTTGTATCGCAAAAATAATAACACTAATAATAAAAATAATAAGATTAATAATAATCTTATTAATAATAATAATAATAATAATAATAATAATAAAATAAATAAATACGGAGTAAAAATAATATATATGTGTGTGTGATTTATCTGGCCAAAACTCGAGAATTTATAGCACTTGGCCTGAAATTTGGAGTCATGCGACTCGCATGGAAATGGCCTTCTGGCCATGCGACTCGCATGAGGACCAGGGACAGCTCACATTGTTTTGGCTCCTAGCTTGTCGACATAATATAAAATAAATATAAATATATAAATAATTAATATAATTATTTATATATTATATTTTATTCTTGTGCATAGTAGACTAGATATTTTTGGTCCGTTGCGTCGGGCGTTTCTTCTTGACTCGGGTCCCGGTTCCGGTTTCTCGAATGTCCTTTCGTACGCTGAGAAAACTTGCATTTTACATTTCGTGACTCGTACCTTTGTTAAAATATAGCCTTAAATTATTCCTAAACTATACCACTCAAAGTATATCTTAAACTTTCGAGTATTTTGGTCATTTACTTCTATAAATCATCGTCTCGCTATTTGCTAAAATACATTTTTAAAATAGTGTTTTACTGTAGCAAAGTCAATTTCACTGTAGCAAATAGTGATTTTCGAAAACACTGTAGCATTTTGAGTAATGTGGCAATTTGAAAACACTGTAGCAAATTAGTGTTTAACTGGTTCATCTTAAACGCTTTAGTTAACTTATCTAAATATCAATTGAATCAATAAACGAATGTTACTATCGTTTATTATATATATGTATATATCTTTTTAATATACATAAATCAGTTTTTAAATACACATTGGACGTTATTTATAAATAAATTTTAATAATAAATATTTCAACTTATCATATACATTCAAATAGATATTTAAACCAATAAGTTTAATGTACGGTATCAAACAATTAATACATTGTTACCTTTTCATGTTATAGTATATATGTATCTTTTTACATATAATTGTTCGCGAATCGTCGAAAACAACCGAAGGTATTTAAATATATAAAAGTAATTCAAAAATTTTGAGATTCAGTTTTACAGACTTTGCTTATCGTGTCGGAAATGTTAATCATACAAAGATTAAGTTTAAATTTAGTCGAAATTTCTGGGTCATCACAATCATCATAAGTAAAATTATATTTCTGTAATCTAACTTTTATTAACCTCACTAACATTTATATTTATGTTATTTTAAGTTATATATGGTCGGTTATACCGCCTGAATTATATTTATGTAATCTAACTTTTATTAACTTCACTAACATTTATATTTATGTTATTTAACTAATATATGGTCGGTTATACTACCTAAATGATATATGGTCGACATTGTCGCCTAATTTACATTTATGTTATCTAACATTTATTTATGTATACTAACATTTACATTTATGATACTCCGTATCTAACATTTATTTATGTATACTAACATTTACATTTATGTTATCTAACAATTATATTTATGTTATCGACAATCTATTTATGGTTACTTACATTTATTTATACACCGTCATATCACCACCAAAGTAGCTACCTCACGGTTGAAATATACACCGTTGTAGCTCCAAAGGACGCTACCCTCCTGCTCTTTCCTGCCGCCATCAACATACGGCACCTTTGGAATTTTCATCATCTTCTTCACTAAACCTCTCAACACCATTTTTCTCTTTCAAAAGAAAAAAAAAAAAAAAGGGAAGGGTCGCACCACTGTTCGCTGCCGGTTATTCTTCCGGTACACTCGTCTGGCGACTCTGCTGATCAAAACCCATATTTCGATTCTAATTTGTGACTTAGTTTGCTCCTGATCTATGATCTGCTCACGATTTGTTGTTGTATTTGGTGAGAGAAAGAGAGAGAGAGAGAGTACATTTATTATTATAAAAGTTAAATAAAAGTCACCAAATTAATTTGTGTGTCAATGGATATATAAAGATTTAAATTCAGTCAATCAAACACGCTTTCCCACTATCATTATTATTATCACCCTTATTACTCCGTATTATAAGCACGCGCATACAAGGAGTATTATTTTTGGTCCCACTAATAATTTAGCTTTTGTAATGATTGTGAGGATAAGCCCTAGACTACGTTCCAAACCTCGAAACATAATAATAATAATAATAATAATAATAATAATCAAGGGCGGAATTCTTTAGGCACGAACCTCCCATGATTCATGAGTGGTAGTGTAATATATTTATATTTTTTTTGGTAATTAGCTCTTGTAAACTTAGTTGGCCCTCTCAAATATATTTGACCAACAGTTTCGTGAGAGTTGAGACTTAACCCTCAGACCAGTAAACTTATTACTATTATTTTCAAAAGAAGCATCTTTACATCTTTACGTAAGATATTTTAATTAGTTTCTGAATTTCAAAAAAACCAAGTGTTAACCTACATAAAACATAAATAAAAGTAAATTTGGTGGTTCTAATGATATGAGTACATTTTTCGTCGTCATGTATATAATTGTGATTATCTATATTCTATTATATAAACACAAAAAAGAAAAAAAAAAAAAAAATTGTGATTCAAATTACACTATTTTTAACAAAATATTTGAGAATATAGAAATAAATATGGTCTTTCTAATACATTATCAATCAAGGTATAGATATTTGTTTATTATCAGATAATGATTTTATGTATTAGTTAAATCTTTTTAGCTACTTTACTATCAAATTATACGGTCGAGGAATATAAAATATGAACAATGAACATGTTTAAATTATGCATCATGAATTCACATATGCATATCTAAATTAATTTTGTGAGTTCAAAATATAAAATACGGACAATGAACATGTTTAAATTGGACATCATGGCATGGTTTTGTGAGTTCATATAACGGACTTACTTTGAGACAAACACAACATATTGTCATTATGTTCATTAACTTTAGTAAACAGCACATGCCGGTAGAATTTCAAGCCTTAACTATCGATCAAAAAGGCTTATAAATTTTGATTGATCTGGCCCTCTCAATAAAATACTTCAAGTTCCGCTACTGATAATAATATCTTCCGATAAAGACTGTTATCGTCGACAATCTTCAATGCCCGAGTCCTACTCAATCCTTAGACAAAATAAGTCACGACGTAAAATAAATATTACGAAAAAGGAAACGAGAGTTAATCTTTTGAAAACCAGGATTAAGTAAACCCTAAGCAACCTTAGACTTAAATGATCTAAATTTCTAAAGATGCCTAGATTGTTATGTGTCACTCATAAATAAATAATTTTAGACCATAACACATACATGTTTATTAGATGTTATCTTTTATGTACTGCGGATTGTAACTTGTTTGCAGGTAATATATTTTGATTATCTTGTTGAAATTTTAATATGAATACTGCTAGAGTACAAAATGAGTCACATGGTGGACATATTTTGTATTACAGATAGTGGTACCACACACACTATATTCAATTCTAAGAAATATTTCATTGATTTGAAATCAACTGGAGAAATTATAAATACTATATCAGGTCCTGGAAACTTGATAAAAGGAATGGAAAAGGCAAAAATTCACGTTACCAAATGGTACGAATTTTCTGATAAATAAAGCCTTGTTTTTCTCCTAAAATCAAAGAGAAATTTGTTAAGTTTCTCTTTTATATATATATATATATATATATATATATATATATATATATATATATATATATATATATATATATATATATATATATATATATATATATATCATAATGGATATGATTATCAGTCAATGATAACAGAAAATGAAAAATATCTAAGCATCACTGACAAGAATCATGTGGTTGAAAAACTACCAAGGCTTAGTCCTGGTTTACATTATACAAATGTACCAGAAGCACATATGATGATTAATGAAAAGCGCATATGTTGAAAAGCGCATATGATGAGAAGCGCATATGATGAGAAGCGCATATGATAAAAAGCGCATATTAATGAAAAGCGCATATGATAAAAAACACATATGATGAAAAGCGCATATGATGAAAAGCACATATGGTGATTAATGAAAAGTATATTGTGAAAAGGAATCACAAATGTTTCTTGAAAGAATTCAAGGTGAGATATGTAGATAAATTTATCCACCATGTGCACTAAATAGACATTTCATATCATAATAGACGCATCTAGTAGATGGTCTCATGTTTGTCTGTTATCAAGCCGTAATATGGCATTTGCAAAGTTTCTTGCTCAAATTATTAAATAAAGAACACATTTTTCGATTACACCATTAAAAGGGTGAGACCTGGTAATGCTGGTGAGTTAACATCTCAAGCATTTAATGATTATTATATGTCTATAAGGATTGTTGTTGAACATCCAGTTGCTTATGTGCATACAAAAAATTGGTTTAGCTGAATCAATAGATAAACGCTTGCACCTAATAACTAGACAATTGGTAATGAGTACAAAACT
Source organism: Rutidosis leptorrhynchoides (assembly GCF_046630445.1). NCBI lineage: Eukaryota > Viridiplantae > Streptophyta > Magnoliopsida > Asterales > Asteraceae > Rutidosis > Rutidosis leptorrhynchoides. Next base: position 106,170,971 of record NC_092338.1, on the reverse strand, counting down.
CTCAATATTTATATGGGGACATGTAAATTTACATGCTGCGACATTAATTCATATTAGACGAAGTGCAAATCATACATATTCTTCCCGACAACTTGATTTTGGCCGAGAGCCAAATTTTTCCCACCATTAGAACATTTGGTTGTGCAGTGTACGCTCTAGTTGCACCACCACAACACACTAAATGAGCCCTCAAATGAGGATGGGGATATATATATTGGATATGAAACATCTTCAGTTATAAGATATATTGAACCCATGACGGGTGATATTTTTACAGCACGTTTTGCTGATTGTCATTTTAATAAAAAATTGTTCCCTAGATTAGGGGGAGAAATGAAAAATAAATAAAATAATGTTTCATGGTGTGAACATCAATTAAGGTATCTTGATCCTCGCACAAAAGAATGTGAAACGAAAGTTTAAAAATAATGCATATGCAAGAACTTGCAAATCGATTACGTGATGCATTTAAAGATACAAAAAGAGTGACTAAATCATATATAATAGCATTAAATGCTCCAGCTCGAATTGAAATTTCAAAAGCTGGCAATAATGTCACTCTTGAGTCTTTGCCATGCATGAAACGTGGAAGATCAATTGGTTCCGAATAAAAAATCCTCGAAAATAAAATCAGCTGATAATGAGGTAAAATAAAGTGTTCAAGAAGAACCACAAATCAATACTCCTTCTGCAGAGGAGATTGATGATGAATTTTCAATCAATTATGTACATTCAAAAATATTATGGAACCGAAATGAAATGAAAAAAATCTTGAAGAGATATTTTCATATAATGTTGCATATGACATCATGAATGATGATGATGATCCAGAACTAAAATCTGTCATGGAATGTCAAAATAGACATGATTAGGATCATTGGAAAGGAGCAATACGAGCTAAATTAGAATCGCTCAATAAAAGAAAAGTTTTCGGATAAATCGTTATCACTTTTAAAGATGTGAAATGTATGGGATACAAATGAATTTTAATTCAAAAAGGAAATAAGAAAAATGAACTTACAAGGTAAAGTCAGACTTGTAACTCAAGATTTCTCTCAAAGAGCAGAAATTGATTATGAGAAAACTTATTCTCCTGTTATGGATGCAATTACTTTTAGATACTTAATCAGCCTGGCAGTTTCTAAAAAATTTAGAAATACATCTAATGGATGTTGTTACTGCTTATCTATATGGATCACTTGATAGTGATATATATATATATATATATATATATATATATATATATATATATATATATATATATATATATATATATATATATATATATATATATATATGAAGATACCTGAAGGATTTAAGGTATCAGAAGCATCCAATGCAAAATCCAATCGGGTCGCATGTGGTATAAACGATTAAGTGATTACTTGATAAGCAAAGGGTATATAAATAATTTTATTTGCCCATGTGTATTCATTAAGAAAACAACATCCGGATATATGATCATAGCTGTTTATGTCGATGATCTTAACATCATAGGTACAAATAAAGAGATCCATGAAATCATTCAACTTCTAAAGAATTAATTTGAAATGAAAGATCTTGAAAAAACCAAGTATTACCTTGGATTGAAAATTGAGCATATGCCTAATGGTTTACTTGTACATCAAACAACTTATACCGAAAAGATTTTAAAACATTTTTAAAAACAAAACCATTGTTGTTAGATCACTCAATATTGACACTGATCTATTTCATCCCTGTGAAGATCATGAAGATCTTAACAGATCGAAAATTCCATATTTTAGTGCATTGAGGTTCTTATGTATCCAATTGTACAAGACCTGACATTTCTTTTGCAGTTAATTTGTTAGCAAGATTCAGCTCAACTTCTACCAAATGACACTGGAATGGGATCAAACACATGTTTCGATACCCTTGAGGAACTGCTGATTTAAAATTATTTTATTCTAACAATTCGAAACGGGATTTGTTTAGTTATACAGATGCAGGTTATTAATCTGATCCACATAAAGTTAAATCTCAAACTGGATATGTATTTCTAAATAGAGGTACCGCAATATCATGACGTTCTAAAAAACAAACACTTGTTGCAACATCATCAAATCATGCCGAAGTGATTGCATTACATGAAGCTACTCGGGAATGTTTTTGGTTGAGATCAATGACACAACTCATTACTGATTCTTGTGGACTAGAACACGATAAAAATGCAACAACTATCTATGAAGATAATGCAGCTTGCATAGCACAGATGAAAGAAGGGTATATCAAAAGAGACCGAACAAAATACATACCTCCTAAATTCTTCTCATACACTCAGGATCTCATTAAGGACAACCAGATTGAAATGAGATATGTTCAATCCAGCAAAAACTCTGCCGATCTTTTCACCAAAGCACTTCCAACTGCTATTTTTAGAACGCATGTTCACAATATTGGCATGAGGCAAGTTAAAAGGATATAACAACTCATCGATGTCTAATTGAGGGGGAGTCAACTCATGCTGCACTCTTTTTCCCTTAGCTAAAGTTTTTTCCACTGGGTTTTCTTTAGCAAGGTTTTTAACGAGGCAGTATTAGTTGTTCACAAATAAAATTGTCATCCAAGGGGGAGTGTTATGAAACTAAGAAGTCAAGCAAGTGGCTGACAATTTGCGTTGCTTTATCTCTTTACTATTTACATATTGAAAATATGGGTATTGTACAATATATCTTATGCACTATAAATATGCATCAAATGGAAGTGTAAGGTGTAACATCCCGCATTTTTCCGTTAAATTATTTTAACGCCCGTCTTTTTATTGTAATATTATCCTCAGTATCTCGATTCATAGCCTCCATTAGCTAACCTTCTTAAAATATTTTCGTTATTGGATTTTAACATCTCTCGTACTCTCGTGTAATTCAAAATAATTCGTTTGGTTAATTCACGCACCCGCACCCTAACTAGAGGGACTAAACTTGCAAAGAGGCCAAAGATTTGACTAGGTCAACTAGTCAAACCTTCAACCTCCTCCTCTCATTTTCTCTCTTTCTCTCTTTTCATACTTCCATTTTCCTCTCAAGAACTCAACCAAGATTCATCATCTAATTTCGGATTTGGAGGCTAACATCAAAACAAATTACATATTTGGAATCCTCTCTTCATCCTCTTCGACTTGATACCAATTTCATCTCATTTGGGTAACTTTCTAAAATTACTAGATTTTGTGTTCTTGATGTTTTTGAATTATAAAAGTGTTAATTAGTGTCTATGGCTCGTGTATAACATGAATATATGTTTTGTTTGTTCGATTTGTTGTTTTGAGTAACTAGTTTGAACACTTGAAAATGGGTTGCTTAATCTTTGATTTTGGAAGATTAAATGTTGTTAAATTGTTAAAGTTCATGTTCTAATTGTGTTCCTAGTATCACTAGCTTCAATTTGATGTGTAGGTTGCTTTAGAAAAGTTCATGAACTTGATTTATGATTTTGGTGAATTTGGGTTAGGGTTTGATGAACTTGAAATGGACTTTTGATGCATTGAATGCCATGGATTATTGTTGGTAAGTGTTTAGTTGGATTGTATGCTTGATTACCTTCGAAACGGCATATCATTCATGTAAATTGGTTGCCCGAATCATTGAATTGCATTTATGAACTTGTATGCGATTAATGTTGAGCATTAGATGCGGTTTTGGTTGTTATAATAGGTAGATTGATTGATGAATTGTGTTTAGTTGCATTCTACGTCAAAAGAGCTTTCCAACGATATAAGGTGCGAGTCCTAAGTGTTAGCGGTTTGTGTTTTATGCACAAAAAGATTTTGGATCAAGACTTGAACATTTGAAACTGGCCAGGTACCAGCTCCCGTGTATTGTCGCGGCGCGACAATTGTGGGCCGCGGCGCGGCATAAGCCGTGTCCAGGCTCTGACCTCTTTGGTCAAAATACGAAAAATGTTTGGCACACTATGGACCTCCGATTCACATGAGACTTGTTCTAACATGCTTATATATGAATAAAAACCTCAGAAAAATAGTTCGGGACTCGACCCGAACGTGTTGACTTTCGTTGACTTTGACTGACCAAAGTTTGACTTTTTGTCAAACTTAACCAAATGATTATGCAACCTTCCTAACTTGTTTCTGTACTTATATCTTGCATGAAACTTGACAATTTGATTCACATGCTACATAATCGAGTCGTAACGAGCCATAGGACTAATTGAACATCTTTGACCTATCGTGTTTACCGTTATTGATACAACCTATTTGTTTAGGTCAAGACTAGCATTGTTCTTTGCACACGTTACTTATCGAAGTACTTTTTGGTTCGTGCATACAAGGTGAGATCATAGTCCCACTTTTACTCTTTTTGAACTTACTTTTGGGATGAGAAAACATAAACGTTCTTTTAAACTACGTGAACACAAGTACAGGGAAAACAAACATTCTACATACGAGTTTGAACACAAATCCTCAATTCGATTATCATTAGTTACATCAGATGGTGTAAGCGAGAACTTATGTTATATGGCCATATGGGTTTGACAAACCCTCACTTCGGACGGTTCGCTACCGTCTACAGGTGAAATATATTTTCGGGAAACAGTGTATGTTCTAACACTATTATTACGGGGTTCAACGGACGGAATGTTAAGCTTTGATAATTGAGTGCTCGTGAATATTAACTTTTAGAATGTACTATGACTTTATCGATGTTGCAAATCTTGTGGTTCAACTTACTTTTACTCACTTACTTATTTAAACCTATGATTTCACCAACGTTTTCGTTGACAGATTTCTATGTTTTTCTCAGGTCTTTGAACGCTATGTGAAACATGCTTCCGCTCATTATTTGATACTTGCATTGGATGTCGAGTATACATGCATTTCATGGAGCGTCTTTTGACTTTCTTTAAAACTGTGTCGCATAGGTTTCACATGTAACTATAACTTTGTAACGTAACTTTTGGATGAACAAATCTTGTAAACCTTGAAACAATCTTTATTTTTGAAAGGAATGCGACATATCTTTGGTCAAACGTCACGTTAAAGACCTATGACCACGCAACGGGACCTAAGTAGTCGACTCCGTCAATTGACGATTTGTCGGGGTCGCTACAAGTGGTATCAGAGCATTGGTTGTAGGGATTTAGAGTTCATTGGTGTCAACCCCGAGTCATAGGGTACATTAGTGAATCTAGACTACAACCGGCATATAGACATGAAGTAGGAATTACTTGACTATTTGTGCATTTATACTCGAACGTTTCTACTCATAACTAACTCTCGCTTCATCTAAATCTTTCGTTGTTTAATTTGATTGACGCGCCACCTTGACTTTATAGAATAATGTCGAATGCACATATGAATCAGGGTAATATAATTGCCGGGATTATATTACGGTGACTCATATGAACGTTCCGACATTACGACATAAAGAATTTAAGGCGAATCGAGGAAAATTTTCTCTTCATCATTATTCCATATCACGATTAGTATTGTTAAGAATACTAATCAACGATATTCTTGTGTCATGAAGGAACAATGGCTCACCAAGGTCAACACAATACCCTTCCCGAAACTTTAGAACAAGCCCTTCAACGAATGATAGCCACCGCCGTGGGTGAGGCCGTGGCCGATCACTTCTCCAACCACAACAACAATCATGGAGCCGATAATTCAAACGAGGGGTGCTCCTACAAAAACTTCATGGGGTACAAATCTCCCACTTTCGATGGAACCGGGGGACCGATTGCTCTCACCCGATGGTTCGAACAAACGGAAGCCGTTTTTAACATAAGCGGTTGTCAGGACCAAGATAAGGTCAAGTTTTCCACCCTCACTTTCACCGGTGTTGCTCTCTCATGGTGGAACACGTATGTACAATCAGTGGGTATCGATGAGGCCCTTACACTCTCTTGGACCGAATTAAGAGAAAGAATGATCACCGAATACTTCCCGCGCGACGAGACTCGAAGGCTCGAACAGGGTCTAAGGAATTTAAAAACGGTCGGGAATGACCTCGAAGCTTATAATCAACGGTTTACCGAACTAGTCTTAATGTGTCCAAATCTCATGACTCCCGAATCCCTAAGAGTCGAACTTTACATGGATGGCCTCCCGAAGAGCGTTCAACACGGGTTAATGTCATCCAAACCCGCCAACCTACAAGGGGCTTTAACGATGGCCCGCCAATCTATAAAAACGGTGAATGAAATTGAAGCGCCGACACCTACGGCCGAGGACCAACCGGGTAACAACAAAAGAAAATGGGAAGCCTCTCCATCGAGCAACTACAACAACAACTTCACCAAGAAGTCCTTCACCTCCGACGGCAAGAAAGGGTATGCCGGAAACCTGCCCTACTGTAACGAATGTCGCAAACATCATTTGGGTGAATGTGGCAAACCATTTTGCATCAGGTGTCAAAGAAGTGGCCATGTGGCCCATATTTGTAAAAGTACCATTACCGTCGCTCAAAAGACGCCCAATGCGCCAAGGGCGGTTGTTTGTTTCGAATGTGGCCAACCGGGTCATTATAGGAATGCGTGCCCAAAGAAGAAAGCCAACCCCAACGCCCGCCGTTGAACTTTCAACATCGACACCTAGGATGCCCGAGACGACGATGGACTAGTCACGGGTACGTTTCTTCACAACAACCCGCATATTCCATACTTATTCGATTCGGTTATCGTTAGACGTTTTATAACCAAGACTTTGACTCGTACTCCTTGCACTCCACCACTCCCCCTAGATATTGCTTAGGCCATTCAAGTGACCCACGAAAAACTATTGTGTGCCACCAAATTTATATCGGAGGATGTACGTTAAACTTATTGGGTGAATAATTTGAATTTTGACTTAACACCTATAGAGTTGAGGAGTTCAAAACCTATTCGTTAAGAAGAAATGTTTCCCTATCGTCTTGTATAGATTATTGTGAACTAAATAATTTCCGGTTAAGAACCGATATTCTTTTTCCCCGTATCAATGACCTCTTGATCAAGTACGAGGATCTCGTGTGTATACCAAATCGAACTCCATCCTTGTTATCATCAATTGAGGGTTGAGGGAGACGATGTCTCCTAAACCATTTTCTGAACTCGCTACGATAGTTGTAAATCTCTCTTAGTACCGTTCAGTTAATCTAAGGCTCCGTCTGTATTCATAAACCTCCGGAGCAGCGTGTGCAAACTTATTTAGACAAATCGTTACCGTACTTATAATTGATGTTCTAAACCTATTCAAGCGAAGAAGAAAACGAACAATGTCTCCGACTTACGCTCGAACACTTGAGAAAAGAGCAACTCTATACCGAATTCTCCAAGTGAGAATTTTGGTTAAACGAAGTTCAATTTTTAGACCATGTTGTTAGTGGTCAAAGTGTCTCAATACATCTCGCAATCGGAACCACACGTAATCGGGAAACCCTCACGACTCAGACCTGTATTCGTAAAATCTTAGATCTCGCCGGTTATCACTGAAGATTCATTTCCAACTTTTCTTGTGTTGCACGACCTTTAAACTCGTTAACTCACTGAGGGAAAAATTTAAACCTCTCCGTGTCTGAACTTTGAACATGATCTTTCACACAAACCTTACTAGCTAAATTCGTTTAGCACACTGGAACTCAAATATGGAAATATTTCTACTTGAACGCCCGAAGGACATACTCTCTCGACTCGAAATCAAGGAAACTGAAATTCGTTAATTTGCCCGATAAATTTGAATACTTAATCATGGACCCGATCAACCTTCTCATCAACACGTGCCACGTTACATAGCCCTGTTATTTCACCATTTTTCCACCTGATATTACTGGAACTTAAGATAACACCCAATCCAAGGATGCTTCACTCTTCTTTGACTTATCATACAACTACGTGTACTATCTCGTTATCCCACCAAGCCTCAACATTCGACCACTAAGTGCGCGACATGGTTACCTCAAGGTGTGAACTCATCCTATTCTAAGTTCTCATTTCACTCCTGTCTTATTGCTCGCATTTCCGTGTAAGGAAACTTTTTATAAAACTTCTCAATGGAGAGAGAAACTCTTCACATTATATTATTATTCGCCACGATGGTGAATAGTCCTAACAACCACTTTCGGGAACCGATGGATCTTCCGCGGTGCGGACCTCTTGAGAAACCAAACCTGTTCAAACGTGTATTAAAGAAAATTCTAGCTCGGCACGGCGTACCATCTCCATTAAAATTTCAGATCGGGATACTCGTCTCACTTCTAAATTCGGGATGCCTTACAAGGAACTGTAGGGACACGTTTAAACATGAATGCCGTGTATCATCCACAATCAATGGACCAAACAAACGTACGTTTCACATCTTGGAAAGACATGTTACAAACTTGTATTGTTGCCTTTAGTTGTCTCCTCTCACACAGCAGTTACCATTCGTGTATTAACGCCGCACTTCCGAAACCCTATATGACCGCAAATGTCATACCCCTATTCGTTGGATCAAAGCATGTGGCAAGCAAATCACCGAATCCGAACTCATTCAAGAAATAACAGTTGAGATCGTCCAAGTCTGAGAAGGACTCAAGATGACCCGTAGTCGCCAAAAGGACTATACCGATATTCGACGTAAACCTCTCGAATCCCAAGTCAGTAACCGTGTAATATTGAGACCTCGCACCTTGGAAAGGTGAAATCCGTTTCGGGAATCAGGGAAATTTAAACCGCGAAATATTAATCCTTTTGAAGCCTTGGGGCGTATTGGAACCGCTCCTACCGTTTAGAACTTCCGACTCAATTAAGTTTCCGTTTACCCTACGTTCCATGCAACAAACTTAGAGACGTGTCCTACGGAACAGGAACGTGCTACTCTCCTAGATAAACTTACTATTAATGGCAAACTCCCCTTCATGGGAAACTGGTTGAAATTTTGGATCGTAAAACCAAGTCTTAATACAAACTGAAATCTCGACTGTCAAAATTTGTGGGAATGCCCAAGGATGTATCTTCACTTATTCATAGCTTTGGCAACGTAAGGTCTCGAGTAAGAAGCAACGACTATTGCTTCCAACTAAATTTCGGGACGAAATTTCTTTTAAGGTGTGGGTAATGTAACATCCCGCATTTTTCCGTTAAATTATTTTAACGCCCGTCTTTTTATTGTAATATTATCCTCAGTATCTCGATTCATAGCCTCCATTAGCTAACCTTCTTAAAATATTTTCGTTATTGGATTTTAACATCTCTCGTACTCTCGTGTAATTCAAAATAATTCGTTTGGTTAATTCACGCACCCGCACCCGAACTAGAGGGACTAAACTTGCAAAGAGGCCAAAGATTTGACTAGGTCAACTAGTCAAACCTTCAACCTCCTCCTCTCATTTTCTCTCTTTCTCTCTTTTCATACTTCCATTTTCCTCTCAAGAACTCAACCAAGATTCATCATCTAATTTCGGATTTGGAGGCTAACATCAAAACAAATTACATATTTGGAATCCTCTCTTCATCCTCTTCGACTTGATACCAATTTCATTTCATTTGGGTAACTTTCTAAAATTACTAGATTTTGTGTTCTTGATGTTTTTGAATTATAAAAGTGTTAATTAGTGTCTATGGCTCGTGTATAACATGAATATATGTTTTGTTTGTTCGATTTGTTGTTTTGAGTAACTAGTTTGAACACTTGAAAATGGGTTGCTTAATCTTTGATTTTGGAAGATTAAATGTTGTTAAATTGTTAAAGTTCATGTTCTAATTGTGTTCCTAGTATCACTAGCTTCAATTTGATGTGTAGGTTGCTTTAGAAAAGTTCATGAACTTGATTTATGATTTTGGTGAATTTGGGTTAGGGTTTGATGAACTTGAAATGGACTTTTGATGCATTGAATGCCATGGATTATTGTTGGTAAGTGTTTAGTTGGATTGTATGCTTGATTACCTTCGAAACGGCATATCATTCATGTAAATTGGTTGCCCGAATCATTGAATTGCATTTATGAACTTGTATGCGATTAATGTTGAGCATTAGATGCGGTTTTGGTTGTTATAATAGGTAGATTGATTGATGAATTGTGTTTAGTTGCATTCTACGTCAAAAGAGCTTTCCAACGATATAAGGTGCGAGTCCTAAGTGTTAGCGGTTTGTGTTTTATGCACAAAAAGATTTTGGATCAAGACTTGAACATTTGAAACTGGCCAGGTACCAGCTCCCGTGTATTGTCGCGGCGCGACAATTGTGGGCCGCGGCGCGGCATAAGCCGTGTCCAGGCTCTGACCTCTTTGGTCAAAATACGAAAAATGTTTGGCACACTATGGACCTCCGATTCACATGAGACTTGTTCTAACATGCTTATATATGAATAAAAACCTCAGAAAAATAGTTCGGGACTCGACCCGAACGTGTTGACTTTCGTTGACTTTGACCGACCAAAGTTTGACTTTTTGTCAAACTTAACCAAATGATTATGCAACCTTCCTAACTTGTTTCTGTACTTATATCTTGCATGAAACTTGACAATTTGATTCACATGCTACATAATCGAGTCGTAACGAGCCATAGGACTAATTGAACATCTTTGACCTATCGTGTTTACCGTTATTGATACAACCTATTTGTTTAGGTCAAGACTAGCATTGTTCTTTGCACACGTTACTTGTCGAAGTACTTTTTGGTTCGTGCATACAAGGTGAGATCATAGTCCCACTTTTACTCTTTTTGAACTTACTTTTGGGATGAGAAAACATAAACGTTCTTTTAAACTACGTGAACACAAGTACAGGGAAAACAAACATTCTACATATGAGTTTGAACACAAATCCTCAATTCGATTATCATTAGTTACATCAGATGGTGTAAGCGAGAACTTATGTTATATGGCCATATGGGTTTGACAAACCCTCACTTCGGACGGTTCGCTACCGTCTACAGGTGAAATATATTTTCGGGAAACAGTGTATGTTCTAACACTATTATTACGGGGTTCAACGGACGGAATGTTAAGCTTTGATAATTGAGTGCTCGTGAATATTAACTTTTAGAATGTACTATGACTTTATCGATGTTGCAAATCTTGTGGTTCAACTTACTTTTACTCACTTACTTATTTAAACCTATGATTTCACCAACGTTTTCGTTGACAGATTTCTATGTTTTTCTCAGGTCTTTGAACGCTATGTGAAACAAGCTTCCGCTCATTATTTGATACTTGCATTGGATGTCGAGTATACATGCATTTCATGGAGCGTCTTTTGACTTTCTTTAAAACTGTGTCGCATAGGTTTCACATGTAACTATAACTTTGTAACGTAACTTTTGGATGAACAATTCTTGTAAACTTTGAAACAATCTTTATTTTTGAAAGGAATGCGACATATCTTTGGTCAAACGTCACGTTAAAGACCTATGACCACGCAACGGGACCTAAGTAGTCGACGCCGTCAATTGACGATTTGTCGGGGTCGCTACATAAGGGGTGCACCAATTTCATATATATATAGAAATATATATACTCCCTCTTCTCTTTATTAGTAATGTATTGTCACTTATAAGGCCACTAAAGGTAGTTATAAGCCTACTGAATTATAACAAGTATAATTTAATTTATGTTATTTCGGTTGAAAAAGCAGCTTTGAAGTATAAACTCTGAATAAGGAATCATAATTACATACAAGATAGTGCAAATAACATAAGTTCGTTTAGCAAATTAAAGTGACCAACTTAAAATCTATTTGCAAAAAGGATTGCAAGTTTCTTTTTATCAATACACATGAGGAAAGTTGAATTAATTTTTGTTTAAGAATTTAGTACCAAAGTGACCCATACATAAAGTTATGAGTACAAGTATAGTTTCGATGTGGACACTATTTATATATTCATGAAAATCTGATACTAATACGGACTATCTATTTCAATTGTTATGATTTCTTAAATTGCATACATATACAAGGGTTCAAGTTTCGATCGATATTTGCGGAGTTGATCATCCCTCTCGAAAACAAAGATTTGAAGTGATCTATAACTTACTGAGTACTCGGTATAAGTCACGCATTTGTGTACAAACCAGTGCAGACGAAGTAAAATGAATATCCGCGGTAGTTAGTCCAATTCCATCAGCCGGCCACAAGTCATGTTAAGATATATTACCTTGATTATGAGCGAAATGAAACTTAAAATCCTTTTAACTTCGGGAATAAACCGACCTATGTTACCTAATCGGGAATTTACTACATCATCCATTATAAAATAAATGTCAAGTTTAACTTTTCAAAATCTTTCTTTTTATTTTTAAATAATTTTATTTGTGCTATATAATATTTGATTATAATTATATGAATGGATTCGAGTTTAAAATGTGTTTTTATTGATATAACTTTGATTCAATGTTATATAACACATTAAAAAGTCAAAGTTTTACAACAAATACTTAAAAATGTAAAAACAGAAGAGTAATTTAGAAACGAATAGAGTATTTATTTCTTATTTTATTTTATTTTTTACGAAATTTACACACAAAATAATAATAATGACAAAACACATGATGCATGTACATACTGCATACATCCTTAAAGTTTTTTTTATATATAATAATAATAATATAGGGGTGATATTATAATAGTCCAAAGACCACACGTTACACGTTGACGCGAAGTAAAATTTTATACTTTTTAAAAGAGAAGAATTTGACTATGATATAACATTATCAAATTTTGTAGTTATAACTAGCGGGTCCTTGGCCATGCATAATGCACGGCCCATAAAATAAGGCTTCAACTAATTAGGTTATGCACATCACATGAACGGATATGTTTAATTGCTTACACAAAGAAACTGACCAACCAATGTGGGAGCTTCTTACAACTCCTAATGTATGTTTTGTACGCTCTTGCTTCTTCTGATGCAGAGGCCAGAAGGTGTTTTAATTCATTTGGGAGATCATTACTCGTTAGGACAACGCGGCCTGAAGAACAACAGAAGTTGTTAGTTTCGGAGTAGAACTGGACAGCGCCACAATCGGAACAATTTTTTATGCGTGGGAATATGGATGCAATAACGGGGACTAATTCTAATAGCCCTCTCCTCGTTCGAGATGAATGTTGGTCGATGTGAAGTCTGAGGCACATCTAAATTGTTTATCAGTTTCAAAATATGTTTGTGGTTGTTCATAAGCAATGGCTGATCTAACCCTACGCCTTTTATTTTGCCATCTTATAATTGATTCTCTTCTATATGTTCTTTTGCGTACGATTTCGGTGTAGTTTGTTGATGGCGTATGTAAGTTATTGTTAAAGTAATCGTACATGTAAGACTGATCTGTTTCTAAATTGACATTGACTGGTCTATTTATAAATATGGCCTTGTGTTATAAGATGTGGAGACTGGGTGGTTGTGACAGAGCTGAACAACATCCACATCACAAATCTGATTACGAGTATTTAATTTTTTCGATTTCATAGCTACTCTGTCTAAAGTTACCCAAAATAGGTGAGGTGAGCCACTTTGAAGTTGCTGGCCAAAAATTGTGTAACAAAAATCAATGTCACGAACGGCGGAAGACAAATTACAACGTCGCTACAGGTTTGACCGGATACAATTGTTGTCGATCACTACATACTATAATCCTAACATCTTTTAGCAACTCAGTGAACGAAATTTAAGTAGATTAGGCAATAAAAGACAGATTCAAACAAAAAAACATATATAAATTGCAGCAAGTACCTAGTTTGAGACATTAATTGATACTTAAAAGTAAAAAAACACTTCAATAGGAGACGTGGATCGATCACTACATACTATCAATCTAACATCTTTTAGCAACCTACTGAACAAAATTTAAGCAGATTAAGCAGTGAAAGTCGGATTCCAACACAAAATAATATATAAATTGCAGCAAGTACCTGGTGTGGGACTATAATTGATACTCAAAAGTAAGAAAACACTTCAATAGGATACGTTGATGTAAACCATCGACCCCTGTCATGTTTTTTTGTTGCCCAATCTCATATTTCAAGTCATCACATAAAAAGCTTAACATAGCATAAAAAATAGGAACAAACGTCCCTCCATAGTAAACAACTAAACCAAAATAAAGAACAATTGTTCAATAATTACTTCTAAAGTTAAATCTCAATCTTCAGGCTTATCATTATCGATGTCCCGTTACTAATGTTTCTTTATACCTTAATACATAAAACCTATCAAACCTGTACGTGAATTTCGAAACAACGATTATTCGTCTTGTCACCATTTTTGGCAACTGTTCTTCATATTCCTACACAGACAACGAAAAATAAAACCCAGATGTAAAGGAAATAAGCTGTTTAAAAAAAAAGGAAATAAGCATTAAAGCAATTAGATTTTAAGTTTGGAGTCATGACAATCAATAGATGAAAAGAATACCATAAAAAGGTAGGTAGATTGTAACCCTGAAAATTATTATATCAGGAGTATGATAGAAGGTTGAAAGGAAATGACGATTCATATGGGTAGGTTGAAAGGAAGTTGAAGATTGATGTGGTTTTTTGGTACAGACAACAGCAAAATGGTAGGAAGGAGTGAAGAACAAATAGGCTATTGGGAAAGTATGTGGGACCCTCCATGAGAGCTGTCAAGTTTTTAAGACAACTCCCTATGGTTCCATTACCCGTCATTACCCGTAGTTACTCGTAATGAACCATAGGCACGGATTAGTTACCCGCGTTAGTTAACCGCACTCACCATGGATTTAATGAAAGTGTTTAGGTTAGTTATAGGAATTGTGGGTCCCAGTGACTTTTTATTGTTGGACTTGATGCTTTATTGCTTGTACGTTGTATATTAAGAGGAGTATTGTTTTAGCCATGATAGGGAGTGTTTAGTTATGAGTTAGTTATAGGATATTGGTGGTGATGTGGCGCTGATGTGGAAGATTAAGGACTTAATTACACGTTTAGTCACTGTGATTTGTCAAATATTGCAACTTTAGTCACTATAGTTTTTTTTTTTTTTGCATGTTTAGTCATTGTGGTTTCAAAAAATTACAATTTTAATCACCGAATCTCACAGACGTGTATTAGCTCCGTTAGAACATATCATGTGCTAATCACGTGAGGGGTATTTTCGTCTATTCGCAACCCTTTTATCCCCCTTTTCTTCTACGTTTGTTTTTCATTTTCCATTTGAAACCCTAATTTCCAACACTACTTTCAATGCACATGCAATTAAATCAATGCAATTAAATCAAGCGCACCTGCAATAAAATTGAAAGACAACTTAATCATTCTTCATCTTCCTTTTCATCTAAAATAAGAAAACCCTAATCACATTAAATTTCTCAAAATCAAATCACTATCATTTCAAAATCCACCTCCATCCATTCCAAATGTTCTGCTTTTATTTCACTTTTATCATCACCACCACATACAAACCTACTTTCATTATGTTTGTTATGTATCTTTCCATCTAATTGCTAAATCCAAATTAAAACCTAAATTAAATATACGTACATGCTGCTACTGTTGGTCACCCAAACAAAGCCTTCGCTGATTCAAGGCCGATTAATGCTCCCCCACCGTCAAGGTTTTTTCTAGCTCCGGCGACCACCGTCGTCATTCTCCGACCATTTTTCAAGCTCCGCCGTTCGCTCCGTTGATCTCCGTCGATTGTTGTAACTCGATCTTTATCTCAGATCTGTGACCCGATCTTCATCTCAATAAATACAAATCTTTGTGTTTACAAATACATCTCTAATTTGGGTGATGGAAGAACAATTAGCAAGGTGAAAGAACCCCCAATTTCAACCTAATTTAATTAACTGTATGTGGATTTAGATCTATGTCTTTGTGTTCATAAGTAAATTGTACGGAGTAATATAATTAGGTAGAAGATATGTTGAAATTATAGTAGATATGTGTTTTTATGGATATATGTTTAGATCAGAATAAAAATAAAAATTACGTAGTAGTTTTTTTTCTTTTCTTTTTTTGGGTTCAAGGAGATGAAAGCTAAAAAGAGGGACAAAGTAAAAAAGGACTAAATTGCCCTCATATGACAGGCACGTGACTGACACGGTTAAGTAGAGTAACGTCTGTTTGCTATAGTGACTAAATATGCAAGATTTTTAAACCACAATGACTAAACTTGCAAAAAAATAACCATAGTGACTAAAGTTGCAAAATTTAACAAATCACAGTGACCATTTGTGTAATTAAGTCAAGATTAAGAGGATAAATAGTTTAGTTACGATAGGGAGTGGCCTAAGAGAATTGAATAGGTAAGTGGCAGGTGTCATAGTAGAATGTGGTGGGTGTTGGAACGGATAGACAAATGGATTAAAATTTAAAAACCGAAGGGAGTGCACAATCCGACCCGGGGGTAGGCGGGTACCTGCTCATCCAGTGGAAAAGTAAAACGTGACGACATTTGAAGCTGTAGTTAGAATGAAAGGTCTTTATGTATAATAGTAAGAGATAAGATATAAATTGTGGTGTGTGTTAAATTCCAAGTGTCAATTTTTTGTGTAAATATTAGTGGTAAAATATAGTAACAGTTGAATGTAAAATAAATAATTTTTTTTAGATAGACAAACTCATGCACCCTACATAATTTTTTACGAATACGGTCCTAAACAAGACTCGGAACCAATGATCTCAAGGCCAGAGAGCTCTCGATATCGCTAGGCCTAAGGCCCTTTGGTCAAAATAGATTGGAGGCAAAAAAAATATCACCCCTAAATTACCACCGTCAAGTTGGTGACTAGCACCCTTTGTGTCAAAATTCACGCGAAAAGCGTCAAAAAAGTACCAAGTTGGTTTACCGCCATGGTCTAATATAGTTATAATAATTATAATGATAATTATCATTATTAATTATTATTATCAGAAAACAAGCATTAGAATCAATGGTAACTCAAAACATTGAAAACATTGAAGAAACAAGAAAAGAGAACACTCTATCTAATCTTTCATAACTCTACTGGTAGTACATAGGGGCCTGGGTGGCTGCAATTCCTGGGTAACCACCGTCATAGATCGGTCCTTGGCTAGCAGCAGGACCCATCTGCTGCTGCTGCATCAGAGCCGCCTGCACCCCAGCCATTTTACTAAGTGCCAACTGTCTTTCATATGCCGCTAAGTCCATCCCCGAAAACCCCATAATGTTTCCATTTACCGGTAGTGGTAGAGGCGTCGAGCTTGTCCCAGGCGGTGTCGGTTTGCTACCCCATGAACACTAAACCCACAAAACGATTAAATTTAAACAACGTAAAACTTACAAGCGTAAATGAGCCGAGCTACTCGCGAGCTACTCGAGCTCGACTCGTTAAAAGCTCGACTTGAGCCAAGCCTAAACGAGCTCGAGCCTCAATTTGAACTTATTTTGAAGCTCGTTTAGTAAACGAGCCTTAGCTTCATATCTCGAGCTCGAACAAGCTCGCGAGCCTAAACGAACTTTTCATTATTTTTGTATTATTATATAGAAAATAGCTACAAATAATAATAGTAAATATGTTTTTAAGTGGATAAAAATTGCATACACAATAAATATGAAATATAATTACATTAAATTAAATAATATAAAGAAAAACAATATGATATAGTTAACGAGTCGAGCTCGAGCTTGTAAAATAATAAACGAGCCGAGCTCGAGCTTGATATATTAGGCTTAGCGCTCGAGCTCAACGAAATTTAAAAGAGCCGAGCTCGTCTCGGCACATTCACACCCCTGCGCAAAACTATGTCAAGAGTCCTAAAAGGTTAATTATATACAAGTTGATCATAAAATTACCTTAAGTGGCTTGCCGTATAGATATCGAGCGTTTCCAAACTGTATGGCACGAGCTGCTTCAGCATGGGTGCTGTATCTTATGAAACCGAAACCTTTGTCTCTTTGAATACGAACGTCTTCAATGGTACCGGCACCGAGAGAGTGGAAATGACAGTGCAGATCACCTGATGTAACCTGCAACGTAATTTCAATTAGCGTCTAGTTTGCGTGAAAGTGTTGATTCGGATATCTGTATTGTTTAAGAATTTGAAACAAAAAAAAAACAAAATATGTTTACCTCCGGGGCAAGATTACCGACATAAACAGTCGTGTATTGAGGATTATTTTCTGGAGCATCCTCGTTAATCTTTTCTTGACCTTCGTCTGCACAAATTAGCAAATGTCAAAATGGATTACAATAGACTAATAATCAATCAATCTCCTTATGATATCTCATTTAAAATGGAGTGGTCCTAACCTGAGGTTCCATTTGTCAACTCGACAACGTTTTTGGTATCTGTCCTCGGATTGTCATCTGATGACGAACCCTTTGCCGCCCAATTGCAACGAATTTGCCTACTTCCAAGCCATTTTCCTACAATATACATATACACTCAAATTAATTGGACAGACAAATAAAGATCAAGAACAATGATAACACCACAAGGTAAATTATAAGTAGCAGTATGAAAATTATTTTTAGGGATATTATTAACAGATAGATTTCAAAAATTATTATGTCAGTATCACGGAGTATAATGATAATTCGTAAACAAAGTTAGGGATGAAACTCGTGATGCTTAATATTAAGAATCGAATTAGTCAATTGGAAGAAGTCTTCACCTCTCTAAAGTAAACTGTTATCGAGATCTAATCAACGTCTAAGAACATTGATTAAAACTACCTTATTCATTCTTCAATATTTTCTAGTTTGTTTGATCATAAAACATGAGTGTCGATCTTATCAATCAATATCTATTATAAATGTCCCGCACATCCCACTTTGATAGAACAAATATACCAGATTAGTTTATATATTACGAAAATGAATGAAACACATCCTCACCAGTCAAATCATTAATTGCACTTTGGGCATCCTGTTAAAAGAAAAGACAAATAAGTTAGAATATTAACATAGACAAAAGAGATCATATAAGACTAATTTGTCCCACAAATTCTTTGCTTACTTGTTGGTTCCGGAACGAAACAAATCCAAATCCCCTAGAACGGCCCGTCTTATGGTCCCACATAACTCTTGCATCCCTAATCATCAAAAAAAAAAAAAAAAAAAAAAAAAAAAAAATCAACTCGGTAAAAGAATATCACAGTTCGATTAATGTGAACAGAAAGTTAAGACTTACGAGCAAGTAGGATACACAGAGAAGCAAGCAAACAAAGTCGCATCAGTAACTTCAGGGCTAAGGTCACCCACAAATATATTGAAGTGGCCTGCAAAACCGAGCAGATGACATCAGCAGAGCATTATATATACAGATTTACTTGCACAATGATAATGATAATATTACATCCACAAACCTGATGTATCTTCTCTCTGGCTGCTAGCATACGCCCAATTAACTTTAATAGGCTGCCCAAACCTGCAAATATATGTAAATAAAAGCAGTTCGTACCCGATCATAATAAAGGAACCGGAAATAAAATAGAACTGTTTGAGAGCTTTACTTACAGATGCCTTCCATTAAGAGTCACAATAGCAAGAGCAGCAAAACGTCGATCAAAATAGTCCACGAACCCATATGACGACTGCAAATGCACAGACAATTATATTCATAAATTCATAAATAGGTAACTTTTTTTATAGAAGATAATAACTTTTTTTAAATGAATCGTACTTTCTCTTTTCTGATGAGCTTGCATCCTTCAAGAGCACCGGTGCTTGAAAAAATTTCTTGAAGAAGCGGTTCTGTAACCTGTGGGTGAATGTTACCCACGTACCTTAAATCATACAATAATAATATCATATTCAAACCAGAATTAGCATCAAGATTTTTTTGCTATAAACGAATGAAAAGATCATTTTGCATTATAACAAAGTAGGGAATAAACGGAACACTTACACACTGCGACATGAGGTTGAGTCAAAGCCAGGTGGCAGATTTCCACTCAAGATAGGCTCGATCTGCAAGTACCATAAATTTGAAAACTAGTTAAGAAAAAGTGAAATGGTATTCATGAGACGTTGCATGAAACATGGTACGGATTATAAAAAATTTAGTAAGAGATGAAAGAAAAGAAGTGAATGGAATAAAATCATTTGATTCTGTTTGAAAGTTATAATGCTATATGGTCATTCTATCGAGTACAAGATAGGCAAAACGTATGTACCGAGAAATCAGTGTATCTATCAATATTAGTATTGCCAAAGTAAAGGGGGATATATCAAATGAAAACGTAACTTCCTAATCACTTGGTGTAACTGTACACCGAATGTATTATATGCATGGGTGAAACTACATAGGGGCAGGGCGTGGCACCCGCCCCCAGTGGATTTGAAATTTTCAGGCTTAAAGATTTTGCCCCCAAAAGCCTCCGGATTTTGCCCCCAACCCCAAAGCCCATCAACCAAAAGGTTGTATTTTCATTGAAGAATGGAAGAAAAAAATTTACAATGAATGTGAACGCTTTCAAAAAAACTTTCGCCTCCGGTGAAAAGATTTCTGTGTTCCGGGGCTGATTATATGATCTATAACTTTTTCTCAAGGTTTCTTAACCCTATTTGTGTTATTCGAATGCACTATAGTCTAGTTATAATCTATCCAAAACCCAATCATCAACACAAAGAAAGCAAGGTCCTTTTTGTTGCAAGAAGTTGAATTTTTGAAATACTTAAGTCCCTGCTGACTAACACAAGTTATATTTGTCAATCTTTTTGTGTTCTATACATTTGTGTACATGAATGCAAACTTACTTTTAGAAAAAGCAGAAAAAAATGCACAAATCAGTTCAACTCTCAAACAGCAAACTTATACTCTATAAAGCAATAATATACAAATTTCTACAGCAAATCCCAAACAATTACTCCCTTTACTGATTCAATTTAAAACCCTAGAAATATATATATATATATTTTTTTTTTTACAAAAAAGGTCCTGCAGTACAAGTAGTTACTTAATCATATAAATTTCAAAAAAAAAAAGAAATGTTTCTTTTCTTCTGAAAAAATGTGAAATTTCTCAACAGAAAATAAAAATAGAAATAAAAAAATTTACCCATAATAAAAGGTTACACCTTTAACACATATATTGAAAAAAAAAATTAAAAAAAAAAAAAAGGTAACTGAATTTACCTGAGGATGGGTCAAGAGACCTGGGTGATAAAGTGATTGTTGCATCAAGGCTTGTTGTTGTCTTATCCTCTGAAGCTGTTGTTGCTGCTGCATCATCTTATGATACAATTAGATAGATATAGATACAGCGAGAAAGCTAGGGTTTTATTAAAACACGAAACAAGAAAAAGTGTGAAAAAAAAAAGTTAAAAGAAAAAAAAAACAAAGAAAGAAAAAAAGAAAACAAAGAAAGAAAAAAAGAAAATAAAGAAAGAAAGAAAAGAGAGAAGAAATGAATTGAGATGAGATGGTGATGGTGGTGTTATTATGTCTGTCAGATCTTCCATTCTGCTGCATATATATGTATTTTTGCATTTCATTTGCTGTTTTGTTTACCTTTGCTTCTCCACCGTTAGATTTTTTTTTCTTTTTATCTTTTATTTAATTTAATTTTTTTTAAAGGGATTTGATTCTCACTTTTTGATTCATGTACACCCGATTATCTATTTTACTCATAATTATTTATACTTATAATAATAATAATATAAGTTCAACTTCTTAGGAGCATAACTGTAAGTTTATAAGACAAAAGTGTACATGGATCAAAAAAATGGTGTGTGAAAATCATTTCTCAAATCTTTCAATATGTATATTTAAATCACCTTGGTGGAGCAATATTATTAGCCCATCTCCGGATATCCCTGTAGCAACCGAATAGAACGTGGATCGACCCGATTTTGTCACCAAGAACCATGTTATTTTCCCATTTATATTTTACACAAACTGGCGGAACCAGGATTTTTTTCGTCGGGACGAAAAAAAATTAAAACCGTAGCAACTTTTTTGGGGAAAAAGTTTTGAGGCAAAAAAAAATGAAGGCTTTGGGACAAAAAATTGAGGGTTTTGGGACAAACAATTGAAGGTTTGTGGGAAAATTCGAAGGTTTTGGGCAAAATTTGAAGAATTTCAGACAAAATTTTGAAGGTTTTGAGATAAAAAATATAGCTTATGGGCAAAAATAAAATTTGTTGGGACAAAGTTGAAAAATACAAAAATTTTCCACTAAAATCTCAATATCGAATGGGGACGGGTGCCCCCCGTCCCTTAACAAAAACACCCCTGTTTGCACCAACTATTACTCCAGAAACACACATAGCACACACCATGACAGAGAACAGCCCGGTGCATCAGTTGTCCAGCCCAAATAGGTCCAACAGACTACTGAGTATTTGAGTGGAAAAGGAAGAATGCATGGATATGAGATGAACGGTTGTGATGAAATAAGTTTGTTATTCTGTTATGTGAGGGATTATATATAGTGGTGTCTTGTTGCTAAAGAATTCATTCAATACTCATGTTCTAGTTTATGTAATCGGCCAAGTTAGGCTTCGGCAGTAAGATTACACATCTGTGTGTTTTCTTCACTAATTTAGACAGAAAGATAGCTTGCTATCGTATCTGATCTACCTTTGTTACTGTTTCTTTTTCGTTCAATAAAATTATCACTATCATCTTCATTAAATAGTTCTTCATAATTTTCCGTTGCTGCTATATTACTATATTCTTGCTACTCTGATTTCTATTACTTATCACACCACCACTAAAATCGCTCCATCACCACTCCATCTCTAGCGCCTCCGACCGTCGTCGTTGCTGCTTCGGGTAAATCTTAATCAATCTTCATCATCATGTACTTTCCCTTATTAACTTTATTTCCTTACAGATTTATTAAAGTTACGGTTTCTAATCTATAATTTATAATAAACTAGAAATTAATTATTTATTTAAGCATTATAAGTTTGGGTTATGATGAAAACTTTATATTTAAACACTTCTATATTATGCTTCTTAGATGATAAAATAATGATGGTTATTGATTTGTAATTATATATTTTTTACATCTGTTTCAACGACTTCATGCTCTTTGTTTGTAGAAAGGATAATAATTGACTAAAATTACATCTTTTAATTATCATCTTGATAGTGTTGGTAAAGTTAATGTTATATTGATTAACTTATGGGATAAAAGGCGTTATTTTAGTGTATGTGTGGGTTGATTTTTTAAGAAAAAACGGATAAACTTACATAAAATGAAAGAAGGATCGTCAAAAACAAAACCTGCTATAAACATACAAACCAATAAACCCGATCATAGAAAAACAAAACTTACAAAAAGCTCACAACACTAACTATGAAGATAAAATGTCTACGAAACAAAAACATACCGAAAAAAATGAAATCCAATCTAACCGGTAGACGGAAGATTAAGATTCATATTTATTAAGACAAAAAAGAAAACCGCCTTCACCCCGGAGACAAAACGCTCAAGTGTCTTGGATAAAATTGCCAAACACTTCCAACTCCTCTTCATGAGTAATTTTCTTTTTTTTTTTTCGTTTCTCGGCTTTCTATCTTGTAGCAATTCAGAAGATGGTTTGCTAGAATTGGACTCGACCCCCTTTTAAACGCTTTCTATATTGTCCATTACCTCATTGAAAGCCGCAAAGGGATCGGGAAAAAGGTTGTTTCCTATTAGATTTGTCGAATTTGGAAGAAACAAACTGAAAATCACTAGGGCCCTTGATATCATGCCAATTATACATATATTTTATCGCGATATCCGTTCATACTCTAAGTATTTTTAACGAAATTGAAGACATTCGATGGATTAAAGGTTAGAATGATGATTTCAAGTGATGAACGCATCAAAGGAACATTAAGGTGAATAAAAAGTGATGATTTGTGGCTTCAGAGTGTTTAAACGAAGAAAAATGCATAAATATGAAGAGATTTGGCGCATCCCTAAGGATGCGGCGCATGGCCCTTTGAAAAGTAGCCCAGCTTGGACAGACGCCAAAAGATGCGGCGCATCTTGAAGGATGCAGCGCATCTGAACAGGACGCATGAAGGGATGTGGCGCATCCCTATGTGATTCGGCGCATCTGCGATTACTTTCAACAAATTTTTCACACCTTATAAATAGAAATGGTTGGGGCAGCTCATAAGGATAAGTCACAAAAATTGAAAGTTTTTGGAGGTTTCTATTTGCTTTATAAAGATCCATTCACTAAATTTAGTGCTTTCATCTTTAATAACAATTGGTACTTTAATTCTTTTATTAACTTTAGTTTTGATCATGAAATTCTTTATTTATTATTGGTTAGTTATTTGCACTTTGAATATGTTATGATAGATCTTTAGCGGGTTTGCTTGAATGTGAAACTTGAGATATTTGATTGTTCTTATCTTATGGATTTAATGTTAGAATGATTTTATTTAATTGTGCTTGATTAAAAGATCCATTGTTATGCTTGATCTATTCTTTAAATTCAATTACATAATTTGTTGATCTATTAATGTGAGTTAATCTGAGATGCAATTTATGTTTCAACACTTAGATGATTAACTCAATTAATAAGTGATTTAAAATGATTGTGTCATTAGTTTAATTGGGGATTGAAAGAGTTGTGATCAACTTAATCGTGTAATTATTTCAGGTTATTGTTATAGTTATGGTTTTACGCGAGTTTAATCCAAATCAAGTCTCAATAGTTCAATCAAATATAGTTATATCATTTAAAGGAGATCTACGTGAGTTAATCAACTTTAATTGGTTTAGACTTTATGAAGAGTCATAATAATATATAATCGCACAATAATCGGTAATAATTGTGAAGAACAATCCATATCGATAGTTAATCATTCAAGTGAACACCGTTTTCTCTTATTTGGTAATTCGTTTAGTTAATTTTGTTTATTCTCAGTTTAATTCAATTTGCAATCAAAACTCCCCTTTTACTTTAGGATAATTATTAGTTTTTAAAATCTTAATAAAACTACTCTATGTGGAACGAACTAGTCTATTTGCTTACTAATTACTACTCGATCAAGTTTAGTTGCTTGCATTGTGTGCTAGTTTTAGAATGTTTTAGCTAGTTATTTTAGGTTACGATTTAGCACAACAGCTCTTAACCACTCCGTCGTAAATGCCAAGTTAACCACTTCGATATCCATTAGATGCGGTGCATCGATACCCAGGCTTTAGACCCATGCGGCGCATCATGTAGAGATGCGGCGCATCCCTCATCAAACCCAAATATAACATCTCGTTTTTATGCCTAGTTTCATAAAACTCCCAAGGCGTTGACATTAGGTATAACCATGAACTGCGCATGGGTTATACCTATGCATTACACGTTGTCTTGTAAGGTCACTTGTCAACCGTCAACTTGTATCCTTCTCTCTTCAATTTCATCTTCGATGCCAGTTGAATGGCACGTTTGTGATGTAGACAACTGAAACGACTCGAACCCGTTTATAAAAAAATGACACTTTTTAAAAAATAAAATAAAATAAAACTGGTTGACCACCATTTCCAGTTATAAGGCGCGGCGAGCCTGGTGGAACCACCGCGCGGCCCACCACCAGATCTGATGATCTGCACTTATCAAAAACCTATAACCAAAATACACTTGGGGGCGCGTCGCGGCCCGGATCCCTGCGTAGCGGCTTAACCCTTTGTCTGATGCGGAAAATTGATTTTAACACAAGTCCTCAATTTCATAAACCACTAACCCACATTACATTCCAAACATTCCCGAGAGCATAAATACCATGATACATAATTAGTTATTTTAAGATAACAAGTTTTCAAGAGTTTTCGACATCGATGGGCCAAATGACCCATAAAAACACTAAGTGTTTAACACGACCAAATTACTACAAATCATGAGTTAAGACTCAAAATCCCAACCCGATACCAAGTGCATGATCCTGGGGATTTTACCAATCCCCCACCCAAGTCCGAAGGCTACAAGCCTTTCCTCCAAGTACAATCCCTCCTAAGCGTCTAGTCTAGCAACTAGATAGCTTCAAGCCAAATCTTTCGGTACCTATAAAAAGGTAAAAAATGAGGGAGTAAGCAAAAGCTTAGTGAGTGCAATACTTATATGCATACATACATAACCTGCTTCCTTGCACAAACCAACACAAATCCGCATAAAAGCTAGTAAAGCAACCGCATACTTACACAAATCCGCATACAAGCTAGCATCGCAAAAGCATATAAACACAATATAATATGTGTAAGTAACTAGAGGGGGTGAATAGTTACTTAGTACTATTTTTAAAACTTTTTCGATGATCAATACGATAAGAACGATACTTGATCACGTTAGTCAACTCAAACTCATGTGTGGTGTGTTTATGTTTATAATGATGCGGAAAGTAAAGTAAAGAACATAAACACGAGGATTTATAGTGGTTCAGGTGGATGTTAACTAATCCACCTTAATCCACTCCTTGATTCACTAATCGAGATTTATTGCTTCACTAAGCATTTTTCTCCAAATCCGGTGAAGATCTAATTTACAAGCCTTGTACTTCTCCTTAGATAACAAACCTAATCCCTTTGTCCCTTTGAAGGATTACCTCCAACTTTTGTCTTCAATTTGGATAAGTATTAATCTTCAATGAGATTAATCAACTCCCTAGTTCCCTTTAAGGAAGATGATAGCTAAGCTAGCATATGCTTCTAATTACAAAGTACAAAGACTCTCCCTTTTCCAGTGATGACAATCCCAAGACAATTCTAAAGATTAATACAACACTATGTAAACTCACAAAGATAGGAATTTGAAAGTAAGTTTACAATGACCCCTTTCATAATCTATGAGATTATAAAACTTCCCTTGCTTTAATCACAAACATATGTAGAAGTATTATGTTCTTGTGATTCTCTGATGATTTTGAGTTGTAGCATTCAAGAGGTCCAAGTCTTCAAAGTTCCTCAAGTCTTAATATTTATATATAGAGAGATAAAAAGGTCAGCCCTGTCTGCGGCTTGGCTCACGGTCGATCGAGGGTCGACCGCGTGTGCTTAAGTCCGAAATATATATCCGTTGTTTAGCCATTTGAATCAGCTTTTGAACATCACTCTTTAGACACTTTACTTCATTTAACACCTGTAAAAGATAAACAACATCCTATTCAAGTACTATATGCATTAAATGTCCATTTATCTTGGATGGATTGCTTTGATAGTGACTTATCATGTCCAAAGTGGAAAGTCTAACATTCTTGGATATAAGACATGATAATCATTTGAGGCAATCTCAGTTTTTTCATAATCCTTTATTTGTATTTAACGCATTTACTAAATCTTTATTGGTTGGTCAACATGTCATTGATGACACAAACCAACTTTAATCACAAGCATGCTAGTATTCAAATTTGAACTTGTTTGTAATTAATTAAGTGTATTAATAATGTCTTGAATTAAGCATGGAGTAACAATTAAGCATGTTGCAAGACATCAAGTTAATCAAGTTTAAACTTATTCATAAACTTAATCTTATACTTAAGCAAATCTATGTGTGTTAATGTTTCATCGTTCATTAAGTTCACTAGATTATGACATTTTACAAATTATCCAAGTAACACATGCATATATTGAAGTACTCTAAATACTAGTTCCAACTTGCAACAAATAGCAAGACAAGTTTGATACATATACATATTAGCTTACTACTTATCATTTAGCACTTAGCATTTAGTCAAATAGTCAAGTAATACACATGTACTAATAACAAGTAGTTAAGTAATATTCATGTAAAGACTAGCAAGAGATTATTAAAATAATCTTAGAATTAAGCATAACATAGCATTAAACGAAGACAAGTAAGTTTTACTTGCAAAGTGGCATTTGCAAGATTAATGTATAAGCATACATTAATATCCAACACATGTACAAGGAAAGAGCAATTCTTGGTTGGGACTTGGTGACCATCCTAAGAATGTCAAGATACATTTTAGATATACATGTTTTCTTATAACACTTATGTGTTATCCTTAATCTATGCTTAATCATCATTAAGGTGTTATTAGGCGTGATTAACCAAGATTAGTGTTCTAGTAACCAAAACTCCTTTGGGAATGAAGGAGGCAACTATCCTAAGTATGTTTGAACAGGTTTCATAAATTATAGATGCCCGGAAGTGGTCAAAACATTTTTTGATCAAAAACCGGACAGAAGGTTTCTGCGGTCGACCCACAGTCAGCCGTAGAGTTGACCGTACATCCCCTGATTTCACAAATCTGGGTGCAGGTCTCCACGGTCTGACCTACGGTCGATCGTGGTTCAGCCGTGTTCCCTTTTTTTCATTTTAGGCTTTCTTTGATTTTTGGTCTTTTGCTAGATCAAGTGTGGATTAGACAACTTGATTATTTATGTCAAGATGTCTAGCATCATCTTTAGTTATGTGCATATGTCATCATCGAAACACTTATTGTTATGGGTTAAGATTAGTATGGTCATTAAGCATAATCCCATGTTAACCCACATTCTCCCCCAACATTCTCTCCCTTTTTAATGATGACAAACACATAAGTGATGGTGGACATTTATCTATAAATACATGAAAATGTTAACATCACTTATCCAACTTTCTCCCCATTTTGTCGAAGCAAAAAGGTTAACTCCACCTGAAACTAAGCTCGCCCTAAGACAAATGCTCCCACTTGAACCGTACATGGTGGAAAACAATAACAACCACAACACATAAAAACGCACAACATTTTATTCATTCCTAAGAAAAAGTGCACACATAAACACACCAAACATGGTGGGAACAAATAAAGAAACAAACATAGAGAGCAAATGCTCTTATTAAAGATAACATGCAAAGTATCTCACAGGAGATCAAGATGTTGGCATATGTCATGTGCTTCATTTGCATGAGTTGCTTGTTGTTGATGACATCATTTTGTGTGAGTTGTTTGGGGTAACACATGAAGAAGAGTAGTTAACAAGTAGATCAAGATAGTTGAAGATACATGTGAGATGTGCCCCATAGGAAAGTGGTTGTGAAGGATCCTTCTTTAGATCGTTCATTCAGGAGGCTATTAGGAAGGCAATGTTGACCGGTACTGACTGCTTTATGAGACGACCCGTCCAAATCCATAAGAACGAATACAATAACATATGGTTACATCACGAGGTATTTGACCTCTATATGATAAATTTTACAAACATTGCATTCATTTTTAAAAGACAGACTTTCATTTCATCGAAAGTTGACAAGCATGCATACCATTCCATAACATCCAAACTATAAATGACCTAATCTGTCATTTACTTTAGTAATAATCTTTATTGAACTCAATGACTTGAATGCAACGTCTTTTGAAATATGCCATGAATGACTCCAAGTAATATCTCTAAAATGAGCAAATGCACAACGGAAGATTTCTTTCAAACCTGAGAATAAACATGCTTTCAAGTGTCAACCAAAAGGTTGGTGAGTTCATTAGTTTATCGTAATCAGTCATTTCCATAATTTTAATAGACCACAAGATTTCATTTAATCAATAATCATATACTCGTAAGTTTTTAAAAATTCATTCATATGGATTGAACACCTGGTAACCGACATTAACAAAATGCATCTAGAATATCCCCAAACATATAAACATCGAAGTACTAAAGCAGTTCAAATTCTCTGACTGGGGCTTGTCAAGGCCCATAGATCTATCTTTAGGATTCGAGTCAATTGGTGGCAATTATAATAAACACTAATTCTTAGGCTACCAAGTTCAACAAGGGCGATATAGGGTATAACAATCCAATCATAGAATGTAGTTTCGATTACTTGTGTCTATTTCGTAAAATATTTATAAAAGCAGCGCATGTATTCTCAGTCCCAAAAATATATATTGCAAAAGCATTTAAAAAGGGAGCAAATGAAACTCACAATACTGTATTTTGTAGTAAAAATACATATGACGATATTAAACAATGCAGGGTTGGCCTCGGATTCACGAACCTATATCATTTGTATATATATTAATACATATCCTTGTAGTCGAACAATTATATATATATATATATTATTATTACTGATATAATTTTTATATTAGTAACTTATATATTTCGTTATTAATATATGTTCAATTTTTTATATATATAAAAAAATATAAATTTTGTTACGTTATATGTATTAGATATTTCATTTGTTTGTTAAAACAGTATTTATAATAATACCAAAATAATATTAGTAGTGATTAAAATAATAATAGTGATAATAATATTAATGATTCTATTAATAGTAATAATAATAATAATGTTAGTTTTAATAATACATCTTATAATAATGATAATACAGTAATTTTTAATAAAAATGAAAAGTTTATTAATAATGATAATGAAAATAATAATTTTTATAGTAATACATAATACTTAATAATAATAATTATTATAGTAATTTCATTACTCGTGATAATATTAATAACAATATTTATGTTAATCATAATCAAAATCTTCATGTTAAATTTCTAAAATAATAACTAAAGCTTCTATAACCTCAATTCGTAACCCTAATCATAATAATAATAATAGTAGTAATACTTATATTAATAATAATCATACTAATAATAATATTTAGTGATAATACTAGTGCTAGTAATGATAATGATATTAATTTTAGTGATAATAACAATAATACTAAATAATATTACTTTTATTAACATTGCTAAAGATAATTACAATAATAATACTTAAGTGATAACCATAACAATAATAAATACATTAATAATACTTATAAGATTAATCATAATGATAATAATAATAATAGTTATACTACTTATAATTATGATAACAATAATAATAATAACCTTAACAATAATAATAATAATAATAATAATAATAATAATAATAATAATAATAATAATAATAATAATAATAGTAGCAGTAGTAATAATAATAATAATAATAATAATAATAATAATAATAATAATTTTTAAGAATTGAAAACTACCTCAAAATCGGTTTTAAAAAAAAAATTGGTCACCCGCTGGAATCGAACCCAAGACCTCCCGAATACCCGAACAAACACCCAACCATCCCTCTGCCATCGATTTTCTGATTTGTATTACACCCTAAATATATTTAACCATCATTTTCTGTTTCCCTTTCTTCTTCCTCGTTTTTTAAAATCGACCAGGAACCCAAATCAAATTCAATTAATAAATCAAAGTTTGAAATAAGGTTTGATATTTAGTTGCAAATGACTTATATGGAATACTGGTTCAATTAAACAACAACAAAAAAATTAAAAGAATCTGCTGCTGCTTTCGTGAACCAAGGTAGAACTCAAGCATCAAAATCAGATTTCTAAACGTTTTCAGATTAAACTTACTACTTGAAATATGTAGTAATCCATTTATATAAACTGTGTGAATAATCAATTGACCCAAAATCATTAAAACTAACTCGAATTTTAATATGAACACTTCGGTTGACTTTTACAATCGAAACTTTGACCTCAAAATTCTTACTCGACAGATAAAATTGGGATTTGAAACCTTCCTGAAAGTTTAAATGAAGGATTTAGAACAGAATTGCATTAATAGAATTTGAAATTAAACTCTAATTCGATGTTTTGGAAAAATGTATGAAGAACAGGGTCGACATGTGTTTTTTTTTCTGTTTAATTTGTGAATCATTGTGATGATTGAATTACTCTGAGTCATTTAGTGAATTGCATTACTTATAATCGTTCCAAATTAGTCTGCATTGGGGCTGGATTAGGACGCGTAGCTTTATCAGACAGGAAGTACTAACACTGTGTAAAAGATGAAATAAAAAAATAAAAATGATACGTACCCTCAACTGATTCTTGGATGTTATTGTGATTAAAATCGTAATTGGTACAGGAATTAGAGACAAGAATCGAATTAGATAAAGTAGGAAAGCTACAGGTAACAAATTCTGTGATTCTTTACAAGTTTATATAAATTTTTATAATTATTATTAGTAATTAATAAATATATTAATAATAATACTAATTAATAATAATTATATTAATAATAATACTGATTACTAAAGTAGAAACACCAATAATAATAATAATAATAATAATAATAATAATAATAATAATAATAATAATAATAATAATAATAATAATAATAATAATAATAATAATAATAATAATAGAAATACTAATATTATAAATGATAAAAACAATAGGTTGTATTAAAGTGTATTTTATTAACTCAAAATATTATATACACACACACACACACACACACACACACACACACACACACACACACATATATATATATATATATATATATATATATATATATATATATATATATATATATATATATATATATATATATATAGTTATTTACACACTATTGTTTATGAATCGTCGGGAATAGTCAAAAGGTCAATTGAATATATGAACATAGTTCCAAAGTTTTCGAGACTCAACATTACAGACTTTGCTTATCGTGTCGAAAACATATAAAGATTAAGTTTAAATTTGGTCGGAAATTTCTGGGTCGTCACACTTTAGGCCCTACATAAGTCCTATTTCAGTCACGAATAGTTGATCGTTGTCATTTTTGCGAAAGAAGATTTTGTGACGAATGACTACCTTCCATGTCTCATATTCAATCCGAATATCACTGTCAAGAAGGCCCTCTTGACAAAGTGTACTCAGTTTGAGATTCGAATTGAAAAAGTGAGAAGTGAGTGTCCTTTGTGGAATGAAACGAGGTAGGAGTTGTATACGATTTTGTGTGGTATAAAATTCAACTCCTCTAGATGTCACTTTGAGAATTTTCCCGAATTGTTTGAGAGTCAAGAGATATTCTTGATCAAACATTTTGAATTTTACTATTTGATTAGATGAGAATTCAAAGTTTGAGTAGAATTCTTTGACAAGAGTGGGAAAGATATAAGTCTCAGGCATGAGAAAAGACTCCCATCCTATTTTAACAAACTCCTTTTGAGTAGTAGAGTAGTCATAGAAGAATACTTCACATTCTTCTTGTATGAGTCTTGAGGCATTACAAGATGTTTTCTTCAAGTCATTTGAGGTTTTATTGATGACTCTAGAGACTTTCAGATTTGAGTGATGTTTAGAATTAGAGAATATAAAAGGTTTAGAGGAACTCATTGCTTTGGGTGCATGAAGATCCTTGATGACCTTTCTTAAAAGGAGGTGGAGAAGTAAATGACATTTCAGAAGTAAATGACATTTCACACATTTGGGAGATTGATTTATCCAAGGGTTTCCAAACACAATTAATTATAATTGTATTTGTTCATTGTATACAGGGGAATAGCATTCATTGGAAGTTGTTTCACATTTATTGAAAGTGAAAAAAATTCCAGGGACACTGCGGTCGAGATCACGCTCGATCGTGGTTCAACCGTGTGGGGTCTGTGAAAGATTTTAAAACGCATAATATCATACAACTACGATAATGTCTTAAAACAAAGGAAGTACGAATTACAAATCCAGATTAAACGAGTTTATAACACACATCAAGTTTCTCACTCACTCCCTTCATCAGCATTTCCACTTATCCACACGTAAATGACCTCAATATCCCTTTCAGTAGCTTCTTTACCTTGGATTGTTTCCTTGTGCACTCGATTGAACTATTGTAAATGTGATCAAGTTTCTCACCAACATCCAAGTTGCTCACAGGATCAGCAGTTGCTTCCTCATCACTGTCTGAGATTTCGATTGCCCTTCTGATTGGCTCACTCGGTCCAGCTTCATTATCATTTTACCTTTTTTTCGAAGATGAAGATTTTAAGAGTCATCCCTTTTAATGTAATAATGAGTGGGTTGAATAGAATTAGGGTGACTGACTTTAAGGTGCTCAAACATTCTGTTAAGGTGCATTCCATAAGGAAGTCCTCGAGTGGTTTCAGTGATGAGATTGCTCATTCTTGAAGCCATGAGAAAAGCTATGTTAACATGTTTCTTCTTTTCTAGGTACCATCGCAAGGCAAGCTGAGTGGCATGAATGTTGGCATGATTTCTAGCTTTACAATACACGTTGTAGCTGATCACAGTACACCATAGTTCATACTTGGACTTTAGATGTTTTTCCAACACACCTTTTATGGCAATCTCCTCTCGTGAAGCATCTTCCTTACACAACACGTCGAGTACTTCCTCTTCTGAAAGAAAGTTTGGAAGATTACTCATGTCTTGATAACGGTTGTAGAATTCTTCTCCCGTCGATGGAACTCCCATTATTTTGCCGAACTCTTTCGGGGAGAATTTGCAATTTTTGTTGAGGAGATAGAAGGAGATTACCCCATTCTCGAAGGTAAAATTTGCGTAAAATTCCCAGATGAGGGTTGGATAGATTGGTCCATCAATAGTTAGAAAAGATTCCAACATGAGTGCTGAAAATGCAGTCACGAGCTCAGGTAGTTGACTGTGAGCAACTCTTCTTCCTTCAACAATTGTTTTGTCACTCAGAAATTGTACATTGTATTTCAATTTAGGATTAAACGTTTTTGGAGGATTGTATGCTTTCTTTCCTGTTGACTCTGCGTCTTTAGTTCTTGCCATTTCCTGTACAACAACACTTCAGTTTAAATCAAAGTGAACTGATAACTCCTAAATTATACAGTTTTTTGATAATATTTTGAGGAGTTATCTTAGTATTTTAGAGACATTTTACTCCTAAAACACACTAAAATGGGTAAAATGGGGAAAAAGGTATTTTTAATGATTTTATCAAAGTTATGTATCAAACATTATAAAAAACGGAGAAAATTGCATAAAGGCTAAGGAAGCCACCGGTATGGATACAAAGGAAGCCGCCGGCCTGGGGTTGAATACGCCAGAATGTTCCAGAATCTCTGTAAAATTCAAAGAACTTGTTGATCAAGTAAAACGCAAAGGAAGCTGATATCGGCTAAAAAGTCATGCTTTTACCCCCAATATTGAGTCCCAAAAGCATAAAGTTCAAAACTTTATCGGCAAAATAATCGCTTTTTCGGTTAAATTTGTAGATAAATAATTACGAAGACGATGCAAAACGAATCAAGAGAAACGGAGCTAAAACGAAGATTCTAGAGCGAAAACGGTGAAAGACAAGAAATCAAGTTATGATCCAGGAAAATCAGCTGAACAGGTAAACCAAATGGCCTGCCAAACAGCCTGCCAAACGGCTTTCCTGGCTCACAAACGGCCTACCAAACGGCTTGCCTGGCTCAAAAACGGCCTGCTAAACGGCCAGGGCAAGCGGCCCCTGCAAACGGGCTGGTCTGGCAAACGAGCCCTGCAAACGGCCTGCCAAACGGCCTGCCAAATGGCCTGCCAGCCGTTTGTAGGAAAATCCAAGTCTATTTAAAGGCTTTTTGTCATCCAATTTCAACACACCTCTCCTCACTCTCTCACTACAATACACTTTCTCTCACTAGAGCTTTCAAGGCCTTCTCACCTCCGAGCGGGAAATTAAGTACCCGGAGTTGAACGCCGAAGATTGTAATAGGAGCGGTCTAGAGGATGTCAGCACTTGTAATGGTCCAGATCTCGACTGTAAACGGTGAACGCTTTCCTTAATTTAATGAAGTTATCTTGTTATCTTAAGTTGCTTTCATCTTGCATGCTTATCTATCTGTTACAAATGTTTATTATATGTTGAATACTTTATCTGAACTTATCCTATTGTCATGTTAAAACCCTGACGGTTTAGAAGTTTAATTTACGGATCACCCTTTCCGCTTATTCACGTGGCTATAACCTAGTATTAGGACCTGATCAACCCTAGGATACGAGGTAAGTAGTTATGTGTGCTTAACGTCATAATAGAGATATAGTACCTACGTACGAATAATCATTTATTCGTCAGAGAAGAGCTGCCCATTTAGGTTGTTATTAGAGTAGGCAACATAGAGTTCAGTGAACACTAGCTTGCTCAAAAGCATGATTCGCGTCAGAAGCAACGTTCTTGAGAGGTTGTAAGATGATCCGGGGTTGAATAAGTGATCGCAAAGGAGAGACCTCTAATCCAATTAGCAGTACCTTATAATATCTAAGATTGCACGTCTGTTAATGTTAAGGCATAGTGTAGTATTAAATGGTGGAATATTGCTTTAGTTAGACCAACTAGGATTAAGAAAAGCCGAGACTTTCCTTTATGGATATAACACTTTGTTCGTGCACCTAGGATTCCATCCATAAGGTCGTTTAAACCCTTTAGGTTAACGTTGGGAGTAGGGATATCCGTCTTAGCCAGAATCTTCAAGGCCTAAACTCTTAGTGACAAATCAGTTAGGTTCATAGCCCAGTTGATTGAGGTTTAGTGTTTATCCTAGGAAGTTGAACTCTTATGATAATTCCTCATCAGAATTCTATTCTCCATACCTATCTATCTCTATCTTTACAAGTTCAATTATTGTTTTATCTAGTTAATCTTAATCTATCACCTCTTGTCACTAGCGTTAACTATATAGGCACTTTTTTCCCACGTTACTGAGCAAGCATACAAAAATGCGAACCTGAGTTATATTTATCACTTACTCATTAAAAGGAAGACAAGTAGGTGAGTTATAGCTAGGAACCCTAGCTAAATATAAATGATAAAACACTTACTCTATTTTGGTAGCTGATTCTGACATGTTGCGACCTAACGACACCACACAAATAAAACCATTTGTTTTGGCCATATCAGAAGCTGCCGGCTTCATCCTGAAGCCGCCGGCCTAATGAACACGGTTTCTCAACTTGTCGACCAAGTTTAAATAAAAATGGAAACAAAATCAGAAAGATTTGGTGAATCATTGAAGCCGCTGGCCTTCCCTGAAGCCGCCGGCTTAATTATTACGGTTAAAATATTTGTGCTTGCAGATTAAGTTAAACTTGCAGAAGGAGTCACCGACCTAATGCAAGCTGCCGGCTTCTCACTGAAGGCGCCGGCTTCTCACTAAAGCCGCCGGCTTCTCACTGAAGCCGCCGGCTTGGCCACCGTTTCTGAACATTATAAATAAAGGCATCTGCTCTCAGTTTTCATAAGCAGTTTTTAGAATTCAATAATTCTGCTTAGTTTGTTTTTCTTTTTAGGGTTTTCTCTAAACTCTTAGATTAGATTTATTCATTGTAATCAAGAATCATTCGAGTTTTTAATTCAAGTTTCTTACATCTACCTTATTAAGGTATGATTCTATCTTTATTTTACTGTTTAATCTATTTTATTTACTGTAATTGTTTCTGTTCGTCTTCTGCTATGAACTAAACGTTCATAGTGGTTACGTGGACGAAAAATGAACTTCATCTAGGAATCAGATGAAGCCGCCGGCCTCACCAACCCAAGCCGCTGGCTTGGTTGGAAGGAAGCTGCCGGCTTTGTGTGCTTTATCCGTATAGTTCCTGGTTCTTTTCCAGATCTGTATGGTCGAGTTTCTGTAATGATGTTTGAATTGTTTCAAATCTGTTTTGCTTAAATACACTTGTTTTCCATGCTTAATTATTAAATAACATGATTTTAGGATTGATTAGTACTCGATTCGATGATCTATTATTCGATTCATGCTACTTATTTAGATCTAGTCCATCAAAATTGTTAAATTGGATTGCATGCAACTAAGTTAAAAAGCTTAATAGTGATAAACTTGTTTAAATTGGAGTTACGCTTATATAATAGAATTTGATATTGTTAGGCTTAATCGGTGAACCTTTGTTTGGATTTGTTTAATTAATGATTTCATGAGAACTTAGTAGTAATTGACTTTCGGCTAGTAACTTGAGTTGATCTACTTGGTGTTTAATAGCTTATATGATTTGTCAGTCTATTTGCATATTGATCCTCATCACAAGATTAATGTGTATCATGTAATTGAATTGAACATGAAGAATTA
The DNA here is from genome assembly GCF_046630445.1 of Rutidosis leptorrhynchoides. Lineage (NCBI taxonomy): Eukaryota > Viridiplantae > Streptophyta > Magnoliopsida > Asterales > Asteraceae > Rutidosis > Rutidosis leptorrhynchoides. The sequence continues at coordinate 106,133,324 of NC_092338.1, read as the reverse complement.
AGATGTTAGTTATGCACATCACATATCTAGCATATGCTTTAAGTCCTAATTGTTGAATGATATGCAACACTTAGCATAACCTATTAAGGGATAATAGTTGGTCTATGATTGTTATTCTGCTTTGTGTTAATATAAGTTATGAAACTTGCTTAATATGATTCCCGTATGAGTTGGTTGTTCATGTAACTATTTTTACTGTTATCTATTTATTTTGAATCTTCAATTTCTTACTTTACTTTATTGTCTTGTTTATCTTTAAAGCATCTCTTTCCTAAGAGATAAGAATCTATCCCATAAAAGACATACAAATATATCTTTAGTTCTTTAATAAGAATTAAATAATAAAACAACTATTATCCGCATCTACGCTCTCTTGGGACGATAACCTAAAATACTACATTTGATCGGGTTTTGTTGCTCGTTAGGGTGTTAAAGTGTATCAATAAAAGGTTTTATAAATTTAAAACTTGAAGTATAAGTTAAGCACTACTGCACACTCTTTCAACACATCAACTTTTTGGCTCCGCTGCCGGGGAGCGCGGTAAATACGGAAGTTGGATATACTTTGGTTATTGATATTTCTTGAAAACGGGTGATGACTGTCTTCCTTTAGGGGAGGGTTGTTGGGGTTTCGATTTAAAGGCTCCTGCTCGAACCTAGACGTTGACGGGTCATTTAAGTATTGAAAGACTCAATAGACCGTGTATGTTTGATTATTCGTTGTTATGCGTTAAAAGTTGTTATTTAATATTTATATTAGTCATTATGTCATTAATATTTATTACATTTATCAATTTAACGTTTACTAATATACTAATATACTTCTTAAACATTACAAGAGGAATTAGAATAAACTCAAAATTTAATTGTATATATCCTTTAAGGTATAAAAGATTTTCTCCTAAAACATTTCTTTTTATGATTTTAGATCTATGAATACTCGATCCAAGAAACCAGTCTTACAAGATTTGTTACCAAATCCCGATATATTATTTAAACCTTCTAAGGATTCGAATATTATTAAGAAATTAAATTTCAATGAAGGAACTACTTCTAATGATGATTCATTATCTAGTCCACCGTCTAGTCCTGATTCTAATTTGGGATCTCTTTTTGGTTCAGAAATTGAAATGAATACTGATTCAATGGAAGCGTTAATGAAAGCGGGTCGGTAAGGATTAGATCATGATATTACTCAGCCTGTTATAAAAGAAAATTTTGATATTAAAGGTCCTATATTTCATTTGCTTAAGGATAACTAATTTAGGGGTACTGAAAAGGAAGATGCTAATGCTCACATTTAGAATTTTAAAGATATTTATAATCTGTTTAACATTAATAATGTGGAAAGTAATGTCATTTATCTTCGTCTCTTCCCATGGTCACTAAAAGATGAAGCTAAGGAATGGTTAAACTCGTTACCTGAAGGACTAGCAAATAGTCAAATAGTCAAGTAATACACATGTTCTAATAACAAGTAGTCACGTAATATTCATGTAAGGACTAGCAAGAGATTATTAAAATAATCTCAGAATTAAGCATAATATAGCATTAAACTAAGACAAGTAAGTTTTACTTGTAAAGTGGCATTTGCAAGATTAATGTATAAGCATACATTAATATCTAACACATTACACATGTAAAAGGAAAGAGCAATTCTTGGTTGGGACTTGGTGACCATTCTAAGAATGTCTAGATACATTTTAGATGTACATGTTTTCTTATAACACTTATGTGTTATCCTTAATCTAGGCTTAATCATTATTAAGGTGTCATTAGACGTGATTAACCAAGATTAGTGTTCTAGTGACCAAAAATCCTTTGGGAATGAAGGAGGCAACTATCCTAAGCATGTTTGTACAGGTTTCATAAATTATAGATGTTCGGAAGTGGTCAAACATTTTTCGATCAAAAACCGGACAGAAGGTTTCTACGGTCGACCCACGGTCAACCGTGGAGTCGACCGTGCATCCCCTCATTTCACAAATCTGGGTGCAGGTCTCCACGGTCTGACCTGCGGTCAACCGTGGTTCAGCCGTGTTCCATGTTTTTCATTTTAGGCTTTCTTTGGTTTTTGGTCTTTTGCTAGATCAAGTGTGGATTAGTAAACTTGATGATTTATGTCAAGATTTCTACCATCATTAAGCATAATCCCATGTTAACCGACATTCTCCCCAACAATATGCTACACAACAACACACAAAAATATGGTTAACCATACCCAAATAGTGCTAGTCATCGAATGAATAACACCATCAACTCGTGTATATGGCCAACATAAGTGCCTCCCAGATGGCACTACCATATACACTGAAATGTCCCGTTCATATTGATTATAAACGTTCCATATTAATTGATTTCGTTGCGAGGTTTTGACCTCTATATGAGACGTTTTCCAAAGACTGCATTCGTTTTTAAAACAAACCATAACCTTTATTTTATCGACATGGTTAACAAGACACCACTTAGATTATCCAGAAATGATAATCTAACAAATATCACACTTACACACTACCAATACATATTGGTTTACAAATATTAATATGTTACAACAAAATAAATCTCGAATGTAGTTTTAAACAATATTATACAAGCATGCTGACACCAAATCTTGTCCATATAATAGCATGCAACAGCGGAAGCTCTTAATAATCACCTGAGAATAAACATGCTTTAAACGTCAACAAAAATGTTGGTGAGTTATAGGTTTAACCTATATTTATCAAATCGTAATAATAGACCACAAGATTTCATATTTCAATATACATCCCATACATAGAGATAAAAATCATTCATATGGTGAACACCTGGTAACCGACCTTAACAAGATGCATATAGAATATCCCCTATCATTCTGGGACTCCCTTCGGACATGATGAATTCGAAGTACTAAAGCATACGGTACTTTGGATGGGGCTCGTTGGGCCCAATAGATCTATATTTAGGATTCGCGTCAATTAGGGTGTCTGTTCCCTAATTCTTAGATTACCAGACTAAAAAGGGGCATATTCGGTTTAATAATCCAGCCATAGAATGTAGTTTCATTTACTTGTGTCTATTTTGTAAAACATTTATAAAACTGCATGTATTCTCATCCCAAAATATTAGATTTTAAAAGTGGGACTATAACTCACTTTCACAGATTTTTACTTCGTCGGGAAGTAGGACTTGGCCACTGGTCGATTCACGAACCTATAACAAATATGTACATATATATCAAAGTATGTTCAAAATATATTTACAACATTTTTAATACGTTTTGCTGTTTAAGTTTATTAAGTCAGCTGTCCTCGTTAGTAACCTACAACTAGTTGTCCACAGTTAGATGTACAGAAAATAAAGCAATATATATTATCTTGAATCAATCCACGACCTCGTGTATACAAGCCTCAGGCTAGATTACAACTCAAAGTATATATAATATTTTAGAATCAATCTCAACCCTGTATAGCTAACTCCAACATTACTGCATAGAGAGTGTCTATGGTTGTTCCGAAATATATATATAGTTGGGTCGATATGATATGTCAAAACATTGTATTCGTGTCTATGGTATCCCAAGATTACATAATATATTAGAATACATGTATAATACAATATGAGTTAGCTAGGATATGATTAATATAGATTTGTTACCAATTTTCACGTAGCTACAATAAGAAAAATTATCCAATCTTGTTTACCCATAACTTCTTCGTTTTAAATCCGTTTTGAGTGAATCAAATTGCTATGGTTTCATATTGAACTCTATTTTATGAATCTAAACAGAAAAATTATAGGTTTATAGTCGGAAATATAAGTTACAAGTCACTTTTGTAAGAGGTAGTCATTTCAGTCGAAAGAACGACATCTTGATGACCATTTTGAAAAACATACTTCCACTTCGAGTTTAACCATGATTTTTGGATATAGTTTCATGTTCATAAGAAAAATAATTTTTCCAAAAGAACAACTTTTAAATCAAAGTTTATCATAGTTTTTAATTATCAAACCCAAAACAGCCCGCGGTGTTACTACTACGGCGTATATCCGGTTTTACGGTATTTTTCGTATTTCCAGGTTTTAAATCATTAAGTTAGCATATCATATAGATATATAACATGTGTTTAGTTTATTTTAAAAGTCAAGTTAGAAGGATTAACTTTATTTTCGAACAAGTTTAGAAACAACTAAACTATGTTCTAGTGATTACAAGTTTAAATCTTCGAAAAAGATAGTTTTATATGTATGAATAGAATGATGTTATGAACATCATTACTACCTTAATTTTAGTAGGTAAACCTACTAGAAATGAGAAAAATAGATCTAGCTTCAAAGGATCCTTGGATGGCTTGAAAGTTCTTGAAGCAGAATCATGACACGAAAACAAGTTCAAGTAAGATTTCCACTCGAAATAAGATTGTTATAGTTATAGAAATTGAATCAAAGTTTGAATATGAGTATTACCTTGTATTAGAAAGATATCTTAATGTAAATAAGAAAGATTTCTTGAGGTTGGATGATCACTTTACAAGATTGGAAGTAAGCTAGCAAACTTGGAAGTATTCTTGATTTTATGAAACTAGAACTTATAGAATTTATGAAGAACACTTAGAACTTGAATTGAAGTTTTTCGTTGATTTGGATTTCGTCTAATGGAATAGTGAGATCTTCTTTAGCAAAACATTTCTTCAAATTCGAGACGTGGAAAGTGTTATGTACAGCCGCGAGTTGTTGAGGCAACTCAAGTCGGTAAGCTACTGGTCTGACACGATCAATAATCTTGAATGGTCCAATATACCTTGGATTTAATTTCCCTCTTTTACCAAATCGAACAACGCCTTTCCAAGGTGCAACTTTAAGCATGACCATCTCTCCAATTTCAAATTCTATATCTTTTCTTTTAATGTCAGCGTAGCTCTTTTGTCGACTTTGGGCGGTTTTCAACCGTTGTTGAATTTGGATGATCTTCTCGATAGTTTCTTGTATTATCTCTGGACCCGTAATCTGTCTATCCCCCACTTCACTCCAATAAATCGGAGACCTGCACTTTCTACCATAAAGTGCTTCAAACGATGCCATCTCAATGCTTGAGTGGTAGCTGTTGTTGTAGGAAAATTCTGCTAACGGTAGATGTCGGTCCCAACTGTTTCCGAAATCAATAACACATGCTCGTAGCATGTCTTCAAGCGTTTGTATCGTCCTTTCGCTCTGCCCATAAGTTTGTGGATGATAGGCAGTACTCATGTCTAGACGAGTTCCTAATGCTTGCTGTAATGTCTGCCAGAATCTTGAAATAAATCTTCCATCCCTATCAGAGATAATAGAGATTGGTATTCCATGTCTGGAGGCAACTTCCTTCAAATACAGTCGTGCTAACTTCTCCATCTTGTCATCTTCTCTTATTGGCAGGAAGTGTGATGATTTAGTGAGACGATCAACTATTACCCAAATAGTATCAAAACTACTTGCAGTCCTTGGCAATTTAGTGATGAAATCCATGGTAATGTTTTCCCATTTCCATTCCGGGATTTCGGGTTGTTGAAGTAGACTTGATGGTTTCTGATGCTCAGCTTTGACCTTAGAACACGTCAAATATTCTTCTACATATTTAGCAACATCGGCTTTCATACCCAGCCACCAAAAATGTTTCTTGAGATCCTTGTACATCTTCCCCGTTCCAGGATGTATTGAGTATCTGGTTTTATGAGATTCTCTAAGTACCATTTCTCTCATATCTCCAAATTTTGGTACCCAAATTCTTTTAACCCTATACCGGGTTCCGTCTTCCCGAATATTAAGATGCTTCTCCGATCCTTTGGGTATTTCATCCTTTAAATTTTCTTCTTTTAAAACTCCTTATTGCGCCTCCTTTATTTGAGTAGTAAGGTTATTTTGAATCATTATATTCATAGCTTTTACTCGAATGGGTTATCTGTCCTTTCTGCTCAAGGCGTCGACCATCACATTTGCCTTCCCCGGGTGGTAACGAATCTCAAAGTCGTAATCATTCAACAATTTAATCCACCTGCGCTGCCTCATGTTCAGTTGTTTCTGAATAAATATGTGTTGAAGACTTTTGTGGTCAGTATATATAATACTTTTGACCCCATATAAGTAGTGCCTCCAAGTCTTTAATGCAAAAACAACAGCGCCTAATTGCAAATCATGCGTCGTATAATTCTGCTCGTGAATCTTCAATTGTCTAGACGCATAAGCAATTACTTTCGTTCGTTGTATTAATACACAACCGAGACCTTGCTTTGAGGCGTCACAATATATCACAAAATCATCATTCCCTTCAGGTAATGACAATATAGGTGCCGTAGTTAACTTTTTCTTTAATAATTGAAATGCTTTCTCTTGTTCATCTTTCAATTCAAATTTCTTCCCTTTATGCGTTAATGCAGTCAAGGGTTTTGCTATTCTGGAAAAGTCTTGGATGAACCTTCTGTAGTAACCAGCTAGTCCTAAAAATTGGCGTATATGCTTCGGAGTTTTCGGGGTTTCCCACTTTTCAACGGTTTCAATCTTTGCTGGATCCACCTGAATACCTTCTTTGTTCACTTTGTGACCGAGGAATTGAACTTCTTCCAACTAAAATGCACACTTTGAAAACTTAGCGTACAGTTTTTCTCTCTTTAACAACTCTAGCACTTTTCTCAAATGTTCTTCGTGCTCTTGGTCATTCTTTGAGTAAATAAGTATGTCATCGATGAAAACAATGACAAACTTGTCAAGGTATGGTCCACACACTCGGTTCATGAGGTCCATGAACACAGTTGGTGCGTTAGTCAACCCAAACGGTATAACCATAAACTCGTAATGACCGTAACACGTCCTAAAAGCAGTCTTTGGAATATCATCCTCCTTCACCTGCATTTGATGATATCCAGAACGTAAATCGATCTTCGAATAAACCGACGAGCCTTGTAGTTGATCAAATAAGTCGTCGATTCTCGGTAATGGGTAACGGTTATTGATGGTAAGTTTGTTCAACTCTCGGTAGTCGATACACAACCTGAATGTACCATATTTCTTCTTAACAAACAGAACAGGAGCTCCCCATGGTGATGTACTTGGTCGAATGAAACCACGCTCTAAAAGTTCCTGTAACTGACTTTGTAATTCTTTCATTTCGCTAGGTACGAGTCTGTATGGAGCACGAGCTATTAGTGCAGCTCCTAGTACAAGGTCTATTTGAAATTCAACGGATCGATGTGGGGGTAATCCCGGTAATTCTTTAGGAAATACATCGGGAAATTCTTTTGCGACGGGAACATCACCGATGTTCTTTTCTTCGAGTTTAACTTCCTCGATGTGTGCTAGAATGACGTAACAACCTTTTCTTATTAGTTTTTGCGCCTTCAAACTACTAATAAGATTTAATTTCGCGTTGTTCTTTTCTCCGTACACCATTAAAGGTTTTCCTTTTTCACGCACAATGCGAATAGCATTTTTGTAACAAACGACCTCTGCTCTCACCTTTTTCAACCAGTCCATGCCAATTATTACGTCAAAACTCCCTAACTCGACTGGTATTAAATCAATTTTAAACGTTTCATCCCCCAGTTTAATTTCTCTCTCCCGACATATATTATCTGCTGAAATTAATTTACCGTTTGCTAATTCGAGTAAAAATTTATTATCCAAAGGCGTCAATGGGCAACTTAATTTATCACAAAAATCTCTACTCATATAGCTTCTATCCGCACCCGAATCAAATAAAACATAAGCAGATTTATCGTCAATAAGAAACGTACCAGTAACAAGCTCGAGGTCTTCCTGTGCTTCTGCCGTATTAATATTGAAAACTCTTCCACGGCCCTGCCCATTAGTATTCCCCTAATTCGGGAAATTTCTAATAATGTGGCCCGGTTTTCCACATTTATAACAAACAGCGTTGGTATTACTTGCTCCGACACTATTCGTTTCGGCATTACTTGTTCCGACATTATTTGTTCCTTTAGTTCTGTTAAACTTTGGTCCGTAGACCTCACACTTTGTCGCGCTATGACCATTTCTTTTACACCTCTTGCAAAATGTCGTGCAAAACCCCTGATGATTTTCTTCACACCTATGACATGGCTGTTTTTGGTTTTTGTTGCCGTTGTTGTTATTGAGGTTGTTGTTGGGATTGTTATTGTTGTTGAAACGGTTGTTGTAGTTGTTGTTGTTGTTGGGATGTTTGTTGTAGTTATTGTTAGGATTGCGGTTATTGTTGCGATTGTTGTTGCGGTTGTTGGGATAGTTGTTGCGATTGTGGTTGTAATTGTTGTTGTTGTTGTTGTACTGGTGACTCTTGTCACCGTTTTCATCCCACTTCCTCTTGAGTTGTTTCGTGTTGGTTTCTTCGACCGCCTGTTCTTTAATTCTCCCCTCAATCTGATTTATGAGTTTATGAGCCATTCGACTTACCTTCTGTATGGAAACGGGCTCGTGTGAACTCACATCTTCTTGAATCCTTACTGGTAACCCTTTTACAAACGCGTCGATCTCCTCTTCTTCATCTTCGAATGCTCCCGGACATAATAGGCACAACTCTGTGAATCGTCGTTCATATGTGGTAATGTCGAATCCTTGTGTTCGTAACTCTCTAAGTTCTACCTTGAGCTTATTGACTTCGTTTCTAGGACGGTACTGCTCGTTCATCAATTGCTTGAATGCCGACCACGGTAGTGCGTAAGCAGCATTTTGTCCTACCTGTTCAAGATAGGTGTTCCACCACGTTATCGCAGTACCTGTGAAGGTATGCGTACCGTATTTAACTTTGTCCTCTTCAGTACACTTACTTATGGAAAACACCGATTCGACCTTCTCGGTCCACCGTTTCAATCCAATTGGTCCTTCGGTTCCATCAAATTCCAAAGGTTTTCAGGCAGTGAATTCTTTGTAGGAGCATCCTACACGATTTCTTGTGGAATTAGTTCCACTGCTAGATCCAGAGTTATTGTTATTTTGCATCGCAGCCTGTACTGCGGCTATGTTTGCTGCAAAAAAAACACGGAAGTCTTCCTCGCTCATGTTTAAATTCTGACGAGTCGCTAGTGCCATTTCCTTCAAAAATAGCCCAAAAGATTTGAGTTAATCATATAGAATTTAAGAGTAGTCAATAGTATTTCGTAGCATAATATGAACTTATTTATAAAAGCTTTTTCTTCATATTAGCATTTTATAGTTTTAATTCGGGTAGTACCTACCCGTTAAGTTAATACTTAGTAGCTATTATACAATTCAACTACTACGATTCTATATGAAAAACTTATTACAATAATATTTCGCGTTCAAACTTTTATACAATATTTTACAAACATACAATACCACTATTATACATATAGGATGAAATATAGCACATAATAACTTGCTACACGGCAGCTATAAAGGTAATTCTAATTAATACGCAAGTTGTTCAGCAAAGGCAATAAAGACACGTAATTCATAAGTCCAAAAACAAGTCATGCATTCTGGTTTTACTAAGACGACTTCCCATCCTTGGTCTTGTGAAAAATAACCGTTATGACCATTGGCTAGGCAGCATGTTGTAATGTCGTCAAAAGGACGAGGGTTTCGTAATGTCCAACAGCCCCGTAATAATCTAAAAACCTTGTTTCTCACCCCAACTACTGAATCCGTCACTTGTGGGAAGGTTTTATTATCCGATTTTCTTTTTCTCACTTTGGTAAGAAGCGAACATCACTAACCTGTAAGCATAACATGCTTCTTTATGTTGCATGTTAGAAGCTCTTTCTAATTCACGAAATCCTATGTTGGGATATGTTGAGTCAAAATAGGTTCTTAACCCGTAGCGTAAAATTGCATTTGGGTTCCCCGCATTTAACGCTTTAAAGAAAACACGGCGTAACTTACGGTCTCCCCAATGTGATATACCCCACCTATCAAAGGAAAGCCTTTTATAAACTAAGGCATTTCTGGAAAGTCTTTCAAATATTTGACAAGTTAATTTTGCCATAATTAATTGTGCTGATGAATTCTGACCGACTCTAGACAAGATTTCCTCAATCATATCCTCTGGTAGATCTTCTAAAATATTCGGTTGTCTACCCTTAACGTCCATTTTGTTTTTATACTGTAAAATAGACAAGGATTAGATTCGTAAAAAATAATTAACAAACAATACAAGCAATTTTTACATAGAACATAAAAGTACAAGCACACTACAATACATATAATACACAACATGATTACAACCCTCTAATCTGAATCACTGGTTTCTTCTTCTTTGGACTTGGTTCGTTTTCCTAATTTTTTAGGAATATATGGTGTTCCTCTAATACGAGCCGTCGTTTTCCACAATGGTTTAGAAAAACCTGGTGGTTTAGAGGTTCCCGGGTCATTGTTACATTTTAGGAAATACGGATGTTGCCGATACATATAAAGTTTATCGGGGTTGGAATCGGGTTTCTCTATTTTTATACCTTTTCCCTTATTATTTTCTTTTGCTTTATTAAATTGGGTCAAGGTAATTTCTATAACATCATCGGAATCCTCATCGAGATCTAATTCATTGGAAAATTGGTAATCTTCCCAATATTTTCCTTCCTCGGCGGAAACACCATTGACGATTATTAACTTTGGTCCGTTTGTTGAGGATTTTCTTTTATTTAATTGATTTACTATAGGTATCAATATTTCTTCCTCCGGAACCTCTTCTTCTTCCAGTTCCTCCTCTTTCGGTTCCTCCTCTTCCGGTTCCTCTTCTTCCGGTTCCTCCTCTTCCGGTTCCTCTTCTTCCGGTTCCTCTTCGGGAATTTGTGAATCTTCCCAAAATATATTCGACTCTTCATTATTATTAGGTGAATCGATGGGATTTGTACTAGTGGTAGACATCTATCACACAATATCAAACACATTAAGAGGTTAATATATGACATAATATTTACATGTTAATAATATATAGTTTCCAACAAAAGTGTTAAGCAATCGTTTTTGAAGAAAAACACGGTCGAAGTCTAGACTCACTAATGCATCCTAACAAACTCGGTAAGACACACTAATGCAATTTTCTTGTTCTCTAAGACCAACGCTTAGATACCAACTGAAATGTCCCGTTCATATTGATTATAAACGTTCCATATTAATTGATTTCGTTGCGAGGTTTTGACCTCTGTATGAGACGTTTTTCAAAGACTGCATTCATTTTTAAAACAAACCATAACCTTTATTTTATAGACAAGGTTAACAAGACACCACTTAGATTATCCAGAAATGATAATCTAACAAATATCACACTTACACACTACCAATACATATTGGTTTACAAATATTAATATGTTACAACAAAATAAATCTCGAATGCAGTTTTAAACAATATTATACAAGCATGCTGACACCAAATCTTGTCCATATAATAGCATGCAACAGCGGAAGCTGTTAATCATCACCTGAGAATAAACATGCTTTAAACGTCAACAAAAATATTGGTGAGTTATAGGTTTAACCTATATTTGTCAAATCGTAATAATAGACCACAAGATTTCATATTTCAATATACATCCCATACATAGAGATAAAAATCATTCATATGGTGAACACCTGGTAACCGACCTTAATAAGATGCATATAGAATATCCCCTATCATTCCGGGACTCCCTTCAGACATGATGAATTCGAAGTACTAAAGCATCTGGTACTTTAGATGGGGCTCGTTGGGCCCAATAGATCTATCTTTAGGATTCGCGTCAATTAGGGTGTCTGTTCCCAAATTCTTAGATTACCAGACTAAAAAGGAGCATATTCGGTTTAATAATCCAGCCATAGAATGTAGTTTCATTTACTTGTGTCTATTTTGTAAAACATTTATAAAACTGCATGTATTCTCATCCCAAAATATTAGATTTTAAAAGTGGGACTATAACTCACTTTCACAGATTTTTACTTCGTCGGGAAGTAAGACTTGGCCACTGGTCAATTCACGAACCTATAACAAATATGTACATATATATCAAAGTATGTTCAAAATATATTTACAACATTTTTAATACTTTTTGCTGTTTTAAGTTTATTAAGTCAGTTATCCTTGTTAGTAACCTACAACTAGTTGTCCACAGTTAGATGTACAGAAAATAAAGCAATATATATTATCTTGAATCAATCCACAACCTCATGTATACAAGCCTCAGGCTAGATCACAACTCAAAGTATATATAATATTTTGGAATCAACCTCAACCCTGTATAGCTAACTCCAACATTACTGCATATAGAGTGTCTATGGTTGTTCCGAAATATACATACATATATATATATATATATATATATATATATATATATATATATATATATATATATATATATATATATATATATATATATATATATATATATGATATGTCAAAACATTGTATTCGTGTCTATGGTATCCCAAGATTACATAATATATTAGAATACATGTATAATACAATATGAGTTAGCTAGGATATGATTAATATAGATTTGTTACCAATTTTCACGTAGCTACAACAAGAAAAATTATCCAATCTTGTTTTACCCATAATTTCTTCGTTTTAAATCCGTTTTGAGTGAATCAAATTGCTATGGTTTCATATTGAACTCTATTTTATGAATCTAAATAGAAAAAGTATAGGTTTATAGTCAAAAATATAAGTTACAAGTCGTTTTTGTAAGAGGTAGTCATTTCAGTCGAAAGAACGACGTCTTGATGACCATTTGAAAAACATACTTCCACTTTGAGTTTAACCATGATTTTTGGATATAGTTTCATGTTCATAAGAAAATTCATTTTCCCATAAGAACAACTTTTAAATCAAAGTTTATCATAGTTTTTAATTATCAAACCCAAAACAGCCCGCGGTGTTACTACGACGACGTATATCCGGTTTTACGGTGTTTTTCGTGTTTCCAGGTTTTAAAACATTAAGTTAGCATATCATATAGATATAGAACATGTGTTTAGTTGATTTTAAAATTTAAGTTAGAAGGATTAACTTTATTTGCGAACAAGTTTAGAATTAACTAACTATGTTCTAGTGATTACTAGTTTAAATCTTCGAATAAGATAGTTTTATATGTATGAATCGAATGATATTATGAACATCATTACTACCTTAATTTTAGTAGGTAAACCTACTGGAAATTAGAAAAATAGATCTAGCTTCAAAGGATCCTTGGATGGCTTGAAAGTTCTTGAAGCAGAATCATGACACGAAAACAAGTTCAAGTAAGATTTTCACTCGAAATAAGATTGTTATAGTTATAGAAATTGAATCAAAGTTTGAATATGAGTATTACCTTGTATTAAAAAGATATCTTACTGTAAATAAGAAAGATTTCTTGAGGTTGGATGATCACTTTACAAGATTGGAAGTAAGCTAGCAAACTTGGAAGTATTCTTGATTTTATGAAACTAGAACTTATAGAATTTATGAAGAACACTTAGAACTTGAAGATAGAACTTGAGAGAGATCAATTAGATGAAGAAAATTGAAGAATGAAAGTGTTTATAGGTGTTTTTGGTCATTGGTATATGGATTAGATATAAAGGATGTGTAATTTTGTTTACTTGTAAATAAGTCATGAATGATTACTAATATTTTTGTAATTTTATGAGATATTTCATGCTAGTTGCCAAATGATGGTTCCCACATGTGTTAGGTAACTCACAAGGGCTGCTAAGAGCTGATCATTGGAGTGTATATACCAATATTAAATACATTTAGAAGCTAGGTATTGTACGAGTACGAATACGAGTGCATACGAGTAGAATTGTTAATGAAAATGAATGAGCATGTAATTGTAAGTATTTTTGTTAAGTAGAAGTACTTTGATAAGTGTCTTGAAGTCTTTCAAAAGTGTATGAATACAAATTAAAACACTACATGTATATACTTTTTAACTGAGTCGTTAAGTCATCGTTAGTCGTTACATGTAAGTGTTGTTTTGAAACCTTTAGGTTAACGATCTTGTTAAATGTTGTTAACCCATTGTTTATTATATCTAAAGAGATGTTAAATTATTACATTATCATGATATTATGATGTATTAATATATCTTAATATGATATATATACAATTAAATGTTGTTACAACGATAATCGTTACATATATGTCTCGTTTCGAAATCATTAAGTTAGTAGTCTTGTTTTTACATAAGTAGTTCATTGTTAATACACTTAATGACATGTTTACTTATAATTTATCATGATTAAACATAGTATATCAATATCTTAATATGATTCATATGTATTTAGTAAGACGTTGTTATAACGATAATCGTTATATATATCGTTTCGAGTTTCTTAATTCAATAAACTCAATTTTATGTATATAACTCATTGTTAAAATACCTAATGCGATACTTACTTATCATAATATCATGTTAACTATATATATAATCATATATATGTCATCATATATGAAAGGACCCATCCTAATCCATCCGGACGAAGTCCATATCAATTATAAACGATTCACAACAGTTGATTACATCGCGAGGTACTTGACCTCTATATGATACATTTTACAAACATTGCATTCGTTTTGAAAAGACAATCTTTCATTACATCTGAAGTTGACAGACATGCATACCATTTCATAATATATCCAACTATAATTGACTTAATAATGATCTTGATAAACTCAACGACTCGAATGCAACGTCTTTTGAAATATGTCATGAATAATTCCAAGTAATATCTTTAAAATGATCAAATGCACAGCGGAAGATTTCTTTCGTACCTGAGAATAAACATGCTTTCAAGTGTCAACCAAAAGGTTGGTAAGTTCATTAGTTTAACATAAATAATAATTTCCATCATTTTAATAGACCACAAGATTTTCATTTCTCATAAATATACGTCCCATGCATAGCGACAAAATATCATTCATATGGATTGAACACCTGGTAACCGACATTCACAATATGCGTATAAGAATATCCCCATCATTCCGGGATCCTTCTTCGGACATGATATAAATTTCGAAGTACTAAAGCATCCGGTACTTTGGATGGGGCTTTTTGGGCCCGATATATCTATCTTTAGGATTCGCGTCAATTAGGGTGTCTGTTCCCTAATTCTTAGATTACCAGACTAAAAAAGGGGGCATATTCAGTTTTGATCATTCAACCATAGAACGTAATTTCGATTACTTGTGTCTATTTCGTAAAACAGTTATAAAAATTGCGCATGTATTCTCAGCCCAAAAATATAAAGGGTAAAAAGGTAAATGAAACTCACAGTAATGTATTTTGTAGTAAAAATACATATGACGACATTTGAACAATGCAGGGTTGGCCTCGGATTCACGAACCTATATCAAATGTATATCTATTAAAACATATATTCGTAATCGAGCGAATTTATTATTATATCTTAATTTATATATATTGTATAATTAATTTGTGTATATATTCGAAATGATTTAATATTTACATAGTATATTAATATATCCGTATTTATTTATATACATTATTGTTTAGTGTTAATTAAAAATCAATAGTTTGTTATTTGTACTTATTTAAATAAATAATATTAGTAGGTTTGATTTATGTAGTTATATGAAATATTAATATAATTATAATATATGTAATAAGTATCTTTTATGTACAAAATATGCAGCTATTTAAAAAGGTAGTTTTTGGTAAATAAAATGATGTACTAATAATTATAATAATAACTTTATTAATAATAATACTTATAATTATAAGTTTACTATTAATAATATTATTAATACTTATAATGATAATAATTATGATTATAATACATATACATATATTAATATTAATAACTTTTAACACTAACAATAACAATAATAATATTAACAATAATAATGATAACATTAATAATACTTTTAGTGATAATAATAATAATTGTTATATCACTTATTATGATACTAATAATAATTATTATAATACTTATAATAATAATAATAATAATAATAATAATAATAATGATAATAATGATATTAACGATTCTCATTATAATGATAATCCTACAAATACATAGTGATGTTACTTATTAATAATTAGAATGATAATAATAATAATCATAATCATATCATAACTTTTATCATAATAATAACAATAATAATAGTAATTATAATTATAATTATAATGAGAATGATAATAATAATAATAATAATAATAACTAAATAAAAGGAACTACCTTCATGGAAAAATAGGTTTAAAAAGAGTTACTGCCTCTTAATGGACTCGAACCCGTGACCACTCTTACTCCCGACAACACCTAAACCAGCTGGGCTGATGCCCTTTTTCTGTTTTAAATCCTATTGATTTGAATATATCCCGTTTATTTCCTGTGTACATCTTCTACACCAAATCAGTCGACCAAAGAATAGATTCAATTGATTAATCCATTATAAGATGATTTTAGGTTCCTCGTACAAATCAGAAAATCAATATTTATTGTTTAAATTATTTAAGAAACGAAAAGAAAAATAAAAATATATATATATATGTAAATACCTGATGTAGAACCCGTTTTTGAAACCCAAATTCGAATTCGATTATAGAGACTGTTTTAGACTGCAATTACTAAATGAAAATGATTCCAAAACCATCCTACAAACTTTCTGTAACATTAATTTAATTCAAAACATCACCACATGTTCGAATTTCTTGATGAACTAAATCTTTGACTTTTTTAAAAATCGACTTTGACTCCACAATTCGAATTCGCTAGATAAAATTGAGGCTTGGGATTTTCCAGGTAGTTTAAATAAAAGTTTTCCAATAGAATTGCATTAATGGATTTTGAAATAAAACTCAAATTCGTAGTTTTGGAAATTTCCCTCAAGAATAGGGCACCGGTTGCTGTGCTCCCTCGTTTTCTGTTTTAATTTCGATTGATAAATGTATGTAAAAGATACTTGTAAGTTATAATTGATAATGTAAATCACTTGGGTTCGTTTATAGATGGAACTGGAGTCGACAGGTAGTGCCCAGATAAAGAAAAAAATAAAAAGGCGACAAAGACATCAAACTGATTTTAACTCCTTCTGTTTGGAAATCGAATTTGGTATACTGATTTAGTTTAAGACAGTTAATAAAATAGATACAGAATTAAAGATTTCAGTTCGTACTCTTGAATTTTTATATGTATATAAATAATATTTATTAATAAATAATTATATAATTAACACAAAAATACTGATTATATACAGTATCTGTATAAATATATATTATAAATATTTATCTGATTTTTATATTTCTGTATATGCATATCTGTATTTATATATCTATATGTATATATATTGGTATTTACATGTTAATCTTACTAACTAATAAATATAACAATAATAATAATACTAATTACTGATAATTATATTAATGATAAAAAAATTTTTAATTGATAAAATACTAAATAATAAACTTACAAGAAAATAATGGTAACAATAATATGATGATATAATGATAACAATAATGATAATTTTAATAAGTTTAATAATAATAATAATAAAAATGTTAAAAGTAATAAGAGATATTAGTTCCTAATAATAATATTAATTTATAATACTACTGTTAATTCTTATTCTTAATAATAATGATAGTAATATCTAATAATACAAGTAATAATTATGATACAACAAATTACATGTATCAAGATTCATGTTAAAAACAATAATATTAATAATACTGTTGTTATTATTAATAGTAATATTAATGTTAATACTACTAATGAAAGTAATAATAATAATAATAACTTATATTATAACTTGTAATGTTACATAATATCAATTATATCAAAATATAATAACATATAATATTTATATCTAATATATATTGTATAATAATTATTTATAGGATTCATACACATTTATTTATTACTCTATTTTAAATGATCAATTTATTATCTTGTAATATTTTAAATCATTATATATATATATATATATATATATATATATATATATATATATATATATATATATATATATATATATATATATATACTTTTGTTTATTTTCATATATATGTATATATATTTATTTACACTCAATTGTTCGTGAATCGTCGGGAATAGACAGATGGTAACTGATTATATGAATATAGATTTCAAAACTTTCGAGACTCAACATTACAGATTTTTCTTATCGTGTCGGAAACATATAAAGATTAAAGTTTAAATTTGGTCGGAAATTCCCGGGTCATCACAGTACCTACCCGTTAAAGAAATTTCATCCCGAAATTTGAGTGTGGTCGTCATGGCTAACAATAAGAATATTTTCATAACGAATATGAGTTGATAAATTGAGTTTTATCATCATTGAACAATATGGATAAAAGTAACTCGATTATTCGAAGAGTACGAATGAAGTTATCACCAAAAAGTGAAATAGGAAAGTAAAGGTTCATCTTAACTTTTGACAGAGTCAAGGTTGAATTCCGAAATTCAAGGGATTTAAAGAAAATCTTCGAAATCTAAAAAATTTGATTCTTCGGCGAATTAGAAAATTAAGATCTCTATAATTAATGCGGTGATCTGTATCGATTGCTTTGTCTGGTATCTTCATTATAAATGATCTTCTTCCGTTCCCTTATTTTCATCATTCCTATACTTTCATTCTTATTTCTTACTTTTTAAAAGGTTGGGAAAATGCTTCATCCAGTTCTACTCCTTGATATTTTCTTAATTATCATAGCTATCATCCTTCTTTTTAATCTTCCACCAGAAGAATCTGGTTACTTCAACTATTACCTTGGGATGATACTATTCTTAATTCTACCGTGTCTTTATATTGCTATTCGTATTAATATCCATGGTTTGTGACCTCCATGTTGTTATTGGACTTTATATTTTCTCTTATATTTTGGAACTTTGTCCCTTCGTTTCTTCTTCTTGTGATTAAACACCGCTTGTACTGGTTCAGAATTCGCAGATATAAACTTCGGAATGAACATTGTTAATGTTCTAAGAATGGAATCGTAATAGCACGATTTGATTTGTTAAATTATCAGAATCACTGAGAATAGAACTATCAAGAATGTATTTTCTTGGTATGTTCGGAGGTGAAGTAGAATGAACGAGTCGTGTAACATGGCACATGATGACGTTTTGATCTGTGAATCATCACGTTCCATTAGAAACTCAGCATGACTTACTGTAATATAATCACGTTGATCAAGTGTCATTATATTATACTAACTCATGCATCAATTCTCAACATTACTTTAATAACATTCATATTTTAAGCTCGAAAGTTTACAGAATATAGAAACTAACAGTTTCTATATGATGTAATATTGATAGCACGAAGAGATTAATGATTTCAGATGAGAATAGTTATAAAAATATCTCCAGAAATATGGAGAATATTTATAATGAAAGATACGATAATATCTCGGAATATCTAAGATCAGAGGATGATAGAAACTATGGACTGCAAGGGTTTAGAGTAAGGAGCAAGATATTCACTAAAGACTTTAGCAGACATTAAGTCATTTGGATTCTTTAAATTCAAACTTATTCTTTGTAATTTGTTCACGGCTTTCTTCATAGTTTCGCATAATCTGCTTTTCGGTACTAAATTTTCTATTGAATGTTTCCAATAAAATGATACACAGGAAGCACGAAGAGGTATATAATTTCGGACGAGAATATTTATGAAAATATCCTCAGAAATATCGAAGATATTGATGATGATATTTTGGAATTTCTAAGTTCGATGGTTGATGGAGAAAGATTTTCCGCAAGATTTTAACATGACTTCGGAGTAAGATATTCTCTAAAGATTTCAACGGATCCAGAATTACCTGAATCCTTTGAATATAGGGTTTGGTCCTTGTATTTGTCCTTGGTCTCCTTCATGGGTAGCTCAATCTATTTTTCAATACCCAATTTTCTATCGAGCGTTCCTAACACTCCTTTCTTTATCATCAAACTTTTGGTCGTTTAGACCATCTACCATTTTTCTGTTTCCTCTGCATTTAATACTATGATATATGAATCTTCGGTTATTAATCCGAGGTGGTTTCAGGAAAATTGTGTTTTTAGATGATTAAACGCTGATGGTAATATGGTGGAATATGAAAGGTTCCCTGGTAACAATAAAAGAGCACGCGTATATATCAACGTTATAATAAGGTTGTTTCGTACGAAAAGTCGAAGTTGTCTTGCTGGAGCTGTGACAAAACTGGCTATCTCGAACAGTAGATGCAAAGTTATTTTCGGTAATAATAACGCTAAAGGAATTAACATAGCTACGTGTTAAACGTTTACTCAGGTTCCGAGTGTTTTCAGGTGCATAACTATATGCATCAATCTTTTCTCCCGTAAATGAAATGCGGTTGATTCATCCTCTCGATTGAGGTATTTTCAAGAATCATGAAAGGTTTGAACGTGGATTGTAATCGTGAAGATACAAATGAGGTTTAAGATGAAATCAAGTGGCAACTTGAAGAATTGTTTAGTTTCATATGTTATAGTCAATATTTTAATTTATTTTAATTGTCTAATGTTGGTAGTCCACAGTTGATAGTTCACAGTTAGCAATTCAATAATTCATATACATTTTAATATATAATATTTGAATTAATTAATACGTATCGTGACCCGTATTCGTCTCAGACTCGATCACAACTCAAACTATATATATTATTATAGAATCAACCTCAACCCTGTATAGAGAACTCGATCATTACTGCATATAGAGTGTCTATGGTGATTCCAAATAATATATATAGATGCGTCGATATGATATGTCAAAACCTTGTATACGTGTCCCGATATTTAAAGTGCGTAAAATGAATAACAGAAAATAAAGGACGATAAATAAAGTGCGTAAAGTAAATAACAGAAATTAAATGACGATAAATAAAATGCGTAAAGTAAATAACATAAATTAAATGACGATAAATAAAATTGCGCTAATTAAATTGCGATAAATAAAATGTAACCAGTTAGCTAGGAACAGTTAACTAGGAACAGTTAGCGTGGATTCTTAACAATATTTCAATTAGTTAATTCGTTTGTTTCTAACAAATTTTGTTTTGTTCAATGTTTTCTTCATTATGCCACTTGTTGGATTCTGAGAAGTCAAAATCCAAATATGAAATTGAATAAAAATGGTTATTCTGTGGTGAACGGATTCGTATATCAATGGTTGTAAATAGGATAGTAAATGACTGTTGAATCAGATTCGAAAAATGTACAATATAACTTATTAATATGAAATCTAAATATTCCTAGGGTATTACCTACCCGTTAAAATATTTTCACCATTAACAGTTTGTACCAAAGAATTTTTAATTACAATCTTTATGAAGACATATATACATATATATTTTCTTCAGACGTAATCATGGATTTAATGAGTCAATATGATATTAAACTCATCAGATTTACGGCTAAAACTAGAGTACATAATCTCTAAAATATTAAAGATTACATAATTGCCATGAAGGACGAAGATAGTTTATGTAGAACGATTCGTAGAACGATGATTATATTCGAGGTACCGAATGAGACGTTGAGGCGTGTGACGTTGAAACTTGGGTTTTTGGTGGTAATGGAATTGATGTTGTTGCTGAAGCTGGTAAGTTTTGCACCATATTCTGCAAATTGATTACTCGAGCGCAAAGCTTGTTGGCTTCTTCCATTATTCAGGAATGATTGTCGGTTGGAATGAGCGGCTGAATAAGGTTTAGAATTGTGAATATAATATAATCGTGTTGATATATTCGGGAAATGAGGGTGAAGATGGTGTTTCAGACTGGTTCGCCGGTAAGTGCTTCAGGTTCTTCACCAAGAGATGAATTCGGTTGGTGAAAAGGATCGCCTTCTTCGCGTCTCCATTGATTAAGTCGTTTACGAACCCATTAGATGAATTGAGGATGATTGATTTGTTGATTCATTCTGATGACACCGCTTTCGGGGCTTAGGTGAATATCCATGTCGGAATAGCTATCGGAATAACTATTGAAATAGCTATCGAAATCTGAGGGACTCGAACTGGTTGAGGGATTCATCTCGTACGATCAGACGAAGGATTTTCGATAAGAAATAGATTATAGGATGTAGATTAGTACCCTGCAATACATAATTTACATATGCGTATATAATACTAAAATCTCATAAGTTACGGAAGCTATTAGGCAAAGGTAACAATAACAGATACACTAAGATATGAATTTATCTATACACTGTCTATGCAATAGAGGCAGTAAGACATGTCTAGACTTTAAGGATGATAAGCAAATAATTTTCGACACTAATGATAAGCAAAACTTTTGACATGCAGACACGGTCGAAGTCCAGACTCACTAATGCATCCTAACGACTTATCAGTTAGACACACTAATGCAGACATGGTTCGCTAAGACCACCGCTCTGATACCAATTGAAATACAGTTGGGGACAACCACCGTCCCACCCAGTGCCTTCCCAGCTAACCACCTGGTGACCACTGAGTGTACCTCAGATACTGATTTTAGGTCTAGCCTCTCGGCTACTGCCAACCCTCGTAAGGGATCGCAAGGAGTAAGAGCCAATGCTTAGTCACAGGTAACACTGTGAGAACCTCCTTTACGACTAACCCGCCACACATGGACGGCGTTATACCAGCTCTGATACCAACTGAAAGGACCCGTCCTAATCCATCCGGACGAAGTCCATATCGATTATAAATGATTCACAACAGTTGATTATATCGCGAGGTACTTGACCTCTATATGATACATTTTACAAACATTGCATTCGTTTTGAAAAGACAATCTTTCATTACATCTGAAGTTGATAGACATGCATACCATTTCATAATTTATCCAACTATAATTGACTTAATAATGATCTTGATAAACTCAACGACTCGAATGCAACGTCTTTTGAAATATGTCATGAATAATTCCAAGTAATATCTTTAAAATGATCAAATGCACAGCGGAAGATTTCTTTCGTACCTGAGAATAAACATGCTTTCAAGTGTCAACCAAAAGGTTGGTAAGTTCATTAGTTTAACATAAATAATAATTTCCATCATTTTAATAGACCACAAGATTTTCATTTCTCATAAATATACGTCCCATGCATAGAGACAAAATATCATTCATATGGATTGAACACCTGGTAACCGACATTCACAATATGCGTATAAGAATATCCCCATCATTCCGGGATCCTTCTTCGGACATGATATAAATTTCGAAGTACTAAAGCATCCGGTACTTTGGATGGGGCTTTTTGGGCCCGATAGATCTATCTTTAGGATTCGCGTCAATTAGGGTGTCTGTTCCCTAATTCTTAGATTACCAGACTAAAAAAGGGGGCATATTCAGTTTTGATCATTCAACCATAGAACGTAATTTCGATTACTTGTGTCTATTTCGTAAAACAGTTATAAAAATTGCGCATGTATTCTCAGCCCAAAAATATAAAGGGTAAAAAGGTAAATGAAACTCACAGTAATGTATTTTGTAGTAAAAATACATATGACGACATTTGAACAATGCAGGGTTGGCCTCGGATTCACGAACCTATATCAAATGTATATCTATTAAAACATATATTCGTAATCGAGTGAATTTATTATTATATCTTAATTTATATATATTGTATAATTAATTTGTGTATATATTCGAAATGATTTAATATTTACATAGTATATTAATATATCCGTATTTATTTATATACATTATTGTTTAGTGTTAATTAAAAATCAATAGTTTGTTATTTGTACTTATTTAAATAAATAATATTAGTAGGTTTGATTTATGTAGTTATATGAAATATTAATATAATTATAATATATGTAATAAGTATCTTTTATGTACAAAATATGCAGCTATTTAAAAAGGTAGTTTTTGGTAAATAAAATGATGTACTAATAATTATAATAATAACTTTATTAATAATAATACTAATAATTATAAGTTTACTATTAATAATATTATTAATACTTATAATGATAATAATTATGATTATAATACATGTACATATATTAATATTAATAACTTTTAACACTAACAATAACAATAATAATATTAACAATAATAATGATAACATTAATAATACTTTTAGTGATAATAATAATAATTGTTATATCACTTATTATGATACTAATAATAATTATTATAATACTTATAATAATAATAATAATAATAATAATAATAATAATAATGATAATAATGATAATAATGATATTAACGATTGTAATTATAATGATAATCCTACAAATACATAGTGATGTTACTTATTAATAATTAGAATGATAATAATAATAATCATATCATAACTTTTATCATAATAATAACAATAATAATAATAATTATATTATAATTATAATTATAATGAGAATGATAATAATAATAATAATAATAATAATAACTAAATAAAAGGAACTACCTTCATGGAAAAATAGGTTTAAAAAGAGTTACTGCCTCTTAATGGACTCAAACCCGTGACCACTCTTACACCCGACAACACCTAAACCAGCTGGGCTAATGCCATTTTTCTGTTTTAAATCCTATTGATTTGAATATATCCCGTTTATTTCCTGTGTCCATCTTCTACACCAAATCAGTCGACCAAAGAATAGATTCAATTGATTAATCCATTATAAGATGATTTTAAGTTCCTCATACAAATCAGAAAATCAATATTTATTGTTTAAATTATTTAAGAAACGAAAAGAAAAATAAAAAAATATATATATATATGTAAATACCTGATGTAGAACCCGTTTTTGAAACCCAAATTCGAATTCGATTATAGAGACTGTTTTAGACTGCAATTACTAAATGAAAATGATTCCAAAACCATCCTACAAACTTTATGTAACATTAATTTAATTCAAAACATCACCACATGTTCGAATTTCTTGATGAACTAAATCTTTGACTTTTTTAAAAATCGAATTTGACTCCACAATTCGAATTCGCTAGATAAAATTGATGCTTGGGATTTTCTAGGTAGTTTAAATAAAAGTTTTCCAATAGAATTGCATTAATGGATTTTGAAATAAAACTCAAATTCGTAGTTTTGGAAATTTCCCTCAGGAATAGGGCACCGGTTGCTGTGCTCCCTCGTTTTCTGTTTTAATTTCGATTGATAAATGTCTGTAAAAGATACTTGTAAGTTATAATTGATAATGTAAATCACTTGGGTTCATTTATAGCTGGAACTGGAGTCAACAGGTAGTGCCCAGATAAAGAAAAAAATAAAAAGGCGACAAAGACATCAAACTGATTTTAACTCCTTCTGTTTGGAAATCGAATTTGGTATACTGATTTGGATTAAGACAGTTAATAAAATAGATACAGAATTAAAGATTTCAGTTCGTACTCTTTAATTTTTATATGTATATAAATAATATTTGTTAATAAATAATTATATAATTAACACAAAAATACTGATTATATACATTATCTATATAAATATATATTATAAATATATATCTGATTTTTATATTTCTGTATATGCATATCTGTATTTATATATCTACATGTATATATATATTGGTATTTACATGTTAATCTTACTAACTAATAAATATAACAATAATAATAATACTAATTACTGATAATTATATTAATGATAATTTTTTTTTAATTGATAAAATACTAAATAATAAACTTACAATAAAATAATGGTAACAATAATATGATGATATAATGATAACAATAATGATAATTTTAATAAGTTTAATAATAATAATAATAAAAATGTTAAAAGTAATAAGAGATATTAGTTCCTAATAATAATATTAATTTATAATACTACTGTTAATTCTTAATAATAATGATAGTAATATCTAATAATACAAGTAATAATTATGATACAACAAATTACATGTATCAAGATTCATGTTAAAAACAATAATATTAATAATACTGTTGTTATTATTAATAGTAATATTAATGTTAATACTACTAATGAAAGTAATAATAATAATAAAAACTTATATTATAACTTGTAATGTTACATAATATCAATTATATCTAAATATAATAACATATAATATTTATATCTAATATATATTGTATAATAATTATTTATAGGATTCATACACATTTATTTATAACTTTATTTTAAATGATCAATTTATTATCTTGTAATATTTTAAATCATTATATATATATATACTTTTGATTATTTTCATATATATGTATATATATTTGTTTACACTCAATTGTTCGTGAATCGTCGGGAATAGACAGAGGGTAACTGATTATATGAATGTAGATTTCAAAACTTTCGAGACTCAATATTACAGATTTTGCTTATCGTGTCGGAAACATATAAAGATTAAAGTTTAAATTTGGTCGGAAATTCCCGGGTCATCACAATATAGTTTTTACAAGTTTTAACGTTCGTGAATCACCGGTCAACTTGGGTGGTCAATTGTCTATATGAAACCTATTTCAATTAATCAAGTCTTAACAAGTTTGATTGCTTAACATGTTGGAAACACTTAATCATGTAAATAACAATTTCATTTAATATATATAAAAATGGAAAAGTTCGGGTCACTACATACACCCGAATGTGGCCAACAAAAAGTGAAACCGAATGGTGACACTTACCACATCCTCACAAGTGGCCAACAAAGAGTGGACGTTCACATAGTCGTCACTCACCACTTTTCCCAAACGCAACGTGGCCAACAAAGAATGAATCATTAAAGACATCACTCACCACTATGCATCGAGTGGCCAACAAAGAGTGAACCTTAACAACTGAATATACTCGCCACATATAATGTGGCCAACAAAGAGTGGATCCTTTCACCCGATGTCAATCAACACTTCACCTACAAGCAAACAACTTATATACATGCACATATAAATATTGCACTCACCTTGGAACGCAAGCACAAGCCATGTATATAATACATCATCCGCATCCAAGCAAGGAATCACCTATATAAACATATGCATACAAATGCATAAACACTTATTCTCTAAAAGAGAATCTAACGCCAACACCCTTAACCAATGGTTTCCACCTTGCTCCCTAACACCTGCCCATTTAGACACCTAAATGGACATCACCAAATTACCACTACGGGTGGCAATTTCAACCCACACACAAACAAGTGCCACTTAACCCAATTTGCACTTGACCCAAAGGACCCGAACCATCACCACTACATGTGTTAATTTAAACCCAACAACACCCTAAAATTATAGATACTTACCCCATGCTCAAAACCCCAAGCAATAACACTTTGTTCACAAATGACCCATTTTGACAATTAGGATAGCCCCTTATTCACAGCAGTTTCTGACCCATTTAAACCCCGATTCAGTAAATACAAACTTATTAATTGGAAATTATACTCAAAGACCTTTCCGAAAAGTGCTCACACTCCTTAAACGGAGTCACGGTTTGCAAGATATGACCTTCCTAAAATCATGTTTCGTGTAGTTTTTATAATGACGGGTTTGACCACTTTTGACCAAAATCCAACCTTATGAACATACCCAGAACACCAAATTACAAATCTTGCTTAACTACATCATTAGGGACTAATTTTTTATCTATATTAATCTTCAACATCATTATCAACACTTCTTTGAGGCATTTCATCATACACCTTACATGCATGCACTACGAGAAGCAAAACAACAACTAACTTGATGTTTTAACTCACCAAGAACCCTAATCCAACCCCAAGAACAAAATTGAAAAACAAAATTCAGATTAAGAACTTACCAAAATATTAGAATTGAAGCCCTAGGTAGCTAGAACAAGAACCCAAGTCAAGTGAGTCAAGATCACTCATTTTTCTCCATGTTCTTCCTCTTTCTCCCTCTCTAAAAACGTCACACTCTCTCTAGAACATGAGAGTGTTTTTCCAGATTTGATTTTGAGCTGCAAATGGGGCTCCCAAACTGATTTTGAGGATGGAAATTTATTTTTACAAAATTACGCATTTAGTCCCTCAAGTTTGTAAAAGTTGTCAAACCTCACTTTAACTCATATTTGTCCCATTTCCCATCAATCGGGGTAGAATTTTGAAAAACTTAATACACGAAAGTTGTAGCTCTATCTATTTACACGTCTGGGTTTTTGAATCGCTTCATTTCGAGGTTGTATGAGCAAGTTATGCTTAAAATACGAAAACAACCCCAAATTGACTTCTTATCGAAAAGTTCATTTCGACTTAATATTTTTAGCCCACGACTACCAACACTTATTATTATTAAGAATAATAATATTTTAAGTCACTTCAAACATCCCGAAACACCTCGATCACTCCTGATATTATCAAATTAATATATAAGAATATAATATAATAATACTCAAATTTCCAAGATGTTACAACAACACTGGAAATATTCTTGCTTCTGAATAGCATAAATTGACCAAGTGTTTTGTGTTGCTTATGCGTTTACTGCTTGTTCTTTTTTTATCTTTTGCTGGGTCAACATTCATCTCTCATGCTGGTTCTAAAGAACCATTATACTTAACTATTTAGAGCTGATAGTTAATGGTAGCACAATCTGAACACTAGTGACCAGCTTACACCTTAGCTGGTTATACATGATTAACCTCTGTTGGCTGTGAACAACTTAGTGTTGTTGGTACTTTTGACATAATTAAATCATTAATTCTGTAGAGGACTCAATAATAACACTACTTACGGACATTTTTAAGTTCGGAGATTGATTATTATATATATATATATATATATATATATATATATATATATATATATATATATATATATATATATATATATATACACGAACAAGATTCTGCTTGAATACATATATATGTTTTAAGATTTTTGGTTCCGAATTATTTGGATAACATTTCTTATCAGAATATACATTATATATATCAATGTTTCAAGTATAGGAACATCCACACCACAAATATTTATCTTATAATCAGAAATTGTTAATTTATAAATTGAAATGTCTTGTTTTGATGTTAATATGAGGGCAATCTAAACTAGAAGTTACTTTTAAATGTCACTTCCAAACCACCCAATGCATTGTCGAGAGTACCGATTGTATAAGTTTCTTGGCATAGTTAGTCTTATAAATGACAACTTTGTCGTTTTTCCTGACCGTGTTCAGGAGTTCTATCACCGTTTCGAATACAGACATCGTGGAAGCGTTAAAACGGTACATTTCAGGCTTGATGGCCAAGGCTATGTATTGGAGCTGGAAATCATCAAAAATGCATTCGGTCTCCTAACCAAAGATATCAAATTTTACTCTAACATTTCAAATTTTAGTGATTCCCTTGTTTCTCAGCAGTATACAAGTGTGGACATAAACGACGTTATAGAAAGTGTCGATAGTGATTCAGTTGTTGAGGGCTGTAAAAATTCTTTAATGATTCTAGTTTGTCAACTACAAAGTCGTGCCAAGAAATTTATAGAGTTGTCCGGAGCAACATAACTTGTCGAGGATATGCGAGCGAATATGATGATGTGCAAGTTACAGAGTCACTAATGATTTTTTGGATCATGGATAGTACACCTTTTGTTATTGAAAACATACTTCTTAAGAGCAGTGGGAGCAGGAGCTCGTCTCCCCCACGTGTAACGACCCGACCTTTTTCGACTTATGTTTTTACTTGTTGCTTTCACGAAACTGCATATTTGTGTGTACTGTGATAGATTATATTCTGGGATCATTAATTATGTTAATTACTTTTGTTAATGCCTTGCAACGTGCTTTTAAGTACTTAATTACTTAACGTGATCCTTGATTGCATTTACGACTGTTAGTGTCACTTAAGGATTAAAACGAGATACGTACTTGGTACACGTTAAACTTTCGTCATAATTGGAATATTATGACTGCGTAAACGTAACTGTTAATTATTAATGGCAATTACTTGGTTTTATGGTCCCTTAATTAAGCTTAGTGTTTACTAAGGCTTACTAGTCACCTTAATGGACTTTATCTTAGTGGACTTCCAAGGCCCACCCTACTTACTTGATGGGCTCACTTAATGGACTAGTTAATGGACTAATTTAGCCCATTAAGCATAAGACAAAACCCAATTAGTTAATTAGACAAGATTAAGCATGCTTGGTACCATATACTTACACTTTTTAGCCTTTTGTTCCATGCCACCCAACATGTACAACTACCACCCTGTAACACCATCCAATAGCAAGCAAATGGTCCCCCTCACCCCCCATGCTAACCGTCAGCCTAAGGGTCACCACCAACACCACCACTTCATTTTAAACATCTCATTCTCATTTCAAAAACACACACACTTATTCTCTCAAATTTCTCTCTACTTTTCTCTCATCTTTTCTTGAAGAAACTTGAAGGTTTTGATTATTTTTCTCTTCTTTTTCTTCTCAAAACTGTAGCATCATCATCATCAATGTTATTTTTGGATTTTGGTTCTTATAACTTCAATCCTCAAGTTATCTTGCAATCTTTGATCTCTTTTATGATAAAGAAGCAAGAACAAGGATCAAAGCTTTGTAGCTTTTGGTTCTACATGAACTTGTAACAACTTTTAAGATCAAATTACTTTATGATCTTCTTCATGATCAAGTATTGAAACTTTAAAGTTCATTTCATGAAGATTCAAGTTTATGACTTGATATCTTTTTATATAAAGAATCCTTACTTGAACTTGTTTATTTTTGACTTTAAATCTATCATTTATGTTTATGGATTTTGATTTGTTTAAGTGGCTTGGTCAAAGATTACTTGTTAAACTTTGATCTCATAAATCTTGTAACCAAAGTCTAACTTTGAAAGTTCAAGAACAAGAAAGTTTAAGCTTACTAGTTTACAACTTTCACACATGTAAGGTTGACCTAAGATATATAACTTATGGTCATCTAACTTGTTAAAACAAGAATTCATTTATTTGTGTTCACTTTACTTTACAAAATCTAAGTTTCATAGCTTATGGTTGTGTAAAGGTGAAGGTCTAAGTGTTTTGACTTAGGGTTTCACCAATAACATGAGATCTAGACTTTTTAGTCTAAGATCTTTAATATCTAGTTAAGATATAAGCTCTCTAGCTTAAGGTCTTTATTATTTAGTTGATTCAAAGTTTATAACTTTATAAGACTTGTATTTGTGTTGAAACTAAGAAAAGTGATGCAACTTTGGTTCATCACCTTGCTCAAACTCTCACATGAGTTGTGTCTTAATTCTTAGTCTTGATTGTTGTGTGTTGATGGTAGAACCTTGGTCAAAAGTGATGCAAACACATCAACGAGTTGTACACTTGAAGCTATAAGCATCAAGGATGAGAACCGTGATGAGCATCAAGCACCAAGAATCCCACCGGAGCACCTTGCTTACTGTTTTCTGGATCTGATAAGTCACCTGGACTACTGGAAAAGTTGATTTTCGGATAGTTCGGTTCGAGTAGATGATTTTTTGTTTAAGACTTGTCTTAATCCGATACACGGTTTAGGATTTATAGCCTTCCGAAAGTCACTACGTCTTTGTAACGTTGTGCTGAAATTTCTGACCTACTCGCACTTAAACCGTCGCCACGGTCAAAAGCAGACGAGTTTGGTTCTGAAAATTGGTCAATGGTTGGAGAACTCACATATGGAGCCATGGATACTGACTAAACGTCTTTTAGATTTGTATAGAGGTCGTAGCAGCTGAACGGAGTCAGCCTTTGTTTCGATCTCTATTCTTGATTGAAACCTACTTTACTCTTTTTGATTGATGATGAATGATGATGATCCTTAAGACTTAATTTACGTACTTTCAAACATTTGAGAACGATTTACTGACTTAGTATCTTTTGACTTAGGTTGAGGACCTTTCGGACCAACTACTTACTTACTTATCTCGTATCGACTTTTACTGGTTATTCACTGTGAGTTATAGCTTCCCTTTTTTACTTCAACTATTTTTGGGACTGAGAATACATGCGCTTTTATATTTTACTTACTAGGCACGAGTACTTATGTAAAGACCCGTCCTAATCCATAAGAACGAATACAATAACATATGATTACATTGCGAGGTATTTGACCTCTATATGATACATTTTACAAACATTG
Organism: Rutidosis leptorrhynchoides; assembly: GCF_046630445.1. Taxonomy (NCBI): domain Eukaryota; kingdom Viridiplantae; phylum Streptophyta; class Magnoliopsida; order Asterales; family Asteraceae; genus Rutidosis; species Rutidosis leptorrhynchoides. The sequence continues at coordinate 106,101,397 of NC_092338.1, read as the reverse complement.
CATTCGTTTTAAAAGACAAACTTTCATTTACATCGAAAGTTGACAGGCATGCATACCATCTCATAATATCCAACTAATCAGTCATTTACTTAATCATAATCTTTACTGAACTCAACGACTTGAATGCAACGTCTTTTGAAATATGTCATGAATGACTCTAAGTAATATCTCTAAATGAGCAAATGCACAGCGGAAGATTTCTTTCAAACCTGAGAATAAACATGCTTTTAAGTGTCAACCAAAAGGTTGGTGAGTTCATTAGTTTATCGTAATCAATCATTTCCATAATTTTAATAGACCACAAGATTTCCTTTATTCAATAATCATACACTCGCAAGTGTTTAAAAATCATTCATATGGATTATACACCTGGTAACTAACATTAACATAATGCATATAGAATATCCCCAAACAGAAACTCGTCTGTATAATATAAACTCGAAGTACTAAAGCATACCATTTTCCAGTATGAGGGGAGTTAGTGCCCGTAGATCTACCTTTAGGATTCGTGTCAATTAGGGTGTCTGTTCCCTAATTCTTAGGCTACCAAGCTAAAAGGGGTGATATTCGATTCAATAATCCAACCATAGAATGTAGTTTCGATTACTTGTGTCTATTTCGTAAAGCATTTATAAAAGTAGCGCATGTATTCTCAGTCCCAAAAATATATATTGTAAAAGCATTTAAAAAGGGAGCAAATGAAACTCACAATACTGTATTTCGTAGTAAAAATACATATGACGTCATTGAACAAGTGCAAGTTTGGCCTCGGATTCATGAATTTATATTAAGTATATATATATTTATATGTTGGTAATATCAGTCTAACAATTTAGGTCAGGTCATAGTGTATCACAATCCTAATGCTCGAGATCGATATGCAAAAGTCAACAAAAGTCAAATTGACCCAAGATGATTTACAAAATCTATACATGTTTACTTTATAACTTAAAAGTCGTTATATATATATATATATATATATATATATATATATATATATATATATATATATATATATATATATATATATATATATATATATATATATATATATTTAAATATATTTATCAGATTTTATTAAAGTAAAAATAATACAAGTCCTTTATTAAAAAAAATTATATAAAAATTTATACTAAAATTTATATATGATAAAAATATACTTTTATATATCTTAAATAATATAATTTATAAAGTTCATTTAATATCATAAAATATAGTAGTATGTATTATTAATGTAAGTATATTACGTGTGGTAACAAAATCTTTGTATCACATATTTGATAAAATAATAATGATAATGAGTAAAAGTTGTATTATTTTGTAATAATAACAATATTAATTATAATAACAATATTTATATTTACTAATGTTAATAATAATTTTGATAATTAATAATAATCTTTTATAATAATACCAATGTCATAATAATGATATTACTAGTAATGATAAAAATATTATAATCATGTTAATGATAATAATAATGTTAATAATACTGTTGTTATTAATAATACTAATTATAATAAAAATGATAATTTAAATGAAAATATAAATTTTAAGATTTATAATGATATTTTCTAACCATCATGATAATTATAATAATAACGATACTTTTTACTATTAACTGTAGTAATAATAATATTTTATACAAGAATAATAATCCTATTCAAAATGATAATTTTAATAAAAGATGGTTTTAATATTTAATGATACTTTTAATAATAATAATAATGACGATAAAAATAATAAAATGATAGTTTTGATAAAAATATTAATTATATATATATATATATATATATATATATATATATATATATATATATATATATATATATATATATATATATATATATATATTCATATTAAAAAAAATATAATTTTGTATATCTTATATATAATTGAAATATCTATCTAATTATATTTCAAAGTTCAAAACGTGTAAGTAATAGAAAATATTATGTCGTATCACGTTTACGTTTTTGAAACAATATATATATATGTATATATATATATATATATATATATGTGTGTGTGTGTGTGTGTGTGTGTGTAATTTATGATACAAAGCTTTAATTAAGTTCATTAAAACTTATGAACAATTTATCTTATAAAATGTTTTACAAATAAAGTTCTTTTTAAACCAAAAAAAAAAGTTTCTGTACGTTTGAAACAATATTAAATAAATATGAAACCTTTGTTTTCCAAAACTAAATATATTTAAGAATCATTTTACTAAAAAGGTTATAATGGAAGAAGTTGTTATATCGTAAAACGTTTTAGAAAAGTAAGATTAAATATACTCTTAATAGGTTTCAAGTTTTTAAATTAACGTTTGTTGATGAAACGTGATATAAAATCCAAAGGTTAAATAAACATATGAAATCATCTTAATGTAAAATGTCGATATCCAACGTCTAAGTTATTTACATTCCGCATTCCAACTTTAAGATGAAAGTTAAAATAGTTATCTTATTAAAATCACGAGGAAAATGTTGTAAAGAATAAATTGAAAATCAAATATGAATCTCCACTAACTCTTGTCTAGTTCCCGTTAATTGATACTTTCGTTCTTACTTGCAATTCACTTTACCAATTATTCCGAATACCGTTAAAAGGAAAAGTTTCCTAAATCAAAGTGGACCTCTCAGTAGAGACTCGTAATCATAATTCAATGTATCTGATAATTCAATCATTTGATATTATCTTCTAATTCCACCGATAAACATATTGAAAGAAATACGTTCATGTAAAGTATTATACGTTTAATAATTTGTTATTATTTTCAAGTTATATTATATATATATATATATATATGTATAATCATATCCATTTAATGGTTCGTGAATCGTCGAGAACAGTCGAAGGGTAATGAATGTATGAATATAGTTTACACTTCTTGAGATTTATCTTAACAAACTTTGCTTATCGTGTCGGAATCATATAAAGATAAAGTTTAAATTTGGTCGGAAATTTTCGGGTCGTCACAACTTAAACTTTTATATGTGTGGGTTATATAGCGGCATAAACTTTCCCCTTAGCTCGGTAACGTTTAGTCATTGGTTTTTGAACCGGTGACCGCGAATCTTAGATATGGATCCATAGGGTTTGACATCCCCACTCGGGCTAGTCGCGCTAGCATTTAACTGGTGTTTAATACTTCGTAGACTTACGCACTTGCCAAGTGTACTTTTAGGGGGTGATATTTATGTTAAGTTAGTTACCAAGTGCCCACGGTTAAGCATATACTTTTCATACTATTTTGAATACGAAATCTCGTGGCCTACATTACATTATTGTTACAATTAAACTATAGCTCACCAACATTCGTGTTGACTTTTAAGCATGTTATTTTTCAGGTGCTTAGACGTTTGATGTTTCCGCTGTATTAGTCTCGCTGTTAGACTTGCTGTGTAGACTCCCACTGCTTTTGTTTAGAGATGTCTCTGCATGAAACTTTTACTTTGCATTCACGAACTATGTTACTTTTGAACAAGGAATTTGTAATGACCTTTGAGTCTCGTACTTATATTATTTCTTTCTATTCGTAGAAGCACACTATCGTTTGTAAAACATTTGATGTCGATAAAGACGTTACCCCTTTTTATGAATGCAAACTTATTTTAAAACAGCATATAGTGTTTGACCTTGTAATGATCCTGTTGTTGATGATCCGTACACGTTAATTTTGTACGGGGCGTCACACCACGTCGCCTACCCCATCACAAGTCGCCCCACTCCCCAACCATGTTACGATGTTGCGTCCCGATCTGGTCAGTCGCATAGGCGACGAGCTTTCGGTTCGGTCAATTAAAAAAAATTAAAAAAATAAAACATACAACGGCTCTTTTCCTACCGTTGGCATTTTTTTTCTTTTTAAATTCAATATATACACAACACATATACAAACCCAAACACAAACACATATCATTTTACATCCATTTTACTCAACATATACTCACACAATCAAATCCAAATTCTATCATCAAAATAAAAATATTTCTTTAAAAATGAGTAGTTCCGACGAATAAAGTTTGGTGAACGCAATGAAAAGTATATTTGCTTATCAAAATAACGTGGTAATATGTAGAGAGGTTGAGGAACAAAATGAGGCTCAAAGCTCAAGAAGAAAACGTCGCTACATTCATCGTGATCGTGTAGAAGCGCACAATCGTTTGATGAAAGATTATTTTGTTCAAGATCCGAAGTATCCCCCTGAATATTTCAAACGACGTTATCGAATGTCACAAAGTCTTCTTGAAAAAATAATTGAAGGTATACTTTCTTACTCTACTCGTCCCGATGCACCAAAGTGGTTTACTTATTTTCAACAACGTCCCGATGCACGTGGTGTTCTCGGAGTATCTACTATTTTAAAAGTCACTACTGCCATTCGTCAACTAGCATACGGTGATTCACCAGATCTATTTGACGAATATTTACAAATTTCAGAGAGAACATCATGTGAGTCTTTGCAAAATTTTACAAGATGTATTATAGACTTGTATGGTAATGTATACATGAGAGAACCGACCGAGGTCAATATACGTCGGTTGTATCATAAACATGAAGAACTTCACGGCTTTCCTGGAATGCTTGGAAGCATTGATTGTATGCATTGGGCTTGGGGAAAATGTCCAAATGCATGGAAAGGGCATTTCACCCGAGGCGATCACGGTTACCCGACAATCATGTTGGAAGCCATTGCATCGTATGACAATTGGATTTGGCATGCATATTTTGGAATGGCCGGTTAGAACAATGACTTGAATGTCCTTAATGCATCTCCATTGTTTGATAGTTTACTAATTGACACGGCTCCTCAAGTTCCATACGAAATTGGGGACGTTGATTTTGATCGAGGCTACTATCTTGCTGATGGGATTTGCCCTTCGTGGGCTTCTTTCGTTAAGGGATTCTTAAGTGGTTGACGCAAAAAGGAAATACTTTACAAAGAAACAATCTGCAGCTCGAAAAGACGTTGAGAGGGCATTTGGAATTTTGCAAGGCCGTTGGGGTATTTTAAGACAACCTGCTAGGGCATATAGCGTAAACAAAATCAAAATAATCATGTATGGTTGCATCATATTGCACAACATGATAATTGAAGACAATGGTTTTAATATTGCTGAAAATAAATCTTAGTACTTGCCTGTCAACAACCTACAAGGATCAACTTGGTACGAAAGGTGTGATATATATGTCGAGAAGACAAAAAGCTGCATGACAAAGACGAGCATGAGTATCTTCAACATACTCCAGTTTCGCATCTATGGCATAATCGCGATGACGAAATAGTTAACGAATTGTAACTTTTTAATCGCGATAACTTATTGTTTTTTTTTTAAATTTTTAGGAATCGTATTTTTTTTAATTATTAGGAAATGTAATGTTTTTTTTATTTTTAATGAAATTTATTTCCATTTATGTTAATTTTTATAATTTTATCAATATATGTTATATTTAAAATCATTAAAATAATAATAAAAATATAATCTCACATGCCCAACTGACATAGATCACCACTCTCCACTTTTTCTGACTCAGCAAGTCAGACCTGACATGCCAAGTGACATCAGTCACCACTCCCAGTGCTCTAACCGGATGCAAGATGCTATGAAAACGCCCTTGTATCCATTACCTTTTGAAATGTTGCTTACGATCTATATAATTAGCTCAACCTACCGGAACATGGTAAATCTCATAGCATACCTAGGGTAAATGTGATGTGGTAACTGGTAATATGTAATGTGATTACGTGTTTGTGTTATAATCTCTACGTATTAATGTAATTTCACGTGTTTTTTATTTTTATTTATTTTTGAATTCAAACAAACTATCGTTCGAATATAATTTATGCAAGACTACTATGAGTACTTGCTGTATGCTACTGCTTATTCTCGCTACTGCATGCTACTATCTGCTTTCGATTGCATGATACTTTTGTAGGATTTTGTTAATATTGCCATGATATGTACTGCTAGGATGCTGTAGTGCCTAACTACGTGCTTGCTATATGTCTTACTGACATGGAAAAAGTTATTTTTCCTTGTTCAGATGTCGGACATACCGCCCGTTATCATTGATTTAGAGACTGACTCAGATTCGTCTGCTGCATCGCCTACTATTGTTGCTGACTCACAGATCCCGTCACCGCTACCCTCCGACGACTCCCGAGATTCACCTTCCAGTGGACACGTGCTTGACCTTATGGACGTCTCAGACGGAGATGAGGATCCCGCGGAGAATCCAGCTCTACCCAGCCCTAGACTCCCGGGGCCACAGCACCATTCTGGTGGTACTGTGATTCCTGGGGGGAAATGGGGATGGTCCTTTCCGTAATGAGCATGGACATTGGGCTAGACGCCTTGCTGATGGACGTGTGGTGTCGATCCCACCTGGAAGATATCGACTTATGACCACCGGCCGGGCGGATCCACCTTCAGATGATTCAGACGATTCATCATCCGATGACACCAGCGAGGAGGATTCAGAGGATGATTTCGAGGAGGACCCTGAGGAGGAGCCCATGCAGCCGCCCTCTACCCCGCCGAAGAAGCGGTATCGTTTCGATGGTACTGTTATTCCAGGGGTTAACAGAGGTAGACCGTTCGTGGATGCACGTGGATAGTTGGTTAGGGTTACCGCCCGTAAGCGGGTTGTGCCATATCCTGCTGATCCATTCGTGCGTAAGGCCGCTCGTTATGCGCCTTCTACTTCTGGCACTGCATCGTCTGCACCACCGGCACTACCTGCACCACCTGTCCCACCAGCATCTTCCACCGTCGAGGGGCTGACGAGGGAAGTGCATATCCTCCGTGCTCGGGTGACTGAGCTCGAGGACCAGATGACCCACTTGATGGACATCATTTACCCACCATCACCATAGGGCTATTGTATTAGATTTCATTATGTAATCCCATTGGTAGTTTCATGTTTTACTCATGTATTGTACGAACCTTATGCGGATGTATGCAACTTTCTTATTAATGAATAGAACTTAATGTTGTTTAATTTTTGCACGGTGTTCTATTTACACTACTGTATGATGATTTTGTGGTATCTGTATCTAGTTTGCGTTACTTAATTACTATGTGTTGTGTTGATTCCATATCGGTTATCATATGCCATAATATTATTAATTATTGAATGCTGGATTTTGACTTAAGTCAGAATTTTGTTTAGAAGATCAATGGTAAACGGAAGAGTTCCAAGGGAAACGCCCACAGTGGCACAGATTGAGGAAATGGTAACTGCTCGAGTAGCCGCAGCAATGGCGAATGTCAACCCCCAAGCTCTATCGGCTAACCAGAACATTCAGAACGGGTGCACCTATAAGGAATTTCAGAGCTGCAAGCCCCACAATTTCAATGGTACTGAGGGGCCGGTTGGATTAACGAGGTGGTTTGAGAAGTTGGAAGCTGTATTCCATGTGAGTAACTGCTTAGAAGTGAATAAAACTAAGTATGCCTCCTGCACGTTGTCGGATGGCGCTTTAAGCTGGTGGAACACACTTGCTCAGGCTAAGGGAATTGACGAGGCTTATGCTACACCATGAGAGGAGTTTAAAAGTGCTATGATCGAGGAGTACTGCCCCAGGACATAAATTCAGAAGATGGAAGCGGAGTTTTGGGAACTGAAAGTTATAGGGACTGATCTTGATGGCTATTGTAACGACCCGACTTTTTCGACTAGCTTTTATGCTTTGTATTTTTGCGAAACTGCGTATTTGTGCGTACTGTGTTACTTTATTACTCCGAAACCTTGGCATACGTGTTTTATATTCATATATACTTTAAAACATGCCTTGGTGTATGTAGAATGCTTAACTTGTCCACCGGATGCTTTATAACCGTTAGTGTTACTTGCCGTTACGAATAAACCGCGGACTGCACGCACGTTTGACTTTTGTCAGAACTGGAACTTTTGGACTGCGAAATATTAATTATTATTTTATAATAATAATTACTTGGGCCTTTGGATGCTTAATTTTATTTATTTAATTGCTAAAGCCCAATAGTTAGTCTTGTTGGACTTTCTACCTTGTTGGGCTCAAGCCCACCCTACTCTAGCTAGTGACCCAATTAATTAGCCCAAGCATAATTACTAGTGGCCCATAATAATAAATAAATAATAAATAAATTAATTAGTGAGTCATACTAGCATAATGGATAAGGTTTATCTAATTGTCACATGGAATTCTAGCAAAAGGACACACTTTAGACACCATTAGCCAAAAAGTAAAATTTTGTCTCCCCCTCCCCTCCCTCAAAATTTCAGCCACCAAGGAGGCCTCATGGCCACCTCATCAATCCATGTGAATCTCTAATGCTTATAAATACTAGCCTTTAGTCTCTCATTCCAACACTTGATCATTTTGATTTTTCACACACTTGTTCTTTTTTTCTTTCCATACTTGTAAGTTTTCTTTTTCTTCCTCTTTTCCTTCAATATTTTCGTGTATCATCATCATTCATCTATGGAGATCAAGTTCCTTTTAGCTTGATCTTACTTATATCTTGTTGATTCAAGCATGAATCTTTCAAGAACAACAAAGATTCAAGCTTTCTAGCTTGAATCTTCATATCTTTTGTAGATCTACTTCTTTTATACTTTAATCTTTCTATTTTGTAATAAAGATTCAAACTTTTGTTTGTAATCTTCATGCATCTTCAAGATCCAAGCTTTATGCTTCAAGATCTTCAAGAACAAACAAGATGCAAGTTTTCTAGCTTGAATCTTCATATCTTTTTGTTAGATCTAAGTTCTTTTTGCTTTGATCTTGTTATTTTGTTAAAAAGATTCAAACTTGTGTTTGTTATCTTCATATATCTTAAAGATCCAAGCTTTATGCTTCAAGATCTTCAAGAACATCAAAGGTTCAAGCTTTCTAGCTTTGCAACCTTGTAACTTGTGTGAAATGGATCCAAGCTCTCTAGCTTAGGGTTCCATCACCTCTTTTGACTTGGATTGTGCTTGCATTTATTGAATTAATGTAAAGTTTGTAACTTTAGTTGTTATTGTGAATTGAAATTGTGTTAAGACTAAGGATATGATGCAACCTTGGTTCATCATCCATCTAAGACTCATGAATGAGTTGTGTTCTTACTTGGTCTTAACATATTGTGTATTGATGGTGAATCTTGGTCAAAAGTGATGCTAAACCATCAACGAGTTGTACACTTGAAGCTACAAGCATCAAGGATGAGAACCGTGATGAGCATCAAGCACCAAGAACCCCACCGGAGCACTTACCTACTGTTTTTCGTATCTGATCAGGCCACCTGGGCTACTGGAAAGTTGATTTTCAGTTAGTTCGGTTCGAGTAGATGATTTTCTGTTTAGGCCTCGTCTTAATTCGAGTTACGGTTTAGGATTTATGGCCCTCCGAGAGTCACTACACCCTATTAACGTTGTGCTGAAATTTCTGACCTACTCGCACTTAAACCATCGCCACGGTCAAACGAAGACGAGTTAGGTTCTGAAAATTGGTCATCTGTTAGGGGACTCACATACGGAGCCATAGCCACTGACTATGCATCTTTTCGATTTACGTAGAGGTTGTAGCAGCTGACCGGATTCAGCCTATTGTTTCGATCTCTATTCTTGTCGAACTTACTTAGCTTTTATGATGATGAATGATGATGATGATGATGACACTTAAACTTATTTTATGCACTATTAGAATTTATAAAGACAACCTACTGACCTAGTAACCCTTGATTTAGGTTGACGACCTTTCGGACCGACTTACTACTTGCGTACTTTCATTACCGAATTTACCGCTTTTATCACTGTGAGTTATAGCATCCCTTATTACTACTTTTACTATTTTTGGGACTGAGAATACATGCGCTTGTTACGATTTACGTGTTAGGCACGAGTACTTAAACTTTATATGTGTGTGGGTTATATAACAGCATAAACATTCCCTTTAGCACGGTAACATTTAGTCATTGGTCTTTGAACCGGTGAACGCGAATCTTAGATATGGATCCATAGGGTTTGACATCCCCACTCGGGCTAGTCGCGCTAGCATTTAACGGGTGTTTAATACTTCGTGAACATACGCACTCGCCAAGTGTACTTTCAGGGGGTTATAATCATTAAGTCTAGTTACCGGGTGCCCACGGTTATACATATACTTTATTATACTGATTTGAATTACTGATTTGAAACGCTTGTTTGAAGCACTGAAATCTCGTGGCCTACATTACATTACTGATTACAAACAAACTATAGCTCACCAACATTCGTGTTGACTTTTTAAGCATGTATTTCTCAGGTGCTTAGACGTTGTTGCTTCCGCTGTTAGACTTGCTGTTAGACTTGCTGTTATAGACTTGCTGTTATGGACCTGCTGTATTAGATTTCCGCTGCATTACTTAGAGATGTCTCAAGCATGGAACTTTTATTTTGCATTCGTGACTTACGTTATTTTAAAACAATAGCTTTGTAATGACCTTTGTACCATGTACTCATGTTAATGTTTTCTAGTCATCTTTTGTAAAACGCTATCTTTTTACGAATGCAAACTGGTTTTCAAACAGCATATAGTGTTTGACCTTGTAATGATCCTGTTGTCGATGATCCGTACACGATGGTTTTGTACGGGGCGTCACAGCTATAACCGCAGGTACTTGGAGTTAGCTTTGATGTGCTCCAAGATGGTTACCCCTGAATTTAAACGAATGGAATGGTATTTGTGGGGACTTCCCAAGACCATTCAGGAGAATGTCACCTCTTCGAAACCGGCAGATGTCCCGGAAGCTATGCGCATGGTGCACACCCTGATGAACCACATCACCCGCAAGGAACCAGAGAAAGCGAAATTAGAATCAGGAGCTACTAATGAGAAGCGTAAGTGGGAAGGCAACAAAGGAAAGGTCTTTGATCAGAACCCAGCTAAGAGGCATGAGAGTTTCAAGGGAAACAACGACTGGAGGAACCCCAACTCGAACCCTAGCTCGAACCCTAACTACAAGGGTAGTCTCCCGCAGTGCAAGAGATGCTATAAGCATCATACTGGGTACTGCAACATGGTATGTGAAAAGTGTAAGAGGACTAGGCACATTGGCAAAGATTGCAAGATCACCACCCCAGCTGTGAAGACAAACCCTACTGGAACAAGAAAGTGTTTTGAGTGCGGTCAGCAAGGTCACTTTAAGAACGAATGTCCGAACAAGAAGAAGGATGGCGGGCCAGCACGTGGAAGGGTTTTCAACATGAACGCCAGGGATGCCCGTGAGGATCCTAACTTGGTCATAGGTACATTCACTATCAATAACCTATTTGCTTCTGTCTTATTTGATACCGGTGCCGATAGGAGTTATGTATGTAGACATTTTTATTCTAAGATAGACTGGTCATTAGTACCTTTAGACGAGAATCTCCTTAAAGATTTTTGAATCAAACATTTTTGAATCAGACTCCCAGAAAGGATAATCTCCTTAAAGATTAAAAATCAGCTTTTAAGCCTTTACTCAATCCTTGAGATTGACCTTAAAGATTGATGATGTCGAACGAGGTGTATATAAAATAGTTATTATTTTACTAGGAAAATACTATTAAATACGATACAATTTTACACAAGATATTTATTTATTTATAGAATGGATATACTTAAACCTTGCTACAACACTTATAGGCAGTGTACCTAATCGTACAGTAGTGTAGTTTTTAGTAAGTCCGGTTCGTTCCACAGGGAGATCTTTAAGCAAAGCTCAACGCTATATTAGTTTACTTTTATAAAAATACAAATATATATATAGGTAATATTATTATTATAAAGGGGGGTTTTTACCGTTTAATGACCGGTTTGTCGATTTTAAAACTTTAGTCGCAGTTAAAACCTAATGTAAAATATAAAATAAATACAAGACTTTAAATTAAAGCGTAAAGTAAATAACGATAATGAAATTGCGAATAATAAAAATGCGATAAAAATTAAATTGCGATAATTAAAAAGTACGATAATTAAAAGTGCGATAAAATGAAATAACAATAAATAAAAGTGCGATAATTAGAAGTGCAATTAAATATAAAATAAAGGAAATTAAATATGAAATAAAAGAATTATGCTTATTTAAACTTCCGTAATCATGATGTTTGACGTGTTGATTTTAGTTTTATGCCCTTGGGTTAATTGTCCTTTGTCCTGGATTATTCAATATGTCCGTCTGGTTTTTGTCCATAACAGTCCATCAGTCATAAATATAAATTGCAAGTGTCCTTGTCAAATTATTATTATACCCGAAGATAAATATTCCAACTAATTGGGGATTCGAATTGTAACAAGGTTTTAATACTTTGTTTAATGAATACACCAGGTTATCGACTGCGTGTAAACCAAGGTTTTACTACTTTGTTAACAATTACACCAATTACCCTTGAATGTAATTTCACCCCTGTTTTAATTATTCTAGTGGCTATTAATCCATTCCCGTGTCCGGTTAAATGAACGATTATTCGTACATATAAATACCCCGCCCATCGTGTCCGATCGAGTGTATATGGTAATTTATAGGGACGCCCAATTGTAAATCTTTATATTAACATTAACAAACTTTCATTTAGTTAAACAAATATAAAGCCCATTATTAGCCCATAGTCTAGTTTCCACAAGTGTCGTTCTTTTGTCCAAACCCCAATTATGGTACAAAGCCCAATTACCCAATTTTAGTAATTAGCCCAACATCATGATTACTTCGTTTTAAATAAGCATAATAATAACTTAGCTACGAGACATTAATATAAAAAGGTTGAACATAACTTACAATGATTAAAAATAGCGTAGCGTTACACGGACAGAATTTCGACTTACACCCTTACAACATTCGCTAACATACCCTTATTATTAGAATTATAATTAAAATTAAAATATAAATTATAAATATAAATATATATTACTCGTATATATTGAGAGAGAGATGAAAATAATGTGTAAAATTCGATCAGAATTCGGTTGGCTTTATAGCCAGAAATGATTTTTGGGGCTCCGCGACTCGCGGCAAAAAGCCCTTCAAACTCCGCGAGTCGCGGAGAGGTATTTTCATTTCACACCCTTAGAGTTTCTGGCTGCCGACGGTTTTAATAATATATATATATAATATATATATAATTAATATAATTAATTATATATTATATTATATTTATATACATAGTTAACTTGTAATTTTTAGTCCGTTGCGTCGAGCGTTAAGAGTTGACTCTGGTCCCGGTTCCGGATTTTCGAACGTCCTCGCGTACAATTTAATATCTTGTACTTTGCGTTTTGAATCTTGTACTCTTGTGATTTCGAGACGTTTCTTATCAATAATTGGAACCTTTTTGATTGTCTTTTGTTCTTTTGAGCTTTTTGGTCGTTTGCGTCTTCAAATCGTCGAATCTGTCTTTTGTCTTCACCTTTTATTATTTAAACGAATATCACTTGTAAATAGAACAATTGCAACTAAAAGCTTGTCTTTCTTGAGGAATAATGCTATGAAATATATGTTCGTTTTTAGCATTATCAAATATTCCCACACTTGAGCGTTGCTTGTCCTCAAGCAATATTGTCTTGAAATACTAGAATCACTTCTTTATTCTTCACACTTTGTACATCAGTGATTTCTATACGGCGGTATAAACAATGGTAGTAACGATATGGTTTACAGTCCCACATGACTATAAAAATTTAGATCCATTAAGGAAATTGGATCTTTATGAAAACATTTGATCTTTTGAAAATTAAATCTAGTTTTTTACCCTAGATAAATTTTCCGGAATAACCCTTTACCGGTGTTTGCAAAATATTTTTGTGGGTTTGGTGGGTTTCAGATTTGAAAATTTTAGCTCAAAACTTGCGGTTTTGTGTCACCCACTTGCTAACCTTGTATTTGGAAAGCAACACGTCCAGTTTACTTGTTCCGTATATTACCTTTCGGCAAACTACCGTCCGGTTGTAAAGGAAAGCGTTGAACAAGCAACTGTTAAGGCAATGTCCCGTGACATGCTTTTGATTATGGTCTATAACGTGTCGGACGCAATTACTATCCTTGGTAGGAGCAATAGTAAAGCTCACCCTTATAATTTGTCGGTCTGGCACAAAGTCCTGTCTTTGACCATGCTATGCAACCACCGTTCTTACGGTTGACACCCGATTTAATTCAGGTGACCTAATGAATTCCAGGTGAATTCCTAGGATTTTACGTTCAATGGTAATGAACGCATTGAAAATAGGGTTTTCAGAAAACAAATCGGTTTATAATTTTGATCAAAATATTTTCTCGTTCAAGCTCGAGTTTAGATATCATTGAATTCCATGAGTTTGAATTCTCAATCTTTAAGGTCAATCTCTAGGATTGAGTAATATCAGTCTTAAAAGCTGATTTTTAATCTTTAAGGAGATTATCCTTTCTGGGGATCTGATTCATTAGTCTTATCCAGCTAATTTGCACGGTGCCCCCCCATTGTACTTGATAAATCCTTCTCATGGTTAGGATAAATCTGACCACTTGGCGACCCTGTTTAATGCTGAGGTCCGTGGATTTCCTGCTGATTTTAGTGATGACTTTTCTAGATTTTTCGTCAACCTACAGCTGGTCTGGACGACAACTTCATGACCTAAATCAAAAAGCGCGTGTCTTTTTCGGAAGACTTTACTTCCTTTTAATGATGGAATTGATTCATCGTGTAGATCCATCTCTTCTTTTCTTTTATCGGGTAAAACAGTTTAGTTTAGTTCAAAGCAAAAGTATTTTCAGTTATTTGTTACAAATATATGTGGCATATGTTTAAAATAACTTGGTAAATTTTCCCACACTTGGCTTTTTATTTTTCTTTTTATCGTCCTCTATTCCATTTTAAATGAATTTTAACATTTTAGTTTGTTTCTCAATTTATGTCCTTTCCGAGGTAACAATAATTTCGGTGTTAAAACCTAGTTTTATCGTTCATAAATATGTATAAACATGTTTTTGAATTCATTTAATTGAAAATTTTGAAAAATTTTACTAGAATTGGGTAGTCAGTATATAAGACCAGGGCTGTTCTTTATTATCAGAGAGCACTAGATTCTAATACAACTACTGCTTTACTAGTATTTTTAATGGTAACCAAGTGTTTAATATAAAAATTTTAAAATCCGAAAGAATTTAATCCCTTCCCACACTTAAGATCTTGCAATGCCCTCATTTGCAAGAAATCAGTAACAATTTAAATTATTGAGGGTGATTTGTGTGAAAATGATTAAATTTTTACCAAAGTTTCCAAATATATTGGCGTTTGTTTGCTGAATGATAAATGGTGCACGTCATTTGTTCATTCCGTCTTGTTGTTATTTCACATGTATTTTGCATCATTGTCGTCAAAATTACTTGCTTTTGCTGAACTTAATGCCAGTCTTTGAAAATGCGTTGTTTTACCCTGTTGTGTACATAAGATAAACTGCAAACATATATACATATTTTTGAAGTTTGGTTTATTACCCCACATTCAAAAATTATTAAAATCTAAGAATAAAAGTTAGATAAATATAAAAATGATTACAATATTAACAAAAATATTAAATATATCAATAATTACAAATTACAAAATAATAAAAAATAATAAGTAAACTAAGGATGATATTGGTACCAATAGGGGTTCCACGCATAACCATAAGTGCTATAGAATGCTTCGGCAGGGTCATACGTAGGATATGGTGGCTGCATCTCTATCGACCAAGGAGGGAAGACGGGCTTCGGTGTAGGAATATAGTTTCTACCTATATGTTGGCAATGCGCTATGATCTGGTTCTGATGAACTTGCCAATCTTCAAATGCTCTCTGTCTAGCATTTTCGTATTCCTGAGAAGCTATAAACCTATGCATTTCTTGCCCCCCTCCTACATTACCTTGTTCCTGGTTTCTCTCTACCTGTGGATGTCTACCATTGTATCGTACTGCGGCGTTGTTTCGCCGCTTCAAAACTTTCGCACCATGGTACACATTTAAACCTATAGTGTCGCGGGGTTCCGGCTCTTCTACTAATAATCCCCCCCGACTTATATCCACACCGAGATATTCACCAATCAAAGTAATAAAAATACCACCCCCTATTATGCTATGTGGACGCATCCCTCGAACCATAGCTGATAAATAATAACCCACACAATATGGTATACTTACAGCGCTGTGTGGGTCTCGAATACACATATGGTAAAACAGATCTTGTTCATTTACCTTTTCTTTGTTTTTACCCCTTTGTGTAATCGAGTTAGCTAAAAACCTATGTATTACTCTTAATTCGGCTCTATCTATATCCAAATAAGAGTAGTTTCCCCCTTTAAAACGGTGATGGCTTGTCATTTGACTCCACACACCGTGTGTATCAAAATTTTCATCTATTTTCCTACCGTTTAGTATCAATCCTCTACAATCGGCAGATGCTAATTCCTCAGGCGTATATATACGTAAAGCCTGAGCCATGTCCAGTAAAGACATGTGGCGCATCGAACCGCCTAACAAAAATCTAATAAAAGAACGATCGGTTAAACTAGCTACCCGATCATTCAACTCTATACTACATAACAACTCTTCACACCATACTTTATATACAGGTCTGCGTATGGTGAATAAACATATCCAGTCATTAAAAGAAGAATTACCATACCTCTGTACCAGTAATTCCCTAATTGGCCCGGCCAATTCTACAGCTTCCAAGGGTCCCCATTCTATGACCCTTGGTACCTCAACAACCTTAGAGTGAAGAGTATGCAAACCCCGTTGATATTTTGGATAATCTATCCAAAGTCTGTCAAATCGCAGGTTCGGGTGTAACTGTTCCAAGTGCATATCTGAAAAGGTCATGACTGGATGAGGTACATCCTGCTTGTAGTAGTTATCTACCTCCTGTTGTTCCAAGTTCTCAGCAGGAGCATGGCGGGCTTGGGATGAAGATTCACCCCTTTCAGTCTGCAAAACACATCAAACACAATTTTTGTGCATCCAAATATGCATTAGTGTCAGCAAAATCATCAATCAAAATAATTACAATGACATTATCAATTTATATCAAACTTAAGCTTATTTTCACATTTTTATCAAATCTACACTTTTTCAAATAAGCATATACGAAAATTTTCGCCAAGTTCATAAGCATTCAACTCAAATAACATGTCAAAATAATCATTACTAGCAAATAAACAAGTCTCAAATGGCATTATCTTTCAAAAATCAAGTTCATGAATTTTGGACTTGAAAAAGTCCACTTTAATTCTCAAAATCATGTTTAGGCTCAAAGTTTGGATCATTTAACTACCTAGACATGTTACACTACTCAATTTAGCAACAATTCATGACAAAAATCGGCCATAACCTGTTTATATCAAAAAGCCCCAAATTGCTCAAGAACACAAACCCTAGATTCTAAAGATTTTGAATTTTTTGGCTTCAAATCATGTTAACAAGCATCAATCTAGGTTATACATGCATAATATACTAACAATTTAACACTAATTACACTAAAAATTAACAAAATTCAAATTATGAAAATATGCTCAAGAACACACTAAAATTCGGATTTAAAGGTGATTTGGGGTGTAATTGTACCTGTTTTCTTGAGTAGTTCCTAGATATCATCCTTCTCAACATGATTGTAGTGAAAAATTTGAAGATTAACGGTGAAAAATCGAGTTTTTGGGATGATTTTTGTGGGTTTTCTCGGGTTTTTTCGCAGTTTGTTCGGGTTGTTTTTGTGTGTGTGGGAGAGACTGATCGTGTGCAGCTGTTTTATTTTTTTCTGTAATTTGGTCCCTCCGCGAGTCGCGGAGGTTTTCACTGAAAACTCCGCGAGTCGCGGAGTTATTTTTTTTTTTTTTTTTTTTTTTTTTTTTTTATAAACTAAACTTATAAAACAATTAAGAAATTAATTTTAAAATTTTGTTTCCCTTGTTATTTAGGACGAGGTCGTTTCGGATCGATGTCCTAGTCCGTCCCTCGACAAAATTTTAAAATTTGTCTTCTTGTAGCGATTGTTTTAAAAGCTAAGATTTTTGGGTTTTTTCAATGTTTTTGGCATACTTTAAATCAATAAGATTAAAAATAATGATAATAAAAGTTCTCGTCCCTCCCTCGGGTAAAGCAATTTCGGTTCAAAGACCTAGTCTTCAACTTACGACGAATTTTAAAAATCATATTTTTAACTTAATGAGATAAAGTAAATTTTTGTTTTTAAATTCACACAACATAAATATAAAATTCAAAATTAATATTAAAAATTCACACCAAACTCAAGATTTAAAATGCATAAAATTAAAATTTCATATTTTAAAAATTAAAAATTCACACCAAACTTAATTTAAAAATTCATAAATTCATACCAAACTTATATTAATTTTTCAAATATTTACAATTTTAAAAATATTGTTTTTACAAAGTTTACAATATTAATTTAAGATTTAAATATTAATTTTAAAAACATGGTAAAAATAAAATTAAAAATCTTTTTGTCTTTTTATCCCACTTTAATCAATCAAATATTATCAAAAATATGCGCCCCTCTTTTCGGTAAAGTAATTTCGGTTCCAAGACCTAATTTAACTCATGACGAATTTTTGAAATATTTTGGTTTGATTGTTTAAAGATATTAATACCTTAAGAATAAACGTTAAATTTCGCAGTGATGTAATAAATTTTTGAATGATATCAATAATTTCGGTCGCCAAACCTAATTTTATTTAATACCAATTTAATACTTTTTAGCGAACAAATTAGCGTTTATTATCAAAAGGTTAAAAATAAAAATAAAAACTGTACAGACATACCTGTGAAATAGATTTCTTAGTTATATGATCTATTATATTCATAAGATAGTCGGTTTAATTGGTTTTCCATGGCTGCATAGGCGTAACCTCGAGCATTCATTGTCTTTTCTTCTAAACATATGAACGGTCCGTCTCTGCATAAAGTAACAAATTCGGTATTTGAATAGGTTTGATTATTTGAACATTTACCTCCATGTGACCATTTTCCGCATTTGTGACATTTTTCTAGGTGTCGTGCTCTTCTTTTCGCTGCGGATTTTGATTTTCCTTTACCAAATTGTAACTTATTATCTTCGCATCTGGATCCTTTTCTAACTCCGTCCATTCTTTCTCTGATTACTGATACTATTTCACTCGGGAGTATGTCATTATTTCGTTTAGTGATCAAAGCGTGTAGCATTAGACCATGGTTTAGTTCACAGGCAGTCTTCATTACGTAAAAACCTAAAAAAAATAAAAATTCAGAATGGGGGGAGAAGACTAGTTCTTTAGGGTCTGCTAGGGAAAGACCATACGTGTTCCATTTTCGAGAACTACACGAAAACAGACAATCTAACTCTAACAGAAATACATATTATCCTTTAAAGACTTGATTCTCCCCACACTTAGTTAGCTGTGGTGTCGAAATTGTGATTAACTTCGTTGTCGACTTCCATCGGACCCTGTATGTAATGTTTAACTCTGTGACCATTAACTTTAAATTCAATCCCATTTGAATTTATTAATTCTATCGTTCCGTATGGGAAAACTCTTTTGACTATGAATGGTCCAGACCATCTTGATTTCAATTTTCCAGGAAATAGCTTGAATCGTGAATTGAAAAGAAGAACTCTGTCTCCTTCTTTAAATTCCCTTGAACTTCTGATTCTTTTATCATGCCATTTCTTCGTTCTTTCTTTATATATTAACGAATTCTCGTATGCTTCATGTCTTAATTCTTCTAATTCGTTTAGTTGACTTAATCGTAGACGTCCGGCTTCATGTAAATCAAGATTACATGTCTTCAAAGCCCAAAATGCTTTGTGTTCAATTTCTACTGGAAGATGACACGCTTTTCCATAAACAAGTCTAAAAGGTGTGGTTCCAATTGGAGTTTTGTAGGCTGTTCTAAAAGCCCAGAGTGCATCCTCCAATTTAATGGACCATTCCTTCGGATTTGATCCTACGGTTTTCTCTAGAATACGTTTTAAAGCTCGGTTGGTATTTTCAACTTGTCCACTTGTTTGTGGATGATATGCGGTGGAAATTTTATGAGTTACTCCATATCTTTTAAGAACTTTCTCAAGTTGATTATTACAAAAATGAGTACCCCGATCACTTATTAAAGCTTTCGGTGTTCCAAACCTTGCAAAAAGACGTTTTAAAAAGTTGACTACAACTCGTGCATCGTTAGTTGGGAGAGCTTGTGCTTCCGCCCATTTAGATACATAATCAATGGCTACGAGTATATATAAATTATTATGAGATTTTGGAAATGGACCCATAAAGTCAATACCCCAAATGTCAAATACTTCACATACTTGGATGATATTTTGTGGCATTTCATCGCGTTGACTTATTTTTCCGGCCCTTTGACATGCATCACAGGATTTGCAAAGAAGGTGTGCGTCTTTGTAAATTGTAGGCCAATAGAATCCAGCTTCATAAACTTTTCTTGCTGTTAGTTGAGGCCCATAATGCCCTCCTGTTGGTCCTGTGTGACAATGGTTTAAAATTTTACTAGCTTCATTTCCAAATACACATCGGCGTATTATTCCATCGGGACAACTTTTAAACAGATGTGGATCTTCCCAGAAATAGTGTTTTATATCACTGAAGAATTTCTTTCGTCTTTGGTACGATAATCCTTTTTCAAGGAATCCACAAACTAAGTAGTTTGCATAGTCTGCAAACCATGGGATTTCTTTATAATCTATCTTCAATAGATATTCATCAGGAAAGTTGTCTTGTATGGCCGATTCATTTAGAACTTCTAATTCGGGATTTTCAAGACGAGAAAGATGATCAGCGGCGAGATTTTCTGCTCCTTTTTTATCTCGGATTTCAATATCAAACTCTTGTAAGAGTAAGATCCAACGGATTAATCTTGGTTTAGCATCTTGTTTTGAAAATAGGTATCTAAGAGCAGAATGGTCGGTATAGACCACCGTTTTTGCTAGAACGAGATATGATCGAAATTTGTCAAAAGCAAAGACAATAGCAAGGAGTTCTTTTTCAGTAGTTGTATAGTTCGTTTGTGCTCCTTGTAATGTCTTACTAGCATAATATATAGGTTGAAATCGTTTTTCAATCCTTTGTCCTAAAACGGCTCCCATTGCAAAATCACTTGCATCGCACATTAGTTCAAATGGTAGATTCCAATTTGGTGTTATCATGATCGGTGCATTAGTGAGTTTCTCTTTAAGAATATTAAAAGATTTGATACATTCATCTGAAAAGATGAATGGCGCATCCTTTTCTAGGAGTTTATTCATAGGAGTGGCAATTTTAGAAAAATCTTTTATGAAACGTCGGTAAAAACCGGCATGCCCTAGAAAACTCCTAACTCCTCTAACATTGGTGGGATGTGGAAGTTTAGCAATTACATCTACTTTAGCTCTATCCACTTCAATTCCTTCTTTTGAAATTTTATGTCCAAGAACGATGCCTTCTTTAACCATGAAATGGCATTTCTCCCAATTAAGTACTAGATTTGATTTTTCGCATCTAATTAGCATTCGTTCCAGATTAACTAGACATGATTTAAATGTATCACCGAAGACTGAAAAGTCATCCATGAATACTTCCATGCATTCTTCTATCATGTCATGAAAAATCGCCATCATGCACCTTTGAAAGGTTGCAGGGGCGTTACAAAGTCCAAATGGCATGCGTTTGTAAGCAAAAGTACCATAAGGGCACGTGAATGTGGTTTTCTCTTGATCTTCGGGTGCTATTGGAATTTGAAAATATCCGGAAAATCCATCTAGAAAACAGTAGTAACTATTTCCGGCTAATCTTTCCAACATTTGATCTATGAAAGGTAAGGGAAAGTGATCTTTTCTGGTGGCGTCATTTAATTTTCTATAATCAATACATACACGCCATCCTGTTACAGTCCTAGTAGGAATAAGCTCATTTTTCTCATTTGTAATGACAGTCATGCCACCCTTCTTAGGCACGCATTGAACTGGGCTTACCCATGGACTATCAGAGATTGGATATATCAAACCTGCATCTAGCAGTTTAATAATCTCTTTCTTAACTACATCTTGCATATTAGGATTTAGTCTTCGTTGGCGTTGCACATAAGTTTTATGACCTTCTTCCATAAGGATTTTATGTGTGCAATACGAAGGACTTATTCCTTTAATATCA
Source organism: Rutidosis leptorrhynchoides (assembly GCF_046630445.1). Classification (NCBI taxonomy): domain Eukaryota; kingdom Viridiplantae; phylum Streptophyta; class Magnoliopsida; order Asterales; family Asteraceae; genus Rutidosis; species Rutidosis leptorrhynchoides. The sequence continues at coordinate 106,079,262 of NC_092338.1, read as the reverse complement.
TGAATCTTCCATGCAATGGCTGGTTTATGAGCTTTCAACACAGAAATGAGCTGTGATTTCTCATTTTCAGTAAGAGAAGACGATATTATTACAGGTAATTCAGATTCACCATGTAAATAAGCGTATTCCAAATGGTTTGGAAGTGGCTTTAACTCTAATTTCGGAGGTTCTTCTATCGATGATTTATATCGATATCTGTCTTCTTCTTTTAGCATTTGAATTTCTTCTGTTGTTGGTTCATATCCATTAGCTATAAGTGTAGCTAACATTTCAGCTTCATCAATTGGTTCGTTTCCTTCTCCTAAAGAACATTCTCCTGTTCCTTGTAATTCTGGAAATTCTTCTAATAATTCTGCATGTGCATCTATAGTTTTAATATAATAACATGTATCATCTGCAGATTGTGGTTGTTGCATTGCTCTATCAACTGAAAAGGTAACACTCTCATCCTCTATACTTAGGGTCAATTTCTTACCGAACACGTCTATCATTGCTTTAGCCGTGTTTAAGAATGGTCTTCCTAATATGAGAGGAACTTGAGAATCTTCTTCCATGTCCAAAACAACAAAATCTACTGGAAATACTAAAGTACCAACTTTAACTAGCATGTTCTCCATTATCCCTCTAGGATATTTTATTGATCTATCGGCTAGTTGTATGCTTATTCTTGTTGGTTTCAATTCTCCAAGGTCTAGTTTAGCGTATAGTGAATACGGCATTAGATTTATACTAGCACCTAAGTCTGCCAATGCTTCTATTGAACTAAGACTACCCAGAAAACATGGAATTGTGAAACTTCCTGGATCAGATAGTTTTTCTGGTATCTTATTCAACAGCACTGCTGAACAATTAGCATTCATAGTAACAGCCGAGAGTTCTTCCATTTTCTTTCTATTCGTGATTAGATCTTTCAAGAATTTAGCATACCTTGGCATTCCTGAAATCACATCAATGAAAGGAAGATTTACATTTATCTGTTTAAACATATCCAAGAATTTGGATTGCTCGGCTTCAAGTTTTTCCTTCTTCATTTTACTCGGATAAGGAAGTGGTGGTTGGTATGGTTTAACATAAGGTTTATCCTTAACTGTGTTATCTTCATTAACCTTTTCAACTACCGGTTCTTTTTCCTTATCTTGATCAGGTTGTGGTTCTTGTGGAGTAGGAATAGTTTCATCAGAAGTTACAGGTATTTCAGGTGGTTTAAGTGTTGTACCACTTCTTGTGGTAATAGCTTTAGCTGTTTCATTCCGGGGGTTAGCATTTGTATCGCTTGGTAGACTTCCCGGTTTTCTTTCACCTATTAACCTTGCTAGGTTGCTCACTTCTTGTTCCAGATTTTGAATAGAAGCTTGTTGATTTCTAAATGCTTGAGCATTTTGTTCATTGGTTTGTTTTTGAGATGTGAAAAACTGCGTTTGAGTTTCAACTAGCTTCGTCATCATATCTTCTAAATTCGGCTTTTTATCATCGGTTTGTTGTGGTGGTTTGTTTTGAAAATTCGGTCTTTGCTGATTGTAAGTATTATTGGATACTTGTTGATTGCTAGGACCTTGTTGGTTATTGTATGGAATATTTCGGTTATAATTCTGGTTTTGATTGTAAATCGGTCTTGGCGGTTGATAATTATTCTGATAATTATTTCCAGGCCTTTGGTTTATGTATGAAATATTCTCTCTTTGTTCCATTGTTAATTCAATACTGAGACAATCTTTTGTCAAATGTGGTCCTCCACACTGCTCACAACTAATTCGTATTGAGTGAATATCCTTAGTCATCTTTTCCATTCGTCTCTCGAAAGCATCTATCTTTGCGGAAATGGAATCTAAGTCATGGCTAGAATCGGCTCTAGCTGCTTTAGATGATCTAATGATATCTTTTTCTTGGTGCCACTCATGTGAGTGGGAAGCAGTATTATCAATAATTTTGTAAGCATCAGTTTCGGTTTTCTTCATAATCGAACCACCAGCTGCTATATCTATGTCTTTTCTTGTAGTGATGTCGCATCCTCGGTAGAATATTTGTACTATTTGACAGGTGTCTAAACCATGTTGCGGACATCCTCTTAATAACTTTCCATATCTTGTCCATGCCTCATATAGAGTTTCATTTGGTTTCTGTGTGAACGTAACAATTTCTGCTTGAAGTCTTACGGCTTTAGATGCAGGAAAAAATTGTTTAAGAAATTTGTCAATTAAAACATCCCATGTATCAATCGCCCCTTCGGGTAACGATTCCAACCAATCTTTGGCTTCTCCCTTTAAAGTCCAGGGAAATAACATGAGATATATCTGTTCATCCTCCACTTCTCGGATTTTAAATAGTGTGCAGATCCTATTAAAGGTACGTAGATGTTCATTTGGATCTTCCTTCGGCGCACCACTAAATTGGCATTGATTAGTCACCATGTGTAGAATTTGTCCTTTGATTTCATAATCTGGCGCATTAATGTCTGGATGAGTAATTGCGTGACCTTGGCCAGTGCGTTTAGCTCTCATTCGGTCTTCCATACTTAAAGGTTCCAGATTCTCCATAATTGAATTTGTTGAATCGGTATCACTAGATGATTCTGATTTAATAGTTCGTTCCTCAACAATCTCTGTTTGAATGATTGGTGGTTCCGGAGGAAAGTTTAATGGTTCAGGATCTATGAACCGTTCCTGAATATTTTCTGGATTATCAATTGTGAGGTTTGTTTCAAAAACTGGATTATCGGAAATTTGAACTGAAGTACTTGGTCGACTGGATGACGATTCTAAAGAAAAATCAACGGCGGTTATATTTGTTAAACGATGTCTTGATCGAGTTACAGGTGGTGAACGTCTTGCTCGGTGCATTCACAGAATATCCTATTAGTTTTTAAAAAGGAAAGAAAAATTATAATAAGTTATCCAATCAATAGACTTTTCTGATTTTGCCCACGTTTCGAATAGCCAAAAGATGCAGCAGAGGGGCAGGATTCGTTTGGTCTCAATATAATTGAGGACTGTTTGGCTCCAATAACCCGGTCCACATACAAATCCAACTATTACTACGAACCAGAAAATTTTGATGTCTATTAATTTAACCACTTAAAATAAATTTTCGTAATTTTAAGAAATTTAGATAAGAAGTAGAAAAAAAAATTCTAAGTCCTAAAAACTAGAATGGCGAGAAATAAGAAAGACAAAGAGTTCGTCGCAAAAGGTCGAAAAAGAAAAATGGTTGAAAAATAAAAGGTGACGGAAAAATAAAAGAAACTTATCAAAACTTAAAAATACTTAACTAATTTAACCTTATTACTACAACTAACTTAAAATTATAATCGCAAATTGAAATTACTAATTGAAATGATAATTGATACATAGTAAAAGGTCTAAAAATATTAAAGCTTACAAGAAAAACTAAATCCCAAATGAAAATAACTTAAAAAGAAACTAAAACTTAAAAAGGCGTCGCAAAATTCTAAAGCACCTAAATCTTAGTCTAAAGAAAAAGCACTTAAGGAATTCTACGGCAAAGCCTAAAAATCTAGGAGTAAAAATAACTATAGCAAAAACTAAGTTTAAAATTAAATATGAGCTAAAAATACAAAAGTTACGCTACAACGATTAAAAAGGTACAAAATATAAAAATATACAAAAAGTTGTAAAAAGTACAATTTTTATAAAAATATTATTTTTATATTATTTATTTAATAAAAACTACTAATTTTACAATTTTAATAAAACTAATTAAACAAAATACATAAATATAAAGTAAAAAGTAAAAATAAAACTAAAATTAATAATAATAATAATAATTAAGTAATTAATAATAATAATAATAAATTAAAACCCGTGATTAGGGTTTTGTCCGTGTGTCAGAAGACCTCCGCGAGTTGCGGTGAATAAAGAGGAAAACCCCGCGAGTCGCGGGGTTCAGGAATTCAGTTGACAGGTTTTGTTTTTTACGCGTTTTTCTTTATTTTTTTTTTTTTTTTATTATGTTTTCTGTTTTTAATTTAAATAAACGATTTTTAATAAAATCTATATTTTTATAAATTAAAATAAAGATAAAGAAACTTATAAAACTTAAATATTTAACAAAATCCTAAAAATACTAATATTTTTGTTTTTCTTTTTATATTTTTGAATATTTAAAACGTATTTTTACAAAAGCGAATTTTTAATAAAAGTAACTAAAATTTTTTTTTTTTTTTTTTTTATTAGCGTTGCGCTTCCGGCTTTTAAGATGGATCCCCGGCAGCGGCGCCAAAAATACTTGATGTCGAACGAGGTGTATATAAAATAGTTATTATTTTACTAGGAAAATACTATTAAATACGATACAATTTTACACAAGATATTTATTTATTTATAGAATGGATATACTTAAACCTTGCTACAACACTTATAGGCAGTGTATCTAATCGTACAGTAGTGTAGTTTTTAGTAAGTCCGGTTCGTTCCACAGGGAGATCTTTAAGCAAAGCTCAACGCTATATTAGTTTACTTTTATAAAAATACAAATATATATATAGGTAATATTATTATTATAAAGGGGGGTTTTTACCGTTTAATGACCGGTTTGTCGATTTTAAAACTTTAGTCGCAGTTAAAACCTAATGTAAAATATAAAATAAATACAAGACTTTAAATTAAAGCGTAAAGTAAATAACGATAATGAAATTGCGAATAATAAAAATGCGATAAAAATTAAATTGCGATAATTAAAAAGTACGATAATTAAAAGTGCGATAAAATGAAATAACAATAAATAAAAGTGCGATAATTAGAAGTGCAATTAAATATAAAATAAAGGAAATTAAATATGAAATAAAAGAATTATGCTTATTTAAACTTCCGTAATCATGATGTTTGACGTGTTGATTTTAGTTTTATGCCCTTGGGTTAATTGTCCTTTGTCCTGGATTATTCAATATGTCCGTCTGGTTTTTGTCCATAACAGTCCATCAGTCATAAATATAAATTGCAAGTGTCCTTGTCAAATTATTATTATACCCGAAGATAAATATTCCAACTAATTGGGGATTCGAATTGTAACAAGGTTTTAATACTTTGTTTAATGAATACACCAGGTTATCGACTGCGTGTAAACCAAGGTTTTACTACTTTGTTAACAATTACACCAATTACCCTTGAATGTAATTTCACCCCTGTTTTAATTATTCTAGTGGCTATTAATCCATTCCCGTGTCCGGTTAAATGAACGATTATTCGTACATATAAATACCCCGCCCATCGTGTCCGATCGAGTGTATATGGTAATTTATAGGGACGCCCAATTGTAAATCTTTATATTAACATTAACAAACTTTCATTTAGTTAAACAAATATAAAGCCCATTATTAGCCCATAGTCTAGTTTCCACAAGTGTCGTTCTTTTGTCCAAACCCCAATTATGGTACAAAGCCCAATTACCCAATTTTAGTAATTAGCCCAACATCATGATTACTTCGTTTTAAATAAGCATAATAATAACTTAGCTACGAGACATTAATATAAAAAGGTTGAACATAACTTACAATGATTAAAAATAGCGTAGCGTTACACGGACAGAATTTCGACTTACACCCTTACAACATTCGCTAACATACCCTTATTATTAGAATTATAATTAAAATTAAAATATAAATTATAAATATAAATATATATTACTCGTATATATTGAGAGAGAGATGAAAATAATGTGTAAAATTCGATCAGAATTCGGTTGGCTTTATAGCCAGAAATGATTTTTGGGGCTCCGCGACTCGCGGCAAAAAGCCCTTCAAACTCCGCGAGTCGCGGAGAGGTATTTTCATTTCACACCCTTAGAGTTTCTGGCTGCCGACGGTTTTAATAATATATATATATAATATATATATAATTAATATAATTAATTATATATTATATTATATTTATATACATAGTTAACTTGTAATTTTTAGTCCGTTGCGTCGAGCGTTAAGAGTTGACTCTGGTCCCGGTTCCGGATTTTCGAACGTCCTCGCGTACAATTTAATATCTTGTACTTTGCGTTTTGAATCTTGTACTCTTGTGATTTCGAGACGTTTCTTATCAATAATTGGAACCTTTTTGATTGTCTTTTGTTCTTTTGAGCTTTTTGGTCGTTTGCGTCTTCAAATCGTCGAATCTGTCTTTTGTCTTCACCTTTTATTATTTAAACGAATATCACTTGTAAATAGAACAATTGCAACTAAAAGCTTGTCTTTCTTGAGGAATAATGCTATGAAATATATGTTCGTTTTTAGCATTATCAATTGAGAATTGCAAACTCATGGAATTCAATGATATCTAAACTCGAGCTTGAACGAGAAAATATTTTGATCAAATTAAAACCGATTTGTTTTTCTGAAAACCTATTTTCAATGCGTTCATTACCATTGAACGTAAAATCCTAGGAATTCACCTGGAATTCATTAGGTCACCTGAACCAAATCGGGTGTCAACCGTAAGAATGGTGGTTGCATAGCATGGTCGAAGACAGGACCTTGTGCCAGACCGAAAAATTATAAGGTGATCTTTGCTATTGCTCCTACAAAGGATAGTAATTGCATCTGACACGTTGTGGACCATAATCAAAAGCATGTCATTAGACATTGCCTTAACAGTTGCTTGTTCAACGCTTTCCTTTACAAGCGAACGGTAGTTTATCGAAAGGTAATATACGGAGCAAGTATACTGGACGTGTTGCTTTCCTAATACAAGGTTAGCAAGTGGGTGACACAAAACCACGAGTTTTGAGCTAAAATTTTAAAATCTGAAACCCACAAAACCCACAAAAACATTTTTGCAAACACCGGTGAAGGGTTATTCCGGAAAACTTGTCTAGGGTAAAATCTAGCTTGAATTTTCAAAAGATCAAATGTTTTCATAAAGATCCAATTTCCTTAAAGGATCTAAATTTTTATAAGTCATGTGGGACTGTAAACTACATCGTTACTATCATTGTTTATACCGCCGTATTAAAATCACGGTTGTACAAAGTGTGAGAATAAAAAAAGTGATTCGAGTGAAGTGTGATTTAATTTCAAGTTCTGTATTGCTTGAGGACAAGCAACGTTCAAGTGTGGGGATATTTCATAGTGCTCCAAATGAACATATATTTAGGCACAATATCCTTCCAATATGTAAAGTTTTTAGTTGCTATTGTTCTATTTTTATGTAATTATCGTTTAAATAAATAAGTGCGAAGACAAAAGAAGAAAATGACGAATTGAAGACGCAAATGACTAAAAAGCTCAAATGTACAAAATACAATCCAAGTGGTTCCATTTATTGATAAGAAACGTCTAAAAATTACAAGAGTACAAGTCACGGAACGCAAAGTACAAGATATCTACGCGTACGAAAGGATGTTCGAAAATCCGGAACCGAGACATGAACCGAGCATCAACGCGCGAGTCAACGGAGCTAAAATTACAAGTCAACTATGCACAAGAATATAATATAATATATAATTAATTATATATATTATATAATATATTATAACTTATATATTATAATATTCAGCAGCCCATGTTTAACTCAATTTGGTGAGCTGGAATCCGAAGCTCCGCACTCGCGGAGCTGTAAGGCACAAAAGTACCGCACTCGCGGAGCTGTATAGTTCAAAGTGGGCCTATAAAAGCTCACGCATTCTGCTCGAATTCTGCATCCCTTTTTCACTCAATCTCTCTATCGATATACGATATATATATATATATATATATATATATATTTATATTTATAATATTAAAGTTTAATTTAATATTGATAATAATTTGGGTTATTGTAAGAAATATTTTACGGGTTTTAAAGTCGGAACTCTGTCCGTGTAACGCTACGCGATAGATAATCACTGTAAGCTATGTTCTTCCTTTTTAAATTAATGTATCGTAACTAAGTTATTATTATGCTTATTTGAGCTGAAGTAATCGTGATGTTGGACTAAATATTATGACGGGGTTATTGGATTTTGTACCATAATTAATGTTTGAACAAAAGACCGACACATGTGGGCATTTGACTATGGACTATTAATAGATGGGGGGTATTGTCTAATTGAGTGACAACTCATTGGAGTCTGTCGAACCTATCTTCAAATTAATTAACTTAATAATTAATAATGATTATGGTTATCCTATTTAGTGACATTCATACGGAATCTATTATAATCATTTAATTAATTATTCGGGTTGGGTAATTGATTATTCAAACTGATCAAGTGGGTAAATTAATATTCATATCTAATCAAAACAGAGGTGGATTACATACAGTGATAAATGGTGTAATTGTTGACAGAAGTGATAACTGCGTCACAGTTTAAATCCTTAATTAGTTGGAATATTTGACTTCGGGTATAAGGGTAATTTGACGAGGACACTCGCACTTTATATTTATGACCGATGGACTATTATGGACAAAACCAGATAGACGTATCGAATAAACCAGGACAAAGGACAATTAACCCAGAATAATAAATTAAAATCAAAACGTCAAACATCATGATTACGGAAGTTTAAATAAGCATAATTCTTTTATTTCATATTCTATCACAATTTTATTTACTGTTATTTTATTTATCGTCATTTAAATATTGTTATTTATTTTACGCACTTTAATTATTGTCATTTATCTTTACGCTTAAAAATATAAAATCGACAAACCGGTCATTAAACGGTAAAACCCTTCTTTTATAATAATAATATTACTATATATAATTATATATTTTTTGTATAAATATAGTTTTATAAAAATATAGTACGTAATCACTAGCTCCCTGTGGAACGAACCAGACTTACTAAAAACTACACTACTCTACGATTAGGTACACTGCCTATAGTGTTGTAGCAGAGTTTAGGTATATCTCATCCGTAAATAAATAAATAAAACTTGTGTAATTTATATCATATTTCGTCGTATTTCGTAGTAAACAATAATAGTATTTCGTAAACCACCGCTGCACACATCAAGTTTTTGGCGCCGCTGCCGGGGACCCGGTGAAAAACGATATATTTATTATTACTATATTTTTGTAAAAATATATAATTTCTTATTTTGTAAAAATATATTGTTTTTGTAATAAGTTTAATATATATATATATATATATATATATATATATATATATATATATATATATATATATATATATATATATATATATATATATATATATATATATATATATTAAGATTGTCTTTAAAATGTATTTTTATTTAGATTTTTAAGATATAAATTTATTTTTATTAAATTATCTATCTTTTCTTTTTTCTTTAAAAAAAAAAATCGGAAGCTGCCCAGTTTGAACCTGCAATTTATTCTAAACCTGCATTAAACCGCAGTCACGGAGCCACTTGGGCAGTAAGCACCACAGTCGCGGAGTTCTCTGACAGGCTGAAACCTAGTACAGCACTTAATACGGAGTAGTTTATTAATAATTATTATTATTATTTAACCTAATTAGGGTTTAATTTAATAATAATTAGTTTTAGTTTTAATTAATTTTGTATTTTAAGTTTTAATTAGTTTTATCAATTATATAATTTTAGTACTTTTATAAAATATAATATAAAAATAATATTTTTATAAAATTTGTATTTTTATCATTTTAGTTATAATTTATATTTTTATCGTTTAATCGTAATTTGTATATTTTTCGTTCGTAATTAGTTTTAAATTTAGTTTTTGCCGTAGTATTTTATATTTCTAGATTTTTAAGTTTTGCCGTAAAATCCTAAGTGCTTTTTCTTTAGATTAAGATTTAGGCGCTTTAGAATTTTGCGACGCCGTATATATATCATAGTGCCTTTTAAGTTATTGCCGTTTTGGATATAGAATTCCTTTTAAGTTTTAATACCTTTAGGCGCAACTTTTTAGATTTAGTTTTTAGACTTTTAAATTTAGACGTTTTTCTTTCTTTTTATTATTTTTCGACGTTTGTTTTTTGACCTCTTATTTTTTGACGCGCTTTTTCTTTCAAATTTCTACGCTCTTGTTTTTAGGACATAGATTTTTATCTTCTTTAAATTTCGACGAAAAATTATTTTAAGCGGTTAAATTGATAGGCATTAAAAATTTTCTGGTTCGTAGTAATAGTTGGATTTGTTAGTGGCGAGTTGTGGGCTTCTGATTTAAAGAGTCCTGGCTACCTGCTGCATCTATTGGCTATTCGAAATGGGAGCAAAATCAGAAAAGTCTATTAATTTGATAACTTATATAATTTTTATTTTTATAACTAATAGGATATTCAGTGAATGCACCGAGCAAAACGTTCACCACCTTTCATACGTTCACCACCTGTAACCCGATCAAGACATCTAGCCAATCTAATCGCCATTGATTTTTCTTTAGAATCATCATCTAGTAGAACAAGTTTTCCAATTCAAAATTCCGATAATCCATTTTTTGAACCCGACTTCACAATTGAGAACCCTGAAGATATTCAAGGACAATTCCAAGATCCTGAACCACTAATCATTCCTCCTGAACCACAAACCGGTAAATCAGAATCTTCTAGTGATTCGAATTCAACAAATTCAGATATGGCAGAAACGGAACCTCAAAGTATGGAAGACCGAATGAGAGCCACACGTACAGGCCAAGGTCACGCCATTATTAAGCCAGATGTTAATGCGCCAGATTATGAAATCAAAGGACAAATCCAACATATGGTAACTAATCAATGCCAATATAGTGGTACGCCAAAAGAAGATCCAAACGAACATCTTCGAACCTTTAATAGGATTTGTACTCTATTCAAAATCAGAGAAGTTGAGGATGAACAGATCTATCTCATGTTGTTTCCCTGGACTTTAAAAGGAGAAGCAAAAGATTGGTTAGAATAGTTACATGAAGGAGCGATTGACACATGGGATGTTTTAGTTGAGAAATTTCTTAAAAGATTCTTTCCGGCATCTAAAGCCGTGAGACTTCAAGGAGAAATTGTTACGTTCGCGCAAAAGCCAAATGAAACATTATATGAGGCGTGGACAAGATTCGGAAATTTGTTGAGAGGATGTCCTCAGCACGGTTAAGACACTTATCAAATAATACAAATATTCTACCAAGGTGTCGACGTTGCTACACGAAAAGACATCGACACAGTAGCTGGTGGTTCCATCATGAAGAAAACCGCAACTGAAGCTCACAAAATTATTGATAATACAGCCTCCCACTCGCATAAGTGGCATCAGGAAAAAGATATTTTTCGTTCATCTAAAGCGGCTAAAGCCGATTCTAGCCATGACTTTGATTCCGTTTCTGCAAAAATAGATGCTTTTGAAAGACGAATGGAAAAGATGACTAAAAATATTCACGCAACACGAATCAGTTGTGAGCAATGCGGTGGACCACACTTAACGAAAGATTGTCACATTGAGCAAACGATGGAAGAACGTGAGAATGTTTCCTACATGAACCAAAGGTCGGGAAATAATTATCAAAATAATTATCAACCGTGATGAAACATGACTAGGAACTTCGAGATCAACAGGTTTAATTCACACAAAGGCGGAATTAGTGAATCAAACCAATCAAAGTGAATATGGGTAGCTTTTTGGGATTAAATTAGTCAAACCACAACAAGGATTGTGATTAGATTAATGCCTAGAGCTATTATTCACTACCTGGAGTGATTTGGGTTGAGAGAGAATCGGATCAGGTGAACCAGATCTGAGTGATTGTGTGTGAGAGAGGCTTAACCTAAAATGAAGAACATCAAACTTTATATACCCCTGCTGTTGACTCACCCGTACGAGTCATCCATCACACGTACGAGTTGGCTTCATCAACCGTACGGGTGATCACTCACTCGTGTCTTCTCATTCAGGTTAAAATTATGACTTAGCTTAGCATCAACCGTGCGTATGAGCCTGTCAGCCGTACAAGTGATGCTTCACTCGTACGTCTGACTAAGTCTATCATAGTCAAACATCCGTATCGCGTTCTTGCAGTACCTGTAACCACATACAAACACAGATAGGATAATAACGAGCGATCATGGTATCCCATAAACTGAAGTACTAATCACAAACGTAGGCAAGATGTCTAGGGACTTACATAAAATGCATCAACAACTCCCCCTAGGACCTAGACCATCAATTACAATAAAGTAAACGTCCATGAAATACATATAAGTCCAAAAGTAACATCAGTTTAACATCAAGTACATATCCAGATTCTCTCTCTCCAAAATACATCATCATCAAAAATAAAAACAAATAAAATTACAAACTAACATCACAGTATTCGACACACATCATCTGGCTTGAACTTGGTTTGAGCTTTGAGCATCACTTTCTCTGTTGAGGTATGCATAGAGGACATCGATCACACGTTGATATCTCATAGCTTCCTCCTTTCGATCGTCTCTGAATGTAATGTGATGGCGGTGAAGAGTCTCCACATCAAATCTCGACAAATTCCTCAGCCACATATGATCTAGAATCTTCACATTGTCGAACTGTATGCTTCCATCATCCTTCTCAATTGCAGTCAAGATCACTGCTTCCTCTGACAATTCATCATAGAACCACCATCTGAAGTTCTTACAAATATCCTTGGGTAAGGGCATCAAAGGAGATTGCTTCATGTACTTAGCTGGACGAAACTTAACAACACGAATAGGTCCTCCCTTAGAATTTTTCTTTGTCGGGTGTATGGAAAACCTAGCGGCCGTTGACTTAAAGATGTCCCATTTCCCTGTCTTATACTCATATCTGAGTTTTCTTTGAAACCACCTGGAAAGGTCACAATCTTCAGCGTTCAACATCTTCAGCTTCGCAAGTTGCATAATCTCGAAGTACGGTAGAGTTTTGAAGTGATTTGGAAGTGCCATATAATCTACTCCTCCTTCCCTCTTGATAGCAAAGAAATTAATCTCCTTGAAGTAACCCCAGCTTAGTATTTTACCCTTGGAATACTTCTTGGTTCTCTTTCCTTTCTCATAGAAACTAACAAACTTCGGCTCGAGTTCTGGCTTATTCAACTGATCAGGGTTAACGACGTTCTGTCTCCACCAACTTTGACGATCTTCGTCTTCCTTAACGTTTCTATTCACTTTAACCCTATCACGTTTGAACCATTCATTAATCTCATTCCATGTCTCGGCTTTAGCTTGTTTGGCTCAGAGTTTCTTATCTTTCAATTCAGTTTCTTATCTTTCAATTCAGTTTCTTTTCTTTCTTTCTCAACGAGGAGTTTCTCATGTCAGATCTTCTTGTTCCTTTCTAACATAACATCCACTTCTTTCACTTGTTCTTTGTATACCTTCCTCACCTTTTCTAACTCAATTAAGTTCTTTCTTTTCTCTTCACAGCTCAGATTGAAGAATTCACTTAAGGTGTTGAGTGACGGATGCGAGTATGACTCAAGCGAAGGCATAACAATCTCAACTTCTTCTTCTTGGTCTTCTTCATCATCAGATTCTGTTACAAATTCATCCTCGGATTCAATAATCACATCCTCTTTAACACTTTCCTTACCAACAGAATCTTCACTCTTCTCATCAGCAAACAAATTATCGAAATCACTTAAGTTGATATTTTGGATTGATTCGGGAGGGATACTTGACAATGACTCTTCTTGTAGAGCCTTATTTTCAGCTTCAACTGACTCTGCATTCTCCGTATCATTTTCGCTGTCATATGCCAGAGCAGCAAGCTGTTCCAAAGGAAACTCACTTGGTGGAACGTCCCCCTTTTCTGCATCATTAAAAACATTTGAATAATTCATATAATATTCAGCAGTAAAGACCTCACCGTATTCATTAAAACTTCAAATAGGTATCACTAACGGTATATCAAAAGAGGGTCCTCCAGTTCCAGCATCTTCTTCGTCATCTCTTTCATCACCTCCTCCCAAATCAGAAGAATACTCTTCTCCTTTCTCCGTTATCAACTTGGTTTTACCCGTGGTAAGCTGTTCGATTCTTTCATTCAACTTCTTCATCTTCTCCCTGTTCTCACTCTTAATCACTGAAAAACTTCTTCTTTAATTTATCTGTTCTTTCCTTCTGACGGTCCAGTCTATCAGATAACCTCTTGTTCTCTTCCACCAACGAATCAATCATAGCATTACTGATCTTCTTTTCCTCAGTAGCTTGATTCTCCAAATTGGTTATTTTTGTGATCAATGACATCAACAAATTTTGCTGTGTCTTGTATTCATCTGACGTGACCTGAGGTGTTGTGGTGGTAGGTTTTGGTGAGGTAACAGTAGCCCTTGTATCCTTCATGAAACTGGATGGCTTTCTCTGAGCTTGTTGTTTCGAGCCTCCTTGTGATGATCTCTGAGGTGAATCATAGGAATACTTTGTTCTTTTCTCCTTCTTCTTGAGTTGTTCTGATGTCATAGGATCTTTTCCTTTCCTCTTCCTTTGAATCAAACGGGTATCCTCCTCAGTTGCTTCATCATCACCCTCGATAACCTCGTCATCAACCTTATCTCCTCCTTGAACATTACCAGAAGCTTTCTGATTATCACCTTGACCTTCCTCATTAGTAACTTCGTAGTTAAAGTCTGAATCTTCATTCCTCCAAGCATTACCTGCTGGGCATCGATAGTTCTCCTTGATAAGATGACAAATGAGCTTTCTATTAAAGTCAGGCTTTAAATCCGCAATCCTTGTCTCTTCCATTCTGCGGAAAGCAATCAGATTCACCGGCTTAAGGTGGATAATATCCTCTTCAAGCTTGGGTAAATCAGGTGCAGCATCATTAATGATCAATTGTAGAAAATGGGCGTATATCAGATATCTCTGGGAAGAACTGAAGTGGTTTGCCTTGAAATAGTAGAAAACAAAACCCGAAAAATCGTATGGAGCCTTGAGAACAAGTGCCACAAACATACTCTGCACTTTCTTGTTCAGCTTATCAAAAGCCTATTTGCGTCCACTCAAACAATGCATGATCACATGAGCAAGATATCTAAACTGTGGTGGTAGACAAGTCTTCACCAGTTCAGATTTGCCGACAATGTAACCAGAATAAGCATATCTTCTGAAACAACCATGGATTCGTTCTCTACTGATAGTCATATGGGAGCATTTCTCGTCATTGAAATCCAAAATCCTTCTAATCACATCCTTAGAAACAGTAATATCATGACCTTGAATCTTACTAACAAGCTTATCTTCATCAACATCCAACACAGCATTTCTCCAGAACTCTCTCTGATGACTGTAGTATGCAGTGCATTCAGTAGAAATAGCAGTGTGTATCCTTGATCTCTTAAGAAACTCGATAATCTCCTTAAAGTGAGAACCTCTTTCAAGAGTAGTATCATAAA
This sequence comes from Rutidosis leptorrhynchoides, assembly GCF_046630445.1. Lineage (NCBI taxonomy): Eukaryota > Viridiplantae > Streptophyta > Magnoliopsida > Asterales > Asteraceae > Rutidosis > Rutidosis leptorrhynchoides. Next base: position 106,064,010 of record NC_092338.1, on the reverse strand, counting down.
GAGCGACTTGATTATTCAGTTTGCCCATTTCTAACGGAATCTCTTGTTGATCAGGTGGATTGATAGGATTAGCTTGAGGATTAGCTTGTGGATTAACTTGTTGCTCCCCCTGTCCTTCAATGTTAACAACCGGAACGTTTACTTGTTGTTCTGCCATCTGATGATATCTAAACAGAAACTGAAACGTTAACAGAGATGTTAGATATATAAATCAATCAACATAAAGCATTAAAGCATTTGCATCAAAGTGTCATAAACATGTTAAACAGGATGAAACGTGCGAGTGACAGTGTCACACGTGCGGCTGAGAGATCAACCGTGCGAGTGATATAGTCACTCGTGTCACTGTTGACACGTTTGAGCAGTAGTATGGTTTCAGACAGGGTACACGACTGATGCATTAAAACATAAGCGAGTGAATCAACCGTGTGGTGACTCGTGCGTGTAATCACACGTGTCAGCTCTTGCAAACGAGTGATCAATAAATTCAAGACAAACAAGTGAGCTCAAAGGTCTACACGGTTGATGATCAACCGTGCACTGACTCGAGCGAGTCATGTCTCACGCGTGCGAGTGACGTCACTCGTGCATGTCTGATGAAACCCGTATTAAATGCCTTTTTCAAATCATCAAAATCACATAATTGTGCATTTTATGGACCGATTTACATCACGATAGCATCATAAGGTTCCGTTAAACACAAAACAATTACAGATACACATCAAAACAACCTTCACTTTCACAAAATTCGAGTTATATACCCTTAGGGTTTTGACTCATTAAAACAACAAATTAAGGTATCTAAACTCGATGAAATCATACCTAATAGGTGGCGCTGGATTCGTATAAAGATGCTTAACATTCGTTGCAAAGGAATACTTGATCGGTGATGATCGAATTTAGAGAGAGAAAAAGAGTTGGGTGCACAAGTGTGAGCTGCTGAGCTCATCATCCCAATTTATACTCTCGTGATCAACCGTGTGGTTGATCACACGATCCACCATCAAATGCGCGTCTCACCTAAATCACACGTGCGTGTGACCCACTTGTCTTAGGACAAGTTTAATCAGGGTCATCCATACGGTTAACCTCAAACGTATGGTAAATCGTACGGTTCACACATCAAGCGTGCGTGTGAGCACTTAGGCAATTTCAAAACTTCAAAATTTTACAACCTTAGGATTTCGACTCGTTTGGCAATCTTAGATCTAACAAGCACTTTCAACTTGAGTCGAAAATCACTAAACCTTCAAGAAATGACCATTAACACTTAGGCAGATAAAAAATCCTAACCTAAACAAGGTTATTACTCTAATCATTCTGTGTTCCAAGAGTAAATCCTACAGTGTAATGTCAACTTAAGTTCATTAGCAATCTAAATCATCAATGTCCTTCAAACAGTCACAAGCTCTACAAACTTCTATCTCATGGATTTGGTGGCCCAATATCTTGATCTCAACAAAGTTCTTTCAGATGTCGTTATGCACTCAGAGGATAATCAGAAAAACAAGGAAATGATAGAATCTTTATGAATTTTCTGATGTAAAATGTCATGCAACTAAAATTATGCAAATGAAAGACATTCTATCATGAAATGCAATAACATGTAAACCAAAATATTTTTGTTGTTTTATAGTTTTCAATGCAAACAAATTAACAGTACAGATATATATAAGTCATACAAATCCACATTCTTTTTGTGAGCAAGATGATTAACTATTTTAAAAATGGATCAGAACTGACATATTGAATCAATTTCTGTTGTTCATTCCTAATTATCCAGTCTGTGTCTATTATCATGTAATTACTGATATCAATCCTCATTAAACATGAACATATTCATTCCGGACATATCGACAATCATGTTGGCATTAATTACTTGAACAATATAAAGCAATGATTTTTGAGATCATGCTAAGTTCATTAATCCTTGATTCTTCCATCACTTATGATTGTGCGTTTTTATTAGGTTGTCAATTCATTACACGTAACTTTCCTTTATCTCTTTCCATGTACTTCATTCAAATTGAACAGTATGGTTCTCACGACATTTTGAATAACCCTGTCAGCCTTTGGCTTCTACCAATGTGTTGACAATCTTCAATCTAGTTGGCTCGGCTGATCTCAGAGTATATTGGATTATCCGAATAGGCGCACTATTTACCGCGGGGATTGGTCTACAGTTAAAGCAGACTTGCCTGATGACCAGTCGTCACACGAAATAAATCTCGAGGCCCTTAACTTCTTTATGTTCAAGTTGTCATGGAAAACGGAATCGAAAGTTAAACTTTCATAAATATGTATTAGAGTATATCTAGGTAAGTATCTTTCCAACTTATAGTCTTAATGGATATAACTCTAAATTGCAGACGACAAGAATCTTGATAGTTCAGTGTGAATGTCGTGATTAAACAATTCAAGCTGCGCGGGGGCGTCACACTAAGAATGATATGAGTTCTTTATGAGCACATCATGAATCAGCATTCTTCATACTTTCAGGACTTTGCCATCTTGATACGCCAATTTTATTGACATTGATTTTCTTTTGATATTTTATTTTTCAGCATATCACTGTCTTTTGATATATTGATTTTGAACGCAATCATGAATGGATTTTCCATTTTTATGCATGAACTCATTTTCTTTATTGTGTACTCAGATCACTCGAAGGTGTTCTCCCTTAAATGCTTGAACGGTCCGCAATAAGGAATTATACTTTTCGACCTTAAGCGAGAAGGGACACTTACTTTTGACATAAACTAATTTTCTCTGTATTTTTAGGGTTTAATTTCGATTATTAAGTCTCAGGCCCGTGACAACGTGGTATGCACCAGCCAAACAGATAATCCTCAACCCCTTAAATGATCTATTGAATGTCCCATTCATAGCTGTGAAGCTGAATTGGTAGAGCAACGTTGAATATTGCTTGGGGACATCCAACACCAACTTTCTCTAACGATTATCAATTATGATAGGGGATACCCTCAACCGACTATTGAGTTCCTCAACAACTATCATTTCATAAAGTTTCAGAGATAATTAGGTGATTATATTCAAACGCTACAGATCGTCCATGACTTCTGAATCTTAGATGATCGTTATTCTTATTATGATTGTCTAATGTCAAGAATTCATAAGTCACATCTATCAGTACATCACACAACAGATAAACATAAACGTTCAAATCAGTCCTTACTAATCAAATATATCAATTCTCAGTACATTAATTTCTTCATGTCCAACATATTAATCAAAACAAGCTCATTTTCGGATTTTTCAACTTTTTAAGATTTTCTGGTGAGGCATTTTTCACTTTTTAGGTATTTTCTGCTGATAACATATACTCCCCCTAAAATGCTGAAATATAAAATCTTTTTGTGTTTTAGGATTTTAACCAAACAGAAAATATCTACAGACTAGCATGTAAACATGAGATAAATCATGCAAAGGAATGCAGACAGAAAGCAAAAATATGCAATACATATAATTAACAACCAAAAATCTACATGTCATGCATCCTACATGCAAAGTCTAAAAGCTTGACTAACCCACACACACAACATCCGTAATTACTTTGTCTCGATCAACAATGCCATTCATCTCTAGTAGGAGTAAGAACCTAGGTTTATCAAAAGCCTTAGTGAATAGGTCAGCCCTTTGGTCCTTAGTACCTATTCTCTTAACCTCAATAATCTTTTTCTCATGGCAATGCCTAAGAAAATGATATTTAACACCTATGTGTTTAGTCTTAGAATGTTGCACAGGATTCTTAGTAATTGCTATAGCAGCAGTATTATCAATATAAAGAGGAGAGAAAGAGATTCTTAGCCCGTAATCGCGAAGTTGTTGTTGGATCCAAACAACTTGCGAACAACAACTAGCAGCAGCTATATATTCAGCTTCACACGTGGAAAAAGCAACTGCAGTTTGTTTCTTGCATTGCCAGGTCACCAGCCTTTCACCTAGAAATTGACATCCTCCTGATGTAGACTTGTTGTTGATTTTGCAATCAGCATAATCTGAATCGTTGTAAGCTACAAGATCAAACTTCTCATCGTTCGAATACCAGATGCCGAGATTTGGCGAATGCAACAGATAACGTAGGATTCTTTTGGCAGCTGTAAGATGAACTGTATTCGGATTAACTTGATAACGAGCACAAAGACATGTTGCGAACATAATATCCGGCCTAGACGCAGTGAGATACATAAGTGATCCGATGATTGCTCGATAGTATGTAGGATCAACAGGTTCTCCTTCGCACTCTAGCGAAATACCATGATTAACAGCTAGCGGAGTTGACACAGGACGTTCTTGAGTCATACCGAAACGTTCGAGTATATCATTTACATACTTTGCTTGATGAAGAAAGATACCATTACTAGTCTGTTCGACTTGTAAACCAAGAAAGTAGTGTAAGAGACCCAATTTACTCATTTCGAACTCGTCCTTCATCACCTGTTCGAACTCATCAATGAGTTCCTGCTTAGTAGCACCGAAGATAATATCGTCAACATAAATCTGGACTAAAATAATGTCGTCATCTTGAACTTTTGTGAACGGAGTACAGTCTACCGTGCCCATTTGATATCCTTTTTCAATCAGATAACTCGATAACCGTCCGTACCAAGCTCTTGGAGCTTGATGTAAACCATAAAGGGCTCGACGTAATCGGTAAACTTTGTCAGGATGAAGATGATCTTCAAAACCCGGAGGTTGACTGACATATACTCTTTCATTTAGCTTGCCATAAAGAAATGCACTCTTAACATCCATTTGATAAACTTTAAACTTCATAAAAGACGCGAAAGTCAAGAAAATGCGAATCGCTTCCAATCTGGCAACAGGAGCGAAAACTTCATCGTAATCAAATTCAGGATCTTGCTGATAACCTTTAGCAACTAATTACCTTGTTAACCCATGACTAGGAACTTCGAGATCAACAGGTTTAATTCACACAAAGGCGGAATTAGTGAATCAAACCAATCAAAGTGAATATGGGTAGCTTTTTGGAATTAAATTAGTCAAACCACAACAAGGATTGTGATTAGATTAATGCCTAGAGCTATTATTCACTACCTGGAGTGATTTGGGTTGAGAGAGAATCGGATCAGGTGAACCAAATCTGAGTGATTGTGTGTGAGAGAGGCTTAACCTAAAATGAAGAACATAAGACTTTATATACACCTGCTGTTGACTCACCCGTACGAGTCATCCATCACACGTACGAGTTGGCTTAATCAGCCGTACGGGTGATCACTCACTCGTGTCTTCTCATTCAGGTTATAATTATCACTTAGCTCAGCATCAACCATGCGTATGAGCCTGTCAGCCGTACGAGTGATGCTTCACTCGTACGTCTGACTAAGTCTATCATAGTCAAATATCCGTATCGCGTTCCTGCAGTACCTGTAACCACATACAAACACAGATAGGATAATAACGAGCGATCATGGTATCCCATAAACTGAAGTATTAATCACAAACGTAGGCAAGATGTCTAGGGACTTACATAAAATGCATCATAAAACCGCCAAGGCCGAACTTTAATCGAAATCAAAACTTTCTTTACACTCCAAATGGACCCAACAATAACTTGTACAACCAACAAGGTCCGAATAACCAACCAACTCAAAAAAACAATTTCAATTAACAAAGACCTAGCTTGTATAAACCACCACAACAAACCGAAGAGAAAAAGCCAAATCTAGAAGAAATGATGGCAAAGCTAATGGAATCTCAAACACAATTTATTACATCTCAAACCCAAACAAATGAGAGGTTTGATCAGTCATTAAGAATTCAACAAGCTTCCATTTTGAATCTAGAAAAACACGTAGGTACTCTTGCTAGCATGATGAGTGAGAGGGAATAAGGAAATCTGCCGAGTAATACTGAAGTAAATCCTTAGAATGAGAATGTTAATATGGTATCAACGAATTCTGAAAAACCAGCATCAGAAGATGGGAAGGTTTTAGATGTGAGTAACAATGAAGAAGTTACGCCACCACCACCACCCGAGTATGTAAAGCCAGTGGTGGCACCATACAGACCACACATCCCATTTCCAAGAAAAGGAGTTGAGTATGAACAAGTGATAGGTAATAAAGTTTGTGATACCTTTGGAAAGAAGAAGAAGAAGAATAAGAAAGTGCAAGAAACAAAAACCGTAGAAGTAAACCCGGTGAAGACAGTTCCACCAAAACTTCTTTAACACCCTGAATTTTTTTTTTTTTTTTAAATACACAGCGGAAGTCAATTATTTACTATTAATTACAAATATAGTTATATTCCACAAAATCTCTGGTGTTACTTAATTACAAACTATAATATAAAACAGTTTATGTGAAACATCAGAGTTATCAAGTGTGTCAAACATCACTTCAATCCTTGCCACACCCATCCCAAAATATGTTGTACGTCACCTGCAGGGAAAGGACACTATGGGAGAATTAGCGCACCGCTAAGTGAATGGAAATATCAAATAGGATATCACTATAAGCTCTAAGCACAGCTTAAGGTCACAAGTCACATGCTACTAGGTCACTAGCACAGAAATGATCACAAGAGGACCGGCGGCCTGGCCGGGCCATTAACTACTAGCTGATCGGGCTAGAGTTTACCGATAGTCCTTAATACTGAAACACTGGTATAGTCTTCCAGACGTGACGCACTCGTCATTCACACTATACAACCACATCAGTAACACAAGAACCCAGCCCAATTCCTATCGTACAAGACACCCCGCTAGGAATGGTTGACCTCTTCCGTCGCATACAACACCTCGACGGGATCACTGAGTATACACATAATCACATAATATCACAATCACTGGTCACTGACTAAAGGCACAATCTAATCATACATATCATTGGTCATTGGGAGCATATCACTAATCATAGCACAAGACACTACACTGTCTTAGAACTATATAACAATATCTGAAAGGATAGTCCCACTCACCAGGAAGCACAAGTACTCAGTTGTCTTATATTACTGAGTCTTCACATCCACTTTATCACTTGAGAATAATACATACCAAGTCAGTATACATATTCCAGTCATTTTTATCAAGCTAAACAACTAAACCAACAAACTGTTCAGCTAATCAGTATCACAACAATTCCATACAATGCACAAGTTAACCGCACAAGTGGACTCACACGCGTGTGTGACCCACCTACACCGTACAAGTAATAGTTGAATCGCACGAATGGTCATTCATTTGAAAAATATTATAACACCACAAAAATTTGCCAAATCAACTACACGAGTGACCATCACTCGCACGAGTGGGTCACTTCACTCGCACGAGTGATTACCAATTAAGCATTAACACATTGCAACATTCACTCGTACAGGTAACAATAAGATATACATGGTTGACCAGCTCACTCGCACGAGTGAGGGTCAGCCGTACAAAAGAGTCATCAATAATGGACTAGTTCACTCGCATGACGTGGGACCTCACTCGCACGAGTGGGTCTCACTCGTACCATTTTTCGAGCTCAACCGCACGAGTGACAAGTCACTCGTGTGGAACCTGAAGAACAGCAGTAACAGCAAACAGCAGTTCATATGGGTTTTAAACCCAAAAACTCTATTTCTGCTTGTTTTGGTCTATTTGCTGAAACACGAAAGTCACAAAAAATATATAGAACATATTTCCATCATCACACAAGTCTAAACAACACTAACACACATGTGTTATACAAGATTTGATCATAATATAAATAATACCCAAATCTTAACCAAAACCCTAAATTCACCATTTTGCAATCTTAACATGAATCATGCATACATACATCATATATAATCATAATCAAGCTATAACAACAACTAATTTTAACATATAGCAAGATTTACTCATTACTCCTAATAATTATCATAACTTATTAAAACTTATAAAAAAAATACTATAAGTAAAATCATATAATAAATTAAGTTTTAAATCATGAAATCAAACCTTGTTTGATGGTTCTGTTGTGGATCGCAATCGCCAACCAACATCACAATTTCACTTGTTTAATTTCAAGAATTATAACCTTAGAAGGTTAAAGCACAAAGGGTGTACTTTACGTATGCATTTGTGTATGTGTGTGTTTATTGTTACAAAATTTAGGAAATGATATCAAATGAAAATGAGAATGAGGTCGTGAGTCATCAAGTGAATTAAGGATATAAGGCCACGAGTCCAAGTCCGCCGTCCCACTACTTTAATACACTTATTTTAACAGGTATATTATCTGTGATCTGTAGCGCAACGCATCTCGTTAAGCAGTCCTAACGAGGTTCAAATCACACAAATAATTATTTTCTATGACCATCGTCACGAGCACATTAGTTTAGTCACATAATAAATTATCAACTCATAATTTATTATTTCACTCCTTATAATTAAATCATATGAATTACTCATAATTTAAATATCATATTTAAATTATAATAATAAAAATAACATATTTACCCATTTCATCTAGGCCCATAACTAGGGTGTTACAAATCTACCCCCCTTAAAAAGATTTCGTCCTCGAAATCTGGTCACGCTCGAATAAAGGAGTTTATTTGGTTAGTCACTATCACTAAATTAACAGGTTCTCATCACAACCTCTATTTTCTAGTTCAAGTTCGAGTCCAAATGGTAAAACTCATTTACTCTAACTTACATAATTAGTTAAATCACGGTCCACAAGTTTCAATTTACAGTTTTCACAATCTTACTTATCAAGACCAACAGTCAAATCTAACCCTTTGTCATTCGAAACCAAACACTTTTCCCGACAATAATGCAAAGGATAATATATTTTCATGACAACACATCGTCCAGTACAATGACATTTACCCCGAAAGTCTTTCAACCAAACACTGGTGTCCACAATTTTCACAGTCAATTCATCAGTCAAGGTCCAAAATCTTGTCACGATGTCATTTGGTACCATCAATTTCACGTATTCGTTATCAGATTTAACTCTTTACACAGTTAAATTCCCTCAAATTTCTAAGCAAAGGCAACTGAATTCCATTTATTTCACTAAATCATGTACTTGTGTCCACAAAATACGTATCTAATTCACCAAAATTGTCCAATCTAGTCATTTCATTATCTGTTTATCAGTTCATGTTCCAAGTATGATTCAAGTCATCTAAATTCCCTTCAGTTTCCCAGAATTCTTGTATGATTTACCACAATATACTTTCGTTGGCCAGACGCGAGTATATTCTTCTAAATCATACCCTTATTCTGAGTTACTCGATAAGGAAAATCCTATATGGTTTACACTTTTCATGGCACACAATTTCCTGTTAAGCATCGGTAATAGGAAAAATATATTTTATCACTTGTAAATTAGTCTCATTAGTCACATGCTATCAACCATCATGAATTCTTCGCACATGGTTATCTAACTAAGTCTTATTTAGTTATCACGGACAACATATCACATTAGTCTAAATCCAGTTTACCGATGTCACGTCACTTGCAAGTCAATAATAGTCTGGGCATTTCCAGTCCAATTTCCGAAGATTACAACCATCAAGTGAAGATGTCACATGGCCATCCAAGCATAGGAATTATTAAGTCATATCATTCTATCTTAATGACACACTAGTCACAATTCCAAACACTAACTCGACTCTATCTTCAAGTCAAAACATATACTCGATATCAATCACTACTCAGGTCAAAGGTTTCCCTATCTTTTAAAGAAAACACAGGGAGCACTACTGACAATTCCTTTCTACTGGTCACCAAAAAGTCACGAGGGTCCAGAAATAAAATAATTCCTTAAGGAACCACTATAAATCTTACACTACTAGTCCAATCAAGCATATCAAAATAGTAGAGCAATTATCACACTTGAAAGTTCAGTCATGATCTACATACATGCAAATCACATATAATATCTCAACAGAGCACAGGGTTCAAGTCCATCATCATAATACACATGTGAACTAGTATCCAACCCTAATCCCTACAGGCCACTACATTTGTTCCGTCAATCAAGCAAAGGGAATATATCTTATATAAGCCCTACATAGTCTTATAGGATCATGCATATCACTATATCAAGTCTGACACAATAGGCAAGTCACATGCAATTTATATAACTAATAAATCACAAAGAGCATAGCAACCATGTCACATGCATCATTTCTGACAAGTCACGGAGAACATGGTAGTCAATTCAGATAAGTTCTAACACATTCTTATCAGACTATGCATATCACTTTATTTAATCGAGCATAACAAACATGCGGTATCATATGCAATACAAAACCAATAAATCTCACTAATCATGGCAAGCATATCTAACGCATCACATCTGATTAGTTTCACAGAACATGGCAATCACAAAAAGCATGACAGCCAATCAAGGGGAATAAATCCCAATAATGTCACTAATAGCTTCAGACACAGTTGTTGTGACTAAAGCCGTCAAACCACTGGCTACTTCAACCTTATTAGGAAGAAACAATCACGTCACAACTGGTCTCAGTTAAGCACAATATATAACAAACATAGATAGACATTTATTCACAATCAAAAGGTACACTAATAATTACAATAATGTAACAAGGACGTACCTTTTTAAATAAGAAGACATCTTCTTATCTATCAACACATCAATCTCACATGCACCCCTGACCCCGCCTCAACACTAGTAGCTCATCACTGAAGCAACCGTCATCGAAATTTGTTCCGATTGTCACCATTCCATCTCGTATATTTTTGACTGGTCACACTCAATTCTGAAATCATCTAAAGGAGCTCAGACAATGCCGAGGGTCAATGGGGCATCCGCAGGGTTTGATCAATTGCCATACCTGTCTTATCACAACACTCACACAAAAACTTAGTAGATAATCCGTTAGTACATATAACTAACCACAATTATCTAATCACATGGCACCTACATTCACTTATCCATTTCCCCCACTGGTATGTTTGAAACAACTGAGGGTTTGGGAACATGACACTCACGTGTACATGCTGCCAAACCTACGCTCTGATACCAAGTTTTAACACCTTGAATTTTTTTTTTTTTTTTTTGAAATACACAGCGGAAGTCAATTATTTACTATTAATTACACATATAGTTATATTCCACAAAATCTCTGGTGTTACTTAATTACAAACTATAATATAAAACAGTTTATGTGAAACATCAGAGTTATCAAGTGTGTCAAACATCACTTCAATCCTTGCCACACCCATCCCAAAATATGTTGTACGTCACCTGCAGGGAAAGGACACTATGGGGGAATTAGCGCACCGCTAAGTGAATGAAAATATCAAATAGGATATCACTATAAGCTCTAAGCACAGCTTAAGGTCACAAGTCACATGCTACTAGGTCACTAGCACAGAAATGATCACAAGAGGACCGGCGGCCTGGCCGGGCCATTAACTACTAGCTGATCGGGCTAGAGTATACCGATAGTCCTTAATACTGAAACAATGGTATAGTCTTCCAGACGTGAAGCACTCGTCATTCACACTATACCACCACATCAGTAACACAAGAACCCAACCCAATTTCTATCGTACAAGACACCCCGCTAGGAATGGTTGACCTCTTTCGTCGCATACAACACCTCGACGGGATCACTGAGTGTACACATAATCACATAATATCACAATCACTGGTCACTGACTAAAGGCACAATCTAATCATACATATCATTGGTCATTGGGAGCATATCACTAATCATAGCACAAGACACTACACTGTCTTAGCACTATATAACAATATCCGAAAGGATAGTCCCACTCACCAGGAAGCACAAGTACTCAGTTGTCTTATATTACTGAGTCTTCACATCCACTTTATCACCTGAGAATAATACATACCAAGTCAGTATACATATTCCAGTCATTTTTATCAAGCTAAACAACTAAACCAACAAACTGTTCAGCTAATCAGTATCACAACAATTCCATACAATGCACAAGTTAACCGCACAAGTGGAATCACACGCGTGTGTGACCCACCTACACCGTACAAGTAATAGTTGAATCGCACGAATGGTCATTCATTTGACAAATATTATAACACCACAAAAATTTGCCAAATCAACTACATGAGTGACCATCACTCGCACGAGTGAGTCACTTCACTCGCACGAGTGATTACCAATTAAGCATTAACACATTGCAACATTCACTCGTACAGGTAACAATAAGATATACATGGTTGACCAGCTCACTCGCACGAGTGAGGGTCAGCCGTACAAAAGAGTCATCAATAATGGACTAGTTCACTCGCATGACGTGGGACCTCACTCGCACGAGTGGGTCTCACTCGTACCATTTTTCCGAGCTCAACCGCACGAGTGACAAGTCACTCGTGTGGAACCTGAAGAACAGCAGTAACAGCAAACAACAGTTCATATGGGTTTTAAACCCAAAAACTTTATTTCTGCTTGTTTTGGTCTATTTGCTTAAACACGAAAGTCACCAAAAATATATAGAACATATTTCCATCATCACACAAGTCTAAACAACACTAACACACATGTGTTATACAAGATTTGATCATAATATAAATAATACCCAAATCTTAACCAAAACCCTAAATTCACCATTTTGCAATCTTAACATGAATCATGCATACATGCATCATATATAATCATAATCAAGCTATAACAACAACTAATTTTAACATATAGCAAGATTTACTCATTACTACTAATAATTATCATAACTTATTAAAACTTATAAAAAAAATACTATAAGTAAAATCATATAATAAATTAAGTGTTAAATCATGAAATCAAACCTTGTTTGATGGTTCTGTTGTGGATCGCAATCGCCAACCAACATCACAATTTCACTTGTTTAATTTCAAGAATTATAACCTTAGAAGGTTAAAGCACAAAGGGTGTACTTTACGTATGCATTTGTGTATGTGTGTGTTTATTGTTACAAAATTTAGGAAATGATATCAAATGAAAATGAGAATGAGGTCGTGAGTCATCAAGTGAATTAAGTATATAAGGCCACGAGTCCAAGTCTTTAGTCCCACTACTTAATACACTTATTTTAACAGGTATATTATCCGTGATCTGTAGCGCAACGTATCTCGTTAAGCAGTCCTAACGAGGTCCAAATCACACAAACAATTATTTTCTGTGACCATCGTCACGAGCACATTAGTTTAGTCACATAATAAATTATCAACTCATAATTTATTATTTCACTCCTTATAATTAAATCATATGAATTACTCATAATTTAAATATCATATTTAAATTATAATAATAAAAATAACATATTTACCCATTTCATCTAGGCCCATAACTAGGGTGTTACAACTTCCACCAAGGTTGGGTGATCCGTGTGAATTTATTGTTCCTTGTCTACTTAGTGATTGTGTCATGTATGATGCACTAGCAGATTTAGGTGCGAATGTGAGTGTTGTGCCTCTTTCATAATATAAGAGATTAGGAGTAGGTGAGCTAAGTCCAACGAAAATGAGTGTTCGACTCCTTGATCAAACCATTAAGCACCCAGTTGAAATTGCTGACAACCTACCCGTTCAAGTAGGTAATTTAACCTTTCTAGTCGGATTTATTGTCATTGACATAGAAGAGGACTCAAACATTCCTCTAATTTTAGGTCGACCATTCTTAGCGTCCACCGGGGCGTTATTTGATGTAAGAGAGGGTAGAATGATACTTAGTGATGGTGACAAATCGGTCACCTTTATGATTCAAAAGTCTAAATCTTCACCAACCAAAACCGTTGATCCAATAAAAATGATTGGTAAAAACCATGTTGTTTTACCAACTCCAACGGTAGTGCTTAACAATAATAAAACGCCTAAGTGTGGGGAAGATGAAGTAACACCTAATGATGACTTGATAAGAAAGAACCTCGTTGTTGATACGAAATTAAATGACCCCGTTATTAATAGTTCAATGAAGAAACTTATTAAACGGATTCACGATGCTAGAACCAAGGGGAACTTTAAGTTATGTAACCGGTTAGTATCCAATCTATCGCCTAAAGAAAAGGCGAAACTAGTTGAATTTGTGGATATTACACAGGAATCCGACCAATGGCTTAAAGCAAAAGTCACAGATATGCAAGTTGATTATGGTCCAAGAGAAATTGACGATGAAGTTAATCACAATTTCAACACCACAGCAACCTAAGTGTGGGGAGATTTTCAAAAGTTCTAAAAAGAAAATGCTGTCTAGAGTTAGTTGTTCTGTTCTCTTGTAGTTCCGAGAATGAAATTCGATTGGTCTTTTCCGCTAGCAGACACTAAAGAACTAGTTTTCTCCCTCCATTTTGAATTTTTGTTTTGTAGGTTTTGTATGAAATTAATATGCATTTTTAAAATTTAAGTTTTGTGTGAATTTAAAAACAAAATTTACTTTATTTCATTAAGTTTAAGAAAAATGATTTCTAAAATTCGTCGTGAGTTAAACACTAGGTCATAGAACCGAAATTGTTTTACCCGAGGGCGGGGGGACAAACTTTATTATCATTATTTTAATATTATTGATCTAAAGTATGCCAAAAATATTATATGAATGTGGGGTTATATACCAAACTTCAAAAATATGTATATATATGTTTTTATTTTATTTTATGCACAAAACAGGGTAAAACATCACACTTTCAAAGACTGTCATTAAGTTCAGCAAAAGCTACTAATTTTAACGACAAGAAGCAAAATATCAAATGTGATATAAAAACAATATGTTTGCAAAATCGGTATTTTTAATCATTTTTCTACGCTAATCACCCTCATTAATTTAAATTTTTACTGATTTCTTGCAAATGAGGGCATTGCAAGATCTCAAGTGTGGGGAAGGGTTATAAATTCTCTCGGGTTTACACTTAGTTTAATTGCCAAATTTTGTGAAAATTTGAAAAAATTTCAACTAAATGAACTCAAAATCATGTTTATACATATTTATGAACGATAAAACTGGGTGAATACCGAAATTATTGTTACCTCGGAGAGAACATAAATTGAGAAACAAACCAAAAACGCTTGAATTCATTTAAAATGGAATAAAGGAGAATAAAAAGGCAAAGAAAAGAATAAATAAAAGCTAAGTGTAGAAAGAATTTACTAAGTTCTTTAAAACATATATCACATATTTTTGTACAAGATTATTGCATGTACTTTTGCGTTGGACAATACTAATCAGTTTTACCCGATTTACTGTAATATATTTGACAGAAAGATGGATCTACACGATGAATCAATTCCATCATTAAAAGGAAGTAAAGTCTTCCGAAAAAGACAAGCGTTTCTTGAATTAGGTCAGGAAGTTGTCGTCCAGACCAGCTGTAGGTTGACGAAAAATCTAGAAAAGTCATCTCTAAAATCAGCAGGAAATCCACAGACCTCAGCATCAAACAGGGTCGCCAAGTGGTCAGACTTATCCTAACCATGAGAGGATCTGTCTCGTAAAATAGGGAGGGCGCCGTACAAATTAGCTTGATAAGACTAATGAATCAGACCCCCAGAAAAGATAATCTCCTTAAAGATTAAAAATCAGCTTTTAAGCCTGATATTACTCAATCCTTGAGATTGACCTTAAAGATTGAGAATTACAAACTCATGGAATTCAATGATACCTAAACTCGAGCTTGAATGAGAAAATATTTTGATCAAATTAAAACCGATTTGTTTTTCTGAAAACCTATTTTCAATGCGTTCATTACCATTGAACGTAAAATCCTAGGAATTCACCTGAAATTCATTAGGTCACCTGAACCAAATCGGGTGTCAACCGTAAGAACGGTGGTTGCATAGCATGGTCAAAGACAGGACCTTGTGCCAGACCGAAAAATTATAGGGTGATCTTTGCTATTGCTCCTACAAAGGATAGTAATTGCATCCGACACGTTGTGGACCATAATCAAAAGCATGTCATTAGACATTGCCTTAACAGTTGTTTGTTCAACGCTTTCCTTTACAACCGGACGGTAGTTTACCGAAAGGTAATATACGGAGCAAGTATACTGGACGTGTTGCTTTCCTTTACAAGGTTAGCAAGTGGGTGACACAAACCACGAGTTTTGAGCTAAAATTTTAAAATCTGAAACCCACAAAAACATTTTTGCAAACACCGGTGAAGGGTTATTCCGGAAAACTTGTCTAGGGTAAAACCTAGCTTGAATTTTCAAAAGATCAAATGGTTTCATAAAGATCCAATTTCCTTAAAGGGTATAAATTTTTATAAGTCATGTGGGACTATAAACCACATCGTTACTATCATTGTTTATACCGCCGTATTAGAATCACTGTTGTACAAAGTGTGAGAATAAAAAAAGTGATTCGAGTGAAGTGTGATTTAATTTCAAGTTCTGTATTGCTTGAGGATAAGTAACGTTCAAATGTGGGGATATTTGATAGTGCTCCAAATGAACATATATTTAGGCGCAATATCCTTCCAATATGTAAAGCTTTTAGTTGTTATTGTTCTATTTTTATGTAATAATCGTTTAAATAAATAAGTGCGAAGACAAAAGAAGAAAATGACGAATTGAAGACGCAAATGACCAAAAAGCTCAATGTACAAAATACAATCCAAGTGGTTCCATTTATTGATAAGAAACGTCTAAAAATTACAAGAGTATAAGTCGCGGAACGCAAAGTACAAGATATCTACACGTACGAAAGGACGTCCGAAAATCAGGAATCGAGACATGAACCGAGCATCAACGCGCGAGTCAACGGAGCTAAAATTACAAGTCAAATATACACAAGAATATAATATGATATATAATTAATTATATATATTATATATTATATTATAATTTATATATTATAATATTCAGCAGCCCACGTTTAACTCAATTTGGTAAGCTGGAATCCGAACCTCCGCACTCGCGGAGCTGTAAGGCACAAAAGTACCACACTCGCGGAGCTGTACAGTTTAAAGTGGGCCTATAAAAGCTCACGCATTCTGCTCGAATTCTGCATCCCTTTTTCACTCAATCTCTCTATCTATATACGATATATATATTTTATATTTATAATATTAAAGTTTAATTTAATATTAATAATAATTTGGGTTATTGTAAGAAATGTTTTACGGGTTTTAAAGTCGGAACTCTGTCCGTGTAACGCTACGCGATAAATAATCACTGTAAGCTATGTTCTTCCTTTTTAAATTGATGTATCGTAACTAAGTTATTATTATGATTATTTGAGCCGAAGTAATCGTGATGTTGGACTAAATATTATGACGGGGTTATTGGATTTTGTACCATAATTAATGTTTGAACAAAAGACCAACACTTGTGGGCATTTGAATATGGACTATTAATAGATGGGGGGTATTGTCTAATTGAGTGACAACTCATTGGAGTCTGTCGAACCTATCTTCAAATTAATTAACTTAATAATTAATAATGATTATGGTTGTCCTATTTAGTGACATTCATACGGAATCTATTATAATCATTTAATTAATTATTCGGGTTGGGTAATTGATTATTCAAACTGATCAAGTGGGTAAATTAATATTCATATCTAATCAAAACAGAGGTGGATTACATACAGTGATAACTGGTGTAATTGTTGACAGAAGTGATAACTGCGTCACAGTTTAAATCCTTAATTAGTTGGAATATTTGACTTCGGGTATAAGGGTAATTTGACGAGGACACTCGCACTTTATATTTATGACCGATGGACTATTATGGACAAAAACCAGATAGACGTATCAAATAAACCAGGACAAAGGACAATTAACCCAGAGTAATAAATTTAAAATCAAAACGTCAAACATCATGATTACGGAAGTTTAAATAAGCATAATTCTTTTATTTCATATTCTATCGCAATTTTATTTTCTGTTATTTTATTTATCGTCATTTAAATATTGTTATTTATTTTACGCACTTTAATTATTGTCATTTATCTTTACGCTTAAAAATATAAAATCGACAAACCGGTCATTAAACGGTAAAACCCTCCTTTTATAATAATAATATTACTATATATAATTATATATTTTCTGTATAAATATAGTTTTATAAAAATATAGTACGTAATCACTAGCTCCCTGTGGAACGAACCGGACTTACTAAAAACTACACTACTCTACGATTAGGTACACTGCCTATAGTGTTGTAGCAGAGTTTAGGTATATCTCATCCGTAAATAAATAAATAAAACTTGTGTAATTTGTATCATATTTCGTCGTATTTCGTAGTAAACAATAACAGTATTTCGTAAACCACCGCTGCACACATCACCGACCATAAGAGTCTCCAACACATCTTTGATCAGAAACAATTGAACATGAGACAGCGACGATGGATTGAGACGCTGAACGACTACGATTGTGAACTTCGTTACCATCCTGGCAAGGCAAATGTTGTAGCCGATGCTTTGAGCCAAAAGGAAAGAATGGTACCTCTTCGTGTCCGAGCCTTGAACATCACCGTCCATTCGAATCTCAATAGCCAGATCCGAGTAGCCCAAGATGAGGCTCTCAAAGAGGAGAATATTTCTCAAGAACATTTGAACATCATCATTTCTCTATTTGAGGTCAAGGAGACTGGACTCCGGTACTTTGCCGGAAGAATCTAGGTGCCTAATTATGGGGATTTACGAAGCCTCATTCTAGACGAAGCCCACAAGTCAAGATATTCGATTCATCCAGGAGCCGGTAAGATGTACCACGATCTCAAGGAGCAGTATTGGTGGCCTAATCTCAAGAAGGATGTTGCTACTTGTGTTGGGAAGTGTTTGACTTGTTCGAAAGTTAAGGCCGAACATCAAAGGCCATCTAGATTACTTCAGCAACCAGAATTCCCACAATGGAAGTGGGAAACGATAACAATGGACTTCATTACGAAACTACCAAAGACGGTGGGCGGATACGATACCATCTGGGTTATTATTGATCGTCTTACCAAATCTGCACACTTCTTAGCCATGAAAGAAACTGATACGATGGAAAAACTCGCTCAGCTATACGTAAAGGAAATTGTATCCCATCATGGTGTGCCCTTATCGATTATCTCAGATCGCGATACCCGTTTCGCTTCTAGATTTTGGCGTTCTTTGCAAGAAGCCTTGGGGACTCGTCTCGACATGAGCACTGCGTATCACCCGCAAACCGACGGACAAAGCGAGCAAACGATTCAAACTTTGGAAGACATGTTGCGTGCTTGTGTTATCGATTTCGAAAAAACTTGGGAAAAGCATTTGCCGCTAGCCGAATTTTCTTACAACAACAGCTATCATTCGAGTATTAATGCCGCACCTTTCGAAGCGTTGCATGGCCGCAGGTGTCGTTCTCCTATTTGTTATGCCGAAATGGGTGAAAAGCAAATCACCGGACTCGAGCTAGTCCATGAAACAACCGAGAAGATTGTCTAAATTCAAGCGAGGCTCAAGATGGCCCGTGATCGTCAAAAGAGTTATTCCGGCCTTAAACGAAAGGATTTTGAATTCAAAGTGGGTGATCGCGTAATGTTGAAAGTCGCACCTTGGAAAGGTGTAATCCATTTCGGAAAGCGTAGAAAGTTAAATCCGCGATACATTGGTCCCTTTGAAATCTTGGAGCGTGTTGGACCCGTTGCTTACCGTTTAGATCTTCCGATACAATTGGGCTCTGTTCATCCTACTTTTCACGTGTCAAATATGAAGAAATGTCTTGCTAAACCAGAACTTATCATACCACTAGAAGAACTTACGATTGATGACAAACTCCACTTCGTGAAAGAACCCGTTGAAATTATGGACCGTGAGGTCAAGACCTTGAAACGTAACAAGATTTCGATCGTCCTAGTCCGATGGAATGCAAAACGAGGAACTGAGTTTACCTGGGAACGAGAGGATCAAATGATGCAGAAGTATTCTAACCTTTTCTCGACTCCTCCATCCACCTCAGCTTAAAAATTTTGGAATGAAATTTTCTTTAACAGGTGGGTAATGTAACGACTCGACCTTTTTCGACTTATGTTTTTACTTGTTGCTTTCATGAAACTACATATTTGTGCGTACTGTGATAAATTATATTCTGGGATCATTAATTATGTTAATTACTTTCGTTAATGCCTTGCAACGTGCTTTTAAGTACATAATTACTTAACGTGATCCTTGATTGCATTTACAACCGTTAGTGTCACTTAAGGATTAAAATGAGATACGTACTTGGTACACGTTAAACTTTCATCATAATTGGAATATTATGACTGCGTAAACGTAATTGTTAATTATCAATGGCAATTACTTGGTTTTATGGTCCCTTAATTAAGCTTAGTGTTTACTAAGGCTTACTAGTCACCTTAATGGACTTTATCTTAGTGGACTTCCAATGCCCACCCTACTTACTTGATGGGCTCACTTAATGGACTAGTTAATGGACTAATTTAGCCCATTAAGCATAAGACAAAACCCAATTAGTTAATTAGACAAGATTAAGCATGCTTGGTACCATATACTTACACTTTTTAGCCTTTTGTTCCATGCCACCCAACATGTACAACCACCACCATGTACCACCATCCAATAGCAAGCAAATGGTCCCCCCACCCCCCATGCTAACCGTCGGCCAAAGGGTTACCACCAACATCACCACTTCATTTTAAACATCTCATTCTCATTTCAAAAACACACACACTTATTCTCACAAATTTCTCTCTACTTTTCTCTCATCTTTTCTTGAAGAAACTTGAAGGTTTTGATTATTTTTCTCTTCTTTTTCTTCTCAAAACCGTAGCATCATCATCATCATTGTTATTTTTGGATTTTGGTTTTTATAACTTCAATCCTCATGTTATCTTACAATCTTTGATCCCTTTTATGATAAAGAAGCAAGAACAAGGATCAAAGCTTTGTAGCTTTTGGTTCTACATGAACTTGTAACAACTTTTAAGATCAAATTACTTTATGATCTTCTTCATGTTCAAGTATTGAAACTTTAAAGTTCATTTCATGAAGATTCAAGTTTATGACTTGATATCTTTTTATATAAAGAATCCTTACTTGAACTTGTTTATTTTTGACTTTAAATCTACAATACTTTAAAGTTCATTTCATGAAGATTCAAGTTTATGACTTGATATCTTTTTATATAAAGAATCCTTACTTGAACTTGTTTATTTTTGACTTTAAATCTATCATTTATGTTTATGGATTTCGATTTGTTTAAGTGGCTTGGTCAAAGATTACTTGTTAATCTTTGATCTCATAAATCTTGTAACCAAAGTCTAACTTTGAAAGTTCAAGAACAAGAAAGTTTAAGCTTACTACTTTACAACTTTCACACATGTAATGTTGATCTAAGATATATAACTTATGGTCATCTAACTTGTTAAAACAAGAATTCATTTATTTGTGTTCACTTTACTTTACAAAATCTAAGTTTCATAGCTTATGGTTGTGTAAAGTTGAAGGTCTAAGTGTTTTGACTTAGGGTTTCACCAATAACATGAGATCTAGACTTTTTAGTCTAAGATCTTTAATATCTAGTTAAGATCTAAGCTCTCTAGCTTAAGGTCTTAATTATTTAGTTGATTCAAAGTTTATAGCTTTATAAGACTTGTATTTGTGTTGAAACTAAGAAAAGTGATGCAACTTTGGTTCATCACCTTGCTCAAACTCTCACATGAGTTGTGTCTTAATTCTTAGTCTTGATTGTTGTGTATTGATGGTAGAACCTTGGTCAAAAGTGATTCAAACACATCAACGAGTTGTACACTTGAAGCTATAAGCATCAAGGATGAGAACCGTGATGAGCATCAAGCACCAAGAATCCCACCGGAGCACCTTGTTTACTGTTTTCTAGATCTGATCAGTCACCTGGGCTACTGGAAAAGTTGATTTCCAGATATTTCGGTTCGATTATATGACTTTTCGTTTAAGACTCGTCTTAATCCGATATACGGTTTAGGATTTATAGCCTTCCGAAAGTCACTACGTCTTTGTAACGTTGTGCTAAAATTTCTGACCTACTCGCACTTAAACCGTCGCCACGGTCAAACGAAGACGAGTTTGGTTCTGAAAATTGGTCAGTGGTTGGAGGACTCACATACGGAGCCATGGCCACTGACTACGCGTCTTTTCGATTTGTATAGAGGTCGTAGCAGCTGAACGGAGTCAGCCTTTGTTTCGATCTCTATTCTTGATTGAAACCTACTTTACTCTTTTTGATTGATGATGAATGATGATGATACTTAAGACTTAATTTACGTACTTTCAAACCTTTGGGAACAATTTACTGACTTAGTAACTTTTGACTTAGGTTGAGGACCTTTCGGACCAACTACTTACTTACTTATCTCGTATCGACTTTTACTGCTTATTTACTGTGAGTTATAGCTTCCCTTTTTACTTCAACTATTTTTGGGACTGAGAATACATGCGCTTTTTATGTTTTACTTACTAGTCACGAGTACTTATGTAAAGACCCTTCCTAATCCATAAGAACGAATACAATAACATATGATTACATTGCGAGGTATTTGACCTCTATATGATACATTTTACAAACATTGCATTCGTTTTAAAAGACAAACTTTCATTTACATCGAAAGTTGATAGGCATGCATACCATCTCATAATATCCAACTAATCGGTCATTTACTTAATCATAATCTTTACTGAACTCAACGACTTGAATGCAACGTCTTTTGAAATATGTCATGAATGACTCCAAGTAATATCTCTAAATGAGCAAATGCACAGCGGAAGATTTCTTTCAAACCTGAGAATAAACATGCTTTAAAGTGTCAACCAAAAGGTTGGTGAGTTCATTAGTTTATCGTAATCAATCATTTCCATAATTTTAATAGACCACAAGATTTCCTTTATTCAATAATCATACACTCGCAAGTGTTTAAAAATCATTCATATGGATTGAACACCTGGTAACCGACATTAACATAATGCATATAGAATATCGTCAAACAGAAACTCGTCTGTATAATATAAACTCGAAGTACTAAAGCATACCATTTTCCAGTATGGGGGAGTTAGTGCTCGTAGATCTACCTTTAGGATTCGCGTCAATTAGGGTGTCTGTTCCCTAATTCTTAGGCTACCAAGCTAAAAGGGGTGATATTCGATTCGATAATCCAACCATAGAATGTAGTTTCGATTACTTGTGTCTATTTCGTAAAGCATTTATAAAAGTAGCGCTTGTATTCTCAGTCCCAAAAATATATATTGCAAAAGCATTTAAAAAGGGAGCAAATGAAACTCACAATACTGTATTTCGTAGTAAAAATACATATGACGTCATTGAACTATATATATATATATATATATATATATATATATATATATATATATATATATATATATATATATATATATATATATTGGTAATATCAGTCTAACAATTTAGGTCAGGTCATAGTGTATCACAATCCTAATGCTCGAGATCGATATGCAAAAGTCAACAAAAGTCAAATTAACCCAAGATGATTTACAAAATCTATACATTTTTACTTTATAACTTAAAACTCGTTATTTATATATTTAAATATATTTATCAGATTTTATTAAAGTAAAAATAATACAAGTCATTTATTAAAAAAATTATATTAAAATTTATATATGATAAAAATATACTTTTATATATCTTAAATAATATAATTTATAAAGTTCATTTAATATCATAAAATATAGTAGTATGTATTATTAATGTAATTATATTACGTGTGATAGCAATATCTTTGTATCACATATTTGATAAAATAATATTGATAATGAGTAAAAGTTGTATTATTTTGTGATAATAATAATATTAATTTTAATAACAATATTTATATTTACTAGTGTTAATAATAATTTTGATAATTAATAATAATCTTTTATAATAATACCAATGTCATAATAATGATATTACTAATAATGATAAAAATATTATAATCATGTTAATGATAATAATAATGTTAATAATACTGTTGTTATTAATAATACTAATAATAATAAAAATGTTAATTTAAATGAAAATATAAATTTTAAGATTTATAATAACATTTTCTAACCATCATGATAATTATAATAATAAAGATACTTTTTACTATTAACTGTAGTAATAATAATATTTTATACAAGAATAATAATCCTATTCAAAATGATAATTTTAATAAAAGATGGTTTTAATATTTAATGATACTTTTAATAATAATAATGACGATAAATATAATAAAATGATAGTTTTGATAAAAAATATTAATTATTTTAATAATAATAATAATAATAATAATAATAATAATAATATTGATTATTAGATAATAATAATAATAACGATAATAACGACGATAACGATAACGATATCGATAACAATAATCATTTTACAATAATACATAAAATTATAGATAATTCAATTGACGATATCTTTTAATCCGTTAATCGAAATCATACGCTTTCTAAATGAAAAGTTATTAATTTTTCGACAGCTTTCTGATAATTCTAAAAACGAACATATATTTCATAGCATTATTCCTCAAGAAAGACAAGCTTTTAGTTGCATTTGTTCTATTTACAAGTGATATTCGTCTAAATAATAAAAGGTGAAGACAAAAGACAGATTCGACGAATTGAAGACGCAAACGACCAAAAAGCTCAAAAGTACAAAAGACAATAAAAAAGGTTCCAATTATTGATAAGAAACGTCTCGAAATTACAAGAGTACAAGATTCAAAACACAAAGTACAAGATATTAAATTGTACGCGAGGACGTTCGAAAATCCGGAACCGGGACCAGAGTCAACTCTTAACGCTCGACGCAACGGACTAAAAATTACAAGTTAACTATGTATATAAATATAATATAATATATAATTAATTATATTAATTATATATATATTATATTTATATATAAAAAACCGTCGGCAGAGAAAAACTCCAAGATGTGAGCTGGAATTTCAAACTCCGCGACTTGCGGAGTTTGAAGGCAAAATTCACCGCGAGTCGCGGAGCCCCAAAAATCAACTCTGGCTATAAAGCAAACCGAATTCTGATCATTTTTCATATTCTATTTCTCTCTTCTCTCATATATACGTAAAATATATATATATAATTTATATTTTAATTTTAATTATAATTCTAATAATAAGGGTATGTTAGCGAATGTTGTAAGGGTGTAAGTCGAAATTCTGTCCGTGTAACGCTACGCTATTTTTAATCATTGTAAGTTATGTTCAACCTTTTTACATTAATGTCTCGTAGCTAAGTTATTATTATGCTTATTTAAAACGAAGTAATCATGATGTTGGGCTAATTACTAAAATTGGGTAATTGGGCTATGTACCATAATTGGGGTTTGGACAAAAGAACGACACTTGTGGAAATTAGACTATGGGCTATTAATGGGCTTTATATTTGTTTAACTAAATGATAGTTTGTTAATGTTAATATAAAGATTTACAATTGGGCGTCCTTATAAATTACCATATACACTCAATCGGACACGATGGGCGGGGTATGTATATGTACGAATAATCGTTCATTTAACCGGACACGGGAATGGATTAATAGCCACTAGAATAATTAAAACAGGGGTGAAATTACATTCAAGGGTAATTGGTGTAATTGTTAACAAAGTAGTAAAACCTTGGTTTACACGCAGTCGATAACCTGGTGTATTCATTAAACAAAGTATTAAAACCTTGTTACAATTCGAATCCCCAATTAGTTGGAATATTTAACTTCGGGTATAAGAATAATTTGATGAGGACACTCGCACTTTATATTTATGACTGATGGACTGTTATGGACAAAAATCAGACGGACATATTAAATAATCCAGGACAAAGGACAATTAACCCATGGGCATAAAACTAAAATCAACACGTCAAACATCATGATTACGGAAGTTTAAATAAGCATAATTCTTTTATTTCATATTTAATTTCCTTTATTTTATATTTAATTGCACTTCTAATTATCGCACTTTTATTTATTGTTATTTAATCGCACTTTTAATTATCGTACTTTTTAATTATCGTAAGTTTATTTTATCGCACTTTTATTATTCGCAATTTCATTATCGTTATTTACTTTACGCTTTAATTTAAGTCTTGTATTTATTTTATATTTTACATTAGGTTTTAACTGCGACTAAAGTCTTAAAATCGACAAACCGGTCATTAAACGGTAAAAACCCCCCTTTATAATAATAATATTACTTATATATATATTTGTATTTTTAATAAAAGTAAACTAATATAGCGTTGAGCTTTGTTTAAAGATTTCCCTGTGGAACGAACCGGACTTACTAAAAACTACACTACTGTACGATTAGGTACACTGCCTATAAGTGTTGTAGCAAGGTTTAAGTATATCCATTCTATAAATAAATAAATATCTTGTGTAAAATTGTATCGTATTTAATAGTATTTCCTGCTAAAATTAATAACTATTTTATATACACCTCGCATAACATCAAGTATTTTTGGCGCCGCTGCCGGGGATTATCTTAAAAGCCGGAAGCGCAACGCTAATATAAAAAAAAAAAAAAAATAAAGAAAACGCGTCGAATTTAAATCTGTCAAATGAATTTCTGAACCCCGCGAGTCGCGGGGTTAAATGTATTAATTACCGCAACTCGCGGAGCCTTTCTGACAGGCGACAAAAAAACCCTAATCCTGCATTAATTACGGGTTATTATTAATTATAATTATTATTTAAACCTAATTATTATTATTATTATTATTAGTTTTATTTTTATTTTTACTTTTTAATTTATGTATTTAGTATTAATTAGTTTTATTAAATTGTAAAATTAGTAGTTTTATTAAAAAAATAATATAAAAATAATATTTTTATAAAAATTGTACTTTTTACAACTTTTTGTATATTTTTATATTTTGTCCCTTTTTAATCGTTGTAGCATAACTTTTGTATTTTTAGCTCATATTTAATTTTAAACTTAGTTTTTGCTATAGTTATTTTTACTCCTAGATTTTTAGGCTTTGCCGTAGAATTCCTTAAGTGCTTTTTCTTTAGACTAAGATTTAGGTGCTTTAGAATTTTGCTACGCCTTTTTAAGTTTTAGTTTCTTTTTAAGTTATTTCCATTTGGGATTTAGTTTTTCCTTGTAAGCTTTAATATTTTTAGACCTTTTACTATGTATCAATTGTCATTCCAATTAGTAATTTCAATTTGCGATTATAATTTTAAGTTAGTTGTAGTAATAAGGTTAGGTTAGTTAAGTATTTTTAAGTTTTTATAAGTTTCTTTTATTTTTCCGTCACCTTTTATTTTTCAACCATTTTTTCTTTTTCGACCTTTTGCGACGAACTCTTTTTCTCTCTTATTTCTCGCTATTCTAGTTTTTAGGACTTAGAATTTTTTCTACTTCTTATCTAAATTTCTTAAAATTACGAAAATTTATTTTAAGTGGTTAAATTGATAGACATCAAAATTTTCTGGTTCGTAGTAATAGTTGGATTTGTACGTGGACCGGGTTATTGGAGCCAAACAGTCCTCAATTATATTGAGACCAAACGAATCCTGCCCCTCTGCTGCATCTTTTGGCTATTCGAAACGTGGGCAAAATCAGAAAAGTCTATTGATTGGATAACTTATTATAATTTTTCTTTCCTTTTAAAAACTAATAGGATATTCAGTGAATGCACCGAGCAAGACGTTCACCACCTTTTGTACGTTCACCACCTGTAACTAGATCAAGACATTTAGCAAATATAACCGCCGTTGATTTTTCTTTAGAATCGTCATCAAGTCGACCAAGTACTTCAGTTCAAATTTCCGATAATCCATTTTTTGAACCCAACCTCACAATTGAGAATCCAGAGAATATTCAGGAACGGTTCGTAGATCCTGAACCATTAAACTTTCCTCCGGAGCCACCAATCATTCAAACAGAGATTGTTGAGGAACGAACCATTAAATCAGAATCATCTAGTGATACCGATTCAACAAATTCAATTATGGAGAATCTGGAACCTTTAAGTATGGAAGACCGAATGAGAGCTAAACGCACTGGCCAAGGTCACGCAATTACTCATCCAGACATTAATGCGCCAGATTATGAAATCAAAGGACAAATTCTACACATGGTGACTAATCAATGCCAATTTAGTGGTGCGCCGAAGGAAGATCCAAATGAACATCTACGTACCTTTAATAGGATCTGCACACTATTTAAAATACGAGAAGTGGAGGATGAACAGATATATCTCATGTTATTTCCCTGGACTTTAAAGGGAGAAGCCAAAGATTGGTTGGAATCGTTACCTGAAGGGGCGATCGATACATGGGACGTTTTAATTGACAAATTTCTTAAACAATTCTTTCCTGCATCTAAAGCCGTAAGACTTCAAGCAGAAATTGTTACGTTCACACAGAAACCAAATGAAACTCTATATGAGGCGTGGACAAGATATGGAAAGTTATTAAGAGGATGTCCGCAACATGGTTTAGACACCTGTCAAATAGTACAAATATTCTACCAAGGATGCGACATCACTACAAGAAAAGACATAGATATAGCAGCTGGTGGTTCTATTATGAAGAAAACCGAAACTGATGCTTACAAAATTATTGATAATACTGCTTCCCACTCACATGAGTGGCACCAAGAAAAAGATATCGTTAGATCATCTAAAGCAGCTAGAGCCGATTCTAGCCATGACTTAGATTCCATTTCCGCAAAGATAGATGCTGTGGAGAGACGAATGGAAAAGATGACTAAGGATATTCACTCAATACGAATTAGTTGTGAGCAGTGTGGAGTACCACATTTGACAAAAGATTGTCTCAGTATTGAATTAACAATGGAACAAAGAGAGAATATTTCATACATAAACCAAAGGCCTGGAAATAATTATCAGAATAATTATCAACCGCCAAGACCGATTTACAATCAAAACCAGAATTATAACCGAAATATTCCATACAACAACCAACAAGGTCCTAGCAATCAACAAGTATCCAATAATACTTACAATCAGCAAAGACCTAATTTTCAAAACAAACCACCACAACAAACCGATGATAAAAAGCCGAATTTAGAAGATATGATGACGAAGCTAGTTGAAACTCAAACGCAGTTTTTCACATCTCAAAAACAAACCAATGAACAAAATGCTCAAGCATTTAGAAATCAACAAGCTTCTATTCAAAATCTGGAACAAGAAGTAAGTAACCTAGCAAGATTAATAGGTGAAAGAAAACCGGGAAGTCTACCTAGTGATACAAATGCTAACCCCCGGAATGAAACAGCTAAAGCTATTACCACAAGAAGTGGTACAACACTTAAACCACCTGAAATACCTGTAACTTCTGATGAAACCATTCCTACTCCACAAGAACCACAACCTGATCAAGATAAGGAAAAAGAACCGGTAGTTGAAAAGGTTAATGAAAATAATACAGTTAAGGATAAACCTTATGTTAAACCATACCAACCACCACTTCCTTACCCGAGTAAAATGAAGAAAGAGAAACTTGAAGCCGAGCAATCCAAATTCTTGGATATGTTTAAACAGATAAATGTAAATCTTCCTTTCATTGATGTGATTTCAGGAATGCCTAGATATGCTAAATTCTTGAAAGATCTAATCTCAAATAGAAAGAAAATGGAAGAACTCTCGGCTGTTACTATGAATGCTAATTGTTCAGCAGTGCTGTTGAATAAGATACCAGAAAAACTATCTGATCCAGGAAGTTTCACAATTCCATGTTTTCTGGGTAGTCTTAGTTCAATAGAAGCATTGGCAGACTTAGGTGCTAGTATAAATCTAATGCCGTATTCACTATACGCTAAACTAGACCTTGGAGAATTAAAACCAACCAGAATAAGCATACAACTAGCCGATAGATCAATAAAATATCCTAGAGGGATAATGGAGAACATGCTAGTTAAAGTTGGTACTTTAGTATTTCCAGTAGATTTTGTTGTTTTGGACATGGAAGAAGATTCTCAAGTTCCTCTCATATTAGGAAGACCATTCGGTAAGAAACTGACCCTAAGTATAGAGGATGAGAGTGTTACCTTTTCAGTTGATAGAGCAATGCAACAGCCACAATCTGGAGATGATACATGTTATTATATTCAAACTATAGATGCACATGCAGAATTATTAGAAGAATTTCCAGAATTACAAGGAACAGGAGAATGTTCTTTAGGAGAAGGTAATGAACCAATTGATGAAGCTGAAATGTTAGCTACACTTATAGCTAATGGATATAAACCAACAACAGAAGAAATTCAAATGCTAAAAGAAGAAGACAGATATCGATATAAATCATCGATAGAAGAACCTCCGAAATTAGAGTTAAAGCCACTTCCAAACCATTTGGAATATGCTTATTTACATGGTGAATCTGAATTACCTGTAATAATATCGTCTTCTCTTACTGAAAATGAGAAATCACAACTCATTTCTGTGTTGAAAGCTCATAAACCAGCCATTGCATGGAAGATTCATGATATTAAAGGAATAAGTCCTTCGTATTGCACACATAAAATCCTTATGGAAGAAGGTCATAAAACGTATGTGCAACGCCAACGAAGACTAAATCCTAATATGCAAGATGTAGTTAAGAAAGAGATTATTAAACTGCTAGATGCAGGTTTAATTTATCCAATCTCTGATAGTCCATGGGTAAGCCCAGTTCAATGCGTGCCTAAGAAGGGTGGCATGACTGTCATTACAAATGAGAAAAATGAACTTATTCCTACTAGGACTGTAACAGGATGGCGTGTATGTATTGATTATAGAAAATTAAATGACGCCACCAGAAAAGATCACTTTCCCTTACCTTTCATAGATCAAATGTTGGAAAGATTAGCCGGAAATAGTTACTATTGTTTTCTAGATGGATTTTCCGGATATTTTCAAATTCCAATAGCACCCGAAGATCAAGAGAAAACCACATTCACGTGCCCTTATGGTACTTTTGCTTACAAACGCATGCCATTTGGACTTTGTAACGCCCCTGCAACCTTTCAAAGGTGTATGATGGCGATTTTTCATGACATGATAGAAGAATGCATGGAAGTTTTCATGGATGACTTTTCAGTCTTCGGTGATACATTTAAATCATGTCTAGTTAATCTGGAACGAATGCTAATTAGATGCGAAAAATCAAATCTAGTACTTAATTGGGAGAAATGCCATTTCATGGTTAAAGAAGGCATCGTTCTTGGACATAAAATTTCAAAAGAAGGAATTGAAGTGGATAGAGCTAAAGTAGATGTAATTGCTAAACTTCCACATCCCACCAATGTTAGAGGAGTTAGGAGTTTTCTAGGGCATGCCGGTTTTTACCGACGTTTCATAAAAGATTTTTCAAAAATTGCCACTCCTATGAATAAACTCCTAGAAAAGGATGCTCCATTCATCTTTTCAGATGAGTGTATCAAATCTTTTAATATTCTTAAAGAGAAACTCACTAATGCACCGATCATGATAACACCAAATTGGAATCTACCATTTGAACTAATGTGCGATGCAAGTGATTTTGCAATGGGAGCCGTTTTAGGACAAAGGATTGAAAAACGATTTCAACCTATATATTATGCTAGTAAGACATTACAAGGAGCACAAACGAACTATACAACTACTGAAAAAGAACTCCTTGCTATTGTCTTTGCTTTTGACAAATTTCGATCATATCTCGTTCTAGCAAAAACGGTGGTCTATACCGACCATTCTGCTCTTAGATACCTATTTTCAAAACAAGATGCTAAACCAAGATTAATCCGTTGGATCTTACTCTTACAAGAGTTTGATATTGAAATCCGAGATAAAAAAGGAGCAGAAAATCTCGCCGCTGATCATCTTTCTCGTCTTGAAAATCCCGAATTAGAAGTTCTAAATGAATCAGCCATACAAGACAACTTTCCTGATGAATATCTATTGAAGATAGATTATAAAGAAATCCCATGGTTTGCAGACTATGCAAACTACTTAGTTTGTGGATTCCTTGAAAAAGGATTATCGTACCAAAGACGAAAGAAATTCTTCAGTGATATAAAACACTATTTCTGGGAAGATCCACATCTGTTTAAAAGTTGTCCCGATGGAATAATACGCCGATGTGTATTTGGAGATGAAGCTAGTAAAATTTTAAACCATTGTCACACAGGACCAACAGGAGGGCATTATGGGCCTCAACTAACAGCAAGAAAAGTTTATGATGCTGGATTCTATTGGCCAACAATTTACAAAGACGCACACCTTCTTTGCAAATCCTGTGATGCATGTCAAAGGGCCGGAAAAATAAGTCAACGTGATGAAATGCCACAAAATGTCATCCAAGTATGTGAAGTATTTGACATTTGGGGTATTGACTTTATGGGTCCATTTCCAAAATCTCATAATAATCTATATATACTCGTAGCCATTGATTATGTATCTAAATGGGCGGAAGCACAAGCTCTCCCAACTAACGATGCACGAGTTGTAGTCAATTTTTTAAAACGTCTTTTTGCAAGGTTTGGAACACCGAAAGCTTTAATAAGTGATCGGGGTACTCATTTCTGTAATAATCAACTTGAGAAAGTTCTTAAAAGATATGGAGTAACTCATAAAATCTCCACCGCATATCATCCACAAACAAGTGGACAAGTTGAAAATACCAACCGAGCTTTAAAACGTATTCTAGAGAAAACCGTAGGATCAAATCCGAAGGAATGGTCCATTAAATTGGAGGATGCACTCTGGGCTTTTAGAACAGCCTACAAAACTCCAATTGGAACCACACCTTTTAGACTTGTTTATGGAAAAGCATGTCATCTTCCAGTAGAAATTGAACACAAAGCATTTTGGGCTTTGAAGACATGTAATCTTGATTTACATGAAGCCGGACGTCTACGGTTAAGTCAACTAAACGAATTAGAAGAATTAAGACATGAAGCATACGAAAATTCGTTAATCTATAAAGAAAGAACGAAGAAATGGCATGATAAAAGAATCAGAAGTTCAAAAGAATTTAAAGAAGGAGACAGAGTTCTTCTTTTCAATTCACGATTCAAGCTATTTCCTGGAAAATTGAAATCAAGATGGTCTGGACCATTCATAGTCAAAAGAGTTTTCCCATACGGAACGATAGAATTGATAAATTCAAATGGGTTTGAATTTAAAGTTAATGGTCACAGAGTTAAACATTACATACATGGTCCGATGGAAGTCGACAACGAAGTTAATCACAATTTCGACACCACAGCTAACTAAGTGTGGGGAGAATCAAGTCTTTAAAGGATAATATGTATTTCTGTTAGAGTTAGATTGTCTATTTTCGTGTAGTTCTCGAAAATGGAACCCGAATGGTCTTTCCCTAGCAGACCCTAAAGAACTAGTCTTCTCCCCCCATTCTGAATTTTTATTTTTTTTAGGTTTTTACGAAATGAAGACTGGCTGTGAACTAAACCATGGTCTAATGCTACACGCTTTGATCACTAAAAGAAATAATGACATACTACCGAGTGAAATAGTATCAGTAATCAGAGAAAGAATGGACGGAGTTAGAAAAGAATCCAGATGCGAAGATAATAAGTTACAATTTGGTAAAGGAAAATCAAAATCCGCAGCGAAAAGAAGAGCACGACACCTAGAAAGATGTCACAAATGCGGAAAATGGTCACATGGAGGTAAATGTTCAAATAATCAAACCTATTCAAATACCAAATTTGTTACTTTATGCAGAGACGGACCGTTCATATGTTTAGAAGAAAAGACACTGAATGCTCGAGGTTACGCCTATGTAGCCATGGAAAATCAATTAAACCGACTATCTTATGAATGGGATAGATCATATAACTAAGAAATCTATTCCACAGGTATGTCTGTACAGTTTTTGTTTTTATTTTTATTTTTATTTTTAACCTTTTGATAATAAACGCTAATTTGTTCCCTAAAAAGTATTAAATTGATATTGAATAAAATAGGTTTGGCGACCGAAATTATTGATATCATTCAAAAATTTATTACATCACTGCGAAATTTAACGTTTATTATAAGGTATAAATATCTTTAAACAATCAACCCAAAATATTTCAAAAATTCGTCATGAGTTAAATTAGGTCTTGGAACCGAAATTACTTTACCGAAAAGAGGGGCGCATATTTTTGATAATATTTGATTGATTAAAGTGGGATAAAAAGACAAAAAGATTTTTAATTTTATTTTTACCATATTTTTAAAATTAATATTTAAATCTTAAATTAATATTGTAAACTTTGTAAAAACAATATATTTAAAATTGTAAATATTTGAAAAATTAATATAAGTTTAATATGAATTTATAAATTTTTAAATTAAGTTTGGTGTAAATTTTTAATTTTTAAAATATTAATTTTTAATTTTATGCATTTCAAATTTTAAGTTTGGTGTGAATTTTTAATAATAATTTTGAATTTTATATTTAAGTTGTGTGAATTTAAAAACAAAAATTTACTTTATCTCATTAAGTTAAGAATATGATTTTTAAATTCGTCGTAAGTTGAAGACTAGGTCTTTGAACCAAAATTGTTTTACCCAAGGAAGGGACGAGAACTTTTATTATCATTATTTTTAATCTTATTGATTTAAAGTATGCCAAAAACATTAAAAAACCCAAAAATCTTAGCTTTTAAAACAATCGCTACAAAAAGACAAATTTTAAAATTTTGTCGAAGGACGGACTAGGACATCGATCCGAAACGACCTCGTCCTAAATAACAAGGGAAACAAAATTTTAAAATTAAGTACTTAATTGTTTCAAAAATTAATGATTATAAAAAAAAAAAAAAAAAAAAAAAAAAAAACTCCGCGGGTCGCGGAGTTTGGAGGGTAAATCCCCGCGACTCGCGGGAGGACCGGATTACAGAAAAAAAAATAAGAGCTGCAACAGCTCAGTTTCACACTCCACACCCAAAAATACAGCTCGAAATACTCCGAAAAAACCCGAAAAACACCCCCAAAAATCCCAATTTTTAACCGTTAATCACCAATTTTTTTGCTAAAATCATGTTGAGAAGGATGCTATCTAAGAATTACTCAAGAAAAACGGTAAATTTCTACACCTAAACACCATTTAATTCGAAATTTGTTGTTCTTGAGTCATTTTTACCCCAATTTGATTTTGATGCTTTTTAGTGTAATTAGACTTAAATTGTTTATGTATTATGCTTGTATAACCTAGATTGATGCTGTTTAACATAATTAGAAGCCTTAAACTTCAAATTTTGAATAATCTAGGGTTTGTGTTCTTGAGCAATTTGGGGCTTTTTGATATAAACAGGTTATGACCGATTTTTGTCATGAATTGTTGCTAAATTGAGTGGTGTAACATGTCTAGGTAGTTAAATGATCCAAACTTTGAGCCTAAACATGATTTTGAGAATTAAAGTGGACTTTTTCAAGTCTAAAATTCATGAACTTGATTTTTGAAAGATAATGCCATTTGAGACTTGTTTAATTGCTAGTAATGATTATTTTGACATGTTATTTGAGTTGAATGCTTATGAACTTGGCGAACATTTTCGTATATGCTTATATGAAAAAGTGTAGATTTGATAAAGATGTGAAAATGAGCTTAAGTTTGATATAAATTGATAATGTCATTGTAATTATTTTGATTGATGATTTTGCTGACACTAATGCATATTTGGATGCACAAAAATTGTGTTTGATGTGTTTTGCAGAATGAAAGGGGTGAATCTTCATCCCAAGCCCGCAATGCTCCTGCTGAGAATTTGGAACAACAGGAGGTGGATAACTACTACAAGCAGGATATACCTCATCCAGTCATGACCTTTTTCGATATGCACTTGGAAGAGTTGCACCCGAACCTGAGATTTGACAGACTTTGGATAGATTATCCAAAATATCAACGGGGTTTGCATACTCTTCATTCTAAGGTTGTTGAGGTACAGAGGGTCATAGAATGGGGACCCTTAGAAGCTGTAGAATTGGCCGGGCCAATTAGGGAATTACTTGTACAGAGGTATGGTAATTCTTCTTTTAATGACTGGATATGTTTATTCACCATACGCAGACCTGTATATAAAGTATGGTGTGAAGAATTGTTATGTAGTATAGAGTTGAATGATCGGGTAGCTAGTTTAACCGATCGTTCTTTTATTAGATTTTTGTTAGGCGGTTCGATGCGCCACATGTCTTTACTGGACATGGCTCAGGCTTTACGTATATATACGCCTGAGGAATTAGCGTCTGCCGATTGTAGAGGATTGATACTAAACGGTAGAAAGATAGATGAAAATTTTGATACACACGGTGTGTGGAGTCAAATGACAAGCCATCACCGTTTCAAAGGGGGAAATTACTCTTATTTGGATATAGATAGAGCCGAATTAAGAGTGATACATAGGTTTTTAGCTAATTCGATTACACAAAGGGGTAAGAACAAAGAAAAAGTAAATGAACAGGATTTGTTTTACCATATGTGTATTCGAGACCCACAAAGCGCTGTAAGTATACCATATTGTGTGGGTTATTATTTATCAGCTATGGTTCGGGGGATGCGACCACATAGCATAATAGGAGGTGGTATTTTTATTACTTTGATTGGTGAATATCTCGGTGTGGATATAAGTCGGGGGGGATTATTACTAGAAGAGCCGGAACCCCGCGATACTATAGGTTTAAATGTATACCATGGTGCGAAAGTTTTGAAGAGGCGAAATAACACCGCAGTACGATACCATGGTAGACATCCACAGGTGGAGAGAAACCAGCAACAAGGTAATGTAGGGGGGGGGGAATGAGATGCAAGAAATGCATAGGTTTATAGCTTCTCAGGAATACGAAAATGCTAGACAGAGAGCATTTGAAGATTGACAAGTTCATCAGAACCAAATCATAGCTCATTGCTAACATATAGGTAGAAACTATATTCCTACACCGAAACCCATCTTCCCTCCTTGGTCGATAGAGATGCAGCCACCATATCCTACGTATGACCCTGCCGAAGCATTCTATAGCACTTATGGTTATGCCTGGAACCCCTATTGGTACCAATATCATCCTTAGTTTACTTATTATTTTTTATTATTTTGTAATTTGTAATTATTGATACGTTTAATACTTTTGTTAATATTGTAATCATTTTTATAATTATCTAACTTTTATTCTTAGACTTTAATAATTTTTGAATGTGGGGTAATATACCAAACTTCAAAAATATGTATATATGTTTGCAGTTTATCTTATGTACACAACAGGGTAAAACAACGCATTTTCAAAGACTGGCATTAAGTTCAGCAAAAGCAACTAATTTTGACGACAAGATGCAAAATATATGTGAAATAACAACAAGACGGAATGAACAAATGATGTGCACCATTTATCATTCAGCAAACAAACGCCAATATATTTGGAAACTTTGGTAAAAATTTAATCATTTTCACACAAATCACCCTCAATAATTTAAATTGTTACTGATTTCTTGCAAATGAGGGCATTGCAAGATCTTAAGTGTGGGAAGGGGTTAAATTCTTTCGGATTTTAACATTTTTTACTTTATACACTTGGTTACCATTAAAAATACTAGTAAAGCAGTAGTTGTATTAGAATCTAGTGCTCTCTGATAAAAAAGAACAGCCCTAGTCTTATATACTGACTACCCAATTCTAGTAAAATTTTTCAAAATTTTCAATTAAATGAATTCAAATCATGTTTATACATATTTATGAACGATAAAACTAGGTTTTAACACCGAAATTATTGTTACCTCGGAAAGGACATAAATTAAGAAACAAACTAAAATGTTAAAATTCATTTAAAATGGAATAGAGGACGTTAAAAAGGAAAATAAAAGCCAAGTGTGGGAAAATTTACCAAATTATCTTAAACATATGTCACATATATCTGTAACAAATAACTGAAAATACTTTTGCTTTGGACTAAACTAAACTGTTTTACCCGATGAAAGAAAAGAAGAGATGGATCTACACGATGAATCAATTCCATCATTAAAAGGAAGTAAAGTCTTCCGAAAAAGACACGCGCTTCTTGATTTAGGTCATGAAGTTGTCATCCAGACCAGCTGTAGGTTGACGAAAAATCTAGAAAAGTCATCACTAAAATCAGCAGGAAATCCACGGACCTCAGCATTAAACAGGGTCGCCAAGTGGTCAGATTTATCCTAACCATGAGAAGGATTTATCTCGTACAATGGGGGGGCACCATGCAAATTAGCTGGATAAGACTAATGAATCAGATCCCCAGAAAGGATAATCTCCTTAAAGATTAAAAATCAGCTTTTAAGACTGATATTACTCA
Source organism: Rutidosis leptorrhynchoides (assembly GCF_046630445.1). Classification (NCBI taxonomy): domain Eukaryota; kingdom Viridiplantae; phylum Streptophyta; class Magnoliopsida; order Asterales; family Asteraceae; genus Rutidosis; species Rutidosis leptorrhynchoides. The sequence goes on along the minus strand of NC_092338.1, from coordinate 106,025,816 downwards.
ATCCTAGAGATTGACCTTAAAGATTGAGAATTACAAACTCATGGAATTCAATGATATCTAAGCTCGAGCTTGAACGAGAAAATATTTTGATCAAAATTACAAACCGATTTGTTTTCTGAAAACCCTATTTTCAATGCGTTCATTACCATTGAACGTAAAATCCTAGGAATTCACCTGGAATTCATTAGGTCACCTGAACCAAATCGGGTGTCAACCGTAAGAACGGTGGTTGCATAGTGGTCAAAGACAGGACCTTGTGCCATACCGAAATTATAAGGGTGAGCTTTACTATTGCTCCTACCAAGGATAGTAATTGCGTCCGACACGTTATAGATCATAATCAAAAGCATGTCACGGGACATTGCCTTAACAGTTGCTTGTTCAACGCTTTCCTTTACAACCGGACGGTAGTTTACCGAAAGGTAATATACGGGACAAGTAAACTGGACGTGTTGCTTTCCTAATACAAGGTTAGCAAGTGGGTGACACAAAACCGCAAGTTTTGAGCTAAAATTTTCAAATCTGAAACCCACCAAACCCACAAAAATATTTTGCAAACACCGGTAAAGGGTTATCCCGGAAAACTTATCTAGGGTAAAAACTAGATTTAATTTTCAAAAGATCAAATGTTTTCATAAAGATCCAATTTCCTTAATGGATCTAAATTTTTATAATCATGTGGGACTGTAAACCATATCGTTACTACCATTGTTTATACCGCCGTATAGAAATCACTGATGTACAAAGTGTGAAGAATAAAGAAGTGATTCTAGTATTTCAAAACAATATTGCTTGAGGACAAACAACGCTCAAGTGTGGGAATATTTGATAATGCTAAAAACGAACATATATTTCATAGCATTATTCCTCAAGAAAGACAAGCTTTTAGTTGCATTTGTTCTATTTACAAGTGATATTCGTTTAAATAATAAAAGGTGAAGACAAAAGACAGATTCGACGAATTGAAGACGCAAACGACCAAAAAGCTCAAAAGTACAAAAGACAATAAAAAAGGTTCCAATTATTGATAAGAAACGTCTCGAAATTACAAGAGTACAAGATTCAAAACGCAAAGTACAAGATATTAAATTGTACGCGAGGACGTTCGAAAATCCGGAACCGGGACCAGAGTCAACTCTTAACGCTCGACGCAACGGACTAAAAATTACAAGTTAACTATGTATATAAATATAATATAATATATAATTAATTATATTAATTATATATATATTATATTTATATATAAAAAACCGTCGGCAGAGAAAAACTCCAAGATGTGAGCTGGAATTTCAAACTCCGCGACTTGCGGAGTTTGAAGGCAAAATTCACCGCGAGTCGCGGAGCCCCAAAAATCAACTCTGGCTATAAAGCAAACCGAATTCTGATCATTTTTCATATTCTATTTCTCTCTTCTCTCATATATACGTAAAATATATATATATAATTTATATTTTAATTTTAATTATAATTCTAATAATAAGGGTATGTTAGCGAATGTTGTAAGGGTGTAAGTCGAAATTCTGTCCGTGTAACGCTACGCTATTTTTAATCATTGTAAGTTATGTTCAACCTTTTTACATTAATGTCTCGTAGCTAAGTTATTATTATGCTTATTTAAAACGAAGTAATCATGATGTTGGGCTAATTACTAAAATTGGGTAATTGGGCTTTGTACCATAATTGGAGTTTGGACAAAAGAACGACACTTGTGGAAATTAGACTATGGGCTATTAATGGGCTTTATATTTGTTTAACTAAATGATAGTTTGTTAATGTTAATATAAAGATTTACAATTGGGCGTCCTTATAAATTACCATATACACTCAATCGGACACGATGGGCGGGGTATTTATATGTACGAATAATCGTTCATTTAACCGGACACGGGAATGGATTAATAGCCACTAGAATAATTAAAACAGGGGTGAAATTACATTCAAGGGTAATTGGTGTAATTGTTAACAAAGTAGTAAAACCTTGGTTTACACGCAGTCGATAACCTGGTGTATTCATTAAACAAAGTATTAAAACCTTGTTACAATTCGAATCCCCAATTAGTTGGAATATTTAACTTCGGGTATAAGAATAATTTGATGAGGACACTCGCACTTTATATTTATGACTGATGGACTGTTATGGACAAAAACCAGACGGACATATTAAATAATCCAGGACAAAGGACAATTAACCCATGGGCATAAAACTAAAATCAACACGTCAAACATCATGATTACGGAAGTTTAAATAAGCATAATTCTTTTATTTCATATTTAATTTCCTTTATTTTATATTTAATTGCACTTCTAATTATCGCACTTTTATTTATTGTTATTTAATCGCACTTTTAATTATCGTACTTTTTAATTATCGTAAGTTTATTTTATCGCACTTTTATTATTCGCAATTTCATTATCGTTATTTACTTTACGCTTTAATTTAAGTCTTGTATTTATTTTATATTTTACATTAGGTTTTAACTGCGACTAAAGTCTTAAAATCGACAAACCGGTCATTAAACGGTAAAAACCCCCCTTTATAATAATAATATTACTTATATATATATTTGTATTTTTAATAAAAGTAAACTAATATAGCGTTGAGCTTTGTTTAAAGATTTCCCTGTGGAACGAACCGGACTTACTAAAAACTACACTACTGTACGATTAGGTACACTGCCTATAAGTGTTGTAGCAAGGTTTAAGTATATCCATTCTATAAATAAATAAATATCTTGTGTAAAATTGTATCGTATTTAATAGTATTTCCTGCTAAAATTAATAACTATTTTATATACACCTCGCATAACATCAAGTATTTTTGGCGCCGCTGCCGGGGATTATCTTAAAAGCCGGAAGCGCAACGCTAATATAAAAAAAAAAAAATTAAATAAAGAAAACGCGTCGAATTTAAATCTGTCAACTGAATTTCTGAACCCCGCGAGTCGCGGGGTTAAATGTATTAATTACCGCAACTCGCGGAGCCTTTCTGACAGGCGACAAAAAAACCCTAATCCTGCATTAATTACGGGTTATTATTAATTATAATTATTATTTAAACCTAATTATTATTATTATTATTATTATTATTATTAGTTTTATTTTTATTTTTACTTTTTAATTTATGTATTTAGTATTAATTAGTTTTATTAAATTGTAAAATTAGTAGTTTTATTAAAAAAATAATATAAAAATAATATTTTTATAAAAATTGTACTTTTTACAAATTTTTGTATATTTTTATATTTTGTCCCTTTTTAATCGTTGTAGCATAACTTTTGTATTTTTAGCTCATATTTAATTTTAAACTTAGTTTTTGCTAAAGTTATTTTTACTCCTAGATTTTTAGGCTTTGCCGTAGAATTCTTTAAGTGCTTTTTCTTTAGACTAAGATTTAGGTGCTTTAGAATTTTGCGACGCCTTTTTAAGTTTTAGTTTCTTTTTAAGTTATTTCCATTTGGGATTTAGTTTTTCCTTGTAAGCTTTAATATTTTTAGACCTTTTACTATGTATCAATTGTCATTCCAATTAGTAATTTCAATTTGCGATTATAATTTTAAGTTAGTTGTAGTAATAAGGTTAGGTTAGTTAAGTATTTTTAAGTTTTTATAAGTTTCTTTTATTTTTCCGTCACCTTTTATTTTTCAACCATTTTTTCTTTTTCGACCTTTTGCGACGAACTCTTTTTCTCTCTTATTTCTCGCTATTCTAGTTTTTAGGACTTAGAATTTTTTCTACTTCTTATCTAAATTTCTTAAAATTACGAAAATTTATTTTAAGTGGTTAAAAAAATATAATTTTGTATATCTTATGTATAATTGAAATCCACTTTAGTGGAATTGGGTGTTGTTGTTGTTGTTGTTATATATAATTGAAATATCTATCTAATTATATTTCAAAGTTCAAAACATGTAAGTAATAGAAAATATTATGTCGTATCACGTTTACGTTTTTGAAACGATATATATATATATATATATATATATATATATATATATATATATATATATATATATATATGTGTGTGTGTGTGTGTGTGTGTGTGTGTGTGTGTGTGTGCGTGTGTGTGTGTGTGTGTAATTTATGATACAAAGCTTTAATTAAGTTCATTAAAACTTATGAACAATTTATCTTATAAAACGTTTTACTAATAAAGTTCTTTTTAAACCAAAAAAAATTGTTTTTGTACGTTTGAAACAATATTAAATAAATATGAAACCTTTGTTTTCCAAAACTAAATATATTTAAGAATCATTTTACTAAAAAGGTTATAATGGAAGAAGTTGTTATATCGTAAAACGTTTTAGAAAAGTAAGATTAAATATACTCTTAATAGGTTTCAAGTTTTTAAATTAACGTTTGTTGATGAAACGTGATATAAAATCCAAAGGTTAAATAAACATATGAAATTATCTTAATGTAAAATGTCGATATCCAACGTCTAAGTTATTTACATTCCACGTTCCAACTTTAAGATGAAATTTAAAATAGTTATCTTATTAAAATCACGAGGAAAATGTTGTAAATCATAAATTGAAAATCAAATAGGAATCTCCACTAACTCTTGTCTAGTTCCCGTTAATTGATACTTTCGTTCTTACTTGCAATTCACTTTACCAATTATTCTGAATACCGTTAAAAGGAAAAGTTTCCTAAATCAAAGTGGACCTCTCAACAGAGACTCGTAATCATAATTCAATGTATCTGATAATTCAATCATTTGATATTATCTTCTAATTCCACCGATAAACATATTGAAAGAAATACGTTCATGTAAAGTATTATACGTTTAATACTTTGTTATTATTTTCAAGTTATATTATATACATATATATGTATAATCATATCCATTTAATGGTTCGTGAATCGTCGAGAACAGTCGAAGGGTAATGAATGTATGAATACAGTTTACACTTCTTGAGATTTATCTTAACAAACTTTGCTTATCGTGTCGGAATCATATAAAGATAAAGTTTAAATTTGGTCAAAAATTTCCGGGTCGTCACAACTTAAACTTTTATATGTGTGGGTTATATAGCGGCATAAACTTTCCCCTTAGCTCGGTAACATTTAGTCATTGGTTTTTGAACCGGTGAACGCGAATCTTAGATATGGATCCATAGGGTTTGACATCCCCACTCGGGCTAGTCGCGCTAGCATTTAACGGGTGTTTAATACTTCGTAGACTTACGCACTCGCCAATGTACTTTTAGGGGGTGATATTTACGTTAAGTTAGTTACCAAGTGCCCACGGTTAAGCATATACTTTTCATACTGTTTTGAATACGAAATCTCGTGGCCTACATTACATTATTGTTACAATTAAACTATAGCTCACCAACATTCGTGTTGACTTTTAAGCATGTTATTTCTCAGGTGCTTAGACGTTTGATGTTTCTGCTTTATTAGTCTCGCTGTTAGACTTGCTGTGTAGACTCCCGCTGCTTTTGTTTAGAGATGTCTCTGCATGAAACTTTTACTTTGCATTCACGAACTATGTTACTTTTGAACAATGAATTTGTAATGACCTTTGAGTCTTGTACTTATGTTATTTCTTTCTATTAGTAGAAGCACACTATCGTTTGTAAAACATTTGACGTCGATAAAGACGTTACCCCTTTTTATGAATGCAAACTTATTTTAAAACAGCATATAGTGTTTGACCTTGTAATGATCCTGTTGTTGATGATCCGTACACGTTAATTTTGTACGGGGCGTCACACCACGTCGCCTACCTCGTCACAAGTCGACCCACTCCCCAACCATGTTACGATGTTGCGTCCCGATCTGGTCAGTCGCATAGGCGACGAGCTTTCGGTTCGGTCAATTAAAAAAAATTAAAAAAAATAAAACATACAACGGCTCTTTTCCTACCGTTGGCATTTTTTGTTTTTTTTCTTTTTAAATTCTATATATACACAACACATATACAAACCCAAACACAAACACATATCATTTTACATCCATTTTAATCAACATATACTCACACAATCAAATCCAAATTTTATCATCAAAATAAAAAAATTTCTTTAAAAATGAGTAGTTCCGACGAAGAAAGTTTGGTGAACGCAATGAAAAGTATATTTTCTTATCGAAATAACGTGGTAATATGTAGAGGGGTCGAGGAACAAAATGAAGCTCAAAGCTCAAGACGAAAACGTCGCTACATTCGTCGTGATCGTGTAGAAGTGCACAATCGTTTGATGAAAGATTATTTTGTTCAAGATCCGAAGTATCCCCCTGAATATTTCAAACGGCGTTATCGAATGTCACAAAGTCTTCTTGAAAAAATAATTGAAGGTATACTTTCTTACTCTACTCGTCCCGATGCACCAAAGTGGTTTACTTATTTTCAACAACGTCCCGATGCACGTGGTGTTCTCGGAGTATCTACTATTTTAAAAGTCACTACTGCCATTCGTCAACTAGCATACGGTGATTCACCGGATCTATTTGACGATTATTTACAAATTTCAGAGAAAACATCACGTGAGTCTTTGCAAAATTTTACAAGATGTATTATAGACTTGTATGGTAATGTATACATGAGAGAACCGACCGAGGACGATATACGTCGGTTGTATCATAAACATGAAGAACTTCACGGCTTTCCTGGAATGCTTGGAAGCATTGATTGTATGCATTGGGCTTGGGGAAAATGTCCAAATGCATGGAAAGGGCATTTCACCCGAGGCGATCACGGTTACCCGACAATCATGTTGGAAGCCGTTGCATCGTATGACAATTGGATTTGGCATGCATATTTTGGAATGGCCGGTTAGAACAATGACTTGAATGTCCTTAATGCATCTCCATTGTTTGATAGTTTACTAATTGACACGGCTCCTCAAGTTCCATACGAAATTGGGGACGTTGATTTTGATCGAGGCTACTATCTTGTCGATGGGATTTACCCTTCGTGGGCTTCTTTCGTTAAGGGATTCTCAAGTGTTGTTGACGCAAAAAGGAAATACTTTACAAAGAAACAATCTGCAGCTCGTAAAGACGTTGAGAGGACATTTGGAATTTTGCAAGGTCGTTGGGGTATTTTAAGACAACCTGCTAGGGCATATAGCGTAAACAAAATCAAAAGAATCATGTATGGTTGCATCATATTGCACAACATGATAATTGAAGACAATGGTTTTAATATCGCTGAAAATAAATCTTAGTACTTGCCTGTCAACAACCTACAAGGATCAACTTGGTACGAAAGGTGTGATGTATATGCCGAGAAGACAAAAGAGCTGCGTGACAAAGACGAGCATGAGTATCTTCGACATACTCTAGTTTCGCATCTATGGCATAATCGCGATGACGAAATAGTTAACGAATTGTAACTTTTTAATCGCGATAACTTATTATTTTTTTTAATTTTTAGGAATCGTATGTTTTTTAATTATTAGGAAATGTAATCTTTTATTTTTTATTTTTAATGAAAGTTGTTTCCATTTATGTTAATTTTTATAATTTTATCAATATATGTTATATTTAAAATCATTAAATAATAATAAAAATATAATCTCACATGCCCAACTGACATAGATCACCACTCCCCACTTTTTCTGACTCAACAAGTCAGGCCTGACATGCCAAGTGACATCAGTCACCACTCCCAGTGCTCTAACCTGATGCAAGATGCTATGAAAACGCCCTTGTATCCATTACCTTTTGAAATGTTGCTTACGATCTATATAATTAGCTCAACCTACTGGAACATGGTAAATCTCATACCATACCTAGGGTAAATGTGATGTGGTAACTGGTAATATGTAATGTGATTACGTGTTTGTGTTATAATCTCTACGTATTAATGTAATTTCACGTGTTTTTTATTTTTATTTATTTATGAATCAAACAAACTATCGTTCGAATATAATTTATGCAAGACGCTATGAAAACGCCTTTGTATCCATTACCTTTTGAAATGTTTCTTACGAAACTATATAATTAGCTCAACCTACCGGAAAATGGTAAATCTCATACCATACCTAGGGTAAATGTGATGTGGTAATTGGTAATATGTAATGTGATTACGTGTTTGTGTCATAATCTCTATGTATTAATGTAATTTCAAGTGTTTTTTATTTTTATTTTATATGAATATGAATTCAAACAAACTATCGTTTGAATATAATTTATTATGTTCGAACACCGAATTCGAATAAAATATTGTTCGAAAATAGTGTTAGGTGTTTGACCACAGTGTATTTTATTGAGACGCGTTAGCATAAAAGAAATTTGAACATCTATAACGGTGTTCGACCAAAATATTGTTCGAACGGGCAATACATGTAGGCAAATAAAAAAAGTTATATTGTAATAAAATTTTAAAAAATTGTGTATCTGAGCTAATTTTCAAAAAGAAAAAAAAAGTGAATATTGTAGTTCATCCAATGCTTACTTAGTTATTTTTTACCCACAATTTTAAAACATTTGAAATAGAACGCATCAAAAGAGTACGGAGACCCGTCAAGGAGGGCGTATTATTTTCTACCACTTTGAAAATAATCTTATCATGAAATTTGCTTTTTGACATGCGCGTATATCACCTTCTTGTCTACCATACGTCCATACCTAACTTTTTTCCTTCTAATATCATATTATCCTCCAGAATAAGATAACAATTCAAAAGCAAATTGAACATTAGGAAAACACGCCAAATAATATTCTTTATATTTCCATAATTACCTTATATTCCTTAATTTCTTTTCAAAACATCGACTGAATCATATAGGTCAAACACCCAACTTCAACTATCCATAACCCCCCATATGTTCCATGATCTCAAAAATATTTGTCTAAAAATCATGCACAAATAGTAGCCATAGCCAAAAGAATTAAATTATAAAGAATAATATTATACCATCCATTCCATATCACATGTAACACTATTGTACAATACATACATCTTTCATAGCAAAAAGATGCAAAAACGGGTTAGATTTTATATTCTGTAGCTATAATAATATAATAATAATAATAATAAATAAACGGCCATCCGTAAAAACTTCATTTTAAAAAAAGAGAATCTAAACGTGTTTAATGTTGTTCATCCATCCATTGATCAGTGGGCACCTAGTCCCAACCATGTCTTACTATCATCTACCTTTGAAACATCTTGAGTTTGATATGGTGCCCGAGCAGTAATCCTGTTATAATTTCACAAAACTATTAAGTATTCATTCATAATAATCTTACACATAATAAATCCGATAACTAAGCTCATGTTATTATTATGTAAATAATTTGATTCCTAAAAATTAATTACTCAGTATTGTAATTAATTACCTATCCTTCCTCTTTTCCAAAAATCTAGCAAGAGAAGCTTTTCTTGCAATTGGAAGATCTGCAAAAAAAAAAAAAAAACACATTTTCATTAGATTTCAACCAAAAATTTTATTAATTAATAAAGTGTCTCAATTAAAAAATAAATACTGTAAATAAATTTGTGTTAATTAATTACCTGAACCAGAAACAAAAGTGTTCTTCAAAGGTTCCTCTGGTTTTGGGGGTTTTGGGGACCCACCACTTTCAGCTAACTTCATTATTTCCTTAACTTTCTCAGGAGTTAAATCATTAAAAACCATCACCTGACCATTATAAAATATAGTCATGGATTTTGGCTGGTCCTCTTTTTGTACGGCGCGTGAAGTTTCAGTCATCGGAAACAAATTCATGGTGGCAGTTGATGGTGGTACCATCCTACCTAAAAAGATAAATTGACAATAAAAATAAAAATTCAGTCTTGATTTCAAGGAAACAATACCCACGTACTAAAGTTCAAAGCTTTGTTCATAAAACATTATAATGAATCAAAAAGTTATAATCTTTATCATTCTAACTTCATATTTAATTTAATAAAATAACAAAAAAAGAAAGAGAAAAAAAAAAAAAAAAAACTTACCGAGTGTTAGATCCGGGAAACTGCCGTTTTCTTTCAAATATTGAGAAAAAAGATTACAAGTTTGAGAAAAACTTGACCTCTCCGGTGCTCTAACCGGCGTGTGTTGACCGGAAAACCTACCGGAATCCACAATTTCAGATGAAGTAGACATATAATATTATATTATTATAATTAATTAAGAAGAAAAAAAAAAAGAATATGAAGAAAATATGTTGGATTGAATATGAAAATCTTAAATGGGAAAGGGGGATTAATAGACTTGTGACTTATATAGATTCAAGAGTCGTGTTGAAGGCAGCTTCAAGGATCCTAACATGTTCCCCATTTAATAAAACAAATTATAAAATATCTTTTATTATTTTGCACGTGCTATATATGTTGGACCTTTTATTGTTTCCTTTATCCTTTATTACTACGTACCTTTTATTTTATTTTATTAGTATTAACTAGTTTTCGAACCCTCGTTTCGCGCCGAGGGTTCGATTTTTAATGTATTTTATTTCGTTTAGTTTGTAGAATTATTTCGTGGCTAACGATGATGTCGTTGAAGCGCAACTCGAGTCGAACTAAAAGGTATAACCCGTGAAAGATTTAAATGTTATTTTAAATTAACAATATTTGTGCATCTCCGTGTTTTCCTATGGAATTGTCGACTTTTAAAAAATTTAACGCAAAATCAACGTGTATGAAAAGTGCCCCAAATACTTAGCGTTTTTTAAAAAGCGTCGGTTTTGCGTATAGTTAGTGACATTGTGTTCCTAAAATTATTTCGAGTTTAATGATGGTATCGAAAAAATTTAACTCGTTGCGAGCGAGAGGATATGATCAGTTGAATATTTGGGTGGAGTTTATTTAAGATTTTTTATAAAAATGGTTATTTGACACTTTACCCCCTGTTTGTGGGGTCGATTTGATTTTTTGAAAAAAGTAGGAGGGGCTTTCCAAGTGAAATGAAATTTAGGGGAAAAAAAGAAAAAAAATGATGGAAAGACGAAAACGCCCCTAGTTACTATTTATTATTTTTGTCTAATAGATAGTACGAGTTAAGATGCCCTCACTATATGTCGGAGAACGCTGGCTACATTCGATTGATAAAAAAATAGAATTAAGGACATTCATTGAAATGGGTAAAAAATTCAAAGTTTACAAAAATAATAATAATAATAATAATAGAAAAAGACAAAATTGTAACAATTATATTGATAATAACAAAAAATAATAATTATTATAATTGATTTGTAATAAGTGAAAAGTTATGTAAGTGATTTCATAAATGAAAAAGCTAAACAATAATAATTATGGTTGACTTGTTATAAACAAAAAAGTTAGTGTGATAGATTTGTAAAAAGCGACAAAATAACTATTTATCAATTTTTTTTGTTAGTTTCTGTTTTGTCGAAAGAAATGACTCAAATGCCTCATTAGTAAAGTGTGACGTAGATCGACGATTGATACAACCATTTAATAACATAGAAAAAGCTATAATAATAATAATAATAATAATAATAATAATAATAATAATAATAATAATAATAAGTAGTTATTAAAACTTGAAAAGTTATGTAGTTGATTTTTAATAAGTGAAAAGTTATGTGATTAATTTGTAATAAGTGTAAAAAAATTTGTAGTTGATTTGTAAAAAGTATGAAAAGTTTTGTGGTTGATTTATTAAAAGTGAAAAGTTAATTTAGGTTATGTGATTGATTGGTAGTAAGAGAAAAGTTTTGTGGTTGATTTGAAAAAAGTGTTAAAAGTTTTGGGGTTGATTTATAGAAAATGAAAACTTTTGTGTCAATTTCTAAAATTTGTAAAGTTGTGTGTTAATTTGTAAAAATTTAAAACTATTGTATTCATTATCTTATGTTTATGAAAAAAAGGTTAATTTGATATTTGTTAACATATGAAGCATACTTAAAGTAAAATTAGAAATATATGGTAATGTTTTTTATTACGTACTTTCTTTAGGGATGTTCGGTCAGTAAGTTTATACTTAAAGTAGTTTATTCGGTTTTCACGAATATTTTTGAGCACCAATAAGGAAACTAAATTTGACAGAGTCAAACCAATACAATCAAATAAGAAGTCACGTGGTTGACATGAATCGATTTTGATTAAACGAAATTAAAAAGCAAATGAAAATGTATGTGGTGTTTTTGTTAAATTGACATACATATCAAGTATGAGATCTATGACAATGTTTAATAATTGATAAACAATGCTAATTAATAGAATCAAATCAATAAATACATCAAACTCAAATAAGAACAGTAATCACGAATAATTTTTGAAAGGCTCGGTTGATGGCATTGCGGCCATTCAATTAATTTTGTTTAATTACAGTAATCACCTTCATATCTTAATCATTTTTTTACTTGTATTGGAAATGCTTCTTAATCATTATGCAGATGATTATTTGTTCGGCATGGTCATACATATATCATCCATCCATTCCATTTCCATTGAAAAGTGAAAATACAAGTTCAATAAGCTTGCATACGTTAGTTATTTTATGGACACATAGATGTTTAGAAAAAACTAGTTTACGAACCCTCGCTTCGCGCCGGGGTTCGTTTTTCAATGTATTTTATTGCGTTTAGTTTGTAAAATTATTTCGTGGCTAACGATGACGTCGTTGAAGCGCAACTCGAGTCGAACTAAAAAGTATAATCCGTGAAAGTTTTAAAAATGTTATTTTAAATTAACAATACATGTGCAACTCCGCGTTTCGCTATGGAATTGTCGACTTTTAAAAATTTAACGCAAAATCAACGTGTATGAAAAGTACCTCAAATATTTAGCGTTTTTTAAAAAACGTCCGTTTTGCGCATAGTTAGTGACATTGTGTTCCTAAAATTATTTCGAGTTTAACGATGGTGCCGGAAAAAATTAACTCGTTGCGAGCGAGAAGATATGATCCGTTGAATATTTGGTGGAGTTTATTTAAGATTTTTTTATGAAAATAGGTATTTGACACTTTGCCCCCCTGTTTGGGGGTCGATTTTAATTTTTGAAAAAAGTGTGGGGTTTTTTTGGAAAATAAAAGAAAGGTGGGAAAAAGGTGAAAGGACGAAAATGCCCTTAATACTATTCATGGATTTTGTCTAATAATTAATATGGTAAAGTAATTATTACGGAGTATTAAGTATGGGAATTCAACCTCCCAAATTTTTAAAGAGAATATTGAATGGCTCCCCAATTTTTCTCTCAATTCGTACAACCTCCCAAACCAAAATTCTAACGACCCGTCCTAATCCATCTGGACGAATACATTATAATTGATTACATTGCGAGGTACTTTGTGACGCTCCGTACTAAATCATCATGTACGGACCATCAATAACAGGATCATTACAAGGTCAAACACTATATGCGTTTTCAAAACAAGCTTGCATTCATGATAAAAGCTGACGTCATAACCAACGCCAAATGTTTTACAACCAAAGTATGCTTCAATGAACAGAAGCAAATATAATAGTGCGTGACCCTTAGGTCATTACAAATCATAGTTTCAAAAGTAATTAAGTTATGAATGCAAGATAAACAGTTCATGCAGTGACATCTCTAAAGCAGCGGGTGTCTACAGCAAGACTAGTACACAGCGGAAGCAACCTTAAGCACCTGAGAAAAACATGCTTAAAAACGTCAACATAAAGGTTGGTGAGCTATAGTTTAAGTATAACAGTATGTAAGGTAGGTCACGAGATTTCAGTGCTACAAAGAGCGTTTCAAAACAGTATGATAAAGTATATGTTTAACCGTGGGCACTTGGTAACTAACTTAACGTTTATACCCCCTGAAAGTACACTTGGCAAGTGCGTATGTTTACGAAGTATTAAACACTTGTTAAATGCTAGCGCTACTAGCCCTAGTGGGGATGTCAAACCCTATGGATCCATATCTAAGATTCGCGTTCACCGGTTCAAAAACCAATGACTAAACGTTACCGAGCTAAAGGGAATGTTTATGCTGTTGTATAACCCACACATATATAAGTTTAAGTACTCGTGCCTAGTATGTAAAACGTAAAATGCGCATGTATTCTCAGTTCCCAAAATAAGTTAAAGTAAAAAGTGAATGCTATAACTCACAATGATAAAGTAGCGGTAAAGTCGAGTCGGGAAATAAGCAAGTACGTAGGTCCGGAAAGTCCTCAACCTAAGTCAAATAGTACTAAGTCAGTAAATCGTCCGAATAATTTTAAAAGTATGTAAATAAGGTCTTAAGGGTCATCATCATTCATCATTAAACAAAAGGTGTAAAGTAAGTTTCGTTCAAGTATAGAGTTTAAAAAAAAGGCTGAGTTCGATCAGTCACCACGGCCTCTATACCTACTGAAATAAGGTGAGACCAGTGGCCATGGCTCCGTATATGAGTCCTCTAGTTGTGGTAAAAATTCCAGAAGCAAACTCTTCTTCGTTTGACCGTGGCGACGGTCTAAGTGCGAGTAGGTCAGAATTTTCAGCACAACGTTAAAAGGACATAGCGACGATCGGAGAGTCATAAATCCTAACCCGTAACTCGGATTAAGACGAGTCCTAAATGAAAAGTTATCTACTCGAACAGAGATATTTGAAAATCATATTTACAGTACCCCAGGTCGTACGGGTCAGACACAGAAAAAGTAAAACAGTAGGTCCGGTGGGTTCTTGGTGTTCGATGCTTATCACGGTTCTCATCCTTGATGCATATAGCTTCAAATGTACAACTCGTTGATGTGTTTACATCATATTAACCAAGGTTTCACTATCGTAACATTTGTGTAAGTCTAAGACATGTAGCACAACTCAATTAAGTGTTGTATGTAGTTCGATGAACCAAAGTTACATCAAAGTCTTAGATCCGACACATACATGAACTATAAAAGTAATATTAACCAAGTTTTGACTATTATGACACAAGTGTAGGTCTAAGACATGTAGCACAACTCACTTAAGAGTTGTATGAAGTTTGATGAACCAAATTTGCATCAAGGTCTTAGATCTAACACATACATGAACTTTAAAACTAATATTAAGTTACAACTTTAAAATAAACTTATAAAATCAAGATCTTAAGTTGTAGAACATAGTTCTTAGTTAGATCTTGAAGATCCTAGACCCAAAAGTCTAGATCTAACATAAGTGTACCAAGTTATAATTAAAGAAAGCTTACTTACATGTTCTTGAACTTTTAAAGTTAATTTTAGTTCAAGAAAGTATGAGATCAAGACTAACTTGTAATACTTGACCATTTAAACCAACAAACATGAAATTAAAGTACATAATATAAAGAAATAAACTATGTAAACAAGTAATAAGTTCATGTGTTTCATACTTTTAAAGATTCAAGCCAAAGTCTTGATCTTTAGAAAGTAAACTTTTAAGTTTACTTCATGAACACAAGTATGCTTTCAACACACGAACTTTAATCTTTTTTTTAAAAACAATAAGTGTAGAACATAACTAGAGAGTTTATGATCTTGTATGTTCTTGTTAACACAAGATAAAAAAGAAGAATTAAACTAGAGAGTTTGATTCTTGTACTAGTAAGTAATCAACAACAAGTAAGTAACAAATAATCAAAGACAAGTAACAAATTAACAACAAAGAATGATGATGATGCTTATGTTAGGCCACGGTTTTGGAGAGGAGAAAAGGAAGAACATTTAGTTTTGTTACTTACAATTTGAGAGAGAAATGAGAGAAAGAAGGTTGCAAGTTTGAAGTGTGTGTGTAATTGTGAGAGGATGCAAGTAGAAGTAATACAAAAAATGAAATGAAAACTCCTCTCTTGGCCTACAAAGGCCGACGGTTTGGCCATGTATGGGAGGAAGAGGAATACACACTAGTCTCATGCAAGTAAAGGTCATAAAAGTTGGTTATTAGGTGTATTGTTATGGGAATGAGTTGTAACTAGATTCCAAGTGTAACTTAACCCATCTAGTTTAATTTTAAGTAATACTTACATGTAGTAATGGGCTAATAAGTCCACTAAGGGAGTAGGGTGGGCTCTTTAAGTCCACTAACATTAATTAAAGCCCAAGTCCAAGTATTTTGACAACTAAATTCAAATAAAGCCCAAGTAATTAACTAATAACCTTAGTTAATTAAAATGATTAATAAAATCAATCATGAATGTAAATAATATTCTAAAAAAATATTATTCGTGAAAGTTTCGTGTGTCACAAAGACGTTTCGGGCAATTAAAGTCAAGTACGGGCAATCATGGCAACATGTAAATGTAATAACATACATTCTTTTAATCACAAGTATTAATAATAATTATAAATAAATAAACGTTGGAAAATCCAGGGTCGTTACATTACCCACCTGTTAAAGAAAATTTCGTCCCGAAATTTTAAGCTGAAGGAGATGAAGGAGCTGGGAAAAGGTGAGGATACTTCTGCATCATTTGATCCTCTCACTCCCAAGTAAACTCGGGTCCTCGTTTGGCATTCCATCGAACTCGGACGATCGGAATCCTGTTGTGTTTCAAAACCTTGACCTCACAGTCCATAATCTCGACAGGTTCTTCCACAAAGTGGAGTTTGTCATCAATTGTAAGTTCCTCCAATGGTATTATAAGTTCTGGTGGAGCAAGACACTTCTTCAAGTTTGATACATGGAAGGTAGGATGAACTGAGCTCAATTGTGTCGGAAGGTCTAGACGGTAAGCAACGGGTCCAACACGTTCCAAAATTTCAAAAGGACCAATGTACCGCGGGTTTAACTTTCCGCATTTTCCAAAACGAATCACACCCTTTCATGGTGCAACCTTCAACATTACACGATCACCAACGTTGAATTCAAAGTCCTTACGTTTACGGTCTGCATAACTCTTTTGGCGATCACGAGTCGTCTTAAGTCTAGCTTGAATCTGAGCAATCTTCTCCGTCGTTTCATGGACTACCTCGGGTCCGGTGATTTGCTTTTCGCCTACTTCGGCCCAACAAATAGGAGATCGGCACTTGCGACCATACAACTCTTCAAAAGGTGCGGCATTAATACTCGAGTGATAACTGTTGTTGTACGAGAATTCAGCTAGCGGCAAATGCCTTTCCCAGGCCTTTCCGAAATATATAACGCATGCACACAACATGTCTTCCAAGGTCTGAATCGTTCGTTCACTTTGACCGCCAGTCTGTGGGTTATACGCAGTACTCATGTCGAGACGGGTTCCCATGGCTTCTTGTAAAGAACGCCAAAATCTAGAAGCAAAATGGGGATCGCAATCTGAGATGATCGATAACGGTACACCATGACGAGATACAACCTCTTTGATGTATAATTGAGCAAGTCTATCCATCGTATCCATTTCCTTCATAGCCAAGAAGTGTGCAGATTTGGTAAGATGGTCAACGATAACCCAGATGGTATCGTATCCGCCCACCGTCTTTGGTTGCTTGGTAATGAAATCCATCGTTATCCTTTCCCACTTCCATTGCAGAATTTCCGGTTACTGAAGTAACCCAGAAGATCTCTGCTGCTCGGCTTTAACCTTCGAGCAAGTCAAACACTTACCAACATAAGTTGCAACGTCTTTCTTAAGATTCGGCCACCAATACTGTTCTTTAAGATCGTGGTACATTTTGCCCGCTCCGGGATGAATCAAATATCTCAATTTGTGTGCTTCATCAAGTATAAGGTTCCGTAGATCTCCATAAAGAGGTACCCAAATTCTTCCGGCATAACATCGGAGTCTAGACTCCCTAACCTTGAATCGAGAGATGAGTATGTTCAAATGTTCATGAGATATATTCTCCTCCTTGAGAGCCTCATCTTGGGCTACTCTGATCTGGATGTTGAGGTTCGAATGAATGGTGATGTTCAGAGCCCTAACACGAAGAGGTGTCGTCCTCTCCTTTCGGCTTAAAGCGTCAGCTACAACATTGGCCTTGCCAGGATGATAACGAAGTTCACAATCGTAGTCGTTGAGCATCTCGATCCATCGACGCTGTCTCATATTCAGTTGCTTCTGATCGAAGATGTGCTGGCGACTCTTGTGATCGGTGAAAATAGTGCTCTTAGTTCCATACAAATAGTGTCTCCACAATTTGAGCGCAAAGACAACGGCTCCAAGTTCGAGGTCGTGAGTAGTGTAGTTCTGCTCGTGAATCTTTAATTGGCGGGAGGCATAGGCAATAACCTTTGATTGTTGCATCAGTACACAACCAAATCCACTTTTCGAAGCATCGCAATAAACGACGAAATCGTCACTGCCTTCAGGAAGAGATAAGATAGGTGCGGTGGTCAACTTCTTCTTCAATGTTTGGAATGCTGATTCGTGTGCGGGTTCCCAAATGAACTTCTTCCCTTTGTGAGTCAGCGCGGTCAAAGGACGCGCAATCAGAGAGAAACCTTCAATAAACCTTCGGTAGTAACCGGCGAGACCTAGGAATTGGCGGATATGCGTAGGAGTAGTAGGGGGTCTCCCACTTGCTGATAGCTTCAATCTTGGCGGGGTCAACTTTGATACCCTGGTCGCTCACAACATGACCCAGAAATTGGACTTCCTTCAGCCAAAATTCACACTTGGAGAATTTGGTGTAAAGTTGCTCTTGTCTCAAGAGTTCAAGTACTAGCCGGAGGTGTTGCTCATGCTCTTCTTCGCTCTTAGAGTAGATGAGGATATCATCTATGAAGACGATAACAAACTTATCCAGGTATGGCTTGCAGACACGATTCATGAGGTCCATAAATACGGCAGGTGCATTTGTCAAACTAAATGGCATCACGAGAAACTCATAATGACCATAACGGGTTCTGAATGCAGTTTTCATCATGTCACTTTCCTTCACCCTCAACTGGTGATAACCGGATCGCAAATCGATCTTAGAGTAAACACTCGATCCTTGTAGTTGGTCAAAAAGATCATCAATTCGTGGAAAAGAATACCGATTCTTGATCGTCAATTTGTTGAGTTCACGGTAGTCGATACACATACGGAAGGATCCATCCTTCTTCTTCACAAATAAAACAGGTGCGCCCCAAGGCGAGAAACTTGGTTGGATAAACCCTCGATCTAACAGCTCTTGTTGTTGACTCTGTAATTCTTGCATCTCGGAAGGTGCGAGTCTATAAGGTGCGCGAGCTACAGGTGCAGCTCCTGGCACTAAGTCGATCTGAAACTCTACTGCTCTCGGCGGCGGTAATCCATGCAATTCTTCAGGGAAGACATCGGAGAATTCGTTCACAATTCGAACGTCATTCACACTCTTCACCTCGGTTTCTACCGTTTTCACATGCGCTAGGACAGCAAGACGTCCCTTCTTCATGATCTTTTGCGCTTTCACGCAACTAATGAGGTTCAGCTTCGAGGTACATCTCTCTCCGTAAATGATCAGTGGCTCACCATCTCCTTGCGGTATACGAAGAGCTTTGTCTCCACAGATAATGTCAGCTCTTACCTTAGTCAACCAATCCATACCGATAATAACGTCAAAACTTCCCAATTTGATAGGTATCAAATCAATTTCGAAATCTGCACCAGCTATGTTGATAATAGCTCCTCGACTAATATGGTCAACTTTCTCAAGCTTTCCATTTGCTACCTCGACAAGCATACTCTCTTTTAACGGGACTAATGACCAATTAATCTTATCGCAAAAATGTCTACATACATAACTTCTATCGGCACTAGTATCAAATAGGACAGAAGCTAAAAGATTGTTGATAGTGAATATACCTGTCACCAAGTCGGGATTCTCGCGTGCATCCCTTGCATTAACGTTGAAAGCTCTACCTCGCGGTGGTCCGCCGTCTTTTCTTTTGTTGGGGCACGCATTTTTGAAATGGCCCGTCTGTCCGCATTCGTAGCACTTTTTCGATCCATTGGTGTTTGGCTTCCCGTTCAGGGTGGTGACCTTGCAGTCTTTACCGATATGTACAGTCCGTTGGCACTTTTCACAAACAACGTTAAAATACCAAGTATGGTGCTTGTAGCACCGCTTGCATTGTGGTAAGGTTCCTTTGTAGTTCGGGTTTGAGTTCCCACCATTGTTGTTTCCTTTGAAACCCTCATGTCGTTTCGCCGGGTTCTGATCATAGGTCCTTCCCCTGTTGTTATCCCATTTGCGCTTCTCGCTACTCCCCGCTTCAAACTTAGCCTTCTCTGGTTCATCGATGATGATTTAGTTCATTAAAGTATGCGCCATGCGCATTGCCTCCGGGACATTAGGTGGCTTGGACGAGGTGACGTTTCCCTTAATGCTCTTAGGAAGTCCCCAGAAGTACCTTTCCATACGCTTGAATTTCGGGGTGACCATTGTCGGACACATCAGGGCTAATTCCAAAAACCTCCGGTTGTAACTATCAAGGTCATTCCCAACAGCCTTTAACTGCATAAATTCGATCTCCATCTTTTGTATCTCGGTTCTCGGACAATATTCCTCAATCATGGCACACTTAAACTCTCCTCATGGCGTAGCAAACGCCTCATCGATACCCCTTTCTTGTGCCATTGTGTTCCACCAAGTGAGGGCGCCATCAGACAGAGTGCATGAAGCAAACTTGGTTTTATTCACTTCCGAGCAGTTACTAACTCGAAACACCGATTCTAATTTCTCGAACCATCTAATGAGACCAACCGACCCCTCTGTTCCACTGAAGTTATGGGGTTTACAGCTCTGAAACTCTTTGTACGTACACCCATTACGAATGGGCGGGATAACCGGTGGCGGTGGCGGTGGAGCTTGGCGGTTTCTTTCTGCTAAGGCTGCGGTGACTCTTTCATTGATCATATCTTCGATTTGGGCTGCGGTAGGTGTGGATCGTCCGTTGGCCATGATGTTCTAAACAAAAATTTTGACTCAAGTCAAAATCCAGTATTCAAATAGTAATAATATAGTATATGGTAACCAACATGGAATCAACACATCACATATTTATTAAATAACGCATCTAGGTACAAATACCACAGAATCATACAGTAACGTAAATAGAACATCGTGCAAGAATTAAATAACGCAAAGTTCCATTAATAATAATAAGTTGCATACATCTAAATTAGTTCGTACAATACATAAGTGAAACATAAAACTACAACTAGATTACATAATGAAATCTACTACAAAAGCCCTACGGTGAAGGTGGGTGTAGGATATCCAATACATAGGACATCTGGTCCTCGAGCTTAGTAACTCGAGCTCGGAGGATCCCCACCTCCCTTGTCAATTCCTCGACAGTGGGAGATGGTGGGGCAGGCGGTGCAGGTGGTGCGGGTGGTGCCGGTGGTGCAGATGTAGACGGTTCGGCTCCAGAAATAGAGGTTGCCAAGCGGTAAGGCTTACGGATGAAGGGATCAGCAGGATACGGCACAAGCCGCTTACGGGCAGTAACCCTATGACGCCGACCAAATGCATCAGTGAATGCTCGTCCTCTGTTAATCCCCGGAATAATGGTGCCATCGAAGCGGTACCGCTTCTTCGGCGGGGTGGAGGGTGGCTGAACAGGCGCATCAGGGTCCTCCTCGTCGGAGTCATCATCACTCGAGTCGTCTGTGGATGGGTCATCGGATGAAGAATCATCAGAATCACGCGGTGGTGGCTGCACGGGTGGCTGAACTGGCTCTCCTCGGGCGTCCATCATCTCTCGGTATCTGGCGGGTCCGATCGGAATGAGACGTCCATCAGGGGCGCGTCGGCACCAATGGCAATACCGGTTACGGAATGGACCTTCCCCGAATTCCGCGGGAATCACAATCTCACCGGAGCGGGGCTGTGACACCGAGGGTCCAGGGGCAGATGGAGCTGGAATCTCCGGAGGGTCCTGGGTTCCGTCTACAGTAACCACTGGAGCCAGTGTATGGCTGCTAGCTCCGGAAGATGAAGCGTCGGGGTCACTCGTAGGTAACGGGATCGATGTGTCGGCAGCAGCAGTAGGTGTGGTGGCTGACGAGTCTGAACTGCCCAAAATGATAGCAGGTGGAATATCCAACATCTGAACAAGGAAAAATAAATTTTCCATGTCAGTAAGTCATAAAGCAACCACGTATTAGGCCAACAGTCTAAATCATGTATAACAGTACATAGCATGGCAATAATAGTAAATCGTATGAAAGTAGCATGCAATTGAAAGCAAGTAGTATCATGCAGTAGTGAAATCATGTAGTAGCGTACGGCATATAGCAGTAAAAGTAAGCAGCAGCATGCAGTAAGTTCAACGGAAACAAGTAAACTAGCAAGTTGTAGATTAGTCCTATTAGTGAATCCTAATCGGGTCGGTCTTAGACTCACTAATGCATCCTAATTCCCTACAACCAATGCTCTGATACCAAATGTGACGCCTCATACTAAATCATCATGTACGGACCATCAACAACAGGATTATTACAAGGTCAAACACTATATGCGTTTTCAAAACAAGTTTGCATTCATGATAAAAGCTGACGTCATAACCAATGCCAAATGTTTTACATCGAAAGTATGCTTCAATGAACAGAAGCAAATATAATAGTGCGTGACCCTTAGGTCGTTACAAATCATAGTTTCAAAAGTAATTAAGTTATGAATGCAAGATAAACAGTTCATGCAGTGACATCTCTAAAGCAGCGGGTGTCTACAGCAAGACTAGTACATAGCGAAAGCAACCTTAAGAACCTGAGAAAAACATGCTTAAAAACGTCAACACAAAGGTTGGTGAGCTATAGTTTAAGTATAACAATATGTAAGGTAGGCCATGAGATTTCAGTGCTACAAAGAGCGTTTCAAAACAGTATAATAAAGTATATGTTTAACCGTGGGCACTTGGTAACTAACTTAACGTTTATACCCCCTGAAAGTACACTTGGCAAGTGCGTATGTTTACAAAGTATTAAACACTCGTTAAATGCTAGCGCTACTAGCCCTAGTGGGGATGTCAAACCCTATGGATCCATATCTAAGATTCGCGTTCACCGGTTCAAAAACCAATGACTAAACGTTACCGAGCTAAAGGGAATGTTTATGCCGTTGTATAACCCACACATATATAAGTTTAAGTACTCGTGCCTAGTATGTAAAACGTAAAATGCGCATGTATTCTCAGTTCCCAAAATAAGTTAAAGTAAAAAGGGAATGCTATAACTCACAATGATAAAGTAGCGGTAAAGTCGAGTCGGGAAATAAGCAAGTACGTAGGTCCAGAAAGTCCTCAACCTAAGTCAAATAGTACTAAGTCAGTAAATCGTCTGAATAGTTTTAAAAGTATGTAAATAAGGTCTTAAGGGTCATCATCATTCATCATTAAACAAAAGGTGTAAAGTAAGTTTCGTTCAAGTATAGAGTTTAAAACAAATGCTGAGTTCGATCAGTCACCACGGCCTCTATACCTACTGAAATAAGGTGAGACCAGTGGTCATGGCTCCGTATATAAGTCCTATAGTTGTGGTAAAAATTCCAGAAGCAAACTCGTCTTCGTTTGACCGTGGCGACGATCTAAGTACGAGTAGGTCAGAATTTTTCAGCACAACATTAAAAGGACATAGCGACGATCGGAGTGCCATAAATCCTAAATCGTAACTCGGATTAAGACGAATCCTAAATGAAAAGTTATCTAATCAAACAGATCTATTTGAAAATCATCTTTACAGTAGCCCAGGTCGTACGGGTCAGACAAAGAAACAGTAAAATAGTAGGTCCGGTGGGTTCTTGGTGTTCGATGCTTATCACGGTTCTCATCCTTGATGCATATAGCTTCAAGTGTACAACTCGTTGATGTGTTTACATCATCTTAACCAAGGTTTCACCATCATAACATTTGTGTAAGTCTAAGACATGTAGAACAACTCAATTAAGTGTTGTATGTAGTTCGATGAACCAAAGTTACATCAAAGTCTTAGATCCGACACATACATGAACTATAAAAGTAATATTAACCAAGTTTTGACTATTATGACACAAGTTTAGGTCTAAGACATGTAGCGCAACTCACTTAAGAGTTGTATGAAGTTTGATGAACCAAAGTTACATCAAGGTCTTAGATCTAACAAATACATGAACTTTAAAACTAATATTAAGTTACAACTTGAAAATAAACTTATAAAATCAAGATCTTAAGTTGTAGAACATAGTTCTTAGTTAGATCTTGAAGATCCTAGACCCAAAAGTCTAGATCTAACATAAGTGTACCAAGTTATAATTAAAGAAAGCTTACTTACATGTTCTTGAACTTTTAAAGTTAATTTTAGTTCAAGAAAGTATGAGATCAAGACTAACTTGTAATATATGACCATTTAAACCAACAAACATGAAATTAAAGTACATAATATAAAGAAATAAACTAAGTAAACAAGTAATAAGTTCATGTGTTTCATACTTTTAAAGATTCAAGCCTAAGTCTTGATCTTTAGAAAGTAAACTTTTAAGTTTACTTCATGAACACAAGTATGCTTTCAACACATGAACTTTAATCTTTTTTTTAAAACAATAAGTGTAGAACATAACTAGAGAGTTTATGTTCTTGTATGTTCTTGTTAACACAAGATAAAAAGAAGAATTAAACTAGAGAGTTTGATTCTTGTACTAGTAAGTAATCAACAACAAGTAAGTAACAAATAATCAAAGACAAGTAATAAATTAACATCAAAGAATGATGATGATGCTTATGTTAGGCCACGGTTTTGGAGAGGAGAAAAGGAAGAAAATTTAGTTTTGTTACTTACAATTTGAGAGAGAAATGAGAGAAATAAGGTTGCAAGTTTGAAGTGTGTGTGTAATTGTGAGAGGATGCAAGTAGAAGTAATACAAAAAATGAAATGAAAACTCCTCTCTTGGCCTACAAAGGCCGACGGTTTGGCCATGCATGGGGGAAGAGGAATACACACTAGTCTCATGCAAGTAAAGGTCATAAAAGTTGGTTATTAGGTGTATTGTTATGGGAATGAGTTGTAACTAGATTCCAAGTGTAACTTAACCCATCTAGTTTAATTTTAAGTAATACTTACATGTAGTAATGGGCTAATAAGTCCACTAAGAGAGTAGGGTGGGCTCTTTAAGTCCACTAACATTAATTAAAGCCCAAGTCCAAGTATTTAACAACTAAATCCAAATAAAGCCCAAGTAATTAACTAATAACGTTAGTTAATTAAAATGATTAATAAAATCAATCATGAATGTAAATAATATTCTAAAAAAATATTATTCGTGAAAGTTTCGTGTGTCACAAAGACGTTTCGGGCAATTAAAATCAAGTACGTGCAATCATGGTAACATGTAAATGTAATAACATACATTTGTTTAATCACAAGTATTAATAATAATTATTAATAAATAAACGTTGGAAAATCCAGGGTCGTTACATACTTGACCTCTATATGATACATTTTACAAATATTGCATTCATTTTTAAAAGACAAACTTTCATTACATCGAAAGTTGATGGCATGCATACCATTTCATAATATATCCAACTATAATTGTCTTAATAATAATCTTGATGAACTCAACGACTCGAATGCAACGTCTTTTGAAATATGTCATGAATGACTCCAAGTAATATCTTTAAAATGAGCAAATGCACAGCAGAAGATTTCTTTCATACCTGAGAATAAACATGCTTTCAAGTGTCAACCAAAAGGTTGGTGAGTTCATTAGTTTATCATAAACAATCATTTTCCATAATTTTAATAGACCACAAGATTTTCATTTCCATTTCTCATAAATATACGTCTCATACATAGAGACAAAAATAATCATTCATATGGTGAACACCTGGTAGCCGACATTAACAAGATGCATATAAGAATATCCCCTATCATTCCGGGAAATCCTTCAGACATGATAAAAACAACATCGAAGTACTAAAGCATCCGGTACTTTGGATGGGGTTCGTTAGGCCCAATAGATCTATCTTTAGGATTCGCGTCAATTAGTAGATCGGTTTAGTAATTCTTAGGTTACCAAGCAAAAAGGGCATATTCGGCTTCGATCATTCACCCATATAATGTAGTTTCAATTACTTGTGTCTATTTCGTAAAACATTTATAAAAACAGCGCATGTATTCTCAGTCCCAAAAATATATATTGCAAAAGCATTTAAAAAGGGAGTAAATGAAACTCACCAAATGTATTTTGTTGTAAGATCCTATTTTCTTTTTGGGTTTGGACGCCGTCCAAACATTTGGGACGTCGTCCCAGTTTGAAGACCTGGACGCCGTCCAACATTTTGGACGCCGTCCAGAATGGCTGGCAGGCATGTCTTTTTGCTATTAATTATTTTAGATGGGTATTTTGGTAATTTCACTTCTTGGACGAATTTTAAAGCCCTAGATCAGTTTTGGGAGTCTCATTACTCCATTCACAACCACCAAACATCATCTACTTTAATTCTAGAGAGAGAGTGCTCTTAAGTGTGAGAAAGCTCAAATAGGAGAGGAAGAAGCTTGTTTCGGGTTCTAGCTCGAGCATTGAAGTTGTTCATCTCCTCGTTAGCTTCGTTTTGATTGTGGTGGTAAGCCCTAAAATTGATTTCTCTAGTAAATATGTTTAAGGGTTAGGGTTTGAGTTAATGTTGTACATAAAACCCATGTATGAGTGATTTGGGGGTTTTGGGTAAGTTTGGGTCATGAAGACCCAAATGGTGACTAACTTAGGGTTTTGAAATGTTGAAATGTGTAAATGGGTCTTAAAGGCCTAATAGATCACTAGTACACCTATAGTTAGTGTTAGTGGGAGTCATTTGGGTTGTGGGTGACCCAAATGGGTATGTTGACCTTGAAATGGGTCAAATGGGTCTTTGATGACCTAGGTTGTCTTGCATGCGTGAAAATGAGTCAACTTGGTGTTTAAATGCGTGTTAAGACCTTAAATGGCTAGAATTAGGGTTTTTGGTGAAGTTAACCCATTATTAGGGTTAAAGGTGCAAAATGGGTCGGGATTGCACTTAGGGTCAAAAGACTCTAGATTGTTGAGTGAGTTGCTTGACCGACTTAAGTTGTGAATTGATTATGTGCTAAAATGTAATAGGTACGTTACATTGACGTTGCAAGTTCGGTTATCTTACACGAAGACTTTGAGGTGAGTGGAATAATTATATGCGTAGGTATATAATGTATCTATTTGTTGTAGCGTGAAATGTGTAGTGTCGAGGTGCTAAGACACCACGTTTCATGTGAAGAGTGTAGCATTAAGGTGTTAAGATGCCACTCGGGTGTAGCATCGAGGTGTTAAGATGCCACCTAGGAGTGTAGTGTCGAGGTGTTAAGACACCACTCCGTAAAATAATGAGTGAAGCATCGAGGTGTTAAGATGCCACTCGGGGTGAAGTGCCGAGGTGTTAAGGTGCCACCCTAGGGGTTAGTGGTGCGAGGTGTTAAGTGCCCTAACGGATGTTGTGAACACCGATGGCGTTTTCGCGAGCGCCGTTCCCTTGTACTATTGGTTAACCATGGTTATTTGTGTTGTAAGCATATTATATTATTCGAGTTATATTTATATGCGGATGTTATGCTAGCTTGGGGGTATTGGTGAATTATAGCTTGTTATTGCGACGATAAGCTAATGTTGTTTGCTAGCATGTTTGCGGTTGTGTAAGTGTATGCAAGTAGGTATAATTATATATGTATTCGTATAATTATTGCATTCACTAAGCTTTGCTTACCCTCTCGTTGTTTACTTTTTTTATAGGCTCGGGCGTTGACAAGGGTAAGAGCGTTCAATTGGATTAGTGATCTCCCGCTTGTTTTGTTAGGGGATGCTTTTGGGTGTTAGCTTTTGGAGTTCGACCGAGATTGGGTAGTTTAACCCCAAACACTATGCTCTAGTGTCGTTTGGAACTTAAACTTATATTTGGTCGAAACTTTTATTTTTGAACGAAACTCGTAAAATGGGCGATGTGGGCCTGTTGATGTAAAACTTGATTTGATGATGAAAATCTCTTAGTTTCACTTATATTGACTTGTGGTAAAAAGGTTTTCGTTTGAAAGTGTCGGGAAGCGGGTTTTCCGCTCGTGTGAGTTGGACCCGTGATCAGTAGCTGGAAAACCATTGGGACGCCGTCCCAATTGCTTGGACGCCGTCCCAGTTGTTTTGAGCTGGACGCCGTCCCAAACTTTGGACGCCGTCCCAAATTTCTGAGCTGGACGCCGTCCAGGATTCTGGACGTCGTCCAGATGCACTGACATAGAATTTTTTTTTTTTTGGTACGCGTCTAAGGGATTTAAGATGTCAGGTTGTTACAAGTGGTATCAGAGCATGGTCTAAGGGATTTAGGTGACTTGAGATAGGCGCCTAGACTTAGACTTTTTATGTGTGCGTTATGCGGGACTTGTAGGACTTTGGGTCGGATCGGGATTGGTTTGTGCATAGGTTTATGTAAACTAATCTTGCGCTATTTGTTATGTATGTTTAGCGGGCATCGAGCGAGATGGACGTTGTACTAGCAAGTTAATGCGATGTGCTCGCGTAACAATGATTAGCTACCATTGTTACGGGCGCAAATCGTGTTAAACAAGCAATGTACGACGATTGTTGAGCGAGATGGAGTAGTGTGGCATATATGTATATACACATGTAATTGTCCTTTCGTTTTTGTGGTATAACCTATTTCGTTTTATAGAATGAAGACGAGAAACGGTCCCGATCATGATAACGGAAGTACAAGCGAGGACGCCGAGTTTTCGGCCAAGGTTGAGGCCGTCTTTAAAAAGTTAAAAGCGGATTTTCTTACGGACGTCCGAAAGGTCTTTCAAGATTCGGTCGATGGGCAGGTGACCGATTTGATAAATGAACGAATGAAGGCCACTATCGAAGAGGCCCTTGACGCTAGGAATATCTATCCTCGCGGTGAAGGAGGCGAAGGAAGGCGGGACTTCCACTACAAGAACTTCAAGGATGCTCAACCCCCGATGTTTAATGGGGTGCGAGATCCCTTGAAAAGTACATGTTGGATCTCCGATATTGAGGGAGCTCTCCGTACCGCGGAATGTCCTCCCGAAAAGAAGACTAGGTATGGTTCTAGCATGTTACGCGAAGAAGCTAAGTTGTGGTGGGACGATAAAATCTACTTGTATGGTGAAGAACAATGTATGGGTTTGACTTGGGAAGACTTCAAGAAAGAGTTTTTCAAAGAATACCGAACTTCTTCCGACCTCGATAGAATCCGGGACGAGTTGCACCATTTGCAACAAGGTTCCATGGATTTGGTTACCCTCAAGTCTACATTCTTGGCAAAGACTCGTTTTTGCCCGGAATATGTTGGTGATGATCATAAGCTCATGAAGGATTTCTACCGTACTTTGAATGATGAGTACAAGGGGAAGATTAGTCGGGGTATGGCTAAGACTTTTGATGAATTGTTTGAGTTGGCTCGGGGTTTTGAGCCGGAGGTTCCAAGAAAGAGTGATTTCATGTTTTCCAAAAGAAAGTTTGAAGGTTTTAGTTACTCTAACGCCTAAAGCAAGAAGAGCAAGAGAGCAAGAGGGGGGCCGAAAGTGTCAATAGTGCAAAGAAGGGCACTACCGGTGGGTTTTCTTATACGTGCTACAATTGTGGGCAACCGGGTCATATGGCTCGTGAGTGTCCGAAACCATCTTCCGGGAACAAAGTCACTTGTTTTAATTGCGGCAAAGTAGGGCATAAGAAGCCGGAGTGTCCCGACTTGCGAAACGACAATGTGAAGCGGTTAGAGAAGGCGGCGGGTACGGCTAGGGGTTGCAACTATTTGATGACCAATGATGAAGCCAAACAATCGCACGAAGTTGTCTCAGGTACTTACATGGTTAATTCTAATCCGGCAAGGATTCTTTTTGATAGCGGTGCAAATTTGTCGTTTGTGTCTCCTAAATTTGTGCCTAAACTTAATAGACCGTTAGCTAAGTTAAGTCGTCCGATAGAAGTCGAAATAGCGGATGGCAAGATGGTGCTAGTGGTTGATGTGTGTGAAAATTGTGATGTTGTTTTTGGTGCCGAAACCTTTAAAATTGATCTTATTCCAATGACCTTGGGCGACTTTGATATTGTCGTTGGTATGGATTGGCTCGATCGTTATAGAGCCGATATTGCATGCCATGATAAGTTTATTCGTGTGAAGACCCTAAGTGGGGGAGAGTTAATTATTCATGGTGATAAGCGAAGGAGACCGGTGCCGATATGCACTTTTGCACGGGCACGTCGTTTTGTTGTTACTGGTGGCATGGCTTTCCTTGCTCATGTTGTTGATACTCGCAATGAGCCACCACCTATTCGTGAAATTCCGGTTGTTAGTGAATTCGAAGACGTTTTTCCGGACGAATTACCGGGTGTTCCGGCGGAAAGACAAGTTGAGTTTCGTATTGAGTTGGTTCCGGGAGCTACTCCCATTGCTAAAACTCCTTATCGTTTAGCACCAACGGAAATGCAAGAGTTGTTAAATCAAACCCAAGAGTTGCTCGAGAAGGGTTTTATTCGACCGAGTGCTTCGCCATGGGGCGCTCCGGTGTTATTTATGAAGAAGAAAGATGGTAGTATGCGTATGTGCATTGATTACCGTGAGTTGAATAAAGTGACGATCAAGAATCGTTATCCATTACCTAGGATTGATGATTTATTTGATCAACTTCAAGGTGCAACGTATTTCTCTAAGATCGACCTAAGGTCCGACTATCACCAAATGCGGGTCCGTGAGGAAGACATAGAGAAAACGGCTTTTCGAACGCGTTACGGGCATTATGAGTTTGTAGTTATGCCCTTTGGTCTTACGAATGCACCGGCGGCATTCATGGATCTTATGAACCGAGTGTGCCAACCTATGTTGGACAAGTCTGTAATAGTGTTCATTGACGACATACTAGTCTACTCGAAAAGCATGAACGGACATGAACATCATTTGCGTGAAGTATTGAAGACGCTACGAAAGGAGAAGTTGTATGCAAAGTTCTCCAAATGCGAATTTTGGCTAAGGGAAGTTCAATTCCTTGGTCATATTGTGAACGAAAACGGTATTCAAGTAGATCCGGGGAAGATCGAAACGGTGAAGAGTTGGGGACGACCGACTACGCCTACGGAAATCCGAAGTTTTCTCGGATTGGCCGGTTATTATCGTCGGTTTATCCAAGATTTTTCTAAGATCGCTTCTTTGTTGACGAAATTGACAAGGAAGAATGCGAGGTTTGTTTGGGAGAACGAGCAAGAAATTGCTTTTCAATTGTTAAAAGAGAAGTTGTGTCAAGCTTCGGTGTTAGTGTTACCGGAAGGTGTTGAAGACATGGTGGTTTATTGTGATGCTTTCTTAAATGGTCTCGGGTGTGTTCTAATGCAAAGAGGTAAAGTCATCGCTTATGCCTCTCGACAATTAAAGGAACATGAAACGAGGTATCCGACTCATGATCTTGAGTTGGCGGCGGTTGTGCATGCGTTGAAAATTTGGCGCCATTACTTGTATGGTGTCAAGTGTACGATTTATTCGGATCATAAGAGTTTGAAACATCTCTTTAATCAACGAGATTTGAATTATCGCCAACGTAGGTGGATGGATGTGGTGAAAGACTACAATTGTGAAATACTTTATCATCCGGGTAAGGCGAATGTGGTCGCGGATGCGTTGAGTCGAAAGAGTCAACATCCGGCGATACGAGTTGGATCGTTACGTTTGATTATTACCAACGATTTTCTTGAAAATCTTGGTGAGATTCAAATAGAGGCTTACGTTCACAACAAGCATGCGGAACGAATCGTGGGCCAATCGGAGTTCATTACTATGGGCTCGCGTGGTTTGTTGTCTTTTCAAGGAAGGGTGTGGGTGCCTAAGATGGGTGATTACTGGCGGGTGCTACTTGATGAAGCACATAAGTCCAAATATTCCATTCATCCGGGTGCGACTAAAATGTATCATGATTTGAAGAAAGATTATTGGTGGCCGGGCATGAAACGGGATGTTGTGAAATATGTTGAGCAATGCGTCACGTGTTTGCAAGTAAAAGCCGAACACCAAAAGCCGTATGGTAAATTGCAACCGTTAGAAATTCCGAAATGGAAATGGGAGCACATTACCATGGATTTCATAACAAAGTTACCTAATACGGCGAGAATCCAATTTGATACGATTTAGGTGATAGTTGACCGATTGACGAAAAGTGCTTTGTTTCTTCCCATTAAAGAAGCAATATCGTCGGAGGCCTTGGCTAAGTTGTTTATCAAGGAAGTGGTCTCTCGACACGGGGTTCCTATATCTATTGTTTCGGATAGAGATACTCGTTTTACATCTCGGTTTTGGGAAAGGTTTCACGAAGATATGGGTACACAATTGAAATTGAGCACGGCGTATCATCCTCAAACGGACGGTCAAACCGAACGTACGAATCAAACTTTGGAGGATATGTTACGGGCGTGTATTATTGATTTTGGTGGTAGTTGGGACGAGCACTTACCTTTGGTGGAATTCTCGTACAATAATATTTATCATACTAGTATCGGGATGCCGCCATATGAGATGCTTTATGGGCGTAGGTGTCGAACCCCAATTTGTTGGGGTGAAGTGGGACAAAAGGAAATCGGGAGTACCGATTTGGTTTTGGAGACGAACAACAAGATTGATATTATTCGGGATCACTTGAAGAAGGCTCAAGATAGACAAAAGTCGTATGCCGATAAACGTAGACGAACGATCGAATTTCAAGAAGGTGACATGGTGATGCTTAAGGTTTCGCCATGGAAAGGTATTATTCGATTTCGAAAACGGGGAAAGTTAGCTCCTCGGTTTATTGGGCCATTCAAAGTTTTAGCTCGTGTTGGCGAAGTTGCTTATCGTTTGGAATTACCCGAAGAACTTGCGGGGATCCATAATACATTTCAAGTTTCCCATCTCCGTAAGTGTCTTGCGGATGATTCTTCGTGGGTGTCGTTAGACGAGATTGGGCTAAATAATAAGTTAGAGTATGTTGAGGAGCCGGTTGCTATACTTGATGAAAAGGTTAAGAAATTGAGAAATAAGGAGGTGAGGACTTTTAAAGTCCAATGGCGTCGAAGTATAGGCTCCGAGTTTACTTGGGAGCCCGAAGAGTTTGTCTTGGTTTATCTTCCTGCTTGTCATGCGGCGTGGATTACGAGGTCCAAATCCGGTTCAAGTGGGGGAGAGTTGTAAGATCATGTTTTCTTTTTGGGTTTGGACGCCGTCCAAACATTTGGGACACCGTCCCAGTTTGAAGACCTGGACACCGTCCAACATTTTGGACGCCGTCCAGAATGGCTGGCAGGCATGTCTTTTTGCTATTAATTATTTTAGATGGGTATTTTGGTAATTTCACTTCTTGGACGAATTTTAAAGCCCTAGATCAGTTTTGGAAGTCTCGTTACTCCATTCACAACCACCAAACATCATCTACTTTAATTCTAGAGAGAGAGTGCTCTTAAGTGTGAGAAAGCTCAAATAGGAGAGGAAGAAGCTTGTTTCGGGTTCTAGCTCGAGCATTGAAGTTGTTCATCTCCTCGTTAGCTTCGTTTTGATTGTGGTGGTAAGCCCTAAAATTGATTTCTCTAGTAAATATGTTTAAGGGTTAGGGTTTGGGTTAATGTTGTACATAAAACCCATGTATGAGTGATTTGGGGGTTTTGGGTAAGTTTGGGTCATGAAGACCCAAATGGTGACTAACTTAGGGTTTTGAAATGTTGAAATGTGTAAATGGGTCTTAAAGGCCTAATAGATCACTAGTACACCTATAGTTAGTGTTAGTGGGAGTTATTTGGGTTGTGGGTGACCCAAATGGGTATGTTGACCTTGAAATGGGTCAAATGGGTCTTTGATGACCTAGGTTGTCTTGCATGCGTGAAAATGAGTCAACTTGGTGTTTAAATGCGTGTTAAGACCTTAAATGGCTAGAATTAGGGTTTTTGGTGAAGTTAACCCATTATTAGGGTTAAAGGTGCAAAATGGGTCGGGATTGCACTTAGGGTCAAAAGACTCTAGATTGTTGAGTGAGTTGCTTGACCGACTTGAGTTGTGAATTGATTATGTGCTAAAATGTAATAGGTACGTTACATTGACGTTGCAAGTTCGGTTATCTTACACGAAGACTTTGAGGTGAGTGGAATAATTATATGCGTGGGTATATAATGTATCTATTTGTTGTAGCGTGAAATGTGTAGTGTCGAGGTGCTAAGACACCATGTTTCACGTGAAGAGTGTAGCATCGAGGTGTTAAGATGCCACTCGGGTGTAGCATCGAGGTGTTAAGATGCCACCTAGGAGTGTAGTGTCGAGGTGTTAAGACACTACTCCGTAAAATAATGAGTGAAGCATCGAGGTGTTAAGATGCCACTCGGGGTGAAGTGCCGAGGTGTTAAGGTGCCACCCTAGGGGTTAGTGGTGCGAGGTGTTAAGTGCCCTAACGGATGTTGTGAACACCGATGGCGTTTTCGCGAGCGCCGTTCCCTTGTACTATTGGTTAATCATGGTTATTTGTGTTGTAAGCATATTATATTATTCGAGTTATATTTATATGTGGATGTTATGCTAGCTTGGGGGTATTGGTGAATTATAGCTTGTTATTGCGACGATAAGCTAATGTTGTTTGCTAGCATGTTTGCGGTTGTGTAAGTGTATGCAAGTAGGTATAATTATATATGTATCCGTATAATTATTGCATTCACTAAGCTTTGCTTACCCTCTCGTTGTTTACTTTTTTTATAGGCTCGGGCGTTGACAAGGGTAAGAGCGTTCAATTGGATTAGTGATCTCCCGCTTGTTTTGTTAGGGGATGCTTTTGGGTGTTAGCTTTTGGAGTTCGACCGAGATTGGGTAGTTTAACCCCAAACACCATGCTCTAGTGTCGTTTGGAACTTAAACTTATATTTGGTCGAAACTTTTATTTTTGAACGAAACTCGTAAAATGGGCGATGTGGGCCCGTTGATGTAAAACTTGATTTGATGATGAAAATCTCTTAGTTTCACTTATATTGACTTGTGGTAAAAAGGTTTTCGTTTGAAAGTGTCGGGAAGCGGGTTTTCCGCTCGTGTGAGTTGGACCCGTGACCAGTAGCTGGAAAACCATTGGGATGCCGTCCCAATTACTTGGACGCCGTCCCAGTTGTTTTGAGCTGGACGCCGTCCCAAACTTTGGACGCCGTCCCAAATTTCTGAGCTGGACGCCGTCCAGGATTCTGGACGTCGTCCAGATGCACTGACATAGAAATTTTTTTTTTTTTTTGGTACGCGTCTAAGGGATTTAAGATGTCGGGTTGTTACATTTGTAGTAAAAATACATATGACTATATTGAACAACTGAACAATGCAGGGTTGGCCTCGGATTCACGAACCTATATCATTCATATGTATACTAATACATATAATTATAATCTAACTATTTCATATATTATATATATTTACTTTGTGTATATATTCAAAGAGATTAATATTTATATGATTTTATTAATATATATATATATATATATATATATATATATATATATATATATATATATATATATATATATATATATATATAACTTGTTATTCAAAGAATACCTAATTTGTTATATAATAGATTGTTAATATGATTAATATATTTTTATATGTAATATTACTTTTAAGTATAGTTTCGTATAAATAATATTTATTTGGTAAAATAACATGTATAATAGTAACAAAAATCGTATTTGATTATAATGATAACACTATCGATATTAATGATAAATATAGTAATGATATTAGTAATGATAATTAAATGATAATAATACTTACTACTTAATACTAATAAAAATAATAATAATCGTAATCTTATTATTAAAGATAATAATATAACATTAGTAATATTAATGATGATAATTGTAATTATATTCATGATAGTAATAATAAATAATAACTAATACTTATATTAATAACAATAACAATGACAATAATATTAATACTAGTAATAATAACATCAATTAATAATAACAATAATAACAATAATAATAATAGTATTAATAATAAAAATAATAAATGATAATTAAACTACCTTATAAGCTCATCTTAAAAGGAATTGCACCCAGCAGAGATTGAACCCGAGACCTCTCAAAACCCGACACCATCCCTTAACCATTCCTCCAGTTTGTATTTTCTGATTATAATCAGATTCTAATTTAGTTAAACCGTGTTTCTGTTTCTTCCTATTTTCCTTCTTCTTCACTTCGAAACTGAATCGACCAGGGGATAAATCCCTCTTCCAATTTATGTTTAACTTATCTTTAATCCCTATTAGAAACTAATTGTAATTATAATTTTAATTAATGACTACTAAAAGGAAAAGGGGAAAAAAATATACAAAATAAAAATAAAACTCCTGATGTCGCTGTATTGGTTTAAAAAAAATTAATGATATCAAATTCGTGATCGTTTTAGACCAAGCTTATATCACGAACTATGTTTCAAATCACATCTAGAAACTTTCTCAAACATCAATTTTAACAGATACAACTTTTAAAACTTCAATTTAATCTTTGAATGTTCAGTTGACTTTTTATTCAAAAGCTTTAACTTCAAAAATTTGTATTTGATTGAAAGAATTGGGACTTGAGATTTTTCAGATAGTTAGAGTAAAAGATTCCTAACAACTTTGCATTAACACATTTTGAAATTTAATTCGAAATCGTTCAAGTTGAAAAATGAAATCGAAAACAGAGAATACATTGTGTTCTTGCATTTTTTTGTTTAAATTCTATAAATTAGAAGTTTTTAAATTGATAATTGATAATGGAAATGAAGAAGGGAAGCGAATTTACCAAAATCAATAGACAATACGTTTGATTTATAGCCAATGTGGGTCGACAAGAGTTATTTACAGAAAATAATAAAAAAAATTATATGAAATCGATGTGTAACGGCTTTTGGATCCGTATGTAGATTGAAATGGACAGGAGAATCATTTAGGAAAAAGCAGACATCGAAAGGAAATCAGATTTTGGGATATATCTGTTTTTATTTATACGTTTTTACTAATAATCAAAATACTAATAATAAATAATATTAATATTAATAATAATAATAATAATAATAATAATAATTATTATTATTATTAATAATTCAGATTAATAGAAACACTAATAATAGAAATACTACTTTTATAAATGATAAAAAAAAAAACAAGTTGTATTATTTTCTAAAAACAAATAATGATAATGATAATAGTTTACAATAATAATAATTCTTAATAATGATAATTATAATATCTAAAGTTTAAAATTTTATTATTAGTTATAATGATATTAACAATGATACCAATAATTTTATTATTAATTTTGTTGTTACATTAATTATAATGATATTAATATTATGATAATAATAATATTAATAATAAAAAATTTACATATCAAATTTCATTTATATTAACAATATTAATAATGCCGACATTAATATAAATATTAACATTAATGAAAGTAATGATCTTAATATAACAATTATACTTTGACATATAATGTATTAACTTTACATTTTATTACTTATGTATTACTTATTTTATATAATAACATGTTTGGATATTTAGCATTTATATATTTTATATATTACAATATAATAATTATTAATAGCGATCATATATATATATATATATATATATATATATATCAGTATATATATATATACATATTTATTTACAAAAAAAATGGTTCGTGAATCGTCGGGAATAGTCATAGTTTAAATGGTTCCATATAAATAGTTCAAGATTTTGATATTCGATTAAATAGACTTTGCTTATTGTGTCGAAACCATATAAAGATTAAGTTTAAATTTGGTCAGAAATTTTCGGGTCGTCACAGTACCTACCCGTTAAAGAAATTTCGTCCCAAAATTTGAGTGACGTGATCATGGCTAATAATAAAAATGTTTTCATGACGAATATGAGTTGATAAGTAGAGTTTTATCATCTTTGAGTAGTATGGATAAATTCGATTATTTGAAGAGCACGAATGAAGTTTTCACTAAATAGTGAAATGAGAAAGATAAGTTTCATCATAACTTTTGACTAGTCATGGTTGAATTCCGGAATTCAAGGAATTTAAAGATAATCTTTGAAATCTAAAATATTTGATTCTTCGGTGAATAAGGAAATTAAGATCTCTATAATTAAATACGGTGATCTGCCTCGATTACTCTGTCAGATATTTCTCTATAAATCCACCCCCTTCTTTTCCTTATTTCCACATCTAGTACCTTCTATTCTTTATTTCTTAATTCAAACTTTTGTATTCTCTTCTCGACTTTAAGTCAAACGAATAATGGTCCAGATTTCATAGGTATGAAGTTTCGAATGATCATGACTAATGTTCTAAGAGAGAGATTGTAATAGTACAAGCTTGATTGGTTAAATTACCAGAATTCAAGAGAAAAGATAGGATTATCAAGAAATTATGTTCTTGATATGTTTATATATTAGATAGAATGTAAGAGTCGTGTAACATGGCACATGATGATGTTATGGTCTTTGAATCATCACGTTCCATTAGAAACTCAGCATGACTTACTGTAATATAATCACGTTGATCAAGTGTCATTATATTATACTAACTCATGCATCAGTTCCCAACATTACCTCAATAACATTCATATTTTAAGCTCGAAAGTTTACAGAATATAGAAACTAACAGTTTTTATATGATGTAACACTGATAGCACGAAGAGATTAATGATTTCAGATAAGAATAGTTATGAAAATAACTTCAGAAATATGGAGGATATTTATAATGAAAGATACGATGATATCTTGGAATTTCTAATATCGAAGGATGGTGAAGAAAATTTTTCCGCAAAAGTTTGGAGTCAGAAGCAAGGTATTCGCTAAAGATTTCATCAGAAACATAATCATCAGGATTCTTTAAATACAGGGTTTGGTCCTTGTATTTGTCCTTGGTCTCCTTTATGATTTGCTCAATCTATTTTTCAGTACCAAATTTTCTATCGAGCATTCCTAACACTCCTTTCTTTATCATCAAACTTTTGGCCGTTTAGACCATCTACAATTTTTTTCTGTTTCCTCTGCATTTAATGCTACGATATCTGAATTACCGGTTATCAATCTGAGGTGGTTTCAGGAGGATTGTGTTTTTAGATGATTAAACGCTAATGGTAATATGGTGGAATTTAAAAGGTTCCCTGGTAACAATAAAGAGTACGTATATATATATATATATATATATATATATATATATATATATATATATATATATATATATATATATCAAGGTTATAATAAGATTGTTTCGAACGAAAAGTCGTAGTTGACTTGCTGAAGCTGTGACAAAACTGGCTAATTTGGAGAGAGATTGTAAAGTTATTTTCGGTAATAACAATGCCAAAGGAGCTAGCACAGATACGTGTTAAACGTTTACTCAGGTTCTGAGTGTTTTCAGGTGCATAACTATATGCATCAATCTTTTCTTCCGTACATGAAGTGCGGTTGGTTCATCTCTCGGTTGAGGTGTTTTCAAGAATCATGAAAGGTTTGAAAGCAGATTGTAATCGTCAAGATACAAATGAGGTTTAAGATGAAATCAAGTGGCAAACTTGAAGAAATGTTTAGTTTCATATGTTATAATCAATATTTTAATTCATTTTAATTGTCCAATGTTATTAGTTCACAGTCGATAGTCCACAGTTAACAGTCCAATAATTCATATATAGTTTAATATGTAATATTCGAATTAATTAATATGTATCGTGACCCGTGTACATGTCTCAGACTCGATCACAACTCATAGTATATATATTATTATAGAATCAACCTCAACCCTGTATAGCGAACTCTATCATTACAGCATATAGAGTGTCTATGGTGATTCCAAATAATATATATATATATATATATATATATATATATATATATATATATATATATATATATATATATATATATATGCATCGATATGATATGTCAAAACCTTGTACACGTGTCCCGATATTTAAAGTGCGTAAAATAAATAACAGAAATTAAATGACGATAAATAAAGTGCGTAAAGTAAATAACAGAAATTAAATGACGATAAATAAAATTACGAGAATATAAATTGCGATAAATAAATGCGATAAATAAATTACGATAATAAAATGTAATAAGGAATTAACAGTTAGCTAGGAACAGTTAGCTAGAATTTTGTTAGCGTGGATTCTTAACAAAATTTTCTCATGATTAATTTGTTTGTTTCTAACAAATTTTATTTTGTCCAATGTTTTTTTCATTATGCCACTTGTTGGATTATGATAAATCAAAATCCAAATATGAAATTGGATGAAAATAGTTATTCTGCGATGAACGGATTCGTATATCTGTGGATGTAGGTAGAATAGTAAATGACTGTTGAATCGGAATTGAAAGAATGTACAGTGTAACTTATTAATGTGAAATCTAAATATTCCTCGGGTATTACCTACCCGTTAAAATATTTTCACCATTACCAATTTGTACAAAAGAATTTTTAATTATAATCTTTATGAAAACATATATACATATATATTTTCTTTAGATGTAATAATGGATTTAATGAGTTAATATGATATTAACTCATTTGGTTTTCGGTTAGAATTAGAATGAATAATCTCTAAAACTTTAGAGATTACATAATCGCCATGTGGAACGAAGATAAATGATGTAGAACCATACGTAGAACGATGATTATACTCGAGGTACAGAATGAGATGTTGAGGCGTGTGACGTTGAAACTTGGGTTGTTGGTGGTAATGGTATTGATGTTAGTGGCACTGTTGGTTCCGGTGATGTTGTTGAAGCTGGTACATTTTGCACCATATTTTCCAAGGCTACAACTCGGGCGCGAAGCTCGTTGATTTCTTATATTATTCCGGGTTAATTGTCGGTCGGAATGAGCGAATGAATAAGGTTTAGAATTTTAGATAGAATATAATCGTGGCGAGATACTCTGGAAATGAGTGTGAAAATGGTGTTTCGGACTGGTTCACTGGTAAGTGCTTCAGGTCCATCGCCAAGAGGGCAATGTGGTGGATGGAAGGGATCACTTTCTTCTTGTCTCCAATGACCAAGTAGACTACGAACCCATCCCCAATTCATCCAGAATTGAAGATGACTAGTTGGTTGATCCATTTCATTTACACTGCTTTCGGAGCTTAAGTGAATATTCATGTCTGAATAGCTGTCCGAATAACTATCGGAATCTGAGAGACTCGAACTGGTTGAGGGATTCATCTCGTACGATCAGATGAAGGATTTTCGAAAAGAAATAGATTATAGGATGTAGATTAGTACCCTGCAATACATAATTTACATATGTATATATAATACTAAAATCTCATAAGTTACGGAGGAATCTACGAAAGCTGTCAGGCAAAGGTAACAATAACAGATATGCTAAGATATGAATTTATCTATACACTGTCTATGCAATAGAGGCAATAAGACATGTCTAGACTAAGAATGATAAGCAGGTAATTTCCTAAGGATGATAAGCAGATGATTTCCGACAAAAATGATAAGCAAAACTTTTGACATGCAGACACGATCGAAGTCCAGACTCACTAATGCATCTAAACAACTATCAGCTAGACACACTAATGCATGACCTGGTTCGCTAAGACCACCGCTCTGATACCAACTCTAATTCAGTTGGGGATACCACATGTCCCACCCAGTGCCTTCTCAGCTAACCTCCTGGTGACCACTGAGTGTACCTCAGATACTGATTTTAGGGCATGCCTCTCTGCTACTGCCAACCCTCGTAAGGGATGGCAAGGAGTAAGAGCCAATGCTTCATCACAAGTAACACTGTGAGAACCTCCTTTACGACTAACCCGCCACACATGGACGGCGTTATACCAGCTCTGATGCCAACTCTAACGACCCGTCCTAATCCATCCGGACGAATACATTATAATTGATTACATCGCGAGGTACTTGACCTCTATATGATACATTTTACAAAGATTGCATTCGTTTTTAAAAGACAAACTTTCATTACATCGAAAGTTGACGGCATGCATAACATTTCATAATATATCCAACTATAATTGTCTTAATAATAATCTTGATGAACTCAACGACTCGAATGCAACTTATTTTGAAATATGTCATGAATGACTCCAAGTAATATCTTTAAAATGAGCAAATGCACAGCGGAAGATTTCTTTCATACCTGAGTATAAACATGCTTTCAAGTGTCAACCAAAAGGTTGGTGAGTTCATTAGTTTATCATAAACAATCATTTTTCATAATTTTAATAGACCACAAGATTTTCATTTCCATTTCTCATAAATATACGTCCCATACATAGAGACAAACATAATCATTCATATGGGGAACACCTGGTAACCGATATTAACAAGATGCATATAAGCATATCCCTTATCATTCCGGGAAATCCTTCGGACATGATAAAAATAACATCGAAGTACTATAGCATCCGGTACTTTGGATGGGGTTCGTTAGGCCCAATAGATCTATCTTTAGGATCCGCATCAATTAGTAGATCGGTTTACTAATTCTTAGGTAAGCAAAAGGGGCATATTCGGCTTCGATCATTCACCCATATAATGTAGTTTCAATTACTTGTGTCTATTTCGTAAAACATTTATAAAAACAGCGCATGTATTCTCAGTCCCAAAAATATATATTGTAAAAGCATTTAAAAAGGGAGTAAATGAAACTCACCAAATGTATTTTGTAGTAAAAATACATATGACTATATTGAACAACTGAATAATTCAGGGTTGGCCTCGAATTCACGAACCTATATCATTCATATGTATATTAATACATATAATTATAATCGAACTATTTCATATATTATATATATTTACTTTGTGTATATATTCAAAGAGATTAATATTTATATGATTTTATTAATATATATATATAACTTGTTATTAAAAGAATACCTAATTTGTTATATAATAGATTGTTAATATGATTAATACATTTTTATATGCAATATTACTTTTAAGTATAGTTTCGTATAAATAATATTTATTTGGTAAAATAACGTGTATAATAGTAACAAAAATCGTATTTGATTATAATGATAACAATATCGATATTAATGATAAATATAGTAATGATATTAGTAATGATAATTAAATGGTAATAATACTTACTACTTAATACTAATAAAAATAATAATAATCGTAATCTTATTATTAAAGATAATAATATAACATTAGTAATATTAATGATGATAATTGTAATTATATTCATGATAGTAATAATAAATAATAACTAATACTTATATTAATAACAATAACAATGACAATAATATTAATACTAGTAATAATAACATCAATTAATAATAACAATAATAACAATAATAATAATAGTATTAATAATAAAAATAATAAATGATAATTAAACTACCTTATAAGCTCATCTTAAAAAGAATTGCACCCAGCAGGGATTGAACCCGAGTCCTCTCAAAACCCGACACCATCCCTTAACCATTCCTCCAGTTTGTATTTTCTGATTATAATCAGATTCTAATTTAGTTAAACCGTGTTTCTGTTTCTTCCTATTTTCCTTCTTCTTCACTTCGAAACTGAATCGACCAGGGGATAAATCCCTCTTCCAATTTATGTTTAACTTATCTTTAATCCATATTAGAAACTAATTGTAATTATAATTTTAATTAATGACTACTAAAAGGAAAAGGGGAAAAAATATACAAAATAAAAAAAAAACTCCTGATGTCGCTGTATTGGTTTAAAAAAAATTAATTATATCAAATTCGTGATCGTTTTAGACCAAGCTTATATCATGAACTATGTTTCAAATCACATCTAGAAACTTTCTCAAACATCAATTTTAACAGATACAACTTTTAAAACTTCAATTTAATCTTTGAATGTTCGGTTAACTTTATATTCAAAAGCTTTGACTTCGAAAATTCGTATTTGATTGAAAGAATTGGGACTTGAGATTTTTCATATAGTTAG
This sequence comes from Rutidosis leptorrhynchoides, assembly GCF_046630445.1. Taxonomy (NCBI): domain Eukaryota; kingdom Viridiplantae; phylum Streptophyta; class Magnoliopsida; order Asterales; family Asteraceae; genus Rutidosis; species Rutidosis leptorrhynchoides. The sequence continues at coordinate 105,982,129 of NC_092338.1, read as the reverse complement.
AGTAAAAGATTCCTAACAACTTTGCATTAACACATTTTGAAATTTAATTCGAAATCGTTCAAGTTGAAAAATGAAATCGAAAACAGAGAATACATTGTGTTCTTGCATTTTTCTGTTTAAATTCTATAAATTAGAAGTTTTTAAATTGATAATTGATAAAGGTAATGAAGAAGGGAAGCGAATTTACCAAAATCACTGGACAATGCGTTTGATTTATAGCCAATGTGGGTCGACAAGAGTTATTTACAGAAAATAATAAAAAAAATTTATATGAAATCGATGTGTAACGGCTTTTGGATCCGTATGTAGATTGAAATGGACAGGAGAATCATTTAGGAAAAAGCAGACATCGAAAGGAAATCAGATTTTGGGATATATCTGTTTTTATTTATACGTTTTTACTAATAATCAAAATACTAATAATAAATAATAATAATAATACTAATAATAATAATAATACTAATTATTAATAATTATATTAATAATTTAGATTAATAGAAACACTAATAATAGAAATACTACTTTTATAAATGATAAAAAAAACAATAGTTTGTATTATTTTCTAAAAACAAATAATGATAATGATAATAATTTACAATAATAATAATTCTTAATAATGATAATTATAATATCTAAAGTTTAAAATTCTATTATTAGTTATAATGATATTAACAATGATACCAATAATTTTATTATTAATTTTGTTGTTACATTAATTATAATGATATTAATATTATGATAATAATAATAATAATAATATTAATAATAAAAATTTTACATATCAAATTTCATTTATATTAACAATATTAATAATGCCAACATTAATATAAATATTAACATTAATGAAAATAATGATCTTAATATAACATTTATACTTTGACATATAATGTATTAACTTTACATTTTATTACTTATGTATTACGTATTTTATATAATAACATGTTTGGATATTTAGCATTTATATATTACAATATAATAATTATTAATAGCGATCATATATATATATATATATATATATATATATATATATATATATATATATATATATATATATATATATATATATATATATATATATATATCAGTATATATATATATATACATATTTATTTACAAAAAAAAATGGTTCGTGAATCGTCGGAAATAGTCATAGTTTAAATGGTTCCATATAAATAGTTCAAGATTTTGATATTCGATTAAATAGACTTTTCTTATCGTGTCGAAACCATATAAAGATTAAGTTTAAATTTGGTCGGAAATTTCCGGGTCGTCACAAAAATTTCAACCACCTTTCCCCAATTCAATTTCGATATCAAAACACATCACATCTACCCTAACAAAACAACCCTATTTTTAAGGAACTTGTCAAAATTTACCACTCCAAATACTATATGTGATGCCCCGTACAAAACCATCATGTACGAATCATCAACAACAGGATCATTACAAGGTCAAACACTATATGCTATTTCAAAATACGTTTGCATTCATGATAAAAGGTGACGTCATAACTAACATCGAATGTTTTACATCAAAAGCATGCCTCAATGAACAGAAGCAATTAGAAATAGTACGTGACCCTCAGGTCGTTTACAAATCATAGTTCAAAAGTATTAAAGTTTGAATGCAAGATAAGGTAGTTCATGCAGTGACATCTCTAAAGCAGCGGGTGTCTACAGCAAGACTAGTACACAGCAGAATCAGCTAACCTTAAGCACCTGAGAAAAACATTCTTAAAAACGTCAACACAAAAGTTGGTGAGCTATAGTTTAAATATAACAGTATGTAAGGTAGGCCACGAGATTTCAGTGCTTCAACAAGCGTTTCAAAATAGTATGTAAAGTATATGTTTAACCGTGGGCACTTGGTAACTAACTTAACGTTTATACCCCCTGAAAGTACACTTGGAAAGTGCGTATGTTTACGAAGTATTAAACACCCGTTAAATGCTAGCGCTGCTAGCCCGAGTGGGGATGTCAAACCCTATGGATCCATATCTAAGATTCGCGTTCACCGGTTCAAAAACCAATGACTAAACGTTACCGAGCTAAAGGGAATGTTTATGCCGTTGTATAACCCACACATATATAAAGTTTAAGTACTCGTGCCTAGTATGTAAAACGTAAAATGTGCATGTATTCTCAGTTCCCAAAATAGTTAAAGTAAAAAGGGAATGCTATAACTCACAGTGGTAAAGTAGTGGTAAAGTCGAGTCGGGAAAATAACCAAGTACGTAGGTCCGGAAAGTCCTCAACCTAAGTCAAATAGTACTAAGTAAATAAATCATACCAATAGGTTTAAATGTATGAAAATAAGGTCTTAAAGATCATCATCAATCATCATCAAACAAAAGGTGTAAAGTAAGTTTCATTTATGAAAGAAGTTTAAAACAAAGGCTGACTTCGGTCAGTCGCCACGACCTCGTTACCTACTGAAATAAGGTGAGACCAGTAGCCATGGCTCCATATATGAGTCCTTTATTTGTGGTAAAAATTCCAGAAGCAAACACGTCTTCGTTTGACCGTGGCGACGGTCTAAGTGCGAGTAGGTCAGAATTTTCAGCACAACGTTAAAAGACATAGTGACACTCGGAGGGCCATAAATCCTAAACCGTAACTCGGATTAAGACGAGTCCTAAATGAAAAGTTATCTACTCGAACAGAGATAACTGAAAATCAACTTTAAAGTAGCCCAGGTATTCGGTTCTGTTCCAGAAAACAGTAAACAGCAGGTTCCGGTGGTTCTTGGTGCTCAATGCTTATCACGGTTCTCATCCTTGATACATATAGCTTCAAGTGTACAACTTGTTGATGTGTTTGCATAATCTTAACTAAGATTTCACCATCATAACACTTGTGTAAGTCTAAGATATGTAGCACAACTCACTTAAGTGTTGCAAGTGTTTTGATGAACCAAAGTTACATCAAAGTCTTAGATTTAACACATACATGAAATATAAAAGTAATATTGAACTACAAACTTGAAAGTAAACTAACTAATCAAGATCTTAAGATGTAGAACATAGTTCTTAGTTAGATCTTGAAGATCCAAGACCCAAAAATCTAGATCTAAAGTTATTAAGGTAAATCTAACACAAGTGTATGAAGTTATAACTAAAAGTTATACTTCTATGTTCTTGAACTTTTAAAGTTAACTTTAGTTCAAGAAAAATGAGATCAAAGTTAACTAGTAACACTTGACCAAGAACAACATTAAGTACATAAAATGAAGAAATAATCTAAATAAACAAGTAACTAGTTCATTGTTGTGACGATCGCTCCAAATCCATATGGACGAACACGTCATTCATTGATTTCATTGCGAGGTATTTGACCTCTATGTGATACATTTTGTAACATTGTATTCGTTTGAAAAGGTATTTCATAAATGAATATATAAATTCCAGGTTTTTAACATCTGATGATTCCTACGTATAGACAATCACCATTTAAATGGTTTACAATAATACATCTGTTGACAATACAGTCAAAATAAGATACATGGTAATGGTTTGGTGAATGCAAGTTTCTTGTATATAGCATGTATGACTCCAAGCACATATCTTGTATCACGTATAAGCAAACAGCGGAAGACTTCTAGAAACCTGAGAATAAACATGCTTCAAGTGTCAACACAAAGGTTGGTGAGTTCATAGTTTTAATATTACACATAATTCGTATATCAATGTGGATTACAAAAGTTCAGTTGTTTTATTCAAAACGTTTATCAATAGGTTTTACATAAAAGGTGGATCACAAGATTTCAGTTGTTTCATTCGAAACGTTTATCAATCGGTTCTACAAAATTGAGCACCCTGGTAACTAAACTTTAATGTTTATATAATTTGTACCCTTTGTATAATCATCTTAATAATACACGCAAACCAACGTGTACGCTTCTCAAATAGCATACGTCCGTTAAAAGGCTAGCGCTCTAGCTCGGACGGGGATATCAAGCCCTATGGATCCATATAATACTACTCGCGCCCACCAGTTCTTATAACCGGCAGTTACTAGTTACCAAAGCTAAGGGATTTTCGGTTCAAACTCGGTGTAGAATTTAGTATGTACTTGTATCCATTGCGTTTAAAATAAAGTGCATGTATTCTCAGCCCAAAAATATAGATTGCAAAAGCAATTAAAAAGGAAGCATATGAAACTCACACATATAAATATTGTATATCGGTTAATAAAACATTTGCATGTATTCTCAGCCCAAAAATGTAGAGAGTAAAAGGGATCTTATGAAACTCACACATATAAATATTGTATATCGGTTAATAAAACATTTGCATGTATTCTCAGCCCAAAAATGTAGAGAGTAAAAGGGATCTTATGAAACTCACAGTTTAATATTGATATACAATATTGCAGGAAAGCACGTAGACGCATCGGAGATGATAAACACGAGGTTTGATTCACAAAAATACCCCCGAACATTACCCATAATTTCCTTGGCAATAACTCATATTTTCCTTAGCTCTTTCCCGCTCGAAAACATATTTTGAAAATTACTTGGACAGCACTCCGTCGTAATATTTTTTGTACATTATTATTTTTGTATCGCAAAAATAATAACACTAATAATAATAAAAAAATAATAAGATTAATAATAATCTTATTAATAATAATAATAATAATAATAATAATAATAATAATAATAATAATAATAATAAATAATAAATAATATTACGGAGTATATATATATTTGTGTATGTGTGTGATTTAAATCGAGCGAAAACACTGAAATTTATAGATGTGGCCTGAAATCTGGAGTCATGCGACTCGCATGGAAATGACCTTCTGGCCATGCGACTCGCATGAGGACCAGGGACAGCTCACATTGTTTTGGCTCCTAGCTTGTCGACATAATTAAATATTAATATAATATATATAATTTAAATAATTAATTATATATTATATTAAATTCACGTGCATAGTTGACTTGTAATTTTTGTTCCGATAAGTCGTACGTCATCACTCGACTTATGTCCCGGTTCTGGTTTTTCGAATGTCCTTTCGTACGCTGAGAAAACTTGCATTTTACGTTTCGTGACACGTACCTTTGTCAAGATATAGCCTTAAGTTATCCATAAACTATACCACTCATAGTATATCTTAAACTTTCGAGTATTTTGGTCATTTACTTCTATAAATCATCGTCTCGCTATTTGCTAAAATACATTTTAAAATAGTGTTTTACTGTAGCAATTCACTGTAGCAAAGTCAATTTCACTGTAGCAAATAGTGATTTTCGAAAACACTGTAGCATTTTGAGTAATGTGGCAATTTGAAAACACTGTAGCAAATTAGTGTTTAACTGGTTCATCTTAAACGCTTTAGTTAACTTATCTAAATATCAATTGAATCAATAAACGAATGTTACTATCGTTTATTATATATATGTATATATCTTTTTAATATACATAAATCAGTTTTTAAATACACATTGGACGTTATTTATAAATAAATTTTAATAATAAATATTTCAACTTATCATATACATTCAAATAGATATTTAAACCAATAAGTTTAATGTACGGTATCAAACAATTAATACATTGTTACCTTTTCATGTTATAGTATATATGTATCTTTTTACATATAATTGTTCGCGAATCGTCGAAAACAACCGAAGGTATTTAAATATATAAAAGTATTTCAAAAATTTTGAGATTCAGTTTTACAGACTTTGCTTATCGTGTTGGAAATGTTAATCATACAAAGATTAAGTTTAAATTTAGTCGAAATTTCTGGGTCATCACAATTGTTGTTCATACTTTAAAAATTCAAGCCAAAGTCTTGATCTTTAAGAAAGTAAACTTTAAGTTTACAAACATGAATTACAAGTATGATTTTACAACATATGAACTTACAATCTTTCAAACATTAAATGTAGAACATAAACTAGAGAGTTTAGTTCTTGTATGTTCTTGTTAATACAAGATAAAATGAAGAATCAAACTAAAGAGTTTGATTCTTTAACAACATGTAAGTAATAACTACAAGTAAGTAAACCATAATCAAAGACAAGTAATCTTAAACAAGCAAAAGATGATGATGATGAGAGTGTGTATGTGTGCTACGGTTTTGGTGAAGAGGAAAAAAAAGAAAAGCAAGTTTGATACTTACAAAATGTAGAGAAAGATGAGAGCAAAAGTGAGAGGAAAATGAGAAGTAATTTGTGTGTGTGAAGAGATGAATGAAACAAGTGATTAAGTAAACTCAAAAAAAAAGAAAAGTGAACTCCCTCCATTGTATCCTTGGCCGACGGTTTCAAAGAAAAGAGGGGGAAGGAGAATACTCGCTAGATCATGCATGTTAAAGTGTTTAAAAGTTGGTTAATAGAGTTGCTTACATGGGAACTAGTTGTAAGTATCATGTAACTTGATTCTTTATGCACTAAACTAACTAGTTGTAACTTAAAGTGATACTTGCATTTTAGGATGGGCTAATATAATCCATTAAGTGTGGTATTGTGGGCTTCTAAGTCCATGTACAAAAATAAAGCCCAAGTATGTAGGTAATTCACAAGTTAATCCAAATAAAGCCCAAGTAATTAACCAACAACCTTAGTTAATTAAAATGATTAATAAAATCAATCATGAATGCAAATAATACTCGAACTTATTATTCGTGTAATGTACGTGTGTCACAAAGACGTTTCGGGCATTTAAAGTCAAGTATGGTAACATGTAAATGTATAACAATACATTCATTTAAATCACAAGTATTAATAATAAATATTAATAATTAATCGATGGAAAATCCAGGGTCGTTACATTACCCACCTGTTAAAGAAAATTTCATCCCGAAATTTTAAGCTGAGGTAGATGGAGGAGTCGGGAAAAGGTGAGGATACTTCCGCATCATTTGACCCTCTCGTTCCCAAGTAACGATTGGGTTAATCATATTCCAAACCTTTCGGGTGTTTTTGATACTTCAAGTGAAATCAATCACGTCATTGGTGATGATAAATCAGTGAAAAACAATAATCAATTTGGAGGTAAAAAGCTTACCTTTAAAGAAGAGATGACCAATTTTGGGGTATTGATGCAAAACATGGCCGACGACGATACTCCACCCAATATATCAAAGCCATGAGGCTAGCCTCATGGAATACCCGTGGCCTCAGTAATAATTCAAGAGGTCGTATGGCGCGTACCTTGGTCAATCGTTTTCAATTGCAATTTCTAGCTATTCAAGAAACAATGGTAAAGCTTGTTGATCAACCAACTCTCAATGAGATTTGGAAACACTATGCTTTTGATTTAATCCAAAAGGAAACAACTCAACAAGTGGAAGGTCGGGAGGTCTACTTTCGATTTAGAGAGTAGACTTTTTCTCTTTGATTCAAGCTTGCACCCGAAAACATTGGATCGCTACAATTTTGAAGTACATTCCCAACAACCAAATTGTGCTCATTGTTAACATTTATGCACCCCATCACGAATTTGTGTGTTTGGTGCTTGGATGAAATCGAGACCGTCAATCACCTTTTGTTACATTGTAAGTGGTCTTTCAAAATTTGGGCAGATCTTTGTAGATGGTGGAATTTAACTTGGGTTCTTCCGGGATCGATTGAAGATTTTTTGTTCGATTGGTTTTATGGCATGGGCATTAAAGCTTCGAAGTTTTGGAAATTGATCGGACCAGATACCATTTGGGCAATTTGGTTGGCAAGAAACGACTTCCTTTTCAATGATAAATTAATGTGTCGCTCGATTTCGGTACTCAATATCAAGTTAAAAACCTTCTTATGGGCCACAAGTCTCAAGCTTTGCAATGGTTGTCATTCCTATGTTTGGGAACACAATCCTTATCTTTTGTGTTTTTAGCATTGTAAACTTTCAATTTGTAATGTCTATTTTGATCGAGCTTGTCTCTATCGTTAGTAATCTGTATTTGCATCTTCATTATTTTGATGAAAATCTTTCAATTAATACAATTCAATTTTTGCGCCGTAAAAAAAAGTATGGGAGGTGATCTTCATACACTACTTTTTGATCCATGTACATTTTTGGCTCATAAACTTACAGTTATACCCCTAGATTAATTTAGAGAGTTGAACTTATATTATTATTTTAAGTATAATTAAGGATATAATAGGTAATTAAGTGTACATGGATCAGAAAGTGGTGTGTGAGGATCATCTCTCATTAAGTATTATCGATTACTCATATCAATTATTATATTATTATTATTACTTTACTTTAATAGATAAAACTAGTCACGATAGACCCGCGCGATGAGGCGAAGGCTTTTGGTCTGCATATTCATATTTAACGTACTGTTGTGTATGTACAGAGGGGAAAGTGGGCCATGTGTTAAGACCCGTTTTAAATGTATGTGTGGTTAGCGTTTTTGAAAAAGTGTCCGTATCGAACATAGTTAGTCTCGTTTTTTCGTAAAATTATTTCAAGTTTAAGGGTGGTAGCGGTGAAAAATAGATCATGGCGAGTAGGAAGATAAGACCCGTTGAAATTTATGGTGGTGTTGTTTTTTTGATTTAGATTTAAAATTAAATTTACATTTTAACCCCCTGAGAAATTGTATGAATTGAATTCTTGAGGGGAGTGTAGCGTTTTTGAAAAAGTGTCCGTATCGAACATAGTTAGTCTCGTTTTTTTCGTAAAATTATTTCAAGTTTAAGGGTGGTAGCGGTGAAAAATAGATCATGGCGAGTAGGAAGATAAGACCCGTTGAAATTTATGGTGGTGTTGTTTTTTTGATTTAGATTTAAAATTAAATTTACATTTTAACCCCCTGAGAAATTGTATGAGTTGAATTCTTGAGGGGAGTGAGGTGAAAATTTCTAGTGTGAAACTATTTGGTGAAACGACAAAAATTTGTCTGGAACGATACAAAGTTTCACGTGTTTTAGTATATAAGGTTAATAATTAATAAAATTTAGACAAATTTATACGGTTGGTCTCTAATGTTTGTTGCAAATAACATGAATTGACCTTAATTTTTTTATACCTTAATGCCCCAATGTTTAGGTTTGTTATGCGTCGTTAATGTAGTTGACAGACGTTAGTCAAGTTCCGTTAAGTGACCTCATATGCAACGCATATAATGGTAATTTGGTCATTCTTTCCTACCATGTGATTCGATTATTTATGTTTGTAATTGTTGTGAAAGATGAACAAATATGGTGTTTTTATTAATTTTTGGGTTACATTTTAATTGTTTTCAAACTTTTCTTAGGATCTTTACGTTTTAGAGATTTTATAATGTTCAGATCTAATGTTAATATTTAAAGATGTTTAAATTCCTTACGTTTTGGAGTGTTTTAAAATGTTTGAATATGATGTAAACATTTCTTCATATTGTTTGTGATGTAAATATCCAGATATAATTATAAGTATATATGAAAATTTAGGGTTCTTTTGTTTTCATTGAAGAAGATGAAAATATTAAAGAAGATGACTGAATTTATTGAAAAAGATAATAAAATGATTAAAGTATCCTCATGCACGTTGCACATCAGGTCACTTAACGAAGCTTGACTGACGTCCATCATGTACATGTAGCAATCGCGTAACAAACGTAAATATTGAGGTCATTCATGTGAATAAAATAAAATTAAATTTAATCCGTGTTATTTGCATCAAACATTAAGAACAATCGTATAACTTTGTCTAGAATTTACTGTATTATTAGTTATAACTAGCTGTGGAGCCCTCGCTTCGCGCCGGGAGCTCCGTTTTGAATGCGAGTTAAAAAAAAAGTCTTGATCTATTTTGTAAAAAAGAATTTTTTCGACATCTAACATTGAAGGGTTGTTCTTTTTGTGAAAGTTGTTTCTTTTAGCGTTCGTTTTTTTTTCTTTTAAAAAAAAAAAGTTAGTTGATATATTTTGTAAAAAAAATGTTTTTCGACATCTTTTGGTAGCATTGAAGGGTTGTTCTTTTTATGAAAGTTGTCTCCTTTATCGTTGAGGAAGAAAAAAAAAGGTTAGTTATTTTTTTGGTAAAAAAGAATTTTTTTCGACATCTTTTGGTAACATTGAAGTGTTGGTTCTTTTATGAGAGTTGCTTCTTTTATCGCTGGAGAAAAAAAAGAAGAGTAAAATGACGAAAATACCTCTAATTACTATTGCTGAATAGTGTTACATTTTTTTTTTCTATAAGATATATATATAGATAATTTCTAAAATACTTGTTTAGTCAATAGTTTGTCAAAAGATTGGAGCTTTGATTAAAATATTTACTCCGTATTACTCGTATTTATTTTTTTATTTAGTATACATAGACACATGTATAAAAAAGGAATTAAAAGACATTAGGTTGGAAATTGCCGCCCACTACCCACCAAACTCACATGGGAAGAAACGCCCACGTTGCTAAAAAAAAAATTTAATTTTTAATTACAAATGATAAGGATTGACCATTCACTGTTTGACACGTTGTGTTAACGTGTGGACCAACACGCAAGTACGAACCACATGCCAAATTTGTGTATTTATATGCATAACTAAGTAATCATGCATGTTATGCTTTGACATGTGACATTAGATATGTGTATATATTGATATTACCAATATAACTAATACACAAAATTTGTCTTATTTATTATGAATAGTACTATTTAGTTTTTTACTTTTCACAAACCAAACTTCCTAAATTTTATTAAAATGCAACTCGAACCCTTCACTTTATACATATACTCTAAATTATTATTTATCCTATCACTAACACCAATAATACTGAATAATAACACCCACCACGCTTTACCGACTTGTACACTGCGCTCAAACAGTAGGACCCACATAGGCCACTACTGTGCTATTTTTTTTTCAACGATAAAAGAAGCAACTTTCTTAAAAGGAAAAACCATTCAATGCTACCAAAAGATGTCGAAAAACATTCTTTTTTACAAAATAGATCAACTAATATTAACGCTAAAAGAAGCAACTTTCACAAAAGGAACAACCCTTCAATGTTAGATGTCGATTTTTTTTTTTACAAAATAAATCAAGACTTTTTTTTTTTTTTTTTTAACTCGCATTCAAAACGGAGCCTCCGGCGCGAAGCGAGGGCTCCACTACTAGTTAATACTAACGTGTCAAACAAACCGTTGATTTAGTTAGTTTATAAAATTATATGTTATTATACATGGTTTCATGGTTTGGGAGCAGCATGTGGTTTAGTTAGCGGATCAACGTAAACGGATTATTTGCACGGGATGCAAAGTTAATAATATATGGCCTCTCTCGATGAGAAACAGTGGGTTATGGTAAAGGTTAAATGCCTGCCCTATTTATTTACTTTCCGTTTTACCGTTAGAACGAGAATATATAATCTCTAAAACATTAAAGATTACATAATCGCCATGTCGAACGAAGGTAATTGATGTAGAACGATTCGTAGAACGATGATTATACTCGAGGTACAGAATAAGATGTTGAGGCATGGATTGTTGAAACTTGGGTTGTTGGTGGTACTGGTGTCGTTGGTGCTGAGGCTGGTGATGTTACTGGTGTTGGTGATTGTCACACCCCCAAATAGGGCCTGGGGTATTTGTGACTAATTATATCAAATCACAGTTGTATAAACGAGAACGACTCTATATGAGACGTTTTATTGAGTTTTACAGCGGAAGATAAATAGATTACATTGTATTTAATAAACAACGCATTAAATGTCTCTAATTGATATGATATGTAATGAAGACTCCAAGCATAGCAAGCAATCATCATCAAATTAGCAAATGCAAGTCCTTCAAATTATCCATGAATGACTCGTTGAAATGTTGCTTTCAATTAACAAATACACAGCGGAAGCATTATGTAGGACCTGAGAATAAACATGCTAAATAGTGTCAACCAAAAGGTTGGTGAGTTCATAGGTTTATCATAAATAATGATTTCAATAATAGTGTTAGACCACAAGATTTAATAAAGTTGATATAGAAATATCAATATAAAGTGTTGATTGATATAGAAATACCATTCTAAAAGTATTGCCGAGTTTGTAATATCGCGACTAAACAAAAGTTACCCTGTGACACTTGTTATTCATGTCGTTGAATCATTATTATGTAGTCAAAGACCAACGGTCAACTGACTAGAGACGTCACTCTCAGTAGCGCTACTCACAATAACTAAGTTTGCATCTTATACCTCAGCAATTAACGATATTACGGTAGGGATTTAGCATGACAAAGCATGTATATAGCATAAAAGTTTGAGTACTTGTGTCTAAATGTAAAACAGTTATAAAAGTTGCGCATGTATTCTCAGCCCAAAAATATATATAAAAAGGGAGCTATGAAAACTCACGATACTGTATTTCGTATTTCGTAGTAATTACGCATAGGATGGCACTGAACAAGTGCAGAGTTGTCCTCGGATTCACGAACCTATATCAAGTATATATATTAACACATATACTTGTAATCGAATAAGTTTATATATATATATATTACTTCAATCGTTATATATTTCTGTATATATATATATTTATATATATATATATTCTATATATAAGTATTTGTTTGATAAAATAATATTAATAATGATAATGAATAATGAGTTGTATTATTTTGTAATAATAATAATAATAATAATAATAATAATAATAATAATAATAATAATAATAATAATAATAATAATAATAATAATATAGTTTTGATGATAGCAAAAATGTTAATTTTTGTAAAAATGATAATAACGATAATAATTTTAATAATAACAATACTAATAATAGTAATTATACTTATATTAAAAATGATAATAATAGTATTATTAATTATAAAATGATACTAATACTAATATTAATAAATTGTGTTATTTTCATAATAATAATAATAATAATCATAATCTTAATAATGATAATAATACTAAAATGGTAAAATTTGTAATACTTTCAATAATACTAATGATAATATTAATAATAATAATACTTACTACTATTACTAGTAATAATAATAATTTTAGTGGTAACAATAATAATAGTAATTATAATTTTAATTTTAATTATGTTAATAATACTTGGTAACTTTTATTAGTAATAATAATAGTTATAGTACTAATAATAATAATAATAATAATAATAATAATAATAATGATTGAAATAATAATGATTGAAATAATAATAATAATAATAATAATAATAATGATGATGATAATGCTAATAATAATAACAATAATAATTAAAATAAAAACTTTGATAAAGAAAACTACCTCTAAAAGCTTTTCTAAAAAGATATGCCATGAACGGGACTCGAACCCGTGACCTCCCATTCACTAACCCAACACTCTAACCATTCGAACCCAGCTATTTTTCTGAATATATCTACATTCGTATATATTTAACCTGCATACTTATGTTCTACGTTTTTCTTCAAGCTTTGAATCGACCAAAGGATTATAGTTTGTAACAAACTAAGATTTGTTTGTTTTAGTAATTGTGAACGAAACAGAGAATGATTTTAACTTGTGAAATAACTTCAACAGACTTAAAAAAAATAAAAAAAATATTACTACAGTTATGCTGTTCGTAAGTTTTGAGAAAAAAAATTGGCTTTTTGATTTGAGAACGTTTTAGACTTCAATTTCTTCATGAAATATTTCTTAAATCACTCATAGAAACTATTGGATTCGTTAATTTGACTTGAAACATTACAACGAACTCGAATTTGATCATTGTTCATATGTTTGACTTTTTAAAAACAAAACTTTGTCTTAAAAATTCGTGATCGATAGAAAGAATTGGAAGTTGAGCTTTTGCAGGAAGTTTGAATAGACTATTCCTAACAACACTACATTAACAGATTTTGAAATAAAAATCGAAATCGAGTTTTTGGAAAAATGGACAAGAACAGGGACGTATGAGTTCTTATTTATTTTTCTGTTTTTATTTTGTATTAATAGAGAATTGTAGCCATTATATAACACTGATGATCTTGTAATTCGAATGTGTAAAGCTGGAATTTATTGTTGTTTAATGATATTGGGTGGCGATGAATCCATCAGACAGAACCAATATATATATATATATATATATATATATATATATATATATATATATATATATATTTGTAGCTCGATCATGATCTGGAAAGGAAAAAAAAAAGGAAATGCAGATATAGACAAATCTATAACCAGTAGAAGAGATAAAATAAAAAAAATAATCAGGATCCAATAAAATAAAATGCCGATAAATAAAATAAAAAAATGGAAGAAGATAAAAAGCAGATCGTGATCTGTTAAAATAATTAAAAGCAGATACCTAATTTGTTATATGTATTTTTTTATAATTAAATAATATTAATAACTAATAAATATATCAATAATAATAATCATATTAATAATAATAATAAAAATAATTGTATTAATAATAATAATATTAATAATAATGCTTTTAATTTCATTAATAATAATAACATTAAAAATGATAACTAATAATAATATTAGTAACAATAACAATAATACTTAAATGATGATGCCAATAATAAGGTTAATGATATAAATTATGTTAATGATATTACTAATCATATTAATCATATTAATCATAATAAATGATAAATAGTGTTCCGAACGGGTTCGCCGGTAAGTGCTTCAGGTTCTTCACCAAGAGGTGAATTCAGTTGGTGGAATGGATTACCTTCTTCTTGTCTCCATTGATTAAGTTTACTACGAACCCGTCCCCAATTCATCCAAAATAGATGATGGCTGATTGGTTCATTTGTTCCGGTTACGCTGCCATTGGAGCTCGAGGAATCAGTTGAGAAATCCATATTATGTGATTTTAATTAGGGTTTGATATGAGATTAGTGTTGAATACTGGATGATATATTCATCTCCTTGAATATGTATATGTAGCAAAAAGATTTCCGTAATTTACGGAGGAAATTTAGGAAAAGTGTTAGACAGAGTCTATTGAGATAGATATGATAAGATATAATAAGATATGATGTGTCTATACTCTAATAATGGCAGTATGATGTGTCTAGATGATAAGTATGTAATCTGATAATCTTTTGATTAAATATTTTCAATTCATAATGACCTATTCAGGTCCAGGGGCTTGAGCTATAGGATCCTTTAAATCAGTAATCCAAATGCTTTCTATTCTATAGTTTCGTAGACGTCATCCGTCAGGAAAATTCAATGATCAAAGCAACAAGAAAGCAAAGAAAGTAATGAATATGAATAGTGATGACATTATAATGTTTTTGAGATTCTTGATAACTCAATGACATTTTCTGGTTCGCAAACCAATGCATAAAGGCATAAGGCATATGGGTCGTGATATAACAGGGAGTTATATACGTTTGAGTTTAAATAGTAACAAATATAGGAGTTTTAAAATTCATGGATATTATTTCATGTAATACATATGTAATACACAAACCATGATAGATGACTTAAGAATGTCAAGAATTTCAGAAATCATAGTGTCGCATTTAGATGCGATGGCGTGATTGGATAGTACTTAGAAAAGTGAACAGAGTTCTTAGATTGACTTGGCATTCTAAGATAAGTAAAGTTTCTAAAATATAGAGTAGCATTTAACAATTAAAGGCAATAATTAAGGGTACTATGGTCAAGGAAAGTTGTAGTTCTTCATTGCTAAGGTACCTAATTGTATAAGGCACACTTAAAATGCAATCCTGGTTCTCTACAACATCCTGCTCTGATACCAATCTGTCACACCCCCAAATAGGGCCTGGGGTATTTGTGACTAATTATATCAAATCACAGTTGTATAAACGAGAACGACTCTATATGAGACATTTTATTGAGTTTTGCAGCGGAAGATAAATAGATTACATTGTATATAATAAACAACGCATTAAATGTCTCTAATTGATATGATATGTAATGAAGACTCCAAGCATAGCAAGCAATCATCATCAAATTAGCAAATGCAAGTCCTTCAAATTATCCATGAATGACTCGTTGAAATGTTGCTTTCTGTAACGACCCGGGTTTTTCCGATCATTTTATACCTATGAGATTAATATTTACATAAATTAAACCTTACCAACATGATAAGTAATCCAAACTGTTGAGACTTATGATTCTGAAAAGAGTTTCACACAACGTTTGACCGTCCAATTTGACCGATGATATCACGAACTATATAACACACGATAATTATACAATTATGTATATGTACATATCTATACATATTTAACATGATTTAAGGATGGTTTAACATTTCATTGTGAACTAACAACAATGAGTTATAAGTATACTTTGAGACCACTAACTTAAGTTTTCAAAACGATAACTATATGTAACGTTCTTTGACATATATACTTACAATCTATAATGTGTTGGTGATCTATGTCACCAATATGATTTAAGTGTAATGGGATTAATTTGTAACCAAAATAATCTTGATAAATATCGAACAAGTTTGGGGAAGTGTGGAGTGCACACTTGTTTGAACTTATCTTGATTATGACGGGGGTTCGGGGGCAGCGCCCCCGATAAGCGGGGTCCAAGGGGTGGCAACCCCTGGCGGGGTCCAAGGGGCAGAGCCCCTGGCTAGGGTCGAGCTGCCAGGTCAGCTTAGAAATTTTTTTTGGGCTAACATTGCTTTATTAAAAATGTCTTAAAATTTTATTTTGGCCCGGTTTGACCCAAAAATAAAAGCCCAGTTTTGAGCCTCTTTTACAGTTATAAACCCGTCCATATTTGAATTCTCGTTCCGATTCCTCAAAATTTCTACAAGTATATCTAGGGTATATGTAACCGTATCATACCCAGCCTCTATACGTATTTACTATTAGTATTTACCAACAATAAACTTCAATGATCAGCCACTAGACATGATGTTACATGTGGGAACCAGCCATTTAACCTCATGTGTGACTTTTGTGCAAGAAAACAAACTAAATCTCCTATATATCCATCCCATAATCATGCTATTTTGCACACACACACATACAATTTCATTTCCAATTTTCTTTCAAGTTAATTCACTCCCTAATCTCTCTTCATTTACCTACTCAAGAACGTATCAATATAGTCATCCGATTTCAAGGAGATTACTTCCAATCTTTCAATCCCACTCCACCCCTCTTTTGATTCCAAGATTTTTCTTACCTTTTCCAGTAGCTTTGTCCAAGTAACTTGAGGTAGTAACCTTATTCATAACCTTATTCGATTCATATTTATATAGCTATCTTATTTTGTGTTGTAAAATTTTAACAACAAGAACATAGTTTGAGTGATTTCAAACTTGTTTGCAAACTAAATAGATCCTTCTAATTTGATTTTTAAAAACACTTCAAGACCTGTAATATATCATATTATGACAAAATTGAATTAATCATATCTTGGCTAATTAACATAATTTTAATATATATTTACTTATGATTTGATTTTATATATTTCAGGACCACCCGTAAACAACACGAGAAGATTAATCATAAGACCTCATGATTGTACGCAACACGTCATTTGACAACACGGTACTTTATGTACGCAACACGTCACTTGACAACATGGTACCATGGGTCGAGATTAATTCTGATCAATACGAATACGATGGGGTCTTTATTTATTTTATTTAAGCAACTAATTGTGGACCACTAACATCGGACTGCTAACTACGGACTAAAAAAATATTAAAAGTATTAAAAGTATATATATATATATATATATATATATATATATATATATATATATATATATATATATATATATATATATATATATGTAACGATTACTTAAAAAGAAAATATGTTGATATATTATATATACGGTTAGGTTCGTGATATCTATCGGAGACCAAGTCGTGATAAATACCTTCAAGGCAAAAGTGAGTATATAGTCCCACTTTTAAACTCTAAATATTTCGGGATGAGAATACATGCATTTTATGATTTACGTTATGGACACAAGTGATTAAAAATATATATTCTACTTTGAGTTGTACCACTGGCATACTTCCCTGTAACTTGGTAACTATTATTTACATGAGGTATTGTAAACGCGAATCCTGTTGATAGATCTATCGGGCCTGACAACCCCAACCGGACTGGACGACCAGTATTCAACGGTTGCACAGTACTTCATTTCGGTGACTACACTTGGTACGGTGTAGTAAGATTTCATAATAAAGGGAATATGCGACGTTGATTAAATGTTAAGTATGGTTATCAAGTGCTCAACAACTTAGAATATTTTTATTAAAACGTTTATATATGAGATCTTGTGGTCTATATTCATCACGCTGCCGGCATTAAACCTATATCTCACCAACTTTATGTTGACGTTTTAAGCATGTTTATTCTCAGGTGATAACTAAAAGCTTCCGCTGCAATATGTTGAATTTAAGCAAGATCTTGAGTATGCATATTTGTGTCAAAAATAAAACTGCATATCGGAGGATTTGTAATGTAAAATATGTTGGAAGTCGTATTGTTATTATCACATGTAAAGTTTGTAAGTCTAAGATTATCGCTAAACGATAATCATTATTATCTTGTTTAAACCTTGTATTTGTAATAAAAGTTATGGTTTGTATTGTAAAAACGAATGCAGTTTTTTGAAAAACGTCGCATATAGAGGTCAATACCTCGCGATGAAATCATATGTTATTGTATTCGTCCTTATGGTTAAGGTCAGGTTATGACATGTGGTATCAGAGCGTTGGTCTTAGAGAACCAGAGAATTCGCATTAGTGTGTCTTATCGAGTTTGTTAGGATGCATTAGTGAGTCTGGACTTTGACCGTGTTTGATTTCGAAAACTATTGCTTATCCTTGTTGGTTAAAAATTAATATGTAAATATTATGTGGTATTAACGTGCTAGTTGTTATGTGATAGATGTCTGGCTTAGAACTTATTATCACATTCAGCGACTCCGAACCAGACTCTTCAGATGGTGTTCCAGTCATTAATCTATCCGATGATGAAAACGACACCTTTGGGGAATATTAACTATGTTAGTGATATACTTGTAATCGAACAGATATATATTATTATTAGTGATATATTTTTTATATTACTGACTATATTCATTTTATATATAAAATATTAACTATGTTATATGTAATATATTTTTATACATATATCATTTTTGCTTGATAAAAATAGTAATCATAATAATACTAGAATAATAATAATAATACTTTTAATTAAATTTAATATTGATGTTGAAAATAATAATTTTTGTTAATACCATTAGTCACTTGGTTTATAGTAATAATGATAATAGTAAAAAGAAATGTTACTTTTAATAAAAATAATAATGTTAAGATTGATAGATTTTTAATAAGAATGAAAATGATAATTTCTATTAATAATGATACTTTTACTAACAATATTAATTATTAATGAATATTTTGATAGTAATAATAATCTTAATGACTAAAATAATAATTTTTATCGTAACAGTACTACTAAAAATAATCTTAATGATAATATTAATAATAATATTAATGATATTAATAATACTGATAATAATAATAACTAAAATAATAATATTACTACTGGTGTAGTTTTGATAATAATATTAGTAATAATAATAATAATAATAATAATAATAATAATAATAATAATAATAATAATAATAATAATCATAACTGGAATTGTAATCATGATAATGATAATAATTGATAACTAATACCTTTTGTAGTAAAAATAAAAATAATAATAATAATAATAATAATAATAATAATAATAATAATAATAATAATAATAATAATAATAATAATAAAGAAAGTGAGACTACCTTAAAGGAGGCTTTTAAAAAAAATGTCCAAGCCAAGAATCGAACTCGAGACCACTCGCTAACCCAACACATCCCATAACCATACGTCTGTTTCTGTTTCTGTGAATTAAACAGTCTTTAATTATATTTAACCCGTATTTAATTGGTTTCCTCTTTCTTCTTCACACAAAGTCGACTGGTACATTATAATTTGTAAGAAGACTAAAATCTGTTTGTTTAAGGAATAAATAATGAAACAGAATCGCCTTTCATCTGGTATTTTAAATTGACAGACAAGAAATAAAAAAATAAAAAAAATTCTTCACAACTTTGTACGCGAGAAAAAAAATATATTGAAGAACTCATTGTTTGATTTTGAAATTTAGACCATATTAGATCACGATTACAACATGAAATATGTTGTAATTCACTCCTAGAAACTATATGAACCATCAATTTAACTTAATTCATCAAATTGATTACGAATTTTACCAAGAACGTATAGTTTGACTTTTGAAAAATAAAATTTGACTCTAAAATTGGAACTCAATATAAAGAATTGGATTATTAAATTTTGCAGACATCATCAAGACCTGATTTATATCATAACTGCATTTTTAGATTTCAACAACTTATTCGAATTTGAGTGGTCACTTATCACTGTCAAGAACCCAATGAACACTAGATTAAATTTTAAATTTTAGATTGTTTCAGGTTATAATTACAACATGAATAAGGTTCTAAATCAGTATTACAAACTTTCTGAACCCTCAATTAAACTTAAAACATAAAAACGAGTTCGAATGTTACCATGAACAATCCGGTTGACTTTTTGAGATAAAGCTTTGATTCTGAAATTCGAATTCAACTCGATGAATTGAAGGATGAAACTTTCCAGATAGATTGTATAGAGAAATCCTAGCAACACTACATTTTTACTTTTTGGAAATTGTTTGAATTCGAAGTTTTGATAAAATGGATGAAGAACAGGGGTATATCGATTTTATCTTCTGTATTTTTGGTTTCCTTCCTTTGCAAATTACAGAGTAATATATACAATGAACGATTCCTATTTTTAGACGTGATTGAGAATGACTTGTAACAAAAATTCAACAATTACAAAAATTTCTTACAGTAGGGATAGAGATGGACCATTGAATCGTACGCTTTATTAAAGTTTATATAATATATTCATATAACTGTATTTCTATATATATATATATCTGTATATATTTATATATTTATAAATTATATATATATATATATATAAACCTGTAGTCATAAATATCTATTTTATTAAGTTTGGTAATATTAATGATATAAATCTATTAATAATTTTAATAAGAATACTCATAATAATAGAAACATAATATTGATAATATTAATAATAATTTTATCAAAATGTTACTAATAAAAATAAAATACTAATAATGATATTATTACTAATAATAATACTAATCATAATAGTATTAGTAATAATAATAATATAACAGTTTATATATATATATATATATATATATATATATATATATATATATTCATTTTCATATTAATAATTACTAATATAGATGTTAATATTGAAAGTAATAATAATATTACTATATCAGCTATAATTTAGCTCATAATTAAACTTATTATATTAATATTACATTTTATTATTTATGTAATATGTACACTAATATATATTGAATATTTAATATTCAAACATTACAATATATAGAAATATATATATATATATATATATATATATATATATATATATATATATATATATATATATATATATATATATATATTCATTTTAATAACAACTTATTTATTCTATATCTCATTTTATATTTTTAATTGTAATGGTTAAATTGTATTACTTCAACTCATTATATATATATATATATATATATATATATATATATATATATATATATATATATATATATATAAATATATAAATATATATATATATATATATATATATATATATATATATATATATATACTTTTGTTTATAATTATACACACACACACACACACACACACACATATATATATATATATATATATATATATATATATATATATATATATATATATATATATATATATATTCATATATATACACAACTAATGGTTCATGAATCTTCGGAGATAGTTGAAGGGTAATTGCATATATAAACATGTATCCAAAATTTTCTAGACTCAACATTACATACTTTGCTTATCGTATCGAAATTATATAAAGATTAAGTTTAAATTTGGTCGGAAATTTCCGGGTCGTCACAGTACCTACCCGTGAAAGAAATTTCGTCCCGAAATTTGAGTGGGATCATCATGGCTGACGATAAGTATGTTTTTATGACTCATATGAGTTGATAAATAGAGTTTTATTACCAGTGATTAATATAGATAAAATGATATGATTTTTGTGAAGAGTACGAGTGAAGCTATCACAGAATAGTGGAATGAGGAAAATAAATTTCGTCATAACTTTTGACGTAGTCATGGCTGAATTTAGAAAATAAGGTGCATATTAACTTTTGACGTTGCCTTGGTTGAATTCCGGAGTTCAAGGGATTTAAAGAAAATCTTCGAAATCTAAAAGATTTGATTCTTCGGTGAATAAGGAAATTAGGATCTCTCTAATTAGATGCGGAAATCTTCCTTGATTTCTTTATCAAATACTTCACTATAATTTAACTTCTTCCGTTCCATTACTTTTACCACTCCTATACTCAATTCCCAAATTCAAAAGGTTGTGAAAATGCTTAATCCAGTTCTGATCCTTGTCCTTATCCTGACTATCGCAACAATCATTCTCCTTTTCCAACTTCCACCGAAAAAATCTGTTTACTTCTACTATTACCTTGGGGTGATACTATTCTTAATAATACCGTGTCTTTATATTGCTATTCTTATTAATATCCACGATTTGTAATCTCCGTGTTTTTATTGGCCTTTATATTTTCTCTTATATTTTGGAACTCTTTGCCTTTTTATTCTCTTCTCGACCTCTAATAAAGCGAATAATGGTCCAGAATTTGTAAGTATGGAGTTTCGAATGAACTTAATGTTCTAAACAAGAAAGAAAGTAATAGCACGATTTGATTTGTCAAATTACCAGAATCACTAAGAATAGAACTATCAAGAATATATTTTCTTGATATGTTCAGAAGTTAAGCAGGATGAAAGAGTTATGTAACATGACACTTGATGACGTTAGTATCTGTGAATCATCACGTCCCATTAGAAACTCAGCATGACTTACTGTAATATAATCACGTTGATCAAGTGTCATTATATTATACTAATCCATGCTTCAGTTCCCAACATTACTTCAAAACATTCATATTTTAAATTCGAATTTTTCATAATTTTAGAAACTAAAACAGTTTCTTTTATGATATATCACAGATAGAGCGGAGAGATAATTAATATCGGACAAGAATATTTATGAAGATATCTTCAGAAATATTGAGGATATTAATAAAGAAAGATACGATAATATCTTAGAATTTCAGAATCAAATTGTGTTGAAGAAGTTCATTCACGATGATTTAGAGCGATTAAGGAGTAAGGTATTCGCTAAAGATGTCATCAGAAACAGAATCATCAGGATTCTTTGAAGGCAGGTTTAGTCTTTGTGATTTGTCCACAGCCTCCTTCATGGTTTGTTCAATCTGTTTTCCAGTTCCAATTTTTCTGAGCTTTGCCAACATACTATTCTTTATCATCAAACTTCTGACTGTTAAAGTCGTTTACAGTTTTTGATGCTCCTTTCATCTTTTTTAACATTTCGAGTACTGATTCGCAGACTGAGTGCTTTTCAGAATTTCAGAATGAAAAATCATAATTCTAAGAGATAAATGTTATATGTATACATATAACTGTTGATGTAGAAACGTTGCGAGATTCAAAATACTGATTGCTGATTCCTGGTAATTGGTATGAAAATTCTCGTTTTAAAATGTGGATGAGTATATGATAGGATTTTAATGAATAGATATAATGATTTTTCGGAGAGACTTAAACCAAT
The DNA here is from genome assembly GCF_046630445.1 of Rutidosis leptorrhynchoides. Taxonomy (NCBI): domain Eukaryota; kingdom Viridiplantae; phylum Streptophyta; class Magnoliopsida; order Asterales; family Asteraceae; genus Rutidosis; species Rutidosis leptorrhynchoides. Next base: position 105,958,422 of record NC_092338.1, on the reverse strand, counting down.
GGGTAATGAAGTTGCTGGTAAGTTTACTGCTAATGTGGTGGAATATAAACAGTTCCCCGGTAATGATGACGAAAGGCAAACTTATATATCGAGGTTATAATAAGGCTAATCCGAATGAAAGTCGATGTTGATTTGTTGGAGCTGTGACAAAATTGACTACTTTGGAAAGGGATTGCAAAGTTATATTCGGTAATATCAACGCCAAAGGAACTAGCACGGATACGTGTTTTAAACGTTTACGCAGATTCCGAGTGTTTTCAGGTGCATAACTATATGCATCAATCTTTTCTTCTGGAGATGAAGTGCGGTTGGTTCATCCTCTCGATTGAGGTGTTTTCAAGAATCATGAAAAGTTTGAATGCAGATTGTAATCATCAAGATACAAACGAGAGTTAAGATGAAATCAAGTGGCAAACTTGAAGAAATGTTTAGTTTCATATGTTATAATCAATATTTTAATTCATTTTAATTGTCCAATATTATTAGTCCACAGTCGATAGTCCATAGTTAACAGTCCAATAATTCATATATAGTTTAATATATAATATTCGAATTAATTAATACGTATCGTGACCCGTGTACATGTCGCAGACTCGATCACAACTCAAAGTATATATATTAATGTAGAATCAACCTCAACCCTGTATAGCTAACTCTATCATTACTGCATATAGAGTGTCTATGGTTATTCCAAATAATATATATAGATGCGTCGATATGATATGTCAAAACCTTGTATACGTGTCCAGATATTTTAAGTGCGTAAAATAAATAACAGAAATTAAATGACGATAAATAAAATTGCGAGAATATAAATTGCGATAATTAAATTGCGATAAATAAATGTAATATGGAATTAACAGTTAGCTAGGAACAGTTAGCTAGGATTTTGTTAGCGTGGATTCTTAACAAAATTTCTCATAGTTAATTTGTTTGTTTCTAACATATTTTATTTTGTCCAATGTTTTCTTCATTATGCCACTTGTTGGATTCTGATAAGTCAAAATCCAAATATGAAATCGAATGGAAATGGTTATTCTGCGGTGAACGGATACGTATATCTGTGGGTGTAAGTAGGATAGTAAATGACCGTTGAATCGGATTGAAAGAATGTACAGTGTATCTTATTAATGTGAAATCTAAATATTCCCCGGGTATTACCTACCCGTTAAAATATTTTCACCATTAACAGTTTGTACAAAAGAATTTTTAATTATAATCTTTATGAAAACATATATACATATGTATTTTCTTCAGATGTAATCATGGATTTAATGAGTCAATATGATATTAAACTCATTTGATTTACCGTTAGAACGAGAATATATAATCTCTAAAATATTAAAGATTACATAATCGCCATGTCGAACGAAGGTAATTGATGTAGAACGATTCGTAGAACGATGATTATACTCGAGGTACAGAGTGAGATGTTGAGGCATGGATTGTTGAAACTTGGGTTGTTGGTGGTACTGGTTCCGTTGGTGCTGAGGCTGGTGATGTTACTGGTGTTGGTGATACTGCCGGTGCTTGTAAATTGTGTATCGTGATCTCTAAAGTTAATACTCAAGCTCGGAGTTCTCTAACTTCTTCTACTAACCCTGGTTGGTTATCAGTGTGACGTAGAGGTTGGATATCTCCTCTATTTCCGTTAATGGTAGCCTCAAGACAAAAAATTCTTGCAAAAAGGGTATAAACGGTGTTGCGAACGGGTTCGCCGGTGAGCGGGTCAAGTACTCCAAGGTTAGGTGGTAGATTCGGTTCATGATATGGAGTACCTTCTTCCCTTCTCCATAGGGTGAGTATGTCGCGAACCCACCCCCATTTTCTCCAGTAATCACTGTAGTTGATTGGTTGGTGTGCTCCGGTCACGTTGTCTTCGGAGTCAGAGGAACTTGGTCGTTTCGTAGAGGCCATCTTACGCGATCTCATAAAAGATTTTTGGTATGAAGAGTTTAGTGACAACAATTGATAGTTGGATGGTATTCTCAATACATAATATGCATAGATATATATAGTACCAGGTTCCCTTAAATTACGGAGAAATTTACGGAAGATATCAGGCAAAGTCTACCGTAATAGATACGCTAAGATATGAATTTGTCTATACACTATCTATGCAATAAAGGCAGTAGGACGTGTCTAGACTTTAAGGATGATAAGCAAATAATTTTCGACACTAAATGATAAGCAAAACTTTTGACATGCAGACACGGTCGAAGTCCAGACTCACTAATGTATCCTAACAACTTTCTGTTAGACACACTAATGAAAGATCTGGTTTGCTAAGACCACCGTTCTGATACCACATGAAGCGACCCGTCCTAATCCATAAGGACGAATACAATAACATATGATTACATCGCGAGGTACTTGACCTCTATATGATACATTTTACAAACATTGCATTCGTTTTTAAAATGACAAACTTTCATTACATCGAAAGCTGACGGCATGCATACCATTTTATAATATATCCAACTATAATTGACTTAATAATAATCTTGATGAACTCGACGACTTGAATGCAACGTCTTTTGAAATATGCCATGAATGACTCCAAGTAATATCTCTAAAATAAGCAAATGTACAGCGGAAGATTTCTTTCATACCTGAGAATAAACATGCTTTCAAGTGTCAACCAAAAGGTTGGTGAGTTCATTAGTTTATCATAAACATTCATTTCCATCATTTTAATAGACCACAAGATTCTCATTTTTCATAAATATCATTACACTCACAAGTGTATAAAATCCATTCGTATGATAAACACCTGGTAACTGACATTAACATAATGCATATAGAATATTCCCCGCATACTCGCAAGTATGCCATAATATTGGCAATCGCAATCACCATTTAAATCGAAGTACTAAAGCATTCCAAATTCCAGAATGGGGTTTGTTAGGCCCATAGATCTATCTTTAGGATTCACGTCAATTAGGGGCCATTTCCCTAATTCTTAGGTTACCAGACTTGAAGGGGCAATATTCGGTATATTAATCCAACCATACAATGTAGTTTTAAGTACTTGTGTCTATTTCGTAAAACATTTATAAAAGCAGCGCATGTATTCTCAGTCCCAAAAATATATATTGCAAAAGCATTTAAAAAGGGAGCAAATGAAACTCACTATACGATATTTTGTAGTAAAAATATTCATACGAAAGAACTGAACAATGCAAGGTTGGCCTCGGATTCACGAACCTATATCATTAATGTATATATATATATATATATATATATATATATATATATATATATATATATATATATATATATATATATATATATATATATATATATATATATATATATATATATTAAACATATACTTGTAATCGAACAGATATATATTATTATTAGTGATATACTTTTTTATATTACTGACTATATTCATTTTATATATAAAATATTAACTATGTTATATGTAATATATTTTTATACATATATCATTTTTGCTTGATAAAAATAGTAATCATAATAATACTAGAATAATAATAATAATACTTTTAATTAAATTTAATATTGATGTTGAAAATAATAATTTTTGTTAATACCATTAGTCACTTGGTTTATAGTAATAATGATAATAGTAAAAAGAAATGTTACTTTTAATAAAAATAATAATGTTAAGATTGATAGATTTTTAATAAGAATGAAAATGATAATTTCTATTAATAATGATACTTTTACTAACAATATTAATTATTAATGAATATTTTGATAGTAATAATAATCTTAATGACTAAAATAATAATTTTTATCGTAACAGTACTACTAAAAATAATCTTAATGATAATATTAATAATAATATTAATGATAATAATAATACTGATAATAATAATAACTAAAATAATAATATTATTGCTGGTGTAGTTTTGATAATAATATTAGTAATAACAATAATAATAATAATAATAATCATAACTTATATTGTAATCATGATAATGATAATAATTGATAACTATTACCTTTTGTAGTAAAAATAAAAATAAAAATAATAATAATAATAATAATAATAATAATAATAATAATAATACTAATAATAATAATAATAATAATAATAATAATAATAATAATAATAATAATAATAATAATAATAATAATAATAATAATAATAATAATAATAATAATAATAATAATAATAATAAAGAAAGTGAGACTACCTTAAAGGAGGCTTTTAAAAAAAATGTCCAAGCCAAGAATCGAACTCGAGACCACTCGCTAACCCAACACATCCCATAACCATACGTCTGTTTCTGTTTCTGTAAATTAAACAGTCTTTAATTATATTTAACCCGTATTTAATTGGTTTCCTCTTTCTTCTTCACCACAAAGTCGACTGGTACATTATAATTTGTAAGAAGACTAAAATATGTTTGTTTAAGGAATAAATAACGAAACAGAATCCCCATTCATCTGGTATTTTAAATTGACAGACAAGAAATAAAAAAAATAAAAAAAATGCTTCACAGATTTGTACGCGAGAAAAAAAAATATTGAAGAACTCATTGTTTGATTTTGAAATTTAGACCATATTAGATCACGATTACAACATGAAATATGTTGTAATTCACTCCTAGAAACTATATGAACCATCAATTTAACTTAATTCATCAAATTGATTACGAATTTTACCAAGAACGTATAGTTTGACTTTTGAAAAATAAAATTTGACTCTAAAATTGGAACTCAATATAAAGAATTGGATTATTAAATTTTGCAGACAGCATCAAGACCTAATTTATATCATAACTGCATTTTTAGATTTCAACAACTTATTCGAATTTGAGTGGTCACTTATCAGTGTCAAGAACCCAATGAACACTAGATTAAATTTTAAATTTTAGATTGTTTCAGATTAAATTTTAAATTTTAGATTGTTTGACTCCGAAATTCGAATTCAACTCGATGAATTGAATGATGAAACTTTCCAGATAGATTGTATAGAGAAATCCTAGCAACACTACATTTTTACTTTTTGGAAATTGTTTGAATTCGAAGTTTTGACAAAATGGATGAAGAACAGGGGTATATCGATTTTATCTTCTGTATTTTTGGTTTCCTTCCTTTGCAAATTACAGAGTAATATATACAATGAACGATTCCTATTTTTAGACGTGATTGAGAATGACTTGTAACAAAAATTCAACAATTACAAAAATTTCTTACAGTAGGGATAGAGATGGACCATTGAATCGTACGCTTTATTAAAGTTTATATAATATATTCATATAAATGTATTTCTATATATATATCTATATATATTTATATATATATATATATATATATATATATATATATATATATATATATATATATATATATATATATATATACATGTAGTCATAAATATCTGTTTTATTAAGTTTGGTAATATTAATGATATAAATCTATTAATAATTTTAATAAGAATACTCATAATAATAGAAACATAATATTGATAATATTAATAATAATTTTATCAAAATGTTACTAATAAAAATAAAATACTAATAATGATATTATTACTAATAATAATACTAATGATAATAGTATTAGTAATAATAATAATAATATAACAGTTTATATATTTATATATATATATATATATATATATATATATATATATATATTCATTTTCATATTGATAATTACTTATATAGATGTTAATATTGAAAGTAATAATAATATTACTATATCAACTATAATTTAGCTCATAATTAAACTTATTATATTAATATTACATTTTATTATTTATGTAATATGTACACTAATATATATTGAATATTTAATATTCAAACATTACAATATATAGAAATTTATATATATATATATATATATATATATATATATATATATATATATATATATATATAAATTCATTTTAATGACAACTTATTTATTCTATATCTCATTTTATATTTTTAATTGTAATGGTTAAATTGTATTACTTCAACTCATTATATATATATATATATATATATATATATATATATATATATATATATATATATATATATATATATACTTTTGTTTATAATTATATACACACACACACACACACACACACACACACATATATATATATATATATATATATACATATATATATATATATATATATATATATATATATATATATATATATATATATATATATATATATATACACACACACAATTAATGGTTTGTGAATCTTCGGAGATAGTTGAAGGGTAATTGCATATATAAACATGTTTCCAAAATTTTCTATATTCAACATTACACACTTTGCTTATCGTATCGAAATCATATAAAGATTAAGTTTAAATTTGGTCGAAAATTTCCGGGTCGTCACAAATTAAGCCTTTGGTCCCTAAAGTTTTTACTTTTTTTCATCCTTGTTCCTAAAGTATTTTTGTTTTATCCTAACCCTTAAAGTTATGATATGGTTTCATTTAGGTCCCCAGTTAACGGATTGAGTTAACGACAGTTAACCATGAGGACCTAAATGAAACCATATCATTACTTTAAGGGTTATGATGAAACAAAAATACTTTAGGGACAAGGATGAAACAAAAATACTTTAGGGACCAAGGGCGTAATTAAGTCAAACGGGAATGACATTTTAGGGAAATAAATAACAATTACTCTATACTTACTTATATACGGAGATTACAACCGTAAAGATGCATGATTGGTATTTGATCTGTTACGGGTGGTTGACTCTTTGCTTGCACAACAACTCCCACCTAACATGCCTTTTGAGTTCTTTTTGTCAATGTCTTTCGACTCTATTATTTGAGGCAACAACAATCGTCGATTTATTGATGATTTGATTGCTGCTTAGAAACTAGATTGAATCCTAGACAGACTTAAAAATTCATGAAAATTTGATTCTACCTGATATTGCTCAATAACATCATATATATCTATCGCAATATCGTGTAAAAATGCTCTAGAATCAAGGATAATGAAGGCGTTTCTACAAGTAATAGGCCAAGATGTGCAAATTTGTATCGGAGAGTAATTTATTTAGAGTTTTGATGATTTATGACCTTGGTTGATCCCGATACAAGTTAAGGTCTAATTTATGCTCTAAAATGGTAAAACAAGACTCCAAAGGTGTTAGGCTTCGTCCAAATGAAAGAAGATTGAAAAGAAAATGAAACAGCAACTTTCAGTACATCGGGACGCCGTCCAATAATGTGGGACGCCGTCCTTCCTTTCAAACTGGGACGCCGTCCGGGCTTTTAGGACGCCGTCCAGCCCTTAACAACGGGACGCCGTCCAGCATTCTGGACGCCGTCCGGAAGTAGGTTTCAGCCTACTTTTGCCTTTTAACCTACTTTCTCCACTTTAAAACCTACTGATTGAGGAACTGTTTTATCACATACGAAACCAGAGGTTACTGAGACGATTTTGGGAGCAAATTTGGTGAACTCCAAGCTCTTGGAAGAGGATCAACATCAAGTATTCAAAGATCAAAACCTTCTCCATCCAAGATTCATTCTCTAGTAGGTTGTTTTCTTGTTCTCCAACAATGAATTCTACTTATCAGTTGATTGTTATTTTGTTTGTAATTATGATTGTTGGCTAAACTCTATAATGTTCATCTAGATAAATAACTGAGATGTTGAATGTTTACTTTTGATTGATTGTTATTATGCACGATAGTTTGATGTTTGAATACAAGAACCATTCTTGTTAAAGCTTAATCCTTTCAATTCAACTAGTTGATATGTTCATTTGATTAAGAAACATCATCTTGTTAAATTAATGTATTGATTTACATCTAGTGACATGTGTTTATCCATTTTTTAACCAAAAGGGATAAGTTGAGTTCAAATGGTTAGTTTATATAGGGATGTAAGAACGACTCTTGTAGATACTTTCGGATAGCCTAATTGATATGTGTAGTTATATAGGTGAACGATCAATTCCCTAGATTATGTTATACATATTTTCATTACTCGATTCCATATAACTAATAGGTGTTAGTAATTTGCCTTATCTAGTGACGTTTATAGGGATCTTATTACCACACTAAATTGATTACTTGGGTTGGGTGAATTGAGCATTTAACCGGACCAAGGGAATGAACTAGGCTAAATCATAAGTTGACATAGGAGTGGATCATGATCAACACACCATTGACTTGATCATTCTTCAAGTCTTTAGACTAGTTGAATTAGCTGATTACAAATAGGAGGTCTTAGATGACAAGAACATCACTTGCGTCTTGTAATCCCGTTTGAGTGTTTACTCAAGACTACTCTTGGTGAACCGATCAATTAGTTCTAGTGCATAACCAATCAATCCAGTCTTAATCTTAAATAACATTCAACATCTAGGGTAAAAAGTCTAGATGAGCATTTTTCCTTAAATTGATATCAAATCTATCTTACTTACTTTCTTTGCACTTATTTTCATCTTATAAACTTAAAAGACCAAAAATATTGTTTTTACATTTAACATTCTCTGATTTGGCTAAATCGTTAAATAGCCACCAAAACATAAAACTTGTACCTTTAAGCTTCATTTACTTAGTTAATCATAATATAGTTTATAATTCTAGTTTGACTAATACAACTGTCCTTGGAACGATACACGGAACTAAACCAGTTACTATACTACTACACGATCGGGTACACTGCCCGTTAGTGTGTAGCAATCTCTAATCGGTATTTTTCCATATTATTTTATACAACAATTCATATACCACTTTCCGCACATCAAGTTTTTGGCGCCGCTGCCGGGGACAGTTTTGTGTCAAAATAGAATTATTAACTAATTTGTGATTAAGTAGTTTCTTAATTATTTTAAATTATTAATAGTCTTTGAATAATCTTGTAGAATCGGTATGTTTAATAGTTTTTGTTAGTTGTGTGATTGACAGATTATAGGTTGCATATGCCACATACCCGAAGTTCAGAATCTCCATTACTTACACCGTTTACGGAACCTGATAGAAAGCTTGGTAGAATTCCAAAAGAAGTACTTGAACTTTTTGAATCTTCATCAAAGCAAGAAACTTTTGATTCAGAATCAAGTACAACCAAGCCTCGATATTCAGATTTTGGTAAACCCGTTCAACCCCCAAATTTTGAAATGGAAGGAGAAAGACCGTTGGTACCAAGACAATCAATGGCGGCTAAGATGAAAGCAACCCGAACCGGCCAAGGTAGTGCTATTACTCCGCCCACTGGTGAGGTAAATTTTGAAATAAAAGGACCTATTCTTCAAATGATTAATAACAGGTGTCAATTTGGTGGTGGTCCGAATGAAGATGCAAACGAACATATTCGTCTCTTTCAAGAGATATGTCTTCTTTTCAAACTTAAACCAGACACTGACCAGGCCATATTTTTAAGACTTTTCCCATGGATACTCCACGGGGAAGCACGAAGTTGGTTAGATTCTTTGGCCGAGGCTACGATAGAAACTTGGGATGATATGTTGGAAAAATTTCTTAAGAAATAATTTTCACCTTCTAAGTCCGCGAGACTCCAACACGAAATTACCCAATTCTGTAAAAAACCGATGGAAACCTTGTACGAAGCATGGAATCGATTTTCCAAAATGCTAAGAGGATGTCCGAACCATGGTTTGGATACCTTCCAAAAAGTCCAAATCTTTTACAAGGGTTGTGATGTTGCAACCCGAATTTCCATTGATCAAGCGTCCGGAGGTTCACTCATGGACAAAACCGAGCAAGAGGCTTATGAGATAATCGAGAAGCTAGCCGATTATTCTCATGAGTGGCATCAAGAACGACCAATTACTCGTAATGCTCAAGTCCAGAGCGCCGGTGCTTATGATGACCTTAGTTCCCTAAGTGTGAAAATAGACGGTGTTGCTCGAAACATGGACAAAATCACCAAGGAAATTCATAGTATGTAAGTAGGTTGTGAATACTGTGGTGGACTCCATTTAGGAAAAGATTGTGATGCCGGTTTAACTATGGCTCAAATAGAAGAGGTGGCTTTCATAAGCCAAAGAAATAATAATCAATTTCAAGGAAGAGCCCAGTTTAACAGGAACTTTAACAACCCCTACAATCCTCATGGTCAAAATTCCAATTACCAACAAGGGTCAAGTAGCGGGTACCAACAACAAACTCCGGGTTTTTATCAAAAACTCCAACAGGAAGAGAAAAATTCAAATTTGGAGAGTATGTTGGAAAATTTAATTGCATCACAAACTCAGCTTGTCACAAACATAAACCAAACCAACGAGAAAAACAAACACCAGTTTAGAAACTAACAAGCGTCAATACAGAACTTGGAGAAGTAAATGAGTGGGTTAGCTAGTTTACTTAGTGAGAGAAAACCAGGATGTTTACCGAGCGATACCAATAAGAACCCCCAAAATGAGCACGCCAATGTATCACTACACTGAGTGGTTTAGCATACGATGCTCCAAAAATGCTGATTTCAGTGTTCCGTTGAACCAAAATGATGAACCGATTAAGGAGCCGGAACAAGTGGTTGAAAAGGAAGAACGGGAAAAACCCGTAGTGAAACCATATCAACCACCGCTCCCATACCCAAGAAAGCAAAAACAAGAAAGGCTAGAGGCCGAAAGGTCAAAATTCCTAGATATGTTTAAACAAATTAACATAAATATGCCTTTCATTGATGTAATCTCGGGTATGCCCAAGTATGCAAAGTTCTTAAAAGACTTACTAATCGGAAGAAAATGGAGGAACTTTCATCCGTCATCATGAATGCCAATTGTTCAGCAATTTTGATGAACAAAATACCAAAGAAGTTAGCTGATCCTGGAAGTTTTACAATACCATGTCTCCTGGGAGATTTGGAATGCATTAAGCATTAGCGAATTTAGGGGCTAGCATAAATTTAATGCCTTATTCATTATATGTTAAGCTAAACCCCGGGGTACTAAAACCAACCCGAATAGCAATTCAACTAGCGGACCTCTCCGTTAAATTCCCCCGTGGAATTTTAGAGAATATGTTAGTAAAAGTGGGTACCCTAGTATTTCCGGCTGATTTTGTAATTTTGGACATGGAGGAGGACACACGTGTGCCTCTTATATTAGGTCGACCTTTCCTCAATACCGCTAGAGCTATGATAGATGTTCATGGGCAGAAATTGACCCTTAGTATTGAGGATATGAAGGTTACCTTTTCCGTTGACCATGCCTTGCAATACCCCGAGTCTACTGATGATCAATGTTATTATTTGCAAACCGTAGACACATATTCGGAGTTTTTGCAAGAATTTTCAGAATTGCAAGGTACGGGAGAATGCATTTTTGCAGAAGGTGATGAAGAGAATATGGTGGAAGAAGTGGAGATGTTGACCACCTTGATGGCTAACGGTTATGAGCCAAATGATGAAGAGTACAGAAAGTTGGATTTGGGAAATTAATACCGATGTAAAACATCGATTGAAGAACCCCCCGTTTTAGAACTCAAGCCACTTCCAAAACACTTGGAATATGCTTACCTTCAAGAGGGTTCTACTCTTCCGGTTATCATTTCATCCGAACTCTCTGTAAGTGAAAAGCCCATAAACCAGCTCTAGCATGGAAAATTCATGACATCAAGGGTATAAGTCCCTCTTATGTACGCATAAGATATTAATGGAAGATAACTATAAACCATGTGTACAAAGACAAAGGCGACTGAACCCTAATATGTAGGAAGTCGTTAAAAAGGAGATTGTCAAACTCCTTGATGCAGGTCTTATTTACCCAATTTCGGATAGTCCTTGGGTCAGTCCAGTCCAATGTGTACCCAAAAAGGGTAGCATGACCGTTATCACCAATGAAGACGACCAATTAATTTCCACCAGGACTATCACGGGTTGGAGGGTATGCATTGATTACAGAAAATTAAATGATGCTACCCAAAAAGACCATTTTCCCCTTCCTTACATTGATCAAATGTTGGAAAGGTTGGCAGAAAAGAATTTTTATTGTTTTCTTGACGGTTTCTCGGAATATTTCCAAATCCCTATAGCACCCGAGGACCAAGAGAAAACCACCTTTACATGCCCTTATGGTACTTTCTCCTATCGACGTATGCCCTTTGGCTTATGCAATGCTCCTGCTACCTTCCAAAGGTGTATGGTAGCTATTTTTCATGATATGATTGAAGACTTTATGGAAGTATTAATGGATGACTTTTCAGTCTTCGGTGATTCTTTTGATTCATGTCTTCATAATCTTGAGCGTATGTTGATTCGGTGTGAAGAATCTAATCTTGTTCTTAACTGGGAAAAATGCCATTTTATGGTAAGAGAGGGCATTGTTTTAGGTCATAAAATTTCCTCTGCAGGACTGGAGGTGGACAGAGCTAAAGTGGAAGTCATAGCCAAATTACCACCACCGTCAAATGTGAAAGGTGTAAGAAGTTTTCTGGGGCACGCCGGTTTTTACCGGCGGTTCATTAAAGATTTTTCCAAAATTGCAACCCCGTTGAACAAACTTCTTGAGAAAGACGCTCCATTTGTCTTTACAGACGAGTGTCTTAACGCCTTTAACCTCCTTAAAGCAAAACTCACGCAATCACCCATTCTCATATCGCCGAATTGGTCAATTCCATTCGAACTTATGTGTGATGCTAGTGACTTTGCTATTGGTGCAGTCTTGGGGCAAAGAATTGAAAAACATTTCAATCCCATTTATTATGCTAGTAAGACATTGCAAGGAGCCCAACTTAATTACACTACCACCGAGAAGGAACTCCTGGCAATTGTCTTTTCGTTTGATAAATTCTGATCCTATTTGGTACTAGCAAAGACGGTTGTCTATACAGACCATTCGGCATTAAAGTACTTGCTTGCTAAGCAAGATGCTAAACCCCGGTTAATACGTTGGGTCTTGCTTTTGCAAGAATTCGACATTGATATTAAAGACAAAAAGGGGGTCGAAAACCTAGCAGCCGATCACCTTTCTCGACTTGAGAACCCGAATCTTGAGGTTCTCCATGAGACCGTTATTCAAGATAATTTTCCTGATGAAAATCTCATGAAAATTGAGAAAATTGATGATCCCTGGTTTGTAGACATAGCCAACTATCTTGCGGGTGGATTCCTAGAAACCGGCATGTCACATCAAAAATGAAAGAAATTTTTCAGTGACATAAAATACTATTTTTGGGAAAACCCGTATCTCTTTAAACGATGTCCCGATGGGATAATCCGTCGTTGTGTCTCCGGGGAAGAATGCAATCAAATTCTTCTTCAATGTCATCTTGGTCCCACTGGTGGACATTTCGAACCTCAAATCACGGGGAGAAAAGTCTATGAGGCCGGTTTTTATTGGCCTACCATCTTCAAGGATGCCCACCAAATTTGTAAATCATGCGATTCTTGCCAAAGGGCAGGAAAAATTAGTCAAAGAGACGAAATGCCTCAAAACATAATCCAAGTTTGTGAGGTTTTTGATATTTGGGGCATTGATTTCATGGGACCATTCCCAAAATCTAATTCCAACCAATACATACTCGTTGCAGTTGACTACGTGTCAAAATGGTCGGAAGCAAAGGCTCTCCCTACAAACGATGCACGAGTTGTTGTAATTTATCTTAAAGAGCTCTTTGCCCAATTTGGTACCCCGAAAGGATTAATTAGTGACCGTGGTACCCATTTTTGCAACACCCAATTAGAAAAGGTGTTGAAACGATATGGGGTAACCCATAAAATTTCTACATCTTATCACCCACAAACAAGTGGGCAAGTTGAAAATACAAATCGGGCACTAAAAAGGATCCTTGAGAAAACGATTGGATCAAATCCTAAGGTATGGTCAACGAAGCTTGACGATGCTTTGTGGGCGTTTAGAACCGCCCACAAAACTCCTATTGGAACCACACCTTACCGCCTAGTCTATGGGAAGGCATGTCATCTCCCTTTGGAGATAGAGCACAAATCACATTGGGCTCTTAAGACATGTAACCTCGATCTTGAAGAAGCAGGAAACCTTCGTTTAAACCAACTTAATGAGTTGGATGAGTTGAGACAAAATGCCTATGAAAACTCACTCATATACAAGGAAAAGACAAAAGTTTGGCACGATAACCGTCTTAGGAATCTGAAAGATTTTAAAGAGGGTGATCGTGTTTTGCTATTTAACTCACGATTTAAACTTTTCCCTGAAAAACTCAAGTCCCGATGGATGGGACCATTTGTTGTTAACAAGGCTTTTCCATATGGAACGGTGGAGTTAAGGAATGCAAAAGGTGAAACGTTTAAGGTGAATGGCCACCGGGTCAAGCACTATGTTGATGGTCCCCTAGAAATTGAAGATGAGGTTAGCCTCAACTTCGAGAACAAAGCGTAAATCGAAATGGGGACGAGTTGGGTGAACGACTCGTTAAAAAAAATGGTTCACAAATGTAAATATTTTGAATTGTGTGTACGATAATTTTTAGTTTTGTGCAAAATGATTTACGTTTGGACTTTAAACGTGCGAGTGTCAAAAAATCAGGTCAGTGAGTTTTAGTGCATTTGGACACCGTCCCATTTCTCTGGACGCCGTCCCACATTTTAATCCTGGACGCCGTCCCAAAAGCTAGACGCCGTCCCACTCTTTAACGTTGGACGCCGTCCCATAATCTGGACGCCGTCCCAACTGCCTGACTCAGAAAAAAAAATTACGTGTTTTAAACCCTATCCACCCCATTTCTCAACCACAAAACACATTTTTATCAACTCTCCTCTGCCAAACACGAACACACTTCCAAAAACCCTAATTTCCTACCTCAAATTCGCGTTTCCTTCTACCAAATCCCAGCTCCAATCATGTTTTCTAGGGTATGGTTACTTCATTTTCACATTTTTCTTTCTCAATTACTTGAATTGTATGTTTATATGTATAAATTGGTGAAGGATAAGTGTGGGGTGTTTGATTTTCATGATTATTGTTTAGATTAACATGCCTTAGTTGTTTAATTACCCATATTGAGTTGATTTTGCAAAAATTACATGTTTTTAAGGGTATGCTCATGATTCTAGGGTTTGTGGAAATTGAATCCGAATTTAGGGTGGTTAATTCATGATGTTGAGTTTATGTATGATGTTAATGAAGGTTGTGAAGTGTTTAATTATTGTTGGTGATATAGATATCAATTTGGCCGGGTCATAATTTAAATGTTCTTGAATTTGTAGCATATTTTTGAATTGAAATGAACTTATGAAAAATGTATGCTTGATTTTCATTTGTGTGAGCCTGTTGAAGTAGATTGATGGTATGGGTTGCTATAATGTATGACGTTATAATGGTCGTTTGAGCTAAAATTGTGAAAATTGTGTTATGATTTGTGATGAATATCATTAGAATGCAAGTTTAAATGTTATGACCTATAAACGCAACATGCTTGAGTCCTAAGTTGATGCTAAATTGTGAAGTTGTGATTTTCATTTTTGAAAGTGTAGTAGCGAGTTCATGTTGACTTTGGTTGACTTTGGTTAAAAATTGTGAACATACGCTTTTGTTTAAATGATTCATAATACTTATGAACTTTGAATGGAATGATTAAGTTCTCTTGCTACTCGGTTATGTTTTTAGTTAACATTAACACAACGGTCTCTATGTTCTTTTGGTTTGGTGTTATTATGTTTTGCAGGGACAATCTAGCCGAGGAGGACTAGCAAAGAGAGGCAGGACGGCAGGTTTGGCTCCACCACCACCACCACCGCAACAACATTCATCATCATCGTCTGGAGAGGAAGAAGAGGAGGATCTAAATGATCCTCGAGTTTGGTTGAGACTGGTTCAAAATGACGACGACTACGCAGAAACATTTGAGAGGGTAAACAGTAGGCCTATTAATGCCACATGGTACTTTATCTGGGCCCGTTGGATGAGGCGGGTATGCATCGACATGTTTCTAACTTATTAGCCATCCCCTACGGTAGGATAGTTACCCACGCATGGGAACAAGTTTTCAGCATCAACGAACCAATTTATCCCGTACTACTAAAAGAATTCTACTCAACGGTACGGTTTAATAATGTCCGTGATTATTTGTCAAATGATTTTCTTCGGTTTAGGTTGGGGGGGCGAATATAGGGGTATAAGCAGTTTTGAGCTATGCAAAGTTTTGAGTATTTTTGAGGAACTCACCGACACCCAGTTAGGTGATTACTTACGGAGTTCCGATTACGTTGGTCGAGTTCCATTTCATGAGATTGCTTATTGGCGAAGAATTTGTGGGCCAAATGCATCTACACCATTCAGATCGAGCAGACACAGGTATAATGAGATTGCATCCCGGGATGATAGACTTCTTCATCGACTTATTGCATGCACTTTCAATGCAAGAGTCGAAGGCAACGAAAAGGTTAAAACTTTGGATCTATGGATAATGGAACAAATTAAACGGGGTTGCTATACCGACATTCCTGGGTTGATAGGAAACTATTTCCTGGCCATCACTATCGAGACACGGCGAGACAAGCCGCTTCTTGGAGGCCACTACATCACCAGAATTGCTTGACACTTCAACATAGATTTCAGCCGATTACAGGAGTGTACTAACGTCATGAAACCCTTAAAGAAGGTTTCTTATATCAATGCTGAAATTCTTATGAAAGATAGAAATGGGCATTTGGTACCTTTTGTGGCAGGTGGCGCAGGTGGCGCGAGTGGTAGTGGCGTGCAGCAAGAACAGCAGGTAGAGGAGGAAGCAGAAATGGAGGCGCAAACGAACGTTGGTGATCAGGGTCCTTGGCATCCGTCCCAATCTAGTTGGGACAGTTTGGTTAGTAGTGTTAATAATATGAGGTTGAGTCCGAGTGAGCAAAGGACACACAACGACCGAATGTGGGATAGTAATCAGTGAATGGAGCAACGACAGATTGCTCAAGTGCACGATCAGGGATGGATGAGTTATGGTATTGACTGGAATAACCATAACTCAGAGTTGTTTTATTCCAACCCCGAGCAGTACTATGGGACGACACGTCTGACACCCCAATATTACACGGATCCTCAAAACCCACCTCCTCCTCACCCGATTTATGATAATAACGCTGCGATGCAGGATGCTAGGAACCGGTTTGATCAGGAATACCCGCAAGGACGCCCGTACAGAGATGGTTCGGGAAACTACTTTTGGCCATATGGTAACTAATCCAGTTAAGGCCTGCATGCCTTTGATCATTTTTTACACTGTTTTCAGACAATTTAATTCGTGTGGTGTGTTTTTAGACAATATTTGGTTTGTAATAATTGACTAATTGTGTGGTTTGATAATGGGTGTGGTTGAACAAAAACACCATTATTTTTATTATTATTTGTTTGGTTTGTTAATTTATGCAGCGTGATTGAACTTCAAAGACTGCCATTAAGTTCAGCAACATTTGATATTATGATGTGTGTATGATGATAATCGCGGAATGGACGATGCTCTTATGCTGGCAGTAAGTTCAGCGGCATCCGTCTACATATTCCACGATTGGCAGGTTAAAAAATTGAAAATTTCTACAATCACCCTATCACTTAGCCCTCTAAATTTAATCCCTTTTCTGATTTCATGCAATGAGGGCCTTGCATGTTCTCAAGTGTGGGGTGGGGAATAGAAATTTATCGGGAACTCGTTTTACTAAAATTAAGGCGTTTATTTAAAAATTTTAAAATTTTCAAGTAGCCTTAAAAACGATTAAATGTCCAAAAACCATGTTACACACATTGTGGTCTTAAAATCTAGAAAATAAATGTTAATTTATGTTTTAAATTATTAATAGTCTTTGAAGTTGCTCTATCATTCAATTATTTGGATGAAAATCCTACTAGTTTAATAAAGCTAACTTGTAGGTCACTTGTGCCAAAACGAGTGTAAACCGTGAGAGAGCGGTGATTGTATAGCGTGATCGGAAACCGGATCTCGCGCCAGATCAAAAACCCTAAGGGCGATCCTCATTGTTTCTTCTAACAAGGACAATTTTGCGTCCGACCACTTGATATGACCAATAGGATGTATCTATTCCATCCTCAGGGAAGTAAAGTCTTCCGAATGACACACTTACTGATTCAATTCAGAAGATGTAGTCCAGACCAGTTGTAGGGTGACGAAAAATCTTGAAAAGTCATTACTAACATCGACTGGAAATCTACCAGGCCTCAACGTCAAACAGGGAAACTGGTAGTCAAAGTTTGTCTCAATGAGGGAGATTTACTAGTAAAATGGGAAGCGCACCATGATACACAAAATGTCAGTGAATTGATCAGATTCCCAGTGGATAACCTCCGGAAAGGTAATATATCAACTTTTAAGACTGATGAACCTCAATCTTCATGATTGATTTAACGGATTAGATGATTACCTCATAATTGTCAATGACATCCGGACGTAATGTGTATCCTCCTAAGCACATTATTTTCTTACCGGCATCGCGTGGTGTTAGGTACCGTGGGAGGGATTGGCTTGACCAATAGCGGGAAACCCGCACTCATTTTTCAAAATTCAGAAAATCCGAAAAAATTGGAAAACGTGCCTAGTATTAAAACTAGCATGATATTTTCAAAAAAAAAAACCATAAAATGTTTTCATAAGGTCCTGATTTCCGTAGGATCAAATTTTTCGGATACTTGGCTCTAATCTCCCAAAAATGT
This sequence comes from Rutidosis leptorrhynchoides, assembly GCF_046630445.1. Lineage (NCBI taxonomy): Eukaryota > Viridiplantae > Streptophyta > Magnoliopsida > Asterales > Asteraceae > Rutidosis > Rutidosis leptorrhynchoides. The sequence goes on along the minus strand of NC_092338.1, from coordinate 105,939,870 downwards.
GTGTGTGTGTTTCCATTGTGTATATAGCGTGAGTGTGATTACAATAAAGGTGTGTTATACTTAATGTGTTTCATATAGCGTGAGTTGCGTTTCATATCAACGTGTGTGTTTCGTGTGCTTCGAGTGATTTATGTAATGTTTGTAATCTACATTGTGTGATTGTGTTTGATATTGTTCTACTTTGTAAAGAAAGAATTGCTTGAGGACAAGCAAGGTTTAAGTGTGGGGTGTTTTGATATTGCTCAATAACATCATATATATCTATCTCAATATCGTGTAAAAATGCTCTAGAATCAAGGATAATGAAGGCGTTTCTACAAGTAATAGGCCAAGATGTGCAAATTTGTATCGGAGAGTAATTTATATAGAGTTTTGATGATTTATGACCTTGGTTGATCCCGATACAAGTTAAGGTCTAATTTATGCTCTAAAATGGTAAAACAAGACTCCAAAGGTGTTAGGCTTCGTCCAAATGAAAGAAGATTGAAAAGAAAACGAAACAGCAACTTTCAGTACATCGGGACGCCGTCCAATAATGTGGGACGCCGTCCTTCCTTTCAAACTGGGACGCCGTCCGGGCTTTTAGGACGCCGTCCAGCCCTTAACAACGGGACGCTATCCAGCATTCTGGACGCCGTCCGGAAGTAGGTTTCAGCCTACTTTTACCTTTTGACCTACTTTCTCCACTTTAAAACCTACTGATTGAGGAACTGTTTTATCACATACGAAACCAGAGGTTACTGAGATGATTTTGGGAGCAAATTTGGTGAACTCCAAGCTCTTGGAAGAGGATCAACATCAAGTCTTCAAAGATCAAAACCTTCTCCATCTAAGATTCATTCTCTAGTAGGTTGTTTTCTTGTTCTCCAACAATGAATTCTACTTATCAGTTGATTGTTATTTTGTTTGTAATTATGATTGTTGGCTAAACTCTATAATGTTCATCTAGATAAATAACTGAGATGTTGAATGTTTACTTTTGATTGATTGTTATTATGCACGATAGTTTGATGTTTGAATACAAGAACCATTCTTGTTAAAGCTTAATCCTTTCGATTCAACTAGTTGATATGTTCATTTGATTAAGAAACATCATCTTGTTAAATTAATGTATTGATTTACATCTAGTGACATGTGTTTATCCATTTTTTACCAAAAGGGATAACTTGAGTTCAAATGGTTAGTTTATATAGGGATGTAAGAACGACTCTTGTAGATACTTTCGGATAGCCTAATTGATATGTGTAGTTATATAGGTGAACGATCAATTCCCTAGATTATGTTATACATATTTTCATTACTCGATTCCATATAACTAATAGGTGTTAGTAATTTGCCTTATCTAGTGACGTTTATAGGGATCTTATTACCACACTAAATTGATTACTTGGGTTGGGTGAATTGAGCATTTAACCGGACCAAGGGAATGAACTAGGCTAAATCATAAGTTGACATAGGAGTGGATCATGATCAACACACCATTGACTTGATCATTCTTCAAGTCTTTAGACTAGTTGAATTAGCTGATTACAAATAGGAGGTCTTAGATGACAAGAACATCACTTGCGTCTTGTAATCCCGTTTGAGTGTTTACTCAAGACTACTCTTGGTGAACCGATCAATTAGTTCTAGTGCATAACCAATCAATCCAGTCTTAATCTTAAATAACATTCAACATCGAGGGTAAAAAGTCTAGATGAGCATTTTTCCTTAAATTGATATCAAATCTATCTTACTTACTTTCTTTGCACTTATTTTCATCTTATAAACTTAAAAGACCAAAAATATTGTTTTTACATTTAACATTCTCTGATTTGGCTAAATCGTTAAATAGCCACCAAAACATAAAACTTGTACCTTTAAGCTTCATTTACTTAGTTAATCATAATATAGTTTATAATTCTAGTTTGACTAATACAACTGTCCTTGGAACGATACACGGAACTAAACCAGTTACTATACTACTACACGATCGGGTACACTGCCCGTTAGTGTGTAGCAATCTCTAATCGGTATTTTTCCATATTATTTTATACAACAATTCATATACCACTTTCCGCACATCAAGTTTTTGGCGCCGCTGCCGGGGACAGTTTTGTGTCAAAATAGAATTATTAACTAATTTGTGATTAAGTAGTTTCTTAATTATTTTAAATTATTAATAGTCTTTGAATAATCTTGTAGAATCGGTATGTTTAATAGTTTTTGTTAGTTGTGTGATTGACAGATTATAGGTTGCATATGCCACATACCCGAAGTTCAGAATCTCCATTACTTACACCGTTTACGGAACCTGATAGAAAGCTTGGTAGAATTCCAAAAGAAGTACTTGAACTTTTTGAATCTTCATCAAAGCAAGAAACTTTTGATTCAGAATCAAGTACAACCAAGCCTCGATATTCAGATTTTGGTAAACCCGTTCAACCCCCAAATTTTGAAATGGAAGGAGAAAGACCGTTGGTACCAAGACAATCAATGGCGGCTAAGATGAAAGCAACCCGAACCGGCCAAGGTAGTGCTATTACTCCGCCCACTGGTGAGGTAAATTTTGAAATAAAAGGACCTATTCTTCAAATGATTAATAACAGGTGTCAATTTGGTGGTGGTCCGAATAAAGATGCAAACGAACATATTCGTCTCTTTCAAGAGATATGTCTTCTTTTCAAACTTAAACCAGACACTGACCAGGCCATATTTTTAAGACTTTTCCCATGGACACTCCATGGGGAAGCACGCAGTTGGTTAGATTCTTTGGCCGAGGCTACGATAGAAAAGATAAAAAGATAAAATTTTAGGGACTAAGAGCGTAATTAAGTCTATTTAATAAGCAATGAGACTTTTCAATATAACATAATAGTGTAAATGAGTGATAATCCGTATTTGATTATGGTTTAAGCTATATGTCATCATGTCATGGTCTTTAAAAACCACCTATTTAACATTTATTTCCATGGCTAATAGAATAGAGAACTCTATTATGAAATGAATATTTTGTTCATATTTTTTGTTGTTAGACACATATATCACATTAGCTACATATGAAATAAATATTTTAGTAGATTAGTTTTTATAAGTTTTTGACAAAAAAGTTGATACCCGGTAACTTCGATCAGACCACAATTGGTTGTCAATTCCACAATGTAGGGTGCATACCTCACTCAGCGGTTGTTAACCGCTATGAGGGTGGTCAGGATCGAATTCATAACCTTTGCTTATTTGTGAAAAAATGCCTCACATTATCACTGAGGTATGCGTCATTGGCTAGTTTTATAAGTTTAATAGCTTGATTCTAGTCATATTGAAACTTAATGATTTGGTTTAACTAAAATCACATATTAGCGTTAGCATATAAAAAAACAAATATGAAAACATTTTGAGACAAGTAATTCAAGTCTTTAGTATTATTGTTTCGATTGTATTTTGGAAAAATTATGATGTATTGATCACGAATTTGTTTTAAAGAAAGTGTTTTCTTGAATCATCATGTGTTTGAGCATCCGCCCATCTCCGACTCTTCTCAACCCATCACCGACGGTTTGTAACCTTGAAGCCTGCCTCACTGACTGATATCGGCTAAAAAGTCACGTTTTCACACCGGTATTAAAGCCCAAAAACAAGAAAGATTCTAACTTTATCGGCAAAATACCCACTTCGTCGGTTAGAATTGAAGAACAAGTAATTACGAAGACGGTGATGATGTGCAAAACGTGGTATATGAATTATCGTATGAAATAGTATGGAAAAATACCGATTAGAGATTGCTACACACTAATGGGCAGTGTACCCGATCATGTAGTAGTATAGTAAATGGTAAAATCCGTGTATCGTTCCAAGGACAGTATCTAAATCAAATTAGGATTATAGACTAAATTGTGATCAACTAAGAAAATTACAAGTACAAGATATATTTTGGTTTGTCCTTTTACGATAGGCGAATCAAGTGATGAATAAGATTAAAAAGACAATATTTTTGGTATTTTTAGTTTATGAAAACAGAAAGATAGTTTTGAATTCAAATTAAAGAAATATGCTCATCTAGACTTTTTACCCTATATGTTGAATGTTATTTAGGATTAAGATCGGATTGATTGGTTATGCACGAGAACTAATTAATTGGTTCACCAAGAGTAGTCTTGCACGAACACTCAAACGGGATAACTTGATGCAAGTGATGTTCTTGTCATCTAAGACCTCCTATTTGTAATCAACTAATTCAACTAGTTTGAAGACTTGAAGAATGATCAAGTCAATGGTGTGTTGTACATGACCCACTCCTATATCAACTAAAGGTTTAACTTAGTTCATTCCCTTGGTCCGGTTAAATGCTCAATTCACCTAACCCAAATAATTAACTAAGTGTTATAATAAGATCCCTATAGACGTCACTAGATAAGGCAAATCACTAACACATGTTAATTGATGGAACTAGGTAGTTGAAAGTGTGTATAATAGATTCTAAGGAATTGGTCATTCTCCTAGACAATTACACATACTAATTAAGCTATTCCAAAGTATCTACAAGAGTCGTTCTTACATTCTTATGTAAATTAACCATTTGAACTCAACTTATCCCTTTTGGTAAAAGATGGATAAACACATGTCACTAGGTGTAAATCAATACATTAAGAACTGCTTTGAATGGTATCATGCTACGGGGAACGTTTTACCTGGGGAACGTTTTACCTGGGGTGTTACACAAGAACTGCTTTGAATCGTATGTTTTCGTCTCTAAACAGAAAGGAAACTAGTATTCTTGAAATGAAACTGGAAATAGAATTAAATAAGCTGAAAAGTTGGTGAAAAACACTGTGCGCGGCACGCACAGTAAGGGTGCGCTGAGCGCACTCTCACCTACTTCACTTTTTCCTTTACAGCTTGACAACGCACGTTCAAATCTTCTTTTCTGTTAAAAGTGCGAGTATGGGTGCGCTGAGCGCACCACTGTGCGCAGCGCGCACCATCAAAAAGTGCGCTTGGCGCACTTTGGTTTTGGCCAAGAAATCCTCTGATCAAATTTATGCAATGTGCGCTGAGCGCACATTTTGTGGTGCGCTGAGCGCACTCTTCTGTCTTTGGGTTTCTGGTCTTGTTTTTGATCTCTGAGCTGTTATCATACATAATCTTCATATTTCTTCAAGTTTACAATGATTCTAGACTATATTACAATACTATGAAATACAAACGGAATTACTATGTTTATATATGAAATAAATAACAATAGGACGCGATATTACGACTAAAGATATGACTAATTTGAGTAATATCAAAATCTCCCATACTTAACTCTTGCTTGTCCTCAAGAAAGTCTTGTTCTAATCATTCATATACAAAACACAAACATCAATGAATCACACGCATTATTTGAGGTACAAATTACACAAATCACAAGAATCACGCAAAACACACACAAAATCACGCTATATGAAACCCATAAAACACAAATGGAATACATACTCACACGATATAGTACACAAGTTTACACCATTGGAATACACACTCGTTTAGGTACACACACAATTTATGAAACACACGCACACATTTGGATTATTTGAGAGAGACGAACTTTGGTGAAAGTTTTTTTTTTTTTTTTTTAAAGTTTGGATCCTTAGGGAAAATTGGATCTTTGAGAAAACGTTTTAAGATTTTGAAAATGTCAATGCTAGTTTTTTAAACTAAACACGTTTTCCGGTTTTAACCTCAAATTCCGGTCGAGGGTAACTGAAAACCGAAGTCTCAGTCGGCGATTAGCAAGCTATCCGCCCCATGATTGTAGTATCATGGAACTCTTAACCGGGCGCCCTAAAAATGGTTTTACACAATATAGTTCATAAAATAGCATAAGTTTTAGAAGAAACTTATATCATGTCCAAATCTCATCGGTGAACCATGAGTTTGCACACCTCAATTTGTTATGGCATATGTATGTTGACCGCGGTCAAACATAGATGCGGTTGATCTTTACGGAGATCATCCATCTGGGGATTAGATTCATTAGTCTTAAAAGCTAATTTGCAATGTGCTCCCCCATTGTACGAGACAGATCCATCTCATGATTAGGATAAGTCTGACCACCAAAAACCCTGTTTGATGCTGAGGTGAGGTGGATTTCCAGCCGATGATAGAGATGACTTTTCAAGTTTTTTCGTCAACCTACAGCTGTTCTGGACTACATCTTCTAACATAAGTTAGCAAGTGTGTCATTTTGGAAGACTTTACTTCCTTAAGGGATGAACTTGATTCATCCTTTTCGTTCAGTGACTTTTATTTCTTTTATTTCCAAGCCAAAAGTACTTTAATCGTTTTAACTTTGCAAAAATTTGTGATAATAATTCGAAAAGATTAGTAACATCCCCCACACTTGGCTTTTTCGCTAATACTTTTAGTTCTAAAATTTAAAATTTTTCATAAAATGCGACAATAAGCCAAGTTGTATTGCATATCCGAGAGAATTAACCCCCTCCCCCACACTTAAGATTAAGTAAGGCCCTCATTACTTAAAATCAGAAATAATTAAAAAATTCACGAGGGCATTAGTGTGAAAAGAGTTCGAAAAACCTTGGCATAAAGCCGGAGATCGTGAAATGTAGGTGAGCGATGGCGCTGAACTTAATGCCAGCATAAGAACATCGTTCATTCCTTGATCTCTATCACAAATTCCCAATTGATTGTACTTCACTGAACTTAATGCCAGCATCACTAAACCTTAACAATAAGAAATAAACAAACACACAAAATAGAAAAGATAAAAGTGGTGTATGTAACACAACCACCACAAATGTTAAGCGTACAACATAAATATTCTAATTATTACACACCATTGTCTTAAAAGAAACAATTCTGAAAAATTACCAAATGTTACCAAATATTACCAAATAGGGCACATGAGCCCTCTAATTGTCACCAAAGAAGTTACTTTCATGACCCATCCTAATCCATCCAGATGAAGTCCATATCGATTATAAACGATTCACAACAGTTGATTACATCACGAGGTACTTGACCTCTATATGATACATTTTACAAACATTGCATTCGTTTTTGAAAAGACAATCTTTCATTACATCGAAAGTTGACAGCATGCATACCATTTCATAATATATCTAACTATAATTGACTTAATAATAATAATCTTGATGAACTCAACGACTCGAATGTAACATCTTTTGAAATATGTCATGAATGACTCCAAGCAATATCTCTACGATGAACAAATGCACAGCAAAAGATTTCTTTCATACCTGAGAATAAACATGCTTTAAAGTGTCAACTAAAAGGTTGGTGAGTTCATTAGTTTATCATAAGCATTCATTTTCATCATTTTAATAGACCACAAAATTTTATATTTTCATAAACATCATTCTCATATCAGGCATTTCGCAAACTGCATAGAGATAAAAATCATTCATATGGATTGAACACCTGGTAACCGACGTTAACTTAATGCATAGAATATCCACAAAACAGAACCTCTCGTCTGTATAATAATAATCTCGAAGTACTAAAGCATTTGCACCCCGAATGGGACTTATCAAGGTCCATAGATCTATCTTTAGGATTCGCGTCAATCAGGGGCCATTTCCCTAAATTCTTAGGTTACCAGACTTGAAGGGCGATATTCGGTTTAATAATCCAACCATATAATGTAGTTTTTGATCACTTGTGTATATTTCGTAAAACATTTATAAAAGCAGCGCATGTATTCTCAGCCCAAAAATGTAAAGGGTAAAAAGGCAAATGAAACTCACCAAATGTATTTGTAGTAAAAATACATATGATTATATTGAACAATGCAGGGTTGGCCTTCGATTCACGAACCTATATCATTTGTATATTTATTAATATACATAATTGTAATCGAATAAATATATATATAAATTTATTAGTTATATCCATTTTATATTAATATTATTTATATATATGTTTCACATATTTATTTTGTACATAAAAATATTAACTTTTGTTATGTTATATGTATTAAATATATTTGTATATAAATATCATTTATTTGTTAAAACGGTATTTTAATAATACAAAGTAATATTTGAGTTGATAAAATAACAATAATAATGATACTGATATTGATGTTAGTGATAATAGTATTAATAATTCTATTAATGATAATATTAACGTTGGTTTTAATAAAATATATATTTTAATAATAGTGGTAATAATTAATATTTAATACTTAATAACAATTTAATTACTAATGGTAATCTTAATAATAATACTTTTATTAATAATAATGATAGGTTTAAAAATGATACTAATACTTGTATTAATAATAATTTGTATTATTTCCTTAAAAACACTATCAGTAATAATTCTAACTATAATAATACTTATATCAATATTAATATTATATTAATGATATTAGTATTTATATTAATAATACTAACATAATAATAATAATAATTATATTTATACTAGTACTAATTATAATGATAATAATAATCAAACCTGTAATTTTTAATTATAATAATAATAAATACCAACTAAAATTGACATTAATAATAATGATAATAATAATAATGACTATAATATAAATCATAATAACAATTTCTAATAATAATAATAATAATAATAATAATAATAATAATAATAATAATAATAATAATAATAATAATAATAATAATAATAATAATAATAATAGAAGTAAAAGAAATAATAAGATATACCCTTTAAATCTTTGAGTAAAAAGAAAGGCTGCAGATGGGACTCGAACCCAGGTCACCTTGCTAACTCGCTAACACTCTAAACCGTTCTTCTAGTTCTGTCTTTCTGATTTTAACTGGGTTTCAATTTATTTAACTATTCTTTCTGTTTCTCTCATCCTCTTCTTCTCCTTCTTTAAATCAAATTCGACCAGAGGTACTTTAATCATCAAAATAACTATTTTTATAATTCAAACTACTCATAAACAATCAACATCCATGTTTGATTCAATAGAAAACAAAAAAAAAAAAAAATTCTTGTTCGTCGCTGCCAAGGAAGAAAGAAAAAAAATTTTGATTTTTAACTTCGAGCTCGTTTTGGCTAAATGTTACAACACAAAATAGTTGGTAAAACTTTCATAGAAACTATTGGAATCATTAATTGACCAAAAAACATCAAAACGATTTCAAATTTGAAAGATTACAATTCGGTTGACTTTTGGACTCTAGGTTTGACTCTTCAAATTCGAGTTTGATTTCACGAATTGGAACTTGAGAATTTGAGGAAACATTCAAGGCGTGGTTTAGGACACTTTTGTATTTTTAGATTTTTCAAAATCATTCGAAATCATGGTTTGAGTAAAATGGTATGCGTACAGAACACTATCTGGGTTCTTCAACATTTATGTTTTAAATTAATTAAATAAAAGCTGTGCTGGTGATTTTGAATTGATATTGTAGGTTATATGTTACCATTTACAGCTGGATGAAATCGTTTTATATCAAAATTCATGGACAGAAAGAATCATTCGTACGTGATAAAGAGGAAATAAAAATAAGGAACAAAAAAGTCTTGTCCTGAATTTTGTTTTGTTTTGCAAAGCTGATACTGACTTATAACAGATTAGAGATAAAGTCAAGAAGTAATTACAGTTTGATGGGGATAGCAATTGAATTTCGATCATTCTATACACATTAGCTTAATTTTTAGTAATTAATTTTTAATATTTATAATACAGTTAAATAATTAATAATAATAATAGAGCTAATAATAAGGATATTAATTAATAATATCAAAATAATTCTAATAATAATAATAATCATACTAATAACTAAAATCATAATTATAACAATAATAATATTAGTAAAATACAATATAAATAATAGTTCTTATAATATTACTTATAAAAATAATGATAATAAATAAATAATATTAATAACAAGGATAATGATAAATATTAATAACAATGTAAACAATGCAATTTTAATAATAATAACTAATGATATTTAAATTATAACTAAGTTATACTTTTAATTATTATTACAATAATATTTGTACTTATAGATTATAATTACTCTTATTAATAAATGTAAATGCAATAATAATATTCTTTAATAATAGTAGTACAAATATAATAGTGATAGTAATAATACCATTACTAATAATAATAATTATTATTATTATTATGAAATATATATAACAATAATATTGTTATTAACCATAATACTAGTTATACTAATGTTATTAATGATGACAATGATACTAGTAATAATAATAATATATTACTTTATATATATCAATTTTCATATTTGTATGTTAGATTGATAATAATTTTGATATAAATATTGAAATTACTATAACATTTATTTCCAACTTGTATTTACATTTAATATGTTATTATTTCCATTTATTAATTTTATCAAATTTACTAGTTTTCTATTTTATAAAATATTATATATATATATATATATATATATATATATATATATATATATATATATATATATATATATATATATATTCACACCTATTCGTTCATGAATCGTCGGAAATAGTCAAAAGGTCAATTGAATATATGAACATAGTTCCAAAGTTTTCGAGACTCAACATTACAGATTTTGCTTATCGTGTCAGAAACATATAAAGATTAAGTTTAAATTTGGTCGGAATTTCCGGGTCGTCACAGTTACCAAAAGGCCAGCCGGAGTAGGTTCACGAACCATCATTCCTAGGTCTTCCCTGCGGGTATTGCTCCTCAAAGCGTCATTGAGTATCTTGCATGGCCGCCTATTCTTCATATAATGGAGGACTCGGAATTCGGTTTGGGGTGTTGTAATAGGTCGGATGTTGGTAGGAAGTAGCATAATATTCTTGTGGGTTTTGCATATATAAACCAACATTATGGCGAAGCCAATCGCCCCTGTAATTCCCCCACCTTTGGTCATATCTTACCGCCCTATTATGCTCGCGTTATTCTTCATGATATTGGTTAAATTGTTTCCTTTGTTCCTCATATTGGTTATCCCTGTGTTGATAACCTACCCTCATATCATGAAAACCGAAAATCACTTCTTCCAACTCTTCTTCCCTTGACCTTTGTGTCCACCTACGCCTTCGCCTTTGAGCTTGTGGTAACTCTTCTTCAGTTTCAGGTTCTTCCATGCGAACCTCTCCCTCCACATCATCTCTTCCAACACCGCTATCACCCGCTTCATGATCATGGGCACGTGGTGGTTCGTTTACCCTCGGGACAAATGGAATAAGCCTTTGATGATTATTGTAGCTCAAAAATTCTGAATTCCGATAATAAGTCTTGCTTAAAGGCTTCATTGTTGTACTGTTTGGATTCAACCGAGAGAAATCGACACCAAAATGCCTGGCAATCTGGGTGATGTAATGCCCACCAACAATCTGATTCAACCCTCTATCTCCCCGCGAATTGTCAAGATAATCCGCCAAAGTAGATGGAATGTCGACACTACTTTGGTTGTAGATTTTTTCTACAAGAAAAACATCTTGACGTGTCACCTTATTTATGCCATGTTTTCGTGCATTAAACGTACATGCAACTTGTCGATGAAGCATTCTTTTGTCTTTATTATTTATATCGGTGAACTTTCTTCGGCTAGAGGAGAATTGAGTGTCGCTCATATCGTTCCAAAATGGGTGTGGATCATAAGAATCGTCATAATACTCGGCTGACCGTAAGTAAGCATTGAGTTGGGCATCATCTAGTTCGATATACATATCAAATAGTCGGGCAAACTCAATTTGACTAAGTGCCCGATCGATTCCACCTAAATGAAATCTCATGAAGTTTTGATTTGTCGGGTCCATAATGAGATCAAAACGTAAAGATGCTATGAATTATTTGCATAATTCTGGGTATATGACATCATTGAATCCCATAATTCTTTCCCATGCCCTGATTGTTATTAGCCTGCCAGTTAAAATCCGGTATTTAACCTCCAACATTCTCGATACTCTATCATATTCCCTTGCTTCAACCAATGGAGCCGGGTCAAAATACCAAGTGGCATCACATGATTTGTTCGCTACCCAATTATATGCACTTGCGTAATCCGGATGATCCCGGACATAAGCTAACCAGACCCTTGGATCATTTTGATCCAGTGATCCTTCAGGTGAAGATTGTCGTTCATTTGGTGGAGAATTTTGTTCATCTGAAGAATCTTGTTCTTCTCGGTACCGGTGGGAAGGTTCTTCTTGTTGTTGACTTTCCCTTGATCTAAAGTTGTACTGCACACATAAAACATACACCAAAACAAAAGAGGTGCATAGACAATAGTATGCATTAGTGTGAGTTCATCATAAATCAAGTATATGTTCAAAAATACATATAGCACATAATCATGTTAATCATTCATGTGAAAATTTTCTCAAAAGATCCAAGATCAACATAACTAGTCTAGTGTTCTAGAAACCAAATTTGAACATGAACCTCATATCATTCTCATCCCTTTGACAAACTATCACATTAGATACAAAGTAATGGAATCTTAACAATTTTTTTCAAGTATTTATCTCAATTAAGAACCAAAATATGTTAGATTTCCAAAACATGAACCATGTCATGCTCAAAATGTGATACATACTTATGAAGTACACAAATTATCTCAAACATTCACAAACACTTAGCTAGGAACCAAATTCAACCAAATTTAAAACTAAAATTCGGATTTAAATTCTATATAAACCCTAGAATCATGAATATACCCTAAAAACACAATGTAACATGATTTCAAGGCATACAAGGCAATTATAACAACCTAAAGCATGTTAATGTTCATAATAATTAACAATTCAAGAAAACCCACATAAATTTCTTAAACAATCCGAAAAATTAAGCATGAAATTGAAGTATTGGAAAGAAAATTAAGTGGAATCACATGAACATACCCTAGGCATCTTGATTTAGGCTTTGATTTGAGAAGACTTGGTTAGATTTGGAAGAATTTAAATTAGGGTTTGGAGTGTTTTAGAGTGAAAGAGAGAATGAATCTGCAATTTTGGGTGAGGAGTGAGTGAAAAACGAGTGTGTGGTGGTAAAGAGGAGATAAAATCGTGGACCCCACAAAAATTTGAAGCAGATCCGAGCTTTTTGAGAGAGTGCGCCAAGCGCAAATTTGTGGGTGCACGGCGCGCACTATTGATCCGAGCTTAAAATTCTTCTGACCCAGTTTTTGCAAAGTGCGCTGAGCGCACATCTGAGGGGTGCGCGACGCGCACAGTTGTTTTTCCAGCTGTTTTCGCGTTTGGTCAGTACAGGGAGGTTGGTAACAGATTGGTGAACGTAATGGCATTCAACAAAAATTAAAATCACTCAAAATCATGTAATTCACACAAAAACCTATTTTTAACATTTGTGAAGGTTTTAAAAACACGAGTCGCTTCACCCGACTCTTCCCCCAAACTTAGGTAGCATTGGGGTTGAAAATGAGTTTTACCTCATCTTCAATGTTCATGGGTCCGTCAACATATAGTTTGACCCTGTGTCCGTTTACCTTAAATGTATCACCCTTCGCATTCCGTAATTCCACCGTTCCATACGGAAAAACCTTGTTAACAACAAATGGTCCCATCCATCGGGACTTGAGTTTTCCAGGGAAAAGTTTAAATCGTGAGTTGAATAACAAAACACGGTCACCTTCTTTAAAATCTTTCGGATTCTTAAGACGGTTATCGTGCCAAACTTTGGTCATTTCCTTATATATGAGCGAGTTTTCATAGGCGTTATGTCTCAACTCATCCAACTCATTTAGTTGGTTTAAATGAAGGTTTCACGCGTCTTCAAGATCGATATTACAAGTCTTAAGAGCCCAATGTGATTTGTGCTCTATCTCCAAAGGGAGATGACATGCCTTCCCATAGACTAGGCGGTAAGGTGTGGTTCCAATAGGAGTTTTGTAGGTAGTTCTAAATGCCTACAAAGCATCGTCAAGCTTCGTTGACCACACCTTAGGATTGGATCCAACCGTTTTCTCAAGGATCCTTTTAAGTGCCCGATTCGTATTTTCAACTTGCCCACTTGTTTGTGGGTGATAAGATGTAGAAATTTTATGGGTTATCCCATATCGTTTTAACACCTTTTCTAATTGAGTGTTGCAAAAATGGGTACCACGATCACTAATTAGAGCCTTCGGGGTACCGAACCGGGCAAAAAGGTCTTTAAGAAAAGTTACAACAACTCGTGCATCGTTTGTGGGGAGAGCCTTTGCCTCAGCCCATTTTGATACGTAGTCAACGGCAACGAGTATGTATTGGTTGGAATGAGATTTTGGGAATGGTCCCATGAAATCAATGCCCCAAATATCGAAAACCTCACAAACTTGGATTATGTTTTGAGGCATTTCGTCTCTTTGACTAATCTTTCCTGCCCTTTGGCAAGAATTGCATGATTTACATATACGGTGGGCATCTTTAAAGATAGTAGGCCAATAAAAACCGGCCTCATAGACTTTTCTCCCCGTGATTTGGGGTCCGAAATGTCCACCAGTGGGACCAAGATGACATTGGAGAAGAATTTGATTGCATTCTTCCCCGGAGACACAGCGACGGATTATCCCATCGGGACACCGTTTGAAGAGATACGGGTTTTCCCAAAAATAGTATTTTAAGTCACTGGAAAATTTCTTTCAATTTTGATGTGACATACCGGTTTCTAGGAATCCACCCGCAAGATAGTTGGCTATGTCAACAAACTAAGGATCATCAATTTTCTCAATTTTCATGAGATTTTCGTCCGGAAAGTTATCTTGGATAACAGTCTCATGGAGAACTTCAAGATTCGGGTTCTCAAGGCGAAAAAGGTGATCGGCAGCTAGGTTTTCAGCCCCCTTTTTGTCTTTAATATCAATGTCGAATTCTTGCAAAAGCAAGACCCTACGTATTAATAGGGGTTTAGCATCTTGCTTAGCAAGCAAGTATTTTAATGTTGAATGGTCTGTATAGACAACCGTCTTTGCTAGTACCAAATAGGATCGAAATTTATCAAACGAAAAGACAATTGCCAGGAGTTCCTTCTCGGTGGTAGTGTAATTAAGTTGGGCTCCTTGCAATGTCTTACTAGCATAATAAATGGGCTAAAAAAGTTTTACAATTCTTTGCCCCAAGACGGCACCAATAGCAAAGTCACTTGCATCACACATAAGTTCGAATGGAATTGACCAATTCGGCGATATGAGAATGGGTGATTGTGTGAGCTTTGCTTTAAGGAGGTTAAAGGCGTTAAGACACTCGTTCGTGAAGACAAATGGAGCATCTTTCTCAAGAAGTTTGTTCATCGGGGTCGCAATTTTAGAAAAATCTTTAATGAACCGACGGTAAAAACCGGCGTGCCCCAGAAAACTTCTTACACCTTTCACATTTGTCGTTGGTGGTAATTTGGCTATGACTTCCACTTTAGCTCTATCCACCTCCAATCCCGCACAAGAAATTTTATGACCTAATACAATGCCTTCTCTTACCATGAAATGGCATTTTTCCCAGTTAAGCACAAGATTAGATTCTTCAAACCTTATCAACATACGCTCAAGATTATTAAGACATGAGTCAAAAGAATCACCGAAGACTGAAAAGTCATCCATGAATACTTCCATAAAGTCTTCAATCATATCATGACAAATAGCTACCATACACCTTTGAAAGGTAGCAGGAGCATTGCATAAGCCAAAAGGCATACGTCGATAGGAGAAAGTACCATAAGGGCATGTAAAGGTGGTTTTCTCTTGGTCCTCGGGTGCTATAGGGATTTGGAAATATCCCTAGAAACCGTCAAGAAAACAATAAAAGTTCTTTCCTGCTAACCTTTTCAACATTTGATCAATGTAAGGAAGGGGAAAGTGGTCTTTTCGGGTAGCATCATTTAATTTTCTGTAATCAATACATACCCTCCAACCCGTGACAGTCCTAGTAGAAATTAATTGATCGTTTTCGTTGGTGATAACAGTCATGCCACCCTTTTTGGGTACACATTGGACCGAACTCACCCAAGGACTATCCGAAATTGGGTAAATAAGACCCGCATCAAGGAGTTTGACAATCTCCTTTTTAATGACTTCTTGCATATTAGGGTTCAGTCGCCTTTGTCTTTGTACACATGGCTTATAGTTATCTTCCATTAAAATCTTATGTGTACAATAAGAGGGACTTATACCCTTGATGTCATGAATTTTCCATGCTAGAGCCTGTTTATGGGCTTTTAACATGGAAACAAGTTTAGACTTCTCACTTACAGAGAGCTCGGATGAAATGATAACCGGGAGAGTAGAATCCTCTTGAAGGTAAGCATATTCCAAGTGACTTGGAAGTGGCTTCAATTCCAAAACGGGAGGTTCTTCAATTGATGTCTTACATCGGTACTCATTTTTTAAATCCAACTTTCTGTATTCTTCATCATTTGGCTCATAACCATTAGCCATCAAGGTGGTCAACATCTCCACTTCTTCCACTATGTTCTCTTCATCACCTTCTAGCAAAATGCATTCTCCCGAACCTTGCAATTCTGGAAATTCCTGCAATAATTCTGAATACGTGTCTACGGTTTGCAAATAATAACATTTATCATCAGTAGACTCAGGGTATTGCAAGGCAAGGTCAACGGAAAAGGTAACCTTAATATCCTCAATGCTAAGGGTCCATTTCTGCCCATGAACATCTATCATAGCTCTAGCGGTATTGAGGAAAGGTCGACCCAATATAAGAGGCACACGTGTGTCCTCTTCCATGTCCAAAATTACAAAATTGGCCGGAAATACTAGGGTACCCACTTTTACTAACATATTCTCTAAAATCCCACGAGGGAATTTAACAAACCGGTCTGCTAGTTGAATTACCATTCGGGTTGGTTTTAGCACCCCGGGTTCTAGCTTAACATATAATGAATAAGGCATCAAATTAATGCTAGCCCCTAAATCCGCTAATGCTTTAATGCATTCCAAATCTCCTAGAAGACATGGTATGGTAAAACTCCCAGGATCTGCTAACTTCTTTGGTATTTTGTTCATCAAAATTGCGGAACAATTAGCATTCATGGTGACGGATGAAAGTTCCTCCATTTTCTTTCGATTAGTAAGTAAGTCTTTTAAGAACTTAGCATACTTGGGCATACCTGAAATCACATCAATGAAAGGCATATTTATGTTAATTTGTTTAAACATATCTAAAAATTTTGACCTTTCGGCTTTGAGCCTTTCTTGTTATTGTTTCCTTGGGTATGGGAGCGGTGTTTGATATGGCTTCACTACGGGTTTTTCCCATTCTTCCTTCTCAACCACTTGTTCCGGCTCCTTAACCGGTTCATCAATTTTGTTCAACGGAACACTGAAATCAGAATCTTCAGGAATTCTTGGAGCTTCATATGCTAGACCACTCTGTGGGGTGATAACATTGGCGTGCTCATTTCGGGGGTTCTTATTGGTATCGCCCGGTAAACTTCCTGGCTTTATCTCACTAAGTAAACTAGCTAAACCATTCATTTGCTTCTCCAAATTCTAAATTGAGGCTTGTTGGTTTCAAACTGGTGTTCATTTTTCTCGTTTGTTTGGTTTATGTTTGTAACAAGCTGGGTTTGTGATGCAATCAACTTTTCCAACATACTCTCCAAATTTGACTTTTTTTTCTTCCTGTTGGGGTTTTTGATAAAAACCCGGAGTTTGTTGTTGGAACCCACTACTTGACCCTTGTTGGTAATTGGAATTTTGACCTTGAGGGTTGTATGGGTTGTTGAAGTTTCGGTTAAACTGGGCTCTTCCTTAAAATTGATTATTATTTCTTTGGCTTATGAAAGCCACTTCTTCTTTTTGAGCCATTGTTAGACCGGCATCACAATCTTTTCCTAAATGGAGACCACCACAGTATTCACAACCTACTTTCATACTATAAATTTCCTTGGTGATTTTGTCCATGTTTCGAGCAACACCGTCTATTTTTACACTTAGGGAACTAAGGTCATCATAAGCACCGACGCTTTGGACTTGAGCATTATGAGTAATTGGTTGTTCTTGATGCCACTCATGAGAATAATCGGCTAGCTTCTCAATTATCTCATAAGCCTCTTGCTCGGTTTTGTCCATGAGTGAACCTCCGGATGCTTGATCAATGGAAATTCGGGTTGCAACATCACAACCCTTGTAAAAGATTTGGACTTTTTGGAAGGTATCCAAACCATGGTTTGGAAAACCTCTTAGCATTTTGGAAAATCGATTCCATGCTTCGTACAAGGTTTCCATCGGCTTTTGACAGAATTGGGTAATTTCGTGTTGGAGTCTCGCGGACTTAGAAGCTGGAAAATATTTCTTAAGAAATTTTTTTAACATACCATCCCAAGTTTCTATCGTAGCCTTGGCCAATGAATCTAACCAACTTCGTGCTTCCCCGTGGAGTGTCCATGGGAAAAGTCTTAAAAATATGGCCTGGTCAGTATCTGGTTTAAGTTTGAAAAGAAGACATATCTCTTGAAAAAGACAAATATGTCCGTTTGCATCTTCATTCGGACCACCACCAAATTGACACCTGTTATTAATCATTTGGAGAATAGGTCCTTTTATTTCAAAATTTACCTCACCAGTGGGCGGAGTAATAGCACTACCTTGTCCGGTTCGGGTTGCCTTCATCTTGGCCGCCATTGATTGTCTTGGTACCACCGGTCTTGCTTCTCCTTCCATTTCAAATTTTGGAGGAGGAACGGGCTCACCAAATTCAGAATATCTCGGCTTGGTTGTACTTGATTCTGAATTAAAAGTTTCCTGCTTTGATGAAGATTCAAAAAGTTTAAGTACTTCTTTTGGGATCCTACCAAGCTTTCTATCAGGTTCTGTAAGCGGTGTAAGTAATGGAGAATCTGAACTTCGGGTATGTGGCATATGCAACCTAAAATCTGTCAATCACACAACTAACAAAACTATCAAACGTACCGATTCTATAAGTCTAAAAATCAAAGACTATTAATAATTCAAAATAATTAAGAAACTACTTAATCACAAATTAGTTAACAATTCTATTTTGACACAAAACTGTCCCCGGCAGCGGCGCCAAAAACTTGATGTGCAAAACATGGAATATGAATTATCGTATGAAATAGTATGGAAAAATACCGATTAGAGATTGCTACACACTAACGGGCAGTGTACCCGATTGTGTAGTAGCATAGTAAATGGTAAAATCCGTGTATCGTTCCAAGGACAGTATCTAAATCAAATTAGGATTATAGACTAAATTGTGATCAACTAAGAAAATTACAAGTACAAGATATATTTTAGTTTGCCCTTTTACGATAGGCGAATCAAGTGATGAATAAGATTAAAAAGACAATATTTTTGGTATTTTTAGTTTATGAAAACAGAAAGATAGTTTTGAATTCAAATTAAAGAAATATGCTCATCTAGACTTTTTACCCTTAATGTTGAATGTTATTTAGGATTAAGATCGGATTGATTGGTTATGCACGAGAACTAATTAATTGGTTCACCAAGAGTAGTCTTGCGCGAACACTCAAACGGGATTACATGATGCAAGTGATGTTCTTGTCATCTAAGACCTCCTATTTGTAATCAACTAATTCAACTAGTTTGAAGACCTGAAGAATGATCAAGTCAATGGTGTGTTGTACATGACCCACTCCTATATCAACTAAAGGTTTAACTTAGTTCATTCCCTTGGTCCGGTTAAATACTCAATTCACCCAACCCAAATAATTAACTAAGTGTTATAATAAGATCCCTATAAACGTCACTAGATAAGGCAAATCACTAACACATGTTAATTGATGGAACTAGGTAGTTGAAAGTGTGTATAATAGATTCTAAGGAATTGGTCATTCTCCTAGATAATTACACATACTAATTAAGCTATTCCAAAGTATCTACAAGAGTCGTTCTTACATTCTTATGTAAATTAACCATTTGAACTCAACTTATCCCTTTTGGTAAAAGACAGATAAACACATGTCACTAGGTGTAAATCAATACATTAACTTGACAAGATGATGTTTCTTAATCAAATGAACATATCAACTAATTGAATCGAAAGGATTAAACTTAACAAGAATGGTTCTTGTATTCAAACATCAAACTATCGTGCATAATTACAATCAATCAATAGTAAATATTCAACATCTCGGTTATTTATCTAGATGAACATAAAATGGACTAGCCAACAATCATGCTTGAAAACTTAAACACAATAGTAACAAAGATAGAATTCATTGTAAATACAAGATTAACCTTTTAGGAGTAATCTTGGATGAAGCTCTTGAATGATCATGAATTCTTCAATGATTTGAGTGCTTAGATGCACTTTGATAAGCCCAAGAACTGCTTTGAATCGTATGTTTTTGTCTCTAAACAGAAAGGAAACTGGTACTCTTGAAATGAAACTGGAAATGGAATTAAATAAGCTGAAAAGTTGGTGAAAAGCACTGTGCGCGGCACGCACAGTAAGGGTGAGCTGAGCGCACTCTCACCTACTTCACTTTTTCCTTTACAGCTCGACAATGCACGTTCAAATCTTCTTTTCTGTTAAAAGTACGCGTATGGGTGCGCTGAGCGCACCACTGTGCGCGGCGCGCACCATCAAAAAGTGCGTTTGGCGCACTTTGGTTTTGGCCAAGAAATCCTCTGATAAAATTTATGCAATGTGCGCTGAGCGCACATTTTGTGGTGCGCTGAGCGTACTCTTCTGTCTTTGGGTTTCTGGTCTTGTTTTCGATCTCTGAGCTGTTATCATACATAATCTTCATATTTCTTCAAGTTTACAATGATTCTAGACTATATTACAATACTATGAAATAAAAACGGAATTACTATGTTTACATATGAAATAAATAACAATAGGACGCAATATTACGACTAAAGATATGACTAATTTGAGTAATATCAGGTGCAAAAAGAATCAAGTGAATCGGAGCTAAAACGAAGATTCTAGAGCGAAAACGGTGAAAGACAAGAAATCAAGTTGCGATCCAGGAAAACCAGCTGACCAGAACGGCCCAAGCAAACGGCCTGGTGTGGCAAACGGCCTGCCAAAAGGCCTGTCAAACGGTCTACGAGTCGTTTGCAGGGAAAATTTTGGCTTATTTAAAGGGCATTTGTCATTCATTCCAACACACACTTCAATTCACTTCTTTCTCTCTCTTGTACAATATTAGTCATACTTTCAAGGTCTTCGACTCCGTGCGGGAAACCTAGTACCCGGAGAAGAACGTCGAAGATTGTATTAGGAGCGGTATGGAGTCTTGAAGTTGTCACTTTTGTATTCGGAACTCGTTTAATCTACTGATACTTCTATCCCTTGTCTTTATATAATGTCTTTCATTATTATGCTTTGTGATACTGTTGCCATGATTAACCAGTAGTTATCTTTAATGTATGTTATTATGTAATCAATTATAATGCCGAAACTATATTATGGTTTGTGTATGTTATCAAAATGCTTTCCGATTATGCTATGAACTCAATCGCTATTCCAACGAATAGAACGTAGTTATTGGCTCTGTTATTGGGAAGTCACGAACCCCGATTCAGAGTACACTATATGTGTCACCCCTTGATAAAAGAAGTATATCGTATACAACGTGAGTTTGACTGAGGCACACCGATTGTAGTAAGTCCACCGAGCCTTGGATTCCGACTGAGGAATCTTTCGTAGTGAAACATCTGACTAGACCCCTAGTACATTGTCGGTCCCAGACCATGCTAGTGTAGTCACCAAGCATATAAACTTCGTACATGTAAGCTGAATCACAATGATTGTTGTAAGCTGTACCTCTGCTAAGTAAGGCCATGGAACACAGTTAGTGTTGACTAGTGCACTTCACTATAACGTGGTCTCAAGCATTGCACCCCGCTTGAGGGATTCTTAGTTAATTAAGGAACTGTTTGTTCGAACACATAAAGGATTAGACAGTTAGGATAATCGAACGTATTCATGGAAGTCAGCTTGACTTGGCCATTGTGTTCTTTATAGGTTGAACTCTTTTTAAGGGCCTGACTATCTTTTAAACCAATCACTAACGAAAGCATTAAGATACATCGCTTCTCTAGGATATGGAAAACCATGTATTCTATTATACTTAAGAAAGTTTAGACCATTTCGGAATGTTAATACGTCACCCAACCGAGTCGCTCAATTGGATGAGCTGTCTGAACGTGTATGCATGTAGTCAGACTGCACGGGCGTCGGGGGTAAGGGACGTTGCTGTCTATTCAGAATCTTCAAGCCTATCGCATTACCCAGTGACATGTCTTATGACAGGGGCATTTATGACTAGTATAGTAAATACAAGGTCACTGCCTATCCATGAGCCAGCATTCCATAATATCGGCAAAGTAACTGATGAAATCGTAACATGCACTTGTTTTAGCTTTATCTGAATTACAAATTTTATCGTACTTTACTTTATTTATTTAATCTAGAAAACTCAATATTAGGTAATCATCCACTACTCTTGCACCTTATAATTATCTTAAGTTTAGATATAGGTTCCATTCTACTGATATCTCAAAAATACGACTATAGGTCATACTTCCCTTACTCATAATAAGGAGTAGTAAGATTTAGGCCACGCTAAATATAAATTTTAAACTAATATCCCCTTTGATAGTCAAAGCTGACGCGTTGCGACCTGACGACATCGCACAAATAAAACCGTTCGTTTTTGGCCATATCATTGTGGTGACATCACCGACCACCGGAATCTCGCCGGTGGTTCGGGTTACTTGCTTTTCGTTTAAATAAGGTACATCCTCTCTCTTCCCTTTTCCGGCAACGGTTCGGCTGTTCTTCCTCGGCCTCATTTACAGCAACTAGGCAGCAAATTTGTGCGATTCTCGTGCAGGTTCGGGGTGCTTTGTGTGTCTCGTGGGATTCGGTTGGGTTTCTGTCTCTTAAGGTTTGGGGGTCCCGTTTGGTCGTTCCTCCGCCACTGTTTGCGGGATTCTTCTTCTCCTTAGAGGTTGTAGGCTACGAGTTCTTGATGAACTCTATAACGTTTTGGGTGGTTCTCGGGTTTGGTGATAGTTTATGTTCGATTTGGTGAGTTTTGGTTTGTGCAAGTGCTGTGTGTTGAAATCCGACAGTTTTCGGCAGTCTTGCCGCTGCCGACGGCTACTGGGGCAAATGGCATCTGCTGGAGGCCTTCGGGGGGTTCTAACAGTAGCTACCGGTCCTTGGTGGCTGAGGGTGGCGGAAAATAGAGAACAGTGGTTGTTGCTTGAGGCGGTTAGTTGCTGCTGGCGGCCGCTGGCTGCTGCTGGTGGCTGATGGCGGAAGCTAACTGCCCGTGGTCGACTACTTGAATCTACGATTGTTTGAATCTGGAGGATTGTATATGTCCTTAGAAAACTTTTCGAATATGACTGGCTCTTGTATGGTTTGATTCTGCATTTGGTACTGTTCTGTTGCGGCTTGTTCGGATCTTTCATTCTATTTTTCTCGTCGTCAGGTCTTTTGCGGGCTTGATGTTGTTGCCGGCGTTGTCGACTTTGTTGACTTCAGTAAATAGGCCTCGGGTTAGGTGTTCTTGGGTTGCCCGATGATTGGTTTAGATTAGCGGTGTTGAGGAGTGATGATGCGGGGTTGGATACGGGTCGGGTTATGTGTTTGTGTGTAGGATTAGGTTTGGTGGGGTTTATTTGATTGACATTTCAGTTGTAATTTATATAGTGCTAATGTGTCGTTTATATTGTTTAGAAGGAACATTGTTGTCCTAGAAATCGTTATGATCTGTTCAATGTTGCTTCACCGGAACCTCGATTCTTTTATATATATACATATTAATATTTTTGTAAAAAAAAAAAAAAAAAGTGTTTGAACATCCTTTCATCCTTACTCCTTTTTTATATATTTATAGGTTACTTAAAAATTATGTAATTGATCTATTAACCGAGTTAACAACAGCGTTGACTTATTAGTGACTTAACTGGCTCTTAGAGCATAAATTGAACTTCAGTCAGGTTTAAAATTTATAGGAAAATTGATTCTACCATTTTCATGGCGTTTTTTTTTAATCCTATTTATTGGTTGGACTTTCATTCGAAAACAATACCTCTATCCATAAAATATTGAGAGTGAGTACTTGTTTTGCTACTCTTGGGATGATTCACTCTGTGTGGAGAAAGAACTTCTCTTTATTCTAGGATAGCGGAAGGATATACAAGAGATGTATGTGAATATATGTTTTGACAACCTAACTCTTTAAATATGTCTATTCTAGTGTATTAAAAATTGTAAATTAATGATCAACATCCCTTAAATATAAATTCTTATATCCATCAATTTTTATATTGATATTTACTTTTAGAGAAATATCATCTTTATTCGTAAATTCTAGCTTCGCCTCTGAGAATGATTTTCTACATCTTACCTCATCATACTTCACTTATGTGAGATTAAGTTTTTTAATTGTTGTTTTGTTAAAAAAATTATGTACACGTTCACTTACGAATAAGTTATAACAATTTTGTTTCTAATAGTATTATATTTGCTATTGTACTGTAATGAAATTGTATTGGGCTACAATGTATTAATTTCTACAATTTTGAAACATAATTCTTTCCATCTTTGTACTTGGTCAATTTTAGAAAAACTTTGATGTAGTCTTTGAATTAATAACACAAATTTACATGGATATATAAATATGTTGACCACTAGATTTGAAGACAACCTCTTAATTAAAATAGTTTATTCAATATCGCTAGGTCTTTAAAGTTTGGTAATCTAGAGGGTGAGATTGAAGTCTTAAAATCCGTGGCGAATAACCTTGAACATAAAGCCGAAAAAGGTCTTATTAACGACGAAGAAAGAAAGCAATGGTTAGATGCTAGAAAATAATGGTTTCAAAAGGAAAAAGTCAAAGTAAACATGTTAAAACAAAAAGCTCGGGTGAGATGGATTCTAGAAGGTGACGAATATACTAAGTACTTTCATTCGGTGATTAAAATAGTCTACAACAAGAACAATATTAGGGGTTTATCTATTAATGGGGTTTGGTGTGAAGATCCTTGTGATATTAAAGAGGCGGCTTTTCAACACTTTAAGAGTCGATTAGAAGAACAATCGGGCTTTAAAACTAGCCTTATGGATCTTTCGTATCCCACCCTATCTCCCGATGAGGCTATTGGCCTTGAAGCTCCTATTAGTGAATCGGAAGTTTTGGAAGCTATACATGATTGTGGTAGTTCGAAAGCCCCCGGTCCCGATGGATTCAACCTTCGATTCTTTAAGAAATTTTGGGATATTATTAAGGTGGATATTCTTAACGCTATCACTTGGTTTTTGGGAGAATGGAGAATTTTCAAAGGGTTGTAACGCCTCATTCGTTACACTTATTCCAAAGAAGTGTGATCATATGACCGTAAGTGATTATCGCCCCATTAGCCTTATTGGAAGCTTTTATAAAATTGTTGCAAAGATCCTTTCCAATAGATTAAGAAGAGTTATTCCAAAGTTAATTGGTTCGGAGCAAAGTGCCTTTCTTAAGGAAAGATATATCCTCGATGGTGTGTTGATTGCCAATGAGTCTATTGAATACTTGAGAAACCAAAAGAAAAGAGGCATTATTTTTAAAGTTGACTTTGAGAAGGCTTTTGATAGTTTGAATTGAGACTTTCTCATGGAGGTTATGTCGTGTATGAGGTTCGGTAGTAAATGGTGTGGGTGGATCCTCGCTTGCTTAAAATCGGCTAGCATCTCTATTCTTATTAATGGGTCACCTACTCGTGAATTTTCCATAGCTAGAGGCGTTAGCTAAGGTGGCCCATTATCCCCTTTTTTATTCATCCTTGCCGCGGAAGGTCTTAATATTCTCACCAAAGCCACAATAGATCGTGGTCTTTTTAAAGGTACGAAAATTGGGAATGATAAGGTTTTAATCTCACACTTGCAATATGCGGACGCTATGATGTTTTTTGGAGAGTGGTCAAATTCTAATGCACGTAACCTTATCAATCTCTTGAAGTGTTTTGAACAAGCTTCGGGATTAAAAGTGAATTTTCATAAAAGTTGTTTGTATGGTGTTGGGGTTAGTTCGGATGAAGTTGAGATGTTGGCTAGTCGTATGGGATGTAAAGCCGGTAAATTTCCTTTTTGTATACCTAGGTTTACCAATCGGTGCAAAGATGAAGAAATTAAGCGATTGGACCCAGGTTATTGAAAAGTTCAAAAACGACTATCGAATGGAAAATGAAAACGTTGTCCGTTGGGGGTAGATTAGTTCTTCTTAAATCGGTGCTTAATATTCTTCCGTTGTATTACTTCATGCTTTTTCGTGCCCCGCCTTGTGTGCTTAAACTTCTAGAGAGTATGAGACGTATTTTCTTTTGGGGCGGGGATTTTTCGAGCTCAAAAATTTCTTAGGTTAAATGTGCACATACTTGTTTACCTTATGGGGCGGGTTGTTTAAACATTGGGTCCTTAAAAGGCAAAAATCTTGCTCTCTTGGACAAGTGGTGGTAGAGGTTCAAAACCGAAACCAGTTGTCTTTGGACCAAAATAATTTGATGTATCTATGGAATTGACGGTGTCTTGAGGTCGGGAGATGGGCTTGCTCGTCAATCGACCTCGGGCATTTGGAATAACATTATTTTTGCAGAAAGTTCAATTGAAGATTGTCAAGTTGATTTCAAAAAGTCGTTCATTAAAACAATCGGTGTTGGAAAATCTACTTCGTTTTGGAAAGAAAATTGGTGCGGGTCACAATGTTTCAAAGATATGTTCCCAAGATTATATATGCTTGAATCAAACAAAGAAGCATCGGTTAGTGATCGGGTTTCAAGGCGGGCTTCTCCAACAACAGGTCCGAATACAATTACAACAGACAACGCTGTTGCTGCTACTGTTCGTGTTTCTGCTGAAGGTGCTGCTACAGTTCGTGCTTCGGTTAATAGTCTTCAGGTCCAAGATGATGTTGCTGCTACAGTCCAGTCCTCTGTTCTGTCAGGTTCAATCGAGGATGCTGCTGCTGTTTTTTCAGCTCGTTCAGGTTCAATCGAAGATACTAGTGCTAATCCAGTTACCGCTGATGCTACTGATGTTGCTTCTGTTCGTCCAAATCCAGTTTCATCTTGTTATGCAACATGGGCTTGGGTTCGCATTCCTACAGGTAAAACATCAAATGAGTTGCTAGAAATTGAAAACTTAATTAAATCGTTTCACTTTGATTTTAACGCTCGTGAATCATGGAAGTGGAATCTCGCGAATAATGGTATATTTACGGTTAAAAAACTTTCTACATTAATTGATAGTCATTTGCTTGGTAACCCTTCCGGTTTGAAAAAGACATTGAGAAATAATCTTGTGCCTAAAAAGATTGAAATATTTACGTGGAGAACTTTAAAAAATAGAATACCGGTTCGGATAGAACTCGGCAAACGAGGTATTGACTTGCATAGTGTTCGATGTCCCATTTGCGATGATGATCTTGAATCGGTCGACCATTCCCTTATTAATTGCAAATTCGCTTCGGATGTATGGTCTCGCATTCATAAGTGGTGGAGCTTCGGTCCATGTTCATCCTCAAATTTTGAACTCCTTGAAGGTGATTTGGCTCGCTCTTCTTCCATTCTTGGTCAAAAAATTTGGCAAGGTGTGGTTTGGGTGTGCGCCTATTATCTTTGAAAAAATCGTAATTTGAAGATCTTCCACAATGATTCGTTGTCCCCCTCTGTTCTTGTTAGTGAGATTCAAGTTAAATTGTTTGAATGGATCTCGGGTCGTCTTAAGGGGAAAGATATCGATTGGTTAAAGTGGCTTGTAAATCCTCAAGTTTATCTTGATTTGTAATCGTCGGGCATAAATTCGTGTTGAGCTAGTGTTGGGCTAGTCTCTTTTTTCATGTAATTCGTGTTTATGGGTCGATCATCATTGTTTGACCGGTGCCTTGTATTGTATACATTTCGTTTTAATATAATTATCTTGCTTTTCAAAAAAAAAAAAAAAAAAAAATCGCTAGGTCTATGGCCCCCTTTGATATTCTACATATTGTTAATTAAATGAATTTTCAACACTATTACTCGTAAAACCATTTACGAATTTGATAGATATGCACAATTATAGGGTGTTAGCTTTGCGTTTGAGCGCGCGTGCACACATTTATTGATTGCCAATATTTCAATCTCTAAAGAAAAATAGAACGTTTATTTGCTAAATCTTATAATACGGTTACTAGCATTTATATAAATGTTAGTTTGCACATACAATTTGATGATTTTGAAAAGTTTACTAGTTGACTATGAAATACATTATGTAGCCTAATTGTTTTAAAATCGAATTTGTTAAGTCAACAACCTGTCAAAAGACGAGAGCTATGATTAACATATTTATAGTATGCATAGACACATCTATAAAAATAAGTTTTTATTATAATAATAATGCTCTCCAGCTTTTCATCTCCTCCGGTATTCTAATCCGATTAACTCCCTTTTCCGATCAAACTTACAACCCAATTAACTGTAATTTAAATATGTATTCAATCCCCACCTCCCCTTTCACACCCCTTCCAACTAAACCCAATCATCTCCCCAATCGATTCAAATACATAAACCTCTCCACAAAAAAACCTAATCAACAACAAGCATATCAACCGCCTTCAAACCCTTCAAATCAGGAAACCAACGAGACTGAAGATGGTGTATGGGTTCGTGTGGAAAGAAAGCGCAAATCATCGCCCAACAAGCAACAATTTCGAGATCTCATCCAAAAATACGGTAATCCAGGTTACAGATCCTCATCGCCTTTTTTCAATAAACCTGCAAATCATATTAATCGCTTTGCTACTTTCCCTAACAATATCCCTCTCCATCACCCGAAACAATCAAACCTAAACCCTCCTACTTCCATTATGTTTTTTAACTTTCCTGACCATTGGAGATTCAATGACCTACTGCTATTTTTTAAGAGGTATGGCGATGTAGCAGACCTTTACATTCCAATCTCGAAAACTTTGAGGAATGGTAAAAGATACGGTTTTGTTCGGTACTCCAATATTCAGGACATCGATTTCCTTCTCAAACGTCTTAACTCTATCAATCTAAATGGCAATTGGCTAAGAGCATACCGAGCTCATGAACGAAAAGGCAATCTAGATGGTACCAGGCGTCAAGAAAATAATCAGTCTAAAACCACTCTTGTGAACCAACAAAAATTCCCACATAACACCCAACACAAACCCATTTATGTCCCTAAATCCTCTACTGCCAAACCAACAGCAACCAGTAACCCTTCTAACGATGACAACCATACCGTTCACAATAAATGTGTCCCAGAATACACCAACCCAACAAACAAACCACGTACGATTACCCTGGAACCTGTTGAATCTAACAAAAAAATTCTTGAGAATGCCATTATTGGAGAAATAATTGACATGGACCTTATTGAGGACTTTCCAACTTTATGTACTGCCGAGGGCTTATCAAATTTCAACATTAAATATCTCGGTGGCCTTGATATATGCTTAACCTTCGAAGATGGTAACACTGTCGATAATGTAATGAATGATGAAAATCATATCCTTAAAACCTGGCTCAAGAACATTCGAAGGGTTAAAGAAAAATGCTTTAAATCTGCAAGACTTTCATGGTTGACAATCAAAGGCGTCCCCATTACCTGCTGGTCGGAAAAGAATTTCAGGATAATTGCAGGTTGGTTTGGGCCTATTTAAGACGTCTATAATTGCGATTTTAAGGGAAATCAAAACTTAGTAACCGGTAAGGTTCTCGTCAAATTATGGGGCGATGAACTAACCAATACCTCCGTTCAAGTTAAGGTCGATGATGGCAGCATATATAATGTTCAGGTTATTGAAGATGTAAACAGTATAGTGGAAATTGAAATGGAGGAATGTGACCAAAACACTAATTCGTCTGATTCCTCTAGCAATCATGATGAAGATAAAGATTCTTATAATGACCTATCTGCCAAAGATGATGAAGAAGCAGGCGATTGGCCATCGGAATTCGATAACTTTGCCGATGAAACGGGTAACCCAAAAGTTTTTGCCACGTCAGCAAGTTTTAACGAAGACATTAATTGTAACGGGTCTACAATTCCTTTAAATGATCTTGAAAATGAAGTGTCTCATAATGACCAGGAGGGATCACAATAGGTAAACGAACTCCCAAAAAACCTTTCATCCCCCGAAAAAATTTCCAGAACCTATGCATCACCAACTTCTTCTAAGCCTATTGATGAAACTTTCAACCCTAGCCCTGTAACCGTTAACACCTCGTCCACTACCCCCCAAGCCCACTCCCCACGTGTTAACAGCCCAGATAACCACATCTCAGTTGATCCGTTGGGCCTTACTAACAACTGCTTCAATAGTACTCCACACATCTCAAGTCCAAATATTTTTGACAACCCAAAACCCTTCATACCCGATCAATTCGACCCACCTAAGTCCACTTCTATTTTCGCCTTCAAGTCTGGTAACAACCCGTCTGACCACTATGCCAAGCCACCAAGATCATGTAATTCTGGCCACTCCACAGTCCAAGCAGGCTTTCCGAATAAAAAAAGAAAAACTACCTCAAACGAATCGGTGTGGACTAATATTAGAAGATGGAATACAACTTCTAGAATTCTCAAGGCTAAGTCCCAAGCTAGAAATCCGTCCCGGAAAAAATTGAAAATCAAGTCTTGCTCAACTCTTTCATCTTATTTCAGTAAAGGCAGTAGCTCCCATTCCTTCTCAGGAAAATCGTTACATGGTGAGGATGTTGGAGAAATTCTTGGATTAAAGAAGAAACCTGCCCAATCAAAAAATTGAGGTACTTTCTGTTTCTACTCCAATTTTATTGAGATTTTAATAATTTGTTTTAAAATGAAGATTCTATCCTTAAATATCAGAGGTCTAGGTCTAGATGACAAAAACAAATATAATTGGTTCAAACGCGTTTGTTTTCAAAAAAAAACCCTAATGTTATTGCTCTCCAGGAAACTAAAGCTGAAAAGATTTCAGAACTTTGGGTGGAAAAGGTTTGGGGTAACAACAACTATAACTACGCTTTCAAAAAATCAAATGGTAACTCGAGAGGGATTATCACGATATGGGACCCCAATATTTTTACTGCTAACCTTGTTGTTGAGCGTGACTCCTTTATTGCGACAAAAGGATTTTGGAAAGATGTAGGTACCGAGCTCATCCTTGTGAATACTTATGGTCCCCAAAATGACCCGGAAAAAAAGAAAATGTGGAACGATCTCAATGAAGTTTTGAAATATGACAATGCAATGTGGGTCATTTTCGGTGATTTCAACGAAGTTAGATTCTCCTCGAAAAGAAAGAATAATGAGTTATGTGAAAGAAGAGCAAAACTTTTCAATGATTTTATTAAAGATAACTCTTTACTTGACTTGCCATTGGGAGGAAGAACCTACACTCGAATCAGTGATAACGGAAGAAAATTCAGCAAACTTGATAGATTCCTCGTCTCCGAAAATCTAGTACTTCAATGGCCGAATCTCAATGTAATGGTTTTGGATAAAAAGCATACGGATCATTGCCCTCTTATTTTACAAGATGGTAATGTTGATTTTGGCCCTAAACCCTTCAAGGTTTTTGATGAATGGTTAATGTGATGCCCCATACTAAATCAACATGTACGGACCATCAACAACAGGATCATTACAAGGTCAAACACTATATGCGTTTTCAAAACAAGTTTGCATTCATGATAAAAGGTGATGTCTTAACCAACATCAATGTTTAACAACCAAAAGTATGCTTTAACGAATAGAAGCATGGATAATAGTATGTGACCCATAGGTCGTTACAAATCATAGTTCAAAAGTAATAATTTTTATGAATGCAAGATAACGTTCATGCAGTGACATCTCTAAAGCAGCGGGTGTCTACAGCAAGACTAGTACACAGTGGAAGCAACCTTAAGCACCTGAGAAAAACATGCTTAAAAATGTCAACACAAAGGTTGGTGAGCTATAGTTTAAGTATAACAGTATGTAAGGAAGGCCACGAGATTTCAGTGCTACAAAGAGCGTTTCAAAACAGTATGATAAAGTATATGTTTAACCGTGGGCACTTGGTAACTAACTTAACGTTTATACCCCCTGAAAGTACACATGGCAAGTGCGTATGTATACGAAGTATTAAACACCCGTTAAATGCTAGCGCTACTAGCCAGAGTGGGGATGTCAAACCCTATGGATCCATATCTAAGATTCGCGTTCACCGGTTCAAAAACCAATGACTAAACGTTACCGAGCTAAAGGGAATGTTTATGCCGTTGTATAACCCACACATATATAAAGTTTAAGTACTCGTGCCTAGTATGTAAAACGTAAAATGCGCATGTATTCTCAGTTCCCAAAATAGTTAAAGTAAAAAGGGAATGCTATAACTCCTAGTGGTATAGTAGTGGTAAAGTCGAGTCGGGAAAATAAGCAAGTACGTAGGTCCGGAAAGTCCTCAACCTAAGTCAAATAGTACTAAGTCAGTAAATCGTACCAATAGGTTTAAATGTATGTAAATAAGGTCTTAAAGGTCATCATCAATCATCATCAAACAAAAGGTGTAAAGTAAGTTTCGTTTATGAAAGAAGTTTAAAACAAAGGCTGACTTCGGTCAGTCGCCACGACCACGATACCTACTGAAATAAGGTGAGACCAGTGGCCATGGCTCCGTATATGAGTCCTTTATTTGTGGTAAAAATTCCAGAAGCAAACACATCTTCGTTTGACCGTGGCGACGGTCTAAGTGCGAGTAGGTCAGAATTTTCAGCACAACGTTAAAAGACATAGTGACACTCGGAGGGCCATAAATCCTAAACCGTAACTCGGATTAAGACGAGTCCTAAATGAAAAGTTATCTACTCGAACAGAGCTAACTGAAAATCATCTTTACAGTAGCCCAGGTCATACTGATCAGACCCAGTAACAGTAAACAGTAGGTTCCGGGGTTTCTTGGTACTCGATGCTTATCACGGTTCTCATCCTTGATGCATATAGCTTCAAGTGTACAACTCGTTGATGTGTTTACATCATCTTTACCAAGTTTTGACCATCATAACCCAAGTGTAAGTCTAAGATAAGTAGCACAACTCAATTAAGTGTTGCAAGTGTTTTGATGAACCAAAGTTACATCAAAGTCTTAGATTTAACACATACATGAAATATAAAAGTAATATTGAACTACAAACTTGAATGTAAACTAACTAATCAAGTGTAACAACCCAACCCGATAACCGACCAAAAACAGTCCCAAAAAAAAAATTTAAACTGCTGCTCAGGTGTGGTGCGCGGCGCGCTCCACTGAAAGTGCGCGGCGCGCACAAGGCGTTCCAGGCTCTGATCAAACTATTTTTAACTCGTAAAAAGATGGACCTCTTCCCGACATATTTAGACCGAACGCTTTTCACGACAAACTTATATATGTGAAACTAACACGAATC
The DNA here is from genome assembly GCF_046630445.1 of Rutidosis leptorrhynchoides. NCBI lineage: Eukaryota > Viridiplantae > Streptophyta > Magnoliopsida > Asterales > Asteraceae > Rutidosis > Rutidosis leptorrhynchoides. Next base: position 105,906,514 of record NC_092338.1, on the reverse strand, counting down.
AAACATAAAACGATGTTTTACAAGCGGGGCCCACACGACCCAAAATACAAGTTTAATACAAGTTTAGAGTTTCGACCACCAAAAAGTTTAAGTTCCAAACTACACAATGAGCATGGCATTTAGGATTAAACTACCCAACTATCGGTCAAACTCCAAGATCTACTAAAGCCAAAAGCGTCCCCTAGCATCAAGCGGGATCTCTAGTCCGAACGAATGCCCTTACCCTTATCCACGCCGGAACCTATAAAATGGTAAACAACGAGAGGGTAAGCTAATGCTTAGTGAATGCAATACTTATACATATACATATGTAATTTACCTACACGCATCCACCTACAAAACCATTACATACAACGAACAAACGAGTTAGCATCAACAAACACACGACTAGCAACAACGTTAGTATATAATTCAACACGATAATATACTAAACATAAAAGGGCATAAATACGCTAACCGTTCACCGCTTACTACTACCGACTTGTAGCCGACCAAGATCATCAAGTCTCACTCGTACCATGTCACCGACTTGTGACTCGTCATATGGTGTCACCGACTTGTGAATCACCATGTAGCATCACCGACTTGTGAAGCCCCACCTAGTGTCACCGACTTGTGATCACTAAGAAATGTCACCGACTTGTGACTCATCATAAGGTGTCACCGACTTGTGAATCACCACTATTACTTATGGGTCACCGCCTCGTGAACGCCATGTGGCATCACCGACTTGTGAAGTACCACCAAGTGTCACCGACTTGTGAACACTATGGGGTGTCACCGACTAGTGCACCACCCGTCAATACATATGAGGTCACCGACTTGTAAACCTCCAAGAGGTGTCACCGACTCGTGAGACACCTAGCGAGATACTACCGACCCGTAGTTCTCTTCACCCGAATACCAAATAAGCCACCAACTTGTGACATAACGCCCAACACTCACGATGTGGCGCCAAAGGCCCACATCGCGTACGAGTAAATAAACCACATATATACATGTATAAATATTCCACTCACCTTGATTTCAAGTAAGGCAACTTCCGCTTGAGCTCCTAATCGTCCGATGCAAATCACCTAAGTAATTTACAACCGAATAAGCTAAATACACTAGCTTATTCACAAAACACCATAAGTGCAATATCGACCCATTTGCACATGCATCACTTTGACTATTCGAAGTCACCCAAACCCAATGAACATTACGGCTCAACGCCACAACTCCCTAGCAATCAACTGCTAGTCGAGATCTACCTAGGACACAAAGCAGGCCTAGCAAACTTTCACTTACAATGGCGATGCTTGGTGCCACCAAGACTTATACCCTACCCGTACCGTCTCGACCGTTAACGCGGTCACTTACACACAAACAAAGATAGTCAACCACCATGACTATACTCGCACACATACAAAGTCAACGTGAACGCCTCTCGAATGGCATACCATTACTACGCTAAACCTTATGGAGCGCAATACAAGTAACCCTCTAATCAAATCACGGTTTCACCCGACTCGGTTAGGCCTCCAACTCGCCCGGTCAACCTACCTCGGCCAACCCTTAACAAGAATTAATTAACCCGACCCGGTTAGTCAAATACGATCGGTCAACCCGCCTCGATCAACACTTATCACCAAATTGATTAACCCGACTCGGTTAAGTCGAACTCACTTGGTCAACTCGACTTGGTCAACACTCCCAACAACTTATTGATTAACCCGACTTGGTTAGTCAAACTATCTCGGTCAACCCGACTTGGTTAATCCCCTAAAAACAATTTGATTAACCCGGATCGGTTAGTCAAATACCCTTAGTCAACCCGCCTCGGTCAACGCCTAACAACAATTGATTAACCAGACTTGGTTAAGTCAAACACACTAGGTCAACCCGACTCGGTCAACACTTATCATTTAATTGATTAACCCGACCCAAAAGTCTAGATCTAAAGTTATTAAGTTAAATCTAACACAAGTGTATGAAGTTATAACTAAAAAGTTATACTTCCATGTTCTTGAACTTTTAAAGTTAACTTTTTTTCAAGAAAAATGAGATCAAAGTTAACTAGTAACACTTGACCAAGAACAACATAAAGTACATAAAATGAAGAAATAATCTAAATAAACAAGTAACTAATTCATCGTTGTTCATACTTTAAAGATTCAAGCCAAAATCTTGATCTTTAAGAAAGTAAACTTTGAGTTTACAAACATGAATTACAAGTATGATTTACAACACATGAACTTCCTTTCTTTTAACATATTAAGTGTAGAACATAAGCTAGAGACTTTATGTTCTAGTATGTCTTGTAAGAACAAGATGATATGAAGAATTAAACTAGGTAGTTTGATTCTCGTAACTAGTAAATAACAACTAACAAAGACAAGTAAATAAACCATAACAAGAACAAGTAAATAACAAACAAAGATTGATGATGATGAGAGTGTAATGTTACGGTTTTTAGGGAGAAAAAGAAGAGAAAAAGAAGCTTTGTTCTTACAATATTTGAGAGAGAATGAGAGGAAGAAATGAGATGCAAATTAGTGTGTGTAAAAGTGAATGAAGCTAGTGCTTGAAGTAATACAAAAAAAATGAAACAAACTCCCTCCACACTCTATGTATGCTGACGGTTTTTGGGTTCCAAGGGGGGAGGGATTAGTCCACTAGGTTCTTACATGTAAAGGCTTCAAAAGTATTATGTAACAAGATTCCATACAACTTAATCCATTTAGTTTAGTTCTAAAATGATACTTACATGAGTGATGGGCTAACTAAGTCCATTAAGGTGAGTAGAGTGGGCTTATAAGCCCAAGTGTGTGTAACGACCTGACAAAATTGTCATTGACGGCGCCGTTAACTTAGGTCCCGTTGCGTGGTCATAGTCCCTATATGAGACTCGTTTGACCAAAGTTATGTCGCATTCATTTGAAACGTACAAGACTTACAAAGTTTAGTTTACAAAACAATTCGACAACAAGTCTAAGTTTACAAAAGTATAAAGTATAAATGAAATAACTTGCGACATAATTAGTTGAAAATCATCGTTGCTATAAATAGCGTAAGTCTGTAGACAAAAGTTTGAATCCAAAGGTGCTATCACTAGCGTATGTATGTATGTATGCTTGACTCCAAGCACGAAATCAAAGTGTATACATGTATGCTTGACTCCAAGCAAGTATGAGTGTACGCGGAAGCATGTATCAAATAGCCAAGTATGAACCTGAGAAAACATATAGAAAACTGTCAACGAAAAATGTTAGTGAAAACATAGGTGTTTATAAACGTTGTTTTTGAACCACAAGATTTAGTATTTCCATAACGTTGATTATCAAAATCGTTTACATTCCAAAAGTATTGTTCGCGAGCACCCAATTATCAAGACTTATCGTTTCCTTCCATAGAACCTCATCACAATAGTGTTAGAACATACACTATTTCTCGAAAATATATTTCATCCGTAGACGGTAGCGAACCGTCCGTAATGAGGGTTTGTCAAACCCGTATGGCCACACAATATAAGTTCTCGCTTACACCCTGCAAGTGTAACTAATGATAATCGAATTGAGGATTTTTGTTCTAACTCACTGTGGAATGTTTGTTTCCTTGTACTTGTGTTCAAAGTATAAAAGTAAGTAGTACAAAATGTAACAAAGTATATGTTTCTCAGCCCACAATTTAAAAGTATAAAAAGTTGTTGAAAAGGTGGGACTATGATCTCACCTCGAGTGCACGAGTATAAAAGTACTTCACAAAGTAAACGTGTGCATGATAGTTTCTTAGCCTTGACCTAAACAAGTAAGTTGTATCAATTAACCGGTTACGACACAAGGTCGGGCGAAATGTGTTCAATTAGTCCTATGGCTCGTTACGACTCGAATAGTATAGCATGTGAATCACGTTGTCAAGTTTCATGCAAGAATCAAGTATAAAAGAAGATTAGAACGATTGCATAAACGTTTGGTTAAGTTTGACAAAAAGTCAATCTTTGGTCGGTCAAGGTCAACAAAAAGTCAACACGTTCGGGTCGGGACCCGAACTATTTTTCTGAGGTTTTTATTCATATATAAGCATGTTAGGACAAGTTACATGTGAATCGGAGGTCCATAGCGTGCCAAACATTTTTCATATTTTGACCATGTAGGTCAGAACCTGGACACGCCTTAGGTCGCGCCGCGACCCAAGACTGCCGCGCCGCGGCATTTAACGTGTGCTGGTACCTGGTCAGTCTCAAATGTCCAAGTCTCAAATCAAAACTCTTTCAAGCATAAATCACAAACCGCTAACACTTAGAACTCGTATCTTATATCGTTGGAAAGCTCTTTTGACAAGGAATACAACTAACTACTTTTCACCAAGCAAAAACATCAATTACAATAACCGAAATCTCGTCAAGTGATCAATAAAGGTTTATTTTCAAAGTTTCAAGTTCATCAAATGCATTTTAAGTTTCGGGAATCCAATTCACACATATGATATGCCGTTTTGAAGGTAATGAAACATACATTACAACTAAACACTTACTAATAACATTTCATGGCATTCGAAACATCAAAAGCTCGTTTTAAGTCTATCAAACCCTAACCAAAATCCACAAAAATCAATATTCATGTTTTTGAAGTTTTCTTAATCAACCTACGCATCAAAACGAAGCTAGTGATACTAGTAACACAATTAAAACATGAACTTTAACAAATCAACAACATTAACTCATCCAAAATGCAAGATTAAGCAAACCCATTTCAAATGTTCAAACTAGTTACTCAAAGCAACAAATCGAGCAAACAAATCATATATTCATGTTATACACGAGCCATAGACACTAACTAACACCATTTCAAGTATATAAAACGAATTTAGAGAAATTTAGTGTTTTAGAAATGTAACCCAAACTTGATGAAATTGGTACCAAAATGTAGAGGATGAAGAGAGGATCACGAATATGTAATTTGTTTTGATGTTTGCCTCTTGATCCGGATTTAGATGGTGATTTTGTGAGTTGGTGTTTAAGTTCCAAAATGGAAGTAAGAAGAGAGAAAGAGATGAGGAGGTGGGTGGAAATGAATGGGTGGATGAGGTAGGTTGACTAGTTGACCTAGTCAACTAGTTTGCCCACTTGGCAACCTCGGTCCCTCAAGTTTCAAAGCGGGTGCGGGAATTAACCAAACGAATCTTTTAAAAACGCTCGAGTAAACGAGTGATGTTATAATTAAATAACGGAAATATTATGAATGCTAGTCAACGGAAACTAGGAATTTAAATAACGAAAGATATTATTAAAAAAAAGATAGTGTTAAAAATAAATTTAACGGAAAAACGCGGGATGTTACATTACCTACACCTTAAAAGAAATTTCGTCCCGAAATTTAGTTGGAAGTAGTAGTTGTTGGTTCTTCCTCGAGATGTTGTGTTGCCGATTCTACGAATAAGTGAAGGTACGTCTTTGGGAATTTCAACGGACTTTGACGATCGGGATTTTACGTTGGTTTAAAGTTTGGCTTCACGATTTATAGTTTCAACTGGTCCTCCTAGGAAGTGAAGTTTATCGTTGATAGTAAGTTCATCGAAGAGGATAACAAGTTCTTGTTTTGTAAGACACGCCTTTAAGTTTGATACACAGAATGTAGGATGAACGGTATTTGTTTGAGTCGGAAGTTTGAAGTGGTAAGCAACGGGCACAACACGCCCCAAGATTTCAAAAGGACTAAAAATATCGCGGGTTTGGCTTTCTACGTTTCCGAAACGGACTACACCTTTTCAAGGTGCGACTTTTAACGTTACGTGGTTTCCAACATGGAATTCGAAAGGTTTACGTCTAACATTGGCATAGCTCCTTTGGCGACTACGGGCCGTCTCGAGCCTTTCTAGGATTGGAATGATTTTAACGGTTACTCCATGAACGAGTCCAGGTTCGGTGACTTGATTATCATTTACTTGGTTCTACAAAAGGAGAATGACGTTTCCGGTCATATAAGATTTCAAAAGGTGTGACGTTAAGACTTGAATGATAACCATCGTTGTAAGAGAATTTGGTTAAAGGTAAAAACTTTTCTCAAGTAAATTTTAAGTTGATAATGCAAACTCGTATTATGGTTTCCAAGGTTTGAATCATATGTTTGCTTGGTCCGTCAGTTTGTGGATGATACGCGGTACTCATATTTAAACGTGGTCCCGAGGCTTTTTGTAAGGCACTCCGAAATCTAGAAGTGAAATGAGAATCTCGATTCGAAACGAGGTACATTTCCTTAAGGTATATTTGAAAAAGTTTGTTAGGACTTGAAAACGTTTGTTGGAACAAGTTTCTGTTTCTCAAGAATTTTTTGCCTCGGAAGATTTATCGATTTCTAAAAACGTTCGTTAGGACTATTCACCCTCGAGGCGAATACTAGTATAACGTGAGGAGTCTCTCCCTCCATTGAGAATTTAGAATAAAGATTTCCTTATACGGAAGTATGAGTCTAATGCGAGAGAAGTTTCCGCCTCGATGTGAGCATAACAAGTATATTGTAGTTCGTCGATAAAATCGTAAGAAAACGAGATAGTATAGAGTGTAACACATGTTTGAAGTCGAAAGAATTTGTCATTCATTCGGAAGCGTAAATATGATTCGGAAATAATTGAATGTGTGTCCTTGGTATGGTTGTTATTAATATTCTCGAAGTTTTCGGATATTCAAACAAGAAAAATGAAGTCATGTACATGGCACATGGTGGTGATTAGGTTGATCGAGTCCAACCACCATCACGTGTCATTAGAACTTTGGTATGACTTACCATAATATAACCACGTTGATCGAGTGTCATTATATTACGCTAACTCATACCTCCATTCCCACATCACTCCATAGATTCAAGTTCGTGTAATCATAAAGATCTAAAATGAACAAAGTGTAACGACGTCTCAAACGTGACTTGTATTGAATCGAAAGAATTAGTGCGACTCTAAAGAAGCGTTCCCCGAGGGAAGTGTATAAATGATCATTCACGTCAATGCGGTTTAAGTCAAACGATAATGTATTTCGGTGCGAGAAGTGTAACGAATCATGATAACGAATAGTACACAACCGTAGTGTTGAGTATTGATGACGATACTCACCTGGAGTAGTGATGGTAGTAACACGATATGGTAGATAGTAAGGAACACCGGTGTGACACCGATAGTAAGTTGAAACGGTGGCGAATAACAATCTGGGAGACAGAGTTCCCAAACAAGTATGACTAATGAAGTCGTCGTCATCCTTACGCGTATGGATCTTGAATTTACGTGTGTTACCAGAAAGTGGCAGAATACGGATTCGTATGACGAAAGTTTGATACCAGTAAGAAGTTTGCCTAAGAATAATTCAAGTATAATGCACAAGTAGTCAAGTAAGTGCTATCTATAGCAAATGCAAGTTAGAATGCAATGATTTACTATCCGGTTGTAGTCTAGATTCACTAATGCGTCCTAATGACTCTGTCAGACACACTAATGCATATCCTAGTTCCCTACAACCAACGCTCTGATACCATCTGTAACGACCCGACAAAATCGTCATTGACGGCGCCGTTAACTTAGGTCCCGTTGCGTGTTCATAGTCCCTATATGAGACTCGTTTGACCAAAGTTATGTCGCATTCATTTGAAACGTACAAGACTTACAAAGTTTAGTTTACAAAACAATTCGACAACAAGTCTAAGTTTACAAAAGTATAAAGTATAAATGAAATAACTTGCGACATAATTAGTTGAAAATGACGGTTGCTATAAATAGCATAAGTCTGTAGACAAAAGTTTGAATTCAAAGGTGCTATCACTAGCGTATGTATGTATGCTTGACTCCAAGCACGAAATCAAAGTGTATGCATGTATGCTTGACTCCAAGCAAGTATGAGTGTACGCGGAAGCATGTATCAAATAGCCAAGTATGAACCTGAGAAAACATATAGAAAACTGTCAACGAAAAATGTTGGTGAACACATAGGTGTTCGTAAATGTTGTTTTTGAACCACAAGATTTAGTATTTCCATAACATTGATTATCAAAATCGTTTGCATTCCAAAAGTATTGTTCGCGAGCACCCAATTATCAAGACTTAACGTTTTCTTCCATAGAACCCCATCACAATAGTGTTAGAACATACACTGTTTCTCGAAAATATATTTCATCCGTAGACGATAGCGAACCGTCCGTAATGAGGGTTTGTCAAACCCGTATGGCCACACAATATAAGTTCTCGCTTACACCCTGCAAGTGTAACTAATGATAATCGAATTGAGGATTTTTGTTCTAACTCGCTGTGGAATGTTTGTTTCCGTGTACTTGTGTTCAAAGTATAAAAGTAAGTAGTACAAAATGTAACAAAGTATATGTTTCTCAGCCCACAATTTAAAAGTATAAAAAGTTATTGAAAAGGTGGGACTATGATCTCACCTCGAGTGCACGAGTATAAAAGTACTTCACAAAGTAAACGTGTGCATGATAGTTGCTTAGCCTTGACCTAAACAAGTAAGTTGTATCAATTAACCGGTTACGACACAAGGTCGGAAGAAATGTGTTCAATTAGTCCTATGGCTCGTTACGACTCGAATAGTATAGCATGTGAATGACGTTGTCAAGTTTCATGCAAGAATCAAGTATAAAAGAAGATTAGAACGATTGCATAAACGTTTGGTTAAATTTGACAAAAAGTTAAACTTTGGTCGGTCAAGGTCAACAAAAAGTCAACACGTTCGGGTCTGGTCCCGAACTATTTTTCTGAGGTTTTTATTCATATATAAGCATGTTAGGACAAGTTACATGTGAATCGGAGGTCCATAGCGTGCCAAACATTTTTCATATTTTGACCATATAGGTCAGAACCTGGACACGCCTTAGGTCGCGCCGCGACCCAAGACTGCCGCGCCGCGGCATTTAACGTGTGCTGGTACCTGGTTAGTCTCAAATGTCCAAGTCTCAAATCAAAACTCTTTCAAGCATAAATCACAAACCGCTAACACTTAGAACTCGTATCTTATATCGTTGGAAATCTCTTTTGACAAGAAATAGAACTAACTACTTTTCACCAAGCAAAAACATCAATTACAATAACCGAATTCTCGTCAAGTGATCAATAAAGGTTTATATTCAAAGTTTCAAGTTCATCAAATGCATTTTAAGTTTCGGGAATCCAATTCACACATATGATATGCCGTTTTGAAGGTAATGAAACATACATTACAACTAAACACTTACTAATAACATTTCATGGCATTCGAAACATCAAAAGCTCGTTTTAAGTCTATCAAACCCTAACCAAAATCCACAAAAATCAATATTCATGTTTTTGAAGTTTTCTTAATCAACCTACACATCAAAACGAAGCTAGTGATACTAGTAACACAATTAAAACATGAACTTTAAAAAATCAACAACATTAACTCATCCAAAATGCAAGATTAAGCAAACCCATTTCAAATGTTCAAACTAGTTACTCAAAACAACAAATCGAGCAAACAAATCATATATTCATGTTATACACGAGCCATAGACACTAACTAACACCATTTCAAGTATATAAAATGAATTTAGAGAAATTTAGTGTTTTAGAAATGTTACCCAAACTTGATGAAATTGGTACCAAAATGTAGAGGATGAAGAGAGGATCACGAATATGTAATTTGTTTTGATGTTTGCCTCTTGATCCGGATTTAGATAATGATTTTGTGAGTTGGTGTTTAAGTTCCAAAATGGAAGTAAGAAGAGAGAAAGAGAGAAAGAGATGAGGAGGTGGGTGGAAATGAATGGGTGGATGAGGTGGGTTGACTAGTTGACCTAGTCAACTAGTTTGCCCACTTGGCAACCTCGGTCCCTCAAGTTTCAAAGCGGGTGCGGGAATTAACCAAACGAATATTTTAAAAACGCTCGAGTAAATGAGTGATGTTATAATTAAATAACGGAAATATTATGAATGCTAGTCAACGGAAACTAGGAATTTAAATAACGAAAGATATTATTAAAAAAAAAGATAGTGTTAAAAATAAATTTAAAGGAAAAACGCGGGATGTTACAGTGTGTATGTAAGTAACAAGTTAAATAAATAAGCCCAAGCCCAAATAAATAATAATCTAATAAAAGCCCAAGTAATTAACTAGTAACTTTAGTTAATTAAAATGATTAATAAAACTTAATCATGAATGTAAATGACATTTAAAAATATCATTCGTGGAAAGTTCGTGTGTCACAAAGATGTTTCGGGCATTCAAGGTTAATCGCGGTAATAAGTAAATGTATATAACAATACATTCATAAAACACAAGTATTAATATTAAATATTAATAAGTAAACGTTGGAAAATCCAGGGTCGTTACTGTTAAAACACGAAGAATCCTACGACATCATCAAATCCACTTGGGAGAAAACCACCAACAGTGTTAAACCCGATTGCATTTTCCGTGATAAACTTAAGCTGGTCAAACAAGAGTTACGAAAATGGTACTCTACTTCACATGGAAAACTGAAAACATAAATAGGAGAATTGGCATGTATTGTGAATGAATGGGAAAGGAAAGCTGAACTATCCAATCTAAATGACGATCAATATGCCAAACGGATGAAAGACAAGGAAACCCTTCTTCATAAAGAGATGTCACAAATTGAGATGCTCAAACAAAAATCAAGATTTTAATGGGCTCTAGAAGGGGACGAGAACAGTAAATTCTTTCACTCATATATCCGCCGAAGGAACCAGAAAAACAATATTCATGGCATCAACATCGGTGGGGTATGGAATTCTAACCCGTTACTTATAAAACATGAAGCTTTTAACTTTTTTCAGGGACTCTTCATGAAGAACACCTCGGAAGCTTGGATGTTAAATAGTTGGGAGGGACCAAAAATCGACCCAAATTCAGCTGTAGCTCTATAATCCACGTTCACTGAAGCCGAAGTACTAGATGCAGTCAAAGGTTGCGGTAGAAACAAGGCGCCGGGCCCGGATGGTTTTAACATATCATTCTACATCAAATTCTGGGACATAATCAAAGGTGATCTCCTTAATGCTCTAAATTGGTTCTGGGAAACAGGATCCATCTCCAACGGTTGCAATGCCTCCTTCATCACACTTATCCCGAAGGTCAATGATCCTCTCAATTTTTCTAATTACAGGCCTATTAATCTCATCGGTAGCTATTATAAAATTCTTTCAAAATTACTTGCAAACCGAATCAGAAAAGTTATCCCGAGACTAATAGTGTAGTGACCCGAAATTTTCCATGTTTATATATATTAAATGAAATTGATATTTACATGATTAAGTGTTTCCAACATGTTAAGCAATCAAACTTATTAAGACTTGATTAATTGGAATAGGTTTCATATAGACAAATGACCACCCAAGTTGACCGGTGATTCACGAACGTTAAAACTTGTAAAAACTATACGATGACATATATATGGTTATATATATAGTTAACATGATTTTATTATAAGTATGTATCTCATTAGGTATTTTAACAATGAGTTATATACATAAAAATGAGACTATTAAATTAAGAAACTCGAAAACGATATATATAACGATTATCGTTATAACGTCTTACTAGGTACATATGAATCATATTAAGATATTGATACACTTGGTTAATTATGTTAAATGATAAGTAAATATATCATTAAGTGTATTAACAATGAACTACATATGTAAAAATAAGACTACTAACTTAATGATTTTGAAACGAGACATATATGTAACGATAATATTGCTGTACATCTAATTGTGGACAACTAGTTGTAGGTTACTAACGAGGACAGCTGACTTAATAAACTTAAAACATCAAAATGTATTAAAAGTATTGTAAATATATTTTGAACATACTTTGATATATATGTATATATTGTTATAGGTTCGTGAATCAACCAGTGGCCAAGTCTTACTTCCCGACGAAGTAAAAATCTGTGAAAGTGAGTTATAGTCCCACTTTTAAAATCTAATATTTTTGGGATGAGAATACATGCAGGTTTTATAAATGATTTACAAAATAGACACAAGTACGTGAAACTACATTCTATGGTTGAATTATCGAAATCGAATATGCCCCTTTTTATTAAGTCTGGTAATCTAAGAATTAGGGAACAGACACCCTAATTGACGCGAATCCTAAAGATAGATCTATTGGGCCTAACAAACCCCATCCAAAGTACCGGATGCTTTAGTACTTCGAAATTTATATCATATTCGAAGGGTGTTCCGGAATGATGGGGATATTCTTATATATGCATCTTGTTAATGTCGGTTACCAGGTGTTCACCATATGAATGATTTTTATCTCTATGTTTGGGATGTGTATTGAAATATGAAATCTTGTGGTCTATTGTTACGATTTGATATATATAGGTTAAACCTATAACTCACCAACATTTTTGTTGACGTTTAAAGCATGTTTATTCTCAGGTGAATACTAAGAGCTTCCGCTGTTGCATACTAAAATAAGGACAAGATTTGGAGTCCATGTTTGTATGATATTGTGTAAAAACTGCATTCAAGAAACTGATTTCGATGTAACATATTTGTATTGTAAACCATTATGTAATGGTTGTGTGTAAACAGGATATTTTAGATTATCATTATTTGATAATCTACATAAAGCTTTTTAAACCTTTATTTATGAAATAAAGGTTATGGTTTGTTTTAAAAATGAATGCAGTCTTTGAAAAAACGTCTCATATAGAGGTCAAAACCTCGCAACGAAATCAATTAATATGGAACGTTTTTAATCAATAAGAACGGGACATTTCAAATAGGTGACGAGCAAAGCGCTTTTATTTCTAATAGATACATTCTTGATGGTGTCTTAATTGCTCTTGAGTCTATTGATGACCTTAGATTTACAAAACAAAAAAGCTTCATTTTTAAAGTTGACTTTGAAAAAGCCTTTGATTGTCTAGATTGGGATTTTTTAAGTTCCATAATGAATGCAATGGGTTTTGGGCCTAAATGGTCAAGTGGATTATGTCTTGCCTTAACTCGACTTCGATCTCGGTTTTAATTAATGGTTCACCCACCGACCAATTCTTCCCCAAAATGGGCGTAAGACAAGGAGACCCATTATCTCCCTTTCTTTTCATCCTTGCCGGGGAAGGTTTAAACCAGCTTTTGAAAATTGCAACAAAGAAAAAATTCATTAATGGGGTTGAGATTGGGAATGTTAAGGTTGTTGTATCGCACCTTCAATATGCGGATGACACCATTATTTTTTGAAAATGGAACAAAACGGAAGTTAGAAATATCTTTAAAATACTTAAGTGTTTTGAAGATCTTTCGGGTCTTAAAATTAATCTTAATAAAAGTAGCGTTTATGGCATCGGTACCACTAACTCTGAATTAAAAAGCTTGGCTACTTGGTTTTGTTGTAAAGAAGGCTCTTTTTCGTTCAATTACCTCGGTCTCCCAATTGGGGCAAACCTAAATTCGCATAATACTTGGAACCCCATTTTTGATAAATTTAAAAAACGACTTTCGGATTGGAAAGCTAAAACCATTTCTTATGGTGGTAGACTCACTCTCATTAAAGCGGTCCTTTCAAGTCTCCCTCTTTATTACTTCTCCCTTTTTAAAGCTCCGGTAAGTGTGATTAAAGAACTCGAAGGTCTTCGTCGTGATTTTTTTTGAGGGGGCTCTCATGACGAAAAGGAAATGGCTTGGGTTAAATGGGACCAAATCACTCTACCTTACGAATCTGGAGGTCTAAATGTGTGTCCGCTAAAATTTAAAAATCTTGCTCTCCTCGCCAAATGGTGGTGGAGATTTCTTTCGGGTGATAATGTTTTGTGGATTCGTATTATTAAAAGTATCTATGGTATCGGAGGTGGGTTGGGTTTTACTTCTTCTTTGCCCGAAAACAAATTGAAAAAACTTTCGGGTCGTACGTGGTCTAACATTTTTAAAATTGAAAACACCCTAACCAAGTTAGGGTGTAATCTTTCTAATTCTTTTGTCAAAGATGTAGGAAATGGTGCCGATACGAGGTTCTGGATAGACAAATGGCTAGGCGACGTTCCTCTTAAAGATGCATTCCCTCGGCTCTTTAGACTGGAATCTTTCAAAGATGTGCCCATTACAAACCGGCTTCAAGTCGCTGATTCTTCGCTTGCTTTCTCCTGGGCGTGGTCTTCTAAACCAAGATGGAGGACAGCGGATGAACTAACCTCACTTACAGCAGCAATTAGTCTCCACAAGTTCTCGAAAAACTCCTCTTCTTCGTGGACCTGGAAGCACCACGCTAACGGGTTATTTTCTACCTGCTCACTCGTCCAGATGCTTAACAGTATAGCAGCTGAAAAACTCTGCTCGAACTCTCAGCCTCCAAACCCTACGGATCTTAATCCTTTTATCCCGCAAAAAATTGGCATTTTTGTTTGGAGAGCGAAACTCGACAGGCTTCCGGTTAGGGTAGCCCTTGATTAAGATGTCCGGTATGTGATGACGATATAGAAACCTTGCAACATTCGCTAATCTCTTGTTCCTTCGCCAAAGATATTTGGGAAAGAATTCGAAAATGGTGGAAATTCAATCATTTAGCTTTTACTAACACTTCCGAGATCGCCAAAAGTTCAAATCCATTTCTCTCATCAAACCTCGGTTTAACAATCTGGCAAGCCGTGGTTTGGGTCACCTCATATCACATTTGGACTCATAGAAATGCCCGTACCTTCGGGAAATCTTGCCTAAGTTCTCCAAAAATTGTTGCAGATATCCAAAGCAAATGTTTCGAGTGGATAAATTGCCGATGAAAAAAAGGTACATTGGATTGGCATACGTGGATCACGAATCCTAAATTTTTCGATGCTTCACATTTTAGAGTAGGGGTCGGTTAAGGTAGTTTTTTATGCCGGGTCTCGTCGATTTATTGCTTAGTGGGGTCTAAGTGGTATTAGGCTCGATGGCTTTGTCGCTGCGGTTGATCAGCACTGTTATTCGAGTTCTAGTCCGGCTTGTCTTTTCAAGTTGATCCTCCTAAGCGGTAACCGGTGGGTGAAGGCTTTTTCCTACCACCTAATTAACCAACCTTCTGTCCATATTTTTTCTCGTGTTAATCCTTAGATGTTAGCTTCTCCTGTCATGTTTAGCTGTAGTTTTATACATCCTCAAGTTTTGTAATATGTCCTTTGGACCTCCCGGTTGTATTCTCTTTTTTTATATATAAATGTTTGGCTTTTCAAAAAAAAAAAAAAAAAAAAAAAACATTCGGTAGAAAATTGCCTCCCACTAGTCCACTACCCATCAAACTCACATGGAAAAGACGCCCATAACCCCGTTGCTAAAAAGAAATATTAATTTTTTGATTTATGGATAATATTGACCACTCTAGGTTTGACACGTGTCTCATAACCCGCGTGGACCAACACGCAAGTACGCAACCACATGTCAATTTACTAGTATAATTTACTCGTATAATTGCAATGTTATACTATGACATGTGAACATTGGGTATATGTGTATATATTGCTACTATACTAACGTGTCAAGCACAAAATAATTTGGTTACCGTATAAAATTGTGTTATTGTACTTAATTTCGTGGTTTGGGAGCAACAAGTAGTTTAGATGGTGGCATCAATAATGAAAAAAGTGGCCAACTGGGTAAGAAAAAAACACACAAAAAAGTTTTTTAACTTCAACATAGCGGAAGATTTGTACCGCACGGGTATACGGATAATAAGTTTTTTTATTATTATTATTATTATTTTTTTTTTTTTTTTTTGTCAAACTACTTGGGAAAGAGAAGTATTTTTCTTTATTAAAATGTACGTAAATTATCTAAATCGTGTAATCGTTTTCGATCATTCTTATTATCCACCACAAAGTACGCTTTCAGGAAGTCAATATTGGCCTCTTTGGATGACAAGCATTCCGCATTTTATTAAGGTTAATTGCCTACCCTATTATTTTGTTTTCCGTTTTATCTCTTCTAAACAAATTATTCTGCAAAGAAAGCAAAGATAGGACATGATGTCAATTTTAGAAAATGTTTTTTTTTTTTTTTTTTTGAAAAGCCAAATTTTTTTATTAAAATAAAACATAATTAAAGAGCTCCTATTACATCAACCTTTACAACTGAAACACGGGAACTAAGACATAAATACTCGAAAAACTTGAATATCAACAAGTATAAGTACACGACTCAAGTAAAAGGAACTGGGCTTTTGCGGAGTAAGAAGGTATTGGATAGAATGTTATCAGGAAAAAACTCTTTTCTCATGAGCTCTCCGATATACGGGAACAACTTGTATCACAAGCCGGGATAAACAGACAGAAACAGAGCTGTAAGCCAGCGACATAGTATTTGTTGTCGGCCCCACTTAGCCCCGTACACATAAGAGTGACATGAGTGTCCGGCATAAAAAACCTGCATTTAACCAATACCTTCTTTGGAGCAAGGAGCATCGAACCATCTCGGGTTGGCAATCTATTTTTGCCAATCTAGGGATCCTTTTTTCCATCGGAAACTAATCCATTCAAAACTTTTTGCTTGAACATCGGACACGATTTTTGAAGTACTTCTAATGCCCCGTCCTAATCCATCTGGGCGAATACATTACATTTGGTTACATCGCGAGGTACTTGACCTCTATATGATACATTTTACAAACATTGCATTCGTTTTTAAAAAGACAAACTTTCATTTCATCGAAAGTTGACGGCATGCATACCATTTCATAATATATCCAACTATAATTGACTTAGTAATAATCTTGATGAACTCAACGACTCGAATGCAACGTCTTTTGAAATATGTCATGAATGACTCCAAGTAATATCTCTAATATGAGCAAATGCACAGCGGAAGATTTCTTTCATACCTGAGAATAAACATGCTTAATAGTGTCAACTAAAAGGTTGGTGAGTTCATTAGTTTATCATAATTGATTATTTCCATAATTTTAATAGACCACAAGATTTCATTTTTCCATAAATATACATCTCATATCAGGCATTTCGCAAACTGCATAGAGATAAAAAATCATTCATATGGATTGAACACCTGATAATCGACATTAACAAAATGCATATAGAATATCCCCATCATTCCGGGACACTCATCGGACATGATAAATTTCGAAGTACTAAAGCATTCCAAATTCCAGAATGGGGCTTGTTGGTGCCAATAGATCTATCTTTAATTCGCGTCAATTAGGGGTGCACTAATTCTCAAAAATAGTGATGTTCCCTAATTCTTAGATTACCAGGCTAAAAGGGGCATATTCGGCTTCGATCCATTCAATCATATAATGTAGTTTCGATTACTTGTGTCTATTTCGTAAAACATTTATAAAAGCAGCGCATGTATTCTCAGTCCCAAAAATATATATTGCAAAAGCATTTAAAAGGGGAGCAAATGAAACTCACTATACTGTATTTCGTAGTAAAAATACATATGACGTCATTGAACAAGTGCAAGGTTGGCCTCGGATTCACGAACCTATATCATTTGTATATATATTAATACACATAATCGTAATCGAATAATATATATATATATATATATATATATATATATATATATATATATATATATATATATATATATATATATATATATATATATATATATATATCTCATATATTCTTTTTGTATATAAAAATATTATATTTGGTTATGTTATATGTAGTACTTATAGTTTTATATAACTAATAGTTATTTTAATAATAATGATGATACTAGTAATAATAAAAATGATAATAATAATGATAATACCAATTATTATTAATGGTAGTGTTGGTAATAATATTGATGATAATAACATTAATAATTAGTAGTTCACTTAATTCATAGTTTTATCCATAGTTTTCAAATCTATAAATTTATATATACTTATAATCTTAACAATAATATCTAAAAAAAAACTTTTATTGTCATAATCATATTACGTTTAATAATAATGATATGGATATTACTACTAATAATAATACTGATAATTTTAATGATAACATTAATAAAATCGATAGTTATGATAATAAGTTTTAATTAATTATAATACTAGTAATATTAAGAATAATAATATTGATAGTAATAATATTCATACTACTTAATAATAATAATAATAATAATAATAATAATAATAATATTACTTAATAATAATACTAATACTTATATTAACAATATTGCTAATGTTACTCATTTTTGTAATTATAAGTAATATTTATTACATGTATTAGTATTAATGATAACAATAATAATAATTTTAATATTAATAATAAAACAACAATAATAATAATCAGAATAATCATATTAATAATAATAATAATAATAATAATAATAATAATAATAATAATAATAATAATAATAATAATAATAATAATAATAATAATAATCATAATAATAATCATAATAATAATAATAATAATAATAATAATAATAATAATAATAATAATAATAATAATAATAATAATAATAATAATAATAATAATAATAATATAAGAGTGGAATACCTTTTAAACCCACAGACAATTTCATTTAACCCTTATACGCGTTCTATCTTCTTTTTCAATCAGACGTGATCAATTCAAACTTAACTCAAATCATAACCGTGATTTACTTATTAAATTTTTAGAACTTAAAATTAATACAGAAACAATTAGTGTTTGGGTAATTTAATTTAACAGAATAAAAATAAAATAAAAAGGAAGCTGTGACCGGATGAAGAACACGCTATGACTCCAACATCAAAATTGAGTTTTAATGCGTTTTAGATCGCGATTTCAAAACGAAATAAGTTCTAAATCCTTCTTAGAAACTTTCCCAGTTATCAATTTAACTTAAAACGTAAAAACGAATTCTAATTTTTATCAAGAACAATTTGTTGACTTTTTGAAATATACCTTTGACCTCAAAATTGAAACCCGATAAGAAGAATTGAGACCTGAGCTTTTCCAGATAGTTTAAGTGGAAGAATCCTAATGACACTACATTTACAGATTTTGAAAAATGTTTCGAATTCGATGTTTTGCAAAAAAGTTATACGTACAGAGTATTTCGACTGGTTTCTTCAGAATTTCGTTTAAAAAAATTGTTATACCTGGTAATTGGTAATGAGGATGATGTATCTGAATGAATTTTATCACTATCGTTGAATAATTTGGTTGCTTTATATCCAACTGATCGTCACATAATATTCGATCAGGAAAAATACAAAGTACATCAATTGGTTAATTTCCACAGATTGGTACGATCGATTGTGACTTGTATCAATTTATGAGACAGAAACAAATTTTTGTACGAGTCGATTGCTACGTGAAACAGATTCCAGCTAATATATGATTTATATATTATGTATTAATAAATAAATAAATAGATTAATAATAATATTATTAATAATAATAATTAATAATAACTTTAACAATTATAATAATAATAATTTAATAATTTATGATACATTGTATTATCTTTATGATAATATTAATAATGATTTTAATAATAATGGTAATTATAATTATAAAAGTAATAATATTAATAATAATAATAGTATTAATTATAATAACTAATAATATTTAAATTACAACTAAATAATAAATTTAATTATTCTTATAGTAATATTTATATTTTTAGTCTTCATTTTGATAATCATAACCTTAATTTTATTAAAAATTTTAATATTTAATATTATTAATATTAATATTAATAATAATGAAAATAGTAAAGATATCAATAACATTAGTAATTAAATGTATCCAATTTTAATAATATTGATATTAGTATTAATAATAAGTAATAGTAACTATTTTTTAACTTGTAAATATATTAATATTACATATTACTAATTATGTAATATTTAATAACTATATATAATACATATAATGATTATATCTTTTATATATATATTCCATTATACATGTCATAAAAATTCTTTATAGAACTACTATATATTTATATAATTTTAATTTTTATTTAATAATAATAGCTTTCTTATCTTGTAAATTATTTTACATATTTAATTTAAATGTTAAATGATGTTATATTAATTCAAATTAATATATACACTTATTTTTATATTTACATATATATATTTAGTTACATGTTTAATTACACACCATTGTTCGTGAATCGTCGAGCACAGTCAAAGGGTAATTGAATTCGTGAAAACAGTTCGAAAATTTTTGAGACTCAACATTACAGACTTTGCATATCGTGTCGAGATCATATAAGAATAAAGTTTAAATTTGGTCGGAAATTTTCGGGTCGTCACAGTACTCTGATTGGTGTTATTAAAAAATCTATTATTGCGGTGATGTCAAATAGAATAACAAGTGGACCAAATAAATACTCGCCACAAGTTTGATCCTAAAGACGTGTTTCATCGCGGGTTCGGGCAATGGACAAGATCAGAAAGATTAGTGATAAAAGTGGAGTCAAGTTTCCACCAATTACGGATTTTTTCCCAAATGTCTATAGAGTTGGAGCAAGAAATCAATGTACGTTCAAGAGTTTCAATCCCGTCATCGCACACGGGGCATCTAATAGAGTGCAAATCAATACCTTTTTTATCGAGCTCTACTCGAACGGGTAATTTATTTTGCTTCGCACGCCACAAGAAGATGTTAATTTTCAGCGGCACCAGGTGGTTGAAAATAGTAGGAACAACATTAGACGAGTGTGACGCAGCTGCATTGGACAAAAATTGCATGCAAGATTCAGTTGAAAAAAGCCCGTTAGGGCTGTGTTTCCATGTCCAGGAGGACTGAGATTCAGACGAAAAACAGAAGTTGTTTAGCATATTTTGCAAGGAGACGAGCTCAACCTCAGTCCTCCATTTAGACGAAACAATCCAGTCTCAATTGAAACTCATTGGATCAGTTGATCTGTTTAAACGAGTAGCAATAGATACATCTTTATTGGATTCCAATCTATATAATCTTTGGAACTTATCACAAAGGGGTGCATCGCCTATCTATTTGTCATTCCAAAATTTCGTGTCGGTTCCATTTCCTACATTCTTAACAAACGCATTAGACAAGTTACACCCTAACTTGGTTAGGGAGCGTTCGATTTTGATAATATTAAACCAAGTACGACCCGAGAATTTTTTAAGCTTATTTTCGGGTACCGAGAAACAACAACTCAAACCGCCTCCTTTACCATAAATACTTTTTATTATTCTTACCCAAAGCATGTTTTCATTAGTGAGGAATATCCACCACCATTTAGATAAAAGAGAAAGGTTTTTTAATTTCAAAGATTGAACATTTAAACCGCCAAGTTCATATGGTAAAAGTATTTGTTCCCATTTGACCCAAGCCATTTTCTTTTCATAAAAGGACCCGCCCCCAAAAAAATACGACGCATACCTTCAAGTTCTTTGATTACACTTGCCGGGGCATTGAAAAGAGAAAAGTAATATTGTGGAAGGCTACTTAGTACCGCTTTAATGAGGGTTAACCTCCCGCCATAGGAGATGGTTTTGGCCTTCCAATAGGACAATCTTTTTTTGAATTTTTTAAAAATAGGAGACCAATTATTGTGTTTTTTAAGGTTAGTTCCGATTGGTAGACCAAGATAATTGAACGGAAAACTACCTTCTTTACAACCGAACCATGTGGCAATACTTGTTAATTCGACATTTGTGGTTCCGACATCGTATACACAACTTTTATTTAAATTGATTTTTTGGCCCGAAAGTTCTTCAAAACATTTGAGAATTTTAAGGATATTTCTTACTTCAAATTTATTCCATTTCCCGAAAATGATAGTGTCGTTCGCATATTGAAGATGTGATATGACGACCTTATCATTTCCAACCTCAACACCATTGATTAATTTTTTACTTGTTGCGACCTTTAAAAGATGATTTAGTCCTTCCCCCGCAATGATAAAAATAAAGGGGGGAAAGTGGGTTACCTTGCCTTACACCTCTTTTGGGGAAGAATTGCTCGGTAGGTGAACCATTGATTAAAACCGAGATCGAGGTCGAATTGAGACATGATTTTATCCATTTTACCCATTTCGGCCCAAAACCCATCATACTCATTATGGAACTAAGAAAGTCCCAATGTAGGCAATCAAAAGCCTTTTCAAAATCAACTTTAAAAATAAAATTTTTTTGGTTCCTAGATTTAAGGTCATCTAAAGTTTCGAGTGCTATAAGCACTCCATCAAGGATGTATCTATTTGAGATAAAAGCACTTTTCTCATCACCTATTAGTCTTGGAATGAATTTTCTGATTCGGTTTGCAAGAAATTTTGAAAGGATTTTATAGTAGCTTCCAATGAGACTAATAGGTCGATAATTTGAGAAATTGAGAGGGTCATTTACCTTTGGTATGAGGGTGATGAACGACGCATTACAGCCGTTTGAAATTTCACCGGTTTCCCAAAACTAGTTTAAGGCAGTCATTAAATCGGCTTTAATGATCTCCCAAAATTTAGAATAGAATAAGATGTTAAAACCGTCTAGGCCCGGTGCTTTGTTTTTTCCGCACCCTTTAATTGCATCAAGTACCTCAGATTCTGAAAATCTCGCTTCTAATAGTTGAGTCATGTCTTCCTCAAGCTTTAAACCGCCCCAATCATTTAACATCCATGAATCACCTTGGTTTTTCCCAAAAAGTCCCTGAAAAAATTAAACGCTTCATTTTTAATAATAGAAGGGTTAGTGGACCATACCCCTACGGAATTTACACCGTGAATGTTGTTCTTATGATGTCTTCAACGAATGTAAGAGTGGAAAAATTTACTATTTTCATCCCCTTCAATAGCCCATTTATATCTAGTCTTTTGATTGAGCATTTCCACTTGAGTTTTTTCTTTGGGAAATTCCCCAAAATACATTTTTTAAAAAAGTTTTATTCCAAAATACACTTTTAGAAAAAAAAATTGTCTATTTACACCATTAAGTCGACCACCAGTTGGGTCGACTACCTATATACCCGGTCGACCACACCAAATTTAAATGTGGTCGACCACCGTTTATAACTGGCAAGGTCGATTTCTGTTGGCTATCGGTCGACCACTATATTCGACCCCAAAAAACACGGGCGACCTTAATGATGGTCGAGTATACAAAAAGACACTGAAATAGCAAGTTGGGATAACAAAATTCAAATTTCAACTCTAACAAAAATTCGCTCCACAAGCCCTAGTTATGAACCCTGATTCATAAACCCTCATTCATTGCAGATTCAATCAAGAGATCTATAACAACCCTCATATTTCCATACCTGAATTGACTAATTTGACTATAGGGTTGTTATCCATACGTAATATATAATTAAATTTGACATTGATCAAATATTTATTTTTAGTCGACACTTTTTGTTAACTAAAGTTGACACTAATTATATAAAATAACTTTAGTTAATATTAATATTAATGCGTATTATATTTAAAACTATATGAAACATAATTATTAATTAAATGATAAGTTATTTTAATCATTATATATATATATATTTAGCTTATAAAAAAAGAGATTTTTTTTATAAATTAAATAATGAGCCCATGAATTTTGACTAAATATTTTTAAAAACAAAAACTTATTAAAAACATTTTTAACATGTTTTTATTTTTTGTCAAAATTGGCACCTTTATTTTATTTA
Organism: Rutidosis leptorrhynchoides; assembly: GCF_046630445.1. Lineage (NCBI taxonomy): Eukaryota > Viridiplantae > Streptophyta > Magnoliopsida > Asterales > Asteraceae > Rutidosis > Rutidosis leptorrhynchoides. The sequence continues at coordinate 105,882,977 of NC_092338.1, read as the reverse complement.
TATTTTTTTTTTCACCAACTATTTTTTTCCTATAAATACCCACTTCCATTTCATAAAAACTTGTATCAAATCATTGGAAAAACTCTCTCACAAACTTGGGAAAGTACTTGAGGTATTTTCTATATTTTTTTTCGAATTGCTTTTATTTTTTATATATTCATTAAAAATTTGAATTTTATATATATAAATTATTTTTACATGTTATAATTAGTATTATAAGTATTATGATGTATAAAAATAATTTTTATAATTTATGGAATATTATTTATAATTAACTACTAATTATATACTATTTAAACATAAAAACAATATAAAATTCGTAATAAAATATTAAACAGTAATAAAAATAATTATAATTTTTTTTTGAGATTATTATACTTTTATAAACAAGCTAAAATTATAAAAATTAAATAAATGGGACGATTAGTATTTAAAAAGAATTTACTTTTACATTATTCTAAACCGAGAGAAATAAGAAAGAAAATACAAAATAAATACAAACGTGTATTAAATATTTTTATAAAATTTTTATATGATTAGTAGTATCACTAGATACTTTAAAAAAAATATAAAAATTAATTTTAAATTATTTTTCTTATTTATTTAATTATAGGCCGATTACAATGATTAAATAATTAGAAAACATTAAATAAATAATATTTTGATATAAAATTTGATTTAATAATTTTTATAACATTTTTACATAATATAGAACCTGTAAAAAATATAAAATTATTTATTTAGGTCAATTTAATATTTATTACCTAATTAAATTTGATTAATATAAATCAAGTATATATATAAAGAAAAGTGGGAAATAAATACAAAAACTTGATAAAACTATTTTTATAAAATATCCTACTGAATTGTATAATTAACTAAGTTTATAAAAATTATAAATATAATATTTAATGAATTAATATTCGAATTAACATATATTAGTATGATTTTCGATTAACATAAGTATATTACATATACTAAATTAATATTATTATTATAACTTACGGTTAATAACTAAGTATACTATATAATAAAGTATAATGCTTATAATGTAAGTTAATAACAATACATTATTAATAAACACTTATTTTATAACTATACTAATTTAATAATAATAACTTATAGTATATAATATAAGATAATCAAATTGTTAATACATTAATAAATATAATATAACATATAAACCTAAAGTGAAGGTTAATCAAAGATAATGTACAATTCATGTGAACTTCATCGCTACTCACGGTCGTAAGTGAATGATGTCTAGGTTGCCATTTATGGGTAAGCTTGTGGATCTCGAATGCCATGACTTAGATTCTGGTCAAGAGTCCTGGGCCCCCGGTTACATCTGGTCATTCCTGACTTATTTGATAGCAAAGAAGTTTGAGTAAAGTTATACAACGTCTTGCTAAAGATTAACCCGAACTTTCTAAAATTGAAAAATTACTATAAGTGGAAACTTTCCATAAATAGTAACCTTCCGAAAATGGAAATTCTTTAGTGAACCATTACTATCAATATAGTACTATATACTATTGTCTGTTAGGCAATGTCTGATCATACGTTCTATCTCTAGGTTGAGATCTCGGTCACGTCCTTCCGTTCAATTCTTTCGTGAAATACTCTTTTGTGCTGCTAAGGTGAACTTCATAGCCCCACTTTTTACTGTTTTATAACTTTTGGGGTGAGACACATGCTTGCTTTATAACTGTTTTACGCTTAGACACAAGTACTAAATTGTTAACTATGCTGTCATGCTTTGATTCATGCTAAATCCCTACCGTAATATCGTTAATTGCTACGTTTAAATGCAAACTTAATTATTGTGAGTAGGCCTATTGAGAGTAACGTCTCTAACCATTCGACTGTTGGTCTTTGGTTACATAATAATGATTCCACGACACTGACAGTACAAGGTGTCATAGGGTAAACTTGTTTAGTAGCGATATTACAAAATGCAGCAACACTTTTAGATTGATATTTCTATATCAATCAACTTTAAACTAAATCTTGTGGTCTAAAACTTTGGATATTATTTATAAACCTGTGAATTTCACTCAACCTTTTTGGTTGACACTTTAAGCATGTTTTGTCTCAGGTGATGTTTGAGCTAGCTGTTTGCAACTTTGTGATGATAGAATTGATGCTTGCATGGATTCCACATCGCATATTATATTTTAGTTCATAAACATTTATTTTACGTTTTAATAATAATGTAAACATGTATTACTGCTTCCGCTGTTTTATTAACAAAGGTTTTATTTAAAAAGTCTCATATAGAGTCGTTCTCGTTTATACAACTGTGTTATGATATGATTGGTCACAATTACCCCTGGTCCATTTTGGGGGGTGTGACAGATTGGTATCAGAGCAGGCTGTTGTAGAGAACCAGGATTGCATTTTAAGTGTGCCTTATACAATTAGGTACCTTAGCAATGTAGGACTACAACTTCCTTTGACTATAGTGCCTTTAATTGTTGCCTTTAATTGTTAAATGCTACACTATACTTTAGAAACTTTACTTATCTTAGAATGCCAAGCCAATCTAAGAACTCTGTTCACTTTTCTAAGTACTATCCAATTACGCCACCGCGTTTAAATGTGACACTATGATTTCTGAAATTCTTGACATTCCTAAGTCATCTATCATGGTTTGTGTATTACATATGTATTACATGAAATATTATCCATGAATTTTGAAACTCCTATATTTGTTACTATTCATACTCAAACGTATATAACTCCCTGTTATATCACGTACCTATATGCCTTATGCCTTTATGCATCGGTTTGCGAACCAGAAAATGTCATTGAGTTATCGAGAATCTCAAAGACATTATAATGTCATCACTATTCATATTCATTACTTTCTTTGCTTTCTTGTTGTTTTGATCATTGAAATTTCCTGACGGATGACGTCTACGAAACTATAGAATAGAAAGCGTTTGGATTACTGATTTAAAGGATCCTATAGCTCAAGCCCTGGACCTGAATAGGTCATTACGAATTGAAAATCTTTAATCAAAAGATTATCAGATTACATACTTATCATCTAGACACATCATACTGCCATTATTAGAGTATAGACACATCATATCTTATTATATCTTATCGTATCTATCCCAATAATCTTTGTCTAACACTTTTCCTAAATTTCCTCCGTAAATTACGGAAATCTTTTTGCTACATATACATATTCAAGGAGATGAATATATCATCCAGTATTCAACACTAATCTCATATCAAATCCTAATTCAAATCACATAATATGGATTTCTCAACTGATTCCTCGAGCTCCAATGGCAGCGTAACCGGAATAAACGAACCAATCAGCCATCATCTATTTTGGATGAATTGGGGATGGGTTCGTAGTAAACTTAATCAATGGAGACAAGAAGAAGATAATCCCTTCCACCAACCGAATTCACCTCTTGGTGAAGAACCTGAAGCACTTACCGGCGAACCCGTTCGGAACACTATTTTCACCCTCATTTCCAGGATATCCAGTCATGAATATATAATATCTAAAATTCTAGATCTTATTCATCCACTTGTCTTAACCGCCAATCATCCCGAAATAATAGAAGAATTCAACGAGCTTCGCGCTCGAGTGGTGGCTCTGTAGAATATGGTGCAAAACCTACGAACACCAGCAGTAGCACCAGCAGCATAACCAGTACCATCAGCATCACCACCAACAACATCTGCTTCACTACCAACAACATCTGCATCCCACGCCTCAACATCACACTCAGTACCTCGGATATCAACATCATACGCCCCATAGATACCAAGGAATATTAGTAATAATGAGTTAAGATGTATTGACTCATTCTTCCTGAAGAATTATATATGTATACTTTATATATATGGTTTGGAACACTAATAAATCTTTTCGTACTAAACTATTACGTGTGAATCTTAACTAGTATGTACTACTTGGTTAATTCATATCACTAATATGCTATAATGTACATCCTTCGTTAATGACTTAATGATCGTTAATCACTGCTTCAGCACAATAAACTCCATTTCATAATAAAACAAGTGTATTATTCAAATACATGTCTGATTTTACACTTCCATTTTCGATGTACTCGAAACTTTTTAGAAAACATTATTCGTGTCTTGTGAATTTCGCAAGAATTCCACGAGCACCAACATCATATACCGAGGTATATCAATAACAATGAACGATGAAGTATTGATTCATAACTCCATTAAAGAAATATTCCGCGACGATTATGTAATCTCTCAAGTTTTGAAGATTATTTATTCTTGTTCCAACCGCAAATCAAATGATTTTAATATTATATTAACTCATTAAATCTATATTATATTTGAAGAATACATATATGAACGTATATCTCCATAAAGATTGTAATTAAAGTTCTTTTGTACAAACTGTTAATTGTGAAAATATTTTAACGGGTAGGTAATACCCGAGAAATATTTATATCTCACATTAATATGTTGCATTGTACATTCTTCAATTCTGATTCAATAATCAGTAACTATACTACTTACGTTCACAAGATATATGTATCCGTTCACTAAAGAACAACCATTTTCGTACAAATTCAATTACATATTCTAATTTTGACATATCAGAATCCAAGTAAAGCTTTAGCAAGTGTTATCTTCCTAAAGATTACTAAATTCATGAATTATATTCATTCGTATTCTATGATGAATTATCACACCAAACCACCGAACTTACCATTCCTTACTTTTGAAAATCACAATATTTCTTTGTCAACCGTTAGATCCATTGATGGATGCAACTTACGCTTAAACACTTCAAATTCAAAATTCTTGAAAACATCCTTTGAATCTTGACGATCACAATTAGCGTTTAATCATCTAAAAACAAAAATTTTTGAAACCATCTCGGATTGATAACCGATGATTCAAATATGGCTGCATTAAATGCAGAGGAAACAGAAAAATTGTAGATGGTCTTAAGGGCCAACAGTTTGATAATAAAGAATGGTACGTTGGAAAAGCTCAAAAGAAAATTTGGAACTGAAAAACGGATTGACCTAACCATGGAGGAGACCAAGGACAAACACAAGGGCCAAACCCTATATTCAAAGAATCCAGGTAATTCTGGATCCGGTGAAATCTTTAGAGAATATCTTGCTCCGAAGTTATGTTAAAAGCTTGCGGAAAATTTTTCTTCATCAACTTTCGAACTTAGAAATTCCAAAATGTCGTTATAAATATCCTCTATATTTCTGAAGATATTTTCATAACGATTTTTGTCCGCAATTAATTATCTCTTTGCGATATCTTTAATACATCATAAAGGAAACTGTATTAGTTTCTATATTCTGTAAAATTCAAGTTTAAATTATAAATGTTTTAAAGAAGTGTTGAGAATTGAAGCGTGAGTTAGTATAATATAATGACGTCAGGCCAACGTGATTACATTACAGTAAGTCATGCTAAATTTTTAATGGAAGATGATGATTCATAGACTTTATAATCATCATTTGTCATGTTACACGACTCTTACATTCTACTTAACCTCTAAACATATCAAGAAAATATTTTTCTTGACGATTCGGTTTTTTTCGGATATTCTGGTAATATGACAAATCAAATCGTGCTATTACCTTTCCTTTCTACTTTATATATTATGATCATTCGAAACTTCATACCTACGAATTCTGGACCATTACTTGCTTTACAAAAGCATAAAGCTCCGACATATAAGGGAAAATATAAAGCCCGATAACGACTCCGAAATTACAAACCGTGTATATCAATGCGTATAGCAATATAAAGACACGGGATAATTAAAAACACTATAACCCCAAGGGCATAGTAGAAGTAAACAGATTCCTCTGGTGGTAAAAGAAAAAGAAGAATGACTGCATATATGGTCAATATAATAACAAGTATCAATACGGGATTGAGCATATTAACAAATCTTTTAGAAGTTTGAATTGAGGAAGAAAGTATAGAAGTGATAAAGATAATGAAACGGAAGAAGCTAATTTATAGCAAAATTTCCAAACACATCAATCGAGGCAATTCACCGCATTTAATCAAAGAAATCTCAAAATTCCGTAAATACCGGAGAATCAAATCTTATAGATTACGAAGATTTCCTTTAATCCCTTGAATTCCGGAAATCAATCGTGACTACGTCAAAAGTTAAGGCGACCATTTAATTTTCTCATTCGCTCTTTTAAGATAACTTCATTTATACTCTTCCTATAATCGAATCGTTTTATCCATATTACCCAATATTGATAAAACAATATTTTCAACTCATATTCATCATTCTTGTTGTAAAGAATGACAATCTCTATCAAATTTCACGACTATGATTTTCATGAACTCCTCTCTATTTTCTCTACCCTAGCGTGGTGGCATAAACGCTCAAGGTTTAAATGAGCTAGATATTATTCATAACACATTTTATATATCCAATTTACTGAAATGACTTGTATAACATCATCATTTTTAATGATCTCCGCATTAATAATAAAATGCACTTCGTAGAAAAACTTGTAGAAATTATGGTTTGTATGATTCTAATTCTTGAAACAGAACAATATTCTATCCGTTGGAATTCACGCAAGGCCCCGAGCATACCTGGGAACGTGAAAATCAAATAAAACGTAAATATCCTCGTCTATGTACGAACAACACCGATTAATGGCAACAACTAAATTTCGGGACGAAATTTCTTTTAACGGGTAGGTACTATAACAACCCTCATATTTCCATACCTGAATTGACTAATTTGACTATAGGGTTGTTATCCATACGTAATATATAATTAAATTTGACATTGATCAAATATTTATTTTTAGTCGACACTTTTTGTTAACTAAAGTTTACACTAATTATATAAAATAACTTTAGTTAATATTAATATTAATGCGTATTATATTTAAAACTATATGAAACATAATTATTAATTAAATGATAAGTTATTTTAATCATTATATATATATATATTTTTAGCTTATAAAAAAAGAGATTTTTTTTATAAATTAAATAATGAGCCCATGAATTTTGACTAAATATTTTTAAAAACAAAAACTTATTAAAAACATTTTTAACATGTTTTTATTTTTTGTCAAAATTGGCACCTTTATTTTATTTATATTTTTTTTTCACCAACCATTTTTTTCCTATAAATACCCACTTTCATTTCATAAAAACTTGTATCAAATCTTTGGAAAAACTCTCTCACAAACTTGGGAAAGTACTTGAGGTATTTTCTATATTTTTTATCGAATTGCTTTTATTTTTATATATTCATTAAAAATATGAATTTAATATATATAAATTATTTTTACATGTTATAATTAGTATTATAAGTATTATGATGTATAAAAATAATTTTTATAATTTATGGAATATTATTTATAATTAAATACGAATTATGTAGTATTTAAACATAAAAACAATATAAAATTCGTAATAAAATATTAACAGTAATAAAAATAATTATAATTTTTTTTGAGATTATTATACTTTTATAAACAAGCAAAAATTATAAAAATTAAATAAATGGGACGATTAGTATTTAAAAAGAATTTACTTTTGCATTATTCTAAACCGAGAGAAATAAGAAAGAAAATACAAAATAAATACAAACGTGTATTAAATATTTTTATAAAATTTTTATATGATTAGTAGTATCACTAGATACTTTAAAAAAAATATAAAAATTAATTTTAAATTATTTTTCTTATTTATTTAATTATAGGCCGATTACAATGGTTAAATAATTAGAAAACATTAAATAAATAATATTTTGATATAAAATTTGATTTAATAATTTTTATAACATTTTTACATAATATAGAACCTGTAAAAAATATAAAATTATTTATTTAGGTCAATTTAATATTTATTACCTAATTAAATTTGATTAATATAAATCGAGTATATATATAAAGAAAAGTGGGAAATAAATACAAAAACTTGATAAAACTATTTTTATAAAATATCCTACTGAATTGTATAATTAACTAAGTTTATAAAAATTATAAATATAATATTTAATGAATTAATATTCGAATTAACATATATTAGTATGATTTTCGATTAACATAAGTATATTACATATACTAAATTAATATTATTATTATAACTTACGGTTAATAACTAAGTATACTATATAATAAAGTATAATGCTTATAATGTAAGTTAATAACAATACATTATTAATAAACACTTATTTTATAACTATACTAATTTAATAATAATAACTTATAGTATATAATATAAGATAATCAAATTGTTAATACATTAATAAATATAATATAACATATAAACCTAAAGTGAAGGTTAATCAAAGATAATGTACAATTCATGTGAACTTCATCGCTACTCACGGTCGTAAGTGAATGATGTCTAGGTTGCCATTTATGGGTAAGCTTGTGGATCTCGAATGCCATGACTTAGATTCTGGTCAAGAGTCCTGGGCCCCCGGTTACATCTGGTCATTCCTGACTTATTTGATAGCAAAGAAGTTTGAGTAAAGTTATACAACGTCTTGCTAAAGATTAACCCGAACTTTCTAAAATTGAAAAATTACTATAAGTGGAAACTTTCCATAAATAGTAACCTTCCGAAAATGGAAATTCTTTAGTGAACCATTACTATCAATATAGTACTATATACTATTGTCTGTTAGGCAATGTCTGATCATACGTTCTATCTCTAGGTTGAGATCTCGGTCACGTCCTTCCGTTCAATTCTTTCGTGAAATACTCTTTTGTGCTGCTAAGGTGAACTTCATAGCCCCACTTTTTACTGTTTTATAACTTTTGGGGTGAGACACATGCTTGCTTTATAACTGTTTTACGCTTAGACACAAGTACTAAATTGTTAACTATGCTGTCATGCTTTGATTCATGCTAAATCCCTACCGTAATATCGTTAATTGCTACGTTTAAATACAAACTTAATTATTGTGAGTAGGCCTATTGAGAGTAACGTCTCTAACCATTCGACTGTTGGTCTTTGGTTACATAATAATGATTCCACGACACTGACAGTACAAGGTGTCATAGGGTAAACTTGTTTAGTAGCGATATTACAAAATGCAGCAACACTTTTAGATTGATATTTCTATATCAATCAACTTTAAACTAAATCTTGTGGTCAAAAACTTTGGATATTATTTATAAACCTGTGAATTTCACTCAACCTTTTTGGTTGACACTTTAAGCATGTTTTGTCTCAGATGATGTTTGAGCTAGCTGTTTGCAACTTTGTGATGATAGATTTGATGCTTGCATGGATTCCACATCGCATATTATATTTTAGTTCATAAACATTTATTTTACGTTTTAATAATAATGTAAACATGTATTACTGCTTCCGCTGTTTTATTAACAAAGGTTTTATTTAAAAAGTCTCATATAGAGTCGTTCTCGTTTATACAACTGTGTTATGATATGATTGGTCACAATTACCCCTGATCCATTTTGGGGGGTGTGACAAGATCACTTTAATAGTTTGTAGATAAACCCTAATTCCATCGTCAGTGTATCTATTTCGTCCCTAGATTCAATCAAGAGTTCCCTTCAAAGATGACAGATATTGAGGTAAAACCTATTTCATTGTTGTATGTATATGTTAGTTTATCTGTATGTGTATATATGTGTATATATGTATATCTATGTATGGGTCCCGGTATTTATATCTATGTGTGTATGGATGTATTTGTATGTGTGTACATGTCAGTATATGATAGGTATATGTAATTGTATATGTATATGTAAATGTATATGTATATGTATATGTATATGTATATGTATATGTATATGTATATGTATATGTATATGTATATGTATATGTATATGTATATGTATATGTATATGTATATGTATATGTATATGTATATGTATATGTATATGTAACTATAGATATACAATTCTCCCATTGTTTTTGCTAAAGTGTATATATCTGTATATGGTTATGGGGATGCCTTAGGTCCGAAGATCACTTGCATACTCGACCATTCAAAGGGTCGACTGCCAAAAACATACACTATAGTCGACCCCATTTTGGGTCGCCTATAGTTGAATAAAACTGTAGTCGACCAAAAAGAAGGTCGACTATAGTGTATTTGCTTTTCAATTGTATGTACCTGTATGTATGTGTATGTATATTAACATTTATGTATAATGACATTATCATTGTCTGATTACAGGTTTGGTTCGAGGCCAAGGTCACCATTCGAAGCAAGATGTCTCTTATAAGGGAGATTAAGAACAAACTCACTCCGGCTCAGACAAAGATTTTCATAGAGTCGTGTTTCGGTCATTGGTTAGATATAAAGTGTGATGACAATGATCCGGGATACATACATTGCTTATTAATGAATCAGACTGACCGTCCGAAAAAGTTTGTAATCAACGGACGCGAAATATGTGAGGAGCCAGAAGAGCTATGGTTTCGAGTTACCCGAGACCATGTCATTAGGTGTGGTAGACGTGAGTTTTGCTTGGTTACCGGGATGCGGTTTGATCCAGTTACATCTTTTATAGATTGGATAGGTCAAGAGAGGTCGGATTTTGACCACTCGGTTTCATCTCGTGTTTTTATTAAACGACATAGTGGTCAACGTCATATTTCGGAGTTTCACGACGCCTTTTTTAAAGATGAGTTGAAAGGAACTGACAAGGATAAGGTCATAGTCGTCATTGCGTTGATAATTAACTTATGTTTCCTTGGGAAGCAGTTGCGGGATAGCGTAAACGATGACATGCTTCTTTTATTAGAGGACTTTGAGTTGATGAACAAGTATCCGTGGGGTTCTTTCTTATGGACCAAACTTTACAATAGTTTGCATTACGTGTTAGTACCTTATAAAGAGAGGGTAGCAGATAAAACCCGGAAGGGGGTAATGACATACCATTTGAGCGGCTTCACTTGGGTGTTTAAGGTAGTAATCCGTACTTATAAATTTTAAGCAATTAACATGTTTCATATTTAACCAAATTTGGTTTTTGTTTGTAGATGTGGATATGGGAGGCATACAAACACCGAATAGAAGCACATGCTTTCAAGTTCGAAAGTGAAGGCATACCTCGTGGAATCCACTGGAAACGGAAGAAGAAAGTCATGGGCTGGAATGAGTACGTTGAGTTGATGCAACTCCCGGTGAGTATAATTATACCAAAATATTTATGTATGTGTTATGTTTATATGTATGTGTATATCTATAGGTATATGTAACTGTATTTGTATGTGTATATGTAACTGTATATGTATATGTATATGTATATGTATATGTATATGTATCTGTATTTGTATATGTAACTGTATATGTATCTGTATATGTATATGTAACTGTAACTGTATATGTATATGTATATGTATATGTATATGTATATGTATATGCATATGTATATGTATATGTATATGTATATGTATATGTATATGTATATGTATATGAATATGTGTATGACAGGATGATATCCCGGACGAAGAACGACCTCTCAATCGTTTGAGGCCCACCAAGACAGAGGTTAAGTGTGAGTGGTGGGTTGCTAGTGTAAACTATTTCAAGGACCCTGTGGACATGTAATGGCAGTTTTCCGGTATACCCTGTGGACATGTAATGGCAGTAGCAAGGTATTTTGTCCTACGTAACGTTACTACACACGTTCAGAAGTATTTCCACACTGAAACGTACAAGTCGGCATACATGGAAGATATTAACACGCTAGATCATATTTCTGAATGGATAGATCCAGGACACCTACAAACCGTCCTACCGCCATTGGTTACAAAGCGACAATCGGGTAGACCGAAGAGTACTGCTCATATACCGTCTCAAGGAGAGGACAAAGACAATTTCAAATCTAAAAGAAAATGCAGTCGTTGCTTGGAATATGGACATACTAGATCAACTTGCACCGCACATTATGATCTTTCTGAAGGTAAACAAAAGTCCAAGTGTAACTCAAAAAACAAAGGCAAAGCCGAAGGGGTTGGTAAAGGGCAAGGGTAAAGGAAAACGTGAAGACTCATGCTCAACACAATTTGGCTCCACTTACAATTTGAGTGATGATTAGCTTCTTCTTTGTATTTAAAATGTGTTTAACAGTCATGAATGTTAGGTATGTGTGTTCGTATATTTTCTGTTTAACTGTCGTGTATGTTATATGTCTGTAAGTTGTGTTATTTGTTGTGTAATCCATAAATGTAGTATGAGATAATATATAATATTTGTTGTTCAAATTAAAGTTTATTTCACTAAATTGGATGGTAACACAACACAACACATAATGGTAAATAAATCTCCAAGGTACATTGAAGGTACATTGCTAACACAGTAAACTTAAATAAAAACCTTATCTAAATTCGCAATAATCTTATCTGATATATCTTAGTATGTTTTTATGATTAGTCGACCAACTTATCGGTCGACTTCAAAGCAACTGTGGTCGACTATGTTAGTCGACCGAGTTTAGGCCTACAATTCGGTCAACCCTTAGGTCGACCATATAACTGAAGTAGTCGACCAACAACAATGAAGAATTGAGGTCGACTACCTTGAAAACTAAAGTGGTCGACCGGATAAAGGGGTAGTCGACCCACTGAGTGGTCGACCTAACGATGTAAATAGACAATTTTTTCCCCGAAAGTGTATTTTGGAATAAAAGTTTAAAAAATAGTGTATTTGGGCGAATTTCCCTTTTTCTTTTTGAAGAAGTAGAAAATGTCGAATGAAATTAAATGTTCAAAGGAAATTGAAAAACTTGCAAGTAAATATAATTGTAGTGTAGTACTCCATCTATCCCTAATTTAAATTAGTTTAATATTTTATTTTGAGATATTTTAAATTAATTGTTTACTTCTATAAAATAAAAAGATTAAGTTTTATTATGCCCTTTATTACGTGAATAGGATTAAATGAGAAGGAAAAATATGGGTAAAACTGACAAGTAAACATAAGGTACAATATTTTTATGACAGTTTCTTAAACTATGTAATTTTTATCTCGTGAAAATGAATATAGAACGGATGAAATAATAATAATAATAATAATTATTATAATAATTAAATGAGACTTTTCAATGTATCATCCATATCCCTATCCGTATCTCTATATTTATTAAAGCTATAGTCAAAATATGTAATAATCTTTTGTAATATTAAATTTTGACGATTAAACTAAAAAGATAAGTTCAAAATATGTTGCGCTGCAACATTGCATTCAATGTTATCGTTGACCTGAAGTATCTACCCAGGTCGCCTTTCACTTAGTGCGGGGAGAGGGGTTTTACCGGCCATGCTCTCGGATTGGTTCAGGTTTTCTCCATGACAGTAGTTGAGGGCATGTTATGTAACTATGGAAGATGAACGTGTGGGTGATTTAGTCCCCTTTGGATGATCTTAAACTGATGTAAAAAAATATATATATCAATGAATTTGTTTTTAAATATATTTATACCAACATACCGTTCATCAGTTATAATATAACACAAATAATAATAGTAATAATTTAAAATTAAAACAACACTATTAACATGGACGCGGGAAGTACTTTTTTGACAATATATTGGATTTCAAGTTAGAAAAATTAGTTGATACGTTTGAAAGAAATTATTACTCCGTAGTTTTGTTAACAGCTTCATCACAATTGGCCCAAATCCCAATGATGTTTGAATATGGATAAGAGAGAGTTGGTGAAACTATAATCCCCAAATTTCAAATTGGATTTTTTTATAAAAAGTGAATGGGGTTAGGTTAGAATGTTAGATTAAGTGTTATCATTGTTGACTTCTTTGAATTCTAAGTAAACGGTTTACTTAATTAGTTTTATTTATTTTGAATGAATGATTGAATGAATAGAACCTATGTCGTATAATTGTCATCATAATTATCAATATTATATATTCTATATTATTATTATTATTATTAATTATTATTATTATTATTATTATTATTATTACTATTACTAGCTTAATGCCCGCGAATTCGCGGGGTTATTTTATGGGACTAAGCAAGTATTAGTTAGAAATTACTTAATGTGAAACATTATATTATTTGTGTAGTTTTCTGTAACGGACACAATCATAGAATGTTGATATATAGTTGTTGAGCAAATGATAACAAATAAACACATCAATGCAAGTCTAATAATACTTTATATATTATTACAAAAAACAAATAAGTGTTTTTTTTTCAACTTTATCATATTTAAGCAGTATTTTTACCTAACAGCATCTTCCTTTAAGACCTTCATGGATTGTCTGTCTAAAAGCATAAAAAGTTCCCCGCCCGGACAGTAATCAGTTATCAAACAAACATGAGTTGGAGTCTGCAATTATTTTTCGTCTGTTAACCAAATTTTCTATTTATCGATACAACGGAGTAATAAAAAAAAACCCGAAATGAAGCGTATAATGCTGGAAGAAAAATATGGTCTAATACATCCGATATATCTCTTTCTGCGCACGCTCTATGCACCTATTTTGTGTAGCAAAAGAAAAAAGGTTATATTACGAAAACTGATTTTCGCATAACAGAATTACAAATTTAATGTTTTTCTCACCTTGTTATGGCTAATCATAACACCTTTATGCATTGCTTTCATTGCAAAAAACTCGCCAGTTCCACATAACTCGACCAAATGAACACTACCCGTATCTCCCGATCCTAAAGGCTTAACGGGCCTAAAATGCTTTAGTCCTAACTTTTCCCCACTCTCGATAACCTACAAAAAAGCAGATATCATATACTCAGTAATTAAGTTTATATGTGAGCATTCAACATATAATTGTCCAAAAATATTAACATATAATATGGTTGATGATCACTGCCCATAATATAAAGGCATTAACGTACCTTTAGAATAGCCTTCCAAGCTGATGTATCCCTTCTATGAGGCTTCGGGTGAACCATATTCGAATGTTTAGCCCATAAATCAGCTGACAGCATAACATAAAAATTTTAAATTTGTAATGAACATAATATTAATTTAATTCATTAATTGGATATATTGTGTTCAACTGCGAAATGTGTAGCACCTGAAGACGCAATCCCAGAAAGAAGCATGTCTCTCCTAAATAACTCAATTTAAGTTGTGGGTTCTGAAAGATTTATAACTACAAATTTCTCGCATAAGGGTTAATGGAAACTAACTACAGAAGGCAGCTATATTGCTTGACTAAAACGCATGGTTAAAGCCTAACTATTCACATTTGTTATACATTATATAGACATGTATTTTTAGGTTTTGATAGATTCAAAGATGTAACCTTTTCATTTCAACAGTATAGTATATACACAAACCAAGAGCTAAACTACTAAACATCTAGCTGGTTCGGCTTTAAAAATTGAAATAATACCCATAAATCCATAATCTCAAAAGAAAATCATGTGAATAAACCTAATAAAACAGTAACCAATAGAACAGTAACCCACACTACCATTGTCAAACCTCTAAAATTCATATAAGGGTAATAGTCAAGGTTAAAACTCGAGGATACCCACCTGCTATTGCTAATACTTTTACCTAATTGTAAGATGTGAACTAAGTCCTAGAGCGTAGCGGTTGTGTAACTCTTGTAATATATAATAATATACGAAGAAAATGTGATGTGTCTTTACCCCCTTACTTTATATTTACTATCTCACTCGTCCCGTGTTTTGTTTGGTTCCTGTTGTGTTTCCAGTAATTTTGATGTCTCTGACATTGTGAACACAACCCATGTAACCTATTTTCAAGACGCAACAAAAAAATATTATAAAAAGTTCTAAATCCAACCTGCAAGCAACGCAATTAAATACGAAATATCCTTCTACCCACATTAAGCAACTGAAAAAAGGTTCCGAAACAAACAATACATACATAGAAATAAAAGCTACTAATAACAACTACCTATATTAGTTGAAGTTTAAGAGCAATTGTTGCAGCATCAGCACTCAAAAGCTCTTCAGGTACGCAAACCAATTTTTAGTTGATGAAACATACCTTGATGAACGATTAATTGCGAATTGAAATATCTTGATGAGCGATTAGGTGTGAACTCTGTTGTTGAAATAAAGTCCTTTAACATAACAAATTAATGTATTGAACAAATTAACAATAATTTCAAAATTACCTTACAGGAAGACGATTAAAGTGGGACCATAACTGATCTTCAAAATCAGGTTCAAAAACTTTAACAAATTTTAAAGGGGATCTGAATATACGAATTTGTAATTTGTAAAGGGGATCTAAATATACGAATTTGTGATTATTACCTTCAATTTGATTCAGATCTGAGGCAACCACAGAGTTTTCGAGATGGGTTTATGAAGTTACTCATCATTATCGTCGTCATCATCTGTCATCATCGAAAGAATTTGATGGCGGCGTACTTGCAGGTCATAATTGACCAAATTTGTATGTGCAGGTGATCTTTGGGTCCCCAATTTAACTCAAGAATTTGATGAATCAGTGTGACGTAGGA
Source organism: Rutidosis leptorrhynchoides (assembly GCF_046630445.1). Lineage (NCBI taxonomy): Eukaryota > Viridiplantae > Streptophyta > Magnoliopsida > Asterales > Asteraceae > Rutidosis > Rutidosis leptorrhynchoides. The sequence continues at coordinate 105,866,529 of NC_092338.1, read as the reverse complement.
GGAATTAAGAATTAGGTAGAACATTGGAAGAGAGGAATTAGGTTAATAAGATAGATATTTTTTATCCCGTCTTTTTTCTAATGTTAAGGGTATTTTATTCTCGGTATTGCAAAACTTGAAGATTATGAGGTCATAATCATGATTTAGAGATTTCAATGGTGTAGATTTAGTGGTTAATTAGAAATGGAAGGCTAGGATTAGTTATTATTAGATAAGATGACCTATTTTTGTGTTTGTTATTATATATAAAGTAGATTATTATTATTAACTAAGAACGTGTTTTGATTGCGGAGAGATTATTGCATTATTGAGTTTTGTAAATGTAGATAATTAAATTGATAAAAAGTTGTGAGTGATGTGGCTTAATAAATCCCATTATTATTCACTATTATTTGTAAACAGTTGAGCCAAACACATAGGAGTGGAGCCCAAATTTTACCGTTGTTAATCTCGTTACCGCACAACGAACACTTCCACAAAGCTCTACAACGCCCATTAGGGGTGTTTAAGGGCGCTCTCTGTGCCATATAACGATACATGACGTATGATCCAAGACTATTGGTACTTTGTAATGGTGATGATAATATGGTGACATGATACGCTTTTTTTAGGGGATGACGACGACGACGTGACAAAGGTGATGAAATGAATGGAAGTAATGGAAAGGTGTTGAGAAAAAGTGTTTCGTGATGTGTCAAATTATGATTGGAAGTTGATGGAAGAAGTGGTAAAAAAAAATTGATAGATTATTAAAAAAAAATCATAACACTCGTGAATAGCCCCGTGATGGATTGGAGCACGTATACGTGGAAAAAAACACGATGCGCTATTGGCATGCTAGTGAGGTGGTGGCACTACATTTTCTCCTTCATGCTGCATAACAACAAATCTAAGTGTGGGTTTGGATTATGAGATTTCGAGAGATTTCGTGAGATTTGCATTTCAAATCCCATGAAATCCTATGTTTTGTTAAAGATCTTTAGAAGGGATTTGGTTTTGAAATCCCATGTACATGGGATTTCAAAATCCTTTATATATGTGAGGGATTTCAAATCTTATGTTTGTCATTATTCAAGTTTACTATTACGGTTTACGATTAACATTTTACGTTTACGTTTAACGATTTATGCCTTACGTTTACGTTTTATGTTCACATTTTATGTATACGTTTACGTTTTACTTTTTACTTATTACGGGTTATGTTTTACGTTTACGTTTTACTTTTTACGTGTTACGTTTTACGTTTAGGTTTTACGTTTACGTGTTATGTTTACATTTACGTTTTAAGTTTACCTTTTAGATTTGCGTTACGTTTTACGTTTTATGTTTGCGTTACGTTTTACGTTTTATGCATACGTTACGTTTTACTTTTTACGTTACATTCTACTTACAGTTTACGTTTACATTTACGTTTTAAATTTAACGTTTTACAACATACGTTTTACGTTTACGATGTACATTTTATGTTTTTACAATTTACGTTTTATGTTTATGTTTTACAAATCCCGGGATTTTAAATCCCCGAACCAAACGCATGATAGAACTCCAAATATTGGGATTTCAATTCTCGTGGGGTTTCAAATCCTGATATTTCAAATCCTCGAACCAAACGCCAGCCAAGGGTTTTGTGATCAACAGCTGGCTAGTCACTAGTGGTTAAAATACCTGATCTAATGCGCTTGGGACACCATGTTATAGGGGTGTTCATCTGAAAGGACCCGTTCATATACATTATAAACGATTCACAATAGTTGATTACATCGCGAGGTATTTGACCTCTATATGATACATTTTACAAACATTGCATTCGTTTTTAAAAGACAAACTATCTTTACAACGAAAGTTGACGGCATGCACACCATTTCATAATACATCCAACTATAATTGGCTTAATAATAATCTTGATGAACTCAATGACTCGAATGCAACGTCTTTCAAAATATGTCATGAATGACTCCAAGTAATATCCTTAAAATGAGCTAATGCACAGCGGAAGATTTCTTTAATACCTGAGAATAAACATGCTTTAAAGTGTCAACCAAAAGGTTGGTGAGTTCATAGGTTTATCATAACAATAATTTCAATATATTAATAGACCACAAGATTTCCGTTTATAAATATATGTACACTCGCAAGTGTATAAAAGTATTCTATAAGTTGTAGGCACCCGGTAACAAGCCTTAACGTTCATGTTTTACCCTCTGAAGTACACCAGATCAGGTGTGTTTAAAATAACCTCGAAGTACTAAAGCATCCCATAGTCAGGATGGGGTTTGTTAGGCCCAATAGATCTATCTTTAGGATTCGCGCCTACCGTACATAGACAAGTAGTTTAATGTTACCAAACTAAGGGTATATTTCTGGTTTAAACCCACGTAGAATTAGTTTTAATACTTGTGCCTATTTCGTAAAACATTTATAAAACAGCGCATGTATTCTCAGCCCAAAAATATATATTGCAAAAGCAATTAAAAAGGGAGCAAATGAAACTCACAATACTGTATTTCGTAGTAAAAATACATATAACGTCATTTAACAAGTGCAAGGTTGGACTCGGATTCACGAACGTATCAATATTGAGATTCAATATTGCAGGAAAGTACGTAGACGCAACGGAGATGATAAACACTAGATTGACCTCACGAGCATACCCATGAACCATACCCATCACCTCCATAGCTATAACCCATAATTTCCTTAGCTTCGACTCATTCAAAAAAAAACTATTTTGAAATCACTCGGACAGCACTCCGTCGTAATATTTTATGTATACTAATAATATCTTGAAATAATACAAAGAAATATATATATATATATATATATATATATATATATATATATATATATATATATATATATATGTAATTCGATTGAGAGAGTTTAGAGAAATATATTTTCAAGTTTCTATGAAATAATGAAACCTATTGAATTCTATTTATAACAGATTTTTGAATTATTAAAGTGAATTATTAAAGTATGAATTATTAAAATGAATTATTAAAGTGAATTATTAAAGTATGAATTATTAAAGTGAATTATTAAAGTATGAATTATTAAAGTTAAAGTAAAATAAAAGTAAAGTAAAGGTAAAGTTAAAGTATAGTAAAAGTATAAAACTATATACGTATAATACGCGTATAAGTATATATAATATTAATTTAAATCGTTATATATATTTAATAAAATAAAATATAAATATCGTTATCTTTATCATACTGGTTAAGTAATGAGTTGTCAAAAGTGGTTCTAGATATTTATAAAAGATATATACGTTTTAATAATAAAGTTCTTTTTAAACTGAAAACGTTTTTTGTACTTTTGAAACTAAATTAATAGAATATTATGGAAACCAATTCTCCACTAACTTTTGTCTAACTTTCGTAAATGACACTTTTTGTTTTTATTTATAAATAGCTTTACAAATTATTCTGAATATCGTTAAGAGGAATAGATTTTCTCAAATCATAGTGGACCTCTCAACAGAGACTTGTAATCATAATTCAATGTTTCTGATAATTCAATCATTTAATATTTTTTTTTAATTTCATCGAAAATCATATTGAAACAAATACGTTCGTGTAAGGTATTATACATTTAATAATTTATTAATATTCTCAAGTTATAATATATATATACATATACATATCTATTTATATATAACGGTTCGTGAATCGTCGGAATTTGGTCGAGGTTATAATGAATGTATGAACACAGTTTAAAATTCTTGAGATTTAACTTAACAAACTTTGCTTATCGTGTCGGAATAATATAAAGATTAAAGTTTAAATTTGGTCGGAAATTTTCGGGTCGTCACATCATCGGTTCTTTTTTCGGTTTGTTCGGTTTATTCGGTTCGGTGTATTCGGTTTTGAATTTTTTTTGGGCAAAACCGAACCGAAAACCGAATTCAAAGTTAAAACCGAACCGAACCGAAAACCGAATTCAAATTCGGATTCGGTTCGATTTTCGGTTAAAACCGAATATTATGAAAAAACTGAGAACGATGGTAGTTTAATTGTGGCGTTACTGATGTCTTAGTTATTTATATCCTAAAACATTAACGTACTATTAAATTATACAGAATTCGATGATTTATTAATATTTACAGCTTAATTATGACGTTTACCGCTTCTGTAATTAAGAAGAAGAACATAATAATTTGAGTAACATAATTATATTCTGAGTTACCAAATCGTCATATGGGCGAGAATATATTTTATTGATTGGATCCCAAATTATAATGACATTAAAACATAAATATACAAATTAAATATATAAAAACATTGAATTCGGTTTTGAATTAGGTTTTCGGTTAAACCGAATGCAGAATTTTCAAAACCGAAAACCGAACCGAAAACCGAATTCAAATTCGGTTTCGGTTTGACTCGATCCGAAAACCGTTTTTCAAATTCGGTTTGGTTTTTTTCCGGTTTGGTTTCGGTTTGGTTTTCGGGTTCCACGGTTTCAAACCAAATACTGACCACCCCTACCATGTTATGCCTTCAACTTGGTAAAACGTCACGTATATAAAATTATATGAACAGAAAGTTAAAACACCTATTTTACTATCTAAAGTATATCTAAACTAATAAAAATAATAGATATAGATATATTTATGTATACCAACAATATTTTACTTGACACATTGACTAGCTAGTTGCTTGTCGACATCACATGGTAACATATTTAACTTGGTCTTCCGTTGAAGATAAGCGCTTGGTCTCCCGTTCAAGAGAAGCGGCTGTCAATTAATTATAATAACTAACAGTAGCATAAAAAGTGATGTATCTAAAACAAACTAAGTGATCCATGAAACCAAAGAGTACAACGAAAAACATGAAACCGAAGAAAACGAAATCAAATGTCCTTGATGAATACTCCGAATTCTTCCATTTCACGTCTTGAACCAATTTTCTTTTACACTTTTGATGATGCGTATTTTTAACCGGCGAAGGGGAGTTCTCACTAGAATTATTAACCGTAATCAGTTCGCTTTCGGACATACGCGTCATCATAGTATCAAAAGCCGCGAAAGCCTCCTTGGTCATTTTTCCATTCGCAAAACCCGAAGTGACACATTTACCCGAGTCCGCAAAACCACCCATAAACAAATCTTGAATGGCCTCCCCGTAATCCACGTCTTCCTCATGATCAATGAATTTATAAGAACCTGAAGTGGAAGCGCCATACCTTCTCGGCTTGTCTTCTTTCGTCTCAAACTCTTTACTAGCCCTCAACTCTTACATTTTCTTCTTCTTTTCCTTCTTCAAACGTGCCAACCTTTCCGCGAAAGTTGTATTGTCTTCGTTTAACTCCGAATTAACAAGGGGGGCAACATAACCAGAACAATCAGGGACAGCCTGTGTACTCGGCCCATTACTAAGGCCCAAATAATTGTCAAGAGTCCCAAATTTAATCTCTGACCCACATAAAACCGACCCAAGCCCATTAACACCATTCATTTTTTTGCCCAATATTAGAAACAGGAGAACGAATAGGGGAATTAGGAGTAGCAGTAGTAGGTGTCTTCCCGAAATTCATCGACAATGAACGACAAACATCAACAGGCGACAACGGTTGAAGACTATCGTCAATCGCCCGATCAAGAATGATCGAATCAGCAACACTCGTACTACAATCGGTCAAAACAATGGCTGGTCCTCCATCAACTGAAGCATTAGCAGAGTGTTGAACAGGAAAGTTGTACACAACAGCGTGCTTGTCATAAACCGATTCCTTAACCCCTTCGGAAACTACTTCAACCTGATGCTCAATATTCTCCAGAGTGCACTGTCCACTAGCCACAACAAAACGATTAGTAGACTCCGACATTTTTTTTGTCAAACACATCGTTACAAACACGATTTAACCCGTTAGCTTCCGAGACCTCGGACACCCAAACGTTAGATCTCGAGCATTCCAAATCTTCACTTTCCAAATTAGCTTCGACCGAATCATGAATGTATTTCGCATTAATTGACCTAATGAAAGCGAAAAGTGATCCCACGTTATCCAAAGTGGATGAGGCATTTGCGATATATATGGATTCACATTATCCAAGAGTGATGTATCTAATAACCATTTCCCTTAAAGTTTTCTCCATTCAAACTACTTGAGGTAAACGACTATTTTTATACATATGTACCCCAACCTTATCCCGTAACCATTTCCGACCCGTGCTACTAGTGAAGTTTGAGCCCGAAACTTCTTGATCAATAATATAAAACATGATGTATCCAATATTAGCTGTTCAGAGATGAAATCAAATGAGATTAGCTCAAATTCAGCACATTTGACCAAAACTAGTGCAAAATCTAATTCCGAAAACCATAAATGGTCTATTTTGACTTTCTGAATAACATTCTATATGAAATTCGTATTCGTATATATTACAAATGAAAACCAAGGAATGACAACAATACATCACCTTACATTCCACTATATCAACATTCCTGCATCTAAAAAAAAAAAAAGAGGCGCCCTGGATTATTGATGACACCTACAACGAGCATTTGAAATAATGTGAAGGTACAAATACACAAAACCATCATTAGACATCATAATCTATGTCTGAAGCATTTTCAGATACTGACTTTTTCACAAGGTTTCCTTGTTCATCATAAAGATCAAGATTCTCGCATGGTTTCGGGAAGATGCTACCTATCACCCGTCCAGAAACATAAGCACATTGGAATATGTGTTTCTTTTTGTATGTAATCCCTACTGACATATCCCTAAAAGTTACGTCCCTAACTCGAATATCTGCACTACCATGTATTCTTACTGGCACGCGCACTCCCTCACCGTGTATGGAGCTATAATTTATGGCCCTGATTACTGGAAAAGCTTTCGGGTCAAAACCAGCATCAGGGTGCTCGTTGTAATCTGTTTTTATAATTATACCCACCCTCACGTTTTCGAAGGTCAGATTTCTGTATGTTATGTCTTTGATGTATGCCCCTCTGCCTGCAGCTGTCTTGATTCGAACAGCCCGTCTCGAGTTCCATATTAGAACATTCTCAATTGTTACGTTTGATACACCGCCTGACATTTCACTCCCAATTGATATTCCAGCACTGTCAGAGTTCAAACATGAATTCGTCACTTTGAGAACAACTCAATCCAACCTTAAACAGTTATTACAATTTAGACCACAAACGAAATAACAAAGCACATTGAAATCTCACCTCACCATAGATTGAACTATAAGGTTTCTGATAAGGATATTTTGTGATGGTCGACCATAAGCAATGCCGTATTGATCCCAACCACTTTTTATTGCAATGGCATCGTCACCAACACTTATATAGCTGTCTTCGATTACCATATCTTCACATGAATCTATATACACCATAACAGGTAAGATATAATAAGTGAAAAGGCAATAAATTCAATAAATGGGTTTGATGATAATGTGCAAAGATTTGAAAGCCACCAGAATATATGATACCAAATATTCAAACTAGATAACTAATATTATAAAATGGGCCCTAGAAGATAGTGTATGTATGTGCTACTGGTTTCTGAAGTTGTAATAACCAGTCATTACATGTTTGATCGTAAAGCAGATCTAATTACTTATCGGATATATAGATTAACCGACCAAAGAAAAGAACAACTTCTTGTATAAAGAAAATGCATTTTGAAAAATCGGAATAGAAGTCTTGATTAGGTTGAAAAGAGAAAATTTATATCCAAAACTGACTATATGACCCTTTACGTAATCAGATAAGTAAAGCAGGGTCAGTACATCCAAACACTAAAAAACTAATACCTCAAGTCACACTTATCAATAAACCAACTCAAATGGAAATCCAAACACATCCTAAAGAGAATAAAAGGTAAAGGTGGTGTTGCAATTAATCCAAGGGAAGTAAACTAAATGGAATGGAAAACGAATTACACTTACCAGGATCTATACCATCTGTATTTGGGGCTTCAAAGAGGGGAGCAAGGATTGTCATATTTCTTATTGTTACATTCTTACAATCATACGGATGGAGTGTCCAAAAAGGTGAATTACGTAACGTAATATTAGATATCACTATGTCACTTGAATACATGATCTGCACAAGTGGGCCTCTTGTGTGGTTAAGAAGCTTTTGACGATACCTCTTCCACCATCTTTTACCCTGCCCATCAATAGTACCATTATGCCCTGTTGTCAGGATTAACAAGGATATAATCAGCTCAAGTATTCAGGTTGCTCCATAATGGTTATATGCTCGCATCTAAAACTGATATCTTAATAAAAACTTATGAATGCAATTACCAAATGGCGTCAAAAGTACATCAAAAGTCATTTTTTTAGGCAACATCAAAAGTCTCTACCTGTGATCACAACATCTTTGAGATTTTCACCATGAATCAAACTCCCATAACGGGATCCGGGATGTTCTCTACCATAACCATAAGAAGGCAAAGGCGGCATTAGAGGCCAAAACCTTTCATCCTGTTAAAACAAAACAAAAATATGTAAGCCATAACATAATATACAATTGCAACAAAATAAAAGATATATGCCGCTTTTGGAAATACTTGGCCCAGTAAATACATGATCATTCTCATCTTGCTATCTTTTCCATTTCTAATGTCTTATTGAATGAGCATCAAAAGCTTCCTTAGTGACATAAACAGTAGCTTGATAGCATAAAAAATATAAAATTAATAGTATCAGCATTCTACAATGTTCATACTCCCTACAATTATCCTTTTAAAAAATCGACTGATATAAGCTCAGATATGAAAGCTACTTAATGATAAACACAAGTTACACTCTAATTTTTAAACAAAATCCTATAGCTGTAATCACAATTTAATGGTTCGTCTTGGTTCAAATAACTGAAAATACAATAACTGTGACATATAATATTAACTTCAAAAGAACGATTTATGCACAAACAAACATTGGTAACAAAAGTTTTTAACTTTCAAGCATCAAGATTCAAGTCATGAGCACAATCAACTGATATAAGCTCAAAATACAAAATTGACAACTAGTTAATAATAAACACAAAGCCGAACAAGGAAAACCTTCTACCTTTAGCATACATTCTAAATTGAAAATTATATAGCTGTATCACAAATCAAGAGTTATATTTACTTCAAAAAGACCATTTCTGCAGTAACAGACATTGTATTGTCATAGTTGAGACTTCTTAGCATCTAATTCATATCAAGACACAAATTAACACTAATAGAAGTTATCGAAGCGTAATGACAAACACTAAAATCTTGTAATTAATAGCTACCAGATTATTCATTTCATATAAAAGTTCATCATCTAGCCTAAAATTCAAGCTATCCACTAGTAGTACCATTCATAATATCTTCGAAACCTTGTGATGTAATACAACTGAATCATTGGAATACATACATGATCTATAAGTATCTATGCCAAAGCAACATTATTTAAAATTTTGTATATGATTAGAATAATGCTTTAACAATCAAAATATGCACTTTTTTATATTACAAGCAAAAAATATATATAATACTTACATCGAGACCAAGTATAACGGCATCTTCAGCTAGAAACAAAGTCATATGACTAGTCAAATTAAACGGCGCAGTCAACCATTTTCCGGCAGGTACATTCAGCTGACCACCACCTTTCTTCCCTAATTTAGATATCATATAAACAGCTTTCTCAAAAGCTAACGTATTCAGTGTTACACCATCACCAACACCTCCAAAATCAGTCAAATTAAACGCCACCGGCCGTAACTTCGGCACGGGATGTCCAACAATCGGTCGCCGGAAAATCAAAAATTCGTCAACGAAATTTCTCTGCCAGATGAACAACGATGCGAATACAACGATCCATAAGAGTGTGAATAACGTTTTGTAAGAAGAGAGTACGCCGGAGATCGAACGGCGGATATTGAATCGCCAATTTGAAGGTGGCGACGAAGCTAGGGTTTCAACCATGATAGTGTAGGTAAATGTGTTGAATTGAGTTATGGAGAATAGGTAATGGGTGAATGGTGTTGATGTATGGAGATATGAGTAGATGAATAGTGAAATTACGGGCATTGAGTTGAAGATGATGGGTTTGGTGAACTAGATTGAGGTTGTTGTGACGTCAAAATTAGGGTTTGGAGTTGAGTAAAGTTGTTGGATTTGATTTGGAATTTTGGGGAGAATGGAGTACGTGGGAAGGGATGATCATTGATCTGTTTTGTTTATTTTATTTTATTTTATTTTTTCATTTTAATAATAATCTTTTTTGAGTTGCAATGTTTACAGAGAAAAGTGATACAGTATTATCCGACCCGGTCACATCGTCACAACAATCACAAACAAAGCAATATACCCACGATGGGTGGGAAATTGCAATGGTGGTGGTGGTGATCACTGGTCAGTGAGTAAAATATTTTCGTTGTATCAATATAGACAAAATTATACATATAGTCCCGGTAGTTTGATCGAACTTAAAACTACTTTTGGGAAGTAGATTTAGTTTTGAGTGCTTAATTTGAAAAGAAAAAAAATGATTGATAAATTGTTTTAACTCCGGCAATCGTGTAAATCCGATCAAAATCTTAAAATTCACAAGGGTGTTAAACAATCAATCGGATTAACTTATTCAATTAGATTGAATAAGTTAATATCTAAGGTGATTGAACTCCGATGATGGCCTGACTCCAATCGATTTGACTGTGTTACTGATATCACAGAGTGATTTTGGCAGAGTAACGTTAAAGCAATAACGTTGTCCATTATGAATTACTCATGAGGTGTATTTATAGACGCCAGAAGTTTGTTAGAGGGAATGATGACATGACAACTGCCTCTTTCATGAGCGTAACAAACGAATCCTAACAAACTTTCCTGATTTTACGGGCTGGCATGGCATACACGCTCCGCTCGTGTGTTTTGTCTAATGCAATTATCCGTGAGCAGGCTACCGGGTAGACGGCATACTATGATCCGGGTGGAAAGGGCTTACGCTATCTTCTTAAGTCTGGTCCTAAACTTAACGCTAGTTAGTTTATTTCGTTAATCAATTAACATGTATTAGGTTTTGGACCACTACTATACATTTTTTTTGAAAGGCCAACACTTTTATTAGAACACAAACAATACAAACTGGAACTACAAGTAGTGTTAACCCAAGCACAGACAGGGCCACTAACCGAAAGCAAACACGAAAACCACAAAGTCTACTGGTATAATTTTTAAAAGATAAGAATTACCGGTATTGTTTTGTGTAAAACACGGGAATCAATGGTATAATTAACTCTAAAGTTTATGTTAAATTTGTTGTATTAATATCTTTATAAAGACATAGATGCAAACACAATTATATAAAGTTTTTACAAAAGTAGTAGAAATTATAAAACTCAATCATTTTATTAGAAAGGTAAATATTCAATCACATAACGGCCACACATATATATATATATATATATATATATATATATATATATATATATATATATATATATATATATATATATATATATATATATATATAGACATTAAATACAGAAAGGTATTCATTCACATAAAGACCACATGGGGGTTGCGGGTGGCGGCAAACAGAGGCTGACCTCCATTGCTAGTGACATCGATGACGGCCGTTGGTGGGCATAGATGACATTGGTAGTGGTGGTTGTCGCTGGCGGTCGCCGGTTGTTGCTGGTGACTGTTGTGGCTGCTGGCGCTGTTTACTGACTGCTTGAGTCCGGGGGTTTGTAAATGTCCTTTGAAAACTTGGCGGAGATGACCGGTTCCTATTTGGTTTGGTTATGCATTTGGTACTGTTCGGATGCGGCCTGTTTGGCTCATTCTTTACATTTTTCCCGTTGTCAGGTCGTTAGTGGGCTTGATGTCGTTGCCGGCGTTGTTGACTTTGTTAACTTCGGTAAATAGGCCTCGGGTTAGGTGCCTTGGGTTGCCTTGTGAATGATTTGAATCTGCGGTTTCTAAGGAGTTTTTTTACGTGGTTGAATACGGCACCGGAGTTATGTATATGTTTTAGGCTTAGGTGTTGGTGGTTTGTTTGTTTGCTTTTCCATTTGTAATTTCAATTGCTCGCTCTATCTTTCATTGTTATCGTTCACTGTGTTTTGAACTAACTGAGCGAGGATTAAGGAGTTTTGGTCGTCTGTGACCAATACTTCCACTTCAGATCATCATGATCTGTCCAATGTTGTTCCACTATTGCCTTTGTTCTATATATATATATATATATTAATATTTTTGCCAAAAATAAAAATAAAAATAAAAATAAAGACCACATATAGCACTCTATACACTAAAAGAGGGTTTTTATTAACTAATAAATCTTTACAAAACCTCCTTTAAGACCTTAGATTAACAAAAGACATTAATCTACCCTTTAATCTAATGGTCCATATTCATCCAAATAAATCAAATAACTTTAATTATATACCTAAAAAAAAAAAAGAAAAAAAAAAAAAAGAAAAAAAAAAAAAACCGGAGCTTTCAACAAAATTAGGGGTTCCTCTGAAATTGAGGGGTTTTTGTTCATTACTCCACAAACTCACCGCATCAAATTCTTCCCCAATTATGTCTCACGATAATCCTAAATCGTCCCAATTGTATGCTGTCAATCAAAGGTTCGTGTAGTTTCACTTGAAAATTGAAGGAAGATTCGTCTATTAAACAAAAAAAGGATCAACAGACCGATCGTAGATAGAAGATGGCAACGGTAAATTATCAGAACATTATTTAAATTTGTATTTTTTTTTTTTTTATAATCTCATGGTGAATGAATGTTATAGTGAAATCGTTTAGCATTTTTATATTATCGATGTAAAGTTAATGAATATTGTTAAGTCATAATAATGAAAGAAGTTTGGTAGAAGGGTTTAAACTTACTGACTTGCCTAATATTCATGTCGATGATATAGCTCTCTTTAGGAAGTTTGAATTAATATTTGCATAGTGGCGAAGGTGAACATATCATAGAATCAGCTTCAGTTGCGTTGTCTGAATCCTATTAGTAGCTTCTCTGAATGTAAAAATTCTTCCGCTTCGTGTTGCAGATTATCCATATGGACTAAGAAGTTTGGGTTTGAAAATATCCCCGATGTGGATGTCTGCGATTTTCGTTGCTTCTCATAGATACTTATTAGTATTAGTAGTGACAACCAAATTGGTGGGTCAGGTAACTGATTAACTGGTTTGGATTGAAAAGCTTTTTCCTTAGATGAGCCACATACTTTTTCTAACTTCATCACTTGTAATAGTAAATGTTATACTATTATAGACTTATAGTAACCATCTGTATTGTAGTATTTAGCAAGTTGTGTTAGCCTCTTACACGAGCTACCTTTCTCTTTTTCGCCGCCTATAGCATTTGATAATGATTCTGAATGTTGGAACCATGCGATTATCTGATGAGATTTTCTTAGGTGATATCAGCGTGCTGATATACGAGGTTTTTCGTGCTGTTATTATATGCCCTACATGAGAGCTAGCCTCTCAGACCTATAGAGAATGTAAGAAATTAGCTAAAGGAAAGAACTTTTATATAAAGATGATGACTAAGCAGCTCTCTAAAACTGGCGAGTTCTCTGAACTAACTTGTGGTATACTCATATGTACACCACTTCGCTTAAAGTTTGCCATCACTAAAAGGAAGCTTGATCTAAGCCGGTTGTTACCTAATCTTGTATTTATATTCTGTTTGGAATATGGACACTCTTTATTTGTGAGTAAGTCTGATTCAATTAAGGGAACTAAAGACATTTTATTATAATGAATTTCGTCCAACATATTGTTTTTTTTATGTCTGCAGGGTTAAATACTTTGTACAGGATAATCTGGTAAGCTATTCGAGCTTGGTTTACTAAAGCAGGTTGATGCACCTATCATAGCATGCTCAAACCCCTCAATTATCCGTTCATTGTTTAGTGCTACTTTACCTGATACAGTGGAAGAACTTGCACGTACAATAATGCATGATGATGTTCACGTAATCTTTGGCAGGAAGTAAGTAGTAATTGAGATTGTTACAGTTTGTTCATGTACTTTTGTACGCTATCTGCGTTCTCTATCTCTGAATAGTAGAGGTGACAGTTTCAACACAAGTACTTATAAGTGGGTTGATCCGGGTTGCTCTTTATTTCAACTGCTCAAATCAAAAGTTTGTTTAAACGAGGAAGGGTAGGGTTCAACCAGGTCATTGATGTCAAATGGGGTGAAACCAAAAGATTTTAATTATTATTGTAATAAATATAATATATACCCCGTAATATATTAAGAAAACCAAACCGCAATATTAAAATAAAAAAAAACTGTTGGTCTTAAGGCTTATGCCATCAAGTATCACTAACACAATTCTTTAATTATAATTGTAAAAGTTTAAAATTTTTTCAGACCAAAAGTTGTGGGCTGCAACTTTTATTGCTGCAATTTTATATGATACGGGTGGCTATAATAACCAATTTTGTACCACAAACTTAGAGTTGACAAGTTTGACCATATTACTGTTAATGTGTTTATAGCCACAAGTGTACCTGAAAGTTTATGACCTCATAGGTTTGGCTTGCTAAAAATAGTTGTCATACTAATGATGATCTGGGTGACCTGTTATCTTGTCTTGTCCTACATGCGGACATGCCTATATTACCACTGCTGTTGAAGGGAGAAATGCAGGAGTCTTCTTCATAGCACTCTCCTTCCTTTTATTATTTGAATTATTATTGTTCGGCTATTTCTCATTTGATGTTAAAACATGAATTCTGCTTCGGAATTGATAAAGCAAAAAGTGGTATTTGTGGGTGGTAAAGAAAGATAGCTTCCAGCTCTTCGTCACAAACCTTTGAAGAGGTACAACCTGATATGTGTATACTTAACGATATAATATCTATTATCATTCTCAATTGGACAAGTTATTTTACTATATTTCATCCTTTTTGTTGTATAAAGTAGAAGTGGCAATATGGGCGGGCCAGGCAGTTGGAATAATGGGTCAAACAGGTAACTTTTATTTGTTTATAGTAACAGTTAGTAGTTTATAAAAAACAAAATTGTCCAAATCTTTTTATTTGATTTGTCTTTTGTTTGCTAATTGTGATCACAAAAACTACAGTGGCAATTTGATACTTCAAATAGAGCTATTTAGAAGGTTGTATGAAACAAAATACATTGTGGGTGACTATTAACCTGTTTCCTTACAGCTAGTATTACTCCTATATTATACTCAATTTTTCAGTTACAGATGGAGCATAGCCTAATTTGACCCATTCAAAGTTAAATGTGCGAGAATTGCGCACCTTCCGATTGGGCAGTACTGGTCATATTATACTCATATTTAAATTTGTTTAATGAATCTTGAAAATATATTTCGAAACTATGGATCCTTATCCTTATCTCCGCACCCGATCTATATTATACTACAAGCCATTGTTCTTTGATTACCTTTTAGTCACAACAATATGTGACTGTAAAAAACTTGAATTTTTCAAGGTGAGTTATATTATGCTACAATTATGTGTATCATAGAAATATCCAGAGAATTACAAGCTCCAAATTTTCAAAAGTATAATCGTGGATCAATATGTACTTGGTAGTTTGTACTCCGTATGAATGACAAATATAAAATAATATTATTAATTGTAAGAGTGGCAGGTTTGCTATTAATCCTATTATTTGAAGATATTGTTAGTTGCAGTTCAGCATAGACTCTCTGGCGAAGAGCACACAGGTTTGTTCCCAATGTACCTTCGTTTATTCTTACTTTTTTTTACACACGGTGGTTGATTGTAGTATTGTTGTGATACAATAGTTTAATAGCAAACTGTTTTGCCTTTGAATAGCTTATTTCTTATGCTTTATGCTTTGTTGAATAAGTGATCTTTGAGTAATTGCTTGATGTCATTAGTAATTGTATAATGGTTAGTAGAAATAAGTGAATGAAATTTGTGGGTAAGTGATGATCTTTGAGTAATTGCATGATGTCATATATAGGTCAAAACTCAAAAGATTTAAATATGGATGAAGAAGATGACTGCAATTGTTGTTGAAGCTTGAAGTTCATGAATGATTACATGATGACGTAAATAACTACGTAAATAAGTTGTAATGAGTTTGGCACAAGTTGAGAAGCAATTGTATGAAATGGGTCAAAAGTGCTATACACGTCAAAAATTACCAGTAGGTTGAAATGTTATGTTATTAAGATATAGATATTAAGTAGTGATATATTTTTGTTAAAGGACCTTAAGTGATAGTCTAAATATTTCAATAATACTTAGAAGATCAATTGTGCTGATATAGACATACAATCACAAAACCAATTATGAAATATGTTTGATTATTTAATTTTTATAGATTAAATCCATGTCTTTACAAATGGTTAGTGTTGAGGATTTGAGAGCACCCATGCCGGTCTTTTTTCCTCTTTGTAATCGCTGGTCTTTTCTGTTTGGGCTACAAATTTAAAATCAGTTGTCCTTTTTACAACTAATTAAACGGTCCAATAAATGGGCTTACATAATTGAAATAACTTTTTTATTAAATATGGCAATAGAAAAAAATGTAGCCAAAAAATATTTAACTTAAATTTACTAATAACATGTATGTTCTTATTAAAACTATCTATGGTATTAGTAATTCGAATTGAAAAAAAATTATAATCTATTTTTGCTAAACATTAATGTGTCTCATTTGCGATTATGTTATAACCTTCTTATCGCATTATTAACTTCATTAACTACTAATTTTCACTTAAGTGATTGTCGAATACCAATTCTAAACAAAACAACAATTTTTTTTTAACGGCTAAACAAAACAACAAATTGATGTCATTAACAAGGTTTTGAACAACATTTTCCTATTTATATTTTTTAAATTTAATAGTTACACTATTATATGTCTATTTCTAATATCCTGCTAAAAGACTATCTTAAAATATCAAAATTCAATAAAACTCGCGAAAACGCGGGTCTTTAACTAGTATACATTAATTTTTGAGTATATACAATTGTCCGATCCACAGACTTGAACCATCAACAGGCCCGGCTAAGCATATGGGTGACATGGGCTTAGGTCGAGGGCATCAAATTAAATGGGGCAGCATTTTGTCTTCTGATGGGCTTTTATATATCTAACATATATGTTTGGGCCTATGTAATAGCCACTTGTATTGGAACGGCACGTGAGATAATTAATTACTGTATTATTTTATTATTAATTATTATTATTATTATTATTATTATTATTATTATAATAATAATAAAAAACTTAAAAGTTTTAAAACTTACAAAAAATTAGTGGGAAGCCTAGAGACAATCTGGGCCCCCACACCTCTAGCAATAGCAAAACTTATCCTAGTAAAAATATGAGCAGCAGCACCGGCACTAATATCTTGCGCCATCGAACTCTTCTGAACCCGCTTTAGCAAAGAAACAGCCTCCTCTAATTCCCCCAGGGAAGAAAATGAGAAAGGAATGAAACTATAACCAATCGCCTGACAGCTAGATTCGTACTTGACCCGCTTCCGACGAGCCGCATCAACCACAGCACGTCCAGGGACAAAGTCAGAAAGCCCAGACTGCGTCAAAGGAGAAGACCCTGTCAAGTCAACACAAACATCGCGACTACAATCCCAGAAATAAAGTAACACATCTGCAGGTCTGAGGGCCCTGTCGTTCCCTCCAGACAACCCAATGTCAACCTCCTTTCTCGCTGAAATCCCAGAGCGATAACAAACATCAACAAGGGAATCCCGAACAATATTATGTCGATGCTTAATACCCACCATACCAGCACAAGACACGGCGTGATCCCCGAAAATATCCCCAGTAAAAACCCTTGAACAGGCAGAGCATGCCGTCGAGATAGAGAACAATGGAACACCTAACCGGTAGCACAACACACATCGGTAAGTCTTTGCGTTCATCGTCTGACCCAACCCCAAAATAGGGACTGCCCTTAGCCAAGCAGATGTGTGATCACCCTGCTGTGATTTCCATAAGGCCGATTGTCGGGGAGATAACGAAAAAGTGGATTCTGCAGAAGCAGTAACCTTTGTGAAATAAACATCTGCCAATTTCTTCATGAGTATTGGGGCAGCGACCTCACTCAGATTACCTAAAATATCAAACCCAACCGTATTATTAAACAGACCCAATGCATCTTCAAAAGCACGACCAAGACCAACAATACCCGTATGACGTAAGAGCTTGGTCTGCAACCCAGCAGACTGTAATCGAGAAGCCAGAAAAGCATAATGACGAACATCTCCCGCAGAATAAACACCAAGCCCTCCAAATGCAAATGGCAAGGTGGCAAGCCGCCACTGCCAATCACCAAACCCAGACCCTGAAGCAGTAACAATACGCTCCAAGGAAGATCGAAGGGCTCCATCGAAAGCGCGTTGAGCCGCCTCAAATATACTAGGAGGACAAGTACGCAAGGTAAAGTAGAGTTTAGAAACTCCCGTACATGCCCTAAGCAACAACAACTCACACTGAGGATCATCAAGCTTAGCAACCTTATCCATAAGCGCAATGGACTTGGTCACCCTTTGCATCACCAGTTCACTACTAAAACCAAGATCGGAAGTTGCGGGGGCCCCTAGCAACTTAACACCATTTAAAGGCCGAGCAATACTAGGAGGAAAGACACATACTTGCCTGCTGTCAGGGTCCTCCGTAGGCCAGAAAATTTCTGTTTTTTCAACGTTGAGATGTAGCCCAAAACGAGGCCCATCCTCCATAATCAAATGCAAAACCTTCCTCACCACCAAAGTGTCCCCAATAATAGTGCCATCATCCAAATACCACGCCTGAAGACAAACCTCAAAATTATCTCTGATTTTAGAAACCAAGGGTTGTAAGACCAAAGCAAAAAGCAGCGGACCAAGGGGATCACCCTGTTGCACCCCCTGAGAAGACCATAAGGTGTGGTTCCCATAATATAATCTGGCTGGATTAGAGTAGCAAAATTCAACCTACCAAGAAATGCTCGGACAAAGGCGGCGAACTTCACGTAACATGACCGTACGATCAACTAGATTGAAGGCATTTTGAAAATCAACTAATAACATAGAGAGGCCAACATCAGAGCCACGATCCTCAATCAACCGATTCACAGCATGAAGAATTGCCTCACCACCTGAAGAAACACCAACACCAAATTGAAGACCATCGAAGTAACTTCCCAAAGACTGGCCAACCATAGCAGCGCCAACCTTCGAAACAAGACGTCGCCAAACAGTACCCACAGCTATAGGACGAAGACCACCGCCGGGCTTGACAAGCGGTGTGAGGGGAGCACTAGCTATATACTCTCCTAATTCCATAGGGCACCTACCAGCTAGAAAGAGATTAACGACCCCGGTAATAGAGCCAACCAACTCATCCGAGACTGCCACAGCAGCACCACCCAAGCAATCCATAAGGTGTTGTGCACGTAAACCATCCCTACCACATGAAGTGCCCCGAGGAAAACTTTTAATCTGGCCCAAAATAACAGCAGAAGTCGTAACGAGGTGAAGGTGATTAACCGTCATATCAGGCAAGGATGGAGCTATAGAAGAAGGGTGCTTAGACAGCAAGTCCGCCAGTGTGGCGTCATTATAAGGAGCAACGCCTGATGAAGAAAGAACACGAGCTGCAGCAGTGTAATGGCCATCACAAATCTTCCTACGACACTGCTTAATATTACGCTCTTCCAAATCAAGGACCTCATCATCAACCACTGACAACATAGGAGAATCCTCAGTCAAATACTCCCTCACAAGCTGTAAACATCCACCCGCTGTCCCCCAAGAGCAAATAGCACGGGAAATATTCTCTTCCTGATGCCGACGCTTTATCGAAGACCTAGACTCACGACTACTCCGTGGCCGAAAGGTTTTAAGGGTACAAAGCGGTAACACCAACAAAGAGACCCAACTAGAAATGTCATCAGGCTTAGAGATCACCTTATCAAGAGCACCTTATTATTATTATTATTATTATTATTATTATTATTATTATTATTATTATTATTATTATTATTATTATTACTATTATTATTACTATTACTATATTATCTAATAGACAAAAAATGATGAATAGTAAAAAGAAGCATTTTTGTTATTTCATTTTTTTTTTAAATTCTAATTAAATTTTACTGCACCAACAAAGACTCCCACTTTTTTAAAATATTCAAATCAATCGACCCCTCAAATAGGGGGTAAAGTGTCAAATAAACATTTTTATAAAAAATATTAAATAAACTCCACCCAAATATTCAACGGGTCATATCTTCTCGCTCGCAACGTGTTAAATTTTTTCGACACCATCGTTAAACTCGAAATAATTTTAGGAACACAATGTCACTAACTATATGCAAAACGGGCGCTTTTTAAAAAATGCTAAAAATTTGGGGTACTTTTCATACACGTTGATTTTGCGTTAAATTTTTAAAAGTCGATAATTACATAGCTAAACGAGGAGATGGACATATATTGTTAATTTAAAATAACATTTAAATCTTTCACGGGTTATACCTTTTAGTTCGACTCGAGTTGCGCTTCAACGACATCATTCTTTAGTCACGAAATAATTTCACAAACTAAACGCAATAAAATACATTGAAAACCGAACCCCCGGCATGAAGCGAGAGTTCAACAACTAGTTATTATTATTATAATAAACATAGTGGAGTAATATTTTATCATGTACGGAGTATAACAATTAAAAATGGGTCACTTTTGTAGTGTCTCGTTTTTGCTTCTATTTGGGCACCTCATTCATGTTAACGAGACAACATAAGTAAAATTATTTGGACACGTGATTCTTGTCAACGAGACAACATAAGAAACATTAGGTTGAATAAATATTATTAAAATAAAAATATAGTATAATTGTGGAAAAATAGAACGTGATCACTAGAATTAAAATTAAAGTGAGCAAAATTCGAAGAAGGGGAGAACAATCTTAAAAATTGTCAATAATAACGTTGAAGTAAATAATGAAAGATATGTTGACAAATTAATTGAAGATTTTGCATTAAAAATACACAAGATGTCGTTTTAAACCCCCTAAAATGTCTTTTTGTTTATAAGGGCATTTTTTAGGATGCTCACCCGGGGCATTAGAAAACGTTGGACCGGCCCTGACCATCAACCTTCATATTTTGAAGTATCACATCAATAAACCTAGACCAATACATATTTAGCGTCTAGAAATTGTTTGCTTCAATTTTTGACCTATAAGTGCTTGAACTTCATACGTTAAATAGCTCAGGAACTGAATTGGACCACAAGAAAGTGTATAAAGATATAAAAATGATATGAGTATGTTGGTTTTATAAGGATATATATGTTGTTCCATAAGTTTAAACCTAGAGTGTATGCCGTTGAGCACCTGAGCTGGCCAAACAATGTGTATCAGTGTATCAATGGTTTTTTCTTCAGGTTTTCAAAGCTTTAATACAGGTTTAACTTATGGTTGCTCCTAAATCCTAATAGTAGTCACTTGATTGCTTCTATCATCTTCATTTTAGTTTTATATTAGATTAGATTAGAATTAGAATTAGATATAAGTTGAATAAGTTGAATCATGATTCAACAAATTAAATGTGTACTTTATTTTGTAACAAATTGCTAATTCAAATCGGAGAGGGTTGACATTATTGTATCTTGACAAGAAAGTTTCGCCTCATTCAGTATATTTTATGAGGCCTGCAAAACTGAAAAATCAAAATGAAACTTAATTTTACTACACCATTTGTAGTATCTCAGTCCATTTTTTTTCTTCATTTTATGTTATAGTGTCCAGTAGTTTTACTTTATCCAATTCATTAAAACTAGTCCGGATCAGGCCCGCGCGATGCGGCGGGGCGTTCGGCCTGCGTGTTCATATTTAACGTAGCTTTATGTATTTACAGAAGAGAAAACGGGTCATGTGTTAAGCGACGTTGAGGTGTCGTCGTCTTCAGTGTTTTTTGAAATCTGTCCGGTTCGAACGTAGTTAGTTTCGTTTTGATGAAAAAATTATTTCAAGTCTAACGGTGCTGGCGAAAAAATTTAACTCGCGGCGATGAGGAAGATACGGGCTGTCGTGTTTAGCGTTTTTTAAAAAGTGTCATTTTCGAGCGGGTTTTTTTACGTTTTGTTCATAAAATTATTTCGAGTATGACGCTGCTGTCGAAGAAATTTAACTTGCGGCGAACGGGAAGATACGAGCTGTCATTGTGTTTAGCGTTTTTTAAAAAGTGTCCGTTTCGATTGTAGTTAGTCTTGTTTTGTTCATAAAAATATTTCGAGTTTAACGGTGTGGTCGGTGAAATTTAACTCGGACCGAGGAAGAAGATACGGGCTGTCGAAGTTTTTGGGTGAAATTTGTATTTTAATTTAGCGAATTTACGTTTTAACCCCTGTGTAATTTGTGTAACTCGGTGATAGTTGAGGGGGAATGTAAAATCAAGTGTGAAAGGGGCTTGGTACTATTGTCGTTAAACGACCACATTTCCCATGTGTTTTACTATGTGTAGTACGGAGTATTAAATATTAAATAAATAACTCAATAAGCAATTATCTAAGGACTAGTTAAAAATGTAGAATGACCTCACTTTTGAAACACTTCAAGTAAAAATTACAGAGACAAGTAACTTTTTTTTTTTTTTTCTAAAGTAGAAAAGAGACAAATCACTTAATAAGCAACAACTGAGAGTTATTATTTTTACTTTAGAAAGACCTTTTCTACATTAACAAACAATTTTTTCATCATAGTTTGAACTTTAAAGCATCTAGATTCGACTCAAGAACCAAATCAACACTAACAGACTGTTTGAAAGTTAAACTCAGTTTTTTTTTTTTTCTTCCCACATAGGCATGAATTATTCAAAGTCAACGTTGCAATAAAAAAGCCCCTCGCTGGTTATTCTTGGGCCTAAATTAACTATAAATACTTGTACAAATTTCCCTTTTAGAACAGAAAATGGCTGCTCTCAGTTTAGCATTCAAGCTTTCTCTGTTTATTGTGTATTTAGTTTCTGGTGTTGAGTCTGTGCACCGTAACAAGATGGATCTAACAGCATCAGAAATCATAACAAAGTTGAATCTGATGCCAAATGCAGAAGGTGGATTTTTCACAGAGACTTTTAGAGATTATTCAGTCAATCTTACAACTTCTCAACTACCCTCCAGATGTAAGTTGGTCAAATTTGGCATCTTTAATAATTAATAGTTTAAGTTTATAACAATTCATTATAAAAAGGTGTTTGAGATTATTGTCATTGAAAATGCTCTCCTCCTTAAAATATAAGCATGTAACATATATACTTATTCTTACGAGTATTATTTAAATAAGAAATACTCAATATCTAACATATTAGATAGTAGCCTAGTAGTTGGGACACATGCATCATAATGTAGGATCGTTTAAACAGAATTAAACAATCGTATATTGCTATATGGAGTTCGGAATCCTCGATATAGTGTTTTTAGTAAAAAACACTTGATTGATTGATCAATTATCTTGAAAAATTGACTTGGAACGACTTGGAACCGATTAGGGTTTGCTAATGAACGACTGGAATCGGCTAAGAGGTGTTAGGGTTCGTAACCTTGATAATGAACCCGAAATCACCTATTTATAGAGCCTGCAGATGTATCCGTACGGATGCGTTCTTCATCCGTACGGATGTAACATATCAGTGCGACAAAATTCTATCCGTACGGATGTATCTCTTATCCGTAAGGATGGACTCTAACAGTACAACTTTGATTTCGTTCGTACTCCAAATGAACGAGGGCTTACGTTTATGCACTAACACATAACACGGGGGTCATTAGTTGAATCTCAACCACATGTCTCTTTAACCACGAGTTACATGATTTTCCTTTTCCATGTTCACCGTAGGATCGGTCTGTGGGGCCCCAGAAGGTCCGTTTTACTCTTTTCGAATGTGATTATGTCTTGTAAAAATAAACAATTAGCTGACAAATGTTAATTTCAAACTTATAAGTTAGTCGGACCAGGCCGTCTCCAAAAACAATGTTATATTTTGATTCAAGTATGCTATAACTGATATTAAATATTCACGTACTCATGTTACACAATCTTTAAATTAATATGATTGATTTATGTTGAACAGTCGAGGTTGATCGTCCTATCAGTACAGCAATATACTTTTTCCTTCCATCTGGGAATGTATCGAATCTACACCGTATACCAAGTGCAGAAACATGGCACTTTTATTTGGGTGAACCTATTACGGTATTAATATCATATCATACGATACCTTTTTTTGGTAATATTGTTATCATTGGCGATAATACTAACTTGTGTAACAGATACTTGAAATCCACGATATAAATGGGAGCGTCAAGGTAACATGCATGGGACATGATATTTTAGATAACATGCGGTTGCAGTATACAGTGCCACCAGATGTGTGGTTTGGTGCATTTCCGACTAGAGATTATGACTTATTAACGAACAATAAAGTTAAGAAAAATGCACCAAGGGATTCAGAGAAGCACTTTTCCTTGGTGGGAACAACTGTTGCACCCGCTTTCGAGCCTGATGATTTTGTGCTGGCTAAACGTTCTCAACTCGTTGCTCGTTTTCCTCATCTAATTTCCCTCATTACTATTCTCACATCTTCTAATTAACATGAAGTAGTGTTATGTTTTGACTAAGATGATGTCATGTATCTTTAAAGTTCCTTTTTGTAAGCTATGTGTCATAAAAACATGAGTGGAATAAAACTTGGTATTATGTCTATAACTAGTTATTGAAACCTCGCTTCGCGCCGGGGGTTCGATTTTTAATGTATTTTATTGCGTTTAGTAAAATTATTTTGTGGCTAACGATGATATCGTTGAAGCGCAACTCGAGTCGATCTAAAAGGTATAACCCGTGAGAGATTTAAATGTTATTTTAAATTAACAATATATGTGCATCTCCGCGTTTTGCTATGGAATTGTCGACTTTTAAAAATTTAACGCAAAATCAACGTGTATGAAAAGTACCCCAAATATTTAGTGTTTTTTAAAAAACGTCCGTTTTACGTATAGCTAGTGACATTGTGTTCCTAAAATTATTTCGAGTTTAATGATGGTGTCGGAAAAATTTAACTCGTTGCGAGCGAGAAGATATGACCCGTTGAATATTTGGGTGGAGTTTATTTAAGATTTTTTTTATGAAAATGGTTATTTGACACTTTACCCCCTGTTTGGGGGGTCGATTTGAATTTTTCAAAAAAATGTGGGGGCCTTTGTTGGTAAAATGAAATTTAGTTAAAATTTTTTTAAAAAAAAGATGAAAAGTCGAAAATGACTCTTGTACTATTCATAAATTTTGTCTGTTAGTTAATATGTAAATTAGTTAAAATAAAAAAAAAAGGTAAAAAGTGAAAATTGCCCCTTGTACTATGCATAACTTTTGTCTATCAGTTAATATGTAAATACCTTATTTACAGGGACCATTTATGTACAATATATACTCCTTACTATATTCACAGGGACCGTTACTGTAAAGTATCTTATTTACAGGGACTATTTGTGTACAATAATAACCAATTCATATCACACAACAGGGACCATTTTTGCCATTTTTATATCTTTTTTGTAACTAGCTGACTGTCGAGCAAAACCCTTACGTACCGGAAAACTACCACCTGACTACCTTTCCCGATTTCATTCGTATCTCCGGCGACGAAGACCTTGATTTCAGGTTTCTCTACGCATAATAAAACGCATTGCAGTTATTGTTACAATCTATCGCTGAATTTTATACAACATATTATAATAATAAATCCACAAATTCAATCTTATTCCGACAGTGATAATGAAGAAGGCCTTACTACCTGCGAAAACTATCTCCGGTGATAAGAAAATATCCGGTAAAGAAGCCCTAACGAAGCTTCTCAGATGGCATTTTGGTCATTCCGAGTATCGCGGAACGCAATTGGCAGCCATTGAAGCTGTTTTATCAGGTTTTATTTTACTCGTGATTACGTGTGTTTATATAATATATATTCATTCATAGGTTAGTTGAATTTGTGAAATTAGTAGATTTTAAACATGTATAAAGTTAAATTGGGTGAGTTTTTGTGTTATGCAGGTAGAGATTGTTTCTGTTTGATGCCAACTGGTGGCGGGAAGTCAATTTGTTATCAAATACCTGCGTTGTCGAAACCGGGAATTGTGCTTGTTGTTTCTCCTTTAATAGGTGACTTGATCGTTCGGTTGTAATTTTATATGCTTTATTGAAATTGAAGCTTGTACTACTACATAATGTTTTTGATTTTGCTTTCAATGCTAGGGTTTGACTTGATTGATTGCATTGTTTTTTCGTGATAACAGCGTTGATGGTGAGTTTGCGTATTTGGTTGGTTAGATTCTCCTTTGTGAAAATGATACTGAAGGCTGAAGTTTTGTTAGTTTATGTTGTTACTTTGGATTAGGAAAATCAAGTTATGGAATTGAAGAAGAAAGGGGTGGCTGCCGAATATTTGTCATCAACTCAGACTGCACAAGTTAGGAATAAAGTAATGTCTTCCTTTTTAGATTTATGTTGTGAACCTCAACGATTTATGGATTATGATGTGAACTATCATCTGAAATTTCTGTTGGTGACGTGTTTAGATACATGAAGAACTAGAATCTGGAAATCCAAGATTGAGGTTGCTCTATGTCACACCAGAATTGATTGCAACAGCAGGATTTATGTCTAAGCTGATAAAAATTCACTCTAGAGGATTGTTGAATCTGATTGCAATTGACGAGGTTTGAACTTATTACGTTCAATTGTAGGCAATATTTTTGATTGGTCCATCAGTGAGTTATCTATTTGTTTTCCCGATATTTTAGGCACATTGCATCTCAACATGGGGACACGATTTTAGGTAATTTTTCGATAGTTTTTTTCCCTGCTATTCTGAATGGTGCATCAGTGTTGGTTTTTTATGCTGCTTGATTCAAATGTATCCATGATGCAGGCCTAGCTACCGAAACTTAGCATCTTTGAGGAAGCGTTTGCCAGACATTCCAATATTAGCATTGACTGCTACTGCTGTTCCTAAGTGAGTTGTTCTACTTTTACCATTTACCTTTCTGTACTTGGAATAATGATATAGCTTTTAGTCCTTGAATTTCTCATTTTAATTTTCCCTATCTCAACTCTTGTCACTACACATTTACATCCAAGTCAACCGTTCCAAAATCTGTGTAATTCGTTGTTCTTTTTATAGTCATAATTTTAAATTCTAATGAGGTTGGTGTTATAAGGTTTATTGACATACTAATAATTTATCTTGTATTTTACATAATATGAATTATATGCGTAACAGTTGTTATCTTTATGAAACATAAGTTGTCGATGCGGACTACTTTTGGTTAGACTACATTTGCTGCAACCCCAACTCAATGATGAATCTTAGTAATTTATGTGCTGTATTTCTACAATATACTCATCATCATCCCGCCGATCCCACCAACGCTTTCTTACTTATCTTATGAGCAAAAAGGGTTACTGCAGACTATCTCCTAAAAAACATTCTTTATGTAGGGTTCAAGCTGATGTGATAGAGTCCTTGAATATGGAGGACCCCCTAGTTCTGAAATCATCATTTAATCGCCCAAATATATATTATGAAGGTCAGGTAAATTGGATAGTTTGGTTGTTCTTGAATTTTAGTAATTCTTATTTGTATCATTTCCATTTTTTACCCATCAGACAATACATGGCCACCTTTATTTATTTCTCTTTTTTTTCCTAATGAGATAACCATTGAATGAAAATTGTATTTGTTGTGCTATCTTGTTAAAACTTTAGAACTATGGTCTCAATGATCACTTTAAACTGACCATTATTTTTCTCTAGCTTATTTTGCAATTCGTATTCGTAATTCTTCAACAGTTCACTGAGCACCATCTAGAAAAATTTGCTATTTTCTTCCGTTGGAATTTATGCCACTGACTTTACTATGCTAATGATGTTCGGCAGTTCGATTTAAAGACCTTCTAACTGACCTGTATGTTGATCTGGCTGATCTAATCAAATCTTGTGGAGATGTCTGTGGGATTGTTTACTGCCTTGAACGTACAACATGTGATCACTTGGCTTCTCATTTAGCTAAGAGTGGCATTTCGTGTGCTGGTACCTACTTTCTTGCATATCTTTTGTTGACTTAATCTTGAGGTGCTCCCAACAGACATGTTTTTTGTTTCTTCATTTTCTTTCAGCATATCATGCTGGCTTGAACAATAAATTGCGGACCTCTGTTTTGGATGATTGGCTTTCAGCTAAGACACAAGTTGTAGTGGCTACAGTTGCTTTTGGGTACGGTTATTAAATTGTCGTTACCATATTATTGTTATGCTACAGTTAAAACAAACAGATAAGCAGAAGTTTCCATTCATATATGAACATTTTTTTTTTTTTTCTTCTTGCTGGTTACTGGAGTGGAGAAATTTTGGTGCATCTTAATCTAATGAGTGCTATGCCTTCAGGATGGTATTATACTCTTGTTATAATACAACATTTTTTTTATTATTATTATTATTATTATTATTATTATTATTATTATTATTATTTTTTTTTTTTTTTATTTTTTTTTTTATTTTTTTGTAATTATTCCTCCAAATGTTGTTGGGTAACAGTCAGACTCACTGATATTAGGGTATTGATCGGAAGGATGTTAGAATCGTTTGTCATTTCAATATTCCTAAATCAATGGTTTCTTTTTATCAAGAATCGGGTAGAGCTGGTCGTGATCAGCAGCCTTCTAGAAGTGTTCTCTACTACGGAATAGATGACTGCAAGAAAATGGTTTGAGTGCTATGTTGCCACGTTTTTTGTAATTCATTTGACTTCTCAAGATATCACTAAAAAGTAAGATTCTTGCAGCAATTTATATTGAATAAAGAGGAGAGCAAGAAGCTGCAGTCAAGTTTGCAAGACGGGTCACCAAAGAAGTCAATTGCTGACTTTGTTTTGGTAAGCTTGTACTTATTTATAGAGTTAACCTATAAATTATGATATTAAAGTTCAAGTGCTTTTGTTTCATAATTACAGATGGTCGAGTATTGTGAAACATCCTGTTGTCGTAGGAAAAAGATCCTTGACGGTTTTGGGGAACAGGTAGCTAAATCCAAGTTGTATATCTCCATTTATATAATATCCGTGTATGGCAAACTCTTACATATCACTCACGGGAAGTAGGTATCAACGTTATTGTGTAAGAAATCATGTGATTCATGCAAAGATCCGAATTTAGTGGCGAAGTACTTGGAGGAGCTTAAGGCTATGTGTTCCCTTCGTAGTAGAATTGGATCCTCACAGATATTCATGAGCAGGTAACAACAGTTCTGTTTTTAAAAGCTATTTTATTTTTATATTTTTATGTATCATTATCATGCGCTGATGCATGCTTTTTATTTTTCAGCTCCTCAAATCCGGCTGATGAAGTAGACTTCTCTGAATATTGGTCTCGTGACGAGGAAGCAATTGCTTCAGAGGATGATATATCTGATGACGATGGTAAACTTTTTGTGTCTATATTGTATGACTTGAGTATTTATTGTAGATCGTCTCATGCTTATAATTGATAATTTGTTTATCGACGTTGTTAGTTTGTGTTTCTTAAGTTTAATTATTTACTTCCAGATGGCGTCGATCTTGTGGAAGGTCTTACACAGTCAGCCTTACCGTCTAAATCAAGAATTAGTGACAAGCTAGAGTTGTTGCAACGAGCAGAAGAGAAATACTATCAGAATAAAGATACAGATAAACAGGTAGTTTATATAAAGGGATTAATAAATTAAATCATATATGACGTCTTTCTCGACTAATATCTGTGTTTTAACAACCTTCTTTTTTTTTAATCTCTTGAACACTCTAGAAGTGTCTATCCTAATATTTGACTTATTTTCAGACCCATAAACTAGACAAAAATGCTATATATGGTACCCTGAGAGAGTCCTGTAAGCAAAGGTTGCTCAATGCATTAAATGAGACGCAACATCGGCTCTACAACGTGCCGTATGCTTACGTTCTACCCTCTTTCTATTTGCTTGAAAATGAAATGTCAGGTTGCTAATTTACAAATATGTACTTATGCTTATGCTTTATTTACAGGATAGACCCTGAAACATCTTCCACGTTCTTGGAGAACGAGTGCCACAAAAAATACGGAAAAACTGGGAAATCGTTTTATTTGTCACAAATTGCTAGTACCGTTAGGTGGCTTTCAACAACCAATGCTACAGATTTCAACTCTAGGGTTGTCGCAACCATTCAGAGTCCTAATTTAAAATATGTAACGGAAGTGGGACCCGCAAGTCCTTCCCCTTATGTATCAGATCAGGAAACAAAGATGACGAATGAGAAAGATCCCGGAAATGCTGCGTCAAGTCCTGTACAGACGACTTACACAGATATAAAGCTGCCACCTATCCCATCTTTCTCCGAGTTCGTCAACAATAAGAACAGAAACGATAGCAAACCATCAACAGTAAATCGAGAGTCATCATATAAAAGAAGCAGACTTCAGTAGTCTCAAGTGTTCTCTGTTTTTGTTATGATGCTATGCATGTTCTTAGACAGTAAATGGGTTCCTTTTTCAGATTGTTTCACTGGTTTTTGTCAAGTATTATTCATCTTGCTAATCATAATGATTTACATTACATCTTAAAGTTCTCGTCTTTTAAACTTGAGATCATAACTTTCAAAATACAGTTATCGCACCTAGACTCTTTACTGGTCTGTAGGAAGTTAAGTCTTCATACTGCAGTTTTGATAGGTAACTTGCCTATGAAGTTGTTTTTTAAGCTTCCCAAGTAAAGATCACCCTCAAACTCCAGAACTGATGTGACAAAAGAAACCACCTGTCCAGTAGGATCATCCAACCTTTTGATAATTCTTCCATCACTCCCTACATTCAATGCCATTGCGCTTCTCTCAGTCACTTTAATTTGATCTATCAGCTTTGGAAATGTAGCCAAAACGTGTTTAATTGCCTTGGAAGAATGCACAAAGTTCAGCCTACTCGACGTAAACTGCATCAGGTAACTTTTTTTGTTAGCTTATAATCATTAGTAATGTTAATATTATATCCTATCCTTACATTCTTTTATCATATATTTTACCTGAAGTATTGCTACCCAAAATGACCCATCAGGTGCAAGTTTAATGTTGTCTGGACATCCAGGAAGATTGTCGATAAAAATGTCAACTTGACCTTTCTTGCCTTCCTTTAGCCAGTACTTTAGGCACCTGAATCTGATACAGATATTCATCTTTGATATTAGTTTTTGTGGTCCTTGTTTAGATACATACATCATTACATCCAGTGTTGCAGAACTCGGAATCAAGGTAGCAAAACTCGTTATTAGGGGAGTAATTCGGGGATTAATCGGATCAGACTTTTTTACACATTTACATATTATATTTTAAAATTATGTGCAAATATAGAACAAAACCATAAACATAAATTTTAACATAATTGGCTGAAAACATAATTATAATCGTCTATTTTGTTCAATAACTCTAAAATTCTAGTTTAGATTCATGTCAAATTGTTGACCACTTTTGACTTTGACCTACTTTGATCAACAAATCCGTTTTGTCCCATTAACCGACTATGGTCAATTAAATCAAGGAATTTTGCAAAACTGGAATGGACTATTCCTAAAAAGGAGTAATCCGAGTAATCAAGGCTTTTTACAACAGTGCTCGGAATTACTCAGCGAGTTCTCGGCTTTTGTAACTTGGCGAGTACTCGGTGAAAATTGGTCAGACTTGGCAAAAACTCAGAATTACTCGGAAAATGGTCATAATTCAGTCAAAACTCGACCAAAACTCGACCAAAACTCGGGATTACTCGTAAATCGGTAGTACTCCCGAATTCAAACTTGGTCAACATCTGAGTACTCCCGAGTTGCCGAGTACTCTCTAAAAAGTCCGACTGAGTAATCCCCGAGTAGCAATATTTACAATCTTGATTACATCCAATTTTGGGTTTATTTGCTATCTTTACTTACTTCCATGTTTCACAAACCACCAAAAACTCTTGGTCCACGGAGATGTCCACCCCGTTTGCAAACCCGAGTCCATCTAAAACCAATGACGTTTCCTTTGTGGTTGGGTCATATTTAAGAAGCTGCCCATGGGGTTTGGCTTCTAAAATATCAAGGTGCCAGTTATGTAACCCGAATTTAGTGCTGGCAACAGTAAAGTATAAGCTTCCATCACCTGCTTCCACAACATCATCTGCAAATCTTATTGGTTCACCATTCATATGTGTTGCTAAAGCTGTCACTGCACCGTTTTCATCGATCTTAATCAAACCCTGCACCATCACATCGTAGTTCATTTTAAATCGAGTTTTGACCCAATCAACTTAACGTCTAAAAGAGTTAAAAGAGTACCTGATCAGTATCACACACAATAAGATCACCAGCCTTTGTGAATGTTAAACCAAGTAAAGTATGTTTGTTATGTACCCTCTTCCAATTTTCCCATGTCCCATTTGTATGCAATCTTTTGATCCACCCATCTCTTGTGGCTGTATACAGCATCCCCTTTTGGTCCACACACACATCTTCTGGTTTGTCTAGTATTCCGTCCCCGAGCTTAACGACTTTCTGTAATCAAACACACATTACAAGTTAATGGGGTGTTGAGATTATCTCATTCTTGTAGCTATGGTCGAGTTTTTTTGGCTTGTTGCCTTACAAAAGAACATATAAGCTCCTAAGAATAAGCTTAACAAACGTACAAGTGAACTTATAAACCTATAGCTTAATAAGCTTAAACTATAAGCCTAAACGATTATCTAATGAAATTACCCCTTGAGCGTCTAGGTTTAGCTTGTTTGAAAGGATTTATTTAGCTTTTTACATTATCCAAATGTACTAAGCTACTTTTGAAATCATCACAACTTCACAAGATGACCTAGGTGTTGGCGACCTAATATACTCATAGGAGGTCTCAGATTCAAGCCGTACTAACAGCAAATCTTGAGGTTGCCAGTGAAATGGTTGGAAATGGTCAGAAAGTGTCATGGGATAACAAGGTTAGGTAGTAAAAAAGTACTCGCCCTCCCCGGGTTACTTGAACATGAACAGGGAAAACCTTATCCGTTTAAACAAAGCTAACTTAAAACCAACATGAACTTTTGATATTTAAGATTTAAGGTTACCTGTAAGTGGTTGTTTGGGGTAAAAAGGTTTGATGAGGCTGCAGGAGGTATTTCAAGTAGGTCTGGAGATATTGGAGAGAAGAAGTATACTTGAAGTGTAACTGCAAGTGCTAGAACAATAACAAAGCTTGCTGTTATAAAACCGTACTCCATAACTTAAGCTTGGATAACTATTTTTGAAAGGTGTTAAGAGTAACAGATTTTGTGACTTTATTTCAACTGACTGAAAATTTTGTATCATATGTTTGGACCACCCTTGAGACCTTCCAAATTTCAACCACGCATTTCAGTTCAAAAAGCAACAGGTTTTGGCAGTATGCGTTTTTCCGTGTGTTTGGTAACAGATTGGAGTTGGGTGAAACTGGAAACACCTCGTGTTAGTTGAATAGTAAATAGTATTCTATAACAACTTATATAACTTTGGCTTTTTTTTTTTTTTTTTTTTGAAAGCAAGATTTTTTATTACTTATATAACTTGTTCAATAAATGGATTTAGGATTTTGTATAAAAAACTTATATAACTTGAATAAACGAATTAAATTCGATTGAATAAATATATTATGTATGTGGAAAATAGGTAATAGGCTCTATTTTTGAGTCAATAGCAAGCGTCGATTTATTGGCGTCTTGACTGCCGCTTAGAGCCTAAATTGAATTCCAGGCAGGATTTAAAAACCATGAAAATTTGATTTTACCATTTTTATGGCGTCTCAATTTTATTTTACTATTTTTATAAAAAAATTTCCTACTTACTGGTCGGAGGTCCACTCGGAAGCAATCTCTTTAACCGTCGAATAGAGAGATGAATGACTTTCTCTACTTTTGCGAGTGTTTCACTCTGGGTGTAGAAATGACTTGTTTTTATTTTCGGATAGGGGAATGAGTGTCTACATTTCACCTCCCCCATACACTACTCACGTGGTATTGGATTTTATTATTGTTGTTGTTGTTGTATGTGGAAAATAGGTAATGGATAGATAATTAATTGTTTCTTTTATGTGTTGATTTTCTTTTGTGTTGATCTCAATGAAAATTCACGGTTATTTGAAGTTTATTGATTGGTAGACTCTTATCTAATACAGTAATAAAGTTAAAAAAAAAAAAAAAAACCCTTAATTTTGATGACTCCTTTATTAAGTTTCATATTCTTAAGTTTATTAAATTGAAAACAACAAACATGGTGAACTTATCCCTTATCTCTAAGAGCACTAGGAGTCGTTCATGGTTAAATCTCAGTGCTAAATTTAACATTGAATTTAACACTGAGGTCAAAACATGGGAAATCGTTATGTGTTAAATTTCAGTGTTAAGTTCATTATTTTAATATTATTATTTAAAAAAAATGAAGAAGAAAGAAAAGAAAAAAAAAAGAAGAAAAAAGAAACAGCTTTACATGGGTAATGGTGTTTGGCGACGGTGGTTTAACGCCGGGACGGAGTGGCGGCATGTCGACGTCCCCTGCGTTAAATGGTTTAACGGTGGCTGTTTTAATCGACTCGCTCTAAGGGCGTAAGTTATAAGTTAGTTGAATCTTTATTATAATTTCATCATCTTTTCAGTGACAGATATCACCTTTAGTGTATCCAACAAACTCGTTTTTCTTAGCAAAATGAATATTTGATTCTAGTGGCCCGTGATGTATGTTGAAACTTGAAAGACTGTATTTAAGTTGCATGTATTTACAGATTGAATCATGTGCATATGGTAACACGGCAAGTTGTTTAAAGTTTTCAGTGTAAATCTTCACATGAATATGGATTTTTTATTTTTTTTTACATCAGTTTGGGACTAAACCACCAACGCATTCATCTCCTGTAGTTGCATAAGCCGCCCCAAACTACTGCCCTAGAGGAAATTCGGACCAATCTGAAGACATGCTCGGTAACACCCCCCCCCCCCTCGCTGCCCCCGTACCAAGCGAGCGAAAGGTGACCTGGGTGGATACTTCAGGTCAGGGATAACACTGAGTGCAATGTTGCAGTCCAGCGTAGTCGAATTCCCGGCATCTCGTTAAGAGAGGAAAATACTATCAGTTGAACTACAACTCAATGTACACTAGAGTTCATATTATTTTGGTATTTATAATCATGGTCCAGCAGTTTGTCCTAATATGGTTTCAGATTTAAACATCACTAAAATCACATTTTGAGTTGACTAGAAAAATAGTTGAAAACAGTTACATAATAACCTGGTTAGTTTCTGTATATCCGAGGCAAAATACTTGCTCTCCTCAAATAACTTTAATAGAAAAAACTACTCTCTTACTGAGATGATTTATATTTTGTAATTGTAAATAGAAATGGCATGATTCATCAAGTTCGTAAATCCTAACTTACATTCATACTTTGTCAGTACTATTTTTTTTTTTTTTTTCAGTTTATTATTTAAATTTGTTTCAAAATAAATATTCACCCTACAAAAAATAATACTCCAAATTAATTATATCAAACTCCCGACTCAACTGTATATTTATCACATCAATTAAGTCAAACTTAACTTAAAATATAAATGCAAATTGAAGTCGGAAATATAAAGTTCCAGTGTCTTACCTCCAATACGCAGACGACACCATTTTTTTCCGATGAATGGAGTAGGATAAATGTCAATAGTCTTGGGAATTTATTAAAATGTT
Organism: Rutidosis leptorrhynchoides; assembly: GCF_046630445.1. Classification (NCBI taxonomy): domain Eukaryota; kingdom Viridiplantae; phylum Streptophyta; class Magnoliopsida; order Asterales; family Asteraceae; genus Rutidosis; species Rutidosis leptorrhynchoides. The sequence continues at coordinate 105,830,774 of NC_092338.1, read as the reverse complement.
TCGAACTCGCGTCGGGACTTAAAGTAAACTTTCATAAGAGTAGCGTTTTCGGTATCGGTGTTGACGGCCAATAAGTTAGCCTTGTTGCGAACTACTTAGGTTGTCAAGTAGGTAAATTCTCGTGCTCTTACCTTGGGTTGCCAATCGGTTCAAAAATGAATAAACTTGGTGATTGGCGTGCAATTATCGACAAAATTAATAACCGTCTTTCGGGTTGGAAAATGCGGTCGTTGTCATTTGAAGGAAGACTAGTCCTCATCAAATCGGTGCTCAATAGTCCCCCTTTGTACTCTTTTGCGCTCTTTCGTGCTCCGTTGTGTGTGATAAAGCTTCTTGACAGAGTGAGGAGATCCTTTTGTTGGGGCTGGTCGGGGTCAAACAACAACATCTCGTGGGTAAAGTGGGAAAGTGTTATTAACTCTTATGGGAACGGGGGGTTAAACATTGGTTCTTTACGTGCAAAAAATTTAGCCTTATTGGGAAAATGGTGGTGGAGGTTTAAAACCGAAACCACCTCCCTTTGGGCTAAGGTAATTCGTAGCTTACATGGTAATTGTGGTGGCTTATTGTTGGGAGATGAGTCTACTCATCAACCAACATTAGGCACTTGGAGCCATATTGGTTTGACAGGTAACACTTTGGAGGAGCTTCATGTACCATTCAAGAATTCCTTTGTGAAGACTATTGGTGACGGTGGAGAAACTTCCTTTTGGAATGAACAATGGAGCAACGGGGGTAAACTTTGTGATATTTACTCGAGACTCTACATATTAGAACGGAACAAGGAAGCATCATTCAAAGATCGTGTTTCAAAGAACGCTTCCGGTCCTATTTTTTCGTGAGATCGGATGCAGTTCCCAACAGGTCGTACATTGGGAGAGCTCGAGCAAATGGAATTGATGTTGGCTGCTGTTCCTTTCGATAGCAGGGCAGAAGACAAATGGCGGTGGTCGTTCAATGCAAATGGTAAATTCGAGGTCAAAGGTTTAACATCCGCAATCGAGGAAAAAAATGCTTGGTAACGTTACTTCAGCTCACCCTACTATCCAAAACAATCTTGTCCCCAAAAAATTGAAATTTTTATGTGGAGACCCTTAAAAAAAGGGCTACCGGTTCGGATTGAACTCGATAAAAGGGGTATTGATCTAGATTGTATTTGATGCTCCTTATGCGATGACGATTTAGAATCGGTAGACCATACGATCATTTTTTCAAAATCACTATTGAAATATGGGAAAGATTGTTTAGATGGTGGGAACTTGGCAACTTCTCATGCTATAGCATATCCGAAATCGTCAACGAAGATTGTAACATTCCATCATCAAGTCGCGGAGGTAAAGTGTGGCAAGCCACAAAATGGGTTTGTGCATACCTTATATGGAGAAATAGGAATAATATGATCTTCCAAGGGAAAACTTGGAGTGGTACGGTCGCGTTAAATGAGATCCAAGTTATGTCATTCGAGTGGATTTCTAATAGATCAAAAGGCTCGATTGGTTCACTTAGTTATCCAACCCGGGATACTATTTAAATTGTTCGTGAGCATGTATATTGTTTGTACAATTCTTGGCGTAGCTTATCGAATAGATAATTACACGACTTTAAACCACGGAAATTATTAAATATGGGTGAATTAAGGGTGAATTTATCTTCGTTGGCGATTCCCCGAAGGTAGCGAGTATATGAACCGCTTTACGCCACCGTAAGAGTGTTTGAATTGTTAATGTGTGACATCTGTTTGAAGGATATCATGAAGTCTTGCTCCATTTAGCGTTTCTATTTGTAGGGGAGTTTTCCTTTTCTTTGAGGTTGCTATTTCCCAATGCAATTTGGAAGCATTAGTTGAATTTTCCTTTTTGGCTTCTTACAAAGTGAAAGCTTCATTGTCTTCTTTCTATCTTTGTATGGTTGACCTGCCGATCTAGTGTGGAGGTACTGTAGTTGATTCTTGTGAGTTCGAGGTTCGGTGCGTGAAGCCCAATTCCACCGCTTCGCTATGACTTGGCTTCATGTGTTCTCTTCGTTCCTCGCTCTGTACATATATACTTCGTGATTGGTGGGGTACGCTATCAAGCCCCCAGTTTAAGTTGACGAAGCGTTTCACGAAGCTTCGTGGAGTTAAACTCTTATGGTGCTGTATTGCTGATTTGACGTTTTGAATGGCTTTACTCTATCTTCATTTACCGTTTTGCCCCTTTTGTTCTTAATATATCTTTCTTATTTTGAGAGGGTATAGTTGTCTTTTCAACAAGATTTTGCGGTTAACGAGGGTTTTCTGAATTGATTTGACATCAATTCAGCTATGTAATAAGTGGTTTTCTCCCTCTTCACTTATCATTTCTTCTTCCTCTTATTCCGATTATCATCTCTCACCTGTAGAGACCCGTCCTAATCCATCTGGATGAATACATTACATTTGGTTACATCGCGAGGTACTTGACCTCTATATGATACATTTTACAAACATTGCATTCGTTTTTAAAAGACATACTTTCATTACATCGAAAGTTGACGGCATGCATACCATTTCATAATGTATCCAACTATAATTGACTTAATAATAATCTTGATGAACTCAACGACTCGAATGCAACGTCTTTTGAAATATGTCATGAATGACTCCAAGTAATATCTCTAAAATGAGCAAATGCACAGCGGAAGATTTCTTTCATACCTGAGAATAAACATGCTTTAAAGTGTCAACCAAAAGGTTGGTGAGTTCATTAGTTTAACATAAATAATCATTTCCATCATTTTAATAGACCACAAGATTTTCATTTTCATTTCTCATAAATATACGTCCCATGCATAGAGACAAAAATCATTCATATGGATTGAACACCTGGTAACCGACATTAACAAGATGCATATAAGAATATCCCCTATCATTCCGGGACATCCATCGGACATGATAAAACAAAATCGAAGTACTAAAGCATCCGGTACTTTGGATGGGGTTTGTTAGGCCCAATAGATCTATCTTTAGGATTCGCGTCAATTAATAGATCGGTTTACTAATTCTTAGGCTACCAAGCAAAAAGGGGCATATTCGGCTTCGATCATTCAACCATAGAATGTAGTTTCGATTACTTGTGTCTATTTCGTAAAACATTTATAAAAGCAATGCATGTATTCTCAGTCCCAAAAATATATATTGCAAAAGCATTTAAAAAGGGAGCAAATGAAACTCACAATACTGTATTTTGTAGTAAAAATACATATGACGTCATTGAACAAGTGTAGGGTTGACCTCGGATTCACGAACCTATATTATTCATATATTTATTAAAACATATACTTGAAATCGAACAAGTTTAGATATTATTATTAATTGTTATTTCAGTAACTTGTATGTCTCATTGGTAACTATATTAACTATATTTATTTTATATACTTTAGATAAATAATTAGTATTTATTATGAAAATATTAATGTTGTTACGCGATATGTTTTAAATATATTCTTATATAGCTATTTATTTGGTAAAATGATATCAATAATAATAAATAAAAATTTGTATCTTTTTATGATTATAATAATAATACTAAAAGTAATTAGATTTAGTAATGGTACTGCTATTAATAGTTTTGATAATAATACTAGTAATAAAAGTAATGTTAGTAATAATAATAATTTTAATGAAAAGATAATAATAATAAAATAAAAATGTTAGTTTTCATAAAAATAATATTTTAAATAATAATGGTACTTTTAATAAAAATGATGATTCTAATAGAAATTTTAATATTCATATTAATAATAATACTATATATTTTAATAATAATAATAATGATAATAATATTAATTATACTAATAATCTTATTTCTAATATTGGTAATAATAATAATTACTTAATAACAATCAATAATAATAATAATAATAATAATAATAATAATAATAATAATAATAATAATAATAATAATAATAATAACAATAATAAAAAAAATAATGAAATAATAATAATAAGAGTTTTTGTAATAACTACCTCAAAGGAGTAACCCTAAAAAAAATGCCCAAGTCCGGGTTTGAATCCGCGACGTCCCGCTAACCCGATAACATCATTAACCACTACTCCAATTGTGTTTTCCTAATTTTATCCCTAATATATATATATATATATATATATATATATATATATATATATATAATGTAACGACCCTGGATTTTCTAACGTTTATTTATTAATAATTATTATTATTAATACGTGTGATTAAATAAATGTATGTTATTACATTTACATGTTGCCATGACTAAACGTACTTGACTTTAATTGCCCGAAACGTCTTTGTGACACCCAAGACTTACACGAATAATATTTTCAGATATTATTTACATTCATGATTAGTTTTATTAATCATTTTATTTAACTAAGGTTATTAGTTAATTACATGGGCTTTTATTGGATTACTTGTTAATTACTTGAACTTGGGCCTTATTAATGTTATGGACTCATGATATGGACTTAAAGAGCCCACCCTACATCTTTAGTGAATTAATTTAGCCCATCATACTTGTAAGTAATACTTTCAATCATAACTAGCTAGTTTAAGACACTTGGAATCTAGTTAGACATCTTCCCCATGAACAACCACCTTATTATCCAACTTTTAAGGCTTTACATATATGAATCTAGTGAACAAATTTCTTCTCCCTTTCCCCCCTTTGAAACCGTCAGCTGCCTTTGTAACCAAGGGGATTCAAATCTTTTTTTTTTCATTACTTACTCACTTGTTTACTTGTATTTTACACACACACAAAAATATCTCTCAACTCTCTCTCATATTTTCTCTCTTTTTTCTCTCAACTTGTAAGTAACTTGAAGACTTTTTCTCTTCTTCTTTTCTTTGTAAAACCGAATATATACACCCTTAATCATCATCATTTGTTGTTTGTTACTTGTACTTAGTTGTTGTTACTTTGTTACTAGTTGTTGTTTGTTACTTACTAGTTTCAAGAATCAACTCTTTAGTTTGATTCTTCATAATATCTTGTATTTTCAAGAACACAAGAACATAAACTTACTAGTTTATGATTCTACATTTATTGTTTCAAAAGATTTAATGTTCATATGTTGTAAATCATACTTGTAATTCATGTTAGTAAACTTTAAAGTTTACTTTCTAAAGATCAAGACTTAGGCTTGAATCTTTAAAGTATGAACAACCATGACTTATTAACTTGTTTATTTAGTTTGTTACTTCATATTATGCACTTAAATTTCATGTTATTGGTTAAATGGTCAAGTACTACAAGTTAGTCTTGATCTCATACTTTCTTGAACTAGAGTTAGCTTTAAAAGTTCAAGAACATGTTAGTAAGCTTTCTTTAATTGTAACTTTGTATACTTATGATTGATCTAGACTTTTGAGTCTTGGATCTTCAAGATCTAACTAAGAACTATGTTCTACAACTTAAGATCTTGATTTCATAAGTTCACTTTCAAGTTTGTAACTTATTATTAGTTTTAAAGTTCATGTATGTGTTAGATCTAAGACTTTGATGTAACTTTGGTTCATCAAACTTCATGCAACTCTTAAGTGAGTTGTGCTACATGTCTTAGACCTACACTTGTGTCATAATAGTCAAAACTTGGTTAATATTACTTTTACATTTCATATATGTGTTGAATCTAAGACTTTGATGTAACTTTGGTTCATCAAAACACTTGCAACACTTAAGTGAGTTGTGCTTCATGTCTTAGACTTACACTTGGGTTATGATGGTCAAACATTGGTGAAAATGATGCAAACATATCAACGAGTTGTACACTTGAAGCTATATGCATCAAGGATGAGAACCATGATAAGCATCGAGCACCAAGAACCACCGGAACCTACTGACCCTACTGTTTTGCTGTTTTTGGGTCTGATCAGTAAGACCTGGGCTGTTTTAATGTTGATTTTCATATAGCTCTGTTCAAGTAGATAACTTTTCATATAGGACTCGTCTTAATCCGAGTTACGGTTTAGGATTTATGGCCCTCCGATCGTTACTATGTCCTTTTAACGTTGTGCAGAAATTTCTAACCTACTCGCACTTAGACCGTCGCCACGGTCAAACGAAGACGAGTTTGCTTCTGTAAATTTTACCACACTTAAAGGACTCATATATGGAGCCATGGCCACTGGTCTCACCTTAATTAAGTAAGGGTAGAGGCCGTGGTGACAGATCGAAATCAGCCTTTGTTTTAAACTACTTTCATAAACGAAACTTACTTTACGCCTTTTGTTTGTCGATGAATGATGATGACCCTTAAGACCTTATTTATATAATTTTAAACCTATTCGGACGATTTACTGACTTAGTACTATTTGACTTAGGTTGAGGACTCGTTGGACCTTTCGGACCGATTACTTGCACACTTTTCCCGACTCGACTTTACCGCTACTTTATCATTGTGAGTTATAGCATCCCTTTTTACTTTAACTATTTGGGACTGAGAATGCATGCGTGTTTTACATTTTACATACTAGGCACGAGTACTTAAACTTATATATGTGTGGGTTATACAACGGCATAAACATTCCCTTTAGCTCGGTAACGTTTAGTCATTGGTTTTTGAACCGGTGAACGCGAATCTTAGATATGGATCCATAGGGTTTGACATCCCCACTCGGGCTAGTCGCGCTAGTATTTAACGAGTGTTTAATACTTTGTAGACATACGCACTTGCCAAGTGTACTTTCAGGGGGTATAAACGTTAAGTTAGTTACCAAGTGCCCACGGTTAACATATACTTTATCATACTGTTTTGAAACGCTCTTTGTAGCACTGAAATCTCGTGGCCTACCTTACATACTATTATACTTAAACTATAGCTCACCAACCTTTGTGTTGATGTTTTTAAGCATGTTTTTCTCAGGTGCTTAAGGTTATTTGCTTCCGCTGTCGTGCTAGTCTTGCCGTAGACACCCGCTGCTCTAGTGTTATCACCGCATGAACTGTTTATCTTGCATTCAAACTTTAATACATTTGAAACTATGTTTTGTAATGACCTAAGGATCACATAAATTTATTCATGCTTGCTATTCGTAGAAGCATACTATTGGTGTAAAACAATTTACGTCGGTTATGACGTCATCTTTTTTATCGTGAATGCAACTTCTTTTATTACAGCATATAGTACTTAACCTTGTAATGATCCTGTTGTTGATGATTCGTACACGATGGTTTTGTACAGGGCATCATATTTGGTATCAGAGCATTGGTTGTAGGGAATTAGGTTGCATTAGTGAGTCTAAGACCGACCCGAGTAGGATTCACTAATAGGACTAATCTACAACTTGCTAGTTTACTTGTTTCCGCTGAACTTACTGCATGCTGCTGCTTAGTTTTACTGCTATATGCCGTATGCTACTACATGATTTCACTACTGCATGCTATTACATGCTTTCGATTGCATGATACTTGTCGTTATTGCCATGCTACTTACTGTTATACATGATTTAGACTGTTGGCCTAATACGTGCTTGCTTTATGACTTACTGACATGGAAAAATTTATTTTTCCTTGTTCAGATGTCGGATACTCCACCTGCTATTATTTTGGGCAGTTCAGACTCGTCAGCCACCTCACCTGCTGCTGCTGCCGACACACCGATCCCGCTACCCAAGAGTGACCCCGGCGCTTCATCTTCCGGGACTAGCAGCCAGGCGCCTGCCCCAGTGGTTACTTCTAGCGGAGCCCAGGACCCTTCGGAGATTCCAGCTCCATCTGCCCCCAGACCCTCAGGATCACAGCCCCGCTCCGGTGAGATTGTGATTCCCGCGGAGTTCGGGGAAGGTCCTTTCCGTAACCGGTATCGCCATTGGTGCTGACGCGCCCCTGATGGACGTCTCATTCCGATCGAACCCGCTCATTACCAACAGATGATGGCCGCTCAAGGACGACCAGTTCAGCCACCCGTACAGCCACCACATGATTCGGACGACCCGTCATCCACTGATGCTTCATCCGACGACACCTCCTCAGATGACTCCGACGAGGAAAACCCCGATGCACCTGTTCAGCCACCCTCCACCCCGCCGAAGAAGCGGTATCGCTTTGACGGTACCATCATTCCGGGGATCAACGGAGGACTAGCCTTCACTGACGCGTTTGGTCGGCGTCGTAGGGTTACTGCTCGTAAGCGGCTTGTGCCGTACCCTGCCGACCCACAAGTGCGTAAGGAACCCCGTTACGTGCTGACTATTTCTGGAGCCGGAACATCTGCACCCCGTTATGTAATGTCTGCACCACCGGCACCACCCGCACCACCTGCACCGCCTGCCCCACCATCTCCCTCTAACGAGGAACTGAGGAGGGAGGTGGGAATCCTCCGAACTCGGGTTACTGAGCTCGAGGAGCAGTTGGCTCAGATTTTAGACATCCTACACCCACCTTCACCGTAGGACCTTTTGTATTTAGATTTCATTATGTAATCTAGTTGTAGTTTTATGCTTCACTTATGTATTGTACGAACTTATTCAGATGTATGAAACTTATTATTATTAATGGAACTTTGCGTTATTTAATTCTTGCACGATGTTCTATTTACATTACTGTACGATGATTATGTGGTATTTGTACCTAGATGCGTTAGTTAATAACATGTGATGTTTTGACTCCATGTTGGTTACTATATACTATATTATTATATATTGAATGCTGGATTTTGACTTGAGTCAAAATTTTTGTTTAGAACAACATGGCTAACGGTCGATCCACACCTACTGCTGCTCAAATTGAAGAGATGATCCAAGAACGTGTAGCCGCAGCCATTGCGGAAATGCAACCCCAAGCTCCACCGCCACCGCCACCACCACCGGTTATTCAGCCCATTCGAAATTGGTGTACTTACAAGGAATTCCAGAGCTGTAAACCACATAACTTCAGCGGCACTGAGGGAGCGGTTGGTCTCACCAGATGGTTCGAGAAACTTGAATCAGTATTCCGAGTTAGCAACTATTCGGAGGACAGCAAAACCAAATTTGCTTCTTGCATCTGACGGCGCGCTCACATGGTGGAACACAATGGCACATGCACAAGGCATTGATGAGGCGTATGCTACGCCATGGAAAGAATTTAAGTGTGCCATGATTGAGGAGTATTGTCCGAGAACCGAAATACAAAAGATGGAAATGGAGTTCATGCAGTTAAAGGCCGTTGGGAACGACCTTGATGGTTACAACAGGAGATTTTTGGAACTAGCCCTGATGTGTCCGACAATGGTCACCCCAGAATTCAAGCGAATGGAGAGATACTTCTGGGGACTCCCTAAGTCCATCAAGGGTAACGTTACCTCATCCAAACCACCAAATGTCCCAGAAGCGATGCGCATGGCGCATACTTTAATGAATCAAATAACCATCGATGAACCGAAGAAAACTAAGTCTGAAGCGGGTACTAGTGAGAAGCGCAAATGGGCTAACCACAACAACAACAACAACAGGGGAAGGACCTATGAACAGAACCCAGCAAAACGACATGAGGGTTTCAGAGGAAACAACAATGGTGGAAACCCCAACCCCAACAACAACACCAACTCCAACCCGAACTACAAAGGAACCTTACCACAATGCAAGCGGTGCTACAAGCACCACACTGGATATTGTAATGTTGTTTGTGAAAAGTGCCAACAGATTGGGCATATCGGGAAAGACTGCAAGGTCACCACTTTGAATGGGAAGCCGAACACCAATGGACCGAAAAAAGTGCTACGAATGCGGACAAACGGGCCATTTCAGAAATGCGTTCCCAAACAAGCGAAAAGACGGCGGACCACCCCATAGTAGAGCTTTCAACGTTAATGCAATGGACGCCCGAGAAAACCCCGACTTGGTGACAGGTATATTCAAAATCAATAATCTTTTAGCTTCTGTATTGTTTGATACAGGTGCGTATAGAAGTTATGTATGTAGACATTTTTGCGATAAGATTAATTGGTCGTTAGTCCCGTTAAAAGAGAGTATGCTCGTCGAGGTCGCCAACGGTAAACTTGAAAAAGTTGACCACATTAGTCGAGGAGCTATTATCAACATAGCTGGTGCAGATTTCGAAATTGACTTGATACCTATCAAACTGGGAAGTTTTGACGTGATCGTCGGTATGGATTGGTTGAGCAAGATAAAGGCCGATATTATCTGTAGAGATAAAGCACTTCGCATACCACAAGAAGATGGCGAACCACTGGTTATCTATGGAGAGAGATGTACCTCGAAGTTGAACCTCATTAGTTACGTGAAAGCGCAAAAGATTATGAAGAAGGGACGTTTTGCTGTCCTAGCACATGTGAAAACGGTAGAAACTGAGGAGAAGAGTGTGAACGACGTTCGAATTGTGAACGAATTTTCCGATGTTTTCCCTGAAGAATTGCCTGGATTACTGCCGCCGAGAGCAGTAGAGTTTCAAATTGATTTAGTACCAGGAGCTGCACCTGTAGCTCCCGCACCTTATAGACTCGCACCTTCCGAGATGCAAGAATTACAGAGTCAACTACAAGAGCTGTTAGATCAAGGATTTATCCAACCAAGTTTCTCACCTTGGGGCGCACCTGTGTTGTTTATGAAGAAGAAGGATGGATCCTTCCGTATGTGTATCGACTACCGTGAACTCAACAAATTGACAATCAAGAATCGGTATCCTCTTCCCCGCATTGACGATCTTTTTGATCAACTACAAGGATCGAGCGTTTACTCAAAGATCGATTTGCGATCCGGTTATCACCAGTTGAGGGTGAAGGAAAGTGACGTGATGAAAACTACATTCAGGACCCGTTATGGTCATTATGAGTTTCTCGTGATGCCATTCGGTTTGACAAATGCACCTGCCGTGTTCATGGACCTCATGAATCGTGTCTGCAAGCCGTACTTGGATAAGTTTGTTATCGTATTCATAGATGATATCCTCATCTACTCTAAGAGCATAGAAGAGCATGAGCAACACCTCCGATTAGTACTTGAACTCTTGAGACAAGAGCAACTTTACGCCAAATTCTCCAAGTGTGAATTTTGGTTGAAGGAAGTCCAGTTTCTGGGTCATGTTGTGAGTGACCAGGGTATCAAAGTTGATCCCGCCAAGATTGAAGCTATCAGAAAGTGTTAAACCTCCACTACTCCGACGCATATTCGCCAATTCCTAGGTCTCGCCAGTTATTACCGAAGGTTCATTGAAGGATTTTCTCTGATTGCGCGTCCTTTGACCGCGCTGACTCACAAGGGCAAGAAGTTCATTTGGGAACCCGCACACGAATCAGCATTTCAAACTTTGAAGAAGAAGTTAACCACCGCACCTATCCTATCACTTCCTGAGGGCAGTGACGACTTTGTTGTTTATTGTGATGCATCGAAAAGTGGTTTTGGTTGTATACTGATGCAAAGATCAAAGGTTATCGCTTATGCCTCCCGATAATTGAAGATTCACGAGCGGAACTACACTACTCACGATCTTGAACTTGGAGCCGTTGTCTTTGCGCTCAAATTGTGGAGACACTATTTGTATGGAACTAAGAGTACTATCTTCACCGATCACAAGAGCCTCCAGCACATCTTTGATCAGAAGCAACTGAACATGCGACAGCGTCGATGGATCGAGACACTAAACGACTATGATTTTGAACTCCGTTATCATCCTGGCAAGGCCAATGTTGTAGCTGACGCTTTAAGCCGAAAAGAGAGGACGACACCTCTTCGTGTTAGGGCTCTGAACATCACCATCCATTCGAACCTCAACAGCCAGATCAGAGTAGCCCAAGATGAGGCTCTCAAGGAGGAAAATATATCTCATGAACATTTGAACATACTTGTCTCTCGATTCGAGGTTAGGGAGTATGGACTCCGATGTTATGCCGGAAGAATTTGGGTACCTTATTATGGAGATCTACGAAACCTGATACTTGATGAAGCCCACAAATCGAGATATTCGATTCACCCTGGAGCGGGCAAAATGTACCACGACCTTAAAGAACAGTATTGGTGGCCGAATCTTAAGAAGGACGTTGCAACTTATGTTGGGAAGTGTTTGACTTGTTCAAAGTTAAGGCCGAACATCAGAGACCTTCTGGGTTACTTTAACAGCCGGAAATCCCGCAATGGAAGTGGGAAAGGATCACAATGGATTTCATTACTAAGCTGCCGAAGACGGTGGGCGAATACAATACTATTTGGGTTATTGTTGACCGCCTTACTAAATCTGCACACTTCCTAGCGATAAAGGAAACGGATACGATGGAGAGACTTGCTCAATTATACATCAAGGAGGTTGTATCTCGTCATGGTGTACCTTTATCGATCATCTCAGATCGCGATCCCCGTTTTGCTTCTAGATTTTGGCGTTCTTTGCAAGAAGCCATGGGAACTCGTCTTGACATGAGTACTGCTTATCACCCTCAGACTGACGGGCAAAGTGAACGAACGATTCAGACCTTGGAGGACATGTTGCATGCATGCGTCATTGATTTTGGAAAGGCCTGGGAAAGGCATTTACCGCTAGTTGAATTCTCGTACAACAACAGTTATCACTCAAGCATTAATGCCGCACCTTTTGAAGCATTGTATGACCGCAAGTACCGATCTCCTATTTGTTGGGCCAAAGTAGGCGAGAAGCAAATCACCGGACCCGAGGTAGTCCATGAAACAACGGAGAAGATTGCTCAGATTCAAGCTAGACTTAAGACTGCCCGCGATCGCCAAAAGAGTTATGCCGATCTTAAACGTAAAGACTTTGAATTCAACGTTGGTGATCGTGTAATGTTGAAGGTTGCACCTTAGAAAGGTGTGATTCGCTTTGGAAAACGTGAAAAGTTGAACCCAAAAATACATTGGTCCTTTTGAAATCTTGGAACGTGTTGGACCCGTTGCTTACCGTTTGGATCTACCAGCACAATTGAGCTCAGTTCATCCTACCTTCCACGTGTCAAACTTGAAGAAGTGTCTTGCTGCACCCGAACTTATCATACCATTGGAAGAACTTACAATTGATGACAAACTCCACTTTGTGGAAGAACCTGTTGAAATTATGGATCGTGAGATCAAAACTTTGAAACGCAACAAGATTCCGATCGTCCGAGTACGATGGAATGCCAAACGAGGACCTGAGTTTACTTGGGAGCGAGAGGATCAAATATTGCGGAAGTATCCTCACCTTTTCCCGACTCCTCCATCTACTTCAGCTTAAATTTCGGGATGAAATTTTCCTTAACAGGTGGGTAATGTAACGACCCTGGATTTTCCAACGTTTATTTATTAATAATTATTATTATTAATACGTGTGATTAAACAAATGTATGTTATTACATTTACATGTTGCCATGACTAAACGTACTTGACTTTAATTGCCCGAAACGTCTTTGTGACACCCGAGACTTACAAGAATAATATTTTCAGATATTATTTACATTCATGATTAGTTTTATTAATCATTTTATTTAACTAAGGTTATTAGTTAATTACATAGGCTTTTATTGGATTACTTGTTAATTACTTGAGCTTGGGCCTTATTAATGTTATGGACTCATGATATGGACTTAAAGAGCCCACCCTACATCTTTAGTGGATTAATTTAGCCCATCATACTTGTAAGTAATACTTTCAACCATAACTAGCTAGTTTAAGACACTTGGAATCTAGTTAGACATCTTCCCCATGAACAACCACCTTATTATCCAACTTTTATGGCTTTACATACATGAATCTAGTGAACAAATTTCTTCTCCCTTTCCCCCCTTTGAAACCGTCAGCTGCCTTTGTAACCAAGGGGATTCAAATCTTTTTTTTTTCATTACTTACTCACTTGTTTACTTGTATTTTACACACACACACACAAATACCTCTCAACTCTCTCTCTCATATTTTCTCTCTTTTTTCTCTCAACTTGTAAGTAACTTGAAGACTTTTTTTCTTCTTCTTTTCTTTGTAAAACCGAATATATACACCCTTAATCATCATCATTTGTTGTTTGTTACTTGTACTTAGTTGTTGTTACTTTGTTACTAGTTGTTGTTTGTTACTTACTAGTTTCAAGAATCAACTCTTTAGTTTGATTCTTCATAATATCTTGTATTTTCAAGAACACAAGAACATAAACTTACTAGTTTATGATTTTACATTTATTGTTTCAAAAGATTTAAGGTTCATGTGTTGTAAATCATACTTGTAATTCATGTTAGTAAACTTTAAAGTTTACTTTCTAAAGATCAAGACTTAGGCTTGAATCTTTAAAGTATGAACAACCATGACTTATTAACTTATGCACTTAAATTTCATGTTGTTGGTTAAATGGCCAAGTACTACAAGTTAGTCTTGATCTCATTCTTTCTTGAACTAGAGTTAACTTTAAAAGTTCAAGAACATGTTAGTAAGCTTTCTTTAATTGTAACTTTGTATACTTATGATTGATCTAGACTTTTAAGTCTTGGATCTTCAAGATCTAACTAAGAACTATGTTCTACAACTTAAGATCTTGATTTCATAAGTTCACTTTCAAGTTTGTAACTTATTATTAGTTTTAAAGTTCATGTATGTGTTAGATCTAAGACTTTGATGTAACTTTGGTTCATCAAACTTCATGCAACTCTTAAGTGAGTTGTGCTACATGTCTTAGACCTACACTTGTGTCATAATAGTCAAAACTTGGTTAATATTACTTTTACATTTCATGTATGTGTTGAATCTAAGACTTTGATGTAACTTTGGTTCATCAAAACACTTGCAACACTTAAGTGAGTTGTGCTTCATGTCTTAGACTTACACTTGAGTTATGATGGTCAAACCTTGGTGAAAATGATGCAAACACATCAACGAGTTGTACACTTGAAGCTATATGCATCAAGGATGAGAACCATGATAAGCATCGAGCACCAAGAACCACTGGAACCTACTGACCCTAATGTTTTGCTGTTTCTGGGTCTGATCAGTAAGACATGGGCTGTTTTAATGTTGATTTTAAGATATCTCTGTTCGAGTAGATAACGTTTCATATAGGACTCGTCTTAATCCGAGTTACGGTTTAGGATTTATGGCCCTTCGATCGTCACTATGTCCTTTTAACGTTGTGCAGAAATTTCTGACCTACTCGCACTTAGACCATCGCCACGGTCAAAAGAAGACGAGTTTGCTTCTGTAAATTTTACCACACTTAAGGGACTCATATACGGAGCCATGTCCAGTGGTCTCACCTTAATTCATTAAGTGTAGAGGCCGTGGTGACTGATCGAAGTCAGCCTTTGTTTTAAACTACTTTCATAAACGAAACTTACTTTACGCCTTTTGTTTGTCGATGAATGATGATGACCCTTAAGACCTTATTTATATACTTTTAAACCTATTCAGATGATTTACTAACTTAGTACTATTTCACTTAGGTTGAGGACTCGTTGGACCTTTCAGACCGATTACTTGCACAGTTTTCCCGACTCGACTTTACCGCTACTTTATCATTGTGAGTTATAGCATCCCTTTTTACTTTAACTATTTGGGACTGAGAATGCATGCGTGTTTTACGTTTTAAATACTAGGCACGAGTACTTAAACTTATATATGTGTGGGTTATACAATGGCATAAACATTCCCTTTAGCTCGGTAACGTTTAGTCATTGGTTTTTGAACCGGTGAACACGAATCTTAGATATGGATCCATAGGGTTTGACATCTTCACTCGGGCTAGTCGCGCTAGCATTTAATGAGTGTTTAATACTTCGTAGACATACGCACTTACCAAGTGTACTTTCAGGGGGTATAAACGTTAAGTTAGTTACCAAGTGCCCACGGTTAACATATACTTTATCATACTGTTTTGAAACGCTCTTTGTAGCACTGAAATCTCGTGGCCTACCTTACATACTGTTATACTTAAACTATAGCTCACCAACCTTTGTGTTGACGTTTTTAAGCATGTTTTTCTCAGGTGCTTAAGGTTATTTGCTTCCGCTGTCGTGCTAGTCTTGCCGTAGACACCCGCTGCTCTAGTGTTATCACCGCATGAACTGTTTATCTTGCATTCAAACTTTAATACATTTGAAACTATATTTTGTAACGATCTAAGGGTCACATACATTTATTCATGCTTGCTATTCGTAGAATCATACTATTGGTGTAAAACAATTGACGCCGGTTATGACATCATCTTTTTTTTTATCGTGAATGTAACTTCTTTTATTACAGCATATAGTACTTAAACTTGTAATGATCCTGTTGTTGATGATTCGTACACGATGGTTTTGTACGGGGCATCACATATAAACCGTCTTAACTGTTTCTTTTCCTTCTTCATATATAAATTGATCAAAGCAACAACAAACATAATCATTCATCTTCATCGTCTTTCGGTTATCATCATGATCATTCTATCATCTCCATTCAACGTTATCACTATCCATTCTCATCATTATACTTATCACATTCATCATCATTAACTTAATACGTATCATAATCATAATCATCGCTCCATAATTAATACCATCATGATCGTAATCAACACAACATTACGATCATGACCTCATCATCATTAACGTATACCATAGTATATATGTATATCATTATGATCGTTCATTACTAAACATCCTAATCAATCGTACTAATCATCATCAATCGACGTATTCATCATCTTTCTTCTAATTTAATCATTATCATCTTGCTTATTATCATCTTGATTTTCATTACTTATTGTCATCATCATCAATTACATACCATCATTATCACTTATTATTTTATTATTCGTTTGATAAAGAGAAGTTATAGCAGCGACTAGCAAAGGCAGGTAGCCGATGGGCTTTCTGTTGGCCCAACATCTTGGTACATATGAAGACCAACTGCAGCCCAATCTAAGTTTAAAGGAGCCCGTTTAAGTATTTAATGCTCTTGGCCCAAAATAACACATCAGTCCGGCATTAAAGCTTATCTAAATTCTGTTTTGTTACACGACTCAAAATAGGGATTCCAATTAAATAAAATGGCTAAAAGTCTTTATAAAGTGGGGTTGATAGGGGTCCGATTGCAACATGTGAAAGTAATGGTAGAATGGCTGTAAGACAGTGACATTAAATAGATTAAGAGACAGGAATAAGTGGTTGTTTGATCATCACAATCATCTCCATCATTAAAGTATATCATCTTTATCAATACCACGTTTATCTTTATGTTTCATTACCTTCTTCACGCTTAGAATAAACAGAAAAATAGCAGAAACATATGAACAGAAGCGAAGTAGTTGAAGCAGTTTTATAACGTGATTATTGGTGTTATAATGGGTGGTGGTTGTTTGTGGTTTCAATTTAAATAGCTGAAATAGAAAAACAAATATTATTGGCAATAGCTAGTGAGATAGAGAGAGAAAGTGAGAGAGATAAGATGGTGGTCCTTGTTTGGTGATCGTTGGAATTTGAAATCAGGAAAACAGAAGTATAATTAGCAGATGATGTCGGTTGATGTTGCAGGTCAAACATAGTAATAATGATAGCAGCAGTTTGTAGCTTGGTTTGGTTTTGGTTTTGGTCTCGTTCAAATAGAAACCAGAAACAGAAGAGAGGGAGAGATATGTATAGAGAGAGAGAGAGAGAAGATGGTGGGGATTACATGGTGATGATCGTGTTGTTTTTCAGTCGAAACAGAAACGAGTTGTAGCACTCATGGTGGGTGTTGTGATGGTTGCCCAAAACAGAAAGAAAAACTAGCAGCGATATACAGTGGTAGTTGGTTAAATGGTCTATCAATTGGGCTTAAATGGTGAAGGAAATCGAAGGTATCTAAAAAAAATGGATTTGTTGATGGAGAAGGATGATGAGGAATTGGTGGTCGAACCTTATTTATGGATGCTAATATTTAACAGATAGATACCATGGTGAAGGGTAATACATCATACGGAGTAATATAAATAAAGAAGAAGAAAAACGTACACGAGTCTTGATCTGAACCAAAAATGATGAATTCCAAAAGTAATGAAAAGGTGGTGATCAAGTTATGATGATTTAGTTGGGAAAATTGAAGAGTGTTTATGAGGTCTAGTACATGAGGATAGCTAGTATGATAGATGGTAGGGTTATTTGTTGTGGACGACAGGTGAAACGACCCGTCAAAGTACACTTGACGACCATCGTTATCTTGGTCTCACAGCTTGATCATAACTCTATATGAATTTGATAAATAACCTTACATTCTTTATTTAAAAATGATTTCCTATAAAGGAAACCTACCAAAATATGTAAGTTTAGAAAAACCATACATTATGACTTAACCAAAAGTTGACCAAAACAAGTCAACAACATCCACTATTAAATGTATCAAAATAGAATGCAAGTTAATATTTAACAAAAGCTGCCATTATAAATATGCAGACTCTCTAAGCACAGCGGAAGCAATCAATCATGAACTTGAGAATAAAACATGCGAGTAACTGTCAACAAAAATGTTGAGTGAATTATAGGTTTAATATTGCAAACAATATTTAATTTAAACCATAAAAATTTATGTTTGAAAACATAAAAACTCCTTTTTGGACCACAAAATTATATGCTAGAAAACATATAAAAACATTATTCCATTTTCCGTGAGCCACCTGGTAACCACTTAACCATTTATTTACCCTTGCCAAACACAATAAATAATATACACCGAACAAGTGTATCTTCAACTAAATACGAAGTACTAAACATTCCGATTATAAACTGCTAGCGCGACTAGCTCGAAATGGGGTTGTCAAACCCGATAGATCTATCCATAGAATTCGCGTTCACCAGTAGAAACCAGTGATTACAATTATCAGATTAGGGAATATTTTTGTTCGACTCACAATGAATAATATAAACCAACTTCCACATGTGTCTAATACGTAAAAATAAAATGCATGTATTCTCATCCCAAAAGATTTAAAATAGAAAAATGGGACTATAACTCACCTTAAAGCAAATGAAGTAACCACACAAAAATGCGAACAGCAAACGAAGTAAAGTGATCAGGAATGATCACAACGCCGACCTATAAATAAAGCATGTCGATATAAATAACTAACTTAGGTCAAGTCTTAGTATGATAGCTATTGTACATGTTGCAAGTAGACATGGAACAACACTCAACATGCATCGATTTGATCAGAACAGCGTACGGACACACACTTTCTATTTTTAGAAAGTTTCTATTTTTAGCAGGTTTCCATTTTTGGAAAGTTTCTATTTTTGAAAAGTTTCTATTTTTGGAAAGTTTCTATTTTAGGAAGGTTTCTATTTTAGGAAAGTTTCTATTTTTGGAAAGTTTTCAAATTTATAAAGTTTTCATATTTAGAAAGTTTCTATTTTTAGAAAGTTTATAAGTCAGGAAAGTTTCCTTAATTAGAAAGTCGACAAAAGTCAACAGAAAGTCAAAGTCAACCGAAAGTCAACTCAAAAGTCAACCTTGGTCAAACATAGTCAACATTAATTTTAAAAGTATAAGTTATAATAATAATATAAGTTATAATATTATTTAAAGTCATATATATATAATTATGTTATAACATAAGTTTAATTAAATTAAAATGAATTATTAAAGTTAACATAAGTTTAAATGATATAATTAATATAACATAAGTATTTAATTAATTAATTAAATATTAATCATAATATAAGTATTATTAATTAATAATAAATTTTAATCATATCATAAGTATTATTAATTAATAATGAATTATTAATCATATCATAAGTTTCTAATTATAATTATTAAATCATAAGTATTTAGTAATTAATTATAATTAAATAATAACTAAGCCTTATAATAATTAAATAATTAATTAATCCTTATTATAAGTCTTATTATAATAATTTCATAATATATGTTTAATACTTACCATAAGTATTTTTCATTAATAATAAAAGTATTATTAATCATAAGTTTAATTAAATGTTTAATTAAATCATAATTAATTAATAAATGATATAATAAATATATATATCATAAGTCTTAAATTAAATAATTAATTTTTATATCATAAGTAATTTATTAATAATGAAATTCATTATTTATATCATAAGTCTTATAATAACCATAAGTTTTAATTAAAAGTTCATCGGGTCATAACTTGAGCCCCAGGAATCAGTTTTTGGGGAGTCTTATATATATCTTCGCCTAACCAACACATTAATGTGCTCAAGAAAACCCCAAGAACAGCCACCAAGTCGTGACTTACAGCCATTAATCAACTTGTAGCTTTAATCTGTTCAAAAACATGTTTTAGTCACAACGGGTGATCCGTGGCTCGGATTTCGATGACCCGAACAAGAATGTCCATCCAATCATCAATCCTAACAAACTAGTACAACCTAAAGACTCTAAAAATGGTCACAAAGTCGGACCATACCTGAATCAATTCGTTTTCACAATTTAATTCCAACAAAACACTATTTTAATCATAACTAGAGCTCCGGGAATCGAAATGACATGAATCCGGAGTCTAAAATTAATGTCTTGATGAGAGGAACTCATCTAGATACTTTAATTTCACTTTTATAACAGTTAAGTTTACAGAAATGATCAAACAAGCTGCTGTCCCAAATTAATCAAACCGAAAACATGAATTAACGAGCATTTCCACGCATACAATCAACAATACAATAACATATAAGCATCATACTATAAAAATAACATTCAAAATCAGTAAAATGAATAAGAATTGAAAAATTAGGGTTCATAGGTATACCCAAATCGAAGAACAAAGGATGTAATCGCATAGAGAAAGAAGAGTACGATCCGGATATGATAAAAGCCCTAATTTTTTAAGCTTGAAAAATGAAGATGATGATGGTTGTTTATGGTGGTGGTGACGGCAATGGGAGCAAAGGGAGGAGAAGAAGAAAAGTTTTTAGGTTAGAAATGAGGAAGTGGTGAGTTTTGATCTAATGAACACTAGCTTGCAACTTTTGACAAAACACCCCCCTCCCTAAGGGAATTTTCAGCTAAAATCAGCAAGGGGGTAGGACCCACTATTCCAAAATGTTAAAAAGTCAATTAGCTTGTGGCCCGAACGCCCGATCGAAGCTCGAAACGCTACTACGCGATTGATTTTTCGGAGAGATAACAAATACACGACGAATAAAATATATAAACACTAGATATAAATATATGACATTAAAATATCATATTTAAAATAATTAGGACTTAAAAATCCCAAAAGCTTGCCCGTTGGTTTGAAAACCGAAAAGATTCGCCGGATAGAAATTTGCGACACGTAGAAACGTATAACTTAAAATATGAATACAAATATTCACATAGCACATAATAATTAATATATTATTACAAAAATAATAATATAGGTCATAAAAATGACGTGGCACGAATAACAGATAACGGTCGTTAAATAATTAACGGTAAAAGATAACGGAAAAAGTAGGGTCGTTACAACAGGAAACAAAAGAAAAACTCAAATGCACTCATTGATTCTTATTTGGTGTTTTATATTTAATCTAGATACATTTTTATGAATATTATATATGTATATGTAAAGTGATAGAAACAAAACACAATAATCTGTATCATTCAATCATGCACAGTATTTGATAATCATTCAATCATATTAGGTCATGGTTCACGGATATATTTTCAACAGAGAATATATATAATATTAGTAACATAATAAACATGTGATTAGAAAACTAGCAACCATTTCTAATAATTTTAATCTGCCGACAGTGTCTCACAGAGTGCTATATCGTGCTCCGTGATTGGCGGATAAAAGTTTTCAGAAGAAATTCCAAATTTTTTAGAATATATTCCTTTACTTATTTCAGTCATTAAATGTGAAATTTGTGCTCAAAAGGGTTCGTTTAATATTTATTTTAATATACTCACAAGCTCGCGTTTTACTTGTTTAATATCAATCAAAATAATGGACGCGTATTATAATCGTTTACTAAATGAATTTAAAACCCAAATATATATTCGATATACCTTATATATATATATATATATATATATATATATATATATATATATATATATATATATATATATATATATATATATATATATTTAAATAATAAATTTTATTATATCCTATATTATTTTATTTTATAAAATTAATAACTAAATAGTATAATATCTCAAATTATATTTCTAATTAATATATATTTATATTTCTAAATATATATGTATTTATTTACAAATAATTGTTGGTGAATCATCGAGAACAGTCGAAGGGTAATTGATACAGTTTAAAATTTTTGAGACTCAACATTACAGACTTTGCTTATCGTGTTGAATTCATATAAAGATTAAAGTTTAAAATTTGGTCAAAAATTCCCGGGTCGTCACAGTACCTACCCGTTAAAGAAATTTCGTCCCGAAATTTGAGTGAGGTGGTCATGACTAACAATAAAAATATTTTCATGATGAATATGATTTGATAAATAGAATTTTATCATCATTGAGTAATATTGATAAAACAATTCGATTATTCGAAGAGTACGAATGAAGCTATCACAAGAGAATGAAATGAAGAAATAGAGATTTGTCATAACTTTTGACGTAGTTAGGTTTGAATTCCGGAATTCAAGGGATTTAAAGAAAATCTTCGAAATCTAAAAGATTTGATTCTTCGATGAATAAGAAAATTAAGATTCAAATTCGGTGATCTGCCTCAATTACTCTGTCTGATATTTTCATTATAAATTAAACTCTTCCGTTCCATTATTCTCACCATTCCTATACTTTCTCATACATCCAAAAAATTGTGAAAATGCTTAATCCAGTTCTAATCCTTGATATTTTTCTAATTATCATTTCTGTCAACCTTCTTTTCAATCTCCCACCAGAAAAATCTATTTACTTCTACTATTACCTTGGAGTGATACTATTCTTAATTATATCGTGTCTTTATATTGCTATTCGTATTAATATCTACGGTTTGTAACCTCTGTGTTGTTATTGGGCTTTATATTCTCCCTTATATTTCGGAGTCCCCGCTTTCGTCTTCTATATTCATCGTCATTCACAGTTAATGCTCTCTCTTATTTGCTGCGATTTATACCCCCTTTCTATTTCGGAGCTTCATGCTTTTGTTTTCTTTTCGCAAGTAATGGTCCAGAATTCGTAGGTATGGAGTTTCGAATTATCATAATATACAAGGTAGAAAGGAAAGGTAGTAGCACGATTTGATTTGTCAAATTACCAGAATCACTGAGAATTGAACTATCAAGAATATATTTTCTTGATATGTTTAGAAGTTAAGCAGAATGAAAGAGTTATATAACAGGACACATGATGATGGTATGATCTACTGTGAACCATCATCACGTCTCATTAGAAACTCAGCATGACTTACTGTAATATAATCACATTGGCCGGGCATCATTATATTATACTAACCCATGCTTCAATTCCCAACACTTCTCCACAATTCATTCATAATTTATACTTAGATTTTACAGAAGTTTCCAATATAATGGAATACAGAAAACACGAAGAGGTAGATAATTTTGGACAAGAATATTTATGAAAATATCCTCAGAAATATTGAAGATATTTATGATGATATTTTAGAATTTCTAAGTTCGAAGGTTGATGAAGAAAAATTTTCAGCAAGATTTTAACATGACTTCGGAGCAAGATATTCTCTAAAGATTTCAACGGATCCTGAATTACCTGGATTCTTTGAATATAGGGTATGGTTCTTGTATTTGTCCTTGGTCTCCTTCATGGTTAGCTCAATCCATTTTTCAGTACCAAATTTTCTATCGAGCGTTCCCAATATTCCATTCTTTATTATCAAACTCTTGACCATTTAGACCATCTACAATTTTGCTGTTTCTTCTGCATTTAATGCTACCATATCTGAATCATCGGTTATCAATCCGAGGTGGTTTAAAGAGAATTGTGTTTTTAGATGATTAAACGCTGATTGTAATCGCCAAGATACAAAGGATGTTTAAGATGAAATCAAGTGGCAACTTGAGAAAATATTTAATTGTAGTAGACGTAATTTACTTACGATCTTTTAAGTGAAAATGTGTTGTAATTACTATTTCCTACTCTTTTAATACTTTTTAATTGTCCATGATAGTAGTCCAATAGTTCAACCAAAACTAGTATATTATAAGGATATAGTCATATAGGAACAGTCAGCTAGGAACAGTCAGCTAGGATTTAGTTAGTATATGTTTAAAATTTTACGTAGTTAATTAATTGGTTACTAATCAATTTTATTTTGTTCATTATTTTCTTCATTATGCCACTTGTCAAATCTTAACTTGGATTTTGATCGGCAGAAACTCGTATATGAAATTGAATTGGAATGACAATGGTTATTCTTTGGTGAAGGGATACGTATATGTGTGAATTTGAGCAGTATTGTTAATGACTGCTGATTCTAAATTGAAGAATGTACAGTGTAACTTATTAATGTGAAATCTAAATATTCCTCGGGTATTACCTACCCGTTAAAATATTTTCACCATTAACAGTTTGTACAAGAGTATCTTTTAATTACAATCTTTATGAAAATATATATACATATATATTTTCTTCAGATGAAATCATGAATTTAATGAGTTAATATGATATTAAGCTCATTTGATTTTCGGTTAGAACTAGAATACATAATCTCTAAAACTTTTAGAAACCACATATTCTTCGCAGAATATTTCTTCAATGAAGTTATGGATCAATACTTCATCGTTCATTGTTGTTGGTACTCCTTGGTATCTATGGTGCGTATGATGTTGATGTTCGTGGGACAGATTGTGAAATTGAGTCTTGGGATGTGGATGTTGAGGCTTGTGTTGTTGGTGGTATTGGTGCTATTGGTGCTGATGCTGGTGGTGCTGTTGATGTCGGTGATGTTGCTGAAGCTGGTAATTTTTGTAGCATAATTTCTAAAGCCACTACTCGAGCGCGAAGCTCGTTGACTTCTTCTACTAACCCTGGCTGGTTATCAGTGTGAGGTGGAGGTTGGATATCTTCTCTAGTTCCGTTAATGGTAGCCTCAAGACGAAAAATTCTTGCAAAGAGGGTAACAGTGTTGCGAACAGGTTCGCCAGTGAGCGGGTCGAGTACTCCGATGTTAGGCGGTAGATTCGGCTCATGATATGGAGTACCTTCTTCCCTTCTCCTAGGGTGAGTATGTTGCGAACCCACCCCCATTTTCTCCAGTAATCACGGTAGTTGATCGGTTGGTGCGCTCCCGTCATGCTGTCTTCGAAGTCAGATGAACTTAGTCGATTCGTAGAGGCCATCTTACACGATCACAGAAAAGATTTTTTGGTATGAAATATTTAGTGACAGCAAATGATAGTTGGATGGTATTCTCAATGCATAATATGCATAGATATATATAGTACCAGGATCCCTTAAATTACGGAGAAATTTACAGAAGATATCAGACAAAGTTTACCGTAATAGATACGCTAAGATATAAATTAGCAGATACGCTAAGATATAAATTTTGTCTATACACTATTTATGCAATCAATGCAATAAGATGTGTCTAGACTAAGAATGATAAGCATGTAATTTCCTAAGGATGGTAAATAAATGATTTCCGACTAGAAATGATAAGCAAAACTTTTTGACATGCAGACACGATCGAAGTCCAGACTCACTAATGCATCATAACAACTATCAGTTAGACAACTAATGCAAGACCTGGTTCGCTAAGACCACCGCTCTGATACCACCTGTAGATACCCGTCCTAATCTATCTGGACGAATACATTACATTTGGTTACATCGCGAGGTACTTGACCTCTATATGATACATTTTACATACATTGCATTCGTTTTTAAAAGACATACTTTCATTACATCGAAAGTTGACGGCATGCATACCATTTCATAATATATCCAACTATAATTGACTTAATAATAATCTTGATGAACTCAACGACTCGAATGCAACATCTTTTGAAATATGTCATGAATGACTCCAAGTAATATCTCTAAAATGAGAAAATGCACAGCGGAAGATTTCTTTCATACCTGAGAATAAACATGCTTTAAAATGTCAACCAAAAGGTTGGTGAGTTCATTAGTTTAACATAAATAATCATTTCTATCATTTTAACAGATCACAAGATTTTCATTTTCATTTCTCATAAATATACGTCCCATGCATAGAGACAAAAATCATTCATATGGATTGAACACCGGGTAAATGACATTAACAAGATGCATATAAGAATATCCCCTATCATTCTGGGACATCATGGGACATGATAAAACAAAATCAAAGTACTAAAGCATCCGGTACTTTGGATGGGGTTTGTTAGGCCCAATAAATCTATCTTTAGGATTCGCGTCAATTCGTAGATCGGTTTACTAATTCTTAGGCTACCAAGCAAAAAGGGGCATATTCGGCTTCGATCATTCAACCATAGAATGTAGTTTCGATTACTTGTGTCTATTTCGTAAAACATTTATAAAAGCAATGCATGTATTCTTAGTCCCAAAAATATATATTGCAAAAGCATTTAAAAAGGGAGCAAATGAAACTCACAATACTGTATTTTGTAGTAAAAATACATATGACGTCATTGAACAAGTGTAGGGTTGACCTCGAATTCAAGAACCTATATTATTCATATATTTATTAAAATATATACTTGTAATCGAACAAGTTTAGATATTATTATTAATTGTTATTTCAGTAACTTGTATGTTTCATTGGTAACTATATTAACTATATTTATTTTATATACTTTAGATAAATAATTAGTATTTATTATGAAAATATTAATGTTGTTATGCGATATGTTTGAAATATATTCTTATATAGCTATTTATTTGGTAAACTGATATCAATAATAATAAATAAAAATTTGTATCTTTTTATGATAATAATAATAATAATACTAAAAGTAATTAGATTTAGTAATGGTACTGCTATTAATAGTTTTGATAATAATACTAGTAATAAAAGTAATGTTAGTAATAATTATAATTTTAATGAAAAGATAATAATAATAAGATAAAAATGTTAGTTTTCATAAAAATAATATTTTAAATAATAATGGTACTTTTAATAAAAATGATGATTCTAATAGAAATTTTAATATTCATATTAATAATAATACTATATATTTTAATAATAATAATAATGATAATAATATTAATTATACTAATAATCTTATTTCTAATATTGGTAATAATAATAATAATTACTTAATAACAATCAATAATAAATAATAAATAATAATAATAATAATAATAATAATAAAAAAATAATGAAATAATAATAATAAGAGTTTTTGTAATAACTACCTCAAAGGAGTAACCCTAAAAAAATGCCCAAGTCCGGGTTTGAATCCGCGACGTCCCGCTAACCCGATAACATCCTTAACCACTACTCCAATTGTGTTTTCCTGATTTTATCCCTAATATATATATATATATATATATATATATATATATATATATATATATATATATATATATATATATATATATATATATATATATATATATATATATATAAACCGTCTTAACTGTTTCTTTTCCTTCTTCATATATAAATTGACCAAATCAACAACAAACATAATCATTCATCTTCATCGTCTTTCGGTTATCATCATGATCATTCTATCATCTCCATTCAACGTTATCACTATCCATTCTCATCATTATACTTATCACGTTCATTATCATTAACTTAATACGTATCATAATCATAATCATCTCTCCATAATTAATACCATCATGATCGTAATCAACACAACATTACGATCATGACCTCATCATCATTAACGTATACCATAGTATATATGTATATCATTATGATCATTCATTACTAAATATCCTAATCAATCGTACTAATCATCATCAATCGACGTATTCATCATCTTTCCTCTAATTTAATCATTATCATCTTGCTTATTATCATCTTGATTTTCATTACTTATTGTCATCATCATCAATTACATACCATCATTATCAGTTATTATTTTATTATTTGTTTGATAAAGAGAAGTTATAGCAGCGACTAGCAAAGGCAGGTAGCCGATGGCCTTTCTGTTGGCCCAACATCTTGGTACATATGAAGACCAACTGCAGCCCAATCTAAGTTTAAAGGAGCCCGTTTAAGTATTTAATGCTCTTGGCCCAAAATAACACATCAGTCCAGCATTAAAGCTTGTCTAAATTCTGTTTTGTTACACGACTCAAAATAGGGATTCCAATTAAATAAAACGGCTAAAAGTCTTTATCGAGTGGGGTTGATAGGGGTCCGATTGCAACAGGTGAAAGTAATGGTAGAATGGCTGTAAGACAGTGACATTAAATAGATTAAGAGACAGGAATAAGTGGTTGTTTGATCATCACAATCATCTCCATCATTAAAGTATATCATCTTTATCAATACCACGTTTATCTTTATGTTTCATTACCTTCTTCACGCTTAGAATAAATAGAAAAATAGCAGAAACATATGAACAGAAGTGAAGCAGTTGAAGCAGTTTTATAACGTGATTATTGGTGTTATAATGGGTGGTGGTTGTTTGTGGTTTCAATTTAAATAGCTGAAACAGAAAAACAAATATTATTGGCAATAGCTAGTGAGATAGAGAGAGAAAGTGAGAGAGATAAGATGGTGGTCCTTGTTTGGTGATCATTGGAATTTGAAATCAGGAAAACAGAAGTATAATTAGCAGATGATGTCGGTTGATGTTGCAGGTCGAACATAGTAATAATGATAGCAGCAGTTTGTAGCTTGGTTTGGTTTTGGTTTTGGTCTCGTTCAAATAGAAACCAGAAACAGAAGAGAGGGAGAGATATGTATAGAGAGAGAGAGAAGATGGTGGGGATTACATGGTGATGATCGTGTTGTTTTTCAGTCGAAACTGAAACGAGTTGTAGCACTCATGGTGGGTGTTGTGATGGTTGCCCAAAATAGAAAGAAAAACTAGCAGCGATATACAGTGGTAGTTGGTTAAATGGTCTATCAATTGGGCTTAAATGGTGAAGGAAATCGAAGGTATCTAAAAAAAATGGATTTGTTGATGGAGAAGGATGATGAGGAATTGGTGGTCGAACCTTATTTATGGATGCTAATATTTAACAGATAGATACCATGGTGAAGGGTAATACATCATACGGAGTAATATAAATAAAGAAGAAGAAAAACATACACGAGTCTTGATCTGAGCCAAAAATGATGAATTTCAAAAGTAATGAAAAGGTGGTTATCAAGTTATGATGATTTGGTTGGGAAAATTGAAGAGTGTTTATGAGGTCTAGTACATGAGGATAGCTAGTATGATAGATGGTAGGGTTATTTGCTGTGGACGACAGGAAACAAAAGAAAAACTCAAATGCACTCATTGATTCTTATTTGGTGTTTTATATTTATTCTATATACATTTTTATGAATATTATATATGTATATGTAAAGTGATAGAAACAAAACACAATAATCTGTATCATTCAATCATGCACAGTACTTGATAATCATTCAATCATATTAGGTCATGGTTCACGGATATATTTTCAACAGAGAATATATATAATATTAGTAACATAATAAACGTGTGATTAGAAAACTAGCAGCCATCTCTAATAATTTTAATCTGCCGACAGTTTCTCACGGAGTGCTATATCGTGCTCCGTGATTGGCGGATAAAAGTTTTCAGAAGAAATTCCAAATTTTTTAGAATATATTCCTTTACTTATTTCAGTCATTAAATGTGAAATTTGTGCTCAAAAGGGTTCGTTTAATATTTATTTTAATATACTCACAAGCTCGCGTTTAACTTGTTTAATATCAATCAAAATAATGGACGCGTATTATAATCGTTTACTAAATGAATTTAAAACCCAAATATATATTCGATATACCTTATATATATATATATATATATATATATATATATATATATATATATATATATATATATATATATTTTAAACAATAAATTTTATTATATCCTATATTATTTTATTTTACAAAATTAATAACTAAATAGTATAATATCTCAAATTATATTTTTAATTAATATATATTTAAATTTCTAAATATATATGTATTTATTTACAAATAGTTATTCGTGAATCGTCGAGAACAGTTGAAGGGTAATTGATACAGTTTAAAAATTTTGAGACTCAACATTACAGACTTTGCTTATTGTGTCGAATTCATATAAAGATTAAAGTTTAAAATTTGGTCAAAAATTCCCGGGTCGTCACATCACTATTATTGCTCAAGGTATTTTCGCTTCCTTTCTTTTTATTTTTTTTCTTGCAGTTATGGGTCTCAAATCAGGTACTTATGTATTTACTAGTAGCGTTACTCCCCGCCATTTATTCGAACTGACTGCAACCCTAGGGTTATCCGAGGGAGATATGATAATTCCTGGCAAAGATCAAACTATCCTCCAATTTCCTGATGATCGCGTCGATGTTTATACTCAGATCTTTTTCGAATGTAATGTTAGGATTCCTGTATCTGAATTTTACTTGAGTGTTTTAAGCTATTTCTCCGTTCATGTTACTTTGTTGCACCCGTTGGCTACGAAAAAGATAATGTCGTTTGCAGTGATGTGTCGAGCTTATGGGGGTGAACCTTCCGTCGATTTGTTCCATTGTTTCTTTCAAACCAGTGATGCTGGTGAATGGGTAACTATTGCAAAGCGTAAGAAGAGAAAGGGGGTTTCTCAAAATTCTCATGTGTGTTTTTCGCCTTACAGCCCCGATGTCCGTAATTGGAAATCTTCTTTTGTTTATATGAAAAAATCTTTCTTTCAACCTTCCAAATTCCCTTATGCTTGTGATAGATACAATGCAAAAGTTTCACATGAGTTCAGGGATCCCATTCCCGATGATTTTTCCACGGATTCTTTGTTTATGATGATATGCCATCACCATGTTCTTGCTTATTCTTATCCTGATGTCATCTTGTTTAAACTTGGAATGGCACCGAGTTGGGAGCAAGGGCAGAAGAATCCTGTGTTTTTTTTTATGGGGAGAAGGGTATGTGTTGTTACCCTACCATGGTTGAAGTTTGCTTTTCTTCTTTCTGATTTTACATGTTTTCCATTGCAGAGATGTCTTTAAGAAACGCCGTTAAATCTCAAGGTCTTAAGGAGATCACTGTTTCCGCCCAATCTATTTCTCAAGTTGCAAAGGATGTTGGGTCCCCTACTTTTTTCGGGTTTTATGGAAGTTCATAGTAAACCTAAAGTTGAAACTGGTGATGCTGCTTCCTCGAAGCCGAAGGCAAAGGGTAAGGGTGTTTTGAGATTAAGTGCTGTTGTTTCTAGTGCTCCAGGTGATGGTTTAAGTTCTGTTGCTTCGAAGGATGTTGGGGCTAGGGTATCTAGCAGGAATAGGGCTGGTGTTAGTGTGAAACAGGAGGCTCTTCCATGCGTTCCCGCTGCGAAGAAGTTGAAGTTGGATTCTAGTTCGGCTGATCAAAATGTTGGTGAAGGACTTATTGAAGTGGCTGACTCCAGCGAGGGTACTGCTGATAATGCCCACCCAGGTACCTGTTGCAAACTATTTTCCTGTTTTACCTATTTTTAGAGACTTATTTATGTGTTTCTTTCTCCTTTTTTGGTGTGCGTAGATAACTCCCTCTTCCCTGATGTTCCTTCATCTTCGAATTGCCTGGACCTTATTGGTACACTTGTTCCAGATAAGTGGGGAATTCTCTTTGCTGGTGATATGAAAAAATATCTTGAGGCTCATGCTTTTCTGGAATATCAGTCTGTGGCTTTGAATAATTTGGTGGCCAATCAGCTTAGAAAGTGCATTATTCAGAATGATGAGTTGAAGCATATTGGTGGTTTGCAAGCTGCTCGTGTCAAACAGTTAGAGGAGGAGTTATCATTGTCTCCCTCTTATCAGCAGGAATTAAAGTCTGCTAGGGAGGAAGTTTTAAGTCTTCAGAATCAGCTGAATGCTAGGGCTGGCGAGTTGGTTACTTTGGGTGAGCAGAATTCGGCTCTTCGTGGGAAGGTGGATAGTCTGACTGCTAGTGGTTCGAAGGTGATGTATAATACGAAAGAGTTGGAGTCGGATTACTCTCAGCTGATTTCTTAAGTTATCCCGCATGTCTGCAGCGAGTTGATTAAGAGTGCTGACTTGACTTCCCTTATTTCCGATGAAGTTTTGGCTACCAAAGTTGATGAGCGAAGCAAATTGTTGAAAGAGCTGTCTGTTCAAGGGAAAGTGAACTTGGAGGATTATCCCGAGTATACTAAGTTTGGTGGTTCTCTCTTAGGAAAAGCTTGCGACAAGTTGAAGCAAGCCGAGCTGCTCTTTGTTCAGAAGATATCAGCGAGGTTGAAGTTAAACCCTCTCAACTTTTGGCTATGAAGGCTGAGGTTATGTTCGTTTCTCCCGAGGTTGTTGAAGATGCTCCTAATGCTCCTTCTGTTGACCCCTAAACTCATTCTATCACACCCGAGTAATCTTTCTTCGTGCTATGTTTCGTTCAGTTCTTAATTATGTAATGGCTGGGATGCCTTAGAACAATATGTATTTTGCATTAGCTATGTGTTTGTAATGGACTCTGTTGCCCTTTTAACGATCTCTGTAGTGTGGATGTTTCGCCCTTAGGCGCCTTACATTTCCTTTCATCTATCTGCGTAGGTACTATAATATTGCTTAATGATGCTTACAAATGTGATGTTTTTAGATCATTTGGTTTTCTTAAGGTTACTTTTGTATCCCTTATGTAATAATCACGAAGGTTATTGCTTTGTGATACATTAGATGGATTCTCTTCTCGTGGGAATCTTTTAATTTTGCAAGGGTACTTTTGTATCCTTTATGTAATAATCACAAAGCTTATTGCTTCGTGATACATTAGATGGATTCCCTTCTCGTGGGAATCTTTTAATTTTGCAAGGGTATTTTTGTATCCCTTATGTAATAATCACGAAGCTTATTACTTCGTGATACATTAGATGGATTCCTTTCATGTGGGGATCCTTTAATTTTTGCAAGGGTACTTTTGTATCCTTTACGTAATAATCAAGAAGGTTGTGACTTCATGATACATTTGGTGCGTTCGCTTCGCGTGGGAATCCTTTAATATTTACAAGGGTGATTTTGTGTCCCTTGTGTAATAATCACGATGCTTATTACTTCGTGATACATTTGGTAGGTTCCCTTTGCGTGGGAACCCTTTAATTTTTACAAGGGTACTTTTGTATCCCTTGCGTAATAATCACGAAGGTTGTTACTTAGTGATACATTTGGTGGATTCCCTTCTCATGTGAATCCTTTAATTTTTGCAAGGGTACTTTTGTGTCCCTTGTGTAATAATCACGAAGCTTATTACTTCGTGATACGTTTGGTGGGTTCCCTTCGCGCGGGAACCCTTTAATTTTTACAAGGGTACTTTTGTATCCCTTGCGTAATAATCACGAAGGCTGTTACTTTGTGATACATTTGGTGGATTCCCTTCGCGTGAGAATCCTTTAATTTTTACAAGGGTACTTTTGTGTCCTTGTGTAATAATCATGAAGGTTGTTACTTCGTGATACATTTGGTGGATTCCCTTCGCGTGGGAATCCTTTAATTTTTTCAAGGGTACTTTTGTGTCCCTTGTGTAATAATCACGAAGCTTATTACTTCGTGATATATTTGGTGGGTTCCCTTCACGTGGGAACCCTTTAATTTTTACAAGGGTACTTTTGTATCCCTTGCGTAATAATCACGAAGCTTATTACTTCGTGATACGTTTGATGGGTTCCCTTCGCGTGAGAATCTTTTAATTTTTGCAAGGGTACTCTTGTGTCCCTTGTGTACTAATCACGAAGCTTATTACTTCGTGATACATTTGGTGGTTCCCTTCGCGTAGGAACCCTTTAATTTTTACAAGGGTACTTTTGTATCCCTTGTGTAATAATCACGAAGCTTATTACTTCATGATACATTTGGTGGGTTCCCTTCGCGTGGGAACCCTTTAATTTTTACAAGGGTACTTTTGTATCCCATGCGTAATAATCACGAAGCTTATTACTTCGTGATACATTTGGTGGATTCCCATCGCGTGGGAATCCTTTAATTTTTGCAAGGGTGTACTCTTGTGTCCCTTGTGTAATAATCACGAAGCTTATTACTTCGTGATACATTTGGTGGGTTCCCTTCGCGTGGGAACCCTTTAATTTTTATAAGGGTACTTTTGTATCCCTTGCGTGATAACTATGAAGATGTCTCTCCATAAAAATTTGTTTGGATGTCCCGCGGATGGGGAATCCATTCTTTACCATGGTATTTTTACCTAGTGAGGATGGGTTTGTCTTCCCTTTCCTTCTCGTAGGTTTTTAAATGCTTTTGATCACGGGTGTGTATGGTTGGTATTCCCTTTAGTGGGGAATCCTTGGTGGTATTTTGAGGGCATTTGTAGCTCTCCAACTTAGCTAGTGTTCAGGCACTGCTTTTCCACTATTAAGTGATTCACTACA
This sequence comes from Rutidosis leptorrhynchoides, assembly GCF_046630445.1. Lineage (NCBI taxonomy): Eukaryota > Viridiplantae > Streptophyta > Magnoliopsida > Asterales > Asteraceae > Rutidosis > Rutidosis leptorrhynchoides. Next base: position 105,796,438 of record NC_092338.1, on the reverse strand, counting down.
TAATGTTAAGTTTGGTATGTTAGTTGTTTTCCAAAAGATGCAGGAAGTGCATTAAATTTTTTAGTAGGAAGTTTATAGGCTTCGACTACATTTTACATTTTACTTCGACTACAAAATAAGCTTGAACTGAATCCTAATGAAGGGCAATCTTTCATATTTTCACTTGTGTAGGATAGATTTTCCCTTTTCATCCTCCTATTCGGCTGGACTGCTAGTTTCTCCCCAACTTCCTGTTTCGGGTTCCTTAGCTGGGTCATGAAAGTGACGTGCTTCGATTTCCCTGGAAAATGTTAATCCGTTTAGTAGTTGATCGTTCATCATGGATTGCGGGCTCAACGGGGCAACTTCGATATCATCTTCCTACTCTCCTGCTTTCCTTTCTTCTCGTGACACGAAGTTGAATGCTGTTTTGCCTATTGGTATTCTTCCCCTGGACAATTCCATAATACATCCCCTAGGTTCCTCCATGGATAACCTTATGGACTGCAGGACCTTTTCTCCGTCATAGGTGTAAGCTAACATCCCTATTCCTTCGGAAGTGTGGAATTTTACTAGCTGATGTATTGTTGAGACTATCATTCCCATTTTTCGCATAGCCACCCTTTCAAGCAATATATTGTGTGGCGAAGCAGATCGTATAATGGCAAGCTTGAGCGTTTTGGTTCTGGAATAAGGCGGTTCCCCAATGGTAAGTTCCAACTTGATTTCTCTAATGGGCCAGCATTTTTCTCCCGAAAATCCTATCAAAGGGTCTCGGGCCGACGGTATACGGGTTCTGATAGCTAGGTTGAGCTGGGTGAAGCAATGTTCATACATGACGTCGCAGGCGCTTCCCCCATCGAGGTATATCCTATGGACTCGTCTGTTGTATATCCTACCACTTATGGTGACCGGGAGATCTGATGGGATAATGGTATCTAGTGCAGGAAAAAAAATTTCTTCGTATCCCGTGATTCCGTAGCTACTTCCTCTTTTCTTATAGGGTTGATACGAATCAATCGTGAAGATGACCTTGTCTTTCTGTGGCTTCTTTTCCTCATCTAGTGGTTCCTCTACTCTTTCTTTCTTCGGGTTTCGGATTCCCTTGATGAGGTGAGATAACTTCCCGGACCGAACTGCTTCTTCGATTGTTGTTTTAAGGTTAAAGCATTCGTCGGTATCATGGCCGAAGTCGTTGTGAAAATCACAGAATCTGTTCATATCCCTTGGTTTCCATTTGTTCGACAACCTTCCCGGAGCTTTAAAATGATTCGCTGCCTTCTCAGTGGCTAGTATTTCCTTTGGGGATTTTATAAGTGTAACTAACATCCCTGCTCCGGAGTCCATTCTGAAATGTCCCGTTCATATCGATTATAAACGTTTCATATTAATTGATTTTGTTGCGAGGTTTTGACTTCTATATGAGACGTTTTTCAAAGACTGCATTCGATTTTTAAAAACAATCCATAACCTTTATTTTATCGATAAAGGTTTAAAAACATTACGAAGATTATCAAATAATGATAATCTAAAATATAGCGTTCTCACAAGACCATTACATAATGGTTTACAATAATATTACACAACAACTTAAGTCTTCGAATGCAGTTTTTAAACAATATTATAAAAGCATGCAGACTCCAATCCTGTCTTTATTTAGCATGCAACAACGGAAGCTCTTAATAATCACCTGAGAATAAATATGCTTAAAACGTCAACAAAAATGTTGGTGAGTTATAGGTTTAACCTATATATTTATCAAATCGTAATAATAGACCACAAGATTTCAATTATTCAATAGTCTTACACTCGCAAGTGTACAAAAATTATTCATATGATGAACACCTGGTAACCGACATTAACTTTAATGCATATAGAATATTCCCCGCATACTCGCAAGTATGTCATAAATTGGCAATCGCAATCACCATATAAATCGAAGTACTAAAGCATTCCAAATTCCAGAATGGGGTTTGTTAGGCCCATAGATCTATCTTTAGGATTCGTGTCAATTAAGGGCCGTTTCCCAAATTCTTAGGCTACCAGACTTGAAGGGGCAATATTCAGTTTAATAATCCAACCGTATAATATAGTTTTGCGTACTTGTGTCTATTTTGTAAAACATTTATAAAGCTGCATGCATTCTCATCCCAAAAATATTAGATTTTAAAAGTGGGACTATAACTCACTTTTACAGATTTTTTACTTCGTCGAAAATAAGACTTGGCCACTGGTCGATTCATGAACCTATAACAAATATATACATATATATCAAATTATGATCGAAATATATTCACAATATGTTTTATTATGTTTTAACGAATTAAGTTTGTTAAATTAACAGTCCAACGTTCGTAGTCCACAATTAGTTGTCCACAGTTAGTAGTATAGAAATAAATCAATATATATTATCTCGAATCAATCCACGACCCAGTGTATACACGTCTCAGACTCGATCACAACTCAAAGTATATATATTATTTTGGAATCAACCTCAACCCTGTATAGCTAACTCGAACATTACCGCATATAGAGTGTCTATGGTTGTTCCAAATAATATATATAGATGACGTCGATATGATATGTCAAAACATAGTATACGTGTCTATGGTCTATCAAGATTACATAATATATGTTAGAATACATGTATAATACAATATAAGTTAGTTAGGATATGGTTAGTATAGATTTTTGTCAATTCATCCTGTAGTCAAATTAACCATTTTTAACCAATTTTGTTTTACCCATAACTTCTTCGTTTTAAATCCGTTTTGCGTGAATAAACTTGCTATGGTTTCATATTGAACTGTATTTTATGAAAATAAGCAGATAAAGTATAGGTTTATAGTCGGAAATATAGGTTGCAAGTCGTTTTTGTAGAGGTAGTCATTTCAGTCGAAAGAACGACGTCTTGATGACCATTTTGAAAAACATATTTCCACTTTGAGTTTAACCATGATTTTTGGATATAGTTTCATGTTTATAAGAAAAATCATTTTCCCAGAATAACAACTTCTAAATCAAAGTTTATCATAGTTTTTAATTATCTAACCCAAAACAGCCCCCGGTTTCACTACGACGGCGTATGTCCGGTTTTACGGTGTTTTTCGTGTGTTCAGGATTTAAATCATTAAGTTAGCATATCATATAGATATAGAACATGTGTTTAGTTGATTTTAAAAGTCAAGTTAGAAGGATTAATTTTTGTTTGCGAACAAGTTTAGAATTAATTAAACTATGTTCTAGTGATTATAAGTTTAAATCTTCGAATAAGATAGTTATATATATATGAATCGAATGATGTTATGAAGATAATTACTACCTCAAGTATAGTAGGTAAACCTACTGGAAATAACAAGAAATGATCTAGAGCTTCAAAGGATCTTGGATGGCTTGGAAGTTCTTGAAGTAGAATCATGACACAAAAACAAGTTCAAGTAAGATTTTCTACTCGTATTAAGATAGTTATAGTTATAGAAATTGAATAAAAGTTTGAATATGAGTATTACCTTGAATTAGAATGATAACCTACTATAAGTAACAAAGGTTTCTTGATCTTAGATGATTACTTGGAATGGATTAGAAAGTCTTGGAAGTATACTTGCAAACTTGAAAGTATTCTTAATTTTATGAAACTATAACTTATAGAATTTATGAAGAACACTTAGAACTTGAAGATAGAACTTGAGAGAGTTCAATTATATGAAGAAAATTAAAGAATGAAGGTGTTTGTATGTGTTTTAGGTCGTGATATATGGATTAGATATAAAGGATATGTAAGTTTGTTTTCTTGTAAATAAGTCATGAATGATTAATAATATTTTTGTAATCTTGCTAAATAATTCATACTAGATTACAAAGAATGTATAACAACCCTCACTTTTCGACTTCCGATTTTACTAAAATACCTAGAGTTGTTATATACGAATAAATTTAACGTTGATCGAATAAACGTACGCTTAAAATAAATAATATAATTATAAATATTATAAATAAGATTATGATATATAATATAACATAATTACATCAATGAATATATATATAATATTTATATTACTTTTGTTATTTAGTTAATAGAATATATAATTAACTAAATAATAAATAATACTATAACATTTATAAAACTAATAAAAACTATAAATTAATAATCATAAATTTTATTTTTTATAAAAACTAAATATAATAATAATTTTTATATAAAATTCGTATTTAATAATTAAACAAATATAGAAATAAAATGTTTAGAAATATATTAAACAACTTTTTTTTAGAATTTTATACAAAATAAAAATAAAAACTATATATACTTTTAATAAATAAATACAAAAATACAAACTACTTTTCTTTTAAGATTTACTTTTAATAAAAATACAAACTATTTTTTCTTATTTTAACTTTTAAGATTTACTTTTAATAAAAATACAAACTACTTTTTCTTATTTTAACTTTTAAGATTTTACTTTTAATAAAAATACAAACTACTTTTTCTTATTTTAACTTTTAAGATTTTACTTTTAATAAAAATACAAACTACTTTTTCTTATTTTAACTTTTAAGATTTTACTTTTAATAAAAATACAAACTACTTTTTCTTATTTTAACTTTTAAGATTTACTTTTAATAAAAATACAAAATACTTTTTCTTATTTTAACTTTTAAGATTTTACTTTTAATAAAAATACAAACTACTTTTCCTTATTTTAACTTTTAAGATTTTACTTTTAATAAAAATATAAACTACTTTTTCTTATTTTAACTTTTAAGATTTACTTTTAATAAAAATTCAAAATACTTTTTCTTATTTTAACTTTTAAGATTTTACTTTTAATAAAAATACAAACTACTTTTTCTTGTTTTAACTTTTAAGATTTTACTTTTAATAAAAATACAAACTACTTTTTCTTATTTTAACTTTTAAGATTTTACTTTTAATAAAAATACAAACTACTTTTTCTTATTTTAACTTTTAAGATTTACTTTTAATAAAAATACAAAATACTTTTTCTTATTTTAACTTTTAAGATTTTACTTTTAATAAAAATACAAACTACTTTTTCTTATTTTAACTTTTAAGATTTTACTTTTAATAAAAATACAAACTACTTTTTCTTATTTTAACTTTTAAGATTTACTTTTAATAAAAATACAAAATACTTTTTCTTATTTTAACTTTTAAGATTTACTTATTTTATTTTAATTTTTTTTTACCTAACATTTTCAACTATAAATACCGCATACATTTCTCATTTCAAACTTACACCTTAATCTCTCATTTCTCTCTTAAGAACTACTTCTAGTTGATATCTCGGTCACTTACTTGCTTTACTTTCCTTTCTTGCGTGGAATACTTCAACTGCTATTTAAGGTGAGTTTCATTACTCCCTTTTTATATATATTTTTGGGCTGAGAATACATGCGTTGTTTTATAAATGTTTTACGAAATAGGCACAAGTACTAAAACTAATTCTATGTGGGTTTAAACCAGAAATATACCCTTAGCTTGGTAACATTAAACTACCTGTCTATGTACGGTAGGCGCGAATCCTAAAGATAGATCTATTGGGCCTGACAACCCTATCCTGACTATGGGATGCTTTAGTACTTTGAGGTTTATATAACACACCTGATTCGGTGTACTTTCAGAGGGTAAAACATGAACGTTAAGGCTTGTTACCGGGTGCCTACAACTTATAGAATGCTTTTATACACTTGCTAGTGTACGGATATTTATGAAACTGAAATCTTGTGGCCTATTATTATAACGGAAATGATTGATTTTGATAAACTAATGAACTCACCAACCTTTTTGGTTGACACTTTAAGCATGTTTTGTCTCAGGTGACGAATAAGATGATTGCCATGATTGCTACCTGATGAATTGAATGCTGCTACATGGAGTCTTCATTTCATTACATTTACTTTGCATTAAGACTATTATTATTATTATTTCAGTTTAAATTTGATGTAAAACTTTTAATGCTTCCGCTGTTTTATTAATAAATGTTTTATTCAAAACGTCTCATATAGGGTCGTTCTCGTATATACAACTGTGATTTGATATAATTAGTCACAAATACCCTAGGCCCTATTTTGGGGGTGTGACAGATTGGTATCAGAGCAGGTTGTTGTAGAGAACCAGGATTGCATTTTATGTGTGCCTTATACAATTAGGTACCTTAGCAATGTAGGACTACAACTTTCCTTGACCATAGTGCCTTTAATTGTTGCCTTTAATTGATAAATGCTACACTATACCTTAGAAACTATACTTAAATCTTAAGATTATAACATACATGATAATGTGAAATTACTCGAACGTCAACGCTACTTAAGGCCTAGGGTGATCCTTGGTACCACTATGGGACGCTTGTGGATTTCGAATGCCAAACTTAGTTTTGGTAGAGAATTCCTGGGCCAACCGGTAACAATTGATCATTCAAGTGACTCGGCGGTGGCATAGATGTTTGGGTATGGTGCACAATATCAAACCTGACTATAGTGATCATACAACACTTAGTCACTTACGCACTTAATAAGTGGTGAACTTATTAAGAACAACTCACTTAGTCATCTATCCTGGTTTTGTGTATTACATATGTATTACATGAAATATTATCCAAGATTTTTGAAACTCCTATAATTCATACTCAAACGTATATAACTCCCTGTTATATCACGTACCTATATGCCTTATGCCTTTATGCATCGGTTTGCGAACCGAGAAATGTCATTGGGTTATCACAGTATACGAATTGAAAGTCTTTAATCGAAAGATTATTAGATTACATACTTATCATTTTATAATCTCGACACGTCATACTGCCATTATTGGAGTATAGACAAATCATATCTTAGCATATCTATTCCCAATAGACCTTGTCTAACACTTTTCCTAAATTTCCTCTGTAAATTACGGAAATCTTTCTGCTATATATACGTATTCAAGGAGATGAATATATCATTCAATATTCAACACCCATTTCAAATCAAACCCTATTCCAAACATATAATATGGATTTCTCACCTGATTCCTCAAGTTCTTCTAGCTCCAAAGATAGCGTGACAGGAGCACACCCACCGATCAATTACCGTGATTTATTTAGAAAATGGGGATGGGTTCGCGAAATACTCACCCTATGGAGAAATGAAGAAGGTACTCCTTATCACGAGCCAAACTTACCACCAAACGTCGGAGTACTCGATCCACTTACCGGCGAACCTGTTCGCAATACCGTTTTCACTCTTTTCGCAAGGATTTTCCGCCTCGAAGGTCGACTTGATGTAACCAACGACAATATTCGTCCTCTACTCCCGAATTCTAACCAGAAAGGGTTATTAGAAGAAGTTAGAAGACTTCGAACTAAATATCAAGAATTGACAAACCTTACAGAGGAATGGGTAGAACAAATCCATAGACTCGAGCGTAAAGTAGAAACCCTGGAGGAAATAGTGCGCGATTTGGTAGCTAGGCTCACACTTACTAACCAAGTACCACAAGCAGCACCAACAGCAGCACCAGCACCACCAGTACTATCAGCATCACCACCAACAGCATCAGCTTCACCAACAACAACATCAGCATCTCACGTCTCAACATCATAATCGGTACCTCAAACATCGACATCATACGCCCATAGATACTAAGGAATATTAGAAATAATGAGTTAAGATGAATTGACTCATTCTTCCTGAAGAATTATATATACTTTATATATATATGGTTTGGAACAATAATAAATCTTTCCGTACTAAACTATTACGTGTGAATCTTAACTAGTATGTACTACTTGGTTAATTCATATCACTAATACGCTATGATGTACATCCTTCGTTAATGACTTAACAATCATTAATCACTGCTTCAGTACAATAAACTCCATTTCAAAATAAACTAAGTGTATTATTCAAATGCATGTGTGATTTTACACTCCTATTTTCGATGTACTCGAAAATTTCTCGAAAACATCATTTGTGCCTTATGAATTTCACAAGAAATCCACGAGCATCAACATCATATACTGAGGTATATTAATAACAATGAACGATGAAGTATTGATTCATAACTTCATTAAAGAAATATTCCGCGACGATTATATAATCTCTAAAGTTTTGGAGATTATTTATTCTCGTTTCAACCGTAAATCAAATGAGTTTAATATTATATTAACTTATTAAATCCATAATTACATCTGAAGAAAATATATATGTATGTATATTTTCATAAAGATTGTATTTAAAAATTCTTTTGTACAAACTGTTGATTGTGAAAATATTTTAACGGGTAGGTAATACCCAAGAAATATCTAACATTCACATTAATATATTACATTGTACATTCTTCAAAATCCTTGAAAACATATCGGATTGATAATCAATGATTCAGATCAGTTAACCTTGAGAATGCTGATGAAGCAGCAAAAGCTGTAGATGGCCTTAATGATCAGAAGCTTGATAATAAAGAATTGTGTGTTGGAAAAGCTCAAAAGAAAATCTGGTATTGAAAGATGGATTGAGCAAAACATGAAGGAGACCAAGGACAAATCCCAAGGACTAAACCTATAACCAAAGAATCTAGATGATTCGATTTCTGAAGGAAATCACAGAAGATCTTTTTACGCATTCTAAATCCTTACAGAAGAATTTCTTCATTATCCATCGATTTTAGAAATTCTAAAATATCATCGTATCTTTCGTTATAAATATCCTCGATATTTCTAAAGATATCTTCATAACGATTCTTGTCCGCAATTAATTATCTCTTTGCAATATCTTTATTACATCATAAAGGAAAACTGTTTAAGTTTCTATATTCCGTAAAATTTAAATTCAAATTTTGAATGATTTGAAGTAGTGTTGAGAATTGAAGCATGAGTTAGTATAATATAATGACGTCAGGCCAACGTGATTATATTACAGTAAGTCATGCTACATTTTTAATGGAAGATGATGATTCATAGACTTTATAATCATCATTTGCCATGTTACACGACTCTTACATTCTACTTAATCTCTGAACATATTAAGAAAATATATTTTTGATAGTTCTATCCTCAGTAATTTTGATAATTTACCAAATCAAATCATGATATTACGCTTAGAACAGTAGGTCCATTCGAAACTTCATACCTACAAATTCTGGACCATTACTCGCTTTACTTAGAGTCGAGAGGAGAATAAAAAGGCAAAGAGCTCCGACATATAAGGGAAAATATGTAGCCCGATAACGATACCGAAATTACAAACCGTGTATATCAATACGTATTGCAACGTAAAGACATGGGAGAATTAAAAACACTATAACCCCAAGGTAATAGTAGAAGAAAACAAATTCCTCTGGTGGTAAATGAAAAAGAAGAATGACTGAAATGATAGTCAGAAAAATATCCAGGATAAGAACTGGATGGAGCATTCTCACAATCTTTGGAAGTATGAATTGAGGAAGACAGTATAGAAGTGGTGAAGATAATGAAACGGAAGAAGCTAATTTATAGCAAAATTCCAAACACAGCAATTGAAGCAATTCACCTCATTTAATCAAAGAAAATTTCAAATTCCTTAATTACCGGAGAATCAAATCTTATGGATTACGAAGATTTCCTTTAATCCCTTGAATTCCGGAAATCAATCGTGACTACGTCAAAAGTTAAGGCGAACATTTAATTTCTCATTCACTCTTTTACAATAGCTTCGTTTATACGCTTCCTATAATCAAATCGTTTTATCCATATTATTCAGTAGTGATAAAACTTTATTTTTTCAACTTATATTCATCATTACAATATTCTTGTTGTAAACAATGATGATCTCTATCAAATTTCATGACTATAATTTTCATGAACTACTCTCTGTTTTTTTCTACCCTAATATTGTGACATAAACACTCAAAGTTTTAAATAAGCTCAATACTATTCATAACACATTTCATGTGTTAAGTTTACTAAAATGCTCGTATAACACCATCATCCCTTTTGAGGATAACCTAGTCAAATGACACTCTTATTAATCCTTTAGATAACCTCCGCATTAATGATAAAATGCACTTTATAGAAGAACCTGTAAGAAATTAGGGTTCGTATTATTTAAATGCATGAAACAGAACAATATTCTATCCGTTGGAATTCACGAAAGGCCCCGAACCTACCTGGGAACGTGAAGACCAGATAAAACGTAAATATCCTCTTCTAGGTACGAACAACGCCGATTGATGGCAAAAACTAAATTTCGGGACGAAATTTCTTTTAACGGGTAGGTACTATAACAACCCTCACTTTTCGACTTCCGATTTTACTAAAATACCTAGAGTTGTTATATACGAATAAATTTAACGTTGATCGAATAAACGTACGCTTAAAATAAATAATATAATTATAAATATTATAAATAAGATTATGATATATAATATAACATAATTACATCAATGAATATATATATAATATTTATATTACTTTTGTTATTTAGTTAATAGAATATATAATTAACTAAATAATAAATAATACTATAACATTTATAAAACTAATAAAAACTATAAATTAATAATCATAAATTTTATTTTTTATAAAAACTAAATATAATAATAATTTTTATATAAAATTCGTATTTAATAATTAAACAAATATAGAAATAAAATGTTTAGAAATATATTAAACAACTTTTTTTTAGAATTTTATACAAAATAAAAATAAAAACTATATATACTTTTAATAAATAAATACAAAAATACAAACTACTTTTCTTTTAAGATTTACTTTTAATAAAAATACAAACTACTTTTTCTTATTTTAACTTTTAAGATTTACTTTTAATAAAAATACAAACTACTTTTTCTTATTTTAACTTTTAAGATTTTACTTTTAATAAAAATACAAACTACTTTTTCTTATTTTAACTTTTAAGATTTTACTTTTAATAAAAATACAAACTACTTTTTCTTATTTTAACTTTTAAGATTTTACTTTTAATAAAAATACAAACTACTTTTTCTTATTTTAACTTTTAAGATTTACTTTTAATAAAAATACAAAATACTTTTTCTTATTTTAACTTTTAAGATTTTACTTTTAATAAAAATACAAACTACTTTTCCTTATTTTAACTTTTAAGATTTTACTTTTAATAAAAATATAAACTACTTTTTCTTATTTTAACTTTTAAGATTTACTTTTAATAAAAATTCAAAATACTTTTTCTTATTTTAACTTTTAAGATTTTACTTTTAATAAAAATACAAACTACTTTTTCTTATTTTAACTTTTAAGATTTTACTTTTAATAAAAATACAAACTACTTTTTCTTATTTTAACTTTTAAGATTTTACTTTTAATAAAAATACAAACTACTTTTTCTTATTTTAACTTTTAAGATTTACTTTTAATAAAAATACAAAATACTTTTTCTTATTTTAACTTTTAAGATTTTACTTTTAATAAAAATACAAACTACTTTTTCTTATTTTAACTTTTAAGATTTTACTTTTAATAAAAATACAAACTACTTTTTCTTATTTTAACTTTTAAGATTTACTTTTAATAAAAATACAAAATACTTTTTCTTATTTTAACTTTTAAGATTTACTTATTTTATTTTAATTTTTTTTTACCTAACATTTTCAACTATAAATACCACATACATTTCTCATTTCAAACTTACACCTTAATCTCTCATTTCTCTCTTAAGAACTACTTCTAGTTGATATCTCGGTCACTTACTTGCTTTACTTTCCTTTCTTGCGTGGAATACTTCAACTGCTATTTAAGGTGAGTTTCATTACTCCCTTTTTATATATATTTTTGGGCTGAGAATACATGCGTTGTTTTATAAATGTTTTACGAAATAGGCACAAGTACTAAAACTAATTCTATGTGGGTTTAAACCAGAAATATACCCTTAGCTTGGTAACATTAAACTACCTGTCTATGTACGGTAGGCGCGAATCCTAAAGATAGATCTATTGGGCCTGACAACCCTATCCTGACTATGGGATGCTTTAGTACTTTGAGGTTTATATAACACACCTGATTCGGTGTACTTTCAGAGGGTAAAACATGAACGTTAAGGCTTGTTACCGGGTGCCTACAACTTATAGAATGCTTTTATACACTTGCTAGTGTACGGATATTTATGAAACTGAAATCTTGTGGCCTATTATTATAACGGAAATGATTGATTTTGATAAACTAATGAACTCACCAACCTTTTTGGTTGACACTTTAAGCATGTTTTGTCTCAGGTGACGAATAAGATGATTGCCATGATTGCTACCTGATGAATTGAATGCTGCTACATGGAGTCTTCATTTCATTACATTTACTTTGCATTAAGACTATTATTATTATTTCAGTTTAAATTTGATGTAAAACTTTTAATGCTTCCGCTGTTTTATTAATAAATGTTTTATTCAAAACGTATCATATAGGGTCGTTCTCGTATATACAACTGTGATTTGATATAATTAGTCACAAATACCCTAGGCCCTATTTTGGGGGTGTGACAGAATGGTTCCCACATATTTGATGACTCATTAAGGGCTGCTAAGAGCTGATCATTAAAGTGTATATACCAATAGTATGTACCTCTAGGAGCTGTGTATTGTACGAGTACGAATACGGGTGCATACGAGTAGAATTGTTGATGAAAATGAATGAGAATGTAATTGTAAGCATTTTTGTTAAGTAGAAGTCCTTTGATATGTGTCATGAAGTCTTTCAAAAGTGTAACAATACATCTTAATACATTACATGTATATACATTTTAACTGAGTCGTTAAGTCATCGTTAGTCGTTACATGTACATGTTGTTTCGGAACCTATAAGTTAACGATTTCGTTAAATGTAATTAATCCCATTGTTATTATATCTAATGAGATGTTAAATTATTACATTATTATGATAACATGATGTACTAATATATCTTAATATTATATATAAATATTAAGACGTTATTACAACGATAATCGTTACGTATAAATATCGTTTTGAATTTCTTAGGTTAGTAGTCTTGTTTTATGTATAAGGTTCATTGTTAATATACATAATAAGATACTTACTTATCATTTCATCATGTTAAACATATATATATGTTCATATATATAATATCATGTCATATACAAGTTATAACGTTCGTGAATCATCGGACAAACTGGGTGGTCAAATGTTAACACAAAATCCGTTTTAATTAATCAAGTCTTAACAAGTTTGATTGCTTAACATGTTGGAAACATTTATTCATGTAAATATTAATCTCATATAATATATAATCATGGAAAGTTCGGGTCACTACACATTCGGTATGGCCCGAACTTGTTTCTGTCATCCTTTTTTCCGTTCCTTTCCCCTCTTCTTTCTGACCTTTCATTCCGTTTGTGCATCGTTTGTTTTTCTTGAATGAAGTTTCCCGCTGTTTCCTTTGCATCTAACCAAACATAGGCTTTGTTTAATAGAGCTTCGTAGGTGGAGGGAAGGTCTCTACTCAGATGTTCGATGAGGTTACGGAATTTTGATCCGTACAATAGTCCCGAGATCCTCTGAGACTCGGGTAGATCCAGTATCTGTTAGGTTTCGTTGGTGTATCTGACGAGGAAGGTTCTCGTTCCCTCATTATCTATTTGCCTTATGCTGTTAGCTGCCACATGGTTTTTCTTATGGCGTTTCTGCTGGCTGAACTTGGATCTAAACTGACGCTTAAGATCTTCAGAATTTGAAATCGAGTCTCTTAGGAGAGAGTTAAACCATACCCTAGCGTCGCTTTTCAGCATGTAGGAGAAAGCGTGGCATGCTACTGGTATGCTCCATTTTTACATTCTTGCTGCCCCTTCAAAAATATTAAGGAAGTCGTCTGGGTTATCTTTCCCTTCGTAATATACCAAATGAGCTTGTATCTTCATCCCATCAGGAAAGGGACAGCATTGGATGTTTGGCGCGAAGGGTGTTTTTTGATTTCCACAAGGGTTTTCGGTGTTCGGAGTTTCCAATGGTCGGGTAGTCCCTGTATGGTTGTGTGTCTACATGGTTGGCTGAGGGTTTTGTGGCATGTTCCAGGTTTGGTGGTAGTAGGGGTTGGCTCTCGGTGCTAGGGGAAGTTTTGCGAGGTCAGTATGGGCACTGTTCCCACGAAGGTAGGGTTTTGATTTACACATGGTATTCCTTGGGGCCATACGTTTTAAGTTTGAGGCAGTGGTATGCTCAATTTGGGTGTTGAGGTGGAACAAAAGTGTTGGGTGTGCGTGGTACAGTAGCCGTTGCAGTAGACACTATACTATGGTTATACAGGGGGCATGTAGGGATTTCCAAGGTTACCTGAGGTTGTGAGATGCCTGATTTCTACTACAACGACATGACTAAAACGGACGGTTTTATTCGTACGGTGTCGTTAGGACGCAAGATGTCAGAATCAACCGATCAGGGTAGCAAATAGTGGTTTATTATTTATATTGTGCGGGACCTAAATTTACTTTTAACTTTATAAGGTAGAAGGTGTAAGTTAACCTAGGGTCGGGCTTTTGAATGGTTTAAGGAATTGAAGATCAAGTGGATAATTGTCTTTTGTTTAAATTACCTGGATAAAGGATAGTAGTTGGTTTAAGCTAATAGTCTTAATTGCAGAAAAGTAAAGAAAGTGGAAGGATATCTGGAGTATGCAGATCAGGGAAATGTTGACCAAGATATTAGTTTGGGTTAGGGAAAGGTAATTATGTTTATGTTAAAGCTGTGATTGGAATGGTGTAGATCTGGTTGGATGAGCCAATTACACAGACCTACTTATCTCTAGACTCTCGGAGTTCTCGTTGAGTAGTGAAAAGCATGTCACTTGGTTGTATAATTGAAAGGTAACTATACCTCGGAGGTTATTCTCAGTAAAGCACTAGGTTTATTAGTGAGTTAAGCTCTAATCCTAACCCTCGTTATCAGTTTAGTTAACTGGATAACAACGTGCCGTGTTGATTGAACACTAATCACAAACGGAAGGAGTCCGTCGGGTTAAGTTGACAAAACCTTAAATGAAAACTAACAACCATTTCATCATACTAATGAGATCATACTAATCCAATCATTATACAACATTACAGTTGATATACTGAAAGTAAAGCAGATAGAAACCTAATAGATACCTAAACAATTGATATAACTTAGTCCTAGGGAAATAATCAAATAAGAACATGCAATAGGTTTGGGTCATACAGTCAAGGCACTAACTAGATCTTAACAGCTTCTAAGAGGTCTCCTTGGAACAGTCAATAGGCATACTAGGTAATTCATGTCTCAATTTCTAAGTTCCGTGTCCTAAGAGCGCATTAGATGCCTCTCGGGAACTCCGGCCATACCGAGTTCATAGAATCTTCAGATACATTATAACCAGGGGTCTTAATCCTATAAAGTAGCTAAGTTCATGTAGGTGGATAAGTCCTGATCACAACCTAAATTGGTCAATCCTTAAGATGCTATCATACAAATCTATCAGACTCATAAGTTCATCATAACAACAGTAACCGTACTAAATTATCATAACTACGCTAACCCAAACTTCTATCATAGCAACATACAGATTACTTAAGCTAACGTGGTAATATCAAAATGCATTATTAAACATAAAAGGTAACAATACATGTTTAATACAAAAGACAAGCTTTTCAGATAAAAACCTGAAAAGGCTGAAGAAATCTGCCCGAGATCGCAGGGACTCGCCGAGATATCCTCCGAAAAATAAAAGCTAAGCTAGCTACTACTAAAAAATAACTAAAAAGCTTGAAAATATAAAGTGAACTACAAATTGAGTGTGTATAAAAATGGATGGAAGAAGCCCTTTAAATAGACTTGGATTTTGCCTGCAAACGGCTGGCAGGCCATTTGGCAAGCCGTTTGCAGGGTCCGTTTGCTGAGGTGCTCCATTTTTGATGCCCGTTTGCTTGGCCCGTTTGGCAGGCCGTTTCCCATAGTGGCGGGCCGTTTGGCAAGCCGTTTGGCCTTACCTGGTCAGCTTGTTTCCTGGATCGTAACTTGTCTTTCACCGTTTTCGCTCTAGATTCTTCGTTTTAGCTCCGTTTTACTTGATTATTTTTGCATCGCCTTCGTAATTACTTAATCTACAAAATCAACCGACAAAGCGATAATTTTGCCAACAAAGTTTGGAACTTTATTGATTTAGGGCTTAATATCGGGAGTAAAAACGTGACTTTTTGGCCGATATCAATGCCGGTAGTAGCTGTGTGAGGTGTTGTGGTTTGGACAGGGAGGTTTGCAGCGGTGGTTGACGTGGGGTTCTGTCGCGGTGGTTATTCCATTTCCATTTCTTCGTCGTATTCTTCGCTCTCGTATGTCAGTGCTCTTCAACTTTGTAGAATCTATGTCGTCCTTAAATCCTTCATGACTGTTCTGATGTGGTCATAGTTGTTTAAGATGAATGTTTTGTCTATGAGTGGCGGTGGTTCTACTGATCGTGAACCTTGGAAGTTGATGGAGGTGAACGCGGTATGCGTAAGAGGTGATTGCGTTAGCGTTCCTACCGTTGTGAATTCCACTTATGCTTGGTTTGAAGTTATCGTTTCCCTAGGTAGTGTAAACCCAGGTGGTGCGTGGCTAGATTTGGTCATGGTGCCAATTTTGTATTTTTTTCAAACATAGTATATATTATTAAGTCCCACCGGGTGTGCCAATTGTTTGTACAATTCTTGGTGTAGCTTATCGAAGAGATAAGTATACCAACTTTAAACCACTAAAATGATTAAATATGGGTGAATTAAGGGTGAATTTCTCTTCGTTGGCGATTGTGACGATCGCTCCAAATCCATATGGACGAACACGTCATTCATAGATTTCATTGCGAGGTATTTGACCTCTATATGATACGTTTTGTAAACATTGCATTCTTTTAAAAAGGCACACCATAAATGAATATTTAAATCAAAGGTTTTCGACATCTGATGATTTCTACATATAGACAATCACCATAAATAATAGTTTACAATAATACTTCCGTTGACAATGCAGTCAAAATAAGATACATGGTGATGATTTGGTGAATGCAACGTTTCCTTGAAAAAATATGTCATGTAAGACTCCATGCACATAGCTTGTCTAACACATAAGCAAACAGCGGAAGACTTCTAGGAAACCTGAGAATAAATATGCTAACAAGTGTCAACACAAAGGTTGGTGAGTTCATAGTTTTATTGTTTCATATAATCTGTATATAAAGGTGGATCACAAGATTTTAGTTGTTTCATCCAGAAACGTTTATCAAAATATTCTACAAGATTGAGCACCCTGGTAACTAAACTTTAACGTTTTAATAATTACCCCTGTTTTAACATACATGCAACCAACATGTACAATACACGCAAACTAACTTGTACTAACCTCAAATAGCATACGTCTGTTTTATAGTTCAGGCTAGGGTTTCTATACCTGGAACAGACGGGGATATCAAGCCCTATGGATCCATATATAACTACTCGCGCCCACCAGTTCTTATAACCGACAGTTAC
This sequence comes from Rutidosis leptorrhynchoides, assembly GCF_046630445.1. Lineage (NCBI taxonomy): Eukaryota > Viridiplantae > Streptophyta > Magnoliopsida > Asterales > Asteraceae > Rutidosis > Rutidosis leptorrhynchoides. The sequence continues at coordinate 105,778,983 of NC_092338.1, read as the reverse complement.
TAGTTACCAAAGCTAAGGGATTTTCGGTTCAAACTCGGTGTAGAATTTAGTATGTACTTGTATCCATTGCGTTTAAAATAAAGTGCATGTATTCTCAGCCCAAAAATATATATTGCAAAAGCAATTAAAAAGGGAGCAAATGAAACTCACCTTAGCAGCATATAAAGTCGTTCACCAAAATGTGATCGAAACTAGGATTACCAAATAACCGTAGATCTCAACCTAGAGAACATATGTTGGTCAAAAAATGTCTATCAAGCTAGGTCAGGTCATAGTGTATCACAATCCTAATGCTCGATATCGACATACAAAAGTTATCCAAAGTCGTTTCAAAAAGTCAATTTTGACAGTTGTTTAATAAAACGAGACGTACCTTATATAAGGATTCATTTACTCGGTTGGTAATATTCAAAAATCCAATTTATCAATCTCGTAAACAAGTTGTTTAAATCTTAATTGTAGATTTAAAAGCAATTTCAATTAACGTCAATCATAATTCAGTTGATCATATCTTTTAATCCGTTCATCGAAATTATTCGATATCTAAATGAAAAGTTATTGATTTTTCGCAAGCTTTCCAAAAACATGTATATCATATACCTTTTACCAGTAATATATGTATTTAATTCGTGATTCATTATAAACTGTTTAACGACGAAATTTAGCATACACGCATGCATAAATATATATACTCGAGCACTAGACATGGATACACAATTAATATATAAAAGATAAGATATGAATGCTCACGTATCAATATTGTGATTCAATATTGCAGAAAAGTACGTAGACGTAATGGAGATGATAAACACTAGGTTTGACTTTCGAATATTACCTATGAACATTACCCATAACCTCCATGGTAATAGCCCATAATTTCCTTAGCTCTAGCTTGCTCGAAAACTCGTTTTGAAATCATTTGGACATCACTCCGTCGTAATATTTTATGTATATTATTATTTTTGTATCGTAAAAATAATAGTACTAATACTATTAATAATAAGATTAATAATAATAATAATAATCTTAATAATAATAATAATAATAATAATAATATATGAATGATAGATATATGAATGAATCAGAAACAGAAATCGCAAATTTATAGATGTGGCCAGCAAAAGGGTGCCATGCGATCGCATGGCTTCCCAAGCCATTTCCCATGCGATCGCATGGGAAGGTATGACAGCTCACAAATGTTTTTGTCCTACGCTTGTCGACATATTTATTAATTATATTTATAATATATAATTTATATAATTAATTATATATTATATTAAATTCACGTGCATAGTTGACTTGTAATTTTTGTTCCGATAAGTCGTACGTCATCACGTGACTTATGTCCCGATTTCGGTTTTTCGAACGTCCTTTCGTACATTAAGAAAACTTGCATTTTACGTTTCGTGTCACGTACCTTTGTTAAAATATAGTCTTAAATTATCAAAAAACTATATCACTCAAAGTGTATCTTAAACTTTCGAGTGATTTGGTCATTTACTTCTATAAATCAATGGTTCGTTATCTAACGAAGTATATTTAATAATATTGTTTTAAATCAAAACGTTTTGTAACCAAATTAATATTTATAAACACGTTTTAAATATACGTCGCAAGTTATTCATATATCTAATTCCATCAGTTAATATTCCTTATTTTTGTATCGTCTAAATTACGTTATTTAAACAAACACATATTAACAATCAATTCTATAATATCTGAAAACGTTTTCACACATTTGTAACACAATCAATTGAATATTATGCAGTTTAGTTTTCCACTAACTTTTATCTAACTTTCGTCATCAAACACTTTATCATTTATTCCGAATATCGTTAAAAATGAATGATTTCTTAAGTCAGCGTGGACCTCACAACAGAGACTCGTAATAATATTATAATCCTTAAGGGACTCAATAAATATCTTTTAATTAACTCTGTAGTTAAATATGTCAACTAGATATTCAAATCAATAAGTTTAATGCACAGTATCATTTAGTTAACACTTTGATACGTTTTGAAGTTATAGTATATGTATCTATTTACATATAATTGTTCGCGAATCGTTGAGAACAATCGAAGGGTAATTGAATAGTTCAAAATTTTGAGATTCAACTTTACAGATTTTGCGTATCGTGTCGGAAACATTAAATCATATAAAGATTAAGTTTAAATTTAGTCAAAAATTTCCGGGTCATCACAGCGATTCCCCGAAGGTAGCGAGTATATGAACCGCTTTATGCCACTGAAAGAATGTTTGAATTGTTAATGTATGACATCTGATTAAAGGATATCATGAAGTCTTGCTCCATTTATCATTTCTATTTGTAAGGGAGTTTTCCGTTTCTTTGAGGTTGCTATTTCCCAATGCAATTTGGAAGCATTAGTTGAATTTCCCTTTTTGGCTTCTTACAAAGTAAAAGCTTCATTGTCTTCTTTCTATCTTTGTATGGTTGACCCGCCGATCTAGTGTGGTGGTACTGTAGTTGATTCTTGTGAGTTCGAGGTTCGGTGCGTGAAGCCCAATGCCACCGCTTCGCTATGACTTGGCTTCATGTGTTCCCTTCGTTCCTCGCTCCGTACATATTTACTTCGTGATTGGTGGGGTACACTATCATATACATATTCTGGAACTTCCAAACCAAAGAAATGCAACATGAAATTCAATGTTACGCTATATATATATATATATATATATATATATATATATATATATATATATATATATATATATATATATATATATATATATATATATATATATATATATATATATATGGGCAGGATCAATGGGGAAGTAACCAATCGGGGGGAAGCGGGGGAAGCAATTTTTTTTTTTTTCGTTTTTTTGGGATTTTTTTTTTTCGGCATAAAGATCACACAAAAATATGAACATTTAGAAAAGACACTTCGTGATGAATGTTATTATTTAGGCGGGAAAACGATCGACAAAAATTACATTCAAGATAATATTGTTCGTGAAGAATGTGAACGTTTTTTTTTCATGTTTTTTGAAGTAAAATTTAGCCCTATTTAAAGTTTAGGGTTTGGGGTTTAGGGTTTAGTGTTTTGGGTTTATTCCATAAACCCAAAACACCAAACACTAAACCCTGAACCCTAAACTCTAAACCGTTCGTGTTAAAAACTCAATCTAAATCCTAAATCTAAACCCTAAATCTAAACCCTAAACCCTAAATTTCTAAACCCTAATATCTAAACCCTATAAACCCTAATATCTAAACCCTAATATCTAAAACCTCCACATACGCTCGAAAAACACGATAATTGTTATATATTATTTCTTCGAGCGTTTTTCCGCCAAAATAAAAACATTTATCATAAAGTCTCTTTATTAAATGTTCATATTTTTATCCAATCTATAATGTTCGTAAACAAAGTTTTTTCAAAAAACGAAAAAAAAACATTTTGCTTCCCCCCGCTTCCCCCCGATTGGTTACTTCCCCCTTGATCCTACCACTATATATACACAACAACAACAATAATAACAACAACAATAACAACAAAACCCAATAACACATAAGTGGTGTATGGGGGAGGTGAGATGTAGACAATCCTTTCCCTAACCGAGAAAAAAGACAAGTCATTTCTCCACCCAAAGTGGAAACACTCTCAAACGTAGAGAAAGTCATCCCTGTCTCTATTCGACGGATAGAGAGATTGCTTCCAAGTGGACCTCCGGCCAATAAGTAGGAAAATTTTTTAAAAAAATAAAATAAAATTAAAAATAAAATTGAGACGCCATGAAAATGGTAAAATCAAATTTTTATGAGTTTTAAGTCCTGCCTGAAAATATAATTTAGGCTCTAAGAGTCAGTCAAGTCGCCAATAAATCGACGCTTGCTGTCGACTCAATAACTATAGTTGTCGACTCAATAAATCCTACCACTCTATATATATATATATATATATGAGTTGTAATCACTTGAATCCAATAATTTGCTTGAAATCCAACGAACCAATCAGAGTGCGACAAGTGGCGCGACAATCACATGTGATTGAAAAAAAATTCAAAATTTTTTTTTTTTATATTTTTTGAAATTTTTTTTTTACAAAAAAAAAATTTTTGAAATTTTTTTTACTTTTTTTTTTAATTTAGCATGTCAAATTCAATCACATGTGATTATCAAACCTAATCACATGTGATTGTAAAATAAACAATCACATGTGATTCTGCATGTCAAATCAAATCATATGTGATGGAAAAAAACATTCTAAATTTTTTTTTTAAATTTTTTTTTAACAGGAAATAGACTTTAATTCGGTGATTTGATTAAGTTTGTTAGCGTTTCGTGATCATATCTTCAAAATCTCAGACTTTAATTCGGTGATTTTATCAAGTTTTGATCAAAAACTTGGTGTCTAAAGATTTTAGCACAAATTTACTGAAATTCGTAATTTTACTAAATAAAATTTTTTTCAATCACATATGATCGGATTTGACATGCAGAATCACATGTGATTGGGTTTTACAATCACATGTGATTGGCATGCAGAATCACATGTGATTTACTGCATGTCAATTCAATCACATGTGATTAAAAAAAAAATTTCGAAAAAAGAAAAAAAATTTTGAAACAAAAATTAAATTTTTTTTTTTGAAAAAAAATTTAATTTAATTTTTTTGAATTTTTTTTCCAATCACATGTGATTATCGCGCCACGTGTCGCACTCTGGAAGGTCCCTTGAATCTCAACTTAAAACATGGCTTCATTTGAATATATATATATATATATATATATATATATATATATATATATATATATATATATATATATAGTGGTAGGATCAAGAGGGAAGTAACCAATCGGGGGAAAGCAGGGAGAAGCAAAATTATTTTTTTTTTCGTTTTCTGAAAAAACTTTGTTCACGAACATTATAGATGGGATGAAAATATGAACATTTAGTAGAGACACTTTTTGATAAATGTTTTTATTTTGACGGGAAAATGCTCGAAGAAGTAATATATAACAATTATCGTGTTTTTCAAGCGTATGTTGAGGTTTTAGCTATTGTGGTTTAGATATTAGGATTTAGATATTAGGGTTTATAGGGTTTAGATATTAGGGTTTAGAAATTTAGGGTTTAGGGTTTAGATTTAGGGTTTAGATTTAGGATTTAGATTGAGTTTTTAACACGAACGGTTTAGAGTTTAGGGTTTAGGGTTTAGGGTTTGGTGTTTTGGGTTTATGGAATAAACCCAAAACACCAAACCCTAAACCCTAAACCCCAAACTCTAAATCGGACTAAATTTTACTTCACAAAACATGAAAAAACGTTCATATTCTTCACGAACAATATTATCTTGAATGTTATTTTTGTCGATCATTTTCCCGCCTAAATAATAACATTCATCACGAAATGTCTCTTCTAAATGTTCATATTTTCGTGTGATCTTGATGCCGGAATAAAAAATTCCAAAAAAAAAAAAACGAAATTTTTTTTTTGCTTCCCCCCGATTGGTTACTTCCCCATTGATCATGCCCTATATATATATATATATATATATATATATATATATATATATATATATATAGTACGTAGTAATGGGTTGCTAGCTTTGCAACTTGTCTCGTGTCTTCGTAGTTTTGTTTAATAGGTTCTTGACATAATGTCATGGAACCACATTGTTTTATGATCTTTGAGTGAAATAAAATTGTCTCGCCTTTCAAAAAAAAAAAAAAAAAAATAATAATGCAAATTCGACAATTATCAAATATGTTTTAAATCCAACAAAATCTTTAGAGGTCCAAGTTTTTTTTTTGAACGAGTCAGAATAAATAAGGTTATTATCTTTTAGCCAAATATTTTTCGACCCATAACATTACCGTTATTATTATTACTGCGGAGGATTAGTTTTGGTTTGTCCTTCATAACTAAGATAATCATTTGTCATAAAATAAAATGATTTTAGAAAGATTATGTGTGTATAGTAAAAGAGAAATGTGTATATAATAAAAGTGAACGTGTTTACACGTAACGCTTTCTAGGAAAAGTATTGTAATGGATTTGATGATTTTTTTTCCGAATAACAAAAATGTATATTAAATATGATTTTTCACCAATTTGTGAAAAATCCATAACAAACACGAATACTGAATGTTGTACCGTATGCATAAGTGAAGTAATAATTGTGTTAGAGCACAAGGTGTCCGTGTCGATTTTTCATTGTCAATTTTAGTGTCCATTTTTGACACTGAAATTGACTGACAATGTGTAAGGTGGAGGTGTCCACAGTGTCGATTTCAGTGTCGATTTCAGTGTCCATTTTTTATTTTTTATTTTTTATTTTTTATTTTTTTAAATTGAATTTTAAATATTGTATTTAACTAATTTAATATAAAAACAAAATAATTGATTAAAATTCATAAAATAAACTATTACATTAACTAAAATTCATAAAATAAACCATTACATTTATTAAAATTCATAAAATAAACTAATACGTAATAAAATTCATAGGTCGTCACGAAGATCCCACAAATGTTCAACCAAATCAGATCGTATGCCCTCATGCACTTCTCTATCACGTAACTCCCTCGTTCTTCTTGCTCGAGCGTCGCACCTATCGATCCACGTACGTTGTATATGTTGGACGGGCCCAACTACCCAATCATTCTCAGCAAGGTTGTATCCATTGTCTTCGATAATGATGTTGTGTATCACGATGCAGGTGTACATTAGTTGTCTCATTATATTCACCTCGTAAGCTCGTGCGGGTTGCTGAAGAATATGCCAACGGCCTTGAAGGATACCAAACGTTCTTTCAACATCTTTGCGAGCACTCGCTTGTTTCTTAGTAAAGTAAGTACGTTTTTCGTCAACGGCACCTGAAAATCCCTTAACAAAGGCCGCCCAAGTTGGGTGTATAACCGTATGCTAGCTGACGTAGCGCGGCTGTCATCTTCAAATGTGGGCTAATACTCCACTTACCACGTGAAACTTGTCTTCGATGAAACCATCTAAAATAATACGGCAATGGATTTGCTGAGTAGCTTAGAATATCATTCATAATCCTAAGAAAAACACGTCGCCGCATTCGAAATCTTCGTTTGAAATTATCAGCCGAATATTTGCAACCCTCGTTAAAATAATCGTCCATCAAACGATCATGTGCTTCATAATGATTTCGACGTATATAACGACGTGAGTTAACTTCTTCTTCATCGGATAAATTTTCAATTACGTTTATTGTGTACTTCGTGAATGAGTCGCCGGAAGAACTCGAAGAAGACGACATATTTTGGGAAAAAGATAAAAAAAATTGATGAATAAAGATATAAAGTGGTGAAAGGTGAATAATGAGTGTGTGTTAAAATGTAGTGTTATTTATAGTGTAAAAAAGGAAAAAGAAAAAAAAAAAAAACCCAAAACTAGCCGTTAAACGGCTAGTTTTTTCAAAAAATCAAACAATTCATCCGTTGCCACCAGCGTCGGTTTGTGGAGGTTGGAAATCGACGGCGGGATCGACGCCGTGCCGGGGTCGACCGACCGTCGATCCCGGCGTCGATTTGGGGTTGACGGTCGATTTTCCCATGGACACCGAGAGCTCTTATATCAACATCAACTCAATTCAATCAACTATTTATCATATATATATATATATATATATATATATATATATATATATATATATATATATATATATATATATATATATATATATATATATATATAGGGGAGAGATCAAGGGATAAAGAGTAAATTGGGGATAAGTGAATAAGTAAATCCTGTCCACAGATCTCATTAAATAAAAAAAATAAAGCGGAAGGTCAATTTGGTAAATTGACAAATTTAATTAAAAGACGTAAAAGAAAAAAGAAAACAAATTTGGGGTTCATGTTCGTCGAATTCATCCGGCGATTTTGCGACATTCATCGCCTGACAAATCTAATTAAAAGACGTAAAAGAAAAAAGAAAACAAATTTAGGATTCATGTTCGTCAAATTCATCCGTCTATTTTGCTACATTCATCGCCCAAATTCAGAAACGGGATTTGACGATTTTGTTCGTCGACATTCCTCGCCCAAATTTACATTGAAATTACAAATAACTATAAATTTAGGGTTCATGTTCGTCGAATTCATCTGTATTTTGTACAATTTAAACTGAATCGAATTTCAAAATATTGGGTTTCAAATATTAGGGTTCGCTCATTCACAAAGAATACAGTGATAAATTGCCACCGTGACCTGCTACTGCTGAGCAACAAACAACCAGAATTGGCACTTGAAGGAGGTACTAATTCATTCACTTTTCTTTTATTTATAATATTATGTTCTGATTAGACTTATAACTTAAAATGTTATTCTGGATGGGTGATAACAATGTTGGAAGTCAACAAAGTGGAGTTACCATTAGAGAAAGTCAACGATCATATATCTCAAGGCACCCCCATTCAATCATTTTATGATAGTCAAGTTAATAATGGAAAAGGGCCTGCTGTTTTTGTTATTTGCTAGAGTTTATTGTTATTTCCTCCTGTTTTGAACCAATTTGATGTTATGAACTATGTTTCTTTTTGAACCAAGTTAATGTTATGAACTATGTTGCTTTTTGTTGCAATTTTATGTTATTTCCTACAATTTATAGTTGTTTCCATTTACTGTATTGTTATGCAGTTTTATGTAGCTGTAGTTTTTGTTACCATGGAAATAAATATGAAGTTTGTATGCAACTGCAGTTTTTATATTCAACCTGAAGTTTGTTGATATTGGAGGCCTAATATGGATCTGATTGTGGGTTACAGACTATTCAGTAATGCTTCTAGAATGAATGTGCATAGAGAATTCGAATTGAGTAATGTTATGATCTGTGGCTTTGATTTGAGTGAAATGGTTTATTCTGAGTATCCGATTATGATGGTACAAATCTGAAAAAGTCAAACCAAAGTGAAGGCAATAAGCATCTGATTATAATGGTTCTCTTTATGGTCAAATTGAAAAAGTCAACAAAAGGGGATATGGAGCAGCGTCTACATGTTTTGATAAGTTTATGTTTGAATGAATGTATTGAGTTATGCCTTCTTATCTAAGGTGCTAAAATTGAGAGTTTTTAAGAGATGTATTGAGGAGAAAACTTGTTGGAATATTTGGTGCAAGATGACTTGTATGTCACTTGTTTACCATTCTAAATGACAAAAATATATACTCCGTAATAATAATCTCTTAGCACGTTAACTTTCATCAAATATATCATAATACCATATTAAGTAACAAATATAAAAGATTCACTAGATGTATGTTAACAATCACCAGATGTATGTTAATATTAACATTCACCAAATGTATGTTATAGTTCGTCGAATGTATGTTATCGTTCCTCAATTGTATGTCCTCGTTCGTCGAATGTATGTTATCGTTCCTCGAATGTATACTCGTTCGTCGAATGTATGTTATCGTTCCTCGAATGTATGTTATTGTTCCTCGAATGTATGTTATCGTTTCTCGAATGTATGTTATCGTTCCTCGAATGTATGTTATCGTTCGTCGAATGTATGTTATCGTTCCTCCAATGTATGTTATCGTTCCTCGAATGTATGTTATTGTTCATTGAATGTTATCATTCGTCCAATGTACGTTATTGTTCATTGAATGTATGTTATCATTCAATATTTTTTTCTAGTTGCCATAGTGTTACTTATGCATCTAGTAAAAAAAAATCAACCATATAACAAAACAACACTATAAAGGCCTACTATAAACGCATACCATTGAAAACCATAATCAATGAACAATGCATTATAAATGCCTACATTTCAGTAAAAAGGCCTACTATAAACAAATACCATGTCTTACTCAATGGACCAAAATGGATCATATAGTATCCAAACTTTGAAGCTAATCAATTAGTAGCTACCTAACTTCGGGCACAACGACAACAGGGAGCTCATACAATGGCATGTGCCAAAGCTTGTACTGTAGAGACCCGTCCTAATCCATCCGGACGAAGTCCATATCGATTATAAACGATTCACAACAGTTGATTTCATCGCGAGGTACTTGACCTCTATATGATACATTTTACAAACATTGCATTCGTTTTTGAAAAGACAATCTTTCATTACATCGAAAGTGGCATGCATATCATTTTATAATATATCTAACTATAATTGACTTAATAATAATCTTGATGAACTCAACGACTCGAATGCAACATCTTTTGAAATATATCATGAATGACTCCAAGTAATATCTTTAAAATGAGCAATTGCACAGCGGAAGACTTCTTTCATACCTGAGAATAAACATGCTTTAAAGTGTCAACCAAAAGGTTGGTGTGTTCATTAGTTTAACATAAATAATCATTTCCATCATTTTAATAGACCACAAGAATTTCATTTCCAGTTCTCATAAATATACGTCCCATGCATAGAGACAAAAATATCATTCATATGGTGAACACCTGGTAACCGACATTAACAAGATGCATATAAGAATATCCCCTATGATTCCGGGAAATCCTTCAGACATGATATAAAACGAATTCGAAGTACTAAAGCATCCGGTACTTTGGATGGGGTTCGTTAGGCCCAATAGATCTATCTTTATGATTCGCTTCAATTAGTAGATCGGTTTACTAATTCTTAGGTTACCAAGAAAAAGGGGGCATATTCGGCTTCGATCATTCACCCATATAATGTAGTTTCAATTACTTGTGTCTATTTCGTAAAACATTTATAAAAATTTCGCATGTATTCTCAGCCCAAAAAAATAAAGGGTAAAAAGGCAAATGAAACTCACATAATGTATTTTGTAGTAAAAATACACATGACTATATTGAACAATGCAGGATTGGCCTCGGATTCACGAACCTATATCATTTGTATATATATTAAAATATATAATGGAAATCACATAATTTTATTTATTAATATATATTATTTATGTATATATATTTGCAGTTATATAGAATTTATTTTAAATCCTAATTAAAAACATATACTTATATTATATCTTAAATTATATGTTACATATACTTATTGTGTATATATATATATATATATATATATATATATTTTAAAATGGTTAATATCCATTCATTTAGTTATATTAATGTATATATCCATATATATACATGTATGTATATATATACATTGTTATTATTATGTTTGAAAATCAATAGTTTGTTACCTGTAATTATTTATCTAGATAGTGTTAATATATATAGTTATATGAAATATTAATATAGTTATAATATATGTACTAAATACATTTTATATACAAAATTATTTATTCGTTAAAAATGATAGTTTTGACATTAGTGGGTTACTAATAATAATAACTTTATTAATAATGATGTTACTAATAATAGTAATAATATTATTAATAATGATAATAATGATACTAATAATTATAAAATGATGCTAATTAAAGAAAATTCTAATAAATTTTATTGTTTTCATATTAATGATAATAATAATAATCCTAAACATGTTAATAAGAATAGTACATATATTAATAATGATATTCATAATAATAGTTATAATTCTTGTAATAATAATACTAATTAATAATGATAATAATAATAATAACCCTAAGTTTTATTACGCATATTAATAATACTAACAAATAATGATAATACAAACAAATATTAATTATAATATTAATAACAACAATAATAATAACAAATAATAATAATAATAATAATAATAATAATAATAATAATAATAATAATAATAATAATAATTAATAATAATAATAATAATAATTATAATAAAATTAGATATAAAAGAATGTATACCCTTAAGAGAAACTGTTCTAAAAAGAAATGCCCATGACCGGGCTCGAACCCGAGACCTCACGTTAACCGACCCAACACCCAAACCATCCAAGCTGTATTGTCTTTATGTTATTATACGACTCAAAATTAATTATAAACCGTGTTGTTTATCTCCTTCTTCTTCAATACTCAATCATACGGATCCAAACTCAACCAAAACCAAATCGTGAATTACAAAAATCAATTTAAAACTTAATATCCAATATATAATCACTTATATGTGATTAATTTCTTTGAAAAAAAAATAAAAAGAAAAGAACTAGTGCTGCTGCTCGTCGTGATTAAGAAAAAAAAATTGATTGATGATTTGAGGACGTTTTAGCAAAAGGTTTCAACACAAGATACATTTCAAATTACTCCTAATAACCTTCTGAATCCTCAATTTCAACAAAAACATCAAAACGATTTCAAATTTCGCGATGAACAATTTGTTTGACTTTTGGTTTCTAAAGTTTGACTTCAAAATTCGGATTCGATAGGAAGAATTGGAGGATAATCTTTTGCAGATAGTTTAAGAAAAGGGTTACTAACAAGACCATATTAACACATTTTGGAATTGAATTCAAATTTGTAATATGAATAAAAAGTTGAAGGAACAGAGGTTCTTGGGTTTATTTTTGATACTTTTCTGTTTTGATTTTCCGATTTGCAGTAGTTATGATATATAATGTGATAATAATTGAGTAGAAACACTAGTTAATCACGGATTGGTATTATTGGATACTAATGTTGACAAGAAAATTACATCAGAAGAAGATAGGATCGGAAGCAGACAGGAAAAAAGGAAAAGAAATAAACAAAGATATCAGATAGTGCTGGTTCTCTAATTACATGCGTAAAATATATCTGTATTTATTTAATTAGACCTAATATCAATATATGTATCTGTATTTAATTGTACTAATACATTATCTGCATTTATGTATTTGTATTTATATATTATAATTAATCTTACTACTTAACAAATATAACAATAATAATATTATTCTTAATATTATAAATAATAAAATTTCTTTAGTAATATCCTAGTAATAATAATATTATTATTAATGATAATAATAATAATAACTATAAAATTTATAACCGTAATATTAATAATAATAATACTGATTATAATAATACTAATATTGTTATTGATAGTAATAATAATACTATAGCAATTCATATATTTCAACTTCATACCTATATTATATATATTATATTAGCACAAATAATAATATTAATATTAGTATAAATAATAGTGAAAGTAATAATAATAATTTTGATATAATACTATATCTAAATTTGTAGTTATATATTATTAACTATGTAATATTTAATAATCATATAATATATTATATAATAACTTTTTATTGAATATTTATCATTTATAAATTTTATATATCATGATATACATATAATAATAATTATACCTATAACTTATATTATATATATATATAGATTCGTTTTTAATTACACTTACTTATCTTGTATCCTATTTTAAATATTTAATTCAAATGTTAAATTTATATTTTGTAGTTTCAATTTATTATATATACTTACACTTATATACTTATATGTATACATTTTTATTTATAAATAATTGTTCGTGAATCGTCGGGAATAGTCAAAGGTCAGATGATTTCATAAAATAGTTTAAGCATTTTAGGACTCAACATTACAGACTTTGCTTATCGTGTCGAGATCAGATATAAAGATTAAGTTTAAATTTGATCAGAAATTTCTGGGTCGTCACATGTACCACGGTTGCTGAAGCTAATGGATGTAAAAAGTCTTAAAATGGAACAACAGAAGCAATTTCCACAAGACCACAACTGCAGACCCTTACGCCCTAAATTTCCTGCAAGAAATGAAACACATAACTATGTAACGGAGTCTGATAATGTTTAAGAAAAAGAAAGCATGACCAATTTCATCTAATGTTAATCGATAACATTTAATGATGGATGTTAACTGATAACATTCAAGCCAACACTTTCTTCACACATAAATTATGAAAAAATATCTTCAAATAAAATAACAAAATACGAAAATATTCTGATGAAGATCTGTAGCAGTTCGCACTGTGATCTCAACCAGACTAGGTTCATAAGAGTATTCTTCTTTTTCCATATATCCAAAGCTCAATTTTCCATTTAATAAGTGATGGACTCTTCACAATAGATTAATCTATAGATAAACTACGCACAACAGTTTAAACTATATACATGATTACATGAATTGAGATCTAACCTCGATTACGAACGGCGTCATCGGCGGACATGGCAGCAACGAAATCAATAACATAGGTCTTATCATTAGATGATTCATGATGAATTACAATGCACATATTGTTACAAATTGTTCATACTAAAACTGTTCCTTACCGGATCAACATTAACTCAACTACAAAAAACATGATATCACCAGCGCCGATGATTGTGACTGAGACGTGATTTTGTTGCTAGAAATTCATCATGAGATTAATCGATAACTTAAATAATCAATCAAATGAACGAACGTACGATAGATTAAATTATGAACGATCGATTAAGTTAAGACCTCAATTGCATCTTATAAAGGCAAAATATCTATATCTATATCTATAGATAAGATAAGATATAGATGAAATAAAGGATATGAATGAACGTACTAATTAGTGGATGTGTAAATCAACCTTGTCTAAACATCCAAATGCCTCAACATACACACTTATAATTCCAATCCAGTAAACTGAATTCTTCTCGAATTTCACATCAATATGAAATTTCAGCTAATACTCAACTCGCCTAAAGTGCCAATTTTGGCCACCTATAACCAATACGTATATGCACCTGTACCACCTTCAAATCTATATTAATAATTCTGTTTAGGCTATTAGCGAAATATAACACAACTATGCTTTGTTCCCCATGAATATGCAAATATAGATACAATAATTCATTACTGAATTGCCTTGTGACCACACAACAGACTGTACTAACTCAGACTGCCCGTTTTAAGGATAAAATAGTATATACCGAGACATGTACTAACAAATTGATTCAGTAGATTTTATGGCCTTCTAGCTAATATACATCCAAAATACCAGATTATTTCACAAAATTTTGAAAATAATTAATCAATGCATATACATAACGTAACTAATGTGCTAGAATAATATTTATCATTTAGACCGAGAGGGTCAAGTCGAGAAAATGATAAGATAGCAACGTATTCTTGCCAAATGCCATAACTGT
Source organism: Rutidosis leptorrhynchoides (assembly GCF_046630445.1). Taxonomy (NCBI): domain Eukaryota; kingdom Viridiplantae; phylum Streptophyta; class Magnoliopsida; order Asterales; family Asteraceae; genus Rutidosis; species Rutidosis leptorrhynchoides. Next base: position 105,763,967 of record NC_092338.1, on the reverse strand, counting down.
AACATCTTCTTACCCATCAAACACTATAATACATAAAGAAGGTTAAATTGTTGTCTATATTTATATACTTTTCTAGTACTGCATGCAACACGTTTTTAACCAACTCAAACATTATCAGATGCAAGTGTGTTAGGACATATCTGCTTACACCAAATGAATCCATCAATTATAGTTTGATAAAAATAATAGATAGAAGATTAAAGCAAAGAAACCTTACCGAACAGTATCCAAAAACCTGCTGGAAGCCCCTATCATCATCTAAATTCTCCAGCTTTTGCCAATATCCTGCACATATGCAACAAACACCGACATGAGTTCATTCAACAACAGTGAGTAAACAATTAGGCCACAATAAAAAAAAATATAATAGTGAATAAAGTACCTGATTTTGATTTTTCTTACTTCGTACATAAGCTCTAATGCATTTCGATCTGATTAGAGAGAGCTCATAAGAATTTTGAGATGCATCTGATGTGTGGCATTTCATAAAGACCTAAAAAACCATACGCAATAAAAAAATTAATAAATATCCATGCATTTAAATTATAGCTATTAGAGAAGCGGGTTAAATGGGTCAAATGGATCAAACATCACCAAAAGCAATTTTAAATGGATAGATATTAGAAACTCCTAAACCCTTTTCATTCAAATGTTCAGCTTACAATTCTAATACTACTGCTTCACAATCATAGTTAACACATCAAATATTCACAAAATCATATAACACAGAACAAAGTTTTTTTAGTGCCATTAAATTTCAGCACATTTCAACCACACCTAAAAAAACCAATTTCACCTTCAATCTATTTTTGACTCGTTACCATTTTCCCCAATGTGTCCATCTTGACACCTCTACTAGATACTGCTATTTGTGATCCAGCCCAAGGTGTATCTCCAGCATTATCAAGCTAAAGGCGGTCCGCTGAATGCAAGCAATAAGCTCTGCATTTCTGTCTTCGCCCTTTAACCATCTAACTGAATCCAAAAATTCTAACATATATTAGCACGAAACATTAAATTAAATAGAGAATATAATAAAGCGTCATTATAAGCTAAGTAGCTAACATTATTTCTACCCATTTGAACTTTAAAGTTAAACATATCCTGATTAGGCCCATATATATGTAAATGGGTCAAATAGGCACCTTTACTTTTTATAATACTGTCATTCAATTCGATGTTTCATTGTCTAGCAAATATCTTTTTGTTTCTACCCTGTTTCATATAAAATACAAAAAAAAAAAAAAACAGCAATATTACATGATAAAATAAAACTATTACCTACGAAATATCGAAATAGTAACCAAAATGAGAAGTTGCTATAAGAAACTGCATATCCACTACTGACCCTATATCTAACCAAATCTTGATTCTAAGAGAGAAACTGTGTGTTCTAAGGTTTAATAATTCACCAACATTCAATGCGTTGAAGCAGGTAGAAGGTTGCATTTCCTTAAGGTTTACTTACATTCAGCATAAATAATTTTTAGATTGCCAAGATTTGTTAGAAACTTGACACGAGTTAAAGATTCCCTTAAGTCGTATGTGTTGTTTGCAACCTGCTTGCTAATCGAACCCTGCACTAACGTTCCTTATGGTGAAAAGCAATACAAGGGTCAAAAGCTTGTTCAAAGTGAAATATAAATGCATACAAACTAAATGATATGTATTCAAATTTTTGATTATTGTCGAAGCAATAATAATTACATACTTCAAGATTATTGTATACTTGTGAGCTGCAGCGGTAAAAAGTAAGACATTTAGAGCCTACTTAATAACTCAAGAAAGATGGAAGCTTGCCAGCACCTAACTCAGACACAAATGGTGGATTAAAACACTACCCTTTGACTCCATTAAGGCTTATAAGGGGTCTGGTATGCTTAGTTTATTACCTTTCAACTATCTTCATGTTTATGATCTATTTTAGTCCAATGATTGCAGTTGGAAAAAACCTCTATAAACCTTTTTCTATGGTACAATTTATTTCATAATTCTGTAAAAAACTAAAAAAAAAAAAAGTAAGAGGTGCCATCTTTCTTCATGAACAAAGCTACACGAAACAGGTTTTTTCAATGCTGAGTAAATACAAAATAAGGTATTAAAAAAGCATTGCAATTCAGTAGCTTAAAGAAACTAGACATATATAAATAGTTCAATTAAATCACAAATTTACAAATCAATTCAGTAAAACATATAACTAAGTAATGAAACTGAATCGAACATTTAACTAAATTGAATATACCATTTTATTGGAAGAAGCTGGTTTCATCATTTAGTAACCTATCATCTTCACTCGCCAAAACATGATGATGCTCTAGTTTTGGAAGCAGGTTTTTCGAAAAGGAACAATTGAAAACGCATCAGCAATTAAAATTAAAGAATCAATTGATGATTCAACCACAGACAACTGAAATTAGAACTAATGTGATTGAACCATAATCACAACAATAAGAAAACCACTGACCTAGAAATTGATAACTTGAATTCAATAGAATGAATCGACTAACCTGAATGAATACATACGCTTCTCTAATCGTATCAACAGAAGGTTAAGTGGTGGTATGGAGTGGAATTGAAATCAAACATGAATCTGATTTAGGTTGGATTGGCGTGAAAGTGACGAGCAATAAATTAATTACCTAATGGACCAAACTACCCCTGGTGACAAAATACAACGCAGGATCACCAAGTTAAAATGGACTGGAGGACGGATGTTGATGAGAAGAGATGAACGGATTGATGATTGCTTATCCCCTTATCCCTGATCAACCTACTTAGTGCTTGATCTTCACCCTATATATATATATATATATATATATATATATATATATATATATATATATATATATATATATATATATATATATATATATATATATATATATATATTATACATATCTGAAAGACAATACTACGTCACTCGTCTTTAAACTTGTATCAAAATCACCCACGTTGTCTTTTAACTTTTCTTTATTGGCTATTCACTGTACTTTCAAAAAATAAATAAAATAAAAACATTTGTCGTCATTCCATATAGTTGCCATCTCTTTTTTCTGCTAATCTGAAACATGTGCCAGATATGTGAGGGTATATTGGTCATTTTAGTCTTGTTTTTCCTGTACTACTTTCTCCACTTACTCTATCCGTGTCAAAATTATAAACCCCGATAACCAAATTTAAGATCTGAAAGTAATTTTGTCATTATGAAAGTAAATAATGAAAGTAATTCAGAAACCTAATGTAAAATATTCAACTATTACACTCTTAACAAGCATACACCAGCAATCTATATAACAAGCATACACCAACAATCATTGAACTACTGGAACAACCATCGTCACCTGCAAACAATCGTTGCCGCCTTCATCATACATCACCCATCATCATCTATCATCGTCACATGCAAACAACCATCGACCCATCGTCACCTTCATCATACATCACCCATCGTCATTTTCATCATCTATCATCTATCATCTATCATCTATCATCTATCATCTATCATCATAATCAGCCATCGTCACCTTCAAACAATCATTGACATGTTTAAACCCAATTGAAATCGTAGATTCACCATCGGAATACACACCATCACTGTTGATGAAATAATGGTTCTCTGTACTCTATCAGATTCGGAAACAAACTTACAACCTTTTATCAGATCCAGAAATAAACTAGCGGTTCAATTAGGGATTCGTTTAATTTGGTGAGGGTTTTTACTTTTGATTTGCATGTTTTACGATGGATGGTGACGATGACATCGAAAAAATAAAACCCTTTGTTGACGACCATTTGATGTAACCCAGATCTATGGATGATTAAATTGACGATGGATGATTAAAAATGGGTTTTTACTTTCATTATTTAAGAACAACGAAAGTAACTGATGTAACCCAGATCTATGGACGAAGATGACTATGGGTTTGATTCAATTTTCACCATTTGAATTTGTAATGAATTTATCAAAGATAGATTTAGAGATAAAAAGAAATAAGAAAAAAGAAAAAATAAATTAAATTATTTGATTAAAATTTATAAAAAGACTAAACTACCATTATATATTTGGCACATGCTTTAAGTTGACGGTAAGTTTAGATGGTAATGAGACGGAAAGATGACAAGCGTTATTTTTTGAAAGTTTAGTGACGAGCAAATAAAAAAAAAAGTTTAAGGATGATGTGATTGATTTAGATACAAGTCAAGAAAAACCTGCGTAATTTTGTCTATATCAAAATACAAGGAGTTTATTAAATGATTATTATATTATACTCCCTCCGTCACATATTAATAGTCTATAGATAAAAGAACACACAGTTTAAGAAATCTTATCATTACACAATATTTTTTCTTTACTTTACTGTTTTACCCCTTACTTTTTACCTATCTTTTTGTCTTAACGCAAAAGTTAAAGGTATAAAGGAATCTATTAATAGTCCATCCGTCCCATATTAATAGTCCATAGATAAAAAAACACACATTTTAAGAAATTTCATCATTACACAGTATTTTTTCTTTACTATACAATTTTATCCCTTAATTTTTACCTATCTTTTTGTCTTAATGCAAAAGTTAAGGGTATAAAGGAATCTATTAATGGAAGTAGACTATTAATTTGGGACAATCCCAAAAAAAAAAAAAAAGAGTGGATTATCAATATGGGATGGAGATTGAAAAGTTTAAGTGAATTTAATGCTTCTTATGTTATGTTATGTTATGTTATGCATTAAGAATAAAAGTTAGCCATTCCCTAATATAAATTATTCGGTTCACTTTTTTTACGGCAAAAATATTAATATATATATATATATATATATATATATATATATATATATATATATATATATATATATATATATATATATATATATATATATATATATATATATATATGAAAATCGTAAAGACCTGGTGATACATACGAACGATAAATATCGAAAGGTCTCACTCTGATCGTCCTACATATTGGACGATAAGATTGAAAGAGAGCGAGTACATTAAAAATGCAAAGGACAGTACAAACTAATAACCACCAAACCTAAATCTAAAAATACATCAAGTCGTGCACATATCTAACGCCGCAATCACCACTACTCAAAAGCCGTACAACTAAAATGAACATCGGGCACTCCAGTAGCACCTAACCCGAGGCCTGCAAATCAAAGTAACCTCTCGTACCCAAAGAACCACGTAACAACTGTAAGACCCTGTTTCCTTTTTCAGTTCAATGGGATGCCGTCCTCCCTTTTGAAATTGGATGCCGTCCCAATTCCTGGACGCCATCCAATTGTACTGACGGGCCAGCTGTGTAACTTGTTTTAAAAAGGCCATTTTGGTCAATTCACTTGGGTGTCGGTTTGGAGCCTTCAAAGCTGATCCATTGGCCATTTGTGGATCTCATTCACCTACACAAACACTCTCATCCATATCTAGAGAGAGAGAGAAAGAGTTTAGAGAGAGAGAGAGAGAGAGAGCTTGAATTGGAGAAGAAGGAGTAGGATTCTCACCAAAATTCGAGTTTTAAAGTTGTTCATCTCATTCTTGGCTATGTTGTGGTTGTTGTGGTAAGTTCTAACTCCGAGTTTCATTGTGTGCTTTGATATTCAAAGTTAGGGTTTGAACTTGATTTGTAGCGAAACCTATTTAAACTCTTGAAGTGAGTTCATTGATGCTAGTAATCGGGTTTATTGTTGTTGTTGGTGGGTTTTGGGTTGGAAACCAACTTGGCCATGGTTAAGGTTTGTAAATTGGGTATAATCACTAGTGTTAGTGATTATGGAAGTGTTGGAACCCATTTGGGGGTATTTGGTTGATTAATTTTGAAATGGGTCAAGATTAGGGTTTGTGTGTCATTTTGGGCTAGATAAGTGTTTAACACTTGTGTTGGGTTTTAATTGGCGTATTAGGACCATTTTCACTTGTATTAGTGATTATTGGTTAGTTTGAGCGCGGTTTGTGCTTGGAAGTGCATTTGGGTCAAAATTGCACTAGTTGTCAAATTGGGTTGGTTTGTAAGTCCACCCTAATTGTGTTATTTGTATTGTGATAATGGAATAGGTACTTTTCATTGACGTGTTGCGGATTTGTTCGGTTGCATTCATCAAGACGACAACGTGAGTGTTAATATCCTATGTGCATATGTATGTGTAGGATGGATGCGGGTCGGGTTGAGACGACCCGTCCTAATCCATAAGGATGAATACAATATCATATGATTATATTGTGAGGTATATGACCTCAAAATGATACATTTTACAAACATTGCATTCATTTTTTTTAAGACAAACTTTCATTACATCGAAAGTTGACAGGCATGTATACCATATACCTTATATCAGTAATATATGTACTAAATTCGTGATTCATCATATACTATCTAACGACGAAATTAAATATACAAGCATGCATAATCAAATATACTCGAGCACTAGTCAGGAATATACTATTAATATATAAAAGATAAGATTTGAATGTTCACGTATCAATATTGAGATTCAATATTGTAGGAAAGGTACATAGACGTAACGGAGATGATAAACACTAGATTTGACTCACGAGCATACCCCGAATAATACCCATAACCTCCATAGCTATAACCCATAATTTGCTTAGCTCTATCCCATTCGTAAAACCCGTTTGGAAATAACTCGTTCATAACCTCGTCGTAATATTTTATGTAATAATAATAATAATAATAAGATTAATATTAATATTAATATTAATCTTATTAATAATAATAATAATATAAATAATGATTATAACGCATAGAGAGTAGATACATGTATTTGTGTGTGTTGTGAAAAATGAAAACGTTCGACTTATAAAGACTTGACACACCAAACCCACTCATACGATCGCATGACTTTGTGATGGTTTATCATGCGATCGCATGACCCATTTTTACAGCTCATATTCGTTTATCATTTTGTGCCGACGGTTTATAATATATATATATATATATATATATATATATATATATATATATATATATATATATATATATATATTTAATTTATATAATTACTTATATATTATATTAAATTCACGTGCATTGTTGACTTGAAATTTTCGTTCCAATGACTCGTACGTTGTCACTCGACTTATGTCCTGGTTTCGATTTCTCGAACGCATTTTCGTACGCTTAGAAAACTAGCACTCTACGTTACGCGACAAGTACCTTAATAAATAATTAGGCTTAAAACATTGATAAACTATATCACTCAAAATATAATTTGTACATATGAGTGTTATGATCATTTACTTCTTTAAATCAACGTTTCGTTACTTATATATATGATCATATTAATCAAAACGATCTTTATTTAGTTAACATTATATTTAGTCACTTTGTAAAATATATATATGTATATATATATATATATATATATATATATATATATATATATATATATATATATATATATATATATATATATATATATATATATATATATATATATATATATTCTTCAATATAAATTTGTATATATTATATAGGATTGAAATATTTATTTAATAATATTATATTTTGGTTTTTCAAAAGTAATTATATTTCAAAGTTCGTTTATGATCGTTTAAATAATAGAAAAAAATATTATGTCGTATTACGTTTACGTTTTTGAAACACTATATATACTTGTAATTTATAATATAAACTTTAATTAAATCCTTCAAAATTCCTAAACAAATTATCTTAAAATGTTTTATTAATAAGGTTCTTCTTAAACTGAAAACGTTTTTGTACGTTTGAAGCTCAATCAAATGAATATGAAAATTTTGTTTTTTCAAAACTAAATATATTTAAGAACCATTTTGTTAAAAGTTTAGAATAAGGAAAATCGTTATATCATGACATGTTTTATAATAGTAAAATCATAAATGACACATAACAAGTTTCAAGTTTCTAAATCATCGTTTATTGGTGAAGCATAGGATATAGTCCAATGGTTAATTAAATGTATGAAATAGTTTAATGTAAAACGTTGATTTACTTAACTTGTCGGTATCCATTTTCTAAGTTATCTATATTCCCTAATTTCACTTTCACGTTAAATAATATGAAAACTATATTGTCATCTTATCAAAAGTCACGAGTGAAATATAGTAAAGCATGTATTGGAAATCAAACAAGAATCTCCACTAACTTTTGTCTAACTCCCGTTAAGTGACACTTTGTTCTTACATGTAAATCACTTTACCATTTTCCTAATGTTGTTAAAACGGAAAGATTTCTTAAATCACAGTGGACCTCACAACAGAGACTCGTAATCATAATGAATCTTAATAACTCAATCATTTGATATCATATTGTAATTTCGTCGATAAACATATTGAACAAATATGTTCATGGAAGGTATTATACGTTTAATACTTTGTTAACATTCTCAAGTTATAACATATATACATATACATATATATATATGTATATATATATATATATATAATCATATTCATTTATATAATGGTTCGTGAATCGTCGAAATTTGGTCGAGGTTAAATGAATGTATGAACACAGTTTAAAATTCTTGAGATTTAACTTTACAAACTTTGCTTATTGTGTCGGAATAATATAAAGATAAAGTTTAAATTTGGTCAGAAATTTCCCGGTTGTCACAGTACCTACCCGTTAAAGAAATTTCGTCCCCGAAATTTGATTGGAATGGTTATGGCTGATAATAAGTATGTTTTCATGACGTATACGAGCTGAAAATTAGTGTTTTATCATCATCGAGTAATATAGATAAATAATTTGATTTTGTGAAGAGTACGAATGAAGCTATCACAAAAGATTGAAATGAATAAATGCAGGTTTGTCTTAACCTGTGACGTAGTCACGGTTGATTTCCGGAATTCAAGGGATTTAGAGGAAATCTTCATAATAAGATTTGGTAATTAAGAAAATTAGGATCCGCTTTGATTAAATGCGATAATCTGTTTTGATTGCCCTGTCGGATATTTTACTTTATATCCATCCTCTTCGTTTCCTTATTCCCACAGCTCACACCTTCTATTCTTCTTCCCTCAATTCATACTTTAAAACATTCGTCAATATGCTCCATCCCGTTCTGATCCTTGATATACTTCTAACTTTCATATCTATCATTCTTCTCTTTCATCTACCATCGGAGGATTTTATTTACTTTTACTATTACCTTGGGGTTATAGTATTTTAAATTCTCCCGTGTCTTTACGTTGCAATACGTATTGATATACACAGTTTGTAATTTATGTGTTGCTGTCGGGCTTTATATCTTTCCTTACTTTTCGAAGTCTCTGCTTCTGTCTTTCTATAATTATTGACATCTACAATTAATGATCTTTTCTGGTTGCTGCGATTTATACCCCCTTTCTATTTCGGAGTTTCATGCTTTTGTTTTCTTTTCGCAAGTAATGGTCCAGAATTCGTAGGTATGGAGTTTCGAATTATCATAATATACAAAGTATAAGGGAAAGGTAGTAGCACGATTTGATTTGTCAAATTACCAGAATATCCGAAAAAGACTGAATCATCAAGAAAATATTATCTTGATATTTTTAGAGGTTAAATAGAATACCAGAGTCGTGTACCATGGCACATGATGACGGTATGGTCTGTGAATCGTCATGTCCCATTAGAAACTTAGCATGACTTACTGTAATATAATCACGTTGATCAAGTGTCATTATATTATATTATCTCATGCTTCAGTTCCTAACACTACTTCAAAAATATTCATATTTTAAACTCGAAGGTTTCAGAATTTAGAAACTAAAATAGTTTCTTTTATGATGTAACACAGATAGCGCGAAAAGGTAAATGATTTCGGATAACAATAGTTATGAAGATATCTTCAGAAACATTGAAGATATTTATAATGAAAGATATGATGATATCTTAGAATATCTAAGATCAGAGGACGATGAAGAATATTATTCGCAAGAGTTGAGAGTAAAGAGCAAGGTATTCGCTAAAGACTTTAGCAGACACTGAATCATTTGGATTCTTTAAAGGTAGATTTCGTCTTTGTGATTTGTCCACAACCTCCTTTATGGTTTACTCAACCGTTTTTCAGTTCCAAACCTTCTCTTTTTCTGAGCTTTGCTAACACACTACTCTTTATCATCAAACTTTTGACTGTTAAGGTCGTTTACAGTTTTTGCTGATTCATCAGCATTTTTCAAAATTTCGAGAACTAGTTCGCAGTTTAGGGTGTTTTTCAGAGACTTCACATTCAAAATATGTAAGTTTAGGAGATAGACGTTATATGTATATATATATATATATATATATATATATATATATATATATATATATATATATATATATATATATATATATATATATATATATATATATATATATATATATATATATATATATATATATATATATATATATATATATATATATATATATATATATATATAACTGTTGAAGTGAAAATGCTGCGAGATTAGAGATTGATGATTGATGATTTTGATAGTTGGTATGGCAATTATTGTTACAGGATGCAGATGAGTAGATGATGGAGTTTCAATGAGTACATATAATGATTTTTCGGAGAGACTTACTCCAAAGGGTAACGAAGTTGCTGGTACATCTGCTGATAATGTCGTGGAATATAAAAGGTTCTCCGGTAACAAAAAGCTAATCGTATATATCAGGGTTATAATAAGGCTATTCCGGATGAAAAATCGAAGTTGACTTGCTGGAGCTGTAACAGAATTTGCTACTTTGAAAAGGAATCGTAAAGTTATTTTTGCTAATAAATGCCAAAGGATCTGACGCGGGTACGTGTTAAACTATGACTTTGTTTCCGAGAGTTTTTCAGGTGTATGACAGTGGGTAACCTGTGGTTGGATCATCATCTCGATGATTCATTATTTGAAGTGTCTTTAGAAATTTTGAGGGATTTGAACATAGATTGTAATCGTTAATATTCATATGATGTTCTAGGATTAGAATGATACAAATATTTTTCTGGGTTCTATGAATAGAAATGATGTTCTAGCACAGTATTGAAGTCAAAGTATAGCTTTGAAAGATGTATGGATCTAAGAGTGATGATACCAGTTATATCTCAAATTGAATTTTGAGATCAGAATATGTAATTGGATTTAAATAAGTATGGTTGCTTTGATTTCTATAAAAGAATGTATATTATAGTGAGAGTAGGGGGTATAGTGGATGATTTGCTGAATCAGAATCATATAAATTGTGAATTTATATATCTCTCGGGTATTACCTACCTGTTAAAAATTTCACAAGTAATCTTTTGTATGAGAGAATTTTATTACAATTTTTATGAAAATATTAATATATATTTTCTTCAAATGTAATACAGATTTAATGAGTTAATATCATATTAAGCTCATTTGATTTTCAGCTGGAACTAAAAATGAATAATCTCTAAAACTTTAGAAATTTCATAATCTTCGTGGATTATCACTTCAACGTAAATGAAATTATGAATCAATACTTCATTATTCATTTTTATTGATATTTACTCGGTGAATGATGTCGGTGTTTGTGGGATTCTTGTGAACTTCGCAAGGTACGAATGATGTTGTCTAGAAAGTTTCGAATACATCGAAGATGAAAGTGTAAAATCAAACATGTAATTGAATAATACTCTTAGTTTATTATGAAACGGAATTCATTGAATTTGAAACAGAGATTGTAGTTAATGATGGTTGAGTTGCTAATGAAGGATGTACATTATAGCATATTGGTCATATGAATATGAATTAACCGAGTAGTATCTACCCCGTTTTCACTTCATACAGAATAGCTTAGTACAAAAAGATATATTATGTTTTCGAAATTTATATAATATATAAATTCTTTGGAAATAATGAGTTAATGCTTCATAATTCATTATTTCAATATATCCATAGGTGATTGTGGTGTTGATATCGTCTGTGGTTATGTAACTGGTGGAGCTTGTAGTGTTACAGGTGTTGCTGGTATTGGTAATACTAATGGTGATGCTGACGGTACTGACGGTGCTAGTGATGCTGACGGTACTGTTGATGTAGCTGGTAAACAAGTCTAGCTTGTAATTCGTGCACCATACTTGTCAGGGTTTCTATTCTTCCCTGTATAATCTCTATCCATCCATTCATCTTGGTTTATGGTTATGATTGGAATAAATAATCTCTAAAACTTTAGAGATTACATAATCACCGTAGAATATTTCTCCGATGAAATTATGAATCAATATTTCATCGTTTGTTGTTGATGGTACTCCTTGGTATCTATGGTGTGTGTGACGTTGATGCTCGAGGTACCGTTTGTGATATTGAGGTGTGGGATGCAGATGTTACTGTTGGTGGTGGTGATGCTGATGGTGCTTGTAATCTTTGCACCATATTCTCCAAAGCCACTACTCGAGCGGGAAACTCGTTGACTTCTTCTATTACACCGGGGTGATTTTCAGTTCGGACGAGTGGATGAATAAGATCTAGAATTTGAGATAATATATAATCGTGATGAGACACTCTGAAAATGAGAGAGAAAATGGTGTCTCGGACAGGTTCACCGGTAAGTGCTTCAGGTTCTTTGCCAAGAGGGCAATGTAGTGGATGGAAGGGATCACTTTCTTCTTGTCTCCAATGATTGAGTAGGCTACGAATCCATCCCCAATTCATCCAGAACAGATGATGGCTAATTGGTTGATCCATTTTGGTCACACTGCTTTCGGAGCTCGAGTGAAATTCCATATCGGGATCCGAGGGACTTGAACTAGTGGCGAGTTCCATTTCGTGCGATTGAATAAAGGATTTTTCGATATGAAATGATTTTCGGTTATCGGATGGTATTCTAATTATATAGAATATATATATATATATATATATATATATATATATATATACACATATATATATATATATATATATATATATATACACATATATATACATATATATATATACATATATATATACATATATATATATATACATATATATATATATACATATATATATATATATATACATATATATATATATATACATATATATATATATATACATATATATATATATATATACATATATATATATATATATATATATATATATATATATATATATATATATATATATATATATATATATATATATATATATATATATATATATATATATATATATATATATATATATGAACAAAAGATTTCGTAGATTACGGAGGAATTTGCGGAATATGTCAGGCAAAGTTTACAGTAACAAATACACTAAGATATGAATTAGCAGATATGCTAAGATATGAATGTTGTCTATACACTATTCATGCAATCAATGCAATAAGATGTGTCTAGACTAAAAATGATAAGCATGAAATTTTCGACAAAAATGATAAGCAAAACTTTTGATATGCAGACACGGTCGAAGTCCAGACTCACTAATGCATCTTAATAACTATCAGTTAGACACACTAATGCAAAACCTGGTTTGCTAAGACCACCGCTCTGATGAGACGAACCGTCCTAATCCATAAGGACGAATACAATAACATATGATTACATCGCGAGGTATTGACCTATATATGATATATTTTACAAACATTGCATTCATTTTTTTTAAAGACAAACTTTCATCACATCGAAAGTTGACGGCATGCATACCATTTCATAATACATCAAACTATAATTGACTTAATAATAATCTTGATGAACTCAACGACTCGAATGCAACGTCTTTTGAAATATGCCATGAATGACTCCAAGTAATATCTCTAAAATGAGCAAATGCACAGCGGAAGATTTCTTTCATACCTGAGAATAAACATGCTTTCAAGTGTCAACTAAAAGGTTGGTGAGTTCATAAGTTTATCAAAAAATAATAAAATTCATCATTTTGATAGACCACAAGATTCAAATACAGTACACCTATCTCGTGTACGAAACTATTTTTCATAATGCTTAGCAGAGTAGGTTCGTATCCTTTTCTCCCCCGTAGGTTGCCTCGCGATTTTTAAATAACCGTACACATATCTCGTGTACAAAATATAATACACATAACCTGTGTATAAAAATCATTCTCTCGATACATAACATTCACTTTACTTTCAATGCTTGGCTTGGTAACCGACCTTAACATATAATGCACATCAATAATATCCCTAAAACAGAACATCTCGTCTGTATAATATATAAACTTCGAAGTACTAAACACCACGCCCACTAGCTCTTCCGTCTAGTGAACATTCTGGGTGGGGGTGTTAAACCCGGTAGCTACCTTTAGGATTCGCGTGAATTAGGGCCATACCCGTTTTCTAATTCTTAGGTTACCAAGCAATAATAATCAGGGGAAATATTCACAACAATTAGTGGCAATTATAACGTTTAAATAATTCAATAATAATCCACATAACTTCTGTCTGCATAATAATTCATTCGAGGAATGTTTTGCTTGTGTCTATCTCGTCAAACATTTATAAAAGCATCTCATGTATTCTCAGTTCAAAAATATATTTCAAAAGTATTTAATAGAACAGTTATAAAAACAGCGCATGTATTCTAAGTCCCAAAAATGTAAAGAGTAAAAGGGAGCAAATGAACTCACAATACAATATTTTGTAGTAAAAATATTCATACGACGATACGAAACAATGCAGGGTTGGCCTCGGATTCACGAACCTATATAATATATATATATATATATATATATATATATATATATATATATATATATATATATATATATATATATATATATATATATATATTAAAACATATGTTTGAAATCTAACAACTATGTATATTAGTATTAATGATATAACTTTTATATTATGTATTTCTTTATTTAATTGAATATATTTATTTCATATATTTCGAATAAATATTAATATAGTTAAGTTAAATAAGTTTTTTATATGAAGATCATTTGTTTGTGAAATTAATAATTATGATAATACTAGTATTAATAATAATATTGATGCTATATAATAATAATGATAAAAGTCATAATAATACTGTTAATAAAATTATGATATTAATAATGATAATAATACTAAATCGTTTTAAATGTATTTTTTGTATGTATATATGTATATATATATATATATATATATATATGTATATATATATATATATATATATATATATCATTTCTTTGTTAAAATTATTAATTATAATAATACTTAAATAATATTAGTAATGATAAAATAATCATATTCATAGAAATAACAATAAAGATAATAATGATAAAAAATAATGATAATTCTAATAATAACACTAATGATGGTTTTAAAAATGATACTTTTAATATTCATGATAATAATAATACTTGTACCCATAATGATATTAATGTTAGTGGTAACAATAATACTTATCTTTAATAATAATATTGATGTGATAATAATAATATCAATAATAATAATAATAATAATAATAAAAATAATAATAATAATAATAATAATAATAATAATAATAATAATAATAATAATTATAATAATAATAATGGTAATAGTAATACTACCTCAAAGAAGTAGCCCTTAAAACATGCCAAAGTCTGAGTTTGAACCCGCGACATCCCGCTAACCCGATAACATCCTTAACCAATCTTCCGTTTATGTTTATCTATTTTATCTCACAACCAATTTATGTATAACCCGAACTTCTATTTCTATTTTCTTCTACCATTATCATTATCATAGTCATAATTATCAAACACTAAACCTCATTATCGTTCTTATTATCACCCTCGTAACCACCATCATTATTATAATCATGACCACATACCATCGTAATCATCATCATACTCATCATTATCGTTTGATACCTGCAACTTATAAGTCCAACGAGTAATAGAAGTCACGGCCTCAAATATATGTTCATCTTGGCTGAAATTTTTGTATAGCTCGATAAAAAAAATAAAGTGTACAACAATCCCACCACTTTAACAAGTGAATGAAATTTTGATAATTGCTGTCCACTACTTTGATTCCAAATCCAAGGATACGGTAAAATTCCAACTCACTTAACTAGTTTTCTCACTTTCGTTTCCATGTAACGTCCCCACAAATGTCTTTATCATCCCACAAATTTAAACTCAAATATTATGTGTTATTTAGTTGTCCGACATTTTAAAAAATATAATCGTAAAGTTGAAGGGTTTTGCAAGTGGAGAATAATAATAATTGTTTAGGAATGGCACTTGATTACTTGGACCGAATGATGGGTATGTGGAATGACTGTAACCGACACTTGAGAAAATAAATAGAGATAGAATTTTATATAGTGTACTGGGTTTGTGATGGTGATGAGGGTGGTTCTAGGCTGCAAGACAGTAGTAAAATAGGTTCAAAAAGGTGGCGGTTTTGTGGGTTTGGTATTTCACGGCTGATGGTTTTTCGTGGGTTAAAACAGAAGAAAATAACAGTCCAAAAATATAGGATGTTTTCACGGTTTAAAGGAAAAACATGGTGATGTTCCTATACAAATCAAGTGGGGGTTTGCTACTTAATTCATGTTGGCCATATTCTTGAACCGTCCCATATTTACAACATGGGTCCCGAACCTAATGATAGTTTGAATATGGAACATACACATTTTAAAGGTTGGAGACAAGGTATTCGGTTAATGCTTATGACTTTTGCTTTCCACTTACATACAATACACATTTTAAAGGTTGGAGACAAGGTGTGGGTGGGGGAATTGTCGGCCACAAAGTGCTGTTTGATCCACTAGCGTGTGATAAGACGCCATATATATGCTTAATATCTAAATTGCCGAATATTATACTATATAACTGTAAATCTATCATACCTTTTTCATTTGTTAAAGTGTTCAAAGTCTGTGGTTTGTGGGTTGCAACAAGAATAGCTGCATTTTTATGGATCGTAATTGTTAGTGGGTTTGAGTGGTTTATAAACAATTAAAAAGAGAATAAGCCTGCAGCAGCAACCATATGGTTTAAGCATAACAGCAGGAATGGCAGGCCGTGGTTGTTCGATATAGAAACAGAAAAGAAGCAAGAGTATCAAACAGAAAACGAAAAGTAGAAGTAAACAATAAGAGGTGTTGGTTGGTTGTGATGAAAGAGTTATCGATGGTGGTAGGAGGTGATCTACAAAGATGATGAGAGTGATGATTTTGTGGTGGTGATCTTGAATGTTTGTTGGTGATTAAAGGTGGTGATCAAGTATCACAACAAAATGGGTTTGGTGTTATAAGTTGAATAAAAAACAGAATCTGCATTAAGTGATCGAATGTTTTAAGTTTGTGTTTGGGATGTTGTGGGTTTTTATGCTCAAATCAGTATTGGATGTATATATATATATATATATATATATATATATATATATATATATATATATATAAATATATAAATGAAAGGGATTGTAGTGATTGTTTAAAGTAATCAATCATATATAGGTAATTATATATGTTAGTGGGATTAAAGAGGTGGACAAATGAAAAAGAATAAATCATGGAAAATATGTGTACGTGATTCATATTAAATATCTATCCTAATTGTACTAGTGGGAATAAGAAGGACAAATTACACAGTAATGAATCAATCAATTAGGTATAGTTTAGCAGCCGAGTACTTGTCATTTTATCAATTCACGGAGTATTATATCGCGATCCGCTGTTAATCAGTGGTAGATAAAAAGTTCTCTGAAAAATCTCAAATTTTTAGATTAACTGTATTTATTTATTTTGGTCATTATGGTATAAAATTCGATCATAAATTATTAAATAAAAATTACATTAATTATTTACTCCCAACCCCTAAGTAAAATATAAAATTTTTTAAAATTAAACAAATAGTTCCTAATTATATTTTTAATAAGTCTATAGTTTATGTAATTCATTTTCGGATCACCGTTTATTTTAAAATCATATAAGTTTGAATTCATCTTGTTTAATATCAATCGAAACATCAAACGAGTATTACAATCATTAAATATTTATTTTTAATATACTTTATATATATGTATTTATTTTAGTAATAATATTATATTTTATTTTTATTTTACATAATTAACTAAAGCATATAGTATTTTAAATTTAGACTTTAAATATATACATATCTATATATATTGAAATATATATTTATCTATTTACAATTTAGTTGTTCATGAATCGTCGAGAACAGTCGAAGGTCAATTGAATATATGAAAACAATTCAAAAATTTTGAGACTCAACATTACAGACTTTGCTTATCGTGTCGAGATCATATGAAATTAAGTTTAAATTTGGTGGGAAATTTCCGGGTTGTCACAGTACCTACCCGTTAAAGAAATTTTGTCCCGAAATTTGATCGAGGTCGTCATGACTAACAATAAAAATGTTTTCATGACGAAAATGGGTTGATAAATAGAGTTTTATCATTATTGAGTAATATAGATAAAATAATTCGATTATTCGAAAAGTATGGGTGAATCTATCACAAAAGAATGAAATGAATGAAATAGAGATTCATCTTAACTTCTGACGTAGTCATGGTTGATTTTCGGAATTCAAGGAATTTACAGAAAATGTTCTAAACAGAAAGGACATGTAATAGCACGATTTGATTTGTTAAATTAATAGAATCACGGAGGATAGAACTATCAAGAATATATTTTATTGATATGTTTAGAGGTTAAGTAGAATGAAAGAGTTATGTAACATGGTACATGATGAGGGTGTGATCTTCTGTGAACCATCATCACATTCCATTAAAAACTCAGGATGACTTACTGTAATATAACCACGTTGGTCGGGCATCATTATATTATACTAACTCATGCTTCAATTCCCAACACTTATCCAGAAACCATTCATAATTTAAACTCAAATTTTAAAGAAATTTAGAAACTAAAATAGTTTCCTTTAGATAGCACGAAGATATATATAATTTTGGACAAGAATATTTATGAAAATATCTTCAGGAATATCGAAGATATTTATGATGATATTTTGGGATTTCTAAGTTCGAAAGTTGATGAAGAAAAATTCTTCCACACGAATTTAGAATAAATAAGGAGCAAAATATTCGTTAAAGAATTCATTAGATAGAAAATCATCTGGATTCATTAAATACCGGTTTAGTCCTGGTGATTTGTCCAAAGCCTCTTTCATAGTTTCGCATAATCCGCTTTCCAGTATCAATTTTTCTATTGAGTGTATCTGACACTCCATTCTTTATTATCAAGCTTTTGGTCTTTAAGACCATCTATAGCTTTTGCTGCTTCATCAGCATTCAAAGTTATCAAAACTGAATTATTGATTATCAATTCGAGGTGCTTCAAGAATTTCGAAGGATTTGAACGCATATTGTAATAGTCAAGATACAAAAGATGTTTAAGATAAAATCAAGTGGCAACTTGAAGAAATGTTTAGTTGTAGAAGATGTAGCTTATTAACGATGTCTTAAATCGAAATGTGTTATAATTTATATTTCCTATTCTGTTAATGCTTTTTAATTGTCCATCGTTAGTAGTCCAATAGTCCAATAGTCCAATATATAAACTCAGAATTTAAATTATCTAAGATCAGAATATGGTGAAGAAATTTTACGTAGTTAATTAATTGGTTACTAATAAATTTTATTTTTTATTCATTATTTTCTTCATTATGCCACTTGTCAAATCTTGACTTAGATTTTGATTGGCAGAAACTCGTATATGAAATTGAATTGGAATGAAAATGGTTATTCTTTGGTGAACGAATACGTATATCTGTGGATGTAGGTAGGATAGTAAATGACCGTTGAATCAAATTGGAAGAATGTACAGTGTAACTTATTAATGTGAAATCTAAATATTCCTCGGGTATTACCTACCCGTTAAAATATTTTCACCATTAACAGTTTGTATAAAAGAATTTTTAATTACAATCTTTATGAAAATATACTTACATATATATTTTCTTTAGATGTAATCGTGGATTTACTGAGTTAATATAATATTAAACTCATTTGATTTACCATTAGAACTAGATTACATAATCTCTAAAACTTTAGAAACTACATAATCTCCATGTCGAGCGAAGATAATCGATGTAGAACAATGATAAAGTAGATAGAACGATACATAGAACGATGATTATACTCTAGGTGCAGAATGAGAGGTTGAGGCCTGTGATGTTGAAACTTGGGTTATTGGTGGTACTGTTGGTGTCGGTGATGTTGCTGAAGCTGGCAAGTTTTGCATTATATTCTCCAAATTGATCATTTGAGCGCGAAGTTCGTTGACTTCTTCTATCACACCGGGATGATTGTCGGTTGGGACGAACGGATGAATAAGGTTTAGAATTGAAGATATTATGTAATCGTTGCGAGCTATTCTGGGAGTGAGAGTGAAAATGGTGTTTGGGACTGGTTCGCCGGTAAGTGCTCCAGGTTCTTCGCCAAGAGGTGAATTCGGTTGGTGGAAAGGATTGCCTTCTTCGCATTTCCATTAATTAAGTCGACTACGAATCCATCCCCAAATCATTCAGAATTAATGATGACTGTTCGGTTGATCCATTCCGGTTACACTGTCTTTGGAGCTCGAGTGAAACTCCAAATCGGAATCCGAGGGACTTGAACTAGTGACGAGTTCCATTTCGTACGATTGAATAAAGAATTTTTGATATGAAATGATTTCTGGCCATCGGGTGGTATTCTAATTATATAGAATATATATATATATATATATATATATATATATATATATATATATATATATATATATATATATAGAACAAAAGATTTCGTAGATTACAGAGGAATTTACGGAATATACTAGGCAAAGTTTGCAGTAACAGATACGCTAAGATATGAATTAGCAGATACGTTAAATTATGAATTTTGTCTATACACTATTCATGCAATCAATGCAGTAAGATGTGTTTAGACTAAGAGTGGTAAGCAAGTGATTCCCTAAGAATGATAAGCAGGTAATTTTTGATACGAAATGATAAGCAAAACTTTTGACATGCAGACACGGTCGAAGTCCAGACTCACTAATGCATCCTAACAACTATCAGTTAGACACACTAATGCAAGACTTGGTTTCACTAAGACCACCGCTCTGATACCACATGAGACGACCCATCCTAATCCATAAGGATGAATACAATAACATATGATTACATTGCGAGGTATTGACCTCTATATGATACATTTTATAAACATTGCATTCGTTTTTTTTAAAGACAAACTTTCATCACATCGAAAGTTGACGGCATGCATACCATTTTATAATACATCCAACTATAATTGACTTAATAATAATCTTGATGAACTCAATGACTCAAATGCAACGTCTTTTGAAATATGCCATGAATGACTCCAAGTAATATCTCTAAAATGAGCAAATGCACAGCGGAAGATTTCTTTCATACCTGAGAATAAACATGCTTTCAAGTGTCAACCAAAAGGTTGGTGAGTTCATAAGTTTATCATAAAATAATAAAATTCATCATTTTGATAGACCACAAGATTCAAATACAGTACACCTATCTCGTGTACAAAACCATTTTTCATAATGCTTAGCAGAGTAGGTTCGTATCCTTTTCTCCCCCGTAGGTTGCCTCGCGATTTTTAAATAACCGTACACATATCTCGTGTACAAAATATAATACACATAACCTGTGTATAAAAATCATTCTCTCGATACATAACATTCACTTTACTTTCAATGCTTGGCTTGGTAACCGACCTTAACATGTAATGTGCATCAATAATATCCCCAAAATAGAACATCTCGTCTGTAAAATATATAAACTTCGAAGTACTGAACACCACGCCCACTAGCTCTTCCGTCTAGTGAACATTCTAGGTGGGGGTGTTAAACCCGGTAGCTACCTTTAGGATTCGCGTGAATTAGGGCCATACCCATTTTCTAATTCTTAGATTACCAAGCAATAATAATCAGGGGAAATATTCACAATAATTAGTGGCAATTATAATGTTCAACTAATTCAATAATAATCCACATAACTTCTGTCTGCATAATAATTCATTCGAGGAATGTTTTGCTTGTGTCTATCTCGTCAAACATTTATAAAAGCATCTCATGTATTCTCAGTTCAAAAATATATTTCAAAAGCATTTAATAGAACAGTTATAAAAACAGCACATGTATTCTCAGTCCCAAAAATGTAAAGAGTAAAAGGGAGCAAATGAACTCACAATACAATATTTTGTAGTAAAAATATTCATACGACGATACTGAACAATGCAGGGTTGGCCTCGGATTCACGAACCTATATCATTCATATATATATTAAAACATATGTTTGAAATCGAACAACTATGTATATTAGTATTAATGATATAACTTTTATATTATGTATTTCTTTATTTAATTGAATATATTCATTTCATATATTTCGAATAAATATTAATATAGTTAAGTTAAATAATTTTTTTTTATATGAAGATCATTTGTTTGTGAAATTAATAATTATGATAGTACTAGTATTAATAATAATATTGATGCTATACAATAATAATGATAAAAGTCATAATAATAATGTTAATAAAATTATGATATTAATAATGATAATAATACTAAATCGTTTTAAATGTATTTTTATATATGTATATATATATATATATATATATATATATATATATATATATATATATATATATATATATATATATATATATATATATATAATTTCTTTGTTAAAATTATTAATTATAATAATACTTAAATAATATTAGTAATGATAAAATAATCATATTCATAGAAATAACAATAAAGATAATAATGATAAAAATGATGATAATTCTAATAATAACACTAATGATGGTTTTAAAAATGATACTTTTAATATTCATGATAATAATAATACTTGTACCCATAATGATATTAATGTTAGTGGTAACAATAATACTTATCTTTAATAATAATATTGATGTGATAATAATAATATCAATAATAATAATAATAATAATAATAATAATAATAATAATAATAATAATAATAATAATAATAATAATAATAATAATAATAATAATAATAATAATAATAATAATAATAATAATAATAATAATAATAATGGTAATGTGATACTACCTCAAAGAAGTAGCCCTTAAAACATGCCCAAATTCGAGTTTGAACCCGCGACATCCCGATAACATCCTTAACCAATCTTCCATTTATGTTTATCTGTTTTATCTCACAACCAATTTATGTATAACTCGAACTTCTATTTCTATTTTCTTCTACCATTATCATTATCATAGTCATAATTATCAAACACTAAACCTCATTATCGTTCTTATTATCACCTTCGTAACCACCATCATTATTATAATCATGACCACATACCATCGTGATCATCATCATACTCATCATTATCGTTTGATACCAGCAAATTATAAGTCCAACGAGTAATAGAAGTCACGGCCTCAAATATATGTTCATCTTGGCCGAAATTTTTGCATAACTCGATAAAAAAAATAAAGTGTACAACAATCCCACCACTTTAACAAATGAATGAAATTTTGATAATTGTTGTCCACTACTTTGATTCCAAATCCAAGGATACGGTAAAATTCCAACTCACTAAACTAGTTTTCTCACTTTCGTTTCCATGTAACGTCCCCACAAATGTCTTTATCATCCCACAAATTTAAACTCAAATATTATGTGTTATATAGTTGTCTGCCATTTTAAAAAATATAATCGTAAAGTTAAAGGGTTTTGCAAGTGGAGAATAATAATAATTGTTTAGGAATGGCACTTGATTACTTGGACTGAATGATGGGTATGTGGAATGATTGTAACCGACACTTGAGAAAATAAATAGAGATAGAATTTTATATAGTGTACTGGGTTTATGATGGTGATGAGGGTGGTTCTAGGCTGCAAGACAGTAGTAAAATGGGTTCAAAAAGGTGGTGGTTTTATGGGTTTGGTATTTCACGGCTGGTGGTTTTTCGTGGGTTAAAACAGAAGAAAATAACAGTCCAAAAATATAGATTGTTTTCACGGTTTAACGGAAAAACATGGTGATGTTCCTATACAAATCAAGTGGGGTTTGCTACTTAATTCATGTTGGCCATATTCTTGAACCGTCCCATATTTACAACATGGGTCCCGAACCTAATGATAGTTTGAATATGGAACATACACGTTTTAAAGGTTGGAGACAAGGTATTCGGTTAGTGCTTATGACTTTTGCTTTCCACTTACAACCATTCCACAGAATTTCTTTTAGCATCCCCAATTCATAAAGTGTCTTCACCCTCTAACCCTCTATAATCCATAATCATAATTTGCTAGAAAAATGGCTCCCACATTAATTAAATAATATACTGTAACATATACTTTTAAGTATCAAAGTCGTGTGGGTGGGGGAATTGTCGGCCACAAAGTGCTGTTTGATCCACTAGCATGTGATAAGACGCCATATATATGCTTAATATCTAAATTGCCGAATATTATACTATATAACTGTGAATCTATCATACCTTTTTCATTTGTTAAAGTGTTCAAAGTCTGTGGTGTGACGACCCGGAAATTTTCGACCAAATTTAAACTTGATCTTTATATGTTTCCGACACGATAAGCAAAGTTTGTAATGTAGAGTCTCAAAAATTTTGGAACAGAGTACATGAATGCAATTTTCCTTTGACTATATCCGATGATTCACGAACAATTATTTGTAAATAATTATGTGTATATTATATAAATATAAATATAAATATAAATATAAATATAAATATAAGGATACATAATATTTTGGATTAACAATGTATACTTAATCAATAGTAAATAAGAATGTAAAATAATAAATAAAGTAATTAAATTATTCTTATATGAATATATATATATATATATATATATATATATATATATATATATATATATATATATATATATATATATATATATATATATATATATGTTGATATTATGAATCTATATGTGTTTTCTATAAATTATTATTATTATATTGTAAGGTATAAATATTAAATATTTAATAAATGTGTATATATATATATATATATATATATATATATATATATATATGTGTGTGTGTGTGTGTGTGAAAATGTATTATATAATTATTAAACATTACATGATCACTAAATTCTAATACTAACATATTTAATTACAAAGTTAAAAATATAAATGTTATACTAATATTATTATATTTATTTTTATTATTAATATTAGTATTAATATTAATATTAATATATTATTATTGGTACATCTAAATTGTTATATCATTATATTTGGTAGGAAAATTATAATTTAAAGTATTATGATTATTTATTATTATTATTATTATTATTATTATTATTATTATTATTATTATTATTATTATTATTATTATTATTATTATTATTATTATTATTATTATTATTATTATTATTAATATCATGAGTTATATTAGGAATTACTACAATCTATTATTATTATCAATACTAATATAATTATTATCATTTTTATGATTAATATTATCATTAATATAAATTACTATTATTAATATAATTATTACTTATTAATTATTAATTACTAATAAATCGGATAAAATCATGAGTATGGAATCAAAATCAGATTTAGGTCATTATCAAGCTTTTTGCGTTTTGTTTCTTGACTACAAACCCTCTATTACAGATTCCATTACAAAGAAGAAGGGTCCAACAATCTGTTACATATCACTGTCTTATTTTGTTTTCCTTTCTTTTTTCCTCTGACTTCGTATCTGTGAAGATTGAGTGTTGACTCCCATATTCAATTTATAATAGCCAAATTCCTCGAATTATTGGAGAATCATTATGTCATCAATTATCATTATCAAACATAAATACCAGTAGCCAATATGATTCGAAAAATCAAACTGAAATGTACATAAAACCATCGGTCCTCTGCTTATTCATCTTTTTGCCCATAATTCGAATATGAACCGATTTTAAAAATGTAATAATGCAATCTGGTTAGGAATCATACACTTGAACTATCTGTAAGTTTTCATTACTTAATTTATCCATTTGATTATGAATTTTGAAGTCAAACGTTCAAAACAAAAGGTCAAACATTTTAGTTTTGGTAAAATTCGAGCTGATTTATATGTTTCTGGTTCAATTAATGATTCCTAATGTTTCTATGAATAATTTAGGACGTATCTCTTGTTGTAATCAGAGACTAAAAGTGTTTCAATTTTAAAATCAAATTTTGTGTTCATCTTCTTCAATTATCGAAATTGTAATGGAATTTTTATATATTTTTTTTCCTTTCTGCTCTGAAATCAATATGAACCACCGACATTTATTTTGTTTCGTTTGAAAATCATAAAACCAAACACAATTTCGCTGCTTGATTTTTGGATTTGGTCGACTGAAATTCAGCAAAGAAGAAGAATGAACAGATAAACAAATACGGGGTATATTTATTTTGGGAGGATATTAAATCAGAGAAACTGGATCAGAGGAGTGGTTTAGTGGTGTTGCGTTTATTCTAGAGGTCGGGGGTTCGAGGTCGGCCAATGCCATTTTTTTTTAGAAATCCTTCTATAAGGGGTTCGTGAATCCAAGGCCAACCCTGCATTGTTCAGTATCGTTGTATGCATATTTTTACTACAAAATATCGTATTGTGAGTTCATTTGATTCCCTTTTACTCTTTACATTTTTGGGACTGAGAATTCATGCGCTACTTTTACAACTGCTTTATTAAATGCTTTTGAAATATATTTTGAACTGCGAATACATGAAATGCTTTTATAAATGTTTGACAAGATAGACACAAGCAAAACATTCCTCGAATGAATTATGTAGACGTGATAATTGCCACAATTGATATGAATATTTTTCCCCTAATTATTATTGCTTGGTAACCTAAGAATTAGGGAACATCACTAATTTTGAGAATTAGTGCACACCTAATTGACGCGAATCCTAAAGGTAGCTACCGGGTTTAACACCCCCACCCAAAATGTTCACTAGACGGAAGAGCTAGTGGGCGTAGTGTTTAGTACTTCGAAGTTTATATGATTATTATACAGACGAGAGGTTCTGTATTGGGGATATTATTTATGCGCATTATATGTTAAGGTCGGTTACCAAGCCAAGCTATGAAAGCAATGAAAAGTGAATGTTATGAATCGAGAGAATGATTTTATACACAGGTTATGTTTATGTTATTTTGTGCACGAGATATGTGTACGGTTACTAAGATTTATGAAAGATGATTTTGCACACGAGAAAGGTGTACTGTATTTAAAAGATATCGCATGTACATTACAGGTGGGTATAGGATTCGGGACCATTTGTACCATGCAGGATTTAAATCTTGTGGTCTATCAAAATGATGAATTTTATTGTTTTATGATAAACCTATGAACTCACCAACCTTTTGGTTGACACTTGAAAGCATGTTTATTCTCAGGTATGAAAGAAATCTTCCGTTGTGCATTTGCTCATTTTAGGGATGTTACTTGGAGTCATTCATGACATATTTCAAAAGACGTTGCATTCGAGTCATCGAGTTCATCAAGATCATTATTAAGTTAATTATAGTTGGATGTATTATGAAATGGTATGCATGTCGTCAACTTTCAATGAAATGAAAGTTTGTCTTTTAAAACGAATGCAATGTTTGTAAAATGTATCATTTAGAGGTCAAGTACCTCACGATGTAACCAACTATTGTGAATCGTTTATAATTAAGATGGACTTCGTCCGGATGGATTAGGACGGGGCATTTCAGTTGGTATCAGAGTGGTGGTCTTAGTGAACCAGGTCTTGCATTAGTGTGTCTACCTAATAGTCGTCAGGATGCATTAGTAAGTCTGGACTTCGACAGTGTCTGCATGTCAAAAGTTTTGTTTATCATTTTTGTCAGAAATCATCTGCTTATCATCCTTAGGAAATTACCTGCTTATTATTCTTAGTCTAGACACATTTTACTGCATTGACTGCATGAATAGTGTATAGACAAAATTCATATTTTAGCGTATCTGTTATTGTTACCTTTGCCTGACAAATTCCGTAGATTCCTCCGTAACTTATGGGATTTTAGTATTATATGTGCATATGTAAATTATGTATTGCAGGGTACTAATCTACATCCTATAATCTATTTCTTATCGAAAATCCTTCATCTGATCGTATGAGATGAATCCCTCAACCAGTTCGAGTCCCTCAGATTCCGATAGCTATTCTGATAGTTATTCCGACAGCTATTCCGATAAGGATGTCTACTAGAACTCTGAAAGCAGTATAACCAGAATGAATCAACCAATCAGTCATCCCCAATTCATCTGATGGTTTCGTAGTCGACTAAATCAATAGAGACGAGAAGAAGGCGATCCTTTCCATTCACCAACCTACGTTCTTGGTGAAGAACCTGAAGCACTTACCGGTGAACCAGTCCGAAATATCATTTTCACCCTCATTTCTTGAATATCTCGTTATGATTACATAATATCTCAGATTCTAAACCTTATTCATTCACTCGTTCCAACCTACAATCATCCCGGAATAATAGAAGAAGTCAACTGAAAGGACCCGTCCTAATCCATCTGGACGAAGTCATCAACATTTGGTCCCATTGCGATGATCGGCTCCAAGTAATGTCCTTATATTGAGCAAATGCACAGCGAAAGACTTAATTCGTACCTGAGAATAAACATGCTTTAAAGTGTCAACCAAAAGGTTGGTGAGTTCATAGGTTTATCATAACAATCATTTCAATATGTTAATAGACCACAAGATTTCATAATCATAAACATAATACACTCGCAAGTGTATGTAAAGCATTCTAAGTGATTGAGCACTTGGTAACCATACTTAACATTTAATCAACGTCGCATATTCCCTTTATTATGAAATCTCACTACACCGTACCAAGTGTAGTCACTAAAACGAAGTACTGTGCAACCGTTGAATACTGGTCGTCCAGTCCGGTTGGGGTTGTCAGGCCCGATAGATCTATCAACAGGATTCGCGTTTACAATACCCATGTAAATAATAGTTACCAAGCTACAGAGAAATATGCCAGTGGTACAACTCAACGTAGAATATATTTTTAATTACTTGTGTCTATTTTGTAAACATTTATAAAAGCAGCGCATGTATTCTCAGCCCAAAAATATATGTTGCAAAAGCAATTAAAAAGGGAGCAAATGAAACTCACTTTTGCCTTGAAGGTATTTAATTCGACTTGTTCTCCGATAGATATCACGAACCTAACCATATATATAATATATCAACATATTTTCTTTTTAAGTAATCGTTACATATATATATACTTTTAATACTTTTAATATTTTCTTAGTCCGTAGTTAGCAGTCCGATGTTAGTGGTCCACAATTAGTTGCTTAAATAAAATAAATAAAGACCCCATCGTATTCGTATTGATCAGAATTAATCTCGACCCATGGTACCATGTTGTCAAATGACGTGTTGCGTACATAAAGTACCGTGTTGTCAAATGACGTGTTGCGTACAATCATGAGTTCTTATGATTAATCTTCTCGTGTTGTTTACGGCTGGTTCTGAAATATATAAAATCAAATCATAAGTAATTATATAATAAATATTAAATTAATTAGAAAAGATATGATTAATTTACTTTTTCTCCAAATATTTTCGTAGCTAAACTAGCTTCGGATACCCAATCTTGTTTTAGTCGTAGTTTCTTCATTACAACTCTGTTTTTGTTGGTTCAACTTGCCACTTCCTTGGATCGAGTCAAATTTTAAGAATATGAACTGAAAATACCTTAGTTTGTATTCAAAATCATAGGTTATAGGTCAAACTTTGGTGAAACTTATGAAAGTGATCATTTTCCATCATAAAAACAACATTTAATGATCATTTTTCTAAAAATACTTACACTTTGAGTTAAACCATGAAATTTTTATGTGTTAACATATTCATAAGAAATATCATTTTTCCAGAACATGAACTTCCAATTCAAAGTTCAAGATGGTTTTTAATTATCCAACCCAAAACAACCCCCGGTTGCACTCCGACGACGTAGATTCAGTTTTTAAGATGTTCTTTGTAAAACCAAGTTATATCTTGTTAGGTTAGCATATCATTATGATATATTACAGGTCTTGAAGTGTTTTAAAAGTCAAGTTAGCAGGATCTATTTAGTTTGCGAACAAGTTTGAAATCATTCAAACTATGTTCTTGTTGTTAAAATTTTATACCACAAAATAAGATAGCTATATGAATATGAATTGAATAAGATTATGAACAAGGTTACTACCTCAAGTTACTTGGACAAAGTTACTGCAAAAGATAAGAAATAATCTTGGAATCAAAGTGTTGTGGAGTTAGATCAAAAGGTTGGAAGTAAACTTCTTCAAATGGGTGGTTATTTTGATATGTTCTTGAAAGAGTTTTCTTATGGTGTTTAAGGCTTGTAATTGAAGCTAAATGATGGGGAAAATGCTTGGAGATGATCAAGTATGAAGTTAGGAGTATTTTGAGAGAGAAATGAGGGTGTAGGTATGAGAAAATGGAGTGAAGAAATGGTGTTCATTTATAAAAACGTTTTTAGTTTATAAAGAAAGAAAAGGATTCCTAATTTTGTTTTCTTACTAATAATTCATACTACTTGACAAATTCTAGTTACCTCATATATAGGGCAGTAATAATGTTGATTAGGATGTTGATTTGATGTGTATATACCAATAGTAAATACGTATAGAAGCTGGGTATGATACGGGTACATATACCCTAGATAAACGTATAGAAATCTTGAGGAAACGGAACGAGAATTCAAATATAGCTATCTTTTGTGAATATACTTATATTGTTTTATGTATTTAAGTCCTTAAAAAGTGATTAAATACATTATATATACGATACATTTATAAGCATTATAGATTATAAGTATATATATCAAAGAATGTTACGTATAGTTATCGTTTTGAAAACTTAAGTTAGTAGTTTCAAAATATACTTATAACTCATTGTCATTAGTACACAATGAGATGTTAAACCATTCTTAGATCATGTTAAATATATATAAATACATATATATACACAAACGTATAATTATCGTATGTTATATAGTTCGTGATATCATCGGTCATATTGGACGGTTAAACGTTGTGTAAAACTCTTTTCAAAAACATAAGTCTCAACAATTTGGATTGCTTATCATGTTGGTATGGTTTAATTTATGTAATTATTAATCTCATAAGTATAATTTGGTCGGAAAATTTTGGGTCATTACAGTACCTACCCGTTAAAGAAATTTCGTCCCTGAAATTTGATAGAGGTTGTTATGGATAACAATAAGAAGGTTTTCATGACAAATATAAGGTGATAATGGAGTTTTATCATCATTGAGTAATGTAGATAAAACGATTCGATTATGCGAAGAATATAAATGAGACTATCGTAAAAGAGTGAGATGAGTAAAATATATTCGTCTTAACCGATGACGTAGTTATGATTGATTTTCGGGATTTAAAGAGAATCTTACGTAATAAGATTTGGTTCTTTGGTGATTAAGGAAATCAGAATCTTCTTTGATTATATGCAATAATCTGTTTCGATTGCTCTATCGGATATTTCACTATAAATTCACCCCTTCGTTTCCTTATTTTCCACGACTCACACCTTCTATTCTTTCTCCCTTGATTCTTACTTTAAAGCATTCATCAATATGCTCCATCCAGTCCTGATTCTTGATATACTCCTAACTTTTATATCTGTCATTCTTCTTTTTCATCTACCACCAGAAGAATCTATTTACTTCTACTATACTCTTGTGTTTATAGTGTTTCTAATTCTCCCGTGTCTCTATATTGCTATCTGCATCGATATACACGGTTTGTAATTTCGGGGTTATTATCAAAGTTTATATTCTTCATTATTTTTTTTGGAGCTTCATGCTTTCGTTTTCTCTTCCCGACTTCGAGTCAAGTGAGTAATGGTCCGGAATTCGTAGATATGAAATTCAGAATGAACATAGCTAATGCTCTAAGAAGAAAATGGTAATAGAACGATTTTGATTTGTTAAATTACCAGAATACCCTGGAGAAGACCGAGTCATCCAGAAAAATATTCTCTTGATATATTTAGAGATTAGATAGAATGTAAGAGTCGTGTAAATGGCACATGATGACGGTACTGTGAATCATCATGCTTCATTAGAAACTCAGCATGACTTACTGTAATATAATGACGTTGATCAAGTGTCATTATATTATACTAATCCATGCTTCAGTTCCCAACACTACTTCAAAACATTCATATTTTAAACTCGAAGGTTTCAGAATTTAGAAACTAACACAGTTTCTTTTATGTTGCAGATATTACGGAGAGATAAATGATCTCAGTTAAGAATAGTTGTGAAAATATCGCCAGAAATATGGAGGATATTTATAATAGAACATACGAGAATATCTTAGAATTTCTAATATCAATGGATGATGAAGAAGATTTGTCTGTGAAGGTTTAGAATGAGAAATAAGATGTTTGCTAACGATTTCAGCAGGCACAGAATCATTTGGATTCTTTGAAGGCAAACTTATTCTTTGTGATTTGTCCACGGCTTTCTTCATAGTTTCACATAATCCGCTTTTCGGTACTAAATTTTCTATCGAGCGTTCCTAACACTCCTTTCTTTATCATCAAACTTTTGGCAATTAAGATCATCTACAACATGCTGCTTCGTCAGCATTTTCAAAGTTAACTGATCTGGGTCATCGGTTATCAAACCGAGGTAGTTTCAGGAGAATTGTGTTTTTAGAATGATTAATCACTGATGGTAATATTGTGGAATATAAAAGGTTCCCAGTAACAATAAAGAGTACGCATATATATCGCGGTTATAATAAAGTTGTTTCGGATGAAAAGTCGGAGTTGGCTTGCTGGAGCTGTGACAAAATTAGCTACTTTGGAAAGGGATTGCAAAATGATCTTCGGTAATAACAATGTCAAAGGAACTAGAACAGATAGGTGTCAAACGTTTACTCAGTTTTCGAGGGTTTTTCAGGTGCATAACTATATGCATCAATCTTTTCTTCCGTAGATGAAGTGCGGTTGGTTTATCCTCTCGATTGAGGTGTTTTTAAGAATCATGATAGATTTGAACGCTGATTGTAATCGTCGAGATACAATGAGGTTTAAGATGAAATCAAGTGGCAATCTTGAAGAAATGTTTAGTTTCATATGTTATAATCAATATTTTAATTCATTTTAATTGTCCAATGTCATTAGTCCACAGTCGATAGTCCACAGTAACAGTCCAATAATTCATATATAGTTTAATATATAATATACAAATTAATTAATACGTGTCGTGACCCGTATACCTCTCAGACTCGATCACAACTCAAACTATATATATTATTGTAGAATCAACCTCAACCCTGTATAGAGAACTCGATCATTACTGCATATAGAGTGTCTATGGTGATTCCAAATAATATATATAGATGCGTCGATATGATATGTCAAAACATTGTATACGTGTCCCGATATTTAAAGTGCGTAAAATAATTACAGAAATTAAATGACGATAAATAAAAGTGCGATAATTAAATTGCGATAAATAAACTGCGATAAATAAAATGTAATCAGTTAGCTAGGAACAGTTAGCTGGAACAGTTAGCGTGGATTCTTAACAAAAATTTTCATAGTTAATTTGTTTGTTTCTAACAGATTTTATTTTGTCATATGTTTTCTTCATATGCCACTTGTTGGATTCTGGGAAGTCAAAATCCAAATATGAAATTGAATGAAAATGGTTATTCTACGGTGAACGGATACGTATATCGGTGGTTGTAAGTAGGATAGTAAATGACTGTTGAATCAGCTTCGACGAATGTACAATGTAACTTATTAAGATGAAATCTAATTATTCCTCGGGTATTACCTACCCGTTAAAAAAAAATTTCACCATTAATATTTTGTACAAAAGAACTTTTAATTACAATCTTTATGAAAACATATATACAAATATATTTTCTTCAGATGAAATCATGAATTTAATGAGTTAATATGATATTAATCTCATTTGCTTTTCGGTTTGAGCTAGAATAAGAAATCTCTAAAACTTTTTGAAACCACATATTCTTCGCAGAATATCAATGAAGTTATGGATCAATACTTCATCGTTCATTATTGTTGGTACTCCTTGGTATCTATGGTGCGTATGATGTTGATGTTTGTGGGACAGATTATGATGTCGAGACGTGTGATGCGGATGTTGTTTGTTAGTGGTGATGATGGTATTGTTGATGTTATTGATGGTGGTGCTGATTATGCTGCTGGTGCTGCTGCTGGTGTTTGCAACCTTCGCACCATGTTCTCCAAAGCCGTCACGCGAGCGCGAAGTTCGTTAACTTCTGCTAGTACACCGGGATGATTGGCGGTTGGAGCGAGCGAATGAACAAGATTTGTAATATGGGATAGTATATAATCGTGATGAGATACTCTAGAAATGAGAGAGAAAATGGTGTTTCGAATAGGTTCGCCGGTAAGTGCTTCAGGTTCATCGCCAAGAGGGCAATTTGGTGGATGGAATGGATCACCTTCTTCTTGTCTCCAGTGATTTAGTATATTACGAACCCATCCCCAATTCATCCAGAATAGATGATGGGAAATTGGTTGATCCATTCCGGTGACGCTGCTTTCAGAGCCCGAATGGAAATCCATATCGGCATAACTGTCGGAATCTGAAGAATTCGAACTAGTTGCGGAATCCATCTTGTATAATGGGGAAAATGAATTTTTGGTATGGAATAGATTATAGGAGTTAGATTTAGTACTCTTCAATACATAATTTACATATGTATATATAATACCAAAATCCCGTAAATTACGGAGAATCTTTGAAAAGATATCAGTCAAAGTTCGCAATAACAGATATGCTAAGATAAGAATTCGTCTATACACTATCAATGCAGTAAATGCAGTAAAACGTGTCTAGACTTATGAATGATAAGCAGGTAATTTCCTAAGGATGATAAGCAGATGATTTCCGACTAGAAATGATAAGCAAAACTTTTGACATGTAGACACGGTCGAAGTCCAGACTCATTAATGCATCCTAACAACTACTAGTTAGACACACTAATGCAAGACCTGGTTCGCTACGACCACCGCTCTGATACCAACTGAAAGTTGGGGACGCATCCCACTCAGTGCCTTCCCAGCTAACCGCCTGGTGACCACTGAGCGTACCTCAGACACTGATTTTACAGCCCGCCTCTCGGCAACGTACAGTCAACCCTAACAGGGACCGCGAGGAGTAAGAGCCAATGCTTCGTCACAGGTAACACTGTGAGAACCCCCTCTACGATTAACCCGCTAATAAACGGCGTTAAACCAGCTCTGATACCAACTGAAAGGACCCGTCCTAATCCATCTGGACGAAGTCATCCACATTTGGTCCCATTGCGATGATCGGCTCCAAGTAATGTCCTTATATTGAGCAAATGCACAACGGAAGACTTAATTCGTACCTGAGAATAAACATGCTTTAAAGTGTCAACCAAAAGGTTGGTGAGTTCATAGGTTTATCATAACAATCATTTCAATATGTTAATAGACCACAAGATTTCATAATCATAAACATAATACACTCGCAAGTGTATGTAAAGCATTCTAAGTGATTGAGCACTTGGTAACCATACTTAACATTTAATCAACGTCGCATATTCCCTTTATTATGAAATCTCACTACACCGTACCAAGTGTAGTCACTAAAACGAAGTACTGTGCAACCGTTGAATACTGGTCGTCCAGTCCGGTTGGGGTTGTCAGGCCCGATAGATCTATCAACAGGATTCGCGTTTACAATACCCATGTAAATAATAGTTACCAAGCTACAGGGAAATATGCCAGTGGTACAACTCAACGTAGAATATATTTTTAATTACTTGTGTCTATTTTGTAAACATTTATAAAAGCAGCGCATGTATTCTCAGCCCAAAAATATATGTTGCAAAAGCAATTAAAAAGGGAGCAAATGAAACTCACTTTTGCCTTGAAGGTATTTAATTCGACTTGGTCTCCGATAGATATCACGAACCTAACCATATATATAATATATCAACATATTTTCTTTTTAAGTAATCGTTACATATATATATACTTTTAATACTTTTAATATTTTCTTAGTCCGTAGTTAGCAGTCCGATGTTAGTGGTCCACAATTAGTTGCTTAAATAAAATAAATAAAGACCCCATCGTATTCGTATTGATCAGAATTAATCTCGACCCATGGTACCATGTTGTCAAATGACGTGTTGCGTACATAAAGTACCGTGTTGTCAAATGACGTGTTGCGTACAATCATGAGGTCTTATGATTAATCTTCTCGTGTTGTTTACGGCTGGTTCTGAAATATATAAAATCAAATCATAAGTAATTATATAATAAATATTATATTAATTAGAAAAGATATGATTAATTTACTTTTTCTCCAAATATTTTCGTAGCTAAACTAGCTTCGGATACCCAATCTTGTTTTAGTCGTAGTTTCTTCATTACAACTCTGTTTTTGTTGGTTCAACTTGCCACTTCCTTGGATCGAGTCAAATTTTAAGAATATGAACTGAAAATACCTTAGTTTGTATTCAAAATCATAGGTTATAGGTCAAACTTTGGTGAAACTTATGAAAGTGATCATTTTCCATCATAAAAACAACATTTAATGATCATTTTTCTAAAAATACTTACACTTTGAGTTAAACCATGAAATTTTTATGTGTTAACATATTCATAAGAAATATCATTTTTCCAGAACATGAACTTCCAATTCAAAGTTCAAGATGGTTTTTAATTATCCAACCCAAAACAACCCCCGGTTGCACTCCGACGACGTAGATTCAGTTTTTAAGATGTTCTTTGTAAAACCAAGTTATATCTTGTTAGGTTAGCATATCATTATGATATATTACAGGTCTTGAAGTGTTTTAAAAGTCAAGTTAGAAGGATCTATTTAGTTTGCGAACAAGTTTGAAATCATTCAAACTATGTTCTTGTTGTTAAAATTTTATACCACAAAATAAGATAGCTATATGAATAAGAATTGAATAAGATTATGAACAAGGTTACTACCTCAAGTTACTTGGACAAAGTTACTGCAAAAGATAAGAAATAATCTTGGAATCAAAGTGTTGTGGAGTTAGATCAAAAGGTTGGAAGTAAACTTCTTCAAATGGGTGGTTATTTTGATATGTTCTTGAAAGAGTTTTCTTATGGTGTTTAAGGCTTGTAATTGAAGCTAAATGATGGGGAAAATGCTTGGATATGATCAAGTATGAAGTTAGGAGTATTTTGAGAGAGAAATGAGGGTGTAGGTATGAGAAAATGGAGTGAAGAAATGGTGTTCATTTATAAAAACGTTTTTAGTTTATAAAGAAAGAAAAGGATTCCTAATTTTGTTTTCTTACTAATAATTCATACTACTTGACAAATTCTAGTTACCTCATATCTAGGGCAGTAATAATGTTGATTAGGATGTTGATTTAATGTGTATATACCAATAGTAAATACGTATAGAAGCTGGGTATGATACGGGTACATATACCCTAGATATACGTATAGAAATCTTGAGGAAACGGAACGAGAATTCAAATATAGCTATCTTTTGTGAATATACTTATATTGTTTTATGTATTTAAGTCCTTAAAAAGTGATTAAATACATTATATATACGATACATCTATAAGCATTATAGATTATAAGTATATATATCAAAGAATGTTACGTATAGTTATCGTTTTGAAAACTTAAGTTAGTAGTTTCAAAATATACTTATAACTCATTGTCATTAGTACACAATGAGATGTTAAACCATCCTTAGATCATGTTAAATATATATAAATACATATATATATACACAAACGTATAATTATCGTATGTTATATAGTTCGTGATATCATCGGTCATATTGGACGGTCAAACGTTGTGTAAAACTCTTTTCAAAAACATAAGTCTCAACAATTTGGATTGCTTATCATGTTGGTATGGTTTAATTTATGTAAATATTAATCTCATAAGTATAATTTGGTCGGAAAATTTTGGGTCATTACATCAACGAACCTCGCGCTCGAGTAATCAATTTGGAGAATATGGTGCAAAATTTACCAGCTTCAGCAACATCACTGGCACCAACAGTACCATCAATAACAGCACCAATACCATCAACAATCCATGCCTTAACATCTCATTCTGTATCTAGAGTATAATCATCGTTCTACGTATCGTTTTACATCATTTATCTTCGTTCGACATAACGATTATGTAATCTTTAATGTTTTAGAGATTCTATATTCTTGTTCTAACGGTAAATTAAATTATTTTAATGTCATATTTACTCATTAAATTAATGATTACATCTGAAGAAAATATATGTGTATATATATTTTTTTCATAAAGACTGTAATTAAAAATTCTTTCGTACAAACTGTTAATGGTGAAAATATTTTAACGGGTAGGTAATACCCGAGGAATATTTAAATTTCACATTAATAAGTACACTGTACATTCTTTCAAATCTAATTCAACAGTCATTTACTATCCTATTTACAACCACAGATATACGTATCCGTTCACCGCAGAATAACCATTTTCATTCAATTTCATATTTGGATTTTGACCTATCAGAATCCAACAAGTGGCATAATGAAGAAAACATTTGACAAAATAAAATTTGTTAGAAACAAACAAATTAACTATGAGAAATTTTGTTAAGAATCCACGCTAACTGTTCCTAGCTAATTGTTCCTAGCTAACTGATTACATTTTATTAATCATAATTTAATTATCGCAATTTACATTCTCGCAATTTTATTTATCGTCATTTAATTTCTGTTATTTACTTTACGCACTTTATTTATCGTCATTTAATTTCTGTTATTTATTTTTCCGCAATCTAAATATCGGGACATTGTATACAAGGTTTTGACATATCATATCGACACATCTATATATATTATTTGGAATAACCATAGACACTCTATATGCAGTAATGCGGGAGTTAGCTATACAGGGTTGAGGTTGATTCTACAATAATATATATAGTTTGAGTTGTGATCGAGTCTGAGACATGTACACGGGTCACGATACGTATTAATTAATTCGAATATTATATATTAAACTATATACGAATCATTGGATTGTTAACTGTGGACTATCGACCGTGGACTAATAACATTGGACAATTAAAATGAATTAAAATATTGATTATAACATATGAAACTAAACAATTCTTCAAGCTTGCCACTTGATTTCACCTTAAACCTCGTTTGTATCTCGATGATTACAATCTACGTTCAAACCTTTCATAATACTTGAAAACACTTCAATTGAGAGGATGAACCAACCGCACTTCATCTACGGAAGAAAAGATCGATGCATATAGTTACGCACCTGAAAACATTCGGAACTTTAGTAAACGTTTAACACGTATATGTGCTAGCTCCTTTGGCGTTGTTATTACCGAAAATAACTTTGCAACTCTTTTTCAAAATAGTCAGTTTTGTCACAGCTCCAACAAGTCAACTTCGACTTTTCGTTCGAAACAACCTTATTATAACCTTGATATATAAGTTGTCTTTTCGCCTTCGTTACCGGGGAACTGTTTATATCCCACCACATTAACAGTAAAAGTACCAGCAACTTCACTACTCTTTGGCGAAAGTCACTTCGATAAATCACTATATTTATTCATCAATACTCTATCATATACTCATCCGCGTTTTGTAACGATAATTGCCATACCAATGATCGAGAATCAGCAATCAGTATTTCGAATCTCGCAACGTTTCTACATCAACAGTTATATGTATACATATAACCTTTATCTCTTTGAATTATAATCTTTCATTCTGAAATTCTGAAAAGCACCCAGTCTGCAAATTAATGCTCTGAATTTTGAAAAGTTGAATGAAGCAACAAAAACTGTAAACGACCTCAACAGTCAAAAGTTGATGATAAAGAATTGTATGTTGGTAAAGCTCAGAAAAAGTTTGAAACTGAAAAACTGATTGAGCAAACTACGAAGGAGTCTCTGAACAAATCACAAGGACTAAACTTGTACATTAAGAATCCTGATGATTCTGTTTCTGATGAAATCTTTAGCGAATACCTTGCTTCTGACTCCAAACTCTTGCGGAAAAATTTTCTTCACCATCCTTTGATATTAGAAATTCCAAGATATCATCGTATATTTCATTATAAATATCCTCCATATTTCTGAAGATATTATCATAACTATTCTTATCCGAATTCATTAATCTCTTCATGCTATCAGTATTACATCATATAGAAACTGTTAGTTTCTATATTCTTTAAAC
Source organism: Rutidosis leptorrhynchoides (assembly GCF_046630445.1). NCBI lineage: Eukaryota > Viridiplantae > Streptophyta > Magnoliopsida > Asterales > Asteraceae > Rutidosis > Rutidosis leptorrhynchoides. The sequence goes on along the minus strand of NC_092338.1, from coordinate 105,723,766 downwards.
TTTTGAGCTTAAAATATGAATGTTATTGAAGTAATGTTGGGAACTGATGCATGAGTTAGTATAATATAATGACAATTGATCAACGTGATTATATTACAGTAAGTCATGCTGAGTTTCTAATGGAATGTGATGATTCACAGATTTTAACGTCATCATGTGCCATGGTACACGACTCTTATGTTTTGTCCAATCTATAAACATATCAAGAACATATTTTTCTTGATAGTCCTACTTTTTTTCCTTGAATTCTGGTAATTTGACAAGTCAAATTATGCTATTACCATTTCTTTCATAAAACATTAACAATGTTCATTCCGAAATTCATATTTGCGAATTCTGGATCATTACAAGCGGTGCTTAATCGCAAGAAGAAGAAATGAAGGGACAAAACTCTGAAATAGAAATTGGGGTATAAATCGCAGCAAATAAAAGAGAGTATTAACTGTGGATGACAATGATTATAGGAAACAGAAATAGGGACATTGAAATATAAGGGGAGATATAAAGCCCGATAACAACACATAAAGTACAAACCTTGTATATCAATGTTTATCGCAACATAAAGACACGGGAGAATTATAAGTACTATAACCCCAAGGGCAAAGTAGAAGTAAGCAGATTCCTCTGGTGAAAGTTGGAAAAGGAGAATAATTATTGCGATAGTAAGGATAAGGACAAGGATTAGAACTGGATTAAGCATTTTCACAGTCTTTTAGATGTATGAAATAAGAAAGAAAGTATAGGAATGGTGTGAATAATGGAACGGAAGGGCTTAATTTATAAAGGAAAAATCAGACGTAACAATCGAAACAGATCACCGTAATTGATTATAGAAATCTTAATTTCCTTATTCACCGAAGAATCAAATCTTTTAGATTTCGAAGATTTTCTTAAATCCCTTGAATTCCGGAATTCAAGCAAAACAACGTCAAAAGCTAAGACGCATCGTATTTTCTAAAATTCAACCAAGACTAGTCAAAAGTTAAGACGCACCTTATTTTCTAAAATCAACCGTGACTACGTCACCGGTTAAGAAGAACCTGCATTTACTCGTTTCACTATTTTATGATAGCTTCACTAGTACTTTTCGAGTAATCGAATTATCTTATCCATATTACTCAAAAGTAATAAAACTCTATTTATCAACTCATATTCGTCATGAAAACATTTTTATTGTTACCTATAACAACCTCGATCAAATTTCGGGGACAAAATTTCTTTAATGGGTAGGTATTGTGACGACCCGGAAATTTCCGACCAAATTTAAACTTAATCTTTATATGTTTCCGACACGATAAGCAAAGTTTGTAATGTAGAGTCTCAAAAATTTTGGAACAGAGTACATGAATGCAATTGCCCTTTGACTATATCCGACGATTCACGAATAATTATTTGTAAATAATTATGTGTATATTATATAAATATAAATATAAGGATACATACTATTTTGGATTAACAATGTACACTTAATCAATAGTAAATAAGAATGTAAAATAATAAATAAAGTAAATAAATTATTATTATATATATATATATATATATACATATATATATATGTATGTTGATATTATGAATCTATATGTGTTTTCTATATATAATTATTATTATATTGTAAGGTATAAATATTAAATATTTAATAAATGTATATATATATATATATATATATATATATATATATATATATATATATATATATATATATATATATATATATATATATATATTTGTGAATATGTATTATATAATTATTAAACATTACATGATCACTAAATTCTAATACTAACATATTTAATTACAAAGTTAAAAATATAAATGTTATACTAATATTATTATATTTATTTTCATTATTAATATTAGTATTAATATTAATATTAATATATTATTATTGGTACATCTAAATTGTTATATCATTATATTTGGTAAGAAAATTATAATTTAAAGTATTATGATTATTTATTATTATTATCATCTTTATCAATATTATTATTATTATTATTATTATTATTATTATTATTATTATTATTATTATTATTATTATTATTATTATTATTATTATTATTATTATTATTATTATTATTAATATCATGAGTTATATTAGGAATTAATACAATCTATTATTATTATCAATACTAATATAATTATTATCATTTTTATGATTAATATTATCATTAATATAAATTACTATTATTAATATAATTATTACTTATTAATTATTAATTACTAATAAATCGGATAAATCATGAGTATGGAATCAAAATCAGATTTAGGTCATTATCAAGCTTTTTGCGTTTTGTTTATTGACTACAAACCCTCTATTACAGATTCCATTACAAAGAAGAAGGGTCCAACAATCTGTTACATATCACTGTCTTATTTTGTTTTCCTTTCTTTTTTCCTCTGACTTCGTATCTGTGAAGATTGAGTGTTGACTCCCATATTCAATTTATAATAGCCAAATTCCTCGAATTATTGGATAATCATTCTGTCATCAATTATCATTATCAAACATAAATACCAGTAGCCAATATGATTCGAAAAATCAAACAGAAATGTACATAAAACCATCGGTCCTCTGCTTATTCATCTTTTTGCCCATAATTCGAATATGAATCGATTTTAAAATGTAATAACGCAATCTTGTTAGGAATCATACACTTGAACTATCTGTAAGTTTTCATTACTTAATTTTTCCATTTGATTATGAATTTTGAAGTCAAACGTTCAAAACAATAAGTCAAACGTTTTGGTTTTGGTAAAATTCGAGCTGATTTATATGTTTCTGGTTCAATTAATGATTCCTAATGTTTCTAGGAGTAATTTAGGACGTATCTCTTGTTGTAATCAGAGACTAAAAGTGTTTCAATTTTAAAATCAAATTTTGTGTTCATATTCTTCAATTATCGAAACTGTAATGGAATATATATACATATTTTTTTCCTTTCTGCTCTGAAATCAATATGAACCACCGACGTTTATTTTATTTTGTTTGCAAATCATAAAACCAAACACAATTTGCTGCTTGATTTTTGGATTTGGTCGACTGAAATTCAGCAAAGAAGAAGAATGAACAGATAAACAAATACGGGGTATATTTATTTTGGGAGGATATTAAATCAGAGAAACTGGATCGGAGGAGTGGTTTAGTGGTGTTGCGTTTATTCTAGAGGTCGGGGGTTCGAGGTCGGCCAATGCCATTTTTTTTAGAAATCCTTCTACAAGGGGTTCGTGAATCCAAGGCCAACCCTGCATTGTTCAGTATCGTCATATGCATATTTTTACTACAAAATATCGTATTGTGAGTTCATTTGATTCCCTTTTACTCTTTACATTTTTGGAACTGAGAATTCATGCCCTACTTTTACAACTGCTTTATTAAATGCTTTTGAAATACATTTTGAACTGCGAATACATGAAATGCTTTTATAAATGTTTGACGAGATAGACACAAGCAAAACATTCCTCGAATGAATTATGTGGACATGATAATTGCCACAATTGATATGAATATTTTTCCCCTGATTATTATTGCTTGGTAACCTAAGAATTAGGGAACATCACTAATTTTGAGAAGTAGTGCACGCCTAATTGACTCGAATCCTAAAGGTAGCTACCGGGTTTAACACCCCCACCCAGAATGTTCACTAGACGGAAGAGCTAGTGGGCGTAGTGTTTAGTACTTCGAAGTTTATATGATTATTATACAGACGAGAGGTTCTGTTTTGGGGATATTATTTATGCGCATTATATGTTAAGGTCAGTTACCAAGCTAAGCTATGAAAGCAATGAAAAGTGAATGTTATGAATCGAGAGAATGATTTTATACACAGGTTATGTGTATGTTATTTTGTGCACGAGATATGTGTACGGTTACTAAGATTTATGAAAGATGATTTCACACACGAGAAAGGTGTACAGTATTTAAAAGATATCGTATGTACATTACATGTGGGTATAGGATTCGGGCCCATTTGTACCATGCAGGATTTAAATCTTGTGGTCTATCAAAATGATGAATTTTATTGTTTTATGATAAACCTATGAACTCACCAACCTTTTGGTTGACACTTGAAAGCATGTTTATTCTCAGGTATGAAAGAAATCTTCCGCTGTGCATTTGCTCATTTTAGGTATGTTACTTGGAGTCATTCATGACATATTTCAAAAGACGTTGCATTCGAGTCATCTAGTTCATCAAGATCATTATTAAGTCAATTGTAGTTGGATGTATTATGAAATGGTATGCATGTCGTCAACTTTCAATGAAATGAAAGTTTGTCTTTTAAAACGAATGCATTGTTTGTAAAATGTATCATTTAGAGGTCAAGTACCTCGCAATGTAACCAACTATTGTGAATCGTTTATAATCGAGATGGACTTCGTCCGGATGGATTAGGACGGGGCATTTCATGTGGGTTGTGGGTTGCAACAACAATAGCTGCATTTTTATGGATCGTAATTGTTAGTGGGTTTGAGTGATTAAAAAAAGAATAAACCTGCAGCAGCAACCATATGGTTCAAGCATAGCAGCAGGAATGGCAGGCTGTGGTTGTTCGATATAGAAACAGAAAAGAAGCAAGAGTATCAAACAGAAAATGAAAAGTAGAAGTAAACAATAAGAGGTGTTGGTTGGTTGTAATGAAAGAGTTATCGATGGTGGTAGGAGGTGATCTACAAAGATGATGAGAGTGAAGATTTGTGGTGGTGATCTTGAATGTTTGTTGGTGATTAAAGGTGGTGATCTTGTATCACAACAAAATGGGTTTGGTGTTATAAGTTGAATAATAAACATAATCTGCATTAAGTGATCGAATGTTTTAAGTTTATGTTTGGGATGTTGTGGGTTTTTATGCTCAAATCAGTATTGCATGTATATATATATATATATATATATATATATATATATATATATATATAAATGAAAGGGATTGTAGTGATTGTTTAAAGTAATCAATCATATATAGGTAATTATATATGTTAGTGGGATTAAAGAGGTGGACAAATGAAAAAGAATAAATCGTGAAAAATATGTGTACGTGATTCATATTAAATATCTATCCTAATTGTACTAGTGGGAATAAGAAGGACAAATTACACAGTAATGAATCAATCAATTAGGTATAGTTTAGCAGCTGAGTACTTGTCATTTTATCAATTTACGGAATATTATATCGTGGTCCGTTGTTAATCAGTGGTAGATAAAAAGTCCTCTGAATAATCCCAAATTTTTAGATTAACTATATTTATTTATTTTGGTCATTATGGTATAAAATTCGATCATAAATTATAAAATAAAAATTACATTAATTATTTACTCCCAACCCCTAAGTAAAATATAAAAATTTTTAAAATTAAACTAATAGTTCCTAATTATATTTTTAATAAGTCTATAGTTTATGTAATTCATTTTCGGATCACCGTTTATTTTAAAATTATATATGTAATTCATTTTTAATATACTTTATATATATGTATATATTTTAGTAATAATATTATATTTTATTTTTATTTTACATAATTAACTAAAGCATATAGTATTTTAAATTTAGACTTCAAATATATATATATATATATATATATATATATATATATATATATATATATATATATATATATATATATATATATATATATTGAAATATATATTGAAATATATATTTATCTATTTACAATTTAGTTGTTCGTGAATCGTCGAGAACAGTCGAAGGTCAATTGAATATATGAAAACAGTTCAAAAATTTTGAGACTCAACATTACAGACTTTTCTTATCGTGTCGAGATCATATGAAATTAAGTTTAAATTTGGTCGGAAATTTTCGGGTTGTCACAGTACCTACCCGTTAAAGAAATTTCGTCCCGAAATTTGATCGAGGTCGTCATGGCTAACAATAAAAATGTTTTCATGATGAAAATGGGTTGATAAATAGAGTTTTATCATTATTGAGTAATATAGATAAAATAATTCGATTATTCAAAAAGTATGGGTGAAGCTATCACAAAAGAATGAAATGAATGAAATAGAGATTCATCTTAACTTCTGACGTAGTCATGGTTGATTTCTGGAATTCAAGAAATTTACAGAAAATGTTCTAAACAGAAAGGACATGTAATAGCACGATTTGATTTGTTAAATTACCAGAATCACGGAGGATAGAACTATCAAGAATATATTTTATTGATATGTTTAGAGGTTAAGTAGAATGAAAGAGTTATGTAACATGGTACATGATGAGGGTGTGATCTTCTATGAACCATCATCACGTTCCATTAGAAACTCAGCATGATACATTGTACGATTACGAGTCTCTGTTGAGAGGTCCATTTTGATTCAGGAAACCTTTCTTTTTTTAACGGTATTCGGAAATTTAGTAAAGTGATTTACATGTAAGAACAAAAGTGTTATTATTGAGGATTAGACAAAGGTTAGTGGAGATTCTCGTTTAATTTTCAAAAGTGTGCTTTAAGGTGATTGACTCGTGTCCCTTGGTAAATTAATTATTTAGTTTTCGTATTATTAAAAATATTAATTGATATAATAATTTCTATTATTAAAACTAGTTTAAATTATACAAAACGGACTTTGAAATATAAATAGTTTTGGAAAAACCAAATATTATATCAAATAAATATTCCAATTATTTTCATAAATTATATACCTAAATGAAGATATATATATATATATATATATATATATATATATATATATATATATATATATATATATATATATATATATATATATATATATATATATTACAAAGTAATATTAATATAGTTGTAAAACGTTTTGAATTAAGAAATATTTTATATATTATTAAATATATCTTAATAAAACAACGAGAAGTTGATTTATAGAAGCAAAGGATCAAAACACTCAAATGTATATCTTACACCTCATGTACTATAATTTATCATGATTTAAGATTATATTTTGACAAGGATATGAGTCACGAAATGTAAAGTGCAAGATTTTATAGCATACGAAACGTCGTTTGAAAAACTGAAACCAGGACATGAGTCGAGTGGCAATGTATGAGTCCTCGGAACAAAAATTACAATTTAACTATGCACGTGAATATAATATATTATATAATAAATTATATAAATTAAATAAATAAATATAAATTATATATTAGAGTGCCGGCAGCCTTGAAAGTGTGATGTGAGCTGGACAAGAGTGCCATGCAATCGCATGGCATCTGCCCACTAAAACCATGCGATCGCATGGTGGTGTTTGGTGGCAAACTTGTATAAAACTCGAACGAATTTGGTCACAATGCAATTCACATATCTCTCATCTCAATCTCTCTACTCTCTTTATATATATAATTAATATTATTATTATTATTTTTAAGATTAATATTATTATTATTACTCGTATTATCATCATTAGTAGTGTTATTATTATTAGTATTACACATAAAATACTACGACGAGGTCATGAGCGTATTATTTCAAAACGAGTTTTTCGAGAGGGGTAGAGCTAAGGAAATTATGGGTTATAGCTATGGAGGTTATAGGTAATGTTCGGGGGTATGCTCGTGAGTCAATTCTAGTGTTTATCATCTCCGTTGCGTCTACATACTTTCCTGCAATATTGAATCTCAATATTGATACGTAAGCACTCATAACTTAACTTTATATATTATTAGTGTATCCCTGACTAGTGCTCGAGTATATAGAATTATGCATGCTTGTACGCTTAATATTATCGTTAGATAGTTTATGATGAAACATGAATTTAATACATATGCTACTGGGATAAGGTATATGATATGCATGTCTTTGGAAAGCTGGCAAAAAATTGATAACTTTTCATTTAGAAAGCGTATGGTTTCGATGAACGGATTAACAGATATAGTCAATTGAATTATCTATAATTTTATGTATTATTGTTAAAATGATTATTATTATTACTATTGTCGTTATTGTTATCGTTATCGTTATCGTTATCGTTATCGTTATCGTTATCGTTATCGTTATCGTTATCCTCATTATTATCATCATTATTATTATTATCTAATAATCAATATTATTATTATTATTATTATTATTATTATTATTATTATTATTATTATTATTATTATTATTATTATTATTAAAATAATTAATATTTTTTTATCAAAACTATCATTTTACTATTTTTATCGTTATTATTATTATTATTACAAAATAATACCACTGTTACTTATTATTGTTATTATCGATATTATTTTATCAAATAAACATGTGATACAAAGATATTTTTACCACACATAATATACATTAATATTACGTACCACTATATTTTTATGTGAACTTTATAAATCTTAATATTTAAGATATATAAAAGTATATTTTTATCATATATAAATTTTAAATATAAATTCTTATTAACAAATGACTTTTATTAATTACTCTAATAAAATCTGATAGATATATTTTAAATATATTAAACGACTATATTTATGTTATATAAATTTAAGAAATCATTTTGAATCAAATTGATTTTTTTGTTGACTTTGGCATGATGATCTCGAGCATTAGGATTGTGATACACTATGACTTGACCTAAATTGCTAGGCAGATATTGACCAACATATAAATATATATATACTTAATATAGGTTCGTGAATCAGAGGCCAACCTTGCACTTGTTCGATACCATCATATGCATAATTACTACCAAATACAGTATTATGAGTTCATTTGATTCCCTTTTACTCTATACATTTTTGAGACTGAGAATACATGCGCTGTTTTTTATAACTATTTTATTAAATGCTTTTGAGATATATTTTTGAACTGGGAATTCATGAACTGCTTTTATAAATGTTTGACGAAATAGACACAAGTACTCAAAACCACATTTTATGGTAGAATTATTTGGATTCGGAGGTTCGATTTGCACTAGCTACTATCAGTGAGAAATTTTTGCATTGCACGATGCATTAGCTACCGTTTAGTTACCCTCGGTGAGAAATTTTTGTATTGCAGGATGCATTAGCTACTGTAGGTGATTTTATGTAGCATTAGCTATCCTTGGTGAGAAATTTTTACATTGCACGTTGCATTAGATACCGTAGTAAGATTGTTTATCGGTGAGAAATTTTTGCATTGCACGATGCATTAGCTACCGAAATGGTTCGATTTAGTAGTTACTATCGGTGAGAAATTTTTGCATTGCACGATGCATTAGCTACCGTTTTAGCTACCCTCGGTGAGAAATTTTTGCATTGCATGATGCATTAGCTACCTTTGTAAGATTGTTTACGGTGAGAAATTTTTGCATTGCACGATGCATTAGCTACCGTTGTTGTATTTCCTTCGGTGAGAAATTTTTGCATTGCACGATGCATTAGCTACCGTTGGTGAAATAGTATTGTATTAACTACCACGGTGAGAAATTTTTGCATTACACGACGCATTAGCTACCGTTGGTGAGTTTGTTTTGAAAGGTTTCGGTGTTCTTCATATGAATGATTTTTATAGCAGTGAGTAGACCTGCACAGAGTGTTTTCGAAATATAAGTATCTTGTGGTCTATTATATTATTAGAAATGATTGTTTATGATAAACTAATGAACTCACCAACCTTTTAGTTGACACTTTAAAGCATTAGCATGTTTAAAGCATGTTTATTCCAAAAAGAAGAGCAAAGTGTTGTTCTGATTCCTTGTGTTATATAATTGACTTTGCATGATGATTTTGTACTAAGATGAATATCATATGAATGTCATGGTTGTCAATTATTTGTTCATATTTGGAATAAATGATTTTTATATCTTAGAAAAGTCATAAAAATTATAAAATTTGAAAAATATAAAAAGGATTTCAAAGGAAATAAGAATAGAGAAATGTGCTTTATGATAACATTTTGTGGTCTTCTATTTCTTATGTATACAGCTAAATGGCGAATAATCACTTTATCAATTCTGAAACCAATATTTCCTGCAATTATTGGACTGCAATTCTAGAGAGGCAAACTTTATGGCCTGCTCTGAGCTCCACAGTTAGTGTGCCAGAAACAGACTTGGATATTCTTAATAGATCAATCAGATTTGTGGAGGCCACACAACCAAATGCTACTAATCCACGGGGGAACCAGCCAGATTTGAATTTAGGCTGAGGGGAGTACAAGGATTCAGGAGTATCACAAAAGCAGACTTCAGGAGGATATTCAGACTTCCTCTTGTACAGAATGCTCTTGCTTTTCCTGCCACACAGCAGATGATGTTTTCAATCTTTTCTCTTGGATATGTTGGAGCAACTAATGTTCCACCTGCTAAGTTTCAAAAGAAGTATCTGCACTCCAGGTGGTATGTGATATTCTCAATCATCAACAGATACTTGTTGATGACAAGAAGTGGATCTGATAGCTTAACTGTGCCGATACTCAAACTTTTCTACTCATTCACAAGAGTAGAGAATTCTGATTATGCAGAACTTATATGGGATTTGGTTCAGGCACAGGTTGAAAAGCCAAGGGGTTCATACATCCCTTGCGAAAGGTTTTTCTGTATCTTTATCCTTGATGCTATAAATGCTTGCAGAAATTCAAATATTTTTGTACCAGGTACACATGGATTACAGATGAAAATGTTTGGAGAGCTGAAGATGAACACTCCTATGGTGTCTGATAATCAATTCACTGCGCCAATTCCAAATTGGCTAGTGAGGTTAGCTGAACCCCAAGACGCTCGTATGCATTCTTATTTTCAGGTTGTAGGAATACCTCTTCCGAACCCGGTACAACAAGAACAAGTTGAACCTACCGTGGTTCCAGCCCCAGAGGTTGTAGAGGAACCTGTAGTTCAACCACCCGGGCCAGCTAATCCTCCACTTAGGGTGAACCTCAAACGATCTAGGGTAGCACACCAAGCTCAACCCGTGAGGATCAGGGAACCTAGTTCAACTATGATTGAACCAACCCTTTCCACAACACCCGAAGTAAGCAGTGACACTTTAGCAACATCATCTGAATCATCTCCTGAACATTCTCCTAAGAGAACTTGATACATGCCTGCTGAGATGATTCAGACTCCGCCAACCCAACGAGTAACTAGATCTAGGACTTCGACACCCATCATCCGCCAAACAGTTACTCCAATCTTTGGTGATACGGACAAAGACCTAGAGCCAATTAGGTCACCTTCACCCATCTCCGTATCACATCCAAGAATAACAGTAAGCCCTACACTAAATGAAGGGCAAGCTTCGGTAGGCAAGAGATCTAAACGCACGGATGGTAAAAAGACCACTAAGCCCATCCAATCTAAACAGGACTTAAGAATAAATCCCACAAAGCAAGATGCTTCAGCATCTAAGGAAGTAAAGTCTTCCTCTGCAGTAAAGTCTGCGTTGACTCAATCGATTGAGGACACTCAATCATTGAAGTCCAGAACGGCCGAAGGGGAGCCGAAAAATCTTGAAAAGGCACCCTGCGTATCGGCTGAAAATCCTCCTGTGCCTCAACGTACAACAGGGTCTCGAGGTCCGGCTTATCTTGATGAGGAAGATCTGCCACGTCCCATGGAAATGAGTCAACACGACAATCATTCGGGATATTTATCAGACTTCCAGTAAACTGTTCCCTTGGTTCATAAAAGTGATCCATTGGTTCAAACCACTTCTCTTCCGGATTCTAAATCTCAGGGTCTGGAGGAAGAGTCTTTAACTGAAAGAGATGTGTCACCTCATGGTATATCAATGATTTCAGGAGTCAGGGATAGTAATATCTCTGCGAGAACTAAATAGACGGGTAGTTCTACTACTCTGTCAGAGTCCCATGAGACCAAAGTCATGGAGGCGGATGCTTCGAAAGAAACTTCGCCGGTGACAACTCCGGTTGTTACCCAACCTCCATCAGAAGGGGATATCACGAATCTGACTAGTAGTATGTATAGCCCTACATATAAGAATAATACCGCACAATCATCCTTACCTGCCCTCACGGCAACTCAAACACTTCCACCAACATCGCCTTCAATAGTTGCTGCTGCTGGTGTTCCTATTGTTACTTTTCCACCTTTACCCTCTCGTTTACCACATTTCTATGATGCTTTGGAGCAAGAATATTTCAGTCGTATGTTTTCTAGAGTCAATCTAGATGTTCTTCGACGCACTTCACTTCAAGCGTTGTTTCGTGCTCGTGTTCGATATCCACTTAATTCCTGCTCTTCTCCGTTGAGTCCTCACCGTGATGATGAACATGACGATTCTGATCCTCAGAATAGCCATAGGGGGAGATAAGAGTAGATGAAGAATATCTAACGGTAAACATTTCAACTAAGGGTGGTGGTGTAAGGTCTTCATCAGCTTCACAAGCTCAACAAGTTCAGATGGAATCAGAAATAGTTACTACACATGATGAAATTGATGATAAGGAGCCTGAGCAAGTTATAATTCCAATTGTTCATAATGAGGCTGATAGTGGACTGGTAGATGAGGATTTGAACTTGAGTGATTTCTATCTTGAAGAGACGGATGATGATGGACTTGTCATTCTAAGCAAGTTATCATCAGTATCTTCAATTCCGGAAGATGTAGAGATTGTAGATGAAAAGAATCCTGAACCAGTAATAGAAAGTGATGATGAAATGGATTCTTCTGATGACGATGAAGACAATCTTTATGTTAATCCAAATGAGGATGAGATCTTTGATCATATTGAAGATGATGATGTTCCTAATGATGATGCAACAAATCCTACTGGTCATTCATCAAATTCTACACCCTCATCGAGTTCAAATCCAACAAATGCTAATGAAAGTTCAACTTCTGGTACATCTACATCAAGTGAAACAGTGGATTCCAGATTCAAATACAACCATGGAATATTCTTTAAGAATCAGGAGCAAAGATTATTGTTGGGAGTAGAACATGATTTTATAACATTACGAAACACATTCATCGAGGAAAATGCTTACAAGATCTTTCGCATCAATGAATTACCAAGGAGTAAAAGGTTTACTTATATAGGTTCACGATTGCTTCCAGCAAGTGAAAGGAATTGGTATGAGTTTATGTGGAGGAAACATATCAACAAAGATGAAGATGATCTGTGGCTTCAAAGAAAATATCGTATTTCAGAAGTGTTGAATATTACTAGAGTCAGAGTAGAGATAAGTGAAAAGAAAGACGTCATCAGTCAGTTCCACGTTATCAGAGAAGATGAGAAAGAGTACAAGTTCACTGAAATAGATTTTCATAATCTATATATGTTTGACATCATTCACATCTACAACTACCTCAGTATCATCACCATACGACCTTTTGCTAAGGCTCAAGCTTTGGAAGCTGTGAAAAGATACATGATGGAGACAATTGAACTGATGAGACGTGAAGATTTTCAAATAGGTCTCGAAGCAAAAAGGAAAAAGATTCGAATTACGTGTCCGAATCAATTTACAGAGGGACTGAAGGATATGAGGATGTTTCAAATGCAATTCGAACCCGAAGGGTTTGTTTTTGTAAATTCTCAAAAAGAAAAGGTGTTCATTCGTACTGAAGAGCTGATCAAATATTCAAATGGAACACTTAAGGCTGCACTGAAGTATCTTAAGATTCATCAAAGCAAGTTCCATGACATTGATATGATAATGGGTCTTGGAGAATTCATAAAGCATATAAGAGATCGTCTGAAACTCCATGTTCGTACAAGACAGTTTGAGATACTTCGTGGACAGAGAAAGAGAAGATATTTCAAAGAAATGGATGAATATCCATTACATGAGGGAGATCCAAGAAAAGCGTGGGGTGTCTGGAAACCTTCTAAGCAAATTTTTGAAAATCAAGTAGAAGTTTCAAAACCAGATGTCACACGATGGAAACTAATGTTTGGACCTCTCAAGATTACAAAATAGGATTATGTTGTAAAGTTCACATTTAACACTAAGGGGGAGATTGTTAGGACCCCGAAGTTGTATAGTGTTAATGTGAAATAAGCTTAAATGAAGGTTCCTTAGAAGAGGACTATATAAGGAACCTAAGTAGTCTTAATTAGATAGACATTGCATTGTAACCGAGTTCTAGAAGCTGTGGAATGTAATTTTACCGATTCTCTCTAATACCAAGTCTCATTCTTACATACCGAATCTCTCTTTATCTTATCATTTCTCTCAATCTCAACATGATCTGACCTATCATCAGGTATTAAGAAAATCTTCTGCTGTGCATTTGCTCATTTTAAAGATATTACTTGGAGTCGTTCATGGCATATTTCAAAAGACATTGCATTCGAGTTATTAAGTTCATCAAGATTGATAAGAAGTCATTCATAGTTTGGATATATTATGAGATAGTATGCATGTCTGTCAACTTTCGTTGTAATGAAAGTTTGTCTTCTTAAAAACGAATGCAATATTTGTAAAATGTATCATTTAGAGGTCAAATACCTCGCGATGTAATCATATATTATTGTATTCGTCCTTATGGATTAGGATGGGTCGTCTCACATCGAAGTATTTTATGTAATAATAATAATAATAAGATTAATATTAATATTAATATTAATCTTATTAATAATAATAATAATAATAATAATAATAATAATAATATAAATAATAATTATAACGTAGAGAGAGTAGATAGATGTATTTGTGTGTGTTGTGCAAAATGAAAACGTTCGACTTATAAAGACTTGGCACACCAAACCCACTCATGCGATCGCATGACTTTGTGAGGGTTTATCATGCGATCGCATGACCCATTTTTACAGCTCATATTCGTTTATCATTTTGTGCCGACGGTTTATAAAATATATATATATATATATATATATATATATATATATATATATATATATATATATATATATAATATATTTAATTTATATAATTACTTATATATTATATTAAATTCACTTGCATAATTGACTTGAAATTTTCGTTCCAAGGACTCGTACGTTGTCACTCGACTTATGTCCTGGTTCCGATTTCTCTAACGCATTTTCGTACTCTTAGAAAACTAGCACTCTACGTTACGCGACAAGTACCTTAATAAATAATTAGGCTTAAAATATTTATAAACTATATCACTCAAAATATAATTTGTACATATGAGTGTTATGATCATTTACTTCTTTAAATCAACATTTCGTTACTTATATATATGATCATATTAATCAAAACGATCTTTATTTAGTTAACATTGTATTTACTCACTTTGTAATATATATATATATATATATATATATATATATATATATATATATATATATATATATATATATGTTCTCAATATAAATTTGTATATATTATATAGGATTGAAATATTTATTTAATAATATTATATTTTGGTTTTTCAAAAGTAATTATATTTCAAAGTTCGTTTATGATCGTTAAAATAATAGAAAAAAAATATTATGTCGTATTACGTTTACGTTTACGTTTTTGAAACACTATATATACTTATAATTTATAATATAAACTTTAATTAAATCCTTCAAAATTCCTAAACAAATTATCTTAAAATGTTTTATTAATAAGGTTCTTCTTAAACTGAAAACGTTTTTGTACGTTTGAAGCTCAATCAAATGAATATGAAAATTTTGTTTTTTCAAAACTAAATATATTTAAGAACCATTTTGTTAAAAGTTTAGAATAAGGAAAATCGTTATATCATAACATGTTTTAGAACAGTAAAATCATATATGACACATAACAAGTTTCAAGTTTCTAAATCATCGTTTATTGGTGAAGCATAGGATATAGTCCAATGGTTAATTAAATGTATGAAATAGTTTAATGTAAAACGTTGATTTACTTAACTTGTCGGTATCCATTTTCTAAGTTATCTATATTCCCTAATTTCACTTTCACGTTAAATAATATGAAAACTATATTGTCATCTTATCAAAAGTCACGAGTGAAATATAGTAAAGCATGTATTGAAAATCAAACAAGAATCTCCACTAACTTTTGTCTAACTCCCGTTAAGTGAGACTTTGTTCTTACATGTAAATCACTTTACCATTTTCCTAATGTTGTTAAAACGAACAGATTTCTAAATCACAGTGGACCTCACAACAGAGACTCATAATCATAATGAATCTTGATAACTCAATCATTTGATATCATATTGTAATTTTGTCGATAAATATATTGAACAAATATGTTCATGGAGTATTATACGTTTAATACTTTGTTAACATTCTCAAGTTATAATATATATACATATATATATAATCAAATTCATTTATATAATGGTTCATGAATCGTCAGAATTTAGTCGAGGTTAAATGAATGTATGAACACAGTTTAAAATTCTTGATATTTAACATAACAAACTTTACTTATTGTGTCGGAATAATATAAAGATAAAGTTTAAATTTGGTCGGAAATTTTCGGGTTGTCACACGGGTGAAGTGATTCTCAGTTATAGAGCTCACTTCACATATAGGTGGATTTGATGGACTTGTGTAATAGGTCCAATTGGCACGGTTGTACATTTTGGTTGACCACCTTTGACGAGGTGCACACTTTGTGTGTACGTTATCACATGGACTTGTGATGTGGAGTTATATAATCCCGATGGCGTGGGATTGGTATTGGAGTTGCGGTTGAATACCCCGATGACGTGGGTTTGATTTGGGAAGTGAATCATGTGTGGATGCGGATTCACGATGATGCATGTAGTTCGGTCATCTTATTGAGGTAGTAGTCTCGTGTGGATGCGGATTTACTAAGGCTCGTGTGGTTCGGCCAACCTCGATGTTGTTGGGATATTGAAGATAGTAGTCTCGTGTGGATGCGGATTTACTAAGGCTCGTGTAGTTCGGTCAATCTTCATGTGGTATTGGGTTAAGGGGTTAACCTTGGGCGTTTTACGCATTTGATGTATATATATATATATTGTCGTATTGTTGTGATGTAGCTAACCCTCCGGGTGTAACTTGATGGCGTTGTTCTTATCATCGTTGGTGAACTTTACATTGTTGTTGTATTAGCTTGTTGTATAGCGGCCGTACGGTATGCTTTGATTAGCTTGCCTTTATGCTCGGACTTCAGTATGTGCTACTTGATTATTATTGTGTAACGTGTCCATTTTATGCATATATATGTATGTAGTATATTCTCACTCACTAAGCGTTAGCTTACCCTCTCGTTGTTTACATTTTTATAGATTCGCGTGGAGGCGGTTGTAAAGACCCATCCTAATCCATCCAGACGAAGTCCATATCGATTATAAACGATTCACAATAGTTGATTTCATCGCGAGGTACTTGACCTCTATATGATACATTTTACAAACATTGCATTCGTTTTTGAAAAGACAATTTTTCTTTACATCGAAAGTTGATAACATGCATACCATTTTGTAATATATCTTACTATAATTGACTTAATAATAATCTTGATGAACTCAACGACTCGAATGCAACGTCTTTTGAAATATGTCATGAATGACTCCAAGTAATATCTCTATGATGAGCAAATGCATAGCGGAAGATTTCTTTCGTACCTGAGAATAAACATGCTTTAAAGTGTCAACCAAAAGGTTGGTGAGTTCATTAGTTTAACATAAATAATCATTTCATAATTTTAATAGACCACAAGATTTCATATTTCCATTCTCATAAATAAACGTCCCATGCATAGAGACAAAAATATCATTCATATGGATTGAACACCTGGTAACCGACATTCACAATATGCATATAAGAATATCCCCATCATTCCGAGATCCTCCTTCGAACATGATATAAATTTCGAAGTACTAAAGCATCCGGTACTTTGGATGGGGCTTGTTGGGCCCGATAGATCTATCTTTAGAGTTCGCGTCAATTAGGGTGTCTGTTCCCTAATTATTAGATTACCAGACTAAATAAAAAGGGGCATATCCGATTTCGATCATTCAACCATATAATGTAGTTTCAATTACTTGTGTCTATTTCGTAAAACAGTTATAAAAACAGCGCATGTATTCTCAGTCCCAAAAATATATATTTCAAAAGCATTTAAAAAGGGATTAATGAAACTCACCTAATGTATTTTGTAGTAAAAATACATATGACAATATTGAACAATGCAGGGTTGGCCTCGGATTCACGAACCTATATCAATTGTATTTATATATTAAAGCATATAATCGTAACTGAACAAATTGATATACTCTATCTTAATTTATATATTTTATATCTTTAATTTTATCAAAAATACCTATACCTAATTTGTTATATATGAATATAAAAATGTTAATATAATTATAGATAATATTAATATAATTATAGTATAAGTATATTTTTATATACAACACATTTATTTGTTATAATAATATAATAATAATGAATATGAAATTTTAAATAAAAAGATAGTTTTAACAATAATAATAAAAAAAATAAAAAATAATAATAATAATGTTAATAAAAATGAAAATATTTACGATACTAATAATAATGATAATATCAGTAAAAATAAATAAGTTAATAATAATAATGATAATCCTTATATTAATTCGTAATGATAATAATAATAATAATAATAATAATAATAATAATAATAATAATAATAATAATAATAATAATAATAATAATAATAATAATAATAATAATAATAATAATAATCTAAAAATCATGTTAATAATAATAATAATAATAATACTTGTATAAATGATAATAATGTAAACTATGTTAATAATAATAAAAATTTTGGTATTGAAACTACCTTCCAAGCTTTTCTAAAAAGAGATACCCCGAACCGGGCTCGAACTGACGACCTCTCACCTAACGAACATGCTACCAACCATTGCTCTACTAGTTACTTCTTGTAGTACCTCGCCCGTTTAAACATTTAATACGTACAAAACTGTTTGCTTTTCCTTTAAACTAAAATCCAACCAATTAAACTAATCTCGAAAACTAATGATATCATATTATCATCATCGTCATAACTTAACATCATTAACACAACATCATCTTTCTTGTATCATTACCGTTTACTAATCATCATCTTCTAACATCATATACGTATATCATCATTATTTATATATTGATCGAAATCCGTTTTACCTATCATCATTATCAAACCCATCAAGAATCACTTCAAAGGCCTCTAGTATAATCCACTTCCTAGTTTTTGTGGCCTGCGGCCCAAATAGTAATACAAGTCCACTAGAAAGTCCAAAAAAAAAAACGCAGCCCAAGGAATCATTACAATCTGCCGATTTCATTTAAAAAAATAAGTGGGGTTTATCAAGCTTGTCGACCACTATTCCACAGGCACACTTGTCTTGATAAAGTTATACATATGTATCAATATTCAATGCATTTAAATTGACAATATGTTATTTAACTCAAATAGAATATGCAGCAACAGAAGTTTCGGAAAATAACCCAAGATTCAATTGTTTTTGGGTCAATCGCGTTAAAGAAAAGAAAGTAAACAAGGTGATGGTTAGAAGGTGGTGTTTGGTGTTTAATCGTGGTTTGTAGGTGGTGTGGGTTAGCTTCGGTTGACAGGAACAAAATAAGGTTAAAATAGTAGCAACAATTGTAAACCGAAACATCAGTAAGCAGCAATGGTATTCACGAAGTAGAATCGTAGCAGTTTTCTGATCATAAAACAGGAATAGAAGGTACTGAATAGTAGTAGTTTAGCTAGTGGAATAGTTTTGTTCTTGGATGGTTTTTCGTTCGTCAATAGCATGAGATGATGGTGGTTTGTGATATGGAACCAAAACAGAAACATCTACGGGGTTTATAATGGTGGTTTTGGTTTATATCTATCGATGCAAATAGATGGTTAGTGGGGCTTCGACCCAACGTTGAGGTTCTAGCTCACCATAGGTCCAAAAGTTTAAGTAACCCAATAAAGAGGGAAACTAATTCGGCCTAACAGTAACAGCATATACAGCTCGATAGTAGGCCCTATGATGGATTAGTTTACTTTGCACTTAAAGAAAAAATTCAGAAAAATTTGGTTGTATTTGTGGGGTCTTCCTCATCAACTTGTACGCATATTACCACTCCTTTAATTTAGGCTAATCACTTTTGAGATTATCACTTTATTGTATCATTTTCGAAACATCACCAATCTCATGTCATTATCATCGTTTTATTTTAATAGAAATGAAACAGAAACAGTGACATTGAAGGAATTAAACGATAACCTATTGATTTGTTCTTCGGATAGAAATAGCTGTAACAGGTGACGGTTAGGGGTGTAAGGTGATGGTGCGAGTTGGTGCAACGCAACAGAAGTGAGCCGGATAGAAAACAGTATTAAGCGTTGGTGGTTTGATGATGATTATTGTGGTTCACTGTGGTGTTTGGCAGTGGTGTTAGATCACCTTTATAGAGAAAATAAAACGCGAGTAATGGTCTTGGTAGTGATTAAATAGTGATGGTGGTTGTTTAGAGTCTTGTGTTTTCAGGAAGGAAACAGATAGAATGCATGTGGTGGTTATAGAGTGGTGTTTGATTATGTGTGAATGAAAGTGATGATGGAGGCCGATTTAGGGTGTCTCAATGTGGTGTCGGTTGAGCAAGGAATATAAACAATACGTTAGTCAATGATGTTTATAAGAGTGGTGTATAAGGTGTCGATGGTTAAGTGATGATGGTGTTGTGGTTTCAAATGGTAGAGAGTGATGGTTCTCCGGAGGTGGCGATTGTTTTCGGTTAGTACACAGAAACAACCATGTGGGTTTCTAGAGGGTGATGAGTTGGTGATGGAAGGGTGTGTTTTCATCTATGTGCAATTGTATAAGTACATGAGGTAAAGAAAATAAATAGATGAGATGAGTGGTGGTCAGGTGTAAAAAGAATATAGTATTACTCCACACAATAATGTTATATTAATATATTCTAACACTCAATTCAATCAATTAGGAAAAGTAGCAGCCATATAGATTAGTTTTATTCTACTTGCATCATTAAATCACGGCAATTTGGATCAGAAAAGTATGAAAAGTTGAAAGCGATGTGCAACTGAAATTGGATGTATTTGTTATCTTGATTTCGACTTGCATCAAGTTTAGAGACAGAAAGTAAAATCAATTACAGTTAGATAGAGAAATGAAACTGATTAAATCATAAATTTTGCTGTTATATAATTTGTAATAATAATAATTAAATATAAATATATATAAATAATAATAATAATAATGATAGTAATAATTATTAATAAAAATGTTGAAAATGATACTTTTAATAATAACTACTAATATTTAGATTACCACTAATTTATTTACAAACAATTGTTCGTGAATCGTCGGAAATAGTTAGAAGTCAAATGATTTTATGAAATCAGTTCAAAATTTTTAGATTCAACATCACAGAATTTGCTTATCTTGTCGAAATCATATAAAGATTAAGTTTAAATTTGGTCAAAAATTTCCGGGTCATCACAGTACCTACCCGTTAAAGAAATTTTGTCCCAAAATTTGAGTGAGGTGGTCATGGCTAACAATAAAAATGTTTTCATGACAAATATGAGTTGATAAAAAGAGTTTTATCATTATTGAGTAATATAGATAAAATGATTCGATTACTTGAAGCGTATGAGTGAAGCTATCGCAAAAGATTGAAATAGGAAAAGTAAAGATTCGTCTTAATTTTTGACAGAGTCAGGGTTGAATTCCGGAATTCAAGGGATTTAAAGAAAATCTTCGAAATCTAAAAGATATGATTCTTTGGCTAATAAGGAAATTAAGATCTCTATAATTAATGCGGAAATCTGTCTTCATTTCTTTGTCTGGTATTTTTACTATAAATGAACTTCTTCCGTTCCATTACTTTCACCATTCCTATACTTTCTTTCTTAATTCTTACATCCAAAAGATTGTGAAAATGCTTAACCCAGTTCTAATCCTTGTCCTTATCCTGACTATCGTCACAATCATTCTTCTTTTCCAACTTCCACCGGAGGAATCTGTTTTCTTTTACTTCGCCCTTGGGGTTATAGTGTTTTTAATTCTCCCGTATCTTTATGTTGCGATAAACATTGATATACACGGTCTGTAATTTCCGTATTGTTATTGGGCTTTATATCTCCCCTTATATTTCAATGTCCCTATTTCTGTCTCGTATAATCATTGTCATCCACAGTTAATGCACTCTCTTATTTGCTGCTATTTATACCCCTTTTCTATTTCAGAGCTTCATGCTTTTGTTTACTTTTCGCAAGTAGCGGTCCAGAATTCATAGGTATGGAGTTTCGAATTATCATAATATACAAGGTAGAAAGGAAAGGTAGTAGCACGATTTGTTTTGTCAAATTACCTGAATCACTGAGAATAGATCTATCAAGAATATATTTTCTTGATATGTTCAGAAGTTAAGCACAATGAAAGAGTTATGTAACATGGCACATGATGACGTTATAATCTGTGAATCATCATGTCCCATTAGAAACTCATCATGACTTACTGTAATATAATCACGTTGATCAAGTGTCATTATATTATACTAACTCATGCATCAGTTCCCAACACTACTTCAAAACATTCATATTTTAAATTTGAAAGTTTACGGAATATAGAAACTAACAGTTTCTATATGATGTAACACTGATAGCACGAGGCGATTAATGATTTCAGATAAGAATAGTTATAAAAATATCTCCAGAAATATGGAGGATATTTATAATGAAAGATACGATAATATCTCAGAATATCTAAGATCAGAGGATGATAGAAACTATTGTCTGCAAGGGTTTAGAGTAAGGAGCAAGATATTCACTAAAGACTTTAGCGGACATTGAATCATTTGGATTCTCTGAAGTCAAACTTATTCTTTGTGATTTGTCCACGGCTTTCTTCATAGTTTCGCATAATCTGCTTTTCGGTGCTAAATTTTCTATTGAATGTTTCCAATATAATGATACACCGGAAGCACAAAGAGGTATATAATTTCGGACGAGAATATTTATAAAAATATCCTCAGAAATATCGAAGATATTGATGATGATATTTTGGAATTTCTAAGTTCGATGGTTGATGGAGAAAGATTTTCCGCAAGATTTTAACATGACTTCGGAGCAAGATATTCTCTAAAGATTTCAACGGATCCAGAATTACCTGAATCCTTTAAATATAGGGTTTGATCCTTGTATTTGTCCTTGGTCTCCTTCATGGGTAGCTCAATCTGTTTTACAATACCCAATTTTCTATCGAACGTTCCTAACACTCCTTTCTTTATTATCAAACTTTTGGTCGTTTAGACCATCTACCATTTTTCTGTTTCCTCTGCATTTAATGCTATGATATCTTAATCATCGGTTATTAATCCGAGGTGGTTTCAGGAAAATTGTGTTTTTAGATGATTAAACGCTGATGGTAATATGGTGGAATATGAAAGGTTCCCTGGTAATAATAAAAGGGCACGCGTATATATCAACGTTATAATAAGGTTGTTTCGTACGAAGAGTCGAAGTTGACTTGTTGGAGCTGTGACAAAATTGGCTAATTTTGAAAAGAGATCGTAAAGTTATTTTTGCTAATAAATGCCAAAGGATCTGACGCGGCTACGTGTTGAACTTTTACTCAATTGCCGAGAGTTTCTCAGGTGCATAACTATATGCATAAATCTTTTCTTCCGTGGATGAAGTGCGGTTGATTCATCCTATCGATTGAGGCGTTTTCAAGAATCGTGAAAGGTTTGAACGCAGATTCTAATCGTCAAAATACAAATGAGGTTTAAGGTGAACTCAAGTGGCAAACTTGAAGAATTGTTTAGTTTCATATGTTATAGTCAATATTTTAATTCATTTTTAATTGTCCAATGTTGATAGTTCTTAGTTGATAGTCTACAGTTAGCAGTTCAATAATTTAATACATAATATTCGAATTAATTAATACATATCGTGACCCGTGTACAGGTCTCAGACTCGATCACAACTCAAATTATATATATTATTTGAGAATCAACCTCAACCCTGTATAGAGAACTCGATCATTATTACATATAGAGTGTCTATGGTGATTCCAAATAATATATATAGATGCGTCGATATGATATGTCAAAACCTTGTATACGTGTCTCGATATTTAAAGTGCGTAAAATAAATAACAGAATTTAAATGACTATAAATTAAATGAGTAAAGTAAATAACAGAAATTAAATGACGATAAATAAAATGTAAATTGCAATAATTAAATTGCGATAAATAAAATGTAATACGGAATTAACAGTTAGCTAGGAACAGTTAGCTAGGATTCTGTTAGCGTGGTTTCTTAATAAAAGTTCATATTGTCAAATAGTCTGTTTCTAATCAATTTTTATTATGTCCATTATTTCTTCATTATGCCACTTGTTGGATTCTGATAAATCAAAATCCAAATATGAAATTGGATGAATATGGTTATTCTGTGGTGAATAGATTTGTATATCAGTGGATGTAAGTAGGATAGTAAACGACCGTTGAATCAGCTTCGAAGAATGTACAATGTAACTTATTAATGTGAAATCTAAATATTCCTCGGGTATTACCTACCCGTTAAAATATTTTCACAATTAACACACGAAAGAATTTTTAATTTCAATCTTTATGAAACATATATACATATATATTTTCTTCAGATGTAATCATGGATTCATTGAGTTAATATGATATTAAACTCATTTGATTTACCGTTAGAACTAGAATACATAATCTCTAAAACATTTATAGATTACTTAATCGTCATGAAGAACGAAGATAATCGATGTAGAACAATACGTAGAACGATGATTATACTCGAGGTACAGAATAAGATGTTGAGGCATGGATTGTTGATGGTACTAGTGCTGTTACTGATGGTACTGTTGGTGCCGATGATGTTGCTGAAGCTGGTACATTTTGTACTACATTTTCCAAATTGATTACTCGAGCGCGAAGCTCGTTGACTTCTTTTATGGTTCCGGGATGATTGTCGGTCAGAACGAGTGGATGAATAAGGTTTAGAATTGTGGATAGAATATAATCGTTTCGAGATACTCTGGAAATGAGGCTGAAAATGGTGTTTCGAATAGGTTCGCCGGTAAGTGTTTCAGGTTTTTCACCAAGAGGTGAATTCGGCTGACGGAAAGGATCACCTTCTTCTTGTTTCCAATGATTAAATAGACTACGAACCCATCAAATGAATTGGTTGATTCATTCTGGTGACTCTGCTTTCGGAGCTTAGTTGAAACTCCATATCGGAATAGCTGTCGGAATCCAAGGAATTCGAATTGGTTGAGGGATTCATCTCGTACGATCAGATGAAGGATTTTCGATAAGAAATAGATTATAGAATGTAGATTAGTACCCTGTAATACATAATTTACATATGCATGTATAATACTAAAATCCCATAAGTTACGGAGGAATTTACGGAAGCTGTCAGGCAAAGGTAACAATAACAGGTACGCTAAAATATGAATTGTCGGATGCGCTAAGATATGAATTGTCTATACACTATTCATGCAGTCAATGCAGTAAAACGTGTCTAGACTAAGAATAATGAGCAGGTAATTTTCTAAGGATGATAAGTAGATGATTTTTGACATGAAATGATAAGCAAAACTTTTGACATGCAGACACGGTCGAAGTCCAGACTCACTAATGCATCTAAACAACTATCAGTTAGACACACTAATACAAGACCTGGTTCGCTAAGACCACAGCTCTGATACCAACTGTGAAGACCCGTCCTAATCCATCCAGACGAAGTCCATATCGATTATACACGATTCACAACAGTTGATTTCATCGCGAGGTACTTGACCTCTATATGATACATTTTACAAACATTGCATTCGTTTTTGAAAAGACAATTTTTTTTTACATCGAAAGTTGATAACATGCATACCATTTTGTAATATATCTTACTATAATTGACTTAATAATAATCTTGATGAACTCAACGAATCGAATGCAACGTCTTTTGAAATATGTCATGAATGACTCCAAGTAATATCTCTAAGATGAGCAAATGCATAGCGGAAGATTTCTTTCGTACCTGAGAATAAACATGCTTTAAAGTGTCAACCAAAAGTTTGGTGAGTTCATTAGTTTAACATAAATAATCATTTCATAATTTTAATAAACCACAAGATTTCATATTTCCATTCTCATAAATAAACGTCCCATGCATAGAGACAAAAATATCATTCATATGGATTGAACACCTGGTAACCGACATTCACAATATGCATATAAGAATATCCCCATCATTCCGGGATCCTCCTTCGGACATGATATAAATTTCGAAGTACTAAAGCATCCGGTACTTTGGATGGGGCTTGTTGGGCCCGATAGATCTATCTTTAGAGTTCGCGTCAATTAGGGTGTCTGTTCCCTAATTCTTAGATTACCAGACTAAATAAAAAGGGGCATATCCGATTTCGATCATTCAACCATATAATGTAGTTTTAATTACTTGTGTCT
This sequence comes from Rutidosis leptorrhynchoides, assembly GCF_046630445.1. NCBI lineage: Eukaryota > Viridiplantae > Streptophyta > Magnoliopsida > Asterales > Asteraceae > Rutidosis > Rutidosis leptorrhynchoides. The sequence goes on along the minus strand of NC_092338.1, from coordinate 105,697,443 downwards.
ATTTCGTAAAACAGTTATAAAAACAGTGCATGTATTCTCAGTCCCAAAAATATATATTTCAAAAGCATTTAAAAAGGGATTAATGAAACTCACCTAATGTATTTTGTAGTAAAAATACATATGACAATATTGAACAATGCAGGGTTGGCCTCGGATTCACGAACCTATATCAATTGTATTTAAATATTAAAGCATATAATCATAACCGAACAAATTGATATACTCTATCTTAATTTATATATTTTATATCTTTAATTTTATCAAAAATACCTATACCTAATTTGTTATATATGAATATAAAAATGTTAATATAATTATAGATAATATTAATATAATTATAGTATAAGTATATTTTTATATACAACACATTTATTTGTTATAATAATATAATAATAATGAATATGAAGTTTTAAATAAAAAGATAGTTTTAACAATAATAATAAAAATAAATAAAAAATAATAATAATAATGTTAATAAAAATGAAAATATTTACGATACTAATAATAATGATAATATCAGTAAAAATAAATAAGTTAATAATCATAATGATAATCCTTATATTAATTCGTAATGATAATAATAATAATAATAATAATAATAATAATAATAATAATAATAATAATAATCTAAAAATCATGTTAATAATAATAATAATAATAATAATAATAATAATAATAATAATAATAATAATAATAATAATAATAATAATAATAATAATAATAATAATAATAATAATAATAATACTTGTATAAATGATAATAATGTAAACTATGTTAATAATAATAAAAATTTTGGTATTGAAACTACCTTCCAAGCTTTTCTAAAAAGAGATGCCCCGAACCGGGCTCGAACCGATGACCTCTCACCTAACGAACATGCTACCAACCATTGCTCTACTAGTTACTTCTTGTAGTACCTCACCCGTTTAAACATTTAATACGTACAAAACTGTTTGCTTTTCCTTTAAACTAAAATCCAACCAATTAAACTAATCTCAAAAACTAATGATATCATATTATCATCATCGTCATAACTTAACATCATTAACACAACATCATCGTTCTTGTATCATTACCGTTTACTAACCATCATCTTCTAACATCATATACGTATATCATCATTATTTATATATTGATCGAAATCCGTTTTACCTATCATCATTATCAAACCCATTAAGAATCACTTCAAAGGCCTCTAGTATAATCCACTTCCTAGTTTTTGTGGCCTGCGGCCCAAATAGTAATACAAGTCCACTAAAAAGTCCAAAAAAAAAACGCAGCCCAAGGAATCATTACAATCTGCCGATTTCATTTAAAAAAATAAGTGGGGTTTATCAAGCTTGTCGACCACTATTCCACAGGCACACTTGTCTTGATAAAGTTATACATATGTATCAATATTCAATGCATTTAAATTGACAATATGTTATTTAACTCAAATAGAATATGCAGCAACAGAAGTTTCGGAAAATAACCCAAGATTCAATTGTTTTTGGGTCAATCGCATTAAAGAAAAGAAAGTAAACAAGGTGATGGTTAGAAGGTGGTGTTTGGTGTTTAATCGTGGTTTGTAGGTGGTGTGGGTTAGCTTCGGTTGACAGGAACAAAATAAGGTTAAAATAGTAGCAACAATTGTAAACCGAAACATCAGTAAGCAGCAATGGTATTCACGAAGTAGAATCGTAGCAGTTTTCTGATCATAAAACAGGAATAGAAGGAACTGAATAGTAGTAGTTTAGCTAGTGGAATAGTTTTGTTCTTGGATGGTTTTTCATTCGTCAATAGCATGAGATGATGGTGGTTTGTGATATGGAACCGAAACAGAAACATCTACGGGGTTTATAATGGTGGTTTTGGTTTATATCTATCGATGCAAATAGATGGTTAGTGGGGCTTCGGCCCAACGTTGAGGTTCTAGCTCACCATAGGTCCAAAAGTTTAAGTAACCCAATAAAGAGGGAAACTAATTCGGCCTAACAGTAACAACATATACAGCTCGATATTAGGCCCTATGATGGATTAGTTTACTTTGCACTTAAAAAAAAAATTTAGAATAATTTGGTTGTATTTGTGGGGTCTTCCTCATCAACTTGTACGCATATTACCACTCCTTTAATTTAGGCTAATCACTTTTGAGAATATCACTTTATTGTATCATTTTCGAAACATCACCAATCTCATGTCATTATCATCGTTTTATTTTAATAGAAATGAAACAGAAACAGTGACACTGAAGGAATTAAACGATAACCTATTGATTTGTTCTTCGGATAGAAATAGCTGTAACAGGTGACGGTTAGGGGTGTAAGGTGATGGTGCGAGTTGGTGCAACGCAACAGAAGTGAGCCGGATAGAAAACAGTATTAAGCGTTGGTGGTTTGATGATGATTATTGTGGTTCACTGTGGTGTTTGGCGGTGGTGTTAGATCACCTTTATAGAGAAAATAAAATGTGAGTAATGGTCTTGGTAGTGATTAAATAGTGATGGTGGTTGTTTAGAGTCTTGTGTTTCAAGGTTGTTCAGGAAGGAAACAGATAGAACGCATGTGGTGGTTATAGAGTGGTGTTTGATTATGTGTGAATGAAAGTGATGATGGAGGCCGATTTAGGGTGTCTCAATGTGGTGTCGGTTGAGCAAGGAATAGAAACAATACGTTAGTCGATGATGTTTATAAGAGTGGTGCATAAGGTGTCGATGGTTAAGTGATGATGGTGTTGTGGTTTCAAATGGTAGAGAGTGATGGTTCTCCGGAGGTGGCGATTGTTTTCGGTTAGTACACAGAAACAACCATGTGGGTTTCTAGAGGGTGATGAGTTGGTGATGGAAGGGTGTGTTTTCATCTATGTGCAATTGTATAAGTCAATGAGGTAAAGAAAATAAATAGATGAGATGAGTGGTGGTCAGGTGTAAAAAGAATATAGTATTACCCCACATAATAATGTTATATTAATATATTCTAACACTCAATTCAATCAATTAGGAAAAGTAGCAGCCATCTAGATCAGTTTTATTCTACTTGCATCATTAAATCACGGCAATTTGGAGCAGAAAAGTATGAAAAGTAGAAAGCGAGGTGCAACTGAAATTGGATGTATTTGTTATCTTGATTTCGACTTGCATCAAGTTTAGAGACAGAAATTAAAATCAATTACAGTTAGATAGAGAAATGAAACCGATTAAATCATAAATTTTGCTGTTATATAATTTGTAATAATAATAATTAAATATAAATATATATAAATAATAATAATTCCATAAATAATAATAATAATAATGATAGTAATAATTATTAATAAAAATGTTGAAAATGATACTTTTAATAATAACTACTAATATTTAGATTACCACTAATTTATTTATAAACAATTGTTCGTGAATCGTCAGAAATAGTTAGAGGTCAAATGATTTTATGAAATCAGTTCAAAATTTTTAGATTCAACATCACAGAATTTGCTTATCTTGTCAAAATCATATAAAGATTAAGTTTAAATTTGGTCGAAAATTTCCGGGTCGTCACAGCGGTGGCTCGGGTAAGCGTGGGGACTAGTGGACTTGCATAGTTTGCTTTAGAAGACATGCTTTTAGATTTGATTAGGATTGGGTAGCGTATCTCCAATCACCATGCTCGGTCTATATTTTGTATTAAACTAAAATTGGTCGAAATGGCCACTTTGTCGTAAATTGGGTCGATGTGGGCCCGTCGTTGTAAAACTCGATTTTATTGTAGAAATCTCTTAGTTTTAATTATTATAAAGTGTTGTGAAAACCATTTCGTCTATAAGTGTCGGGAAGCGAGTTTTTCGTTCGCTTAAGTTGGACTCCAGGGACAGCCCCTGGCAGTTCATTTGGATGCCGTCCCATTTGCTTGGACGCCGTACAGATGGTCTGTTATAAAAAAAATTTCTTGGAGTTTTGGTTGGATAGTGGGTTGAGTCGTTACAAGCGGTATCAAAGCATGGTCTAAGGGATTTAGGCAACTTGAGATAGGTGCCTAGACTTAGACTTGATTTGTGTGTGCGGTTTATGCGAGACTTGTAGGAGACGGGTCGGAACGGGTTGTAGTTGGTGCCCTAGTTTGTAGGCGAACTAACTAGGAATGTAGCTTGCATCGTGATATCATTTTGTGTATGTTTATATCACGTGGTGTTTGTGTTTATGTTTGCGTTTGTGAATAACCTCGAGCAAGATAGTCGTGGTACTAACGAGTTGAGACGGCGTGTGCACGTAATAATGACTAGCTACCATTGTTACGAGTACAAATCGTGTCTAGCAAGTGATGTAAGACAATTATTGAGCAAGATGGGGGTGGTGTTGTGCGTATATATTTTATGCGTTCATGGTTTAATCGTTTTGCATTCCTTAGAATGAAGACGAAAGATGGATACGGAACAGACGGGCCTACTCATGAAGGGGAGAATGAGTTAACGGTAAGGGTTGAAGCCACGATCAAACACTATGTCTCAGGTTTGGTGAACGAAGTTAGACAAGTAGTCAAAGAGTCAATCGAAGGGCGAGTAACCGAAATGGTCCGAGACCAAGTGACTAAAGTCTTAAGGGAAGAGTTTGAGAAGAGGTTTTCTAAACCTCAAGGTAGTGATGAAGAAGAATTGCTTGCAAGGTTAGAGTCACATGGTGCTCCTGGTAAGAGGGCGAGAAGTACGCCTGAAGGCGTCGAAAATGTGAAGAAGAGGAGTAAGAGAGGTTACATGCCTACGTGTTTTAAGTGTGAAGAACGAGGTCATTTGGCACAAGATTGTACGGATGTACCTTCAGGCACGATCAGGTGCTTTAATTGTCGAAATGAGGGACATCGAAAGTCGAGTATTCGGAATCGTTTGACGATCGGGTTAAGAGGTTAGAGCGCGACTACATGATGGGTAGTGGAGCACGGAAGCCCAACGATGCTGCATCAGGTACTTTTAGTGCGATATTGTATGTGGTTCGTTCGTAATAACATGCGGTGTACGTAAGTCTTAGCCAAACTTCATTCTCCGTTGGAGATAATTCGTAGCGAGCGGGCAATTTACGTTTATGGTTTCGAGTTGCACTCTGTAGAGTGTGTAAGTGGTGTGTTGTGCCTTGACTCTATTGTGCGAATCTCCGGGTGCTTCGGCACTTGGTTGGCATCGGGTCGTTAAGCTCGTTCGAGTGAGACCCTTAAGGTTTCAATTGTGTTGTGCGTATTGTTGTTATGGGTGACATTCCTAATGGAATTACCCTATGGTGGCGTTTTGATTTACGAACGAGGAGCGTAAGACTTGGTACAACCAAGCATTTCTTAGTGTTTGGGAGAATGCTTCTACCGAGCCACGGAGACGGGTTTTGGTGTTCGGATGATAGCGCGTATTCGTTTTCGTGTGGAAGTTGATGAACCCATGAGGTTCGTCGATTGGACGGAACCCTAGAGATCGAATGTTTTGATCTCGATGAATGTTGGTAATGGAGTCTACGTGATGTGATGTTAGGTGCATCTTTCATACCTACTAGCGTGGTATTCGACTTCGATGGTGTTGCGGTTACATTGTACTTAGGGTACCCTATAGAAACCCTTAGGTACATAAGTGACTAAGCAGAATTTGATAAGCCATAGCAATCGGACAATTGCAAGGGTGATGTTTTGTGTACGTGTTAGTGAACGATTTGAATGAAGTGGAGAAGGACGATCCGAAATCCTTCGTATGCTCAAGGTTGGAGCAAAGTTTGGTGACATGTGTGTTATGAGATGCAAGACGGGTGAACCTCGTCTCTCTTTAAGGAGTTGGTTGTACAAGGTTGTCGACGAGACGGGAACGAACTTGACTATCGGTTAAGACAAGGACGAGTTATGATAATGCGGTTGGCGCATTAGTTGTTGGGGAAATGGTCACTCTCTCCGTGAGAGTGAGCATGTGTTTATCATCGGGCTTTATTGTTCGAGACGAATTCGTGAGAATTCGATGACTATGACCAATGAGGATACTTGTTGTGTGTGTTGGTGAGTGATCATTGCGCGGGATGCTATTATTTCGATGATGTGGTTATGGAACGAAGTCCTAAGTGGGGGAGTTTGTACTCTCGCACGAAGATGTGCTACTGTGATGATATTGGACGACGCTCGTTTAGTTTCGAAGCTAGTATTGAGACCTACGTTGGTCGATTGTGGTAAAAGTACGTTTTGGAATGAATTGCACTTATGGTTTTGGATTTAAATTATCCCCAAGGTGGTAATGTGGTGAATCTCGTTGAGAGATAAATGGACGTGTTCGACGAACAAGGCGAGATCCCTCGGTTAAGAGATGTACGTGACGAATTCTCTTCTAGAGAATTATTATTTGTGCCTATGTGCGATATGGGTGGTTCTTGGCTCGATTGTGATAGCAATGTTCGCGCGTGCGGATAATTCGTGTGCAGAAATTCAAGGCGGTGTGGAATGATTTTTAGTATGCGTATATACTTTTGCTTGTGGTGATTGGTTAGTGTATTCCGTTAGGATTCACTATGGTGTGTGCAGTGCGCGATGCTACACCACTCGTTGATTGAGGCCAAAAGAGCGTATGTGATTGGTGGGTTATGGCCGTTGACTCGGTCCGCTAACTTCACCTTGGGAGTAGTGTTATATCGGCATGGTATAACAATATCAAAATGGGAGTACCATTCATGTTTTGAGATTAGGGAAGTGAGTCTCGTGTGGTGCGAATTCACAATGACACATGTAGATGCGGTCATTCTATTGGGATAGTGACTCTCGTGTAGTTCGGATTCACTAGGGCGCGTGTAGTTCGGCCAATCCCGATTGTTGTTGCGGTGGAGGTAGTGAGTCGCGTGTGGTGCGGATTCACTAAGGCGCGTGTAGTTTCGGCTAGCCTTCATGTGTAGGGATGGCAATGGATACCCGATCCAGTGGATATCCATCCGATCCAGTGGATATCCATCCGATCCATCCGATTATTCGTGGATATGGACGATCTAAATGGATATGGATGTGGATGAAAAAATTTCATCCATGGATGAACCCGCTTTCACCCTAAATAACTAAATATATAAATTTATCACTCAAATTAGTATCATTTATGTAGTGATATTTCATTAATTATATTCATATTCATCTTTCTTTATATTTTTTCTAAAAATATAACTTTTTTCTTATATTTTGTTTTGTTTAAATAATCAAATGTATTTATCGTACTTTGGTGGTTCAAATGTGATTCTATGTAACTAAAGGTAAGCAACTTGCATGTCGATATCTTTACACGTTTAATAGGTTATCTATTGAATATTTGTTATATAGATTAGTAAAATGTGACTTTCGGTCGCATAAACTATTAAAAATATTACTTTTGATCGTATATAGTGAACCACTGCTTATAATTGTTAAAAATAAAATAAATTTAAACGGATATGGATAATTATCCATTAACCCGCTTCACCCGACGGATATGGATATGGATGGATGAAAAGTAAAAAAAATAAATGGATATGGATATGGATACGGTCTCACCCGATCCATATCCGATCCATTGCCATCCCTATTCATGTGGTTAGTATTGAGAACTATTGGTTGTTTTATACGCCAATGGTGGGGTCAGGAGGACCATCTTTGATGTGATTAGTGATGCGATAGCCGTGTTTCGCTCACATGTTGTTACGGGTGTGACAATAGTCAATTTTGTACACCTTGGGATTAGCGTTGTCATAGTCGTTTTGGACGCTAGCGGATTCAGTCGTTTTCTTACGAATTTGTGATAGCTGCGTAATGGTCGTGATGCGCACTACGAGGGATGTTAAGGGGTAAGTGTATCTGTAAGGATTCGTTTTGTTCAGTCTTCATCGTTTGGTTGTTGACCTTGTGTTGGGACGTGATTATTATTAGCATTGTACTTGGTAAGGGTACGCTAAGGGATTGATATCTCGGTAAAGAGATTGGTTAAGTTTTTCCCGATGTGAGGGATTGAGCAAGTTTTAGAGCTCGGATCTGTAGATTTGATAAATCGCGGATGACGATTTAGTGTTAAAGGTGGTTCATTGGGAAGAATTGCCTAGAGGAGTTGGAAGGACGCGTGATGATTCCATGTACGCTAAGCGATTGTAGTAGACTTCGGATGTTGTGTGCATTGCATGTCCCATAATGCGTGCAAGTGTGTAATTGGTAAATGGAATAATCTTTGGGATTAATGATACGTGTGGTGGAAGTCGCATTGGAACGTGTGTCTGAGGACCATAGAGTGTGGGTCCGGTCAGTTAAGTGACGCAAATCGCGAGGGCGCGATTATGTTTAAGTGGGGGAGAGTTGTAAGACCCTATTTCCTTTTTCAGTTCAATGGGACGCCGTCCCAATCACTGGACGCCGTCCTCCCTTTTAAAACTGGACGCCGTCCCAATTCCAGGACGCCGTCCAATTGTACTGACGAGCCAGCTGTGTAACTTGTTTTAAAAAGGGCATTTTGGTCAATTCACTTGAGTGTCGGTTTGGAGCCTTCAAAGCTGATCCATTTTCCATTTGTGGATCTCATTCACCCACACAAATACTCTCATCCATATCTAGAGAGAGAGAAAAAGAGTTTAGAGAGAGAGAGAGAGCTTGAATTGGAGAAGAAGGAGTAGGATTCTCACCAAAGCTCGGGTTTTAAAGTTGTTCATCTCGTTCTTGGATACGTTGTGGTTGTTGTGGTAAGTTCTAACTCCGAGTTTCGTTGTGTGATTTGATATTCAAAGTTAGGGTTTGAACTTGATTTGTAGTGAAACCCATTTAAACTCTTGAAGTGAGTTCATTGATGCTATCAATCGGGTTTATTGTTGTTATTGGTGGGTTTTGGGTTGAAAACTGACTTGGCCATGGTTAGAGTTTGTAAATTGGGTATAATCACTAGTGTTAGTGATTATGGAAGTGTTGGAACCTATTTGGGGGTATTTGGTTGATTAATTTTGAAATGGGTCAAGATTAGGGTTTGTGTGTCATTTTGGGCTAGATAAGTGTTTAACACTTGTGTTGGGTTTTAATTGGCGTATTAGGACCATTATCACTTGTATTAGTGATCATTGGTTAGTTTGGGCGCGGTTTGTGCTTGGAAGTGCATTTGGGTCTAAATTGCACTAGTTGTCAAATTGGGTTGTTTTGTAAGTCTACCGTAATTGTGTTGTTTATATTGATAATGGAGGCGGTGGCTCGGGTAAGCGTGGGGACTAGTGGACTTGCGTAGTTTGCTTTAGAAGGCGTGCTTTTGGATTTGATTAGGATTGGGTAGCGTATCCCCAATCACCATGCTCGGTATATGTTTTGTATTAAACTGAAATGGTTTGAAATGGTCACTATGTCGTAAATTTGGTCGATGTGGGTCCGATGTTGTAAAACTCGATTTTATTGTGAAAATCTCTTAGTTTTAATTATTATAAAGTGTTGTGAAAATTGTTTCGTCTAAAAGTGTCGGGAAGCGAGTTTTCCGTTCGCTTAAGTTGGACTCCGGGGACAGCCCCTGGCAGTTCATTTGGACGCCGTCCCATTTGCTTGGACGTCATCCTGCCCTTCACAACTGGAAGCCGTCCAGATAACTGGACGTCGTCCAGATGTTTTGTTATAAAAAAAAATTTCTTGGAGTTTTGGTTGGATAATGAGTTGGGTCGTTACAACAACTCCTAAACCAGAGAACCACAAGCCCATCGAGTAAGACCAAAACCCCGTTCGAGCGAAAAAAAGGACCCCCAGAGAAACACTCAATAAACATCAATTTTCTGAGGTCAACTAAGTCAACACATGTCGACAACGACATCGAGTCCACCCGAATAAACTCGACTACAGGAAATGTATGAACACAACAGCAGAGCATCAACCAAACAATGCAAATCGCAAAGTCAAACCAATAGAAACCAGGCTATCATCACCGAATTTTCTTAGGACATTTACAAGCCCGCAGATTCCGACAGTCAAAACAACAAGCATTCGCCAGTAAAACCAGTAGCCACCAGCAAACACCGGCCACCACAATAGCAGCCAACCACCACATATACCACTGTCAGCTGCCGCTTACCACTAGTTTCTGCCAACAGCCGTCGTCAGCCACTAGTGACTTCCACGCAGCCACCAATCGCACCAGCAGCAGCCGTCACTAAACACAAAGTGTAGTCACCAGCAACCACCTCGAACCGCCAGTGACCATAAGCAACCATCATTGGCCACCAGTCACCAACGACCTAAAGTAGCCGTCGGCAGCTATCATCGCCGGAATCCACATGTTTCAACATAAAAACATGTTTCAATCACTCTCCAAGCAGATTTAAGCCTACAACCTTAAAACCCAAATCCGACCTAAATGAGTATAGAGCTCATGCCAAAGCTCGCCGCCTACACCCACCCAGAAGAGGGAACCCGATTAAACGTCACTATAGTCGCAGAACCATTAGAACAAGAGGGAACCCGATCCCGTGCAAAAAACACACATAATCGCCGCTTGTTCTCCAGATCCGAGACTAGAGGAGCCGATCGAACCTCAAATCGTCAGAAGGTAAAGGCGATTGAACTTATTCCGGAAAAAAATAGTACTACGAACCACCGGCGAGATGCCAGTGGTCGGAAAGGGTAACAACACAAACCTTACAAACCGGCGAGAGGAGGAGCAAGGAGAGGCACGGTGGCGGTAGGTTGCAGAGAAACGGAAAGTTAGAGGATGGTCGGAGAAGAAGAATCAGATATGTAAACGCCGGAAAAGATGAAAAAGGTAGAAAATTAGATCTACACGGGGATTGAGGTTGGGAGCGTTCTCTATTTGGTTTGGTACATATTCGGTTCACTTAGACCGGTCACTATGGTACCGTCATTGGTACTGTCTTTTTGTTTAGTTAAAAGACACCATAGGTATTGGAGTGTGTTTATGGATCTTTTTCAAGCATAAAATTATATTTGTCTTTTTTGAGAACTTTAAAGACGAGGTCCAGCTTTCGTATTTAATTCATAATATTGCATGGTGTCCTTAATTGAAAGGAGGGTGGTAGGTCCTCAACAAAAAACATCATATTAAAATGGTTGCTAGTAGGTCCAATATGAGTACAAATATTATTTTAGAAATAGTATAAATTAATTAAATAATGAGAGGGTTGTGAAGAAGTTTATTATTGTTGGTAGCACTCGGTCTTTTTAGTCTTTATGAAAACATGTTTGACGTGACGCAGATGTGGAGGTTAGTCTTTTTAAAGAAGTATGTCATGATTGAGAGTGGTATTAAACGTGTAAGTTTTGAGGATTTATAATAGAAAAAGGGAACCATATCATATATCCAATCAATAGTTTTTGTCAGAGATTCGTTACAATTTATAAATATAAATATAAATATAAATATAAATATAAATTATAAATATATAAATATAAATGTTGGTTTATGGTGAGTTTTCTGTTTTTAAGCAGAGTTTGACTTTCGGACTATTTTCATGAATGTGCCAAGCATTCACATGGCATATTGGCATCATCTTTTGTTACAAGTAACTTAATATCTAAGCTTTGTTACAATGAAGTAATCAATATCCAAAAAAAGACCGTAAACAAGATAAAACTGACAATCTCACCATCAAAAATAGAAATATCAACAGCTAGTATATATTAAGAATTAGGTTTTGAGCCCGTGCGTTGTACGGCTACTCAAAATTCATTTTAAATAAATCACTTATTTTAATTTTATGACGCTTGATCTACATTTTATATAATATTTGTGGTTACGTTTAATGGGGACATGTCGACCCAATAGCTTAAGGGTGGCTAATTTGAGCTCGTACTCTATTTTCAATAGTTCATAGCTGTTACTATTTGAAATTTAGATAAAATGGTAATGGATTTGATTAGTTGACCAGATCAAAAGGGTCAAAATTTACCCATTTTGTTATTGATTCATTGAAATAATTTAAATGTGTGTCTTTCAAATAATATGTTACAACATATTTTGAATATCACAAATAACACATAAGAATCAATAAGGCTAAAATGAAATGGACAAAGAAGTGTTGGAACCAAGTTCATAATTTAGAGGTTAGGGAAGTACAGTCGGTCTAGCTCTCAGAATCAGTTATAGCTTCCACCAAGTTCATATTTAGAGGTTAGAGAAGGAACATACATATATTTTATGATGCAAATTTATAAACCACTTTTTTCAACCTTCTCTCCAATTTTCTTCTTTGACGTTATATCTTCACAAATAAATTATGTACTCCCTCAGTGCCAATTATTTTCAGTTTAATTACAAACCGTCCATGTGTCACCGTGTGTCACCGTTTTCAATTATTTTCACCAAGTTCATATTTTAATGGTTGTTCTTAGAAACAAACCGTCCATGTGTCACTGTTTTCATTGTGCTTCAACGATCGCCAAAAACTCTAAAAAAGAACACATTTCTAGTATGTTAGTATGTTTCGTTGACAGATTGGGACTATAAAATACATATATATTTCATATTGCGTGTAGTTGCAACAACAAAAAAAAATTCCTCGAGTTTTATCAGATTTAAGAAATGCGTTCAATCTATTTATGTAATGGTATAATTTTACTAATAGAGAGTAATGCGTTACCATTCCCTCAAAATTAGTATTTAAAATTGTTCGGTAGTTTTTCTTATAATTTTATATGAACAAATGTGTGTATGAATATACTATAATAATAGGACACGTGTGTATGAACAAATGTCTGTAGTTTCTAGTTTTTCTGATGATCGTAGTAGTATATAGGAGTATGGATCAAATAGAAATTAATTTGTCGAAAATTGGGTTTAGTGAATTTTTTTAAATAAAATGGGTATGTATGATTGTTTTAGTATTTAATTTGGGTATGTATTATATTATATGATTTACTTGGGTAAATATGTGATTTTAAAAGTTGATAAGGGTATATATGAATAATTGTGATTTGTGGAAATTACGCTTGGCTTAATGTGCAATATTTAAGGAGTTAATGACATGTAACCTAATCAAATCTCTCTTTTATATAGATATAAAGATAGATTACATATCTAGAGACCATAATTTTGATTACCGACTGATTCATCATTTTTTTTCTTGACCGGGGATAAACATTTTCTAAAGAAATTTTAATTATATAGATTGTATAAATCAACATTAGAACCTTGGAAAATTGCAAAAAATGACATAATAAATTAAGACTAACATTTAAAATAGACTTTATTGCTTCGATGGTCTTTCGTTTATACACAAAATTGCAATCCGAGTCTCTAGTTTTAATTGAATATTCGAAACCTTTTAATTGCATAATTTGACAATATGCGTCCTTCCGTCTACCTGCTGCCTAAATTGACCGTTAAGTGCCGTCACGTGATTAACACGCGATGAACATTTTCGTCTTATCATTTCATTCAGCCTTTTTTTGCTCTGTTGGTCCCTTGTTTTTAAAATGTTTAGCTACGGTGATCCCTTCTTATTTTTAATTTATAAATTTATAATATACATATAATTATAATTATATTTACTTTAAAAATTCTTAGAATATAATTATTTTTATTTTTATTTAGTTTAATATACTCGGTATTTTTAATTTTATTTATCTACTTTATAAATATATAAATATAAATTTAAATACAAGATGAGTTTGTCACCATTAATTTGTCACCACAAGCATAAGTTCGTCTTCAAAGTACATACCATCAAATTACTCATTAAACTCATCAAAAATACAAATTTGTAGAAGTGTTAGAATCATTACAGCGCATCATGAAGTTTTTTTTATTTTTAAATAACATCACGAATTTTGCAAGAATAATCGATTTCAATGACAATATTTTCAAAGAGAAAATTGTTGAGATCTCGATTAATAATAAGATTTAGATCCTGAAAGTCAGATCCATCATCTTCATTCCTAATATAATTAGTTTTGATGGGTTTAATTAGTAATTTTATGGTCTGTATTTTGAAGATGAACTGATGATGGTGGTGACAAATTAATGATGACAAACTCATCTTGTTTATAAATTTATATTTATAAAGTAGATAAATAAAATCAAAAATACGGAGTGTATTAAATTAAAGAAAATTAAATATAATAATATTATAAGAATCTTTAAAGTAAATATAATTATAATTATATTATAAATTTTTATAAATTAAAATCAAATAAATTAAAATTAAGAAGGAATCACCATAGCTAAACATTTTTAAAATGAGGGACCAACAGAGCAGAAAATGCTGAAATGAAATAATTAGACGAAAATGTCCATCACGTGTTAATCATGTGATGACACTTAATGGCCAATTTAGATGGCAGGTAGACGGAGGGATACGAATTGCCAAATTCTGCAATTAAGAGGATTCGAAAATCCAATTAAAAACTTAAGGGACTTAAGTTGCAATTTTGTGTATAAATGAAGGACTAACAGAGCAAAAAAGTCTTTAAAATAACAAATACTCCGTATAAGGATTGGAATAATTAGCAACTTCACATTTAACTACACTATATTTTAAATGTATAGCATATAAAAAATGAAGGTTAATAAAGGACAAAAAATGGAAAAGAAAAAAAATGAAAAAGATAGAGAGAGAAAAAAAAAAGAAAACAATTAGTATGCTTCCCGGGGGCTTGAACTTGTGACGACCAAGTTAAAAGGAAGTGGGTTTACCACTCCAACTATAAAGACCCATCTATCAATTATCTCTTTACTTATAATTGATCGCGAAACGAGAAATGTATTTTATCGGGAGAGAATTTTTTTAAAAGCGTTTACATTTGATGTAAAATTAATTATTCTAATCTTTCATAAAATTACAACGTTTTAGGTCATGAGTTTTTGGATTAGAGGCAAAATCTAGAGCCTTTTAGGTAAAATATGAAGGCTTTTGAGAGTAAAATTAAATTTTAAGTTAGAAAATTTCAAATTTATTAGAGGCAAAATCAAAAAATCTAAAATTTTAATACTAAAAATTTAAATCCACTGTGGGCAGGTACCACCTCATGCCCCTATGTAGTTTCGCTCATACTTAGAGCACTGAGCGTGGTGACCTATGTCACTTGGCATGTCACTGGTGACTTGCTGAGTCAGAAAAAGTGAGAAGTGGTGACCTATGTCAGTTGTGGTATGTCAATTTTTTATATTTATTATTATTTTAATGATTTTATATATAACATAAAATAATATAATTATAAAAATTAACATAAATAGATATAACTTCATTAAAAATAAAAATCACACATTACAAGTCCTAAAAACAAAAAACAAATACGATTACAATCCTAAAGTAAACGACTAAAATAAAACGATTCAATTTTCACTACGAAGCTTCGCCCGAATCGCCGATTTCTTAGTGTAGCATCCTGTTACAGGGCCTAGTTAAGAAGAACCTTTTGACCTTGGTTGTGTTTGTATGTTATTATAATAATTATGTTTGTTATTAATTGAGTATGTGGTTAAGACCAGTTTGTGACAAGGGTCACATGACAGGTTCATTTGTTTAATTTGGACTCCTAACATAGTGCATAAGATATCAGATAACTGATAAATACCCGTGTGTTGTGGGGTATGGGGTTTTAACCCATTTATAAGCTTGCTTCTAGACATTTCTTGCATTTTCCCTAAAATTGAAAATTAGACCGTACCTAATTTTTTGCTCTATCAAACTCTAAGTGATTCAAGATTAGAAATTGGATCAAGTAGCCTAAGTGACTGATTTCTAGCATCCTTGTGATCATCTAACTAAGTTTGTTTACTTGAATCCTTGCTTTGATTCTTTAAAATTGGGGTTTTATGAGTTTTGTACATAAGTGTGATTTTATAGTTTGAATATTACTAAAATGTGTTTGTATATGCTAATTGATGTTAGAAATATGTTCTATAGTTGTTATATGATGTTTTTGAGTGAGTTTCATGACCAGAACAAGCAAAAATCGAGTTTCGGGTGTTAGAAACCCAAAAACAACGACCTGACGCTGTTCTTCAGCATCCGTACAAGTGACAGCTCAACCACATGGTTGAGCATGCATTTGAGGGCTCAATCATGTGGTTGAGGGCTCAACCACGCAGTTGAGGGCTCAACCGTACAGTTGAGGGCTCAAGCACATGGTTGAGCACTTGTCAGCTTTTGGTAAAATTGAAAAGGGTATAACTTTCAAACCGTAACTCCGTTTTTGATGAATAAACTATTGTTAGAATCATCTTGAGGTCTACTTTCCAATGATAACATTTTAAGAAACTAGATCAAACTGTTTTTAGGTTAGAAAAATAGGTTTTAGTGTGTATGTCGTGTTTTGCACGCGCTTGTATGATGATATTGATTAGATACATGATGTGGACTTATGAGATGATGAATATATGATGATATGACCTAGTTTATAGTATGATTTGACTATAATATTGATTTAGATATGTGTATTGACTTCGTTTGTATTATTATCAGGTGATAAGAATAAGGAAGAAGCTCAAAGTTAGATAACTGAGCTGTTGCTGGTAATCGGTGAGTGGGATTATCTCCTGGTGTAGTATAGAGTAGCAAGTTGCACCACTATGTTTATATTGTTGTTAGTTTCCATGTTTAGTAGTTATGTTTACCGTTGATCGCATTTTAGGGTTGCCATGCATGTAGTAAGTATTAGTTATCTGTAGTAGTAGTAGGTGACTGGTTGTATATGCAGTTGTTGTTGTTGTTAGAACCTTGATATGTTAGGTTCAGCTCAGAGAGGTCAACCTAGTTGTGGTTGGGTCTAGTTGGCTAATATTTTTTGAGTATAGTGCTGAATGACGCATCATCTGCGTGTGGATGACTATACTGGGGATTCAGTAGTAAGGATTATTGATAGACTCTAGCCTGATCAGCTAGTGGTCGTGTGCCCATACAATCCGTCGGTCTTCTAGTTGGATCATAGCTGATAGTTGTTGTATGTTGTAAGTTGTTACAGTTGTAGTGGTTCAAGTTGATACTGTATGCTAGACCTCTTGATAGTTCCATTCACTTAGCCTTGTGCTAACCCCTCACCTCCTCCCTTGCAGGTTTTGGATCTTAGTGTTGGTAGGGACGCGAGTCGGGCTGACGACATGTTTGAGAAGCTACTCCGATGTCGTGTCTTTAAGTTGTTTAAAACGATCGTTATGTAACACTGGATTTGTAGTAATATAACTTGTACGATTTCTATTATAAATGTGTGTATGTGTGTGTATGTTTTATATAAAAGGGTAATTTGGTAATTGAATCTTCCGCTGTGATTTAAAAAAAATGGCTGGTGTTACACTTCGGTTGAAGAACCATTGCATCTTCTTCATCCATTCCCCCGGTAGACATATTTGTAGCATTTTCAAATCAAAGTAACTCGTCATTGAATCAAATGTATTGCTTGCACTTTCATCAATTGAGGATCTTGCAAAAGCGGCGGAACTCGAAGATGACTTTTGTGATTTTTGCTTTTCTTGATTTTTCGGGAGGTCGTGGTGTTGCATCATCCCCAAAAAAATTTGCATTTGGGTTCTCTTCCGCCTCAACAGCCTCCGGTTCCTCATCAAGATATAATTAATACAAACGAATATAATCCCGACGTGTGTTTGTTTTAAAAGGACTCGGGTTGTTCCACTTTTGCTTGTCTTTTAGGAAACTCCAAGCAACGTAACTGTTAAACCTTTTAAACATCTCCACCTTGTATTGTGCATCACAACGTTCAAGGTTGCAAAATTCGCTATTGGGGGGATTAATTGGTCGGACTTTGGAAGGATTAATCGGCAATTTGGAGATTAATCGGAGATTAATCGGATTGTACTGTATACATTTAAATATTAAATTTCAAAAATTATATGTGTAACTATAAAAAAAAAACCATAAATATAAAGATAATTTTTAACATAATTGCCTAAAATTGTTTATTTCACTTCAAAACTATAAAATTATAGTCTAAATTCATGTTAAAATGTTAACAATTTTTTACTTTAACTGACTTTGATTACCAAATTCGATTTTGATCCATCAATTGACGTTGACCGTTTAATTAAACGGATTTTTGAAAATCGAAACGGATTACTCCTAAAAATGATTAATTGGGATTAATCGGCGAGTAATCGGGTTTTTTACAACACTGACAACGTTCCTTGAAATCCACATCATTCTCGCCACTATGTGGAACTCGTTTAAGATAACTCATGATTCCACCATACTTTTTGCAAGCTTCATTCATTTTTGTCCATTTGGAGGAATGTCCTTAGTACGTTTGTAAGGTGGACCCCTCGAATTGTACTCCTTCATAACCACATTCCAAAACGAAAGTGCGTTTTGATCATTGCCTTGATTTGGATCTTCCGAAGCCGCGATCCATGATTGAGCTAAATGTAGCACATCTTCGGGTTCCCAAAGGTACTCAGTACGTCTTCCTGGTTGAGACGAATCACCAACAACTTCTTTTCCTTTAGCCTTTGCTCTCGACTTACGTTTAGGTGCTTGTTGTTTTTATTATGTTTGTAGAACTTGTGTTTGCGGAACTTATGTTTGTTGTGATTGTTGTGCTTGTTGTTGTTGTTGCCACATCATAAAGCTTTGAATTTGCCTGGAAGTCATTTGTGGAAATGATTGTTGTGATTGATGTGCAAATTGAGTAAACGCGAGATTAGCCTCACCACCACTAGCTGAACCTTGAGTCGATCCGGGTGAGTATGGTGAGAGTGGACTCCATTATGAATTGAGATAATACGGGTCGTTCGACATCGTGAAATCATAAACATTTGATGAAAGTAGGTGTGTTTGAATGAAAATTGTTTGTGTTTTTGTTTCTGTTTAAATGAGTTGTTTAGATAAAGGATTTTAAAGTTTTTAAAAATAAATAAATAAATAAAAATAAACGGTAAGAAATGTAACCGATGGACTGTTTTTTTTTTAAAATTTCTATACGTTTCAAACATGCGTCGGGGTGGTGACTGATGCGTCGGGGTGGTGACTTGAAATGTCCCGTTCTTATTGATTAAAAACGTTCCATATTAATTGATTTCGTTGCGAGGTTTTGACCTCTATATGAGACGTTTTTCAAAGACTGCATTCATTTTTAAAACAAACCATAACCTTTATTTCATAAATAAAGGTTTAAAAAGCTTTACGTAGATTATCAAATAATGATAATCTAAAATATCCTGTTTACACACGACCATTACATAATGGTTTACAATACAAATATGTTACATCGAAATTAGTTTCTTGAATGCAGTTTTTACACAATATCATACAAACATGGACTCTAAATCTTGTCCTTATTTTAGTATGCAACAGCGGAAGCTCTTAGTATTCACCTGAGAATAAACATGCTTTAAACGTCAACAAAAATGTTGGTGAGTTATAGGTTTAATCTATATATATCAAATCATAACAAAAGACCACAAGATTTCATATTTCAATACACATCCCATACATAGAGATAAAAATCATTCATATGGTGAACACCTGGTAACCGACATTAACAAGATGCATATATAAGAATATCCCCATCATTCCGGGACACCCTTCGGATATGATATAAATTTCGAAGTACTAAAGCATCCGGTACTTTGGATGGGGTTTGTTAGGCCCAATAGATCTATCTTTAGGATTCGCGTCAATTAGGGTGTCTGTTCCCTAATTCTTAGATTACCAGACTTAATAAAAAGGGGCATATTCGATTTCGATAATTCAACCATAGAATATAGTTTCACGTACTTGTGTCTATTTTATAAATCATTTATAAAACCTGCATGTATTCTCATCCCAAAAATATTAGATTTTAAAAGTGGGACTATAACTCACTTTCACAGATTTTTACTTCGTCAGGAAGTAAGACTTGGCCACTGGTTGATTCACGAACCTATAACAATATATACATATATATCAAAGTATGTTCAAAATATATTTACAACACTTTTAATATATTTTGATGTTTTAAGTTTATTAAGTCAGCTGTCCTCGTTAGTAACCTACAACTAGTTGTCCACAGTTAGATGTACAGAAATAAATCGATAAATATTATCTTGAATCAATCCACGACCCAGTGTATACGTATCTCAGTATTGATCACAACTCAAACTATATATATTTTGGAATCAACCTCAACCCTGTATAGCTAACTCAAACATTCACATATAGAGTGTCTATGGTTGTTCCGAAATATATATAGATGTTTCGACATGATAGGTCGAAACATTGTATACATGTCTATGGTATCTCAAGATTACATAATATACAATACAAGTTGATTAAGTTATGGTTGGAATAGATTTGTTACCAATTTTCACGTAGCTAAAATGAGAAAAATTATCCAATCTTGTTTTACCCATAACTTCTTCATTTTAAATCCGTTTTGAGTGAATCAAATTGCTATGGTTTCATATTGAACTCTATTTTATGAATCTAAACAGAAAAATTATAGGTTTATAGTCGGAAAAATAAGTTACAAGTCGTTTTTGTAAAGGTAGTCATTTCAGTCGAAAGAACGACGTCTAGATGACCATTTTAGAAAACATACTTCCACTTTGAGTTTAACCATAATTTTTGGTTATAGTTTCATGTTCATAATAAAAATCATTTTCCCAGAATAACAAATTTTAAATCAAAGTTTATCATAGTTTTTAATTAACTAACCCAAAACAGCCCGCGGTGTTACTACGACGGCGTAAATCCGATTTTACGGTGTTTTTCGTGTTTCCAGGTTTTAAATCATTAAGTTAGCATATCATATAGATATAGAACATGTGTTTAGTTGATTTTAAAAGTCAAGTTAGAAGGATTAACTTTTATTTGCGAACAAGTTTAGAATTAACTAAACTATGTTCTAGTGATTACAAGTTTAAACCTTCGAATAAGATAGCTTTATATGTATGAATCGAATGATGTTATGAACATCATTACTATCTCAAGTTCCTTGGATAAACCTACTGGAAATTAGAAAAATAGATCTAGCTTCAAAGGATCCTTGGATGGCTTGAAAGTTCTTGAAGCAGAATCATGACACGAAAACAATTTCAAGTAAGATTTCCACTCGAAATAAGATTGTTATAGTTATAGAAATTGAATTAAAGTTTGAATATGATTATTACCTTGTATTAGAAAGATAACCTACTGTAAGTAACAAAGGTTTCTTGATCTTGGATGATTACTTGGAATGGATTTAGAAAACTTGGAAGTAAACTTGCAATCTTGGAAGTATTCTTGATTTTATGAAACTAGAACTTTTGGAATTTATGAAGAACACTTTGAACTTGAAGATAGAACTTGAGAGAGATCAATTAGATGAAGAAAATTGAAGAATGAAAGTGTTTGTAGGTGTTTTTGGTCGTTGGTGTATGGATTAGATATAAAGGATATGTAATTTTGTTTTCATGTAAATAAGTCATGAATGATTACTCATATTTTTATAATTTTATGAGATATTTCATGCTAGTTGCCAAATGATGGTTCCCACATGTGTTAGGTGACTCACATGGGCTGCTAAGAGCTGATCATTGGTGTAGTGACCCGAACTTTTCCATGTTTATATATATTAATTGAGATTGATATTTACATGATTAAATGTTTCCAAGATGTTAAGCAATCAAACTTGTTAAGACTTGATTAATTGAAATATGTTTCATATAGACAATTGACCACCCAAGTTGACCGGTGATTCACGAACGTTAAAACTTGTAAAAACTATATGATGACATATATATGGATATATATATATAGTTAACATGATACTATGATAAGTAAACATATCATTAAGTATATTAACAATGAACTACATATGTAAAAACAAGACTACTAACTTAATGATTTTTAAACGAGACATATATGTAACGATTATCGTTGTAAAGACATTTAATGAATATATATCATATTAAGAGATATTCATACATGATAATATCATGATAGTATAATAATTTAAAATCTCATTTGATATTATAAACATTAGGTTAACAACATTTAACAAGATCGTTAACCTAAAGGTTTCAAAACAACACTTACATGTAACGACTAACGATGACTTAACGACTCAGTTAAAATGTATATACATGTAGTGTTTTAATATGTATTTATACACTTTTGAAAGACTTAAATACACTTATCAAAATACTTCTACTTAACAAAAATGCTTACAATTACATCCTCGTTCAGTTTCATCAACAATTCTACTCGTATGCACCCGTATTCGTACTCGTACAATACACAGCTTTTAGATGTATGTACTATTGGTATATACACTCCAATGATCAGCTCTTAGCAGCCCATGTGAGTCACCTAACACATGTGGGAACCATGATTTGGCAACTAGCATGAAATATCTCATAAAATTACAAAAATATGAGTAATCATTCATGACTTATTTACATGAAAACAAAATTACATATCCTTTATATCTAATCCATACACCAACGACCAAAAACACCTACAAACACTTTCTTTCTTCAATTTTCTTCATCTAATTGATCTCTCTCAAGTTCTATCTTCAAGTTCTAAGTGTTCTTCATAAATTCTACAAGTTCTAGTTACATAAAATCAAGAATACTTTCAAGTTTGCTAGCTCACTTCCAATCTTGTAAGGTGATCATCCAACCTCAAGAAATCTTTGTTTCTTATAGTAGGTTATCATTCTAATACAAGTTAATAATCATATTCAAACTTTGGTTCAATTTCTATAACTATAACAATCTTATTTCAAGTGATGATCTTACTTGAACTTGTTTTCGTGTCATGATTCTGCTTCAAGAACTTCGAGCCATCCAAGGATCCGTTGAAGCTAGATCCATTTTTCTGTTTTCCAGTAGGTTTATCCAAGGAACTTAAGGTAGTAATGATATTCATAACATCATTCGATTCATACATATAAAGCTATCTTATTCGAAGGTTTAAACTTGTAATCACTAGAACATAGTTTAGTTAATTCTAAACTTGTTCGCAAACAAAAGTTAATCCTTCTAACTTGACTTTTAAAATCAACTAAACACATGTTCTATATCTATATGATATGCTAACTTAATGATTTAAAACCTGGAAACACGAAAAACACCGTAAAACCGGATTTACGCCGTCGTAGTAACACCGCGGGCTGTTTTGGGTTAGTTAATTAAAAACTATGATAAACTTTGATTTAAAAGTTGTTATTCTGAGAAAATGATTTTTATTATGAACATGAAACTATATCCAAAAATTATGGTTAAACTCAAAGTGGAAGTATATTTTCTAAAATGGTCATCAAGACGTCGTTCTTTCGATTGAAATGACTACCTTTACAAAAACGACTTGTAACTTATTTTTCCGACTATAAACCTATACTTTTTCTGTTTAGATTCATAAAATAGAGTTCAATATGAAACCATAGCAATTTGATTCTCTCAAAACGGATTTAAAATGAAGAAGTTATGGGTAAAACAAGATTGGATAATTTTTCTCATTTTAGCTACGTGAAAATTGGTAACAAATCTATTCCAACCATAACTTAATCAACTTGTATTGTATATTATGTAATCTTGAGATACCATAGACACGTATACAATGTTTCGACCTATCATGTCGACACATCTATATATATTTCGGAACAACCATAGACACTCTATATGTGAATGTTGGAGTTAGCTATACAGGGTTGAGGTTGATTCCAAAATATATATAGTTTGAGTTGTGATCAATACTGAGATACGTATACACTGGGTCGTGGATTGATTCAAGATAATATTTATCGATTTATTTCTGTACATCTAACTGTGGACAACTAGTTGTAGGTTACTAACGAGGACAGCTGACTTAATAAACTTAAAACATCAAAATATATTAAAAGTGTTGTAAATATATTTTGAACATACTTTGATATATATGTATATATTGTTATAGGTTCGTGAATCAACCAGTGGCCAAGTCTTACTTCCCGACGAAGTAAAAATCTGTGAAAGTGAGTTATAGTCCTACTTTTAAAATCTAATATTTTTGGGATGAGAATACATGCAGGTTTTATAAATGATTTACAAAATAGACACAAGTACGTGAAACTACATTCTATGGTTGAATTATCGAAATCGAATATGCCCCTTTTTATTAAGTCTGGTAATCTAAGAATTAGGGAACAGACACCCTAATTGACGCGAATCCTAAAGATAGATCTATTGGGCCTAACAAACCCCATCCAAAGTACCGGATGCTTTAGTACTTCGAAATTTATATCATATCCGAAGGCTGTCCCGGAATGATGGGGATATTCTTATATATGCATCTTGTTAATGTCGGTTACCAGGTGTTCACCATATGAATGATTTTTATCTCTATGTATGGGATGTGTATTGAAATATGAAATCTTGTGGTCTATTGTTACGATTTGATATATATAGGTTAAACCTATAACTCACCAACATTTTTGTTGACGTTTAAAGCATGTTTATTCTCAGGTGAATACTAAGAGCTTCCACTGTTGCATACTAAAATAAGGACAAGATTTGGAGTCCATGCTTGTATGATATTGTGTAAAAACTGCATTCAAGAAACTTATTTTGTTGTAACATATTTGTATTGTAAACCATTATGTAATGGTCGTGTGTAAACGGGATATTTTAGATTATCATTATTTGATAATCTACGTAAAGCTTTTTAAACCTTTATTGATGAAATAAAGGTTATGGTTTGTTTTAAAATGAATGCAGTCTTTGAAAAACGTCTCATATAGAGCTCAAAACCTCGCAACGAAATCAATTAATATGGAACGTTTTTAATCAATAAGAACGGGACATTTCAGTTGGTATCCGAGCGTTGGTCTTAGAGAACCAAAATTTTGCATTAGTGTGTCTTATCGAGTTTGTTAGGATGCATTAGTGAGTCTGGACTTCGACCGTGTTTACTTGAAAAATGATTGCTTAACAAATTTTGTTGGAAACTATATATTTTTAACATGTGAATATTATGTGATATATTAATCTCTTAACGCGTTTGATATTATGTGATAGATGTCTACCTCTAGAACAAGTCCCATTGACTCACCTAATGTAACGACCGCACTTTTTCGATCATTCTATACTTAAAAGATTAATATTTACATAAATTAAACCTTGCCAACATGATAAGCAATCCAAATTGTCGAGATTTATATTTCCGAAAAGAATTTTACACAACGTTTGACCGTCTAGTTTGACCAATGATATCACGAACTATACAATATATGATAATTATACGTTTGTGTATATATATGTATATATACATATTTAACATGATTAATGAATGTTTTAATATCTCATTTTGTATTAATAACAACAAGTTATATGTGTATTTTGAAACTACTAACTTAAGTTTTTAAAACGATAACAATACGTAACGTTATTTGACTTAAATACTTAAGACTATAATGTTTATACATATATTGTATAAGTAATGTATTTAATCACTTTTAAGAACTTAAATACATAAAATCATATAAGTGTATTCACAAAAGATAGCTATATTTGAATCCTCATTCCATTTTTCACAAAATTTCCATACGTATACCTAGAGTATTTGTACTCGTATCATACCAAGCTTCTATACGTATTTACTAATAGTAAATACACATCAAAATCACCACCTAACCAGCCATTATTCATGCCCTTAGAGCTAGGTAATTACTTTTGAATCATTGCAAGACTAATTACAAAAATACAAACTAGAATTTTGTCATGTTATCCTTAAAGATCACATTTTTAGGAGTATATATGTATCATCATTTTTGATTCATTTTTACTTCAATCTCTTAACTAAAAACACACACTCTTTCTTACTCTCTAAACTCCATAACAATCCAGCAAAGTTCCATAAAGATCTAGCTTCAAAAACCATACTAAAACACCATAAGAAAACCATACAAAAACACTTCAAGAAAACCCTCCAAGAACACCAACTTACTTCCAATCTTTCATCCACTTTCATCACCCTTTTGATTCTAGCTTCTTACTTCTCTCTTACAGCAACTTCATCCAAGGAACTTGAGGTAGAATCTATGTTCATAACCTTATTCGATTCATATATATATAGCTATCTTATTTTGTGGTACAAAAGTTTAACAACAAGAACATAGTTTGAATGTTTTCAAACTTGTTTGCAAACTAAATAGATCCTTCTAACTTAACTTTTAAAATACTTCAAGACCTGTAATATAACTTATGTATATACTAATTTAACAAGGTAAAACTTGGTTTTTCAAAGTATAAGTATTTTTAGAAAAATGGTCATTAAATGATTTTGTTGTAACAAAAATGTTTAACTTCATATGTTTCACTAATGTTTCACTTATGCCGTATGATTTTGAATACAAACCAAGGTATTTACAGTTCATAGTCTTAAAGAAGAACTCGATCCAAGAAGATGGCAATTTGAATCAACGAAAACGGATTTGTAACGAAGAAACTATGACCGAAACAAAATTGGTTATCCTAGATCATTTCAACTACGGGATCAATTGGAAAAAAATGATATAAATCACATATTTCTAAGATAACATGATATTTTATATATATGTACTTATAATTCAATTTTATATGGTTCAGGATCACCCGTAAACAATACGAGAAGATTAATCATAAGATCCCATGTTTGTACGCAACACGTCATTTGACAACACCGGTACTTTATGTACGCAACACGTCATTTGACAACACCGGTACCATGGGTCAAGATTAATCTCGACCAATACATATACGATGGGGTTTTATTTATTTCGTTGGGGGTTTTGTTTATTGCGGGTATATTAAACATCTAAAAATGAACCATTAAAAATTGAATTACTAACATCGGAATGCTAACTACGAACTAAGGAAATATTCAAAATATTAAAAGTATAACAAGTATATATATATATAACGTTTGTTTTAAAATGAAAACATATTGATATATTATATATGGATAGGTTCGTGATATCAACCGGAAGACCGAGTCAAAATATATATATCATCAAGACAAGAGTGAGTATATAGTCCCACTTTTAAACTCTAAATATTTCGGGATGAGAATACATGTATTTTATGTTTTACGTTATGGACACAAGTAACTGAAAAATATATTCTACGTTGAGTTGTACCACTGGCATACTTCCCTGTAGCTTGATAACTAATATTTACAGCGGTATTGTAAACGCGAATCCTGTTGATAGATCTATCGGGCCTGACAACCCCAACCGGACTGGACGACCAGTATTCAACGGTTGCACAGTACTTCGTTTTGTGACTACACTTGGTACGGTGTAGTAAGATTTCATATTAAAGGGAATATGCGACGTGAAAATGTTAAGTATGGTTACCAAGTGCTCAACCACTTAGGATACTTTTATTGAAATGTTTATATACGAAATCTTGTGGTCTATATATATATATTGCTGCGCACTAAACCTATATCTCACCAACTTTATGTTGACGTTTTTAAACATGTTTATTCTCAGGTGATAATTAAAGCTTCCGCTGCATTATGTTGAATCTAAGCAGGATCATGCGTACTCATATTTGTGTCAAAAATAAAACTGCATATCCGAGGACGTGTGTTGTAAAATATGCTAGAAATCGTGTTGTTATTATCATTTGTAAAGTTTGTAAGTCGAAGATTATCGTTAAACGATAATCATCTTTTTATTGTCTAAAGCTTGTAACAAAAATAATGGTTTGGTTTGTAATGTATAATATATGCAGTTTTCCTTTTTAAAAATGTCGCATATAGAGGTCAATACCTCGCAATGAAATCATACGTTATCTAACACGTTCTTATGGTTAAGGACGGGTTATGACATGTGGTATCAGAGCGGTGGTCTTAGCGAACCAGGTTTGCATTAGTGTGTCTAACTGATAAGTCGTTAGGATACATTAGTAAAGTCTGGACTTTGACCGGGTCTGATTTAAAAAAAAACCATTGCTTATCACTGTTGGTTAAAATTTATATGTAAATATTATATAAGTACTAATGGGTTAGTTGTTGTGTGATAGATGTCGAGCTCAAAAATTGTTATCACAATCAACGACTCCGAATCAGAATCTTCAGATGGCGTTCCAGTCATTAACCTGTCCGATGACGAAAATGATATCCTTGGGGAAGACTCACAAATTCCGGATGAACCAACTATAAAGAACCCGGAAAGTGAACCCGAGGAGGAAAGTGAACCCGAGGAGGAAAGTGAACCCGAGGAGGAAAGTGAACCCGAGGAGGAAAGTGAACCCGAGGAAGAAATACAGGAAATTACAAAAGACGAGTTCGAACTAGGAAAGAAACGAAAGGCTAATGAATTAGAAAATCCAAATCCCGAGTTTAATGAGAATGATGTGGCACCAATTCCACTCAACACTACCACCCCTATCCCCGCTATTCCTATTCGTTCTGTCCCGGCATCCAGTTCTTCAGTCCCACAGCCAAAATATAGGCAGACAGTTAGGATAAGCGTTAAGCAAATCTTTGTGTCTAAACGTCCTAGAAAATAGATCAAACGATGCGCTGCTGTGTCAAACCATGGAACCGAATAATGTTTTGTATAATATTAATAGTGTGGTTTGCTTAATGTTCGATGTAAGATAAGCATATGTAAAATATTGAAGTATGAAATGCAATAATTTTCCATGGTTAAGTATTATTTAGATTGTAGTAATTGATTCTGTACTAAGCTATTAAGTATGAACATTAACGGGTAGGTACTACCCAAGATATAATTATAAAACGCTAATAAGAAGAAAAGGCTTTTATAATAATACCTAGTTCATATTATTAATAAGCTATAATGTACTATAAATACACACTACATCTATAATAATCCATGTGAATAATTATTTTCTTTCATTAGGAAATGGCGCGATTGAATCGAATGACGGAACAAGAACTCGAGGAACTCATCAACCAGCGAGTGAACGACAGAATGTTATGGGTTGAGGCTGCAAGAGCTGCTGCAGTTAATCCAAATCCTCGTGTAGGATGCTCCTACAAGACGTTCCAAGCTTGCAAGCCATCATCATTCAGTGGAACGGAAGGACCTATCGGTTTAACCCGATGGATAGAAAAGATGGAGACGGTGTTCAAAATCAGCGGTTGTGATGAAAAAGACATGACCAAGTTTGCATCGTGCACTTTACAAGATAGTGCACTCACATGGTGGAAGAATTATGTGAAGGCGGTAGGAGGAGATGTAGCTTATGATACTCCATGGGAAGAATTCAAAGCAATGATAATCACCGAGTATTGTCCAAGGAATGAGGTTATTAAGTTAGAAGATGAGTTACGAAGTTTGAAGGTGGTTGGTACTGAAATCACCAACTACAACCAGCGATTCATGGAATTAGTTTTGCTATGTCCTGAATTGGTTCCAACCGAAGAACGGAAGATTGAAATGTACAAAGCTGGTTTGCCCAAAAAGGTCAAGGCAAATGTTACAGCATCGAAACCTAAGACAATTCATGAAGCTATAACCATGGCGAACGAGCTAATGGATCAGGTCATTTTGGACAAGAAAGCATTCAATACTGAGGTGAAGGTATTGGGAAACAAGAAAAAGTGGAATGGAAGTTATGATCGAGGTAACCAACAACAACCTTATAAGAAACAAGAAACCACAAAAGGTGCGAGTAGTGGTTCAGGTTTTGGTTATAAAGGACAAAGTCCTTTATGCAACCGTTGCCACAAACATCACTTTGGTTACTGTAGTGTGTTATGCACCAAGTGTAATCGACAAGGTCATCTTGCGGAAGATTGTAAGGCTCTCGTTACAAATGGCAACAAGACTCCTGCCACCAACGCAAATAGAACTGCTTTGGCTACCATTACTTGTTTTGGTTGTGGAAAACAAGGTCACTATAAGAGTCAGTGCCCGAATCAGAATGGCGGACCTGCACGTGGAAGAGCGTTTGTTATTAATGCTAGAGAGGCACGAGAAGACCCGGAGCTTGTTACGGGTACGTTTACCATTAATAACTTATCAGCATCTATTTTATTTGATACTGGCGCCGATAGAAGCTACGTGTGTATAAATTTTTACACTAAATTGAATTGTTCATCATTACCTTTAGATGCTAAGTACTTGATTGAGTTAGCTAATGGTAAACTAATTGAAGCCGATAAAATTTGTCGTGATTGTGAAATAAATTTAGCCGGAGAAACATTTAAAATCGACTTAATACCCGTAGAATTGGGAGGTTTTGATGTAATAGTCGGCATGGACTGGATGTCCAAAATAGGAGCGGAAGTTGTTTGTGCTAAGAAGGCAATTCGTATTCCTGGTAAGGATAAAATACCGGTGATGATTTATGGAGAGAAGGGTAATTCAAAGCTAAAACTCATTAGCTGTTTGAAAGCCAAGAAGTGTTTAGAAAAGGGATGTTACGCTATTTTAGCACATGTTAATAAAATCGAAAAGAAAGAAAAGTGCATCAACGACGTGCCTGTGGCAAGAGATTTTCCTGAAGTTTTTCCGGAAGAATTGCCGGGATTACCTCCATTTAGATCGGTAGAATTTCAAATAGATTTAGTACCAGGAGCTGCACCAGTGGCTCGTGCGCCATATAGACTTGCACCGTCCGAATTAAAAGAACTTCAAAGTCAGTTAAAAGAATTATTGGACCGTGGATTCATACGACCAAGTACATCACCGTGGGGAGCTCCAATTTTGTTTGTCAAGAAGAAAGACGGATCTTTCCGAATGTGTATAGATTATCGTGAATTAAATAAGTTAACTATCAAGAATCGGTATCCACTACCGAGAATTGATGACTTATTTGATCAATTGCAAGGATCATGTGTTTATTCGAAAATCGACTTAAGATCGGGCTATCATCAACTACGCGTCAAAGAAGAGGACATTCCGAAAACTGCTTTTCGGACACGTTATGGTCATTATGAATTTTTGGTTATGCCGTTTGGATTGACGAATGCGCCAGCTGTATTCATGGACCTCATGAATCGAGTTTGTAGTCCGTATTTAGATAAGTTTGTTATCGTTTTCATTGATGATATTCTTATCTATTCCAAGAGTGAGCAAGAGCATGAAGAGCATTTAAGGTTGATACTGGAGTTGTTGAGAAAAGAACAACTGTATGCTAAATTTTCTAAGTGTGCTTTCTGGTTGAAAGAAGTGCAATTTCTTGGCCACGTTGTTAGTAGCAAAGGAATTCAGGTTGATCCAGCAAAAACTGAAGCTATTGAAAAATGGGAGACTCCTAAGACACCAATGCAGATACGCCAATTTTTGGGTTTAGCCGGTTATTATAGAAGGTTTATTCAAGATTTTTCCCGAATAGCTAAACCGTTGACAGCGTTAACGCAAAAAGGGAAGAAATACGAATGGACCTCGGAGCAGGAGAACGCATTTCAATTACTGAAGAAGAAGTTAACTACGGCGCCTATTTTATCGTTACCTGAAGGGAACGATGATTTTGAAATATATTGTGACGCTTCGCGACAAGGTTTTGGTTGTGTTCTTATGCAACGGAAGAAAGTTATTGCATTCGCATCCCGACAATTGAAGATTCACGAGCGGAATTATACGACGCATGATCTAGAATTGGGAGCAGTCGTGTTTGCATTGAAGATGTGGAGACACTACTTGTATGGGGTTAAATTCACTGTGTTTACTGATCATAAAAGCCTTCAACATATTTTTGATCAGAAACAATTGAACATGAGGCAACGTAGGTGGGTCGAGTTAATAAACGACTATGATTGTGAAATTCGTTATCATCCCGGGAAGGCGAATGTGGTGGCTGATGCTTTAAGCAGAAAAGAACGAGAACCAATTCGAGTACGAGCGATGAACATAAAAATTCGCATGAATCTCAACTCACAAATCAAAGAAGTTCAACGAGAAGCACTTACTAAAGAAAATATAGGAAATGAAATAATGAAGAAGTATGAGAAGCAACTCGTTATGCGGGAAGATGGAATTCGATATTTTGCAAATCGTATTTGGGTACCGAAGTTGGGTGGATTAAGGAAATTGATATTGAACGAGGCACATAAGACAAGATATTCGATACATCCTGGAGTTGGAAAGATGTACCAAGATCTTAAGACGCATTATTGGTGGCCTAATTTGAAGACAGACGTTGCAACATATGTTGGGGAATGTTTGACTTGTTCCAAAGTCAAAGCAGAACATCAAAAGCCGTCAGGGTTACTTCAACAACCAGAAATTCCAGAATGGAAATGGGATGGTATTACCATGGATTTCATCACGAAGTTACCAAAGACTGCCTGGGGATACGACACCATTTGGGTGATTGTTGATCGTCTCACCAAGTCTGCACATTTCTTGCCTATAAAGGAAACAGATAGAATGGAGAAACTATTACGATTGTATATAAAGGAAGTTGTTTCAAGGCATGGAATACCTATTTCCATTATATCCGATCGTGATAGTAGATTTACCTCAAAGTTTTGGCAATCACTACAGGAGGCACTAGGAACTCGGTTGGATATGAGTACCGCATATCATCCACAAACCGATGGACAGAGTGAAAGAACGATTCAGACTCTCGAAGACATGCTCAGGGCATGTGTGGTCGATTTTGGAAACGGATGGGATAAATACCTACCGTTAGCAGAATTCTCGTATAATAATAGTTATCATGCGAGCATTGGAGCTGCGCCATTCGAAGCATTGTACGGAAGGAAGTGTAGATCTCCTATCTGTTGGAATGAAGTAGGAGATCGACATTTAACTGGTCCCGAGATCATACATGAAACGACTGAGAAGATAGTGCAAATCAAGGAAAGATTGAAAACAGCCCGTAGTCGCCAAAAGAGCTACGCCGATGTTCGAAGGAAACCATTAGAGTTTCAGGTCGGGGACATGGTTATGCTAAAGGTGTCACCTTGGAAAGGTGTAATACGTTTCGGCAAAAGGGGTAAACTGAACCCAAGGTACGTAGGCCCGTTCAAGATCATCGAACGCATTGGACCGGTAGCTTATCGACTCGAGTTACCGCAACAACTCGCCGGAGTACATAATACCTTTCACGTCTCAAACCTTAAGAAGTGTCTTGCAAAGGAAGACCTCACCATTCCTCTTGAAGAAATCCATGTCGACGAGAAACTACAATTCGTCGAAGAACCAATCGAAATCATGGACCATGAAGTTAAACAGCTCAAACAGAGTAATATACCGATTGTTAAGGTTCGTTGGAATGCTAGAAGAGGTCCCGAGTTTACTTGGGAACGAGAGGATCAGATGAAACGAAAGTATCCACACTTGTTTATCGATGACGCAAAATAGGTACAATTCTAAAATTTCGGGACGAAATTTATTTAACGGGGAGGTAATGTAACGACCGCACTTTTTCGATCATTCTATACTTAAAAGATTAATATTTACATAAATTAAACCTTGCCAACATGATAAGCAATCCAAATTGTCGAGATTTATATTTCCGAAAAGAATTTTACACAACGTTTGACCGTCTAGTTTGACCAATGATATCACGAACTATACAATATATGATAATTATACGTTTGTGTATATATATGTATATATACATATTTAACATGATTAATGAATGTTTTAATATCTCATTTTGTATTAATAACAACAAGTTATATGTGTATTTTGAAACTACTAACTTAAGTTTTCAAAACGATAACAATACGTAACGTTATTTGACTTAAATACTTAAGACTATAATGTTTATACATATATTGTATAAGTAATGTATTTAATCACTTTTAAGAACTTAAATACATAAAATCATATAAGTGTATTCACAAAAGATAGCTATATTTGAATCCTCATTCCATTTTTCACAAAATTTCCATACGTATACCTAGAGTATTTGTACTCGTATCATACCAAGCTTCTATACGTATTTACTAATAGTAAATACACATCAAAATCACCACCTAACCAGCCATTATTCATGCCCTTAGAGCTAGGTAATTACTTTTGAATCATTGCAAGACTAATTACAAAAATACAAACTAGAATTTTGTCATGTTATCCTTAAAGATCACATTTTTAGGAGTATATATGTATCATCATTTTTGATTCATTTTTACTTCAATCTCTTAACTAAAAACACACACTCTTTCTTACTCTCTAAACTCCATAACAATCCAGCAAAGTTCCATAAAGATCTAGCTTCAAAAACCATACTAAAACACCATAAGAAAACCATACAAAAACACTTCAAGAAAACCCTCCAAGAACACCAACTTACTTCCAATCTTTCATCCACTTTCATCACCCTTTTGATTCTAGCTTCTTACTTCTCTCTTACAGCAACTTCATCCAAGGAACTTGAGGTAGAATCTATGTTCATAACCTTATTCGATTCATATATATATAGCTATCTTATTTTGTGGTACAAAAGTTTAACAACAAGAACATAGTTTGAATGTTTTCAAACTTGTTTGCAAACTAAATAGATCCTTCTAACTTAACTTTTAAAATACTTCAAGACCTGTAATATAACTTATGTATATACTAATTTAACAAGGTAAAACTTGGTTTTTCAAAGTATAAGTATTTTTAGAAAAATGGTCATTAAATGATTTTGTTGTAACAAAAATGTTTAACTTCATATGTTTCACTAATGTTTCACTTATGCCGTATGATTTTGAATACAAACCAAGGTATTTACAGTTCATAGTCTTAAAGAAGAACTCGATCCAAGAAGATGGCAATTTGAATCAACGAAAACGGATTTGTAACGAAGAAACTATGACCGAAACAAAATTGGTTATCCTAGATCATTTCAACTACGGGATCAATTGGAAAAAAATGATATAAATCACATATTTCTAAGATAACATGATATTTTATATATATGTACTTATAATTCAATTTTATATGGTTCAGGATCACCCGTAAACAATACGAGAAGATTAATCATAAGATCCCATGTTTGTACGCAACACGTCATTTGACAACACCGGTACTTTATGTACGCAACACGTCATTTGACAACACCGGTACCATGGGTCAAGATTAATCTCGACCAATACATATACGATGGGGTTTTATTTATTTCGTTGGGGGTTTTGTTTATTGCGGGTATATTAAACATCTAAAAATGAACCATTAAAAATTGAATTACTAACATCGGAATGCTAACTACGGACTAAGGAAATATTCAAAATATTAAAAGTATAACAAGTATATATATATATAACGTTTGTTTTAAAATGAAAACATATTGATATATTATATATGGATAGGTTCGTGATATCAACCGGAAGACCGAGTCAAAATATATATATCATCAAGACAAGAGTGAGTATATAGTCCCACTTTTAAACTCTAAATATTTCGGGATGAGAATACATGTATTTTATGTTTTACGTTATGGACACAAGTAACTGAAAAATATATTCTACGTTGAGTTGTACCACTGGCATACTTCCCTGTAGCTTGGTAACTAATATTTACAGCGGTATTGTAAACGCGAATCCTGTTGATAGATCTATCGGGCCTGACAACCCCAACCGGACTGGACGACCAGTATTCAACGGTTGCACAGTACTTCGTTTTGTGACTACACTTGGTACGGTGTAGTAAGATTTCATATTAAAGGGAATATGCGACGTGAAAATGTTAAGTATGGTTACCAAGTGCTCAACCACTTAGGATACTTTTATTAAAATGTTTATATACGAAATCTTGTGGTCTATATATATATATTGCTGCGCACTAAACCTATATCTCACCAACTTTATGTTGACGTTTTTAAACATGTTTATTCTCAGGTGATAATTAAAGCTTCCGCTGCATTATGTTGAATCTAAGCAGGATCATGCGTACTCATATTTGTGTCAAAAATAAAACTGCATATCCGAGGACGTGTGTTGTAAAATATGCTAGAAATCGTGTTGTTATTATCATTTGTAAAGTTTGTAAGTCGAAGATTATAGTTAAACGATAATCATCTTTTTATTGTCTAAAGCTTGTAACAAAAATAATGGTTTGGTTTGTAATGTATAATATATGCAGTTTTCCTTTTTAAAAATGTCGCATATAGAGGTCAATACCTCGCAATGAAATCATACGTTATCTAACACGTTCTTATGGTTAAGGACGGGTTATGACACCTAATAATAATGAAGAGTCAAATGTAAATTGGAATGATTCGTGGACTGATTCACAAGTTCCCGAAGAGGAACCGGAAGAAGAGTCGGAACCGGAAGAAGAATCGGAACCGGAAGAAGAATCGGAACCGGATGAAGAAATAGAACCGGTGGGGGAAATAATAAAACGGTTAAGTAAAAGAAAATCCTCAACCAACTGACCAAGGATAATTATGGTCAATGGTGTTTCCGCCAAGGAAGCAAAATATTGGGAGGATTACCAATTCTCCGATGAATCGGATTCCGACGAGAATTCCGATGATGTTATAGAAATTACCCCAACTGAATTTAAAAAGGCAAAAGAAAATAATAAGGGAAAGGGCATAAAAATAGAGAAATCTAATTCCAACCCCGATGAACTTTATATGTATCGTCAACCCCCGAAGTCCTTAAGTTGTAACAATGACCCGGGAACCTCTAAACCACCAGGTTTTTCTAAACCAATGTGGAAAACGACGGCTCGTATTAGGGGAACATCATATATCCCTAGAAACTTGGAAAAACGAACCAAAACCGAAGAAGAAGAAACAAGCGAGTCGGAATAAGATAGTTGTATTAGTGTGGTGTAATATATGTAATATAGTGTGCTTATGCTTTATGATATATGTAAAAATTGCTTGTATTAATAAGTATTTTTTTTATGAATCTAACTCTTGTCTATTTTAAAGTATAAAAACACAAAATGGATAGACAACCCAATATTTTAAGAGACCTACCCGGAGACATGATTGATGAAATCTTGTCTAGAGTCAGTCAGAATTCTTCGGCACAACTATTTAAGGCGAGATCAGTTTGTAAGACATTCGAAGAATGTTCCAAGAATGCCTTGGTTTATAAAAGGCTTTCGTTCGAAAGATGAGGGATATCACATTGGGAAATCCATAAGTTACGATGTGTTTACTTTGACGCATATATTGCGAGGAACCCAAATGCTATTTTACGCAATGGGTTAAGAAATTATTTTGACTCAATATATCCGAATATTGGACTTCATGATTTAGAAAAAGCGGCTAACATGCAACATAAAGAAGCATGTTATGCTTACGGATTAGTAATGTTGCTTCTCACCAAAGTGAGAACAAGAACATCGGGCTACAACTATTAAACAATACGTTCCCACAAGTGACGGAGTCGGTAATTGGGGTAAGAAATGAGGTTTTTAGATTGTTACGGGACTGTTGGATATTACGTAACCCTCTTCCCTTTGACGACGTTACAACACGATGTCTTATCAACGGCCATAACGGTTATGTTCCACAAGACCAAGGATGGGAAGTAATCCTAGTAAAACCAGAATGCATGACTTGTTTCTGGACGTATGAATTACGTGTCTTTATTGCCTTTGCTGAACGACTTGTGTACTAGCTAGAATTATCTTCACAACCATCTTGTATCAAATTTATTGTGTGCTATATTTCATGCTATATGTAAAATAAGCGGTATTGTAAGTTTGTAAAATATTGTGTAAAAGTTTGAACGCGAAATATTATTATAATCAGTTTTTCATATAGAATTGTAGTAGTTGAATTGTATATTAGCTACTAAGTATGAACTTAACGGGTAGGTACTACCCGAATTTAAACTTATAAAACGCTAATATGAAGAAAAAGCTTTTATAAATGAGTTCATATTATGCTACGAAATACTATTAACTACTCTTAATATTCTGTATGATTAACTTGTTCCATTTGACTATTTTAAAGGAAATGGCACCGACTACTCGACACACCGTGAATATGAATGAAGAGGAATTCCGTACTTTTCTAGCTTCAAACATAGCCGCAGTATAGGCTGCGCTACATACCAACAATAACCTTGGATCTAGCAGTACAGGAAATCGTGTAGGATGCACCTACAAAGAATTCACTGCCTGCAAACCTTTTGAATTTGATGGAACCAAAGGACCGATCGGATTGAAACGGTGGACCGAGAAGGTCGAATCGGTGTTTGCCATAAGTCAGTGTACTGAAGAGGACAAAGTGAAGTACGCTACGCATACCTTCACAGGTTCTGCGTTAACATGGTGGAATACCTATCTAGAGCAAGTGGGACAAGACGATGCGTACGCACTACCGTGGTCAGCATTCAAGCGCTTGATGAACGAGAAGTACCGTCCCAGAACCGAGGTCATTAAGCTCAAGACAGAACTTAGAGGGTTACGAACCCAAGGATTTGATATTACCACGTACGAAAGACGATTCACAGAATTGTGCCTATTGTGTCCGGGAGCATTCGAAGATGAGGAAGAGAAGATCGACGCGTTTGTGAAAGGATTACCGGAAAGAATCCAAGAAGATATAAGTTC
The DNA here is from genome assembly GCF_046630445.1 of Rutidosis leptorrhynchoides. Classification (NCBI taxonomy): domain Eukaryota; kingdom Viridiplantae; phylum Streptophyta; class Magnoliopsida; order Asterales; family Asteraceae; genus Rutidosis; species Rutidosis leptorrhynchoides. Next base: position 105,659,191 of record NC_092338.1, on the reverse strand, counting down.
ACACGAGCCCGCCTCCATACAACAGGCATGTAGAATGGCTCACAAACTAGTGAACCAGATTGAAGAAAGAATTAAAGAACAGACTGCTGAAGAGGCCAATGTGAAGCAAGTCAAAAGAAAGTGGGAGGAAAACGGTGATAAGAATCACCAATACAACAACAACAGCAATTACAACAATAATAGCAACAATTATCCCAACAATCGCAACATCAATCGCAACTACAACAAACGGCCCAACAACAACAACAACAACAACAGCAGCAATTACAAAAATCATCCCAACAACAATAATAACCGCAACAACAACAACAATTAGAAGCAACTATGCCAAAGGTGTGAAAAGTATCACTCGGGGTTCTGCACCAAATTTTGCAACAAGTGTAAAAGAAATGGTCATAGCGCGGCGAAGTGTGATATCTACGGACCAGGGGTTAATAGAACGAAAGGAACAAATGGTGTCGGAACGAGTAATGGTGGAGCAAGCAGTGTCGGAGCAAGTTACGCCAATGTAGTTTGTTATAAATGTGGAAAACCGGGCCACATTATTAGAAATTGCCCTAACCAGGAGAACACGAATGGACAAGGCCGCGGAAGAGTTTTCAATATTAATGCGGCAGAGGCACAGGAAGACCCGGAGCTTGTTACGGGTACGTTTCTTATTGACAATAAATCTGCTTACGTTTTATTTGATTCGGGTGCGGAAAGAAGCTATATGAGTAGAGATTTTTGTGCTAAATTAAGTTGTCCATTGACGCCTTTGGATAGTAAATTTTTACTCGAATTAGCAAATGGTAAATTAATTTCAGCAGATAATATATGTCGGAATCGAGAAATTAAACTGGTTTGCGAAACATTTAAGATTGATTTGATACCAGTAGAGTTAGGGAGGTTTGATGTGATAATCGGTATGGACTGGTTGAAAGAAGTGAAAGCAGAGATCGTTTGTTACAAAAATGCAATTCGCATTATACGAGAAAAAGGAAAACCCTTAATGGTGTACAGAGAAAAGGGCAACACGAAGCTACATCTTATTAGTAATTTGAAGGCACAAAAACTAATAAGAAAAGGTTGCTATGCTGTTCTAGCACACGTCGAGAAAGTACAAACTGAAGAAAAGAGCATCAATGATGTTCCCATTGCAAAAGAATTTCCCGATGTATTTTCGAAAGAATTATCGGGATTACCCCCACATCAATCCGTTGAATTTCAAATAGATCTTGTACCAGGAGCTGCACCAATAGCTCGTGCTCCTTACAGACTCGCACCCAGCGAGATGAAAGAACTGCAAAGCCAATTACAAGAACTTTTAGAGCGTGGTTTCATTCGACCAAGCACATCACCGTGGGGAGCTCCTGTTTTGTTTGTCAAGAAGAAAGATGGTACATTCAGGTTGTGTATCGACTACCGAGAGTTGAACAAACTTACTATCAAGAACCGCTACCCACTACCAAGAATCGACGACTTATTTGATCAACTACAAGGCTCGTCTGTTTATTCAAAGATTGACTTACGTTCCGGGTATCATCAAATGCGGGTGAAAGAAGATGATATTCCAAAGACTGCTTTCAGAACACGTTACGGTCATTACGAGTTTATGGTCATGCCGTTTGGTTTAACTAATGCACCAGCTGTGTTCATGGACCTTATGAACCGAGTGTGTGGACCATACCTTGACAAGTTTGTCATTGTTTTTATTAATGACATACTTATTTACTCAAAGAATGACCAAGAACACGGTGAACATTTGAGAAAGGTGTTAGAAGTATTGAGGAAGGAAGAATTGTACGCTAAGTTTTCAAAGTGTGCATTTTGGTTGGAAGAAGTTCAATTCCTCGGTCACATAGTGAACAAAGAAGGTATTAAGGTGGATCCGGCAAAGATAGAAACTGTTGAAAAGTGGGAAACCCCGAAAACTCCGAAACACATACGCCAGTTTTTAGGACTAGCTGGTTACTACAGAAGGTTCATCCAAGACTTTTCCAGAATAGCAAAACCCTTGACTGCATTAACGCATAAAGGGAAGAAATTTGAATGGAATGATGAACAAGAGAAAGCGTTTCAGTTATTGAAGAAAAAGCTAACTACGGCACCTATATTGTCATTGCCTGAAGGGAATGATGATTTTGTGATTTATTGTGACGCATCAAAGCAAGGTCTCGGTTGTGTATTAATGCAACGAACGAAGGTGATTGCTTATGCGTCTAGACAATTGAAGATTCACGAACAAAATTATATGACGCATGATTTGGAATTAGGCGCGGTTGTTTTTGCATTAAAGACTTGGAGGCACTACTTATATGGGGTCAAAAGTATTATATATACCGATCACAAAAGTCTTCAACACATATTTAATCAGAAACAACTGAATATGAGGCAGCGTAGGTGGATTGAATTGTTGAATGATTACGACTTTGAGATTCGTTACCACCCGGGGAAGGCAAATGTGGTAGCCGATGCCTTGAGCAGGAAGGACAGAGAACCCATTCGAGTAAAATCTATGAATATAATGATTCATAATAACCTTACTACTCAAATAAAGGAGGCGCAACAAGGAGTTTTAAAAGAGGGAAATTTAAAGGATGAAATACCCAAAGGATCGGAGAAGCATCTTAATATTCGGGAAGACGGAACCCGGTATAGGGCTGAAAGGATTTGGGTACCAAAATTTGGAGATATGAGAGAAATGGTACTTAGAGAAGCTCATAAAACCAGATACTCAATACATCCTGAAACGGGGAAGATGTACAAGGATCTCAAGAAACATTTTTGGTGGCCGGGTATGAAAGCCGATGTTGCTAAATACGTAGGAGAATGTTTGACGTGTTCTAAGGTCAAAGCTGAGCATCAGAAACCATCAGGTCTACTTCAACAACCCGAAATCCCGGAATGGAAATGGGAAAACATTACCATGGATTTCATCACTAAATTGCCAAGGACTACAAGTGGTTTTGATACTATTTGGGTAATAGTTGATCGTCTCACCAAATCAGCACACTTCCTGCCAATAAGAGAAGATGACAAGATGGAGAAGTTAGCACGACTGTATTTGAAGGAAGTCGTCTCCAGACATGGAATACCAATCTCTATTATCTCTGATAGGGATGGCAGATTTATTTCAAGATTCTGGCAGACATTACAGCAAGCATTAGGAACTCGTCTAGACATGAATACTGCCTATCATCCACAAACTGATGGGCAGAGCGAAAGGACGATACAAACGCTTGAAGACATGCTACGAGCATGTGTTATTGATTTCGGAAACAGTTGGGATCGACATCTACCATTAGCAGAATTTTCCTACAACAACAGCTACCATTCAAGCATTGAGATGGCGCCGTTTGAAGCACTTTATGGTAGAAAGTGCAGGTCTCCGATTTATTGGAGTGAAGTGGGGGATAGACAGATTACGGGTCCGAAGATTATACAAGAAACTACCGAGAAGATCATCCAAATTCAACAACGGTTGAAAACCGCCCAAAGTCGACAAAAGAGCTACGCTGACATTAAAAGAAAAGATATAGAATTTGAAATTGGAGAGATGGTCATGCTTAAAGTTGCACCTTGGAAAGGCGTTGTTCGATTTGGTAAACGAGGGAAATTAAATCCAAGGTATATTGGACCATTCAAGATTATTGATCGTGTCGGACCAGTAGCTTACCGACTTGAGTTACCTCAACAACTCGCGGCTGTACATAACACTTTCCACGTCTTGAATTTGAAGAAATATTTTGCTAAAGAAGATCTCAGTATTCCGTTAGATGAAATCCAAATCAACGAAAAACTCCAATTCATCGAAGAACCCGTCGAAATAATGGATCGTGAGGTTAAAAGACTTAAGCAAAACAAGATACCAATTGTTAAGGTTTGATGGAATGCTCGTAGAGGACCCGAGTTCACCTGGGAGCGTGAAGATCAGATGAAGAAGAAATACCCGCATCTATTTCCAGAAGATTCGTCAACACCTTCGACAGCTTAAAATTTCGGGACGAAATTTATTTAACGGGTAGGTACTGTTGTGACCCGAACTTTTCCATGTTTATATATATTAATTGAGATTGATATTTACATGATTAAATGTTTCCAAGATGTTAAGCAATCAAACTTGTTAAGACTTGATTAATTGAAATATGTTTCATATAGACAATTGACCACCCAAGTTGACCGGTGATTCACGAACGTTAAAACTTGTAAAAACTATATGATGACATATATATGGATATATATATATATATATATATATATATATATATATATATATATATATATATATATATATATATATATATATATATATATATATATATATATATATATAGTTAACATGATACTATGATAAGTAAACATATCATTAAGTATATTAACAATGAACCACATATGTAAAAACAAGACTACTAACTTAATGATTTTTAAACGAGACATATATGTAACGATTATCGTTGTAAAGATATTTAATGTATATATATCATATTAAGAGATATTCATACATGATAATATCATGATAATATAATAATTTAAAATCTCATTTGATATTATAAACATTAGGTTAACAACATTTAACAAGATCGTTAACCTAAAGGTTTCAAAACAACACTTACATGTAACGACTAACGATGACTTAACGACTCAGTTAAAATGTATATACATGTAGTGTTTTAATATGTATTTATACACTTTTGAAAGACTTCAATACACTTATCAAAATACTTCTACTTAACAAAAATGCTTACAATTACATCCTCGTTCAGTTTCATCAACAATTCTACTCGTATGCACCCGTATTCGTACTCGTACAATACACAGCTTTTAGATGTATGTACTATTGGTATATACACTCCAATGATCAGCTCTTAGCAGCCCATGTGAGTCACCTAACACATGTGGGAACCATCATTTGGCAACTAGCATGAAATATCTCATAAAATTACAAAAATATGAGTAATCATTCATGACTTATTTACATGAAAACAAAATTACATATCCTTTATATCTAATCCATACACCAACGACCAAAAACACCTACAAACACTTTCTTTCTTCAATTTTCTTCATCTAATTGATCGCTCTCAAGTTCTATCTTCAAGTTCTAAGTGTTCTTCATAAATTCTACAATTCTAGTTACATAAAATCAAGAATACTTTCAAGTTTGCTAGCTCACTTCCAATCTTGTAAGGTGATCATCCAACCTCAAGAAATCTTTGTTTCTTACAGTAGGTTATCATTCTAATACAAGGTAATAATCATATTCAAACTTTGGTTCAATTTCTATAACTATAACAATCTTATTTCAAGTGATGATCTTACTTGAACTTGTTTTTGTGTCATGATTCTGCTTCAAGAACTTCGAGCCATCCAAGGATCCGTTGAAGCTAGATCCATTTTTCTCTTTTCCAGTAGGTTTATCCAAGGAACTTAAGGTAGTAATGATGTTCATAACATCATTCGATTCATACATATAAAGCTATCTTATTCGAAGGTTTAAACTTGTAATCACTAGAACATAGTTTAGTTAATTCTAAACTTGTTCGCAAACAAAAGTTAATACTTCTAAATTGACTTTTAAAATCAACTAAACACATGTTATATATCTATATGATATGCTTACTTAATGATTTAAAACCTGGAAACACGAAAAACACCGTAAAACCGGATTTACGCTGTCGTAGTAACACCGCGGGCTGTTTTGGGTTAGTTAATTAAAAACTATGATAAACTTTGATTTAAAAGTTGTTATTCTGAGAAAATGATTTTTATTATGAACATGAAACTATATCCAAAAATTATGGTTAAACTCAAAGCGGAAGTATGTTTTCTAAAATGGTCATCTAGACGTCCTTCTTTCGACTGAAATGACTATCTTTACAAAAATGACTTGTAACTTATTTTTCCGACTATAAACCTATACTTTTTCTGTTTAGATTCATAAAATAGAGTTCAATATGAAACCATAGCAATTTGATTCACTCAAAACGGATTTAAAATGAAGAAGTTATGGGTAAAACAAGATTGAATAATTTTTCTCATTTTAGCTACGTGAAAATTGGTAACAAATCTATTCCAACCATAACTTAATCAACTTGTATTGTATATTATGTAATCTTGAGATACCATAGACACGTATACAATGTTTCGACCTATCATGTCGACACATCTATATATATTTCGGAACAACCATAGACACTCTATATGTGAATATTGGAGTTAGCTATACAGGGTTGAGGTTGATTCCAAAATATATATAGTTTGAGTTGTGATCAATACTGAGATACGTATACACTGGGTCGTGGATTGATTCAAGATAATATTTATCGATTTATTTCTGTACATCTAGCTGTGGACAACTAGTTGTAGGTTACTAACGAGGACAGCTGACTTAATAAACTTAAAACATCAAAATATATTAAAAGTGTTGTAAATATATTTTGAACATACTTTGATATATATGTATATATTGTTATAGGTTCGTGAATCAACCAGTGGCCAAGTCTTACTTCCCGACGAAGTAAAAATCTGTGAAAGTGAGTTATAGTCCCACTTTTAAAATCTATTATTTTTGGGATGAGAATACATGCAGGTTTTATAAATGATTTACAAAATAGACACAAGTACGTGAAACTACATTCTATGGTTGAATTATCGAAATCGAATATGCCCCTTTTATTAAGTCTGGTAATCTAAGAATTAGGGAACAGACACCCTAATTGACACGAATCCTAAAGATAGATCTATTGGGCCTAACAAACCCCATCAAAAGTACCGGATGCTTTAGTACTTCAAAATTTATATCATATCCGAAGGGTGTCCCGGAATGATGGGGATATTCTTATATATGCATCTTGTTAATGTCGGTTACCAGGTGTTCACCATATTTATGATTTTTATATCTATGTATAGGATGTGTATTGAAATATGAAATCTTGTGGTCTATTATTATGATTTGATATATATAGGTTAAACCTATAACTCACCAACATTTTTGTTGACGTTTTAAGCATGTTTATTCTCAGGTGATTATTAAGAGCTTCCGCTGTCGCATACTTAAATAAGGACGAGATTTGGAGTCCATGCTTGTATGATATTGTGTAAAAACTGCATTCAAGAAACTTATTTTGTTGTAACATATTTGTATTGTAAACCATTATGTAATGGTCGTGTGTAAACAGGATATTTTAGATTATCATTATTTGATAATCTACGTAAAGTTTTTTAAACCTTTATTGATGAAATAAAGGTTATGGTTTGTTTTAAAATGAATGCAGTCTTTGAAAAACGTCTCATATAGAGGTCAAAACCTCGCAATGAAATCAATTAATATGGAATGTTTTTAATCAATAAGAACGGAATATTTCAATTGGAGTGTATATACCAATAGTACATACATCTAAAAGCTGTGTATTGTACGAGTACGAATACGGGTGCATACGAGTAGAATTGTTGATGAAACTGAACGAGGATGTAATTGTAAGCATTTTTGTTAAGTAGAAGTATTTTTATAAGTGTCTTGAAGTCTTTCAAAAGTGTATAAATACATATTAAAACAATACATGTATATACATTTTAACTGAGTCGTTAAGTCATCGTTAGTCATTACATGTAAATGTTGTTTTGAAATCTTTAGGTTAACGATCTTGTTGAATGTTGTTAACTCATTGTTTAGTATGATGTATATACAGTTAAATGTCGTTACAACGATAATCGTTACATATATGTCTCGTTTCGAAATCATTAAGTTAGTAGTCTTATTTTTACATATGTATTTCATTGTTAATACACTTAATAATATATTTAATTATCATTTAACATAATTAACCAAGTGTATCAATATCTTAATATGACTCATATGTACCTAGTAAGACGTTGTTATAACGATAATCGTTATATATATCGTTTTCGAGTTTCTTAAATTAATAGTCTCATTTTTATGTATATAACTCATTGTTAAAATACCTAATGAGATACATACTTATAATAAAATCATGTTAACTATATATATAACCATATATATGTCATCGTATAGTTTTTACAAGTTTTAACGTTCGTGAATCACCGGTCAACTTAGGTGGTCAATTGTCTATATGAAACCTATTTCAATTAATCAAGTCTTAACAAGTTTGATTGCTTAACATGTTGGAAACACTTAATCATGTAAATAACAATTTCATTTAATATATATATAAACATGGAAAAGTTCGGGTCACTACAGTACCTACCCGTTAAATAAATTTCGTCCCGAAATTTTAAGCAGTTGGAGGTGTTGACGTATCTTCTGGAAATAAATGCGGGTATTTCTTCTTCATCTGATCTTCTCGTTCCCAGGTGAACTCGGGTCCTCTACGAGCATTCCATCGAACCTTAACAATTGGTATCTTGTTTTGCTTAAGTCTTTTAACCTCACGATCCATTATTTCGACGGGTTCTTCGATAAATTGAAGTTTTTCGTTGATTTGGATTTCATCTAACGGAATAGTGAGATCTTCTTTAGCAAAACATTTCTTCAAATTTGAGACGTGGAAAGTGTTATGTACAGCCGCGAGTTGTTGAGGTAACTCAAGTCGGTAAGCTACTGGTCCGACACGATCAATAATCTTGAATGGTCCAATATACCTTGGATTTAATTTCCCTCGTTTACCAAATCGAACAACGCCTTTTCAAGGTGCAACTTTAAGCATGACCATCTCTCCAATTTCAAATTCTATATCTTTTCTTTTAATGTCAGCGTAGCTCTTTTGTCGTCTTTGGGCGGTTTTCAACCGTTGTTGAATTTGGATGATCTTCTCGGTAGTTTCTTGTATTATCTCCGGACCCGTAATCTGTCTATTCCCCACTTCACTCCAATAAATCGGAGACCTGCACTTTCTACCATAAAGTGCTTCAAACGGCGCCATCTCAATGCTTGAATGGTAGCTGTTGTTGTAGGAAAATTCTGTTAACGGTAGATGTCGATCCCAACTGTTTCCGAAATCAATAACACATGCTCGTAGCATGTCTTCAAGCGTTTGTATCGTCCTTTCGCTCTGCCCATCAGTTTGTGGATGATAGGCAGTACTCATGTCTAGACGAGTTCCTAATGCTTGCTGTAATGTCTGCCAGAATCTTGAAATAAATCTGCCATCCCTATCAGAGATAATAGAGATTGGTATTCCATGTCTGGAGACGACTTCCTTCAAATACAGTCGTGCTAACTTCTCCATCTTGTCATCTTCTCTTATTGGCAGGAAGTGTGCTGATTTGGTGAGACGATCAACTATTACCCAAATAGTATCAAAACCACTTGCAGTCCTTGGCAATTTAGTGATGAAATCCATGGTAATGTTTTCCCATTTCCATTCCGGGATTTCGGGTTGTTGAAGTAAACCTGATGGTTTCTGATGCTCAGCTTTGACCTTAGAACACGTCAAACATTCTCCTACGTATTTAGCAACATCGGCTTTCATACCCGGCCACCAAAAATGTTTCTTGAGATCCTTGTACATCTTCCCCGTTCCAGGATGTATTGAGTATCTGGTTTTATGAGCTTCTCTAAGTACCATTTCTCTCATATCTCCAAATTTTGGTATCCAAATCCTTTCAGCCCTATACCGGGTTCCGTCTTCCCGAATATTAAGATGCTTCTCCGATCCTTTGGGTATTTCATCCTTTAAATTTCCCTCTTTTAAAACTCCTTGTTGCGCCTCCTTTATTTGAGTAGTAAGGTTATTGTGAATCATTATATTCATAGATTTTACTCGAATGGGTTCTCTGTCCTTCCTGCTCAAGGCGTCGGCTACCACATTTGCCTTCCCCGGGTGGTAACAAATCTCAAAGTCGTAATCATTCAACAATTCAATCCACCTACGCTGCCTCATATTCAGTTGTTTCTGATTAAATATGTGTTGAAGACTTTTGTGGTCGGTATATATAATACTTTTGACCCCATATAAGTAGTGCCTCCAAGTCTTTAATGCAAAAACAACCTAATTCCAAATCATGCGTCGTATAATTTTGCTCGTAAATCTTCAATTGTTTAGACGCATAAGCAATCACCTTCGTTCGTTGCATTAATACACAACCGAGACCTTGCTTTGATGCGTCACAATAAATCACAAAATCATCATTCCCTTCAGGCAATGACAATATAGGTGCCGTAGTTAGCTTTTTCTTCAATAACTGAAACGCTTTCTCTTGTTCATCCTTCCATTCAAATTTCTTCCCTTTATGCGTTAATGCAGTCAAGCGTTTTGCTATTCTGGAAAAGTCTTGGATGAACCTTCTGTAGTAACCAGCTAGTCCTAAAAATTGACGTATATGCTTCAGAGTTTTTGGGGTTTCCCACTTTTTAACGGTTTCGATCTTTGTCGGGTCCACCTGGATACCTTCTTTGTTCACTATGTGACCGAGGAATTGAACTTCTTCCAATCAAACACACTTTGAAAACTTAGCGTACAGTTTTTCTTTCCTCAGTACTTCTAGTACTTTTCTCAAATGTTCTTCGTGCTCTTGATCATTCTTTGAGTAAATAAGTATGTCATCGATGAAAACAATGACAAACTTGTCAAGATATGGTCCACACACTCGGTTCATAAGGTCCATGAACACAGCTGGTGCATTAGTTAAACCAAACGGCATGACCATAAACTCGTAATGACCGTAACGTGTTCTGAAAGCAGTCTTTGGAATATCATCTTCTTTCACCCGCATTTAATGATACCCGGAACGTAAGTCAATCTTTGAATAAACAGACGAGCCTTGTAGTTGATCAAATAAGTCGTCGATTCTCGGTAGTGGGTAGCGGTTCTTGATGGTAAGTTTGTTCAACTCTCGGTAGTCGATACACAACCTGAATGTACCATCTTTCTTCTTGACAAACAAAACAGGAGCTCCCCACGGTGATGTGCTTGGTCGAATGAAACCACGCTCTAAAAGTTCTTGTAATTGGCTTTGCAGTTCTTTTATCTCGCTGGGTGCGAGTCTGTAAGGAGCACGAGCTATTGGTGCAGCTCCTGGTACAAGATCTATTTGAAATTCAACGGATCGATGTGGGGGTAGTCCCGGTAATTCTTTCGGAAATACATCGGGAAATTCTTTTGCGACGGGAACATCATTGATGCTCTTTTCTTCAGTTTGTACTTTCTCGACGTGTGCTAGAACAGCATAGCAACCTTTTCTTATTAGTTTTTGTGCTTTCAAATTACTAATAAGATGTAGCTTCGTGTTGCCCTTTTCTCCGTACACCATTAAGGGTTTTCCTTTTTCTCGTATAATGCGAATTGCATTTTTGTAACAAACGATCTCTGCTTTCACTTCTTTCAACCAGTCCATACCGATTATCACATCAAAACTCCCTAACTCTACTGGTATCAAGTCAATCTTAAATGTTTCACTAACCAGTTTAATTTCTCGATTCCGACATATATTATCTGCTGAAATTAATTTACCATTTGCTAATTCGAATAAAAATTTACTATCCAATGGCGTCAATGGACAACTTAATTTAGCACAAAAATCTCTACTCATATAGCTTCTATCCGCACCCGAATCAAATAAAACGTAAGCAGATTTATTGTCAATAAGAAACGTACCCGTAACAAGCTCCGGGTCTTCCTGTGCCTCTGCTGCATTAATATTGAAAACTCTTCCGCGGCCTTGTCCATTCGTGTTCTCCTGGTTCGGGCAATTTCTAATAATGTGGCCCGGTTTTCCACATTTATAACAAACTACATTGGCATAACTTGCTCCGACACTACTTGCTCCGCCATTACTCATTCCGACACCATTTGTTCCTTTCATTCTGTTAACCCCTGGTCCGTAGACCTCACACTTCGCCGCGCTATGACCATTTCTTTTACACTTGTTGTAAAATTTGGTGCAGAACCCCGAGTGATACTTTTCACACCTTTGGCATAGCTGCTTCTGATTGTTGTTGTTGTTGCGATTGTTACTATTATTGGGACGATTGTTGTAGTTGTTGTTGTTGTTGTTGTTGTTGTTGTTGGGCTGTTTGTTGTAGTTGCGATTGATGTTGTGATTGTTGGGATAATTGTTGCGATTATTATTGTAATTGCTGTTGTTGTTGTATTGGTGATTCTTATCACCGTTTTCCTCCCACTTTCTTTTGACTTGCTTCACATTGGCCTCTTCAGCCGTCTGTTCTTTAATTCTTTCCTCAATCTGGTTCACTAGTTTGTGAGCCATTCTACATGCCTGTTGTATGGAGGCGGGTTCGTGTGAACTTATATCTTCTTGGATTCTTTCCGGTAATCCTTTCACAAACGCGTCGATCTTCTCTTCCTCATCTTCGAACGCTCCCGGACACAATAGGCACAATTCTGTGAATCGTCTTTTGTACGTGGTAATATCAAATCCTTGGGTTCGTAACCCTCTAAGTTCTGTCTTGAGCTTATTGACCTCGGTTCTGGGACGGTACTTCTCGTTCATCAAGTGCTTGAATGCTGACCACGGTAGTGCGTAAGCATCATCTTGTCCCACTTGCTCTAGATAGGTATTCCACCATGTTAACGCAGAACCTGTGAAGGTATGCGTAGCGTACTTCACTTTGTCCTCTTCATTACACTTACTTATGGCAAACACCGATTCGACCTTCTCGGTCCACCGTTTCAATCCGATCGGTCCTTCGGTTCCATCAAATTCCAAAGGTTTGCAGGCAGTGAATTCTTTGTAGGTGCATCCTACACGATTTCCTGTACTGCAAGATCCAAGGTTATTGTTGGTATGTAGCGCAGCCTGTACTGCGGCTATGTTTGAAGCTAGAAAAGTACGGAATTCCTCTTCATTCATATTCACGGTGTGTCGAGTAGTCGGTGCCATTTCCTTCAAAATAGTCAAATGGAACAAGTTAATCATACAGAATATTAAGAGTAGTTAATAGTATTTCGTAGCATAATATGAACTCATTTATAAAAGCTTTTTCTTCATATTAGCGTTTTATAAGTTTAAATTCGGGTAGTACCTACCCGTTAAGTTCATACTTAGTAGCTAATATACAATTCAACTACTACAATTCTATATGAAAAACTGATTATAATAATATTTCGCTTTCAAACTTTTATACAATATTTTACAAACTTACAATACCGCTTATTTTACATAAAGCATGAAATATAGCACACAATAACTTTGATACAAGATAGTTTTCAAGATAATTCTAGCTAGTACACAAGTCGTTCAGCAAAGGCAATAAAGACACGTAATTCATACGTCCAGAAACAAGTCATGCATTCTGGTTTTACTAGGACTACTTCCCATCCTTGGTCTTGTGGAACATAATCGTTATGGCCGTTGATAAGACAGCGTGTTGTAACGTCGTCAAAGGGATGAGGGTTACGTAATGATCAACAGTCTCGTAATAACCTAAAAATCTCATTTCTTACCCCAATTACCGACTCCGTCACTTGTGGGAATGTTTTGTTTAATAGCTGTAGCCCGATGTTCTTTTTCTCACTTTGGTGAGAAGCGAACATTACTAACCCGTAAGCATAGCATGCTTCTTTATGTTGCATGTTAGCCGCTTTTTCTAAATCATGAAGTCCTATATTCGGATACATTGAGTCAAAATAATTTCTTAACCCGTTGCGTAAAATAGCATTTGGGTTCCCCGCAATATATGCGTCAAAGTAAACACATCGTAACTTATGGGTTTCCCAATGTGATATCCCCCATCTTTCAAACGAAAGTCTCTTATAAACCAAGACATTCTTGGAACGTTCTTCGAATGTCTTACAAACTGATCTCGCCTTAAATAGTTGTGCCGAGGAATTCTGACCGACTCTAGACAAGATTTCATCAATCATGTCTCTGGGTAGGTCTCTTAAAATATTGGGTTGTCTATCCATTTTGTGTTTTTATACTGTAAAATAGACAAGAGTTAGATTCATAAAAAAAAATACTTATTAATACAAGCAATTTTTACATATATCATAAAGCATAAGCACACTATATTACATATATTACACACGAATACAACTATCTTATTCCAACTCGCTCGTTTTTTCTTCTTCGGTTTTGGTTCGTTTTGCCAAGTTCTAGGGATATATGATGTTCCCCTAATACGAGCTGTCGTTTTCCACAACGGTTTAGAAAAACCTGGTGGTTTAGAGGTTCCCGGGTCATTGTTACAACTTAAGGGCTTCGGGGGTTGACGATACATATAAAGTTCATCGGGGTTGGAATTAGATTTCTCTATTTTTATGCCCTTTCCCTTATTATTTTCTTTTGCCTTTTTAAATTCAGTTGGGGTAATTTCTATAACATCATTGGAATTCTCGTCAGAATCCGATTCATCGGAGAATTGGTAATCCTCCCAATATTTTGCTTCCTTGGCGGAAACACCGTTGACCATAATTAACTTTGGTCGGTTGGTTGAGGATTTTCTTCTACTTAACCGTTTTATTATTTCCCCCACTGGTTCTTCTTCCGGTTCCGATTCTTCTTCCGGTTCCGACTCTTCTTCCGGTTCCTCTTCGGGAACTTGTGAATCAGTCCACGAATCATTCCAATTTATATTTGACTCTTCATTATTATTAGGTGAGTCAATGGGACTAGTTCTAGAGGTAGACATCTATCACATAATATCAAACACGTTAAGAGATTAATATATCACATAATATTCACATGTTAAAAATATATAGTTTCCAACAAAATTTGTTAAGCAATCTTTTTTTTTTTTTTTTTTCAAGTAAACACGGTCGAAATCCAGACTCACTAATGCATCCTAACAAACTCGATAAGACACACTAATGCAAAATTCTGGTTCTCTAAGACCAACGCTCGGATACCAACTGAAATGTCCCATTCTTATTGATTAAAAACGTTCCATATTAATTGATTTCGTTGCGAGGTTTTGACCTCTATATGAGACGTTTTTCAAAGACTGCATTCATTTTTAAAACAAACCATAACCTTTATGTCATAACCCGTCCTTAACCATAAGAACGAGTTAGATAACGTATGATTTCATTGCGAGGTATTGACCTCTATATGCGACATTTTTAAAAGAACAACTGCATTTATTTTACATTACAAACCATAACTCTTATTTTAATACAAGCTTTAGACAATAAAAAGATGATTATCGTTTAGCGATAATCTTAGACTTACAAACTTTACATGTGATGATAACAATACGATTTCTAGCATATTTTACATTACAATTCCTCGGATATGCAGTTTTATTTTTGACACAAATATGCATACTCAAGATCTTGCTTAAATTCAACATGTTGCAGCGGAAGCTTTTAGTTATCACCTGAGAATAAACATGCTTAAAACGTCAACATAAAGTTGGTGAGATATAGGTTTAATGCCGGCAGCAATATATATATATATAGACCACAAGATTTCATATATAAACATTTTAATAAAAATATTCTAAGTGGTTGAGCACTTGGTAACCATACTTAACATTTAATCACGTCGCATATTCCCTTTATTATGAAATCTTACTACACCGTACCAAGTGTAGTCACAAAACGAAGTACTGTGCAACCGTTGAATACTGGTCGTCCAGTCCGGTTGGGGTTGTCAGGCCCGATAGATCTATCAACATGATTCGCTTTTACAATACCGCTGTAAATATTAGTTACCAAGCTACAGGGAAGTATGCCAGTGGTACAACTCAACGTAGAATATATTTTTCAGTTACTTGTGTCCATAACGTAAAACATAAAATACATGTATTCTCATCCCGAAATACTTAGAGTTTAAAAGTGGGACTATATACTCACTTTTGCCTTGAAGATATATATATTTTGACTTGGTCTCTGGTTGATATCACGAACCTATCCATATATAATTTATCAATATATTTTCATTTTAAACAATCGTCACATATATATATACTTATAATACTTTTAATGTCTTCTTAGTTCGTAGTTAGCAATTCAATTTTTAATGGTTCATATTTAGGTGTTTAATAAATAAATAAAACCCCCATCGAAATAAATAAAACCCCCATCGTATTCGTATTGGTCGGGATTAATCTTGACCCATGGTACCGGTGTTGTCAAATGACGTGTTGCGTACAATCATGAGATCTTATGATTAATCTTCTCGTATTGTTTACGGGTGGTCCTGAAATATATAAAATTAAATTATGAGTACATATATATAAAATATCATGTTATTTTAGAAAGATGTGATTCATTTAATTTTTCTCCAATTATTTTCGTGGCTAAACTAGTTTTGGATATCCGATCTTGTTTTGGTCATAGTTTCTTCGTTACAACTCCGTTTTCGTTGGTTCAACTTGCCACTTCCTTGGATCGAGTTCTTCTTTAAGACTATGAACTGTAAATACCTTAGTTTGTATTCGAAATCACAGGTCATAGGTCAAACTTTGGTGAAACTTATGAAGTTGATCATTTTCCCTTATGTAAACAACATTAAATGATTATTTTTCTAAAAATACTTATACTTTGAGTTAAATCATGAAATTTTTATGTGTTATCATATTCATAGTAAATATCAATTTTCCAGAAAATAGGCCTCCAATTCAAAGTTCAAGATAGTTTTTAATTATCCAACCCAAAACAGCCCCCGGTTACACTCCGACGTCGTAAATTCAGTTTTTAAGGTGTTCTTTGAAAAACCAAGTTATACCTTGCTAAATTAGCATATATTTATGATATATTACAGGTCTTGAAGTATTTTAAAAGTTAAGTTAGAAGGATCTATTTAGTTTGCAAACAAGTTTGAAATCATTCAAACTATGTTCTTGTTGTTAAAATTGTATACCATAAAATAAGATAGCTATATATATATGAATCGAATAAGGTTATGAACAAAGTTACTACCTCAAGTTACTTGGACAAAATTGCTGTAAAAGAGAAGTAAAAACCTAGAACCAAAAGAGTGATGGAATTGGATGAAAGATTGGAAGTAAACTTGTGTTCTTGAAAGGATTCTTGAAGTGTTTTTGTAAGGTTTTTCTTATGGTGTTTAAGTGATGTTTTTATGGCTAGATCTTCATGGATACTAGCTGAATGGTTATGGAGTTTCTTAAGAGTGTGTTTTTGGTTAAAGAAATGTGTAGTAAAATGAAAATGGAATGGAGTATAAATGGTGATGTAAAAGGTGTATAAGTTTGTAATTTTGTGAAAAAATCTTTTAATCATGTGAAATTGTCATACTAGATAACAAAAGTAGTTACCTTATACATAAGGCATTGAACAAGGGCTGGTTGGTGGTGATTTGATGTGTATATACCAATAGTAAATACGTATAGAGGTTAGGTATGATACGAGTACATGTACTCTAGATATACGTATAGAAATCTTGTGAAAAATGGAATGAGAATTCAAATATAGCTATCTTTTGTGAATATACTTATATTGTTTTATGTATTTAAGTCCTTAAAAGTGATTAAATACATTACATATACGATATATGTATAAACATTATATGTTATAAGTATTTATGTCAAATAACGTTACGTATGGTTATCGTTTTGAAAACTTAAGTTAGTAGTTTCAAAATATACTTATAACTTATTGTTATTAATACAAAATGAGATATTAAAACATCCTTAGATCATGTTAAATATGTATATATACATATATATACACAAACGTATAATTATCATATGTTATATAGTTCGTGATATCATCGGTCAAACTAGACGGTCAAACTTGTGTAAAACTCATTTCAAAAACATAAGTCTCAACAATTTGGATTGCTTATCATGTTGGTAAGGTTTAATTTATGTAAATATTAATCTTATAAGTATAGAACGATCGAAAAAGTGCGGGTCATTACACTTTATTTCATAAATAAAGGTTTAAAAAGCTTTACGTAGATTATCAAATAATGATAATCTAAAATATCATGTTTACACACGACCATTACATAATGGTTTACAATACAAATATGTTACATCGAAATCAGTTTCTTGAATACAGTTTTTACACAATATCATACAAACATGGACTCCAAATCTTGTCCTTATTTTAGTATGCAACAGCGGAAGCTCTTAGTATTCACCTGAGAATAAACATGCTTTAAACGTCAACAAAAATGTTGGTGAGTTATAGGTTTAACATATATATATCAAATCGTAACAATAGACCACAAGATTTCATATTTCAATACACATCCCATACATAGAGATAAAAAATCATTCATATGGTGAACACCTGGTAACCGACATTAACAAGATGCATATATAAGAATATCCCCATCATTCCGGGACAGCCTTCGGATATGATATAAATTTCGAAGTACTAAAGCATCCGGTACTTTGGATGGGGTTTGTTCGGCCCAATAGATCTATCTTTAGGATTCGCGTCAATTAGGGTGTCTGTTCCCTAATTCTTAGATTACCAGACTTAATAAAAAGGGGCATATTTGATTTCGATAATTCAATCATAGAATGTAGTTTCACGTACTTGTGTCTATTTTGTAAATCATTTATAAAACCTGCATGTATTCTCATCCCAAAAATATTAGATTTTAAAAGTGGGACTATAACTCACTTTCACAGATTTTTACTTCGTCGGGAAGTAAGACTTGGCCACTGGTTGATTCACGAACCTATAACAATATATACATATATATCAAAGTATGTTCAAAATATATTTACAACACTTTTAATATATTTTGATGTTTTAAGTTTATTAAGTCAACTGTCCTCGTTAGTAACCTACAACTAGTTGTCCACAGTTAGATGTACAGAAATAAATCGATAAATATTATCTTGAATCAATCCACGACCCAGTGTATACGTATCTCAGTATTGATCACAACTCAAACTATATATATTTTGGAATCAACCTCAACCCTGTATAGCTAACTCCAACATTCACATATAGAGTGTCTATGGTTGTTCCGAAATATATATAGATGTGTCGACATGATAGGTCGAAACATTGTATACGTGTCTATGGTATCTCAAGATTACATAATATACAATACAAGTTGATTAAGTTATGGTTGGAATAGATTTGTTACCAATTTTCACGTAGCTAAAATGAGAAAAATTATCCAATCTTGTTTTACCCATAACTTCTTCATTTTAAATCCGTTTTGAGTGAATCAAATTGCTATGGTTTCATATTGAACTCTATTTTACGAATCTAAACAGAAAAAGTATAGGTTTATAGTCGGAAAAATAAGTTACAAGTCATTTTTGTAAAGGTAGTCATTTCAGTCGAAAGAACGACGTCTAGATGACCATTTTAGAAAACATACTTTCACTTTGAGTTTAACCATAATTGTTGGATATAGTTTCATGTTCATAATAAAAATCATTTTTCCAGAATAACAACTTTTAAATCAAAGTTTATCATAGTTTTTAATTAACTAACCCAAAACAGCCCGCGGTGTTACTTCGACGGCGTAAATCCGATTTTACGGTGTTTTTCGTGTTTCCAGGTTTTAAATCATTAAGTTAGCATATCATATAGATATATAACATGTGTTTAGTTGATTTTAAAATTCAAGTTAGAAGGATTAACTTTTATTTGCGAACAAGTTTAGAATTAACTAAACTATGTTCTAGTGATTACAAGTTTAAACCTTCGAATAAGATAGCTTTATATGTATGAATCGAATGATGTTATGAACATCATTACTACCTCAAGTTCCTTGGATAAACCTACTGGAAATGAGAAAAATAGATCTAGCTTCAAAGGATCCTTGGATGGCTTGAAAGTTCTTGAAGCAGAATCATGACACGAAAACAATTTCAAGTAAGATTTCCACTCGAAATAAGATTGTTATAGTTATAGAAATTGAATTAAAGTTTGAATATGATTATTACCTTGTATTAGAAAGATAACCTACTGTAAGTAACAAAGGTTTCTTGATCTTGGATGATTACTTGGAATGGATTTAGAAAACTTGGAAGTAAACTTGCAATCTTGGAAGTATTATTGATTTTATGAAACTAGAACTTTTGGAATTTATGAAGAACACTTAGAACTTGAAGATAGAACTTGAGAGAGATCAATTAGATGAAGAAAATTGAAGAATAAAAGTGTTTGTAGGTGTTTTTGGTCGTTGGTGTATGGATTAGATATAAAGGATATGTAATTTTGTTTTCATGTAAATAAGTCATGAATGATTACTCATATTTTTGTAATTTTATGAGATATTTCATGCTAGTTGCCAAATGATGGTTCCCACATGTGTTAGGTGACTCACATGGGCTGCTAAGAGCTGATCATTGGAGTGTATATACCAATAGTACATACATTTAAAAGCTGTGTATTGTACGAGTACGAATACGGGTGCATACGAGTAGAATTGTTGATGAAACTGAACGAGGATGTAATTGTAAGCATTTTTGTTAAGTAGAAGTATTTTGATAAGTGTCTTGAAGTCTTTCAAAAGTGTATAAATACATATTAAAACACTACATGTATATACATTTTAACTGAGTCGTTAAGTCATCGTTAGTCATTACATGTAAATGTTGTTTTGAAATCTTTAGGTTAACGATCTTGTTGAATGTTGTTAAACCATTGTTTATTATAACAAATGAGATGTTAAATTGTTATATTATCATGATATTATGATATATAATATATCTTAGTATGATGTATATACAGTTAAATGTCGTTACAACGATAATCGTTACATATATGTCTCGTTTCGAAATCATTAAGTTAGTAATCTTATTTTTACATATGTATTTCATTGTTAATACACTTAATAATATATTTAATTATCATTTAACATAATTAACCAAGTGTATCAATATCTTAATATGATTCATATGTAACTAGTAAGACGTTGTTATAACGATAATCGTTATATATATCGTTTTCGAGTTTCTTAAATTAATAGTCTCATTTTTATGTATATAACTCATTGTTAAAATACCTAATGAGATACATACTTATAATAAAATCATGTTAACTATATATATAACCATATATATGTCATCGTATAGTTTTTACAAGTTTTAACGTTCGTGAATCACCGGTCAACTTGGGTGGTCAATTGTCTATATGAAACCTATTTCAATTAATCAAGTCTTAACAAGTTTGATTGCTTAACATGTTGGAAACACTTAATCATGTAAATAACAATTTCATTTAATATATATATAAACATGGAAAAGTTCGGGTCACTACATGACTGGTGACTGATTCCCCTCCCTTGTCGCCGTAACGCGTTCCACTCCACTCCCGGTGCTCTTATAATCACATAGACAATCAACGTAATATCGTATGTGCATTAAACAGATTCGATCGTCTGGGTTCGGTCGATTTGGACTCGTGATCCCGATTGCTCAAGATAGACCTGCCCTTGTACTTAAATCAATAATTTTATTTTTATTAACCATTCATATTTGAATATGATTTTGTAGGTTACTTAATTGTTATTTCATATTTTTTGTTGTTGTTGAGATTTTAGATGAATTTATTATACTAGTGAAATGACCCGTAGAACCACGAGTTTGTTTAAACGAAACAGTATAATGATATATTTTAGATATTAAGTAAATGTAAATGCTAAAGTCATTTAGTTTAATGACCCGTGGGACCACAGATTTCGACTAAAAAACTTGTCGTTGTTAACTTGGTCAGAATAAATGAACTACATTCATTCTCCCACTACATCCCTCTAATTTTCATTACAACTACTATTTTCCTTGTCATAAATGGTACTTATTTAACATTAAAAGAGAGATTGAAAATAACTGGTTCAACGTCGCAAAAATCATGATTGTTTTTGAATCCTTCTATCATACTATATGCCTTCAGTTTAAATAGTCACATTATGATATGACGTATGTTATCGATTTTCAGATTCTTGTTGTTTAACAAGCACACAATAATAAAACATTCAAGGTGTGATAAATTTCATCATCAAACAACGCATAAAAGAAAATAATTTTTTGAGAAACCCATTAACAATGACATGAAGGTTTGTACATATTTTTTAAAAACAAAAAGTTATTGGATAATATGGTGAAGATCGAGAAAAATAGTTGTAAAGGTTTGTACATATTGAGAAAAAAGAGTTTGATAATATATGGTGGAGATACTCCGAGATATATATTTATAAAACAATAATACCGTATTAAATATTAAATGATATTTTATTAATTATTTTTGCCTTCTAAATCGTCATTCATATATTATCGGCATTTATTAATTATTATTTTGTATCTTTTTTAATTAGAATTAATATTAATATAAAATAAAAACATCATCATTAGGAAATTAAAGTGTAATTAGTGAAAGGATAACATAATCATTTTAGAGCTTTATATTTGTTTTTATTTTGTACTTTTTTAATTAGAATTAATATTAATATTAATATAAAATAATGACATCAACATTATGAAAATTAAAGGTTAATAGAAAATTACGGAGTAATAATTTATTTATGGTATTAAATCATTAGTTACTATAAGTACAATTTTTTTAACTATAAAATATTTAGGATTAATGACATCATCTAAGTGATCTAGATATTTTTTTATTTTTAATTTTTTCTTAACAAAAGAATTAACCTAATAATAAATCATCATTATAGGACTTTAATAGAAAGTATAGATGAGTATGTTTGAATGACACATTTTAAGAGTTTACTAGAGCGTAAAAGAGCGTAAAAGTAGAACTTATAATTATAATAAACTTATAATTTTAAACTTTGTTTGCTCGCATAGAAAAAGTAGAGCTTAAAAATCTAGTCATTCTTAACTTAGCTTATCTAAAAAAAGTAGGGTATTCAGCTCTAGCTATTTTATCAAATATTTAGTGTGTGTTTATATAAAAAACATCTTGAATTTCCATTGGTACAAAACAAATTATTTTATTTTAATTAAACATACTTATCGATATCGAATATCAATTGCTATAATTTAAAATGATTTACATCCACACAAAACATTTGACAAAAATCATATCATATCAATTATTATCAAATCAAAATACAGCATATATCACAATCAAAATTCATCTTAACAAATACTCCATATTACACATATCACTGTTGCAATAAATATAAACACGCATACAATAAATAAACAAAAATACAAATCAAACAAAAATGCAAATCAATCATTTGCCGGTTATACCCTTGGACATCACAGATGATACCTTCCCGCAAAAAGTGAAGCACTTCAATCAAGGACTCAAACTGATCACAAAAACCAAATTAGAAGCCATCTCTCCTACCCACCCTCCAAAACAATCACAATCATCAACCTTTCACACAAATTAACAACCCTAATTTCATCCCCTTGTTACTTCCCCTTTTCAATTTTGGGTTCCTCCCCCTTTGTTCTTCATACCCACTTCAGTTTTTGATATGAAAACCCTGTATTCTATGCTTATTGATGATACCCAGTGATTTTAATTACTACCCAGATCATTATTTCTTTGTTTCTTAGCAAGAATAGAGAAAAAGTTCATAACTTTAGGGTTCTTGTTGTGTTTGTAGATGGGTTACTTTATGAATAGAATTGCCCATCTGAAACCTTTTGATTTCCGTGGTCTTTTTACCGTTGTTTTTTTAGTACTTTGCTTTCACCAGCTGACCCAGAATAGTAATTATAGTGATAATAGTAACCGGGTCGGTTTGCGCAGTGGGCCCGGAAACTTGGGTATCACAACTCCACCAGATTGTACTGGATTAAATCAACATGAAGGTTATGAAAGTGAATGTGAGTTCTTGAAAGCTTATCCTGAATGTAATTCTGATGGCTTTTTTAATTACTTGAAATTTTTCTACTGTTCTTGCCAAAACCATACTTCTGTTGGTTATATTGTGCTTATTATTTGGTTAGCTGCATTATTCTATCTTTTGGGTAATACAGCTGCTGATTATTTCTGTTGTTCACTCGAAAAGTTGTCGAATTTATTGAGATTACCAGCGACTTTAGCAGGGGTAACTTTACTTCCATTAGGTAATGGTGCCCCTGATGTTTTTGCTAGTATTGCTGCTTTTGCTGGTACTGATAATGGTGACGTTGGGCTGAATAGTATTTTGGGTGGGGCGATTTTCGTGACGTGTGTTGTTGTGGGAACTATTTCGATCTGTGTAGCTGATCAACCTGTGAATATTGATAAAAAGTGTTTTGTTAGAGACGTTTGTGTGCTTTTGCTTGCTGTTGTATCTCTTGGTGTTATCTTGTATATTGGAAATGTTAGCGTTGCTGGTGCCATCTCGTTTGTTTTAATCTATGTTGTTTACGCTACGTTAGTTGCTGCTAATGAGTTCTTGAGACATAAAAAGGATGGTATTTTGAAAGTAGAAACGTTGGTCCCGTTGTTAGCTGTTACCCAATTGGATGGTCCTGAAATTAGAGACGTTGAATCTAGAAACACGTCGTTTACAGAATCCGACGATGTTCCACATTTGATTGAATCCAAGGTTCCTCCTTGGATGTGGGGTTCGAACTTTGCGATTTACTCCGAGGTTCCTGGACATGGTTTGCATGATGTCACGGATCCTTGGGGATGGAAGGATGATGACGCTGCGGTTACTGAAAGTCAAGATTCATCGTTTACATGCTCCAAACTATTTTCTTGGTTAGAATTGCCACTAACTTTACCAAGAAGGTTAACGATTCCTATAATCGAGGAAGAAAGATGGTCAAAAGGGTATGCCGTTGCTAGCGCTACATTTGCACCATTGCTTCTCGCGTTTTTATGGACCACCGAAAACAACGAGAGCCAGCTAACCACATGGCTCATATACTTATCATGTGCGGTTTTCGGTTGTATTCTTGGTGGGGTAGCATTCATATGCACTAAACCAAACCATCCACCTCAAAAATGGCTACTTCCATGGGTTCTTGGTGGGTTTTTAATGAGTATCATATGGTTTTACATGATAGCTAACGAGCTCGTTTCGCTATTAGTAGCATTCGGTCTTATATTTGGAATCAACCCGTCGATACTTGGATTAACCGTACTAGCATGGGGAAACTCAATGGGTGACTTGATGTCAAATATGGCGTTAGCGGTCAATGGTGGTCAAGGTGTGCAAATAGCTATGTCTGGATGCTATGCGGGGCCCATGTTCAACACGCTTGCGGGTTTAGGGATATGTATGCTGATTGGATCATGGTCAACGAGGCCTGAATCGTATGAAATGTCCGGTGACATTGGTATGTTTTGTAACATAGGGTTTTTAGTTGCTGGGCTGGTTTGGGCATTAGTAATGTTGCCTAAAAATGAAATGCAGCCAACTAAGTCATTTGGGATAGGGCTTATGGTGATTTATGTTGTATTTCTTGGAACGCGAATAGGAATGTCTATTCGTTCTGAATCACTCGATAATTCCGTCTAAGCGTATTGTCGTTTTGACACGTAGTATTGTAAGGTTTGATTATGAAGACGTAGATATATGTTTGTATACATGGTATTTGTTAGTTAACATAGTTTTCAAGTTAACTCGGAGTTCACTCCTAGTACCTTTGATTGGTACACTTAGTTGAATGTATTTACTGTGTGATTCTTAACTTATGTTTGGTTTAAGCGTTGCCTGTTTGCATCACAAACCATTGTTTCATTAAACAAATTGTTATATTATGGGTCTTGAACTGTAAGAACATAGAAATTTAGGATTATAAAGGATTAAGAGTGAACCTTGTGTTGTAGCCCAAGTGGTAGTGGTCTGACTCTCTTTGTTAGAGGTCGGAAGTTTGACTCCCAGGGACTACATCAATGTAACCAAAGCGTCATGACAACATCCAAAGGTCACCCTTGTAGTCCACGGTAGTAAGTAGGCAACCGTAATTCTCTAACAACTCTATTGGACCAAGCCCACAATCGAACTTGGGCCGATCTATCTAATCCATCGAACACCCAGTACCACTTGCAACATCAATAATTAACGTTAACCCTTCAAAAACACCCTCACATTGTTTGCAAATGATACTAGCAATGAATCACCAGCCATTGCTTCAATAAACAAATTGTTAAATTTAGGGTCATGACCTGCAAGATCATATAACATCTTCCCATGGGTCGTGTGGAAAGGGGTGACATCGTCATTATCGAACCATTTGCTCATGTTTTGCCATGGATCCATCATCATTGGATCTAAAATGGAGTAACAAAAATGGTATGGCTCTTTTTTTAGTAGGAGCCGAGAAGCAGAGTTAACAAATACCCTTCTCGTTCTGCACGGTCAACGCCAACACCTGATGATTATAAGCTTTGTATAACAAAGAAACCAGAGTTGACAAGTAGGTGCATTAGTCGACGTACACATTCAGAAGTTTTTAGGAGTTTGTTTTGTAATTAACATAAACTGCATTAACTAATTAAAACGCTTGAATTAAAAAGACTTAAACTTTAAGAGTTTAAGCAAAGACTAAAGCATATTATCAAAAACGAGAAGTTGTGATCAATGGATTAAAATCATTTATCCCTTTCAAATCCTAATTAAGTATCATTCATTCAAACAGATATGTGTCCTCATCAAGTTATTATCTAATTTACATAAACATGAATTTTTAAATTGGTTAAAGTAATTATATTGGCCGTGATTATGTAACCTAAATACTTGTCGTTATCCCTAATCTAAAATTAACAATAAGTGGATTAAACACAACTGTTAAATCACAATAATATGTTTTGCAATATCAAAATCAAAAAACTAAACAATGACTTAAACGGTTTACAAAAATTTAAATCAAAAGTCTTTATCATTGTAATATTACAAACCACACACATATTTGAATAAATAAATAATACATTAAAAGTTCATTGGAAGGAATAAAGAAAAGAAAACTTGATGCGCATACTTATGAAGATGAACATGATAAAATGTTGATGATGAACGAAAGTTGGATTTTCAATCTTGAAAAGCATTGACTTGATGGTGTTGATAAATTCCAGCTCCAAAATAGGCTTATGATATGTTAAAATACGTGGCCTAAGGTCCCCTATTTATAGTTGTGATGTATCTTGGTGCCCAAGTCGAAAACTTCTAAAAATATGCCACCGTAAAAATACGGTGGTCAAAGCGTATTTTTACGGCCAAACCGTAAAACATGTCGTATTTTAATGGTCCCAACATTTTTATTTCTGATTTTGAAATACAAGACCGTATTTTTACGGCCATATCAACGTATTTTTACGCTCCCACATAAATAAAAAAAAGTTGTAGATCTCTTAAATACGAACGTCTGACAATTTTAATTACCTCAAGCGGAGGCCGTATGAGTGAGTTATGGCCAAAATGATAATAGCTCGCAGGAGTCGACTTTTTTAGCATTCTCAACATCTTTTAGCTCCTTTTCGCGCATTCTTCATTCAACATTTACAATATACGAAAACTCACACAAACACTGCGTTTCCAGCATTAAAGTCACACACGAATTGTTGCTAATGGGCGCAATCAGAAGATTGAGATCAATTGTTATGAAACTTTCTGCCCGCTTGCTAAGCCAGCTACGATACACAAAGTTCTTAGCCTAGCTCTTTTCAGAGATTGGCATGTCCATCAACTTAATGTTAAGAAAGCGTTTTATTAACGATGATCTTGTTGAGAATGTATATATGCATCAGCCTCCGAGTTTTTAGAACCCAGAAGACCCTGACTATGTTTGTCTTTTGCAGAAGTCTCTATATAGCCTCAAACAGGCCCCTCATGCTTGGCTCCAGCGTTTTGCTGGGTTTTGTTCAGGGTCGTTGCGACTCTTTGTTATTCATATATCACCAGGGACCAGACATGGCTTATTTATTGCTGTATGTTGATGATATTATTCTAACAACTTCATCTCATGTTTTTCTTCGACGGCTTACTCAGTCTTTGCATCAGGAGTTCTCTATGAGAGATTTGGGCTCGTTAAATTACTTCTTCGGGATTTCAAAGACACACAACTCAACTGGTATAACTCTGTCGTATAGAAAATTTGCTACTGAGATTCTTGAGCGTGCCGGTATGCTTAATTGTAAACCTTGTCGGACTCCTGTGGAAACTGATTCTAAGCTTGGGACTGATGGTCCAGTTGTGTTTCACCTCACATTGTATCGGAGTCTTGTTGGTGCACTTCAGTATCTCATTTTCACGCCTCAAAACATTACTTATATCGATTCATGTGTGATCCAGGAGAGCCCCATTTAGCAGCTCTCATACGGATTATTCGCTACATTCGAGGGACTCTTGATCTTGACCTTCAACTGTTTTCTTCCTAGACTTCTCACCACAATGGCTTATTCAGATGCTGATTTGGCTTGATGCCCCTCAACATGCAAATATATGTATGGTTATAGTGTTTTTCTTGGCAATAACTTGTTATCTTGGTCATCTAAGCAACTACACACACCTTTGAGATCTAGTGCGAAGGTCGAGTGTTGGGTTGTTGGTGTGTCACCAATACGGTTGCTAAAACCTACTGGTTACACAATCTTCTTCGCAAGCTTCATTGCCTGCTGTTCTCGGCCACTATGGTGTAGTGTGATAATGTGAGTGATGTTTAGCTCTAATCGAACCCAGTCCAACATCAACAGACAAAGCACATTGAGATTGATATTCACTTTGTTCATGATCATGTTACTATGGGACATGTTCGAGTTCTTAATGTCCCATCTCAGTGTCAGTATGCGAATATTTTTATTGAGGGTCAAACGTCATGCCTATTTGAGAAGTTCCGTTCCATCTTGACCGTCCGCTCCACTCCCGCTCCAACTGTGAAGGATTTTTTTCTTTTTTGGTCAAAAAAGCATGAACTTATATAACATAAGAGATCTTAAACATAAATTGAAGTCCCAAAAATTTACAACCGTAGAAAACCGAGCTCAAAAACTATAACAAAACTCGACTAAGATCGCTCCAAAACACGAGATCAATTAAACTATCAGAATACAATTAACGAAACATAAAAGCTAACAACAATTGTAGCGAGAAACCAATCAAACGTACAACAAAAGATTAGCATCCATCTTCAACACAACTGATGTGTGAAATCGTAACCTGAAATAACTAGCTAAAAGCACTTAGAAACAAACACACAATGCAAGCAACTAAACTTGATTGAGTAGTAATTAGTAAGCAAATAGACTAGTTCATTCCACATAGAGCATTTTAATTAAGATTCTAAAAACTAATAATTATCCCAAAGTAAAGGGGAATTTTTCTCGTAATAAGAAGAATAAGCAAAATTAACTAAACGAATTACCAAATAAAAGAAAATGGTGTTCACTTGAATGATTCACCATCTATATGGATTGTCTTTTACAATTATTACCGATTATTGTTTGATTATATAATCTTATACTACTCTTCGCAAAGCCTAAATGTATTGAATTTGATTAACTCACGTAGATCTCCTTCAAAAGATTTAATTATATTTGATTAAACTAATGAGACTTGATTTGGATTAAACTCACGTAAAACCCAAACTATAACAATCACTTGGAATAGTTACATGATTATGTTGATCTCAACTCTTTCAATCACCGATTAATCTGATGACACAATCACTTGAAATCACTTATTTAACGGTCTAAATCACCTAAGTGTTGAAGCATAAATTGCATCTCAAATTAACTCACTTTAATAGGTTAACAAATTATGTAATTGAATTTAATGAATAGATCAAATAACAATGGATGTTTTAATCAACACAATTGAATAAACTCATTCAAACATTAGCTCCATAAGATAAGAACAATCAAATATTTCAAGATTTACATTCAAGCAAAACACTAAAGATCTAGCCTAGCATATTCAAAGTGCAAATAACTAAAACAATAAAAGATAGCAAAATTCATGATTAAAAAAGTAAATTGTTGAAAAAATTAAAAAATACCAATTGTTATAAAAGATGAAAGCATTAAATCTTGGTGAATGGATCTTCAAAGAGCAAGTTGAAATCATCAAAAATCTTAAATTTTGATGCTTTTGGGGTAAGAATTCGTCTGGAAAAGAGCTGCCCCGGCCATTCTATTTATAGGGTGAAAAACCGACTTGTTGCCAAAGTAACCAGATGCGCCGCATCACATAGGGATGCGCCGCATCCCCGTCCGTGTCCTGTTCAGATGCGCCACATATGTATACATGTGCCACATCTTTTGGTGCCTGTCCATGATGGGCTGAAATACAAAGAGCCATGCTTCGCATCAGAAGATATGCGCCGCTTCATCAGAATTTTGCATTTTTCTTCTTTTTAACACTTTAAAGCCCTATATCTTCACTTTTATTCATCTTGATGTTCCGTTGACGCGTTCTTCACTTGAAATCATCATCATAACCTATAAACCATCAAATGTATTCAATTTCCTTCACAATCACTTAGAATAGAAGCGCATATCGCGATAAACTATATGTTTAATTGGCGTGATATCAGCAACCATATAACCTCATCAAAGAAAGAAAGAAGTCAAGTATCCTTGATAAACTGTAACGACCCAACCCGTTATCCAACCAAAAATGCGAAATAAATTTTTTTTTTATTCAGTAAGGGTGCGCGGTGCGCAACCCCATCTGTGCGCGGCGAGCACAAGCCATTTCAGGTTCTGTCCGGATTTTCCATTTTTCGTTTAATAATCTCCCACTTCCCGACACTTTCAGACTAAACGCTTTTCACAACATATTATAATATGTAAAACTAACACGTTTCAATAATAAAACAAGTTTTACCACACCGGGCCCACATCGGCCGTTTTACGACTTTCGTACAAAATACAAGTTTTCGACTACATGAGTTTAAATTCCAAACAAACAACAAGCATGATGTTTGGGGATAAACTACCCAATCCTAAGTCGAAACCAAAAGTAATCCAAGCAAGCATCAAAAGGGGAATCATCTAATCCCGAGCATACCCTTGCCACGTCCGCCTCCGAACCTAAAAATGTAAACAACGAGAGGGTAAGCTAATGCTTAGTGAATGCAATACTTATACGCATACATACATAATTTAATCACTTGCATACACCTACACAAACAACACAATATCATTAGCAAACCGCAATAAACGTATAAACGTACGTACAACAAGTCAACACCATTAGCATAGAGATCTCAACAATAATACGTGCCAACAACAAAATACGTACAATGCTAGTGAAACTTACGCACCTCAACATACACAATGTCGACATTCGACTTGATGGTGGCCGACGAAGAGCGGTAGGTCAAATACGTTAACGACTCACCACCCATCGCAACACGTATGTGGCCGACGAATAGTTGTAGGTCAAATAAGTTAACCACTCACCACTACGCACCATGAGGCCAACGAAAAGTGCAACCGAAACGTTAACACTTACCTCAATCACAAGGATGGCCGACGAAAAGCGTAACCGCTTACCATTCTACGATAAATGGCCAACGAAGAGCGGATCCCCAAATGGATAACACTCACCACTTACCCCAACACACATATTTGGCCGACGAAGAGCGATAGGTCAAACATTATTCACTCGCCACATAACCAAACAAACACATGTGACCGACGAAGAGTAATAGGTCAAGCATTAATCACTCGTCACATAACCAAACGCACACATGTAGCCGAGGAAAAGTGAAAGGTCAACCACTAATCACTCGCTACATAACCAAACACACACACATGTGACCAACGAAGAGCGATAGGTCAAACATTAATCACTCGTCACATGCCACACCTCCAATCGTGGTGGACAAAGAGTTATTCCTTCCAGATATCACTCACCACATATCGCAACCAAATATAGCCAACGAAGAGCTATCCATACGGATATCACTCACTATATTTTTCAACCCAATTGTGGTCCCTGAAAAGTGAATCCTAACGGATGTCACTTACCACGCCGCACACAAGCAACCAAATTATATACATAAATGTACAAATATTCCACTTACCTCGATTACTTGAAAAGCAATCCCGCTTGAGCTCCTTGTCGTCCAAATGTAAATCACCTAAATTGTCACACCCCCAAATAGGGTCTGGGGTATTTGTGACTAATTATATCAAATCATAGTTGTATAAACGAGAACGACTCTATATGAGACGTTTTATTGAGTTTTGCAGCGGAAGATAAATAGTTTACATTATATTTAGAGAATTAAATATTCTTAATTGATATGATATGTAATGAAGACTCCAAGCATAGCAAGCAATCATCATCAAAGCAGCAGATATACAACGGAAGCAATATTTAAGTACCTGAGAATAAACATGCTTTAAAAAGTCAACACGAAGTTGAGTGAGTTCATAGGTTTATCATAAATCAATAGTTCTGTATAGCATTAGACCACAAGATTTCAGTTTAAAGTTGATTGATACCCATCATATCAATCTAAAGAGTTGCTGTAGTTTGTAATATCGCGACTAAATAGAATTTTACCCCGAGACACCTTGAACAGTCAGTGTCAGTTTGAATCATTATTATGTAGCCAAAGACCATCAATCAAATAGTTAGAGACGTCACTCTCTATAGCGCTACTCACAATAACTAAGTTTGCATCTTATACCTCAGCAATTAACGATATTAGTGGGGATTTGCATGACAAAGCACGACAGCACAATAACATTTTAGTACTTGTGTCTTAACGTAAAACAGTTATAAAGCAAGCATGTGTCTCACCCCAAAAGTTATAAACAGTTAAGTAAACAGTAAAAGTGGGGCTATGAAAATCACGATACGATACGATACGATAGTTTGTAATAATTATGCGTTTGACGCCACTGAACAAGTGCAGGGTTGACCTCTGATTCACGAACCTATATCAGTTTTATATATATTAAAACATATAAATGGGAATCAAATAAACTTGTATATAATTATTAGTGATATAATTATATATATATATATATATATATATATATATATATATATATATTCGTTTTTATATATTTTAAATATATGTTAACTCATTTTCATCATTAGTTCATTAATATAGTAAGTCTTTCATTAATATATTTATATGTATAATATTATGTAAATATAATATTAAAATATAATAATAGGTAATATTATGGTATTTGTAAGAAATAATAGTTGTTATCATAATAATAATATTAACAGTAGTAGTAATAATATTAATAATGATGATAATGATAAACATATAGTTATTATAATTCTAGTATTGATAATGATAATAATGATAATAATTATGATAATAATAGTTTTAAAAATCATGTTATTAATAATAATACTAATACTAGTAATAACAATAATGATAATAATAATAATTTTAATCATATTGATATTACTAATAATAACTTTAATGATATTAATGATAATGCTTTTAATGATGTTAATAGTAATAATAATAATAATAATAATAATAATAATAATAATAATAATAATAATAATAATAATAATAATAATAATAATAATAATAATAATAATAATAAACTACCTTAATAAAGCTTTTTCTAAAAAAAATTGCCCACGACCGGGCTCGAACCCGAGACCTCACGCTAGCCCGACACCTACACTAACCATCACGCTGCTGCTACTTTTCTGTTTTATTTTATAATCCAAATTTATTTAACTTGTATTTTTCTGTTTCCATTTTTCATCTTCTTCTTCTAAAAAACTCAAACGATCGTGGTAATTTACTATAAACAATCAAGACTTCGAATTTGTTTTTATGAATAATAACGAAACATAATAATAATTAGTTAATATCAAATAGGATTGAAAATATAAAAAAACAAAAAAAAATGCTGCTACTGCAGTCGCTGTTAAAAAAATTTTGATTTTTGATTTAAAGAACGTTTAGGCCAAAGTTTTCAACATGAAAAGGTTTCTAAATCTTGCCTAGAATCTATTGGAATCATCAATTGATCAAAAATATTTAAAACGGATTTGAATTTTACCAAGAACGAACAGTTGACTTTTTTTAAAATAAACTTTGACTTCAAAATTTGGAATCGTTACAAGAAATTGAGAGATAAAACTTTGCAGATAGTTTGATTAAAGGAATTCTAACAAGATGGCATTTATAGATTTTTAAATGGGAATCAAATTCGAATTATGGCAAAAAATTATAGAACGGAGGTATCGAAGCAAAAAAAAAATATTTATGTTTTTAATTTCGAATAACAACATTTATAAAGTGTGCAATTGATATTGATGGTGGAAAACTGAATGATTTTTATCATCAACTGGAATTAATCGATTTATATATAATTAATGGGTGTCGATTTGATTCTGCACAAGGAGGAAATAAAAAATACCACGATTACTTAAAAATTAAAAAAAAAACAGATAAAGCAGGTCACACTTTATATAAAAACAAAAAGAAACAGATCACGATCTTAAAATTTTAAAAAGCAGTTACCTAATTTAGGTATACATCTTTTATTATATATTTTAATTAATATTAAAAATTAATAAATATATTAATAATAACAATACTATTAATATAATAAAAATATTAATAATAATAATAGAATTAATAACAATATTAATAATAATAATACTTTTAATATCATTAAGAGTAATAAAAATACTAATAATAATAATAATATAAATAATAATAATATAAATTACAAAATTATTAATAATATCAATAAAATAATACTAGTAATAATAATAATAAATAATAATAATGATAACTATAATAATAATAATGATTTTTAATGATATTGGTAATAATAATCATGATGATAATATTAATAATCATAATAATAACTAAACAAATTTTTACTTCTAATAATAATGATATTAATAATGATATCAATAATATTAGTAATATATCAAATTTCATATTTATGTATTATATAGTAACAATAATAATACTGATATTAATATTTTTGTTTTAATAATAATAATGAAGTAATAATAATAATATTAGTAAAGATAACAAACTAAATGTATTAAATTTTATATCTGTATATTATCTATTGAAAATGATAATATAACTAATACTGATATTAATATTTTTATTAGTAAAAATAATGAAAGTATTTATGATATTGCTATAACAACTTTAATTTAACTTGTATATATACAAATATAGGGTAGTTGATATATATATATATATATATATATATATATATTTAGATTGACAATGTATTATTTACAAACAGTCGTTCGTGAGTCGTCGGAAATAGTCGAAGTTAGGTTTAAATTTAGTCGGAAATTTCCGGGTTGTTATAGTACCTACCCGTTAAAAGAAATTTCGTCCCGAAAATTAGTTGTTGCCACCAGTCGGCGTTGTTTGTAAACAGGTGAGGATATTTTTGTTTTATTTGGTTTTCATGATCCCAAGTATGCTCGGGGCCTTGCGTGAATTCCATCGGATAGAATATTGTTTTGTTTCTAGCGTTTAAATATTATGATCCATAAATTCTACGAAGTAGATTTTATTATTAATGCGGAGATTATCTAAAGGATTTAACAAGAGTGTCATTGATTAGATTTTCTCAGAAAGAGATGATTATGTTTTACAAGCATTTCAATATACATGAAATGTGTGATGAATAATAGTGAGCTTATTCAAACCTTGAGTGTTTATGCCACAATATTAGGGTAGACAAAATAGAAAGGAGTTCATGAAAATCATAGTCATGAAATCTGATGGAGATCGTCATTCTTTACATTAAGAATGATGAATATGAGTTGAAAAGATAGAGTTTTATCAACATTGGGTAATATTGAATGAAACGATTTGATTATAGGAAGAGTATAAACGAAGCTATCGTAAAAGATTGAAATGAGGAAATTAAATGTTCGCCTTAACTTTTGACATAGTTAAAGTTGATTTCCGGAATTCAAGGGATTTAAAGAAATCTTCGAAATCTTTATAAGATTTGATTCTCCGGTAATTAAGGAAATTAGGATTTTCTTTAAATGCGGTGAATTGTCTTGATTTGTCGTGTCTGGAATTTCGCTATAAATTAGCTTCTTCCGTTTCATTATCTTCACCACTTCTATACTTTCTTCCTCAATTCATACTTCTAAAAGATTTGTTAATATGCTTAATCCAGTTTTTGTTCTTGACCTTATATTGGTTATCGCCACAATCATCCTTCTTTTACAACTCCCACCAGAGGAGTCTGTTTACTTCTACTATGCTCTTGGATTTATTGTGTTTTTAGTTCTCCCGTGTCTTTATATTGCTATACGCATTGACATACACGGTTTGTAATTTCGGTGTCGTTATCGGGCTTTGTATTTTTTCCTTATATGTCGAAGCGTCATGCTTTTGTAAAGCAAGTAATGGTCCAGAATTTGTAGATGTGAATTTCGGAATGGACCTACTGTTCTAAGCAGAAAGGAACGTAATATCATGATTTGATTTGCTAAATTACTGGAATTACTGAGGATAGAACTATCAAGAATATATTTTCTTGATATTTTTAGAGATTAAGTAGAATTTAAGAGTCGTGTAACATGGCAAATGATGATTATAAAGTCTATGAATCATCATCTTTCATTAAAAATTTAGCATGACTTACTGTAATATAATCACGTTGGCCTGACGTCATTATATTATACTAACTCATGCTTCAATTCCCAACACTACTTCAAATCATTCATAATTTAAACTTGAATTTTACAGAATATAGAAACTAAAACAGTTTCCTTTATGATGTGATAAAGATATCGCAAAGAGATAATTAATTGCGGACAAGAATCGTTATGAAGATATCTTCAGAAATATAGAGGATATTTATAACGAAAGATACGATGATTTTATAATCGAGGAAAATTCTTCTGTAGAAATTTAGAATGCTTAAAGAGATCTTCGGTGATATCCATTAGAAATCGAATCATCTAGATTCTTTATGTATAGGTTTAATCTTCGTGATTTGTCAACAGCTTCCTTCATGTTTTGCTCATTCCGTCTTTCAATACCAGATTTTCTTTTGAGCTTCTCCAACACACAATTCTTTATTATCAAGCTTCTGGTCATTAAGACCATCTACGGCCTTTGCTGTTTCATCAGCATTATTAGGGTAAATGAATCTGAATCGTTGGTTATAGTTCTGAGGTATTTTCAAGAATTTTGAAGAATGTACAATGTAACATATTAATGTGAGATATAAATATTTCTCGGGTATTACCTACCCGTTAAAATATTTTCACAATTAACAGTTTGTACAAAAGAGTTTTAATTACAGTTTTTATGAAAATATACGTACATATATATTTTCCTTCAGATGTAATCATGGATTTAATGAGTTAAAAATATTAAACTCATTTGATTTACGATTGAAACGAGAATGAATAATCTCCAAAACCTTAGAGATTTCATAATTGTCGCGAAATATTTCGCTAATGAAGTTATAAATCAATACATTCGTCGTTACACTTGATTTATTATGAAATGGAGTTTATTGTGTTGAAGCAGTGATTAATAATTGTTAAGTCGTTAACGAAGGGTGTACATCATAGCATATTAGTGATATGAATTAACCAAGTAGTACATACTAGTTGAGATTCACACTTCACACGTAATTGCTTAGTACGACAAGATTTATTATTGTTAAATATCATATATATATATATATATATATATATATATATATATATATATATATATATATATATATAAAGTATACATATATAATTCTTCACGAAGAATGAGTCAATACATCTTAACTCATTATTGCTAATATTCATTGGTATCTTTGGGGCGTATGATGTTGATATCCGAGGTACCGAGTGTGATGTTGAGGCGTGGGATGCGGATGTTGTTGATGAAGCTGATGGTGCTAATGCTATTGCTGATACTGATGCAACTGCTGGTGCTTATAATGCTTGCTGTGTTGATGATGTTGGCGGTACTGTTGAGGCTGTTGCTGATTCTGGTAGTGCCGTCAGTGCTGGTGATGTTGATGATACTGCTGGTGGTGTCGTGGTTGCTGTTGGTATTGCTTGTGGTGTTGGTGATGTTGGTGGTACTAATGGTACTGGTGGTGCTGGTTATGTTGCTGGTGTTTCTTGTGGTACTTGGGTAGTAGGTGTGAGCCTAGCTTCCAAATCGTGCACTGTTTCCTCCAAGGTTTCTACTTTACGCTCGAGTCTATGGATTTGTTCCACCCATTCCTCCGTAAGGTTTGTCAATTTTTGATATTTAGTTCGAAGTCTTCTAACTTCTTCCAATAACCCTATCTGGTTAGAATTCGGGAGTAGAGGACGAATACTGTCTTGGCCTACATTGAGTCGACCTTCGAGGCGGAAAATCCTTGCGAAAAGAGTGAAAACGGTATTGCGAACAGGTTCGCAGGTAAGCGAATTGAGTACTCCGACGTTTGGCGGTAAGTTTGGCTCATGATAAGGAGTACCTTCTTCATTTCTCCATAGGGTGAGTATTTCGCGAACCCATCCCCATTTTTTGAAGAAATTACGATAATTGATAGGTGGGTGTGCTCCCGTCACGCTATCTTCAGAGCTAGAGGAACTTGAGGAGTCAGGTGAGAAATCCATATTATGTGGTTAGCATAAGGTTTGATATGAAATGGGTGTTGGATACTGAATGATATATTCGTCTCCTTGAATACGTATATATAGCAAAAAGATTTCCGTAATTTACGGAGGAAATTTACGAAAAGTGGTAGACAAAGTTTACTGGGATAGATATGATAAGATATGATGTGTTTATACTCCATTTATGTAATAATTGCGGTATGACATGTCGAGATAAAAATGATAAGTATGTAATATGATAATCTTTCGATTAAAGACTTTCAATTCGTAGTGGCCTATTCAGATCTAGGGGCTTGAGCTATAGGATCCTTTAAATCGGTAATCCAAACCCTTCCATTCTAGAGTTTCGTAGATGCCACTCGTCAAGAAAGTTCAATGATCAAAATAACGAGAAAGCAAAGATTTTTAAAAGTAATGAATATGATTAGTAGAGATTTCAAGAATCATGGTTAACCTTTCATATATTACGTATGTAATACACAAAACCATGATAGATGACAAAGGAATGTCGAGAATTTCAATAATCATGAGTGACAGCCCTCGGTGTTTGTAACGATAGGGTTCATGCTAGTCATCATAAAAGAATGAGAGAAGGACGGTTACAAGCGTTCTAAGGAAGACTTAAGGCAAGAGGTAAAAGTATAGATAACAGATAGCAAGATAATAAGAGATAGGCAATTAAAACTAAGGTAGGAAAGGCTATAGTCCTAAAGATTGCTAAGGCACCCTAGCTAACACATAAGGCACACATAAAATGCAATCCTGGTTCTCTATAACAGCCTGCTCTGATACCAATCTGTCACACCCCCAAATAGGGCCTGGGGTATTTGTGACTAATTATATCAAATCATAGTTGTATAAACGAGAACGACTCTATATGAGACATTTTATTGAGTTTTATAGCGGAAGATAAATAGTTTACATTGTATTTAGAGCATTAAATATTCTTAATTGATATGATATGTAATGAAGACTCCAAGCATAGCAAGCAATCATCATCAAAGCAGCAGATATACAGCGGAAGCAATATTTAAGTACCTGAGAATAAACATGCTTTAAAAAGTCAACACGAAGTTGAGTGAGTTCATAGGTTTATCATAAATCAATAGTTCTGTATAGCATTAGATCACAAGATTTCAGTTTAAAGTTGATTGATACCCATCATATCAATCTAAAGAGTTGATGTAGTTTGTAATATCTCGACTAAACAGAATTTTACCCCGAGACACCTTGAACAGTTAGTGTCAGTTTGAATCATTATTATGTAGCCAAAGACCATCAATCAAATAGTTAGAGACGTCACTCTCTATAGCGCTACTCACAATAACTAAGTTTGCATCTTATACCTCAGCAATTAACGATATTACGGTGGGGATTTGCATGACAAAGCACGACAGCACAATAACATTTTAGTACTTGTGTCTAAACGTAAAACAGTTATAAAGTAAGCATGTGTCTCACCCCAAAAGTTATAAACAGTTAAGTAAACAGTAAAAGTGGGGCTATGAAAATCACGATACGATACGATACGATAGTTTGTAATAATTATGCGTTTGACGGCACTGAACAAGTGCAGAGTTGACCTCGGATTCACGAACCTATATCAGTTTTATATATA
This sequence comes from Rutidosis leptorrhynchoides, assembly GCF_046630445.1. Taxonomy (NCBI): domain Eukaryota; kingdom Viridiplantae; phylum Streptophyta; class Magnoliopsida; order Asterales; family Asteraceae; genus Rutidosis; species Rutidosis leptorrhynchoides. The sequence continues at coordinate 105,619,299 of NC_092338.1, read as the reverse complement.
TTAAAACATATAAATGGGAATCAAATAAACTTGTATATAATTATTAGTGATATAATTATATATATATATATATATATATATATATATATATATATATATATATATATATATATATATATATATATATATTTGTTTTTATATATTTTAAATATATGTTAACTCATTTTCATCATTAGTTCATTAATATAGTAAGTCTTTCATTAATATATTTATATGTATAATATTATGTAAATATAATATTAAAATATAATAATAGGTAATATTATGGTATTTGTAAGAAATAATAGTTGTTATCATAATAATAATATTAACAGTAGTAGTAATAATATTAATAATGATGATAATGATAAACATATAGTTATTATAATTCTAGTATTGATAATGATAATAATGATAATAATTATGATAATAATAGTTTTGAAAATCATGTTATTAATAATAATACTAATACTAGTAATAACAATAATGATAATAATAATAATTTTAATCATATTGATATTACTAATAATAACTTTAATGATATTAATGATAATGCTTTTAATGATGTTAATAGTAATAATAATAATAATAATAATAATAATAATAATAATAATAATAATAATAATAATAATAATAATAATAATAATAATAACAATAATAATAAGAAACTACCTTAATAAAGCTTTTTTCAAAAAAAATTGCCCACGACCGGGCTCGAACCCGAGACCTCACGCTAGCCCGACACCTACACTAACCATCATGCTGCTGCTACTTTTCTGTTTTATTTTATAATCCAATTTTATTTAACTTGTATTTTTCTGTTTCCATTTTTCATCATCTTCTTCTAAAAAACTCAAACGACCGTGGTAATTTACTATAATCAATCAAGACTTCGAATTTGTTTTTATGAATAATAACGAAACATAATAATAATTAATTAATATCATATAGGATTAAAAATATAAAAAAAAAACACTGCTACTGTAGTCGCTGTTAAAAAAAATTGATTTTTGATTTAAAGAACGTTTTGGCCAAAGTTTTCAACACGAAAAGGTTTCTAAATCTTGCCTAGAATCTATTGGAATCATCAATTGATCAAAAATATTTAAAACAGATTTGAATTTTACCAAGAAAGAATAGTTGACTTTTTTTAAAATAAACTTTGACTTCAAAATTTGGAATCGTTACAAGAAATTGAGAGATAAAACTTTGCAGATAGTTTGATTAAAGGAATCCTAACAAGATGGCATTTATAGATTTTTAAATGGGAATCGAATTTGAATTATGGCAAAAAATTATAGAACAGAGGTATCGAAGCAAAAAAAAATATTTATGTTTTTAATTTCGAATAACAACATTTATAAAGTGTGCAATTGATATTGATGGTGGAAAACTGAATGATTTTTATCATCAACTGGAATTAATCGATTTATATATAATTAATGGGTGTCGATTTGATTCTGCACAAGGAGGAAATAAAAAATACCACGATTACTTAAAAATTAAAAAAAAACAGATAAAGCAGGTCATACTTTATATAAAAATAAAAAGAAACAGATCACGATCTTAAAAATTTAAAAAGCAGTTACCTAATTTAGGTATACATCTTTTATTATATATTTTAATTAATATTAATAATTAATAAATATATTAATAATAACAATACTATTAATATAATAAAAATATTAATAATAATAATAGAATTAATAACAATATTAATAATAATACTTTTAATATCATTAAGAGTAATAAAAATACTAATAATAATAATATAAATAATAATAATATAAATTACAAAATTATTAATAATATCAATAAAATAATACTAGTAATAATAATAATAAATAATAATAATGATAACTATAATAATAATAATGATTTTTAATGATATTGGTAATAATAATTATGATGATAATATTAATAATCATAATAATAACTAAACAAATTTTTACTTCTAATAATAATGATATTAATAATGATATCAATAATATTAGTAATATATCAAATTTCATATTTATGTATTATATAGTAACAATAATAATACTGATATTAATATTTTTATTTTAATAATAATAATGAAAGTAATAATAATAATATTTGTAAAGATAACAAACTAAATGTATTAAATTTTATATCTGTATATTATCTATTGAAAATGATAATATAACTAATACTGATATTAATATTTTTATTAGTAAAAATAATGAATGTATTTATGATATTGCTATAACAACTTTAATTTAACTTGTATATATACAAATATAGGGTAGTTGATATATATATATATATATATATATATATATATATATATATATATATATATATATATATATATATATATATATATATATATATATATATATATATATATATATATATATATATATATATATATGTATATGTATATATATTTAGATTGACAATGTATTATTTACAAACAGTCGTTCGTGAGTCTTCGGAAATAGTCGAAGTTAGGTTTAAATTTAGTCGGAAATTTTCGGGTTGTTATAGTACCTACCCGTTAAAAGAAATTTCGTCCCGAAATTTAGTTGTTGCCACCAGTCGGCGTTGTTTGTAAACAGGTGAGGATATTTTTGTTTTATTTGGTTTTCACGATCCCAAGTATGCTCGGGGCCTTGCGTGAATTCCATCGGATAGAATATTGTTTTGTTTCTAGCGTTTAAATATTATGATCCATAAATTCTACGAAGTGGATTTTATTATTATTGCGGAGATTATCTAAAGGATTTAACAAGAGTGTCATTGATTAGATTTTCTCAGAAAGAGATGATGATGTTTTACAAGCATTTCAATATACATGAAATGTGTGATGAATAATAGTGAGCTTATTCAAACCTTGAGTGTTTATGCCACAATATTAGGGTAGACAAAATAGAGAGGAGTTCATGAAAATCATAGTCATGAAATCTGATGGAGATCGTCATTCTTTACATTAAAAAGGATGAATACGAGTTGAAAAGATAGAGTTTTATCAACATTGGGTAATATGAATGAAACGATTTGATTATATGAAGAGTATAAACGAAGCTATCGTAAAAGATTGAAATGAGGAAATTAAATGTTCGCCTTAACTTTTGACATAGTTATAGGGTAGCTGATATATATATATATATATATATATATATATATATATTTAGATTGACAATGTATTATTTACAAATAGTCGTTCGTGAATCGTCGAAAACAGTCGAATTTAGGTTTAAATTTAGTCGAAAATTTCCGGGTTGTTATATAAATAATTCACAACAAATAAGCTAAACACTCTAGCTTATACCCAAAACACCAATAAGTGCAATATTGACCCATTTGCACTTACTTCCACTTTGACTAAGTCAAATCTCACCCGAAAACCCCCATAATCACAATCGACTAGTGATTATGTTCCAACAACTCATTTAACTTGAGGTTTCATCATCAAAACACATTAGTTGCAACATTTGACACAAAACTCATTTTGACCCCTCTCAAAGTCAAAACATCCATTTTGCAAGCGTACACCTCTAATCACTTATAACCTAAGTTAACTAGTGATATTAACACCCGAACATGATTATCAACTAATCAGTTTCCTCATCCAACCCAAAACCCACCAACAATGGTTATCAACACCATTTACTAGCTCAATCACCCAATTATCAACTAGTATGAAAACTCGGAGTTAGAACTTACCAACACTACCACAACGTAGCTAGGAGCGAGATGAAAAACTTTAACACTCGAGCTTTTGATCGATTCAAGCTCCTTCTTCTCCAAATCTCCAAATCTCTCTTTAGAATCTCTCTCTCTCTAGATGAAATGGGAGTGTTTGTGGATGTGAAATATGATCCAAAATTGGATCCCAAATTGATAATATGGCTACACATCTGGCCTCAAGTGAAAAGACCAAAATGCCCTTCATTTAATCTAAAATAGCAAAAAGCAGATTTCTGTCGCAGGATAAGTGCGTAGCGCGCACAAGCTCAAACTCAGCCTGTCAATTTCTGTTTAATTCAGTTAATACATCCAACGTTTATGTACACCTGTACACTTGGGTTTAGGGTCTTTTAACTCTCCCCCACTTAAATTGGATCACGTCCCCGTGATCCTCGCCACTCGAACTAACAGGACCCACGCTCTATGGTCCTCCGACATACGTCCAAACTCGATGTCCACAATGATTTCCACAAATCCGAAGATTTCACACAATTTGTTTAGGCTATTTTACTCAAAAGTTACCCTTCCGATTTAAATCATCATCCGTGATTTACCAAATCTACCAAACCGAGCACTAAGTCTCGCTTCATTCCCAAACCGGAACGAACTCACGCCTCGATCGGATGACAAACACATGCTAATATTCCAAATCTCGTACCAAGTTAGCAATCCCTTTAGCGTACCCTTATCATGTACATCGCTAAAATAACAACACACCAATAAAATGGCCAACAAACAACATAATGGAGCTGACGAAAAGTGAATCCTCACGATTGGATACCACTTGCCCCACATCCTTACGCGTATGTAGCCGACAAAAAGCGGTAGATCAAATGTTAACCACTTACCACTACGCAACAAGAGGCTGACAAAAAGCGCATCCTTACAGATCACACTTACCTCTCCTCACACATGGCCAAACAAAAGCGATTCCTAACGGAAAACGCATTCTACACAACAATAAGTAGCCGATGAAAAGTGAATCCTAATGGATAACACTTACTACTTATCACACCTCAACCGTGGCTGACGAAAAGTGAATCCTCACAATTGGATAGCACTTGCCAAAATACGCACAACAAGCTAAGTATATACGCATACTTAGAATCATTCCACTCGACTTGGAATCCCCCACATACGTACCATACGTATGCACAAACATCACTCTCACGATCGCGCAAATCATAACGTATATCACACATAGGTTCAAGAATACATTTCTCTAAAAGAGAAATTGGCATACCATCCCTCGATTACGGGACCCTACCTTGCTCGACGAGCCCGCCCATTTGTCTCTTAATGAGCTTAACCACATTACCACCTCAAGTAGTAATTCACACCCAAACCAATAAATACAATTTAACCAAAATTGTACTTTACCACAAATTGACCAATCTTGGTCCCGACACTAACTCCAGATCTACCATGAGCATCATTGATATGACCGAAATGGATAGTTTTATTTCGCGCGATGTTGTTAGGTCGTGGCGCGTCAGGGCCGGCCACTAAGAGGGGGGACACTTGTTTTAAATTTATATTTAGCGGGGCCTAAATCGTACTACTCCTTATTATGAGTAAGGGAAGTATGACCTAGAGTCATATTTTTGAGATATCAGTAGAATCGAACCTATATCTAAAACTTAAGATAATTATAAAGTGCAGGAGTAATTGGTGATTACCTAATTTTGGGTTTTCTAGATTAAAGTAAAGTAAAGTAAATACGATAAAATTTGTAATTCAGATAAGGCTAAAATAAGTGCATGCTATGATTTCATCAGTTACTTTGCCGGTATTATGGAATGCTGGCTCATGGATAGGCAGTGACCCTGTATTTACTACACTAGTCCTAAACGCCCCTGTCATAAGACATGTCACTGGGTAATGCGCTAGGCTTGAAGATTCTGAATAGACAGCAACGTCACTTACCCCCGACGCCCATGCAGTCTGACTACAGGAATACACGTTCAGACGACTCATCCAATTGAGCGACTCGGTTGGGTGACGTATTAACATTCCGAAATGGTCTAAACTTTCTTAAGCATAATAGAATACATGGTTTTCCATATCCGAGAGACGTGATGGGTCGCAATGCTTTCGTTAATGATTGGTTTAGAAGATAGTTAGGCCCTTAAAAGAGTTTAACTATAAAGAACACCATGGCCAAGTCAAGCTGACTTTCAGGAAACGTTCGGTTATCCTAACGGTCCAATCCTTTATGTGTTCGAACAAACAGTTCCTTAATTAACTAAGAATCCCTCAAGCGGGGTGCAATGCTTGAGACCGCATTATGGTGAAATGTACTAGTCAACACTAACCGTGTTCCACGGCCTTACTTAGCAGAGGTACAGCTTACAATAACCGTTGTGCTTCAGCGTGCACGTACGAAGTTTATATGCTTGGTGACTACACTAGCATGGTCTAGGACCGACAATGTACTAGGGGTCTAGTCAGATGTTTCACTACGAAAGAGTCCTCAGTCGAAATCCAAGGCTCGGTGGACTTACTACAATCGGTGTGCCTCAGTCAAACTCACGTTGTATCCGATAGACTTCTCTTACCAAGGGGTGACATAGATAGTGTACTCTGAATCGGGTTTCGCGACTTCCCAATAACAGAGCCAATAACTACGTTCCATTAGTTGGAAAAGCGATTGAGTTCAAAGCATAATCGGAAAGCATTTGGACAACATACACAATCCATAATATAATTTCGGCATTATAACTGATTACGTCATAAAATACACTAAAGATAACTACTCGCTAATCATGGCAACAATATCGCAAAGCATAATAATGGAAGACATTATAAAAAGACAAGGGATAGAATTACCAGTAGATTAAACGGGTTCTGAATACAAAAGTGACAACTTCAAGACTCCAGACCGCTCCTAATACAATCTTCGGCGTTCTTCTTTGGGTACTAGGTTTCCCGCACATAGTCGAAGACCTTGAAAGTATGACTAATATTGTACAAGAGAGAGAAAGAAGTGAATTAAAGTGGGTGTTGAAAATGAATGACAAGTGCCCTTTAAATAAGCTTGATTTTTGCCTGCAAATGGCTGGCAGGCCGTTTGGCAGGCCGTTTGGCCAGCCCATTTGCTAAGGCCGTTTGATCTGGCCATTTGGCAGGTCATTTTTCACATTGGCAGGCCGTTTGGCAAGCCGTTTGGCCTGCTGATTCCCTGGATCGTAACTTGATTTCTTGTCTTTCACTGTTTTCGCTCTAGAATCTTCGTTTTAGCTCCGATTCTCTTGATTCTTTTTGAATCGTCTTTGTAATTACTTGTTCTTCAATTCTAACCGACGAAGTGGGTATTTTGCGGATAAAGTTCGAATCTTTCTTGTTTTTGAGCCATAATACCGGGGTGAAAATGTGACTTTTTAGCCGCTATCAAATATCCCACACTTTGACTTTGCTTGTCCTCAAGCAAACTTCTCGTTTTCACTTCTAGAAATCTTTTCGGAGTTTCTTTTCTAATAGCCTAAGCGGTTTGCTTTTTATTATAAGAGCGAAAGATAAGGTGAGTCATCTATGTTAGGGTTGAAACTATCTCTGCAAGCATGCGAGGAGGTTACATGACTTAGGCTAGCTTTCACGGGTCACTCCAATCACTCAAGTGTTTAGGGTTCCCTATAGATCTACGAAATGAATTTTCACTCATAGCCTGTCATGGTGTACTCATCGTCATAGGCTTGATAAAGACTCAAATCCTTGCTACTAATGCAAAAATGGTAGTAACCATAGCTTCTAGGTCATTTGTCAGTGATGGAATGGAATTTTGGAGTGGTGGTGAAGTTGTTTTAAGGCGTGAAAAGGGTAACATAGTCTCAAAAGACTTTTATTTTGGAAAATTTTAGATAGATAGGAGTGCTGGTATTTTTGTGAAGCACTTTTGAACTATACTTCTTTTTGAAGCGATAGGCGTTTCTGGTCAAGTTCTTCTTCGGCGTTTCTCTTTATAAGTTCTGCTCCTTTTCTCAGAACAAATTTTTTTTTTTTGGAGATTTCATCTCGAGAAACTTTTTTCCGGTAGACTTTTTCAAGACCTTTTCCGTGATATTTGAGAAGTTTGTAGCATCGGGTTTACGGAAGGAATCTCATTTTCTGGATTTTCGATTGATAGTAAAGATGATGTGGATGAGGTAAAAGAAATGGAAGTGTGAGCGGGTTATTTTTGACAAATGGCTAGGTCTTCTGATTATAACAGAATCACATTTCGAAACTTGGAAATGCAGATCTAAAGCAAGTTCTGATTCCGAGCACAGACATCGGCACTCTCAACAGAAAATAGCGAAGCATTAAAGATGAATGCTGGTCTTATTTGGGTGCCTCACCATAATCAATTTAGGTCGATAATGCCTAGTCATGCAATGCTCTTTTAGAGATTCGGTTCATCCTAATAAGATTTCCACCTTACTTAAGCCTTATTTTTATTTACAAACGTTTCAGGTTTTCAAAAATACTTTTTCGAAAAGGATTTCTTTTGTTAAAAATTTGAAATTTGGCTTAAAAACTTGGAATCTTTGTAATGGGTTATTTAAATATAGCATAAAAAGATTATACCAACATCCCACACTTAAACGAACATTGTCCTCAATGTTCCTAGTGTATCCCACACTTAGGAGTTTTAGTTGAAGATTTGGGATTATTCGTTTAGTGTTCATTTGGGTTGGAATCCCACACTTAGTGATAAGCTAGTAGCGGAAAGAAAAAGGGTACCCCTGGCAGAAGTGGTTGCTTATGACTAGCTTGCTATCTTGGAGGTTTCGGCCTTTATTCATCGGCTCACTTGTCATCCTTTATTCTTCTACTCTACTTTATTGCACGGGTTGCCTCCCGAGAAGCGCTTTTGTTTAAGGTCGTTGGCTCGACCGCAGTGATGCTCTAAAAAGCAAACATTCCTCGCTGATGGTTGTGATCTTGGTCTTCTCGAGGGAATGTGAGTCTTGGCGGGTAAATCCTGAGAAAGTGTCGGACCAATAGTGGTAGAAGATCCGGTACTTTTCTTGAAGATCTTCTGAATGATAAGTAGTGCGCAGTTTCGGCTCTTGATAAGTCTTGATGTTCGATGAGAATATAATCTATGGCTCTGCTGGTTGACCCATAAATGTCAATCATACAAGCAGTGCCAGTGGTGATTGTTTCTCTGATGGAATGCTCATTTTGGAGGTCTTCAAACAATGTTAGAAACTGTATCTTTAGAATCTCGAAGTCTTCAGAATGGTAATCTCCACAGTAAGAGTCTGTAGCTTTGCACAGATTTGTTAAAAGACTAAGCTGAAAAGAGGTGAACAACAATCCTGATCCGAGCATTAATGTCACCGCCTTTGAGTATATCTCCCGACATCCAGCTTTAAATGTGAAACTAGGATCTGTGGATTCGTGGAAGATACGTGATATCTGCTTCGTAACATAGGTGGCAATGTTGACTCGATCTGGTTTAAGATGAGAGAACGGATTGTTTCGCCTTACTTCCTCCGTAACAGCGTCTCGTAACTCTTTGATAATTAGATCAGCATGGTGATCAATTGTTACGTAAATCACTAGTCTGTCTGGTGTGCTTTCGAAATTATCTCTTTCCAAGAGAGCGAAAAAACTGTGAATGTCCTCGATCTTTGCAAATCAGAGTGATAAGTCGAGCTTCCGGTGGAAAGATCCATATGCTTTCGGATGAGAGTCAGTAATGCTTGTTGGTTTCGCGAGAACGGAAGTGCAGATCCTGCTAAGGCGTTGTAGACCTTAGAGCAAATGATCTTCTGATCTCGACAGAATCTTGTCTCAAGAATAGTGCGAACCACTGAATTGTGCTCTTGTTGCCTTTCTTTTTGGTAGATATGATCGTGAAGAGAATTGATAAAGTCTTGAATGCGTTCTTCTAGGATTTCAACATCATTGTCTTCTCTTCGAAGATAGAGGTTGTGTTCTTCTTGGATAGCCATAATTCGTTCTGTTAAGCGTAGCGAAAAATCAATGGTTGATTTTCAGATGGCTTTGAGAATATCTTCAAATTCATCGGTATCATTGATGAAAGTTATCATGTCTGCGTGTGTAGATATAACCGAAATCCGATCTGAAGAAGAGTCCGGCTCCCTTTGATCTGGTTCGGTTGGAGAGTGTGAGTTATTCAGAATGACTTCATGTTGCTCAACCTCGTCATCATCGGTGTATTGTTCTTATGAGGATGCGCCTGATGAACGGGTTTCTTCGGTATTCTGATTCTCCAGTTTGATACTTGCAGGATCAATTTCTATATCCTTGACCTTAGCCTTGTCGGTCTTCTTCTTGAAGCGAATGATTAAACTGTGATCTGCCGTCTCAAGCCTCATTGTTTCTTCATGACGCTCAATGCTTGAAACGGGTATTGTCGCAGTTTATTTTACGTCTTCCATTTCCTCTTCCTCTTCAGATTCCTCCTCTTCCTCTATTTCTTCACTGGGATCCTCTTCTTCCATTTCTGGGTCGTCTACAGACTGTGATTCGACACCCATCTCGATATCATCGGCTGGTGGTGAAGACTTGTCATCAGAAGTGATCCGTCTGGTGGAAATAGCAAACATATCTGCCTGTCCAGAAAGATCGGTTGGTCGGTCAATTTTGAAGGTAACGCTCTCCCCATGTGATCGTAAGATCAAGGTTTGATTGTACACATCAATGACAGTCCTAGCCGTATTCATGAAAGGTCTTCCTAACATAATTGGTGTGTGTAGGTCTTCCTTGATATCCATTACTACGAAATCTGTAGGATACAAGAATTTGTCGACTTTCACTAAGACGTTCTCAACTATTCCCTTAGGATATCGAATTGTGTGATCGGCAAGTTAGATTGTCATTTTGGTTGGTGACAAGTCTCCTAACTCTAATCTCTTATAGAGAGAGTAGGGGATTAGGTTGATACTTGCTCCTAAATCTGCTAGCGCATGAATGGTTCCATATTGGTAGATCAAACACAGAAAAATGAATCGTCCCGTATCTCCTAGCTTCGGTGGTAGAGAGTTCCTGAGTAATGCAGAACATTCTTCACTCAGTGGAATTTTGTTAGAGTCTGGTATCCTCTCCTTTGTAGAGAGAAGCCTTCGGATGTATCTCTTCTGGTTGGGGACTTTGGACATAGTGTCCAGGAATCTTCCATTAAGTTTGAAGGAATCAAGCTTGGATGGTTCTTCTTGTAGCCTTCCAGGATAGGGTACACGAACTGGAGTTTCCGGTGTCAGCTTATGAGTATATGTTGATTTGTTCTTAAGCATGGCTGACCTTCTCCGTAGTTCTTCCTCTGGGATTACGGAATCCATTTGTTTTGCTTCTTCTATGTGGGGATTTTGGATAGTATTACTTGGCAATCTTCCATGCGGTCGGGTTTCAAGGCGTTGTGATAACTATTCGAGCTGCGTTTCCAAGCTTTTGAGTAGAGCCAATTGGTTTCTCATTAGTATCTCCGTCTGATCTTGCCTGGCTGCAGTTCTCTGATTTAGCTGTTGTTGTCCTTAAATGAACTGAGTTAACTGATCATCAGCTCCGAGAGTGGGGTTAGTTGCTTTCGTAATCTGGGTGGTAGGGGAATTTTCCTCAACTGGGGTACCATTGAGTGGAAGTGGTTGATCGTAGGTCAATTGAGATTGTTGGGCTGGGTAAGGTGGATAGCGATAGCGAAATGGTTGATTTCTTCGCTGAAATTGATTAACCCTAGGTTGTTGATTGAATCCGGGATTTGGTGGACGAGCTGGCTATTGAATGTAACAGACCGATCCGTCGGGTTTTTCGTACTCAACTTGATATTCTTCAGTGGATTGCGGGTTAATACAATTTACACAAGCCTAAGCTTGGTTGACCTGCTGCGGCTGCGTCTTCAATTCTCCGAGTTGTTTAGCAAGAGATTCCATCTTATCTGTGAGGGATTTGATGGCCTCCTTTTGATTGTTAAGTGCAGAGAGTGGGGCAGATGATGAAGTTGTTTCACCACTGTTCCAGTCATGATGATGCATTGTCATGTTCTCGAGCAACTCCCATGCTTCGTCTGCAGTTTGGTTCATCAGATTCCCTTGAGCTGCTGCATCGATCGTTGTCCTATGATTTACCGTAAGACCATTGTAGAAGGTACAGATTTGGGCTAACCATTCTAGCTGGTGATTAGGGCATTTCTTCAGCAGGGTTTTGAATCGCTCCCATGCAGTGTAAAGAGATTCATCATAACTTTGTTTGAAGTTAATGATGTCATTCTTCAGCTTGGTTTGTTTAGAAGGAGGGAATATTTGGTTAGGAATTTAGTAGCCATCTCCGTCCATGACGTGATGGAATCTTTTTCCAGTCCTTCGAACCAGGTTTGAGCATGATGAGTGAGAGAATAGGGGAACAAGTATAGCCGGACTATATCTTGTCCTATCCCTGGCTGCTTGTAGGAGTTCGAAAGAGATATAAATTTATCAAGGTGAGAATTAGGATCATCATTCGGTAATCCATGAAACTGACAGCTGTTCTGAATGAGCTGGATGATGTGATGTTTTAACTCGAACGAGTGTCCTTGAATCTCTAAAAATCTGATCGGTCCTTCTCGACCTTCAATCGAGGGTTTAGTGTTTTCTGCTAAAGTAACGCGTAATGCCATTCGATTTCTGATTCGTGCTTCCTTGCGTGCTTTAGAGATTATGGCGTCTGGATCAGGTACGAATAACAACGGCCCTGGTCTAGATCGGGTTTGGGTCATACACTGAGTATGCCTCTTTTTGTTGTTTTAATTTTTATACAGATAAACTAAGTTCCTAATTTAATCTAAGGTAAGCTAATCTAAAGTAATCTAAGGTATTCTAATTATAGTCTAAGATAGTCTTATTCTAGGCTAAGGTATTCTAATTATCCTAATAATAGATATGTTTTTGGTTCTTGCTACTGATTCTTTGGTATTTCGATAACAGAGCTTTGCATGAACTATTCAACAAGCCAAGTGGCCAGGCTGACTACGGAGAGGCAGGATCCTTTTGGTTCCAATATAATTGGAGACTGTTCGGAAAATCCAACAACCAAGTCCATGTATAATTGTATTTCTAAGACACCACTTAAATGTTTGTGAATGAGTTTGATAGAGAGCAGTATTGTCTGATACCAGTTCCCCGGCAGCGGTGCCAAAAACTTGTCTCCCTCTTGATATGATCGAAACGGGCGGTTTTATTTCGAGCGATGTCGTTAGGTCGCTGCGCGTCAGGGCCGGCCACCAAGAGGGGGGACACTTGTTTTAAATTTATATTTAGCGGGGCCTAAATCATACTACTCCTTATTATGAGTAAGGGAAATATGACCTAGAGACGTATTTTTGAGATATCAGTAGAATCGAACCTATATCTAAAACTTAAGATAATTATAAAGTGCAGGAGTAGTTGGTGATTACCTAATTTTGGGTTTTCTAGATTAAAGTAAAGTAAAGTAAATACGATAAAATTTGTAATTCAGATAAGGCTAAAACAAGTGCATGCTATGATTTCATCAGTTACTTTGCCGGTATTATGGAATGCTGGCTCACGGATAGGCAGTGACCCTGTATTTAATACACTAGTCCTAAACGCCCCTGTCATAAGACATGTCACTGGGTAATGTGCTAGGCTTGAAGATTCTGAATAGACAGCAACGTCCCTTACCCCCGACGCCCGTGCAGTCTGACTACCGGCATACACGTTCAGACGGCTCATCCAATTGAGCGACTCGGTTGGGTGACGTATTAACATTCCGAAATGGTCTAAACTTTCTTAAGCATAATAGAATACATGGTTTTCCATATCCGAGAGACGTGATGGGTCGCAATGCTTTCGTTAATGATTGGTCTAGAAGATAGTTAGGCCCTTAAAAGAGTTTAACCATAAAGAACACTGAAAGGACTCGTTCATATACATTATAAACGATTCACAATAGTTGATTACATCGCGAGGTACTTGACCTCTATATGATACATTTTACAAAACATTGCATTCGTTTTTAAAGGACAAACTTTCATTACATCGAAAGTTGACAGGCATGCATACCATTTCATAATATATCCAACTATAATTGACTTAGTAATATTCTTGATGAACTCAACGACTCGAATGCAACGTCTTTGGAAATATGTCATGAATGACTCCAAGTAATATCCTTAAAATTAGCAAATGCACAGCGGAAGATTTCTTTCATACCTGAGAATAAACATGCTTTAAAGTGTCAACCAAAAGGTTGGTGAGTTCATTAGTTTATCATAAATGATCATTTTCATCATTTTAATAGACCACAAGAATTTCATTTCCAGTTCTCATAAATATACGTCCCATGCATAGAGACAAAAATCATTCATATGGATTGAACACCTGGTAACCGACATTAAAAAGATGCATATAAGAATATCCCCTATCATTCCGGGAAATCCTTCGGGCATGATAAAACAACACGAAGTACTAAAGCATCCGCTACAACGGATGGGGTTCGTTAGGCCCAATAGATCTATCTTTAGGATTCACGTCAATTAGTAGACTGGTTTACTAATTCTTAAGTTACCAAGTAAAAGGGGCATATTCGGCTTCGATCATTCACCCATATAATGTAGTTTCAATTACTTGTGTCTATTTCGTAAAACATTTATAAAAATTACGCATGTATTCTCAGCCCAAAAATATAAAGGGTAAAAAGGCAAATGAAACTCACTGTACTGTATTTTGTAGTAAAATACATATGACGACATTGAACAATGCAGGGAAGGCCTCGAATTCACGAACCTATATTCAATTATCCATATTAATACATATAATCATAATCGAACAAATTATATATTATTATTAGTGATATAATTGGTATATTTAATAATTATAGGTTTTAGTAATTAATTAAGTTCATTTATTTTATATATACTATAGATAAATACTTATTATTTATTCTAAAAATATTAATATAGCTATGTTATATGTATTAAGTATAATTTTATGTAACTAATATTTATTTGGTAAATACTATTAATAATAAATAAAAGGTTGTATTTTTATAAAAATAATAATAGTAATATTACTTTAATAATTATAGTAATTATAGTTATGATAATAATAATGATAAGTTTAATAAAAGTGAAAATTTTAAATATAATGATAATTTTAATAAAAAAAAATGATAGTTTTTAATAAAAATGATACTTCTAATAATAATAACTCATTTAATCAATACTTAATTATAATTATATTCATAACTATATTTATATATTATCTTATTCATAATCGTGCATATAATTAATCTTTTCGGTTGTAATTACCTTAACTATGATCATAACCATAATCGTTTTTCTTAATATTTCTAAATATAGATTATATCTATTTTTTTTATCATAAACATAATATTAATTATTAGTAATAATAAATAATAATAATAATTAATAATAATAATGATAATAACAATAATAATAAAGATAATAGTAATAATACTACCTCAAGAGAATAGGCTTTTAAAAATAAAAACGCAGCTGCCCGGGCTTGAACCCGTGACCTCTCGCTTAACACCAACAATCCCAACCAACCACCTGTTTCATGTTTTTCCTAATTAAATCGTAACCCAATAATATTTATCATGTTATCAATCAGCCCAACAGCAAACCCCATACTTCGGCCCAACAGAGAAGGGCAGCCCAACAGCAACTTTCGGCCCATGAATCAAATGACAAGCCCAATCATTAAATGGGTTTATAAGCCCAACAAAAATGGATCCTGGTGACTGAAATAAGAAACGAAGCAGAAGGAAAGGGACATAAATCATTTTTCATCTTCATTCATATCATCATCAACACATGCCTTCATCATTATCATCGCACCATCATCATCATCATCCCTATCATAATCATCTCGTATTCATCATCACAATCACGATTATAAATCATCATCATCATATTTATTTCGATCAAAATCTGTTAGAATTATTATTTATTTAGATTTGTTGATTAGTTTCAATTTAGATGTATTATAATGTTTATGATGTTGAGGGGGTGTTTTAGAAATTATAATGGAGAAGAGTTTTAGAAAGTTGAGTTTTTATTACTTGAAATTGTGTTGAGAGTTTTTGTACATAGAATTTGGAAGGCATCAAGCCTATTTATAGGCTTCAATGGAGGCTTCCATTTTTATCTAGAATCTTCTGATTTTTTTTTTTTTTGTCTAGCTATTCTTCTATTACCTTCTAGTTAACATCTTCTAAAATATCTAATTATCAATATCTAATATCACTTTTAATTCTAGATTAGTCTAGAAAAACATTAGTATTTTAACACTCCTCCTTAATGTTTTTCGGTGTTACTCCGAGCATGTTACGTAGGAACTCGAACTTTGATCTTGGGAGTGCTTTGGTGAATATGTCTGCTATTTGCTCTTCAGTCTTGCAGTATTTTAATTCGATATCTTTCCTGGCTGAGACTTCTTGTAGAAAGTGATATTTGATGTCAATATGTTTTGTTCTGCCATGAAATACTGGATTCTTTGCCATAGCAATTGCAGACTTTTTGTCGCACAATATTTGAGTAGCTTCATCTTGTTTCTCGCCCATGTCTTCAAGTATTCTTCTTAGCCATATAGCTTGATTAGCTGAGTTAGCGGCTCCGACGTACTCGGCTTCGGCTGATGATTGTGCCACCATTTCTTGTTTCTTTGATGTCCATGAGAATACACCAGATCCAAGTGTGAATGCGTATCCAGAAGTACTTCTCATGTCATCCACCGATCCGACCCAATCACTATCAGTGTATCCATGAAGCTTCGAGTCTATAGTAGGCTTGTACCATATTCTATAGTCCATGGTACCTTGCAAGTATCTTAATATTCTTTTAGAAGCTCCGTAATGTATTTGAGTAGGGTTTTGCATGTACCTGGATAGCAGACTCGTTGCGTACATGATGTCTGGTCTTGTTGCAGTTAGATATAGTAGACTTCCAATGAGACTTCTGAATCTTGAAGCATCCGATTTCTCCGATCCATCTTCTTGTCTCATCTTCTCATTTGCAACTAGTGGTGTGGTGATGGTTTTACAACCGTATAGTTTAAACTTTTTCAAGAGATTTTCAGTATATTTCTTTTGGCATATGAAGATGCCTTCATTTTCTTGACTGATTTCGATGCCAAGAAAATAGCGCATCAAACCAAGGTCGCTCATCTCGAATGTTTTCATCATGTCTTCTTTAAATTCTTGTATCATTCTCTCATTATTTCCCGTATATATAAGATCATCGACATACAAGGAAACAATGAGAGTGTCAGAGTTACCTTGGGTTTTGATGTAGAGTGTGGGCTCACTTTGGCTCCTCTTGAATCCTGAACTTGTGAAGTAGCTATCAATGCGGCTATACCAAGCTCGTGGTGCTTGTTTAAGTCCATATAAGGCTTTCTTTAGTTTTAGGACTTGATTTTCTTTTCCTTTCTTAATGAACCCTTGTGGTTGCTCCACGTAAATTTCTTCTTCCAGAAATCCATTTAGAAATGCTGATTTTACATCTAGTTGGTAAATCTTCCACCTTCTTTGAGCTGCTAGCGCCACAAGTGCTCTTATAGTATCAAGTCATGCTACAGGTGCGAAAGTTTCGTTGTAGTCAACTCCAGGCTGTTGCGAATAGCCTTTAGCTACTAGCCTTGCTTTATGTTTTTGTATAGAACCATCAGGGTTGTGCTTTGTTTTGTAAACTCACTTAACTCCAATGATTTCTTTATTTTCGGGATGATCAACTAACTCCCATGTGTTATTTTTCTCGATCATTCTAATTTCTTCGTTCATAGCAGCCACCCACTTTTCATCTTTGGATGCAACTTCATAGCTTTCAGGTTCTATAGTTGTGAAGTTGCAAGTCTCGTACACCTCTGCTAACTTTTTAACTCTTCCCAGTGTTGACTCCGGACTTGAATCTTCTTGCGCTATGGGTAATGTGGCCGTCGGAGAAGTTGGCGTAGTAGGGCTCGTTTCTCCGGTACTTTCATCTTGTTCAGACTGCTCTATTTGTAGTGGTTGTTGAGCTGGAGTTTCTATAGATATCCGTGACAGATATGTTTGTTTTTCAACTTTGTCATTCTCCCAGTTCCAAGAAGCGTCTTCATCAAACTCCACGTCTCGGCTAATCACGATGTTATTAGTCTTCAAGTTGTAGACTCGGTAACCTTTTAATTGTGTACTATAGCCCAAGAATATTCCCTTCTCTGATTTTTCTTGGAGCTTGTGACGTTTCTCCTTAGGAACATGGATGTAGCAGATAGATCCAAATACTCGTAGATGTTTCGCCGACTGTTTCCTTCCACTCCATGCCTCTATCAGAGTCTTGTTTTCTATGATTTTCGCGGGACATCGATTTAGTATATATACAGCCGTGTATACAGCTTCAGCCCAGAAACTATTTGGAAGGCCTTTTTCATGTATCATTGTTTTGGCCATTTCCATTACAGTTCTATTTTTGCATTCATAGACGCCATTTTGTTCTGGGGCGTAACCAACAGTGAGTTGGCGTTTAACTCCTTCGTCTTCACAGAATTTGTTAAACTGTGTAGAGGTGTATTCTTTTTCTCTATCACTCCTTAGTGTTTTTATATGATGGCCACTACTCTTTTCTACAAAATTCTTGAACTTCTTGAATATAGTAAATACTTCAGATTTTTCATGCATGAAGTACACCTACGTCATTCTAGAATAGTCATCGATGAAGAGAATAAAGTACCTATTTTGGTTAAGTGACGGGGTTCTCATTGGTCCACAAACGTCAGTGTGCACCAGCTCCAATATACCTTTCGCTCTCCAGGATTTGTCCCGAGGGAAAGGTTTTCGATGTTGCTTGCCCATCATACAGCTTTCACACGTGTCGGTGATCTCTTCTATGTTCGGTAAGTCTCTCATCATATTCTTCTGTTGGAGGATTTTTAGTGCGTGAAAGTTAAAGTGACCAAATCTTCGATGCCATAGCCATGACTCTTCAACTTATACTTTCATGGCAGTGTCTCTGATATACTGCTAACGAAGAGAAAATTTGCGGTTCTCCATTGGCACTTCAGCAATTAATTTGTAGTTGTTTTTCTTGTCACGGATAACGCATGATTTATCTTCGAAGAGTAATGAGTATCCGTGCTCCATCATTTGACCAACACTTAGCAAGTTACTTGCTAGGCTTGGTACTAGAAGAACGTCATTGATAGATCGAGTGACTTTATTAGTTTGAACAGTAATAGTACCTTTGCCTTTAGTATCAACAAGCGCTCCATTCCCTAATTTGACGCGGGATTTTACTGACGTGTTGATACTGTGAAATAACTTCTCATCTCATGTCATGTGGTTGCTGCACCTACTGTTGATCAACCAAGTATCGTCTCTATGTTTATTTGCGACATAGTAGGCATAGAATAGCTAATTTTTGTTCTCCGGTATGTCTTCACTTTCTTCCGTGAAGTTAGCTCGATGATTTTGTTTTAAATGGCAATCTTTTTCTAGATGCCCAAATCTTTTGCAGTTGTTGCATTGTGGCTTCCCTTTGTGAAATCAATCTTTCTCCAAGTGGTTTATCTTTTTGAAAATACCACATGGAGGGTAACTTCTTCTTCTATGATCGAACCCGGTTCTGGGTTTTTCTCCTCCTCTCGAGTTTTCTTGAAAATTTCTTTTCCCCTCAGTATTAGATTTTTGAGACCTTAATTTGAGTTTAGACTGAAAGGAACTTTCGAGTGAGTTTTCACTACGCCGACTCATTCTAGCCTCATATGCTTCAAGAGAGCCAACTAATTCCGTTACTGACAGAGTCTCGATATCTTTTGACTCTTCAATAGCGGTAATGACATGATCGTATTTTTAAGTCATACTGATAAGTATTTTTTCTACGATCCTTTTATCAGTTATAGAATCACTATAAGCTCTCATTTGATTTACTATTTCTTTAATTCTTGAGTAGTAATCTTTTACGGTCTCAGTGTCTTTCATATTTAAATTTTCAAAATCTCTTCTTAGAGTTAGTAGTTTGACGGATCTCACCTTGACATTTCCTTGAAATTCTTCTTGAAGGATCTTCCACGCCTCTTTCGCTGTCGTATCTCCCATGATTTGTGGTAAGATAGACGGTGTCAAGGCTTGTTGAATGTAGCCAAGAGCAGCAGCATTTATGACTACATTTTTGTTGTATTTTTCTTGTTCTTCCGCGGACAGAGTTTCGACGTCTTTTAGAGTTGTAAATCCGACTTCGACAATATCCCACAAGCTTTGTGCTTGGAAATATGTCTTCATTCGGATACTCCAAAAATCATAGTTGTCGCCATCAAAGATGGGGACGAGAATATTGTATGCACCAACGGTAGTCATGGTGTACTCGAACAACGCCCAATATGGCTCTTGATACCACTTGTTAGAATTATTATTTATTTAGATTTGTTGATTAGTTTCAATTTAGGTGTATTATAATGTTTATGATGTTGAGGGGGTGTTTTAGAAATTATAATGGAGAAGAGTTTTAGAAAGTTGAGTTTTTATTACTTGAAATTGTGTTAAGAGTTTTTGTACATAGAATTTGGAAGGCATCAAGCCTATTTATAGGCTTCAATGGAGGCTTCCATTTTTATCTAGAATCTTCTGAATTTTTTTTTTGTCTAGCTATTCTTCTATTACCTTCTAGTTAACATCTTCTAAAATATCTAATTATCAATATCTAATATCACTTTTAATTCTAGATTAGTCTAGAAAAACATTAGTATTTTAACAAAATCACAAAAACCCTCGACCTCATCTCAATCATCATCAGTATTTATTTCATCGAGTACCATCTCCATAATTATCTCTTATTACTATTCATTATCATCATATATCACCATCTCGTGATCTCTATGCACAGTTCCATCATCATCTAAATCATCATAATCTTTATCATCATCTTCGTTTATACGGGAGTAGAGACAGAAAAACCTACGCAATCTTCAACTGTCACTCAACAAAAACAGAAGTTACAAAGTTGATTAGGGTTTACGGCTTCAACAGGAAAAGAAAAAAAATATAGTAGAGAAAGAGAAAAGAGAGAGGTTGGTGATGGTGGTTAATATTGGTGGTGTTTGTTGGATAACAGGAGGTGGTTCGTGATGACTTTTGAACAGAAAAACAACACCATCGATCTACTGTTCATCGTCTCCTACATGTGGGTTTCGTTTGAAAGTTGTTTTGGGTGGCGAATATTAGCGAGAAGAAACAGAAAGAAAAGTGCAGCAAAATAGCAACAACACAATAATAAACCAGTCGCTGTAGCAGTGAAGTAGGAATCAAAGTAATTATTATTGTAGCATTAGGAGATGATCTTGTTTAATACCATAAAATAGAAGTGAAATCGTACAGCAGGTGTACGGTGACGTGAGGTGGTTTCATGTGGTATTCGATGATGATTATTAATCGAAGGTGAGGGTGGCATTTGAAGTTGAAGGTATTATAAGGTGATGATGACTTGGTTTTGTGGTGATATTTAACTAGAATCAAACAACTCTTCATAGCAACTGTAAACATCGATTAATACTGGTTGCTATGGCTGCCGGTGGTTATGATTCTTGGTGAAGATGGTAATGGGTTAGTGTGGTGTGTGTTTAGATTCATGTAACGGGTATACATATATCTATATGATATCTCTGCTAGTGAAAGAGATGACAAAAATAGTAACCGTACACAGTAAAATTCAATAGTGACGAATAGTAATATTAAAGTAGCAGCCATGAATTTTGGATATACTCTACCGACAGTTTTCACGGGGTGTGTCCATTGCTAAACAGTTACGGATAATTTAATTCAGAAAAATCCCATATTTTAAAATTAAGTCCATTTATTTATTTTAGTCATTACATGTTTGAAACCTGATAAAAAAGATTCGATAATTATTTCTTTTCTGTTCCAATTTATATGTACGAAGTACAAAAACTTAGATTGAAAAGGTAAAAAAAATATTTATCAAAACTACTATCTTTTTAATCAAATTTTGGAACGACTTTTATTTTAAAACTTCATATATATATATATTAGACCTATTTTAAAAATAATTAAACGTCAACCGAAAGTTACAGACAGTTACCATTTAAGCTCAAAATTAATTATATTTAATATACACTATGTATATATATAAACAGTTTTAAATAACAAAATTTACTACGCACATAAATATATATTAAATATTTAAATTAAATATTACAATATATACATATACAAGAAATATACATATAAAATAATAGTTTTTATTACAATGTATTTTATTGTACATATTTATTTATAACAATAAATGTATATAATAGTTTATTAATGTTCATGTTATTATATATATTATACATATATTTAAATACACATATTTATATATATCCACATATTTACAAGCAATGGTTCGTGAATCATCGGGGACAGTCGAAGGTCACATGAATATATGAAAATAGTTCAAACTTTTTGAGACTCAACTTTACAGACTTTACTTATCGTCTCGAAATCATATAAAGATTAAGTTTAAATTTGATCGGAAATTTCCGGGTCGTCACAGTACCTACCCGTTAAAGAAATTTCGTCCCGAAATTTGAATGAGGTGGTCATGGCTAACAATAAAAATGTTTTCATGACGAATATGAGTTGATAAATAGAGTTTTATCACCATTGAATAATTTGGATAAAATGATTCGATTACTAGAAGCGTATGAGTGAACTATCACAAAAGTTTGAGATAAGGTAATAGATATTCGTCTTTACTTTTGACGTAGTCATGGTTGAATTTAGAAAATAAGATGCGTCTTAACTTTTGACGTAGTCACAATTGATTTCCGGAATTCAAAGGATTTAAAGAAAATCTTCGAAATCTAAAAGATTTGATTCTTCGGCGAATAAAGAAATTAAGATCTCTATAATTAAATACGGTGATCTGCCTCGATTACTTTGTCTGATATTTCCATTATAAATTAAACTCTTTCATTCTATTATTCTCACCATTCATATACTTTCTTTCTTAGTTTCATACATCCAAAAGATTGTGAAAATGCTTAATCCCGTTCTAATCCTTGACATTTTCCTAATTATCATTTCTGTCATCCTTCTTTTTATTCTTCCACCAGAAAAATCTTTTTACTTCTACTATTACCTTGGGATGATACTATTCTTAATTCTACTGTGTCTTTATATTGCTATTCGTATTAATATCCACGATTTATAACCTCCGTGTTATTATTGGGCTTTATATTTTCTCTTATATTTTGGAGCTCTTTGCCTTTTTATTCTCCTCTCGACCTCTAGTAAAGCGAGTAATGGTCCAGAATTCGTAAGTATGGAGTTTCAAATGAACTTAATGTTCTAAACAATAAGGAACGTAATGGCACGATTTGATTTGTCAAATTACCAGAATCACTGAGAACAGAAGTATCAAGAATATATTTTCTTGATATGTTCAGAAGTTAAGCAGAATTAAAGAGTTATGTAACATGGCACGTGATGACGTTATGAACTGTGAATCATCACGTTCCATTAGAAACTCAGCATGATGTAACAACCCAAACCAAACCACGAACAATTCACTTAAAATACCAAAATAAAAAAAATATGTTCGTTCAGCAACTGGCGCGGCGCACCAGTACCCCGCGCGGCGCGCCGATCTGGTCTGTCCAAAAAGTCTTGAAACGTGAAAATGTTTGACCACTTCCTGACGTATTTAGACAAAACGCTTTTCACAACATATTCATATATGAAAAACTAACACGTTCCATTCATAAAAATAAGTTTAACGTGACCGGGCCCACATCGGCCGTTTTACGACTATCGTACAAAATTCAAGTTTTCAACCACATGATTTTTAACACAAAACAAAGCCGAGCATGGCGATTGGGGATACGCTACCCAATCCTAATCAAATCCAAAAGCAAGCCTTCTAAAGCAACTACGCGAGTCCACTAGTTCCTACGCTTACCCGAGCCACCGCATCCAAGCAAATCTATAAAAATGTAAACAACGAGAGGGTAAGCTAACGCTTAGTGAGTGAGAATATACTACATACATATATATGTATAAAATGGACACGCCACACAAATATCAAATACCGCATACCGAAACATCCATGTATAAGGCAACTACACTAAGCATACCGTACGATCTCTAAGCAACAAGCTAAAGATATCAACAAAGTATAAGTTCACCAACGACGATGTGAACAACGCCAATAAGCTACACCCGGAGGGTTAGCTACAACACAACAATACATTAATATACATAGAACAATATATAAACGAATAAGGTTAACCCCTTAACCCATTACCGAATACCAAAACTCCACCATGAAGATTGGCCGAACTACACGAGTCTTAGTAATCCGAAACCACACGCGATTACCATCTTCAAAGACAACATCGAGGTTGGCCGAACTACACGAGCCTTAGTAATCCGAAACCACACGAGATTACTACCACAATAAGACGACCAAACTACACGCGTCATCATGAATCCGAACTACACGCGATTCACTTCTCCAATACCAAAACCCACAGTCACGGGATTATAAAATCCACCACATCGGTGTTATCCAAAACCACATCACAATACATGTGATAACGTACACACAAGTGTACACCTCGCCATGAGGAGGTCAACCAAAATGCACAACCGTGTCAATTGAACCTATACACAAGTCCATCAAAACCACCTATATGTGAAGTGAGCTCTATAACCGAGAACCACTTCACCCAACCCGTACCCATCCTACACATACATATGCACATAGGATATTAACACTTACCTAGTCGCCTTGATGAAAGCTTCCGAATAATCTGCAACTCGTCAAAGGAAAGTACCACTAGTATCACCGTGTAGCTAAGAACGAGGAGAACAAACTTGTCGACTACGCCAAAGATCAAAACCCGTTTCTTCCTTTCCAAAAATCCTTTTGAATCAAATGGGTGTTTGAGTTCTTGAGAGAAATATGAAAAGAAAAAGAAAAAGAATGAATAAATATAATGGGTGGATGAGGTTAAGTGTAGTGACCCGAACTTTTCCATGTTTATATATATTAATTGATATTGATATTTACATGATTAAATGTTTCTAACATGTTAAGCAATCAAACTTGTTAAGACTTGATTAATTGAAATATGTTTCATATAGACAATTGACCACCCAAGTTGACCGGCGATTCACGAACGTTAAAACTTGTAAAAATGACATGACGATATATATATGGATATACATATGGTTAACATGAGATTATGATAAGTAAGAATCTCCATAAGTATATTAACAATGAGTTATATACATATAAACAAGACTACTAAGTTTTCAAAGCTCATAAAACCAGATACTCAATACATCCTGGAACGGGGAAGATGTACAAGGATCTCAAGAAACATTTTTGGTGGCCGGGTATGAAAGCCGATGTTGCTAAATATGTAGGAGAATGTTTGACGTGTTCTAAGGTCAAAGCTGAGCATCAGAAACCATCAGGTCTACTTCAACAACCCGAAATCCCGGAATGGAAATGGGAAAACATTACCATGGATTTCATCACTAAATTGCCAAGGACTGCAAGTGGTTTTGATACTATTTGGGTAATAGTTGATCGTCTCACCAAATCAGCACACTTCCTGCCAATAAGAGAAGATGACAAGATGGAGAAGTTAGCACGACTGTATTTGAAGGAAGTCGTCTCTAGACATGGAATACCAATCTCTATTATCTCTGATAGGGATGGTAGATTTATTTCAAGATTCTGGCAGACATTACAGCAAGCATTAGGAACTCGTCTAGACATGAGTACTGCCTATCATCCACAAACTGATGGGCAGAGCGAAAGGACGATACAAACGCTTGAAGACATGCTACGAGCATGTGTTATTGATTTCGGAAACAGTTGGGATCGACATCTACCGTTAGCAGAATTTTCCTACAACAACAGCTACCCTTCAAGCATTGAGATGGCGCCGTTTGAAGCACTTTATGGTAGAAAGTGCAGGTCTCCGATTTGTTGGAGTGAAGTGGGGGATAGACAAATTACGGGTCCAGAGATTATACAAGAAACTACCAAGAAGATCATCCAAATTCAACAACGGTTGAAAACCGCCCAAAGTCGACAAAAGAGCTACGCTGACATTAAAAGAAAAGATATAGAATTTGAAATCGGAGAGATGGTCATGCTTAAAGTTGCACCTTGGAAAGGAGTTGTTCGATTTGGTAAACGAGGGAAATTAAATCCAAGGTATATTGGACCATTCAAGATTATTGATCGTGTCGGACCAGTAGCTTACCGACTTGAGTTACCTCAACAACTCGCGGCTGTACATAACACTTTCCACGTCTCGAATTTGAAGAAATGTTTTGCTAAAGAAGATCTCACTATTCCGTTATATGAAATCCAAATCAACGAAAAACTTCAATTCATCGAAGAACCCGTCGAAATAATGGATCGTGAGGTTAAAAGACTTAAGCAAAACAAGATACCAATTGTTAAGGTTCGATGGAATGCTCGTAGAGGACCCGAGTTCACCTGGGAGCGTGAAGATCAGATGAAGAAGAAATACCCGCATCTATTTCCAGAAGATTCGTCAACACCTTCAACAGCTTAAAATTTCAGGACGAAATTTATTTAACGGGTAGGTACTGTAGTGACCCGAACTTTTCCATGTTTATATATATTAATTGATATTGATATTTACATGATTAAATGTTTCCAACATGTTAAGCAATCAAACTTGTTAAGACTTGATTAATTGAAATATGTTTCATATAGACAATTGACCACCCAAGTTGACCGGCGATTCACGAACGTTAAAACTTGTAAAAACGACATGACGATATATATATGGATATACATATGGTTAACATGAGATTATGATAAGTAAGTATCTCCATAAGTATATTAACAATGAGTTATATACATATAAACAAGACTACTAACTTAAGGATTTCGAAACGAGACATATATGTAACGATTATCGTTGTAACGACATTTAAATGTATATATATATATATATCATATTAAGATATATTAATATATCATAATATCATGATAATATAATAATTTAACATCTCATTAGATATAATAAACAATGGGTTAACAACATTAATTGAGATCGTTAACTTAAAGGTTTCAAAACAACACTTACATGTAACGACTAACGATGACTTAACGACTCAGTTAAAATGTATATACATGTAGTGTATTTAGATGTATTAAAATACTTTTGGAAGACTTCAAGACATATATCAAAACACTCATACTTAACGAAAATGGTTACAGTTACTTTCCCATTCTTTTCTTTCATCAAGAATTCTAGTCGTATTCTTACCCGTATTATACACAGCTTCAAAACGTACTTACTATGGGTATATACCAATAGGAACTAGCATGGGATTCCACTCTTGATTATGTCATGTATGACTAATCAATTTTAACTTCTACCATGAGCTAGTCAACTAACTAGAACTCCTTTTAACCCCACTCACCACTCACCAATTACCACTCATCATTCACTCCATTTCACTTCCAATTCTCTTTCTAATTCTCTCTCAACACACACACACACACACACACTATTATGTACGTATTTTTTCAGTAGTTAATCATCATCTTCATCAAAAATCACTTCAAGAATCAAGCTATAATCATCATAGGAAGAACACTTCAAGAACACTTCAAAAATCCCTTCAAGTTTACTAATTTACTTCCAAGCTTTCTAATCCATTCCAAGTAATCATCTAAGATCAAGAAACCTTTGTTATATACAGTAGGTTATCTTTCTTATTCAAGGTAATATTCATATTCAAAC
The DNA here is from genome assembly GCF_046630445.1 of Rutidosis leptorrhynchoides. NCBI lineage: Eukaryota > Viridiplantae > Streptophyta > Magnoliopsida > Asterales > Asteraceae > Rutidosis > Rutidosis leptorrhynchoides. The sequence goes on along the minus strand of NC_092338.1, from coordinate 105,591,868 downwards.
TTTGATTCAATTTCTATAACTATAAACTATCTTAATTCGAGTAAAAATCTTACTTGAACTTATTTTTGTGTCATGATCCTACTTCAAGAACTTTCAAGCCATCCAAGATCCTTTGAAGCTAGATCATTTCTTGTCACTTCTAGTAGGTTTACCTACTAAACTTGAGGTAATAATGATGTTCATAACATCATTCGATTCATATATATAAAACTATCTTATTCGAAGGTTTAAACTCGTAATCACTAGAACATAGTTTAGTTAATTCTAAACTTGTTCGCAAACAAAAGTTAATCCTTCTAACTTGACTTTTAAAATTAACTAAACACATGTTCTATATCTATATGATATGCTAACTTAATGATTTAAAACCTGGAAACACGAAAAACACCGTAAAACTGGATTTACGCCGTCGTAGTAACACCGCGGGCTGTTTTGGGTTAGTTAATTAAAAACTATGATAAACTTTGATTTAAAAGTTGTTATTCTGAGAAAATGATTTTTATTATGAACATGAAACTATATCCAAAAATTATGGTTAAACTCAAAGTGGAAGTATGTTTTCTAAAATGGTCATCTAGACGTCGTTCTTTCGACTGAAATGACTACCTTTACAAAAACGACTTGTAACTTATTTTTCCGACTATAAACCTATACTTTTTCTGTTTAGATTCATAAAATAGAGTTCAATATGAAACCATAGCAATTTGATTCACTCAAAACGGATTTAAAATGAAGAAGTTATGGGTAAAACAAGATTGGATAATTTTTCTCATTTTAGCTACGTGAAAATTGGTAACAAATCTATTCCAACCATAACTTAATCAACTTGTATTGTATATTATGTAATCTTGAGATACCATAGACACGTATACAATGTTTCGACCTATCATGTCGACACATCTATATATATTTCGGAACAACCATAGACACTCTATATGTGAATGTTGGAGTTAGCTATACAGGGTTGAGGTTGATTCCAAAATATATATAGTTTGAGTTGTGATCAATACTGAGATACGTATACACTGAGTCGTGGATTGATTCAAGATAATATTTATCGATTTATTTCTGTACATCTAACTGTGGACAACTAGTTGTAGGTTACTAACAAGGACAGCTGACTTAATAAACTTAAAACATCAAAATATATTAAAAGTGTTGTAAATATATTTTGAACATACTTTAATATACATGTATATATTGTTATAGGTTCGTGAATCAACAGTGGCCAAGTCTTACTTCTCGACGAAGTAAAAATCTGTGAAAGTGAGTTATAGTCCCACTTTTAAAATCTAATATTTTTGGGATGAGAATACATGCAGGTTTTATAAATGATTTACAAAATAGACACAAGTACGTGAAACTACATTCTATGGTTGAATTATCGAAATCGAATATGCCCCTTTTTATTAAGTCTGGTAATCTAAGAATTAGGGAACAGACACCCTAATTGACGCGAATCCTAAAGATAGATCTATTGGGCCTAACAAACCCCATCCAAAGTATCGGATGCTTTAGTACTTCGAAATTTATATCATATCCGAAGGGTGTCCCGGAATGATGGGGATATTCTTATATATGCATCTTGTTAATTTCGGTTACCAGGTGTTCACCATATGAATGATTTTTATCTCTATGTATGGGATGTATATTGAAATATGAAATCTTGTGGTCTATTGTTACGATTTGATATATATAGGTTAAACCTATAACTCACCAACATTTTTGTTGACGTTTTAAGCATGTTTATTCTCAGGTGATTATTAAGAGCTTCCGCTGTTGCATACTAAAATAAGGACAAGATTTAGAGTCCATGTTTGTATGATACTGTGTAAAAACTGCATTCAAGAAACTGATTTCGATGTAACATATTTGTATTGTAAACCATTATGTAATGGTCGTGTGTAAACAGGATATTTTAGATTATCATTATTTGATAATCTACGTAAAGCTTTTTAAACCTTTATTTATGAAATAAAGGTTATGGTTTGTTTTAAAAATGAATGCAGTCTTTGAAAAACGTCTCATATAGAGGTCAAAACCTCGCAACGAAATCAATTAATATGGAACGTTTTTAATCAATAAGAACGGGACATTTCATTAAGTCCTCAAATCTGGCTCAAACGCGAAAAGACCAAAATGCCCTTTTAAAACTCTTAAAATAACAAAAGGGGTCTGCCAGCGACATATGGCGCGGCACGCCATAACCCTGCGCGGCGCGCGACTGGGCAGCATCAGAATCCAGGTCTTACAACTCTCCCCCACTTAAAATCGATCACGTCCTCGTGATCTTCACCACTTAACCAATCCGGACCCACCCAACGGTCCTCAATCATAAGTCCCAAACCGACTTTCCTAGGCAATTCTTCCCAATGAATCGCCTTTATCAACTAAAATCGTCACCCGCGATTTATCAAATCACCATCCGAGCACTAAAACCATGCTCATTCCCTAACATCGAGAAAACTCATCCAATCTCTGACCGAAATATCAACCCTCTATCGTACCATTACCAAGTACAATGCTAATAACAACCGCACATCAGAATAAAGTCAACCATCTAAACCGACGAAGACCCAATAGAAGCGTATCCTTACGGATAACACTCACCACTTAACATCCTTTGTAGTGCGCAACACGACCAATACGCAACTACCATAATATCATATCAAACGGCTAAAACCGATAGGCCCAAAACGACAATGGCAACGCTAATCCAAAGGTGTACAAAATTGACTATCGTCACACCCGTAACAACATGTGAGCGAAACACGGCTATCGCATCACTAAACGTACAACATGGTCCTCGCGACTCCACCATCGGCGTATAAAACAACCGATAGTTCCCACAACATGGTCCTTACGACCCCACCATTGGTGTATCAAACAACCAATAGATCAAACATCATGGTCCTTACGACCCCACCATCGGTGTATAAAACAACTGACAGATCACACAACAAGAAGGCTGGCTGAAAACACACGCGCCTTAGTGAATCCGAAACCACACGCGACTCACTACCTTCACCTCAACAACAATCGAGATTGGCCGAACTACAAGCGCCTTAGTGAATCCGAACTGCACGAGAGTCACTATCCCAGAGGAATGACCGAACTACACGAGTCATTTGTGAATCCGAACTACACGAGACTCACTCCTCAATACAATGACCGAAACCACACGAGTCATTTGTGAATCCGAACTACACGCGACTCACTTCCACAATAAGATGACCGAAACCACACGCGTCAACGTGAATCCGAAACCACACGCGATCCACTACATGATGAAGTCAGCGGACCCCGAAGGTCATGCTCCACCAATCTCAACACCGGATGAAGTCAGCGGACCCCGTCAACGGTCATGCTTCACCGATATAGCACCACACTCTTGATGAAGTCAGCGAACCCCGAAAGTCATGCTCCACCAATCACGTACTACCATGATGAAGTCAGCGGACCCCAAAGGTCATGCTTCATCAATCAACGCCCTTTTGACCTCGAACAACGAGTAGCGTAACATCGCGCTCTGCTACGCCATAGTGAATCCTAACGGATACCACTAACCATTCACACAATCGAGCAAGAACCGCCTATATCAAACATAGGTACCCAACAATAGTTCTCTAAAAGAGAATCCGATACACACATCCCTTAACCGAGGGATTTCACCTTGCTCGCCAAACACGTCCTTTATCTCTCAACGAGATTTACCACATTACCACCTCGGTGGTAACTTACATCCAAAACCATAAGTACAATTTAACCGAAATTGTACTTTACCACAAATCGACCAAAACTAGGTCCCAACGCAAACTTCCGGATCTACTAAAGGTATCATCCGAAGTCTCAAACTAAAAACCTCCCTGTGCGGGAGTGCAACCCCCCCCCCACTTGGAACTACGTTCCATATCCACAACTCGTACAACCGTACAATGCTACCAAAGGTAGACTTTACCAACAATTGGGCTCACACGACCCATCACCATAACTTGCTCCAACCTTGAGCATACGAAGGATTTCAACCAATCCTTAAACACTTCGAACGAAAATTGTACCGAAAATTACACCACTCTACTCTCGCAATCATTCAATTGCTTTAGTTTGTCAAATTTCACCCGATCACTCATGTACCTAAGGGTTTCACTTCGGTACCCTAAGTACAATGTAACCGCAACACAATCGGAGTAGAACACCACGCTAGTAGGTATAAAAGAGGCACCTAATGTCGCATCACGTAGACTCCTTTACCAACATACATCGAGATCAAACACTCGATCTTTTTCGGGTTCCAATCCACCCGACGAACCTCATGGTTCATCAACTTCCACATTATAGCGAACACGCGCTTAACAATCGAACACCAAAACCCATTTCCATGGCTTGGTAGAAACATTTCTAAATACTAAGGAATGATTAGTTGCACCAAGTCTTACGCCCTTCACCCATTAATCAAAACATCACCATAGGGTACTTCCATTAGGAACGTCACCCATAACAACAATATGCACAACACAAGGCATTATACAAACTCAAATTCAACGGCACTTAATAAATAATCAAAGGACATATTTATTAAAACGAAACGTACCTTAACGTCTCCTTGCCGCACCCGTCCCCGCTAACTTGGGACATTCCGACTTACGATGTCCTTCTTCTTGGCAATTGAAGCACACCATGCCATCACCCTTTGGTACCGAACATTCCCAAGACTTGTGACCCCTCACGCCACAATTGTAACATCTAGATGCACTAGAATCCGATATATTCGTCCGTATACCACCCGTGCTCACACTCGGACCCTTAGTCCTCTTACTCGGAGCACCATACGAAACAACCTTTCTCTCACTTGAAGGTTCACCCTACTTCGATCGTGAATACGACTCGAAACCTCTAGCCAAGTCGAATAATTCCGCAAACGATTTCGCTTGACCCCGGTTAATTTTATTCTTCAAGTCATCATTCAAAGTCCGATAGAAATCTTGCATCAACAAATGATCATTCCCCAAATACTCCGGGCAAAAACGAGCCTTCGCCATAAAGGTCCTCTTGAGAGTATTCAAATCCATAGAGCCCTGTTGCAAATTTCACAACTCATTACGCATTTCCGACAAATCGGCTGAAGTTCGGAACTCCTCGAAGAATTCCTTCTTAAACTCGTCCCATGATAACGCCATAAAGGGTTCACCACCGACAAGATCAATATTACCATCCAACCAATCCTTCGCCCTACCCCGCAACAAACTAGTAGCGAGTCTTGTCCTCTTCTCAAGAGGGCATTCAATAGTACGAAAACACCCTTCGACATCCGAGATCCAAGTTGTGCTTATCAAAGGATCCGGTTCTCCGTCGTATATCGGGGGTCTAGTCCTCATGAAGCTCTTAAGACAATGCTCCATTTCACCACTACTCCGAGATTCAGAATACTTCCTATCCATTTCTTCTCGAAATGCACTCATTTGCTCCGCAACGGCGGCTGCAACTCTTGCGTTAAACTCTAGATCGTTCGTCTCGATCCTGTTTCCCATCGCCATTCTAAGGAATGCAAAAGCGATTAGATCACGAACGTATAAAGCACATACAAAACACCGCCCCATCTTGCTAAACACTCGTCGTACATCACTTGCTAGACACGAATTGCACCCGTAATAAGGTTTGCAAGTCCATATTACGCATACATGCCGTATCGGCTCGTTAGTACAACGACCGCCTCGCTCGATGATATATGCAAACGCAAACATAAACAAAACACAACGCAATCTCATATTAATAATATCCACATATTAATATAAACGTTAGTCCTCCTACAAACAAGGCACTAACTTTAACCCATTCCGACCCGTACTCCTACAAGTCCCGTAACAAATTAAGCACACACAAAAGTCTAAGTCTAGGCACCTATCTCAAGTCACCTAAATCCCTTAGACCATGCTCTGATACCACTTGTAACAACCCAAACCAAACCACGAACAATCCACTTAAAATACCAAAATAAAAAAATATGTTCGTTCAGCAACTGGCGCGGCGCGCCAGTACCCCGCGCGACGCGCCGATCTGGTCCGTCCAAAAAGTCTTGAAACGTGAAAATGTTTGACCACTTCCCGACGTATTTAGACAAAACGCTTTTCACAACATATTCATATATGAAAAACTAACACGTTCCATTCATAAAAATAAGTTTTACGAGACCGGGCCCACATCGGCCGTTTTACGACTTTCGTACAAAATTCAAGTTTTCAACCACATGATTTTTAACACAAAACAAAGCCGAGCATGGGGATTGGGGATACGTTACCTGATAGTGCTCCAAATAAACATATATTTAGTATCAATATCCTTCCGATATGTAAAGTTTTCAGTTGCAATTGTTCTATTTCCAAGTGATATTCGTTTATAATAAATAAGTGCAAAGACAAAAGGCGAAAACGACGATTTAAAGACGCAAATGACCAAAAAGCTCAAATGTACAAGATACAATTCAAGTAGTTCAAATTAATGATGAGAAACGTCTAAAATTGACAAGAGTACAAGTTACGAAACAAAAAGCACGAAGATTAAAGAATTGAAGAAAAAGCGTCCTAAAACTGGAAAAGGATCCTTAAATCCATAGTGCACTCAAAAGCGTCCCAAAAATTGAGTTAAAAGACTTGCGCGGATTTTGGGAGTTAAGGAAAATAATTTTTTGTGCAAATTACAAATTGCAAAACGCAAAGTATAAGATATTAAATCGTACGAAAGGACGTTCGAAAATCCGGAATCGGGACCTGAGCCAACTACCAACGCCCAACTCAACGGACTAAAAATTACAAGTCTACTATGCACAAGAATATAATATAATATTTAAATAATTATATAAATTATTTATATATTATATATATTTAAATAATATGTCGACAAAGAAGAAAACAAAGCAATGTGGCTGGATCCAGCTGGCCATGCGATCGCATGGCCTGGAAGCATGATTTCCATGCGATCGCATGGGGCCAAAACTCAGGCCACATCTATAAATACCAGGCTTCTGATCGAGTTTAAAAACATAATAATAATAATACTCCTCTGTAATAATATATATATATATATATATATATTATATATAGTATAGTGTAGTTTTATATTAGATTAGTTTGGGTTATGAAAAGGTTATTTTACGGGTTTTAAAGTCGAAGTTCTGTCCGTGTAACACTACGTGATAAATAATCAATGTAAGCTATGTTCTCCTTTTTAAATTAATGTCTCGTACTTAAGTTATTATTATGCTTATTTGAGCCGAAGTAATCGTGATGTTAGGCTAAATATTAAAGACGGGGTAATTGGGCTTTGGACCATAATTGGGGTTTGGACAAAAGAACGACACTTGTGGAAATTAGACTATGGGCTATTAATGAGCTTTATATTAAATTAACAATACCTCGTTAATTTAATATAAAGGTTACAATTTGATGTATCTATATATAACCACATATGCTTAATCGGATACGATGAGCGGGATATTTATAAATACAAATTATTGTTCATTTGACCGGACATGGGGATGGATTAATAGTCAATGGACTCATTAAAACAGGGGTGGATTACATTCAAGGATAATTGGTGTAATTGTTAACAAAGTATTAAAACCTTGGTTTACACACAGTCGATAACCTGGTGTATTCATTAAACAAAGTATTAAGACCTTGTCACAGTTCGAATCCCCAATTAGTTGGAATATTTGACTTCGGGTATAAGGTTAAATTTGCCGAGCATTTTATAATTATGAATGATGAACTATTATGGACAAAAACCAGATAGGTTTCAAATACATCCAGGACAAAGGACAATTAACCCAGGGTAATAAATAATCAAAACGTCAAACATCATGGTTATGGAAGTTTAAATAAGCATAATTATTATATTGTTATTTATTTTACGTACTTTAATTATTGTCATTTATATTTATGCTTAAGTTTTAAAATTGACAAACCGGTCATTAAACGATAAACCCCCTTTTATATATTATTACTATATGTAATATATTTTGTACAAATATAATTGTTTAAAAATATAGTGTAAAATAAGTCGTCTCCCTGTGGAACGAACCGGACTTACTAAAAACTATACTACTCTACGATTAGGTACACTGCCTAGAGTGTTGTAGCAAGGTTTAGGTATTTTCCATTTATAAATAAATAAGTAAAACTTGTGTAATTTTTAATAGTATTTCCTTGTAAAAATTAATACTATTTTATACACCACCTCGCTTTAACATCAAGTTTTTGGCGCCGCTGCGGGGGAATCGGCGAAACGCAATATTTTTAATTTATTTTTGTATAAATATATTTATATATATTTTTAGAAAAACAATATAAAGTTAGAAGAAGAAAAAAACTGGACTTACATGCCCATGCGATCGCATGAGCCAGAAGTCTCAACACCATGCGATCGCATGGCCTGCCCTGACAGGTCTGACTCGTGCATTTAATTCGTGTAGGGTTTTAATATATTTATTATTATTATTTAGGGTTTAGTTATAATATATTAATTAGTTTATTTTAGTTTTATTTAAAATTAGTATTATTAAGTTTTAATTAGTTTTATTAATATATAAAATTAATACTTTTATACATAATTATGTAAAAATAATATTTTTATAAAAATAGGTAATTTTATCATTTTTTTTGTCTCTTTTTATAATTTGTATATTTTAATCATTTGTATATTTTTCATTCGCAATTAGTTTAAAGACTAGTATTTTGCCGTAGCTTATTTTATATTTCTAGATTTTTAGGCTTTGCCGTAAAATCCCTTAAGTTCCTTTTCTTTAGATTAAGATTTAGGTGCTTTAGAATTTTGCGACGCTGTTTATAAATTTTAGTACCTTTTAAGTTACGACGCGCTACTTTCTTATTTTTATTTTTCGACGTTTTTCGACGCGTAATCTTTTTCTTTCTTATTTCTCGACACGCTAGTTTTTAGGACATAGATTTTTATTTTCGTTAAAATTCCAAACGAAAAATTATTTTAAGCGGTTAAATTGATAGACATCCAAATTTTCTGCTTCGTAGTAATAGTTAGATTTGTTAGTGGCTGAGTTGTGAGCTTCTGATTTAAAGGGTTCTGGCTCCCTGCTGCATCTATTGGCTATTCGAAACGTGGGTAAAAGCAGAAAAGTCTATTAATTTGATAACTTATATAATTTTTAGTTTTATAACTAATAGGATAATTAGTAAATGCACCACATTGTAGTTAAAATTTGGTAATAAGCACATTATGTAAAATCTTGAGAATATTTTGGAAACTCTTTATGACATCCGAAATCAATTTAATCAAAACTCTCAAACGGGTGTTGATGACAATTCGTTCGGTCAATCTTGGATCACGAATGACGAAACAATAACTGGTTGTGAAATCTGTGGAGATTATCACTCAACATGGGAATGTTATTATTACGTTCCTATGGAAAATTATACACCCATGGAACCTGAATGGAACGATTATGAAGAATACAATTCAAATTGGGATTATTCCCAAGAATATATCCAAACTCAACAACCAGAAGACGAGGAAAATTATGTGCCTGAAAATTCTTTAGATTATATGAAAATCAAACTCGAAGAACTTGATGCTCAAAATGAACAAATGAGAGAGTTTGTAAATCGGCAAGCTGAAACCCTATCAGATTACACACCTGTTGATCTGAGGAGTCGTGTGCAAGAAAATCTCATATCATCGAATTTTGATGAATTCGAGAGCTCCGAAATCACCTACTATCCCGATGATACTTTTTATTCAGTCTTACCAATTTCACAACATATCGACACATTAGCCTCTACCGACGAAATCATTGATCCATCAATGGATGAAGAAGAAGTAAGGGTGATAAATTGGTACTCTTGGGAAAACGATAACGTTGAAAATTTTACCCCCGAGACCAAAGTGGTGGAACCAATAAGGACCGTTAATGAAGAAGAAATTACTTCGATCCAGCCACAACCTTCCAACCCAATATTCTCAATAGACGAGTCATCTACCGAAGATGAACCACGAACTGTAATAGATAATGACACCTCGAATTTCACCCAATTGGGTAATAGAGGTGAAAACTTTAATCCCGAGAATAAACGGAAGGAAATGTTAGGAATTATCCACCCTATAGTATGTATGTCGGTGTATATCGATCCATTTGACCAAGAACCAGAAAAGAGACATATCCATTTACTAAAAGCTACACTTAAAAAAGAATTAAGTAGTGACGATCGGGTGGGTCTAAACTTTAAACCCATTGATATATTTTATACCACCCGAGATGTAAATAACTGGCTCACTATTTTAATTCGTGGAACTTATTCTACCGACTTCACATGTCGCCAGCTAAGTGTGGAGAAGTCTAACCCCACTTAACGTTAAATTAGGGGTTCGGGTTTGTGCATAACTTGTTAATAAAAATGCATGATGAGTAAGGGTAAAAGACGCATTTTCAAAAATTAGCAAACAGTTTAGAAAAGCAACCATTCTTGAAGAAAAACATGTGTGATAAAACAAGAAGGAATGAACGATGAGGTGCACCATCTATCATTCGACGAGCTTTGTAATTACAAACTGGGTATTATTAATCACTTTTCTACACTAGTCACCCTCATGAATTTATAATTAGAGTCTGATTTCATGCAAATGAGGGCATTGCATGATCTCAAGTGTGGGGAAGGGTTATAAATTCTCTCGGGTTTATACTTGGCTTATTTTCTAAATATTGTCAAAATTTTAAAATTTTTCAACTAAATGAATTCAAAATCATGTTTATACATATTTATGAACGATAAAACTAGGTGTTAATGCCAAAATTATTGTTACCTCGAAAAGGACATAAATTGAGAAACAACTAAAACGCTTGAATTTATTTATTAGGATATAAAAAGACGCATGAAAAAAGCCAAGTGTGGGGAGAATGTACCAAGTTATTCAATTAAGAACTATCTATCACATGTTTCTGTAAAGTTATTGCAGGTGCTTTTGTTTTGGACTAAATTAACTGTTTTACCCGATGAAAGAAAAGAAAAGATGGATCTACACGATGAATCAATTCCATCATTAAAAGGAAGTAAAGTCTTCCGAAAAAGACACGCACTTCTTGATTTAGCTCAGGAAGTTGTCGTCCAGACTAGCTGTAGGTTGACGAAAAATCTAGAAAAGTCATCTCTAGAATCAGCAGGAAATCCACGGACCTCAGCATCAAACAGGGTCACCATGTGGTCAGACTTATCCTAACCATGATAGGATCTGTCTTGTAAAATGAGGAGGGCGCCGTGCAAATTAGCTTGATAAGACTAATGAATCAGACCCCCAGAAAGGATAATCTCCTTAAAGATTAAAAATCAGCTTTTAAGCCTGATATTACTCAATCCTTGAGATTGACCTTAAAGATTGAGAATTACAAACTCATGGAATTCAATGATATCTAAACTCGAGATTGAACGAGAAAATATTTTGATCAAAATACAAACCGATTTGTTTTCTGAAAACCTATTTTCAATGCGTTCATTACCATTGAACGTAAAATCCTAGGAATTCACCTGGAATTCATTAGGTCACCTGAACCAAATCGGGTGTCAACCGTAAGAACGGTGGTTGCATAGCATGGTCGAAGACAGGACCTTGTGCCAGACCGAAAAACCATAAGGGTGAGCTTTACTATTGCTCCTACCAAGGATAGTAATTGCATCCGACACGTTATAGACCATAATTAAAAGCATGTCAGGGGACATTGCCTTAACAGTTGCTTGTTCAACGCTTTTCTTTACAACCGGACGGTAGTTTATCGAAAGGTAATATACGGAGCAAGTATACTGGACGTGTTGCTTTCCTAATACAAGGTTAGCAAGTGGGTGACACAAAACCATAAGTTTTAAGCTAAAATTTTCAAATCTGAAATCCACAAAACCCACAAAAACAATTTGCAAACACTGGTGAAGGGTTATTCTAGAAAACTTATCTAGGGTAAAATCTAGATTGAATTTTCAAAAAGATCAAATGTTTTCATAAAGATCCAATTTCCTTAAAGGATCTAAATTTTCATAGTCATGTGGGACTGTAAACCACATCGTTACTATCATTGTTTATACCGCCGTATCAAAATCACTAATGTATAAAGTGTGAAGAATAAAGAAGTGATTCGTGTGATTTAATTTCAAGTTCTGTATTGCTTGAGGACAAGCAACATTCAAGTGTGGGGATATTTGATAGTGCTCCAAATAAACATATATTTAGTATCAATATCCTTCCGATATGTAAAGTTTTCAGTTGCAATTGTTCTATTTCTAAGTGATATTTGTTTATAATAAATAAGTGCAAAGACAAAAGGCGAAAACGACGATTTGAAGACGCAAATGACCAAAAAGCTCAAATGTACAAGATACAATTCAAGTAGTTCAAATAAATGATGAGAAACGTCTAAAATTGACAAGAGTACAAGTTACGAAACGAAAAGCACGAAGATTAAAGAATTGAAGAAAAAGCGTCCTAAAACTGGAAAAGGGTCCTTAAAGCCATAGTGCACTCAAAAGCGTCCCAAAAATTGAGTTAAAAGACTTGCGCGGATTTTGGGAGTTAAGGAAAATAATTTTTTGTGCAAATTACAAATTGCAAAACGCAAAGTACAAGATATTAAATCGTACGAAAGGACGTTCGAAAATCCGAAACCGGGACCTGAACCAACTATCAACTCCCGACTCAACGGACTAAAAATTACAAGTCTACTATGCACAAGAATATAATATAATATTTAAATAATTATATAAATTATTTATATATTATATATATTTAAATAATACGTCGACAAAGAAGAAAACAAAGCAATGTGGTTGGATCCAGCTGGCCATGCGATCGCATGGCCTGGAAGCATGATTTCCATGCGATCGCATGGGGCCAAAACTCAGGCCACATCTATAAATACCAGGCTTCTGATCGAGTTTAAAAACATAATAATAATAATACTCCTCTGTAATAATAAATATATATATATATATATATATATATATATATATATATATATATATATATATATATATATATATATATAGTATAGTGTAGTTTTATATTAGATTAGTTTGGGTTATGAAAAGGTTATTTTACGGGTTTTAAAGTTGAAGTTCTGTCCGTGTAACACTACGCGATAAATAATCAACGTAAGCTATGTTCTCCTTTTTAAATTAATGTCTCGTACTTAAGCTATTATTATGCTTATTTGAGCCGAAGTAATCGTGATGTTGGGCTAAATATTAAAGACGGGGTAATTGGGCTTTGGACCATAATTGGGGTTTGGACAAAAGAACGATACTTGTGGAAATTAGACTATGGGCTATTAATGGGCTTTATATTAAATTAACGATACCTCGTTAATTTAATATAAAGGTTACAATTTGATGTATCTATATATAACCACATACGCTTAATCGGATACGATGGGCGGGATATTTATAAATACAAATTATTGTTCATTTGACCGGACACGGGGATGGATTAATAGTCAATGGACTCATTAAAACAGGGGTGGATTACATTCAAGGATAATTGGTGTAATTTTTAACAAAGTATTAAAACCTTGGTTTACACACAGTCGATAACCTAGTGTATTCATTAAACAAAGTATTAAGACCTTGTCACAGTTCGAATCCCCAATTAGTTGGAATATTTGACTTCGGGTATAAGGTTAAATTTGTCGAGCATTTTATAATTATGACCGATGAACTATTATGGACAAAAACCAGATAGGTTTCAAATACATCCAGGACAAAGAACAATTAACCCAGGGTAATAAATAATCAAAACGTCAAACATCATGGTTATGGAAGTTTAAATAAGCATAATTATTATATTATTATTTATTTTACGTACTTTAATTATTATCATTTATATTTACGTTTAAGTTTTAAAATCGACAAACCGGTCATTAAACGGTAAACCCCCTTTTATATATTATTACTATATATAATATATTTTGTACAAATATAATTGTTTAAAAAAATAGTGTAAAATAAGTCGTCTCCCTGTGGAACGAACCGGACTTACTAAAAACTATACTACTCTACGATTAGGTACACTGCCTATAGTGTTGTAGCAAGGTTTAGGTATTTCCCATTTGTAAATAAATAATTAAAACTTGTGTAATTTTTAACAGTATTTCCTTGTAAAAATTAATAATATTTTATACACCACCTCGCTTTAACATCAAGTTTTTGGCGCCGCTGCCGGGGAATCGGCGAAACGCAATATTTTTAATTTATTTTTGTATAAATATATTTATATATATTTTTAGAAAAACAATATAAAGTTAGAAAAAAAAACTGGACTTACAGGCCCATGCGATCGCATGTGCCAGAAGTCTCAACACCATGCGATCGCATGGCCTGCCCTGACAGGTCTGACTCGTGATGATATTTTGGAATTTCTAAGTTCGAAGGTTGATGAAGAAAAGTTTTCCGCAAGATTTTAACATGACTTCGGAGCAGGATATTCTCTAAATATTTCATCGGATCCAGAATTACCTGGATTCTTTGAATATAATGTTTGGTCCTTGTATTTGTCCTTGGTCTCCTTCATGGTTAGCTCAATCCGTTTTTCAGTACCAAATTTTCTATCGAGCGTTCCCAACATTCCATTCTTTATTATCAAAACTTTTGGCCGTTTAGACCATCTACAATTTTGCTGTTTCCTTTGCATTTAATGCTACCATATCTGAATCATCGGTTATCAATCCGAGGTAGTTTCAAGAGAATTGTGTTTTTAGATGATTAAATACTGATAGTAATATGGTGGAATATAAAAGGTTCTCCGGTAACGATGATGAAAGGCAAACTTATATATCAAGGTTATAATAAGGTTGTTTTGAACGAAAAGTCGAAGTTGACTTGCTGGAGCTGTGACAAAATTTGCTACTTTGAAAGTGATTACCAAGTTATTTTGGGTAAAAATAACACTAAGGAATTAGCACAGCTACGTGTTAAACGTTTACTCAGTTTTCGAGAGTTTTTCAGGTGTAATACTATATGTATAAATCTTTTCTTCTGTTGATGAAGTACGGTTGATTCATCCTATCGATTGAGATGTTTTCAAGAATCATGAAAGGTTTAAACGCAGATTGTAATCGTCAAGATACAAATGAGGTTTAAGATTAGATCAAGTGGCAAACTTGAAGAAATGTTTAGTTTCATATGTTATAATCAATATTTTAATTCATTTTAATTGTCCAATGTTATTAGTCCACAGTCGATAGTCCACAGTAACAGTTCAATAATTCATATATAGTTTAATATATAATATTCGAATTAATTAATACATATCGTGACCCGTGTACATGTCTCAGACTCGATCACAACTCAAAGTATATATATTATTGTAGAATCAACCTCAACCCCGTATAGCTAACTCGATCATTACTGCATATAGAGTGTCTATGGTTATTCCAAATAATATATATAGATGCGTCGATATGATATATCAAAACCTTGTATACGTGTCCCGATATGTAAAGTGCGTAAAATAAATAACAGAAATTAAATGGCGATAAATAAAGTGCGTAAAGTAAATAACAGAAATTAAATGACGATAAATAAAATTGCGATAATTAAATTGCGATAAATAAACTGCGATAAATAAAATGTAATCAGTTAGCTAGGAACAGTTAGCTAGGATTTTGTTAGCGTGGATTCTTAACAAAATTTTCTCATGATTAATTTGTTTGTTTCTAACAAATTTTATTTTTGTCCAATGTTTTCTTCATTATGCCACTTGTTGGATTCTGATAGATCAAAATCCAAATATGAAATTGAATGAAAAGGGTTATTCTGCAGTGAACGGATTCGTATATCTGTGGATGTACGTAGGATAGTAAATGATCGTTGAATCAGATTCAAAGAATATATAGTGTAATTTATTAATGTGAAATCTAAATATTCCTCGGGTATTACCTACCCATTAAAATATTTTCATCATTAACAGTTTGTACAAAAGAATTTTTAATTACAATCTTTATGAAAATATATATACATATATATTTTCTTCAGATGTAATCATGGATTTAATGAGTTAATATGATATTAATCTCATTTGCTTTACCGTTAGAACAAGAATACATAATCTCTAAAACATTAGAGATTACATAATCGTCATGTCGAACGAAGATCAAGGATGTAGAACGATACGTAGAACGAAGATAATCGATGTAGGACAAGATGTAAAACGAAAATTATGCTCGAGGTATAGATTGCGATGTTGAGGCATGTGATGTTGAAACTTGGGTTGTTGGTGGTACTGGTGTTGATGTTGTTGCTGAAGCTGGTAAGTTTTGCACCATATTCTCCAAATTGATTGCTCGAGCGCGAAACTTGTTGACTTCTTCCATTATTTCAGAATGATTGTCAGTCGGAACGAGCGGCTGAATAAGGTTTAGAATTGTGGATAGAATATAATCGTGACGATCTACCCTGGAAATGAGGGTGAATATGGTGTTGCGGATAGGTTCGCTGGTAAGTGCATCAGGTTCTTCACCAAGAGGTGAATTTGGGTGGTGGATGGAAAAGATCGCCTTCTTTTTGTTTCCATTGATTAAGTCGACTATGAACTCATTCCCAATTCATCCAGAACTGAGGATGACTAATTAGTTTATCCATTTCGGTTATACTGCGGCCAGAGCTCGTGTGGAAATCCATATCGGAATAGCTATCGAAATTCGAGGTATTCTAACTGGTTGAGGGATTTATCTCGTACGATTAGAGAATTGATTTTCGATAAGAAATAGATTATAGGATGTAGCTTAGTACCCTGTAATACATAATTTACATATGCATATATAATACTAAAATCCCATAAGTTACGGAGGAATCTAAGAAAGCTGTCAGGCAAAGGTAACAATAACAGATACGCGAAGATATGAATTTTGTCTATACACTATTTATGCAATCAATGCAGTAAGATGTGTCTAGGCTAGGAATGATAAGCAGGTAATTTCCTAAGGATAATAAGCAGATGATTTCCGACAAAAATGATAAGCAAAACTTTTGACATGCAGACACGGTCGAAGTCCAGACTCACTAATGCATCCTAACGACTATCAATTAGACACACTAATGCAAGACCTGGTTCGCTAAGACCACCGCTCTGATACCAACTGAAAGGATCCGTTCATATACATTATAAACGATTCACAATAGTTGATTACATCGCGAGGTACTTGACCTCTATATGATACATTTTAAAACATTGCATTCGTTTTAAAAAGATAAACTTTCATTACATCGAAAGTTGACAGGCATGCATACCATTTCATAATATATCCAACTATAATTGACTTAGTAATATTCTTGATGAACTCAATGACTCGAATGTAACATCTTTGGAAATATGTCATGAATGACTCCAAGTAATATCCTTAAAATGAGCAAATGCACAGCGGATGATTTCTTTCATACCTGAGAATAAACATGCTTTAAAGTTTCAATCAAAAGGTTGGTGAGTTCATTAGTTTATCATAAACGATCATTTTCATCATTTTAATATACCACGAGAATTTCATTTCTAGTTCTCATAAATATACGTCTCATGCATAGAGAAAAAAATCATTCATATGGATTGAATACCTGGTAACCGACATTAACAAGATGCATATAAGAATATCCCCTATCATTCCGGGAAATCCTTCGGACATGATAAAACAACTCGAAGTACTAAAGCATCCGCTACAACGGATGGGGTTCGTTAGGCCCAATAGATCTATCTTTAGGATTCGCTTCAATTAGTAGACTGGTTTACTAATTCTTAGGTTAACAAGTAAAAGGGGCATATTCGGCTTCGATCATTCACCCATATAATGTAGTTTCAATTACTTATGTCTATTTCGTAAAACATTTATAAAAATTGCGCATGTATTCTCATCCCAAAAATATAAAGGGTAAAAAGGCAAATGAAACTCACTGTACTGTATTTTGTAGTAAAATACATATGACGACATTGAACAATGCAGGGTAGGCCTCGGATTCACGAACGTATATTCAATTATCTATATTAATACATATAAACGTAATCGAACAAATTATAAATTATTATTAGTGATATAATTGTTATATTTAATAATTATAGGTTTTAGTAATTAATTAAGTTCATTTATTTTATATATGCTGTAGATAAATACTTATTATTTATTATAAAAATATTAATATAGCTATGTTATATGTATTAAGTATAATTTTATGTAACTAATATTTATTTGGTAAATACTATTAATAATAAATAAAAGATTGTATTTTTATAAAAATAATAATAATAATAGTAATATTACTTTAATAATGATAGTAATTATAGTTATGATAATAATAATGATAAGTTTAATAAAAGTGAAAATTTTAAATATAATGATAATTTTAATAAAAAAAATGATAGTTTTTAATAAAAATGATACTTCTAATAATAATAACTCATTTAATCGATACTTAATTATAATTATATTCATAACTATATTTATATATTATCTTATTCATAATCGTGCATATAATTAATCTTTTCGATTGTAATTACCTTAACTATGATTATAACCATAATCGTTTTTCTTAATATTTCTAAATATAGATTATATCTATTTTTTTTATCATAAACATAATATTAATTATTAGTAATAATAAATAATAACAATAATTAATAATAATGATAATAACAATAATAATAAAGATAATAGTAATAATACTACCTCAAGAGAATAGGCTTTTAAAAATAAAAACACAGCTGCCTGGGCTCGAACCCGTGACCTCTCGCTTAACACCAACAATCCCAACCAACCATATATTTCATGTTTTTCCTAATTAAATCGTAACCCAATAATATTTATCCCGTTATCAATCAGCCCAACAGCAAACCCCATACTTCGACCCAACAGAGAAGGGCAGCCCAACAGCAACTTTCGGCCCATGAATCAAATGACAAGCCCAATCATTAAATGGGTTTATAAGCCCAACAAAAATGGATCCTAGTGACTGAAATAAGAAACGAAGCAGAAAGAAAGGGACATAAATCGTTTTTCATCTTCATTCATATCATCATCAAGACATGCCTTCATCATTATCATCATACCATCATCATCATCATCCCTATTATAATCATCTCGTATTCATCATCACAATCACGATTATAAATCATCATCATCATATTTATTTTGATCAAAATCACAGAATCCCTCAACCTCATCTCAATCATCATCAGTATTTATTTCATCGAGTACCATCTCCATAATCATCTCTTATCACTATTCATTATCATCATATATCACCATCTCGTGATATCTACGCACAGTTCCATCATCATCTAAATCATCATAATCTTTATCATCATCTTCGTTTATACGGGAGTAGAGACAGAAAACCTACGCAATCTACAACTGTCACTCAACAAAAACAGAAGTTACAAAGTTGATTAGGGTTTACGGCTTCAACAGGAAAAGAAAAAAAATATAGTGGAGAAAGAGAAAAGAGAGAGGTTGGTGATGGTGGTTAATATTAGTGGTGTTTGTTGGATAACAGGAGGTGGTTCGTGATGACTTTTCAACAGAAAAACAACACCATCGATCTACTGTTCATCGTCTCCTACATGTGGGTTTCGTTTGAAAGTTGTTTTGGGTGGCGAATATTAGCGAGAAGAAACAGAAAGACAAGTGCAGCAAAACAGGAACAACACAAGAATAAACCAGTCGCTGTAGCAGTGAAGTAGGAATCAAATAAATTATTACTATAGCATTAGGAGATGATCTTGTTTAATACCATAAAACATAAGTGAAATCGTACAGCAGGTGTACGGTGACGTGTGGTGGTTTCATGTGGTAGTCGATGATGATTATTAATCGAAGGTGAGGGTGGCGTTTGAAGTTGAAGGTATTATAAGGTGATGATGACTTGGTTTTGTGGTGATATTTAACTAGCATCAAAAAACTCTTCATAGCAACTGTAAACATCGATTAATACTGGTTGCTGTGGCTGCCGGTGGTGATGATTCTTGGTGAAGATGGTAATGGGTTAGTGTGGTGTGTGTTTAGATTCATGTAACGGGTATACATATATCTATATGATATCTATGCTAGTGAAAGAGATGACAAAAATAGTAACCGTACACAGTAAAATTAAATAGTGACAAATAGTAATATAAAAGTAGCAGCCATGAATTTTGGATATACTCTCGACAGTTTTCACGGGGTGTGTCCATTGCTAAACAGTTACGGATAATTTAATTCAAAAAAATCCCATATTTTAAATTTAAGTCCATTTATTTATTTCAGTCATTACCTGTTTGAAACCTGATAAAAAAGATTCGATAATTATTTCTTTTCTGTTCCAATTTATTTGTACGGAGTACAAAAACTTAGATTGAAAAGGTAAAAAAAATTATTTATCAAAACTACTATCTTTTTAATCAAATTTTGGAACGACTTTTATTTTAAAACTTCATATATATATATATATATATATATATATATATTAGACCTATTTTAAAAATAATTAAACGTCAATCGAAAGTTACAGACAGTTACCATTTAAGCTCAAAATTAATTATATTTAATATACACTATGTATATATATAAACAGTTTTAAATAACAAAATTTACTACGCACATAAATATATATTAAATAATTAAATTAAATATTACAATATATACACATACAAGAAATATACATATAAAATAATAGTTTTTATTACAATGTATTTTATTATACATATTTATTTATAACAATAAATTTATATAATAGTTTATTAATGTTCATGTTATTATATATATTATACATATATTTAAATACACATATTTATATATATCCACATATTTACAAGCAATGGTTCGTGAATCATCGGGGACAGTCGAAGGTCACATGAATATATGAAAATAGTTCAAACTTTTTGAGACTCAACTTTACATACTTTTCTTATCGTCTCGAAATCATATAAAGATTAAGTTTAAATTTGATCGAAAATTTCCGGGTCGTCACAAACACCATGGCCAAGTCAAGCTGACTTCCAGGAAATGTTCAGTTATCATAACGGTCCAATCCTTTATGTGTTCAAACAAACAGTTCCTTAATTAACTAAGAATCCCTCAAGCGGGGTGCAATGCTTGAGACCGCATTATGGTGAAGTGTACTAGTCAACACTAATCGTGTTCCATGGCCTTACTTAGTAGTGGTACAACTTACAACAACTATTGTGCTTTAGCGTGTACGTACGAAGTTTATATGCTTGGTGACTACACTAGCATGGTCTAGGACCGACAATGTACTAGGGGTCTAGTCAGATGTTTCACTACGAAAGAGTCCTTAGTCGAAATCCAAGGCTCGGTGGACTTACTACAACCGGTGTGCCTCAGTCAAACTCACGTTGTATCCGATAGACTTTTCTTACCAAGGGGTGACACAGATAGTGTACTCTGAATCGGGGTTCGCGACTTCCCAATAACAGAGCCAATAACTACGTTCTATTAGTTGGAAAAGCAATTGAGTTCAAAGCATAATCGGAAAGCATTTTGACAACATACACAAGCCATAATATAATTTCGGCATTATAACTGATTATGTCATAACATACACTAAAGATAACTACTCACTAATCATGGCAACAATATCGCAAAGCATAATAATAGAAGACATTATAAAAAGACAAGGGATAGAATTACCAGTAGATTAAACGGGTTCTGAATACAAAAGTGACAACTTCAAGACTCCAGACCGCTCCTAATACAATCTTCGACATTCTTCTCCGAGTACTAGGTTTCCCGCACGGAGTCGAAGACCTTGAAAGTATGACTAATATTACAAGAGAGATAAAGAAGTGAATTGAAGTGTGTGTTGAAAATAAATGACAAGTGCCCTTTAAATAAACTTGATTTTTGCCTGCAAACGGCTGACAGGCCGTTTGGCAGGCCGTTTGGCCAGCCCGTTTGCTGAGGCAGCCCGTTTGCTGAGGCCGTTTGGCAGGTCGTTTTTCACATTGGCAGGCCGTTTGGCAAGCCGTTTGGCCTGTTGATTCCCTGGATCGTAACTTGATTTCTTGTCTTTCACCGTTTTCGCTCTAGAATCTTCATTTTAGCTCCGATTCTCTTGATTCTTTTTGCATCGCCTTCGTAATTACTTGTTCTTCAATTCTAATCGACGAAGTGGGTATTTTGCCAATAAAGTTCGAATCTTTCTTATTTTGGGCCTTAATACCGGGGTGAAAACGTGACTTTTTAGCCGATATCAATCATCCGAAGCTTCCCGCGATAATTACCACTCCCCGATATACGTGACCAATCTCTCCATCGGTCATAGCACTCGAATTCCCAAGAATTCATTTCGCATACTAGAAATTGACGCTCACCGTCACCCATTGGTGTCATTTAAGCAACGACAAAAGGCCAACATAACACGCACCTTGTACAACTGTACAATGCTACTAAAAGGTAGACTTTTCTAAGCATTAGGTTCACACGACCCATCACCAAATCTTGCTCCAACCTTGAGCATACAAAGGATCTTAACCTATCCTTAGTCACTTCGAACGAAGAGTTCATCACAAATTACACAAACTTTATTCTTGTAATCCTCCATTTAACATAGCTTGTTAAAGTTCCACCTAGTCACTCATGTACCTAAGGTTTTCTCTCCGGTACCCTAAGTACAATGTAACCACAACATCGTTGGAGTCGAACATTATGCTTGCAAGTATGAAAGAGGCACCTGACATCGCGTCACATAGACTCCACTATCAACATTCATCGAGACCAAAAAGCTCGACCTCGAGGGTTCCATTCATCTGATGTCACCCATCACAACACTAAGGTGACCTTAAGTCATCCGTACCAGACGAAACTCATGTTTCATCTATTACAACCAAAACAACACCAAAGCCCATTTCCATGGCTTGGTAAAATCTTTCGCCCAACACTAAGGAATGCTTGGAAGCACCAAGTCTTACGCCCTTCGCCCGTTAATCCGACCATCATCATAGGGTAATTCCATAAGGAACGCTACCCTTCATTACACTACGTACAAACACAAAATGCATCAACAAAATCATAAGTACATTTCGGAAGAAATATCAAAAAGTACCTGAACATCGTCGTCAGGTTCTCATGCATCACCAACTAATTCCGGACACGCCGACTTTCGGTGTCCCTCCTTGCGAAAATTAAAACATGTAACCTTGTTAGACTTCGCATTCGTACATTCGCGCGACAAATGACCCCGTTGTCCGCAATTATAACACGTGGGTATAAAACCACCAGTACCACTCTTCTTCACGCTTCCGACACCCTCGGAAACACTCTTACTCTTTTTGTTCGAAAGCATCGTAGTTTCGGACTTCCGCTTACTAACATCGGAACCACTCTTCTTCAAGACAAGCGTCTCGAAACCCTTCGCCATGTCAAACAACTCGTCAAAAGTTTTCACCGAGTTCCTACTAATCTTCTCTTGGTAATGATCGTTCAAGGTTCGGTAAAAGTCTTCCTTCAACATGTGGTCATTCCCGACATACTCCGGGAAAAATTGGGTCTTCGATAAGAAAACGGATATGAGAGTGTTTAAATCCATTGACCCTTGCCTCAAAGCACGCAACTCGTCCTTAAGCTTAGAAAGATCGGCTGAAGTTCGGTATTCCTTGAAAAATTCCGCTTTGAACTCATCTCATGTGAACTCCATACATTGTTCCTCACCATAGAGTTGAATTTTCGCATCCCACCACAACTTGGCGTCACCCCTTAGCATACTACTACCATACCTCGTCTTCTTATTGAGAGGGCACTCACTAGTACGAAAGGTCCCCTCCATATCGGAGATCCATCGAGCACTCTTGAGTGGGTCTCGTTCGCCCTCAAAAGTGGGAGGTTGAGCATCCTTGAAGTTTTTGTAGTAGAAGTCTCGCCTTCCCATATTATCTCCGTGAAGGACAATCTTAACTTGTTCCTTTACTAGACCGACTACTTCCTCGTTAATCGAATCTAGGAACATCTTCCTAACGTCCTCTAGAAAGGTCGCACGATGCCTTTGTATAATGGCCTCAACCTTATCCGTGAACTCAGAGTCTTCGCTTTGATCTTCGTTATCATGTCCGTTCCTCGTCTTCATTCTAAGAAATGAACTCGGTTAGGAACGCAATACGAATAAATTACATACACCGTCACGAACAATAATCACAATCATATAAATACGCCACCGTTTGTACATCCCATATAGTCCAATACTTGTTGTACATCACTTGCATGACTTGGCTTGCAACCGTAATAATGGTCGCGAAGCATTATTACGCTCACACGCCATGCCGAGCTCATGAATACAACAACCATCTCGCTAGATGTTCAACACAAAACAACATGATTAGTAACAACATAATCAATTCATAGCTAGTTCACCTACAATCTAAGGCACTAGCTAAAACCCGAGCCGACCCGTAATCCTACAAGTCCCGCAATAAATAAGCACACACAAAAAGTCTAAGTCTAGGCACATATCTCAAGCCACCTAAATCCCTTAGACCATGCTCTGATACCACTTGTAACGACACAACCCGTTATCCAACCGAAAACGCGAAATAAATTTTTTTTTAATTCAGTAAGGGTGCGCGGCACGCAACCCCATCTGTGCGCGGCGCGCACAAGCCATTTCAGGTTCTGTCTGGATTTTCTATTTTTCGTTTAATGATCTCCCACTTCCCGACACTTTTAGACTAAACGCTTTTCACAACATATTATAATATGTAAAACTAACACGTTTCAATAATAAAACAAGTTTTACGACACCGGGCTCACATCGGTCGTTTTAAGACTTTCGTACAAAATACAAGTTTTCAACTACATGAGTTTAAGTTCCAAACAAACAAAGAGCATGATGTTTGGGGATAAACTACCCAATCCTAAGTATAAACGTACTGATAGTGCTCCAAATGAAAATATATTTAGTAGCAATATCCTCCCAATATGTAAATTATTTAGTTGTAATTGTCCAATTTTAAGTTGTAATCATTTATATTAAATAAGTGCGAAGACAAAAGGCGAAAACGACGATTTGAAGACGCAAATGACCAAAAAACTCAAATGTACAAGATACAATCCAAGTGGTTCAATTTATTGATGAGAAACGTCTAAAAATGACAAAAGTACAAGTTGCGGAACGCAAAGTACAAGATATTAAATTATACGAAAGGACGTTCAAAAATCCGAAACCGGGACCTGAGCCAACTATCAACGCCCAACGCAACGGACCAAAAATTACAAGTCTACTATGCACAAGAATATAATATAATATTTAAATAATTATATAAATTATTTATATATTTTATATTATATTAAATAGTGTCGGCATACTAAAAAACAAATAAATGTGAGCTGGTGCCAGACACCATGCGATCGCATGGCCAGAAGGCACATATCCCATGCGATCGCATGGCCCGAAAAAGTTGGTCAGGTCCTATAAATAGCCAGCTTATTCGACGAGTTTTAAACATAATAATAATAATACTCCTCTAATAATAATAAATATATATATATATATATATATATATATATATATATATATATATATATATATATATATATTATAGTATAGGGTAGTTTTATATTAGATTAGTTTTGGGTTATGCAAAGGTTATTTTACGGGTTTTAAAGTCGGAACTCTGTCCGTGTAACACTACGCGATAAATAATCAATGTAAGCTATGTTCTCCTTTTTAAATTAATATCTCGTACTTAAGTTATTATTATGCTTATTTAAAATGAAGTAATCATGATGTTGGGATAAAAATATTAAAATTGGGTAATTGGGCTTTGTACCATAATTGGGGTTTGGACAAAAGAACGACACTTGTGGAAATTAGACTATGGGCTATTAATGGGCTTTATATTTGTTTAACTAAATGATAGTTTGTTAATTTTAATATAAAGATTTACAATTGGACATACCTATAAATAACCATATACACTCAATCGGACACGATGGGCGGGATATTTATATGTACGAATAATCGTTCATTTAACCGGACACGGGAATGGATTAATAGTCTATGGACTTATTAAAACAGGGGTGAAATTATGTACAAGGACACTTGGCGTAATTGTTAACAAAGTATTAAAACCTTGGGTTACACGCAGTCGATATCCTGGTGTAATTATTAAACAAAGTATTAAGACCTTGTTACAGTTTAAGTCCCCAATTAGTTGGAATATTTGACTTCGGGTATAAGGATAATTTGACGAGGACACTCGCATTTTATATTTATGACTGATGGACTGTTATGGACAAAAACCAGACGGACATATTAAATAATTCAGGACAAAGAACAATTAACCCATGGGCATAAAACTAAAAATCAAAACGTCAAACATCATGATTACGAAAGTTTAAATAAGCATAATTCTTTTATTTTCATATTTAATTGCACTTCTAATTAACGCACTTTTTAATTATCGTATTTTATTTCATCACACTTTTATTTATCGCAATTTCATTATCGTTATTTACTTTATGCTTTAAATTAAGTTGTATTTATTTTTAATATTTTACATTAGGTTTTAACTGCGACTAAAGTTTTAAAATCGACAAACCGGTCATTAAACGATAAACCCCCTTTTATATTATTATTATATATAAAAATATATATTTTGTACAAATATAGTTGTTTAAAATATAGTGTAAAATAAGTCATCTCCCTGTGGAACGAACCGGACTTACTAAAAACTATACTACTCTACGATTAGGTACACTGGCTATAGTGTTGTAGCAAGGTTTAGGTATATCTCATCTGTAAATAAATAATTAAAACTTGTGTAATCTGTATCGCTTTTTATATCAAAAATATATAGTATTTCACGTACACCTCGCACGACATCAAGTTTTTGGCGCCGCTGCCGGGGAATTCGGAGAAACACTATATTTTATAAATATATTTGTATATCATTTTTAGAAAAACAATATAAAATAAAAAATAAAAAAAACCAAAAATATAAAAAGAAAAATAAAAATTTATATATTTTTAAGAGTTTGTTAAAAGTTTTATAAAGTTTCTTTATTTTTATTTTAGTGTTAAAAAATATAAGTTTTATTTAAATATTTCGTATTTATTTAAAACAGAAAAAAAAAAACACTCGAGTCCAAGTACTGTAGCAGCCCAGTGTCTGGCCCGAAACCCTAGTCCATGCGATCGCATGGCTGGATAACTTAGGACTCATGCGATCGCATGAGCCCTGTTGACACGCCAGAGTTGACTGAGTACTGCATTAATTACGGATTATAATTATTATTATTATTATATTTAAACCCTAATTAGGTTAGATTAGTTAAATATTTAATTTAGTTATTTATTTAATTTGTATTTTTAAGTTTAATTAGTTTTATAAAATATAAAATTAATACTTTTATAAAATAAATAATATAAAAATAATATTTTTATAAAAATTGTATTTTCATAAACTTTAGTTTTATTTTTATATTTTGTACCTTTTTAATCGTTTTAGCGTAATATTTGTATTTTTCGCTCGTACTTAGTTTTAGTCATAGTTTTTGCCATAGTATTTTTATTTCTAGATTTTTAGGCTTTGCCGTAAAATCCCTTAAATGTTTTTTTTAGACTAAGATTTATGTGCTTTAGAATTTTGCGACGCCGTTCTAAGTTTTTAATACCTTTTTAAGTTTTTGCCATTTGGGATATAGTATTTCTTTTAAGCTTTAATATTTTTTAGACGCAACTTTTAATTCTTAGTTTTTAGTTTTTTTTTTTTAAGTTTCGACGCGCTACTTTCTAATTTTTATTTTTCGACGCCTATTATTTTTCGACCTTTTATTTTTCAACATTTTTCGACGCGCTCTTTTTCTTTCTTATTTCTCGCCATTCTAGTTTTTAGGACTTAGAATTTTCTCTATTTCTTCTCTAATAATTCAAAACGAAAAATTATTTTAAGCGGTTAAATTGATAGAAATCCAAATTTTCTGCTTCGTAGTAATAGTTGGATTTGTTAGTGGCTGAGTTGTGAGCTTCCGATTTAAAGGGTTCTGGCTCCCTGCTGCATCTATTGGCTATTCAAAACGTGGGCAAAAGCAAAAAGTCTATTAATTTGACAACTTATATAATTTTTTTTTATAACTAATAGGATAATTAAGTAAATGCACCACATTGTAGCTAAAAAATTTTTTTAAAAAAAAAAAAAAGCGCATTATGGAAAATCTCGAGAATATTTTGGAAACTCTTTATAACATCCGAAATCAATTTAATCAATACTCTCAAACGGGTGTTGATGACAATTCGTTCGATCAATCTTGGATCATGAATGACGAAACAATAACTGGTTGTGAAATCTGTGGAGATTATCACTCAACATGGGAATGTTACTATTACGTTCCTATGGAAAATTATGCAACCATGGAACCTGAATGGAATGATTATGAAGAATACAATTCAAATTGGGATTATTCCCAAGAATATATCCAAACTCAACAACCAGAAGACGAGGAGAATTATGTGTCTGAAAATCTTTTAGACAATATAAAAATCAAACTCGAAGAACTTGATGCTCAAAATGAACAAATGAGAGAGTTTGTAAATCGGCAAGCTGAAACTCTATCAGATTACATACCTGTTGATCTGAGGAGTCGTGTGCAAGAAAATCTCATATCATCGAATTTTGATGAATTCGAGAGCTCCGAAATCACCAATTATCCCGATGATACTTTTTATTCAGCTTTACCAATTTCACAACATATCGACACATTAGCCTCTACCGACGAAATCAACGATCCATCAATGGATGAAGAAGAAGAAGTAAGGGTGACAAATTGGTACTCTTGGAAAAACGATAACGTTGAAAATTTTACCCCCGAGACCAAAATGGTGGGACCGATTAATGAAGAAGAATTTGCTTTGATCCCGAAATTCACCATTCCACAACCTTCCAACCCAATATTCTCAATAGACGAGTCATCTATAAAAAGATGAACTACAAGCTGTAATAGATATTGACACCTCGAATTTCACCCAATTGGGTAATAGAGGTGAAAACCTTGATCCCGAGAATGAACGAAAGGAAATGTTAGGAATTATCCACCCTATAGAAATATGTATGTCGGTGTATATCGATCCATTTGACCAAGAACCATAAAAGAGACGTATCCATTTACTAAAAGCTACACTTAAAAAAGAATTAAGTAGTGACGATAGGGTGGGTCTAAACTTTAAACCCATTGATATATTATACACCACCCGAGATGTAAATAACTGGCTCACTATTTTAATTCTACACCACCCGAGATGTAAATAACTGGCTCACTATTTTAATTCGTGGAACTTATTCTACCGACTTCACATGTCGTCAGCTAAGTGTGGGGAAGTCTAACCCCACTTAACGTTAAATTAGGAGTTCGGGTTAGTGCATAACTCGTTAATAAACATGCATAATAAGTAAGGGTAAAAGACGCATTTTCAAATATTAACAAACAGCTCAGAAAATTAGCCGTTTTTGAAGAAGAAAAAAACATGTGTGATAAAACAAGAAGGGATGAACGATGAGGCGCGCCATCTATCATTCGACGAGCTTTGTAATTACAAAACTGGGTATCTTTAACTACTTTTTTGCACTAATCACCCTCATGAATTTATAAATAGAGTCTGATTTCATGCAAATGAGGGCATTGCATGATCTCAAGTGTGGGGAAGGGTTATAAATTCTCTCAGGTTTACACTTGGTTTAATTGCCAAATTTTGTGAAAATTTGAAAAATTTTCAACTAAATGAATTCAAAATCATGTTTATACATATTTATGAACGATGAAAACTAGGTGTTAATACTGAAATTATCGTTACCTCGGAAAGGACATAAAATTGAGAAACACCCTAAAACACTTGAAATCATTTAAAATGGAATAAAGGAGAATAAAAAGGCAAAGAAAGAAACTAAGTGTGGGGAGAATGTACCAAGTTATTCAATTAAAAAAAAAAACTATCTATCACATGTTTCTGTAAAGTTATTGCAGGTGCTTTTGTTTTGGACTAAATTGACTGTTTTACCCGCAATATTATAATAAAGATAAAAGAAAAGATGGATCTACACGATGAATCAATTCCATCATTAAAAGGAAGTAAAGTCTTTCGAAAAAGACACGCGCTTCTTGATTTAGTCAAGAAGTTGTCGTCCAGACCAGCTGTAGGTTGACGAAAAATCTAGAAAAGTCATCTCTAAAATCAGCAGGAAATCCACGGACCTTAGCATCAAACAGGGTCGCCAAGTGGTCAGACTTATCCTAACCATGAGAGGATCTGTCTCGTAAAATGGGGAGGGCACCGTGCAAATTAGCTTGATAAGACTAATGAATCAGATCCCCAGAAAGGATAATCTCCTTAAAGATTAAAAATCAGCTTTTAAGCCTGATATTACTCAATCCTTGAGATTGACCTTAAAGATTGAGAATTCAAACTCATGGAATTCGATGATATCTAAACTCGAGCTTGAATGAGAAAATATTTTGATCAAAATTACAAACCGATTTGTTTTCTGAAAACCCATTTTCAATGCGTTCATTACCATTGAACGTAAAATCCTAGGAATTAACCTGGAATTCATTAGGTCACCTGAACCAAATCGGGTGTCAACCGTAAGAACGGTGGTTGCATAACATGGTCGAAGACAGGACCTTGTGCCAGACCGAAAAAAATTATAGGGTGATCTTTACTATTGCTCCTACAAAGGATAGTAATTGCATCCGACACGTTTTTGACCATGAACAAATGCATGTCATTAGACATTGCCTTAACAGTTTCTTGTTCATCGCTTTCCTTTACAACCAGACGGTAGTTTGCCGAAAGGTAATATATGGAGCAAGTAAACTGGACGTGTTGCTTTCCTAATACAAGGTTAGCAAGTGGGTGACACAAAACCGCAAATGTTGAGCTAAAATTTTCAAATATGAAACCCACAAAACCCACAAAAATAATTTGCAAACACCGGTGAAGGGTTATTCAGGAAAACTTATCTAGGGTAAAAGCTAGAATGAATTTTCAAAAGATCAAATGTTTTCATAAAGATCCAATTTCCTTAAGGATCTAAATTTTTATAGTCATGTGGGACTGTAAACCACATCGTTACTATCATTGTTTATACCACCGTATCAAAATCACTAATGTATAAAGTGTGAAGAATAAAGAAGTGATTCGTGTGATTTAATTTCAAGTTCTGTATTGCTTGAGGACAAGCAACGTTCAAGTGTGGGGATATTTGATAGTGCTCCAAATGAACATATATTTAGTAGCAATATCCTCCCAATATGTAAATTATTTAGTTGTAATTGTCCTATTTTAAGTTGTAATCATTTATATTAAATAAGTGCGAAGACAAAAGGCGAAAACGACGATTTGAAGACGCAAATGACCAAAAAGCTCAAATGTACAAGATACAATCCAAGTGATTCAATTTATTGATGAGAAACGTCTAAAAATAACAAAAGTACAAGTTGCGGAACGCAAAGTACAAGATATTAAATTATACGAAAGGACGTTCAAAAATCCGAAACCGGGACCTGAGCCAACTATCAACACCCAACGCAACGGACCAAAAATTACAAGTCTACTATGCACAAGAATATAATATAATATTTAAATAATTATATAAATTATTTATATATTTTATATTATATTAAATAGTGCAGGCAGACAAAAAAACAAATGAATGTGAGCTGGTGCCAGACACCATGCGATCGCATGGCCAGAAGGCACATATCCCATGCGATCGCATGGCCCGAAAAAGTTGGTCAGGTCCTATAAATAGCCAGCTTATTCGACGAGTTTTAAACATAATAATAATAATACTCCTCTAATAATAATAAATATATATATATATATATATATATATATATATATATATATATATATATATATATATATATATATATATATATATATATATATATATATATATGTATTATAGTATAGGGTAGTTTTATATTAGATTAGTTTTGGGTTATGCAAAGGTTATTTTACGGGTTTTAAAGTCGGAACTCTGTCCGTGTAACACTACGCGATAAATAATCAATGTAAGCTATGTTCTCCTTTTTAAATTAATTTCTCGTATTTAAGTTATTATTATGCTTATTTAAAATGAAGTAATCATGATGTTGGGATAAAAATATTAAAATTGGGTAATTGGGGTTTGTACCATAATTGGGGTTTGGACAAAAGAACGACACTTATGGAAATTAGACTATGGGCTATTAATGGGCTTTATATTTGTTTAACTAAATGATAGTTTGTTAATTTTAATATAAAGATTTACAATTGGACATACCTATAAATAACCATGTATACTCAATCGGACACGATGGGCGGGATATTTATATGTACGAATAATCGTTCATTTAACCGGACACGGGAATGGATTAATAGTCTATGGACTTATTAAAACAGGGGTGAAATTATGTACAAGGACACTTGGCGTAATTGTTAACAAAGTATTAAAACCTTGGGTTACACGCAGTCGATATCCTGGTGTAATTATTAAACAAAGTATTAAGACCTTGTTACAGTTTAAGTCCCCAATTAGTTGGAATATTTGACTTCGGGTACAAGGATAATTTGACGAGGACACTCTCATTTTATATTTATGACCGATGGACTGTTATGGACAAAAACCAGACGGACATATTAAATAATCCAGGACAAAGAACAATTAACCCATGGGCATAAAACTAAAAATCAAAACGTCAAACATCATGATTACGGAAGTTTAAATAAGCATAATTCTTTTATTTTCATATTTAATTGCACTTCTAATTAACGCACTTTTTAATTATCGTATTTTATTTCATCACACTTTTATTTATCGCAATTTCATTATCGTTATTTACTTTACGCTTTAAATTAAGTTATATTTATTTTTAATATTTTACATTAGGTTTTAACTGCGACTAAAGTTTTAAAATCGACAAACCGGTCATTAAACGGTAAACCCTCTTTTATATTATTATTATATATAAAAATATATATTTTGTACAAATATAGTTGTTTAAAATATAATGTAAAATAAGTCGTCTCCCTGTGGAACGAACCGGACTTACTAAAAACTATACTACTCTACAATTAGGTACACTGCCTATAGTGTTGTAGCAAGGTTTAGGTATATCTCATCTGTAAATAAATAATTAAAACTTGTGTAATCTGTATCGCTTTTCGTATCAAAAATATATAGTATTTCACGTACACCTCGCACGACATCACGTACGTACAACAAGTCAACACCATTAGCATAGAGATCTCAACAATAATACGTGCCAACAACAAAATACGTACAATGCTAGTGATACTTACACACCCCAACATACACAATGTCGTCATTCGACTCGATGGTGGCCGACGAAGAGCGGTAGGTCAAATACGTTAACCACTCACCACCCATCGCAACGCGTACGTGACCGACGAAGAGCGGTAGGTCAAATACGTTAACCACTCACCATTACGCACCATGAGGCCGACGAAAAGTGCAACCAAAATGTTAACACTTACCTCAATCACAAGGATGGCCGACGAAAAGCGTAACCACTTACCATCCTACGATAAGTGGCCAACGAAGAGCGGATCCCCAAACGGATAACACTCACCACTTACCCCAACACACATATGTGGCCGACGAAGAGCGATAGGTCAAACATTATTCACTCGCCACATAACCAAACAAACACATGTGACCGACGAAGAGTGATAGGTCAAGAATTAATCACTCGTCACATAACCAAACGCACACATGTAGCCTACGAAGAGTGA
Source organism: Rutidosis leptorrhynchoides (assembly GCF_046630445.1). Classification (NCBI taxonomy): domain Eukaryota; kingdom Viridiplantae; phylum Streptophyta; class Magnoliopsida; order Asterales; family Asteraceae; genus Rutidosis; species Rutidosis leptorrhynchoides. Next base: position 105,558,107 of record NC_092338.1, on the reverse strand, counting down.
TAGGTCAACCATTAATCACTCGCTACATAACCAAACACACACATGTGACCAACGAAGAGCGATAGGTCAAACATTAATCACTCGTCACATGCCACACCTCCAATCGTGGTCGACAAAGAGTTATTCCTTCCGGATATCACTCACCACATATCGCAACCAAATATAGCCAACGAAGAGCTATCCATACGGATATCACTCACTATATTTTCCAACCCAATTGTGGTCCTCGAAAAGTGAATCCTAACGGATGTCACTTACCACGCCGCAGGCAACAACCAAATTATATACATAAACGTATAAATATTCCACTCACCTCGATTACTTGAAAAGCAATCCCGCTTGAGCTCCTTGTCGTCCAAATGTAAATCACCTAAGTAATTCACAACAAATAAGCTAAACACTCTAGCTTATACCCAAAACACCAATAAGTGCAATATTGACCCATTTGCACTTACTTCCACTTTGACTAAGTCAAATCTCACCCGAAAACCTCCATAATCACAATCGACTAGTGATTATGTTCCAACAACTCATTTAACTCGAGGTTTCATCATCAAAACACATTAGTTGCAACATTTGACACAAAACTCATTTTGACCCAATCTCAAAGTCAAAACATCCATTTTGCAAGCTTACACCTCTAATCACTTATAACCTAAGTTAACTAGTGATATTAACACCCGAACAAGATTATCAACTAATCAATTTCATCATTCAACCCAAAAACCACCAACAATGGTTATCAACACCATTTACTAGCTCAATCACCCAATTATCAACTAGTGGGTTTACTCAAGAACACCCAAATCAAAACCCCAATTATGAACACTACTCAAACTATGAAAACTCAGAGTTAGAACTTACCAACACTACCACAACGTAGCTAGGAGCGAGGTGAACAACTTTAACACTCGAGCTTTTGATCGATTCAAGCTCCTTCTTCTTCAAATCTCCAAATCTCTCTCTAGAATCTCTCTCTCTCTCTGTGATGACCCGGAAATTTCTGACCAAATTTAAACTTAATCTTTGTATGATTAACATTTCCGACACGAAAAGCAAAGTCTGTAAAACTGAATCTCAAAATTTTTGAACTACTTTTATATATTTAAATACCCTTCGGTTGTTTTCGACGATTCGCGAACAATTATATGTAAATAGACACATATATACTATAACTTGAAAAGGTAACAATGTATTAATTGTTTGATACCGTACATTAAACTTATTGGTTTAAATATCTATTTGAATATATATGATAAGTTGAAATATTTATTATTAAAATTTATTTATAAATAACTTCCAATGTGTATTTAAAAAATGATTTATGTATATTAAAAAGATATATACATATATATAATTTCAAGTTATTTAGTAAACGATAGTAACATTCGTTTATTGATTCGATTGATATTTAGATAAGTTAACTAAAGCGTTTAAGATGAACCAGTAAAACACTAATTTGCTACAGTATTTTCAAATTGCTACAGTACCCAAAATGCTACAGTGTTTTCGAAAATCACTATTTGCTACAGTGAAATTGACTTTGCTACAGTGAATTGCTACAGTAACTTGCTACAGTAAAATACTATTTTAAAATGTATTTTAACAAATAGCGAGACGATGATTTATAAAAGTAAATGACCAAAACACTCAAATGTATAAGTTATATTTCGAGTGATATAATTTAGGGATAATTTAAGGCTATATTTTGACTAAGGTACGTGTCCCAAAATGTAATGTACAAGTTTTTCTCAGAGTACGAAAGGACATTCGAAAAACCGGAACCGAGACATAAGTCGAGTGATGACGTACAACTTATCGGAGCAAAAGTTACAAGTCCACTAAGCACGGGAATAAAATATAATATATAATTAATTAATTTAAATTATATATATTATATATATTATTATTAAATTATGTCGACAAACAAAAAGTTAAAATATTGTGACCAGGTACAGCTGGCCATGCGATCGCATGGCCATATCAAATGAAACTCATGCAGTCGCATGACAATGGATTCCAGATTACATCTATAAATTGATCGATTTCTGCACTCTGATTTCACTTATTTCACATACTCCGTAAACATTTAATTATTTATATTATTATTATTATTATTATTATTATTATTATTATTATTATTATTATTATTATTATTATTATTATTATTATTATTATTATTATTATTATTATTAATCTTAATATTATTAGTAGTATTATTATTAATTAGTATTATACATAAAATACTACGACGAGGTCATGAGCGTGTCACTTTCAAAATGGTTTTCAAGCGGGATAAAGCTAAGGAAATTATGGGTTATTGCCAAGGAGATTATGGGTAATGTTCGGGGGTATATTTGTGAATCAAACCTAGTGTTTATCATCTCCGTTGCGTCTACGTACTTTCCTACAATATTGAATCTCAATATTGATACGTTGAAATCTACGGTTATTTGGTAATCCGTGTTTCGATCACATTTTGGTGAACGACTTTATATGCTGCTAAGGTGAGTTTATAGATCCCTTTTTAAATGCTTTAAATATTTTGGGCTGAGAATACATGCAATTTATTTTAAACGCAATGGATACAAGTACATACTTAATTCTACACTGAGTTTGAACCGAAAATTCCTTAGCTTTGGTAACTAGTAACTGCCAGTTATAAGAACTGGTGGGCGGGAGTAGTAGTATATGGATCCATAGGGCTTGATATCCCCGTCCGAGCTAGAGCGCTAGCCTTTTAACGGACGTATGCTATTTGAGAAGCGTACACGTTGGTTTGCGTGTATTATTAAGATGATTATACAAAGGGTACAAATTATATATACGTTAAGTTTAGTTACCAGGGTGCTCAATTTCGTAGAATATTTTGATAAACGTTTCTGGATGAAACAACTAAAATCTTGTGATCCACCTTTATATACAGATTATACGAAACATTAAAACTATGAACTCACCAACCTTTGTGTTGACACTTGTTAGCATGTTTATTCTCAGGTTTCCTAGAAGTCTTCCGATGTTTGCTTTGATGTTAGACAAGCTATGTGCATGGAGTCTTACATGACATATTTTTCAAGGAAACGTTGCATTCACCAAATCATCACCATGTATCTTATTTTGACTGCATTGTCAACGAAAGTACTGTTGTAAACTATTATTTATGGTGATTGTCTATATGTAGAAATCATCAGATGTCGAAAACCTTTGATTTAAATATTCATTTATGGTGTGCCTTTTCAAAAGAATGCAATGTTTACAAAACGTATCATATAGAGGTCAAATACCTCGCAATGAAATCAATGAATGGCGTGTTCGTCCATATGGATTTGGAGCGATCGTCACACTCTCTCTCTCTCTCTAGATGAAATGGGAGTGTTTGTGGATGTGAAATATGATCCAAAATTGGATCCCAAACTGATAATATGGCTACACATCCGGCCTCAAGTGAAAAGACCAAAATGCCCTTCATTTAACCCAAAATAGCAAAAAGCAGATTTCTGTCGCAGGATAGGTGCGCGGCCGCGCACAAGCTCAAACTCAGCCTGTCAGTTTCTGTTTAATTCAGTTAATATATCCAACATTTATGTACACCTGTACACTTGGGTTTAGGGTCTTACATAAACTCTGCGAACTTTTCCTTCTCGGCCCCCTCTACTGGACGTTTTCTTCTTGTTCTTTTCACTTTAGTCGACTTCAAGGAAACATCTTCTGAATTGATAGTGATGCCGACATCAACCTTATCGGTCTCGGCAACCATATTAGACATCATTGCATCAAAAGCGACAAATGGTTGAGCCGCCCCGAAACACCATCATCTGTATCCAAAGCTAAGCTGAAGGTAACGGTCTCGAAGCAACATAAAATTTACCGAATTTGTAGCAACCGTATTGAATCTACCGGTACAACCTTTAAACTACCAACTATTGATTCCGACTTTAAAGACTTTTGGATGATCCTCATTTATTAGTAGTCCTTGGCATAGCCATTTTACCAGTATGTGTGTTTGTATTGTTATTGAGGGAGCAAAACATAATCACTTAGAGAGAGCTAACCTCCTTCAATCGTTTTTATTGTAAGGGTCGTCTCAACAATTTAAAGGCCTTAGACGAAAATAAAAATGAGCCCACATATACGTTAAATTTTTTTACTACGCATAAAAAAATAATACTCTAATTAATCTATTTATTTACTTACATTGTATTTAACTATTAAAAAACAAAGTATTTTAACTTTAATTTGATTTAATTAAATATATTGAATAAAATATTTACATATTCAAAATTTTGGGCCCTTCTAAATTTTTGAGTCCTATGCGATTGACTATCTTACCTATGCTCGAAGACACCTCTGATTGTAAAGTGTCACTAACTTTTTTCGTCAGTTACTTTTTAGTTAAATAGGAAACCAATTCAACCTTCTCTTTGATTCTTTTTAATACACTCATTAAATTAATAAGGTAAATAAACATAAGTTTCATTACCATTACCATATTAACTATTAGTATAGTACCAGGGTTATTTCCGTCATTTCACTTTTTTTTCTTTTAAGTAACTTTCACTTTGCCAAAAAAACCCCACACTTTGTTCAAACATTAAAACTGTCCCCCCAAACAGGGGGTAAAGTGCCAAATCAACATTTTCATAAAAAATCTTAAATAAACTCCACCCAAATATTCAACGGGTCATATCTTCTCGCTTGCAACGAGTTAAATTTTTTCGGCATCATCGTTAAACTCGCAATAATTTTACGACCACAGTGTCACTAACTATACGCAAAACGAATTCTTTTTAAAAAACGCTAAATATTTGGGGTACTTTTCATACACGTTGATTTTGCGTTAAATTTTTTAAAAGTCGACAATTCCATAGCGAAACGCGGAGATGCACATATATTGTTAATTTAAAATAACATTTAAATCTTTCACGGGTTATACCTTTTAGTTCGACTCGAGTTGCGCTTCAGCGACATCATCGTTAGCCACGAAATAATTTTACAAACTAAACACAATAAAATACATTGAAAACCGAACCCTCTGCGCGAACCGAAGGTTCGAAAACTAGTTATAAATATAAAAGAAAATATATAGACTTGTAAAATACATTGGTACGGGACCAACAATACTGCCGTTCACATGTGACATTTCGATGACTAAAATTGGTAAGTAAACCATGAGTTAAAGCTGTATAGATGTACATTTATAGCAATAAACAGATTGTCATTTATAGACCCATAATTAGAATGGTATACTCAAGTCGGCGAAAGAGACGCCTTTAATTCATTACCACTAGTGAAATGACCTGTGAAATTACGGGTTTGTTTAAATGAAATAGTTTAATGATATGTTTTAAGTATTAAGTGAACGTAAATGCTAATGTTATTTAGTTTAATGACCTGTGAAACCACATAGTCCGACTAAGAAACTCGTCAGCTGAACATTTCATCAACACCTAAAATGCATATTAAACAATCACATCAAATTATAAGAGATAATATTGGTTGTCATTTTATTTTAAAAGTGTAAATTAAAATATAAATGTAGAATTGGTTTCCTTCTGCATAACTTTTATACCTTCTCGTACTCAATTCAAAATAATTAATTAAAATATTTAAAATTATTTAATTTTAATAATTAAAATAATTATTAATAAGATTTAATAACAATAATCAATTAATAAGATTTAATTTTAATTCAAAATTATTTGAATTAATGACATCACCCATCATGCTCATATTTTTTTATTTTTCTTTTTGATTTTTCCTTAATAAATGAATTAGGCTAATAATGACATCATCATCATTTTAGCAATATAATAGAAATTATAGATAGATTTGGTAGGGTGGTTAGCCATATGAGCGTGCATGATTGAGTGGCGGAAATTGAACTCAACTCTTGATGAGGCGAAATTAATTGATTGGTTGTAAACACTAAAAAAACCTTTATTTTTTAGTGTAAATTTTTTTTTCCAAAATCAAGCGGGGCGGGTACCCCCTTTGTCCTATATATGTTCCGCCTCTGGCATGGTTCATATCCGAATCGAAGTAGTTTATATCAGACCGACCTAAAATCTACCGGGACCGACCCGAAGTCAGGGACATGAGAACTGAAGACCCGACCACTCCTCGTATACGGTTCAGGTGAACACCAGACTCGAATATCAAAATCAAATCAAATTTAAAGTAGTAATATAATCAAATTCAAAATAAAAGTGCTGATAGTATTTCAAATTTGGCTAGAGTTTTGCACCTGGAGGACCTGGACTCTAGTCTAGAGTTAGTATTAAGTGCCACTAATATATTTATTTAGGGTTTAACAGAGTTAGATAATTGAGTTATGTCAACTCTCTAAAGAAGTATAATGCATCATATATAGATTATAAATCTTGGTTAACGCCTTAATGTTAATATAAAATAAATTACTTTTGATCTTTAACATGGGTAAATCTCAAAAACTGCGGAATAAACTTATCATCGCAAATCCGGTTGCTAACGTGGATAAAAAACAAGCAGATGGCCACTTATAACTTTGGGAGGTGAAATTTTGTTACGATGTTATCCCACATCGGCCGTTAAGCAAAATATTAAGTAGCTTATAATAATTTAGATTCCTTATTCTCCTAATTTAACTTTTGGGTTAAATTGTTCTTAAGTCTATTAGACCATTCCCAATGGTGTGTTATACACCATGTCATCAAAAATGTCACATGAGGGCACCGATGGCATCGGTGCCGCCCTCGTCACCATCGCCCTGAAAATTTTCATAGATAAGCATGATTGAGGACGGAGACCATATATAATTTTTTCATAGATAAGCATAATTGAGGACGGAGACCATATATAGTTTAATGAAGTGGGTATGGGGCCTTTTCCTTTACTTATTGTATTTTGTTAAGGTTAAAAATAAAATAGAAGATTACTTTCAATGGAGTTTAATGGAAGTGGGCATGGTGATGATACATAGGAAAAGGGAAGAAGAAGAAGAAGAAGAAGGGAGTGGGTAAGATTTTTTTTTTCCTTTTTCTTTTTTGACTTTAATGAAGTGGGTATTATTATTATATATTAATACTCTGTAGCTAGAAAGATATGTTTAATTTTATGTTATGTTTAATGAAGTGACTTTCACTTTCATGTTTTCTAATATAGGTTTAAAAAATTATTACATGTATAATTATAATATGGATTTTGATAAGCGTAGCCCTTAGGGCTACGTTTAAGCTTACTATAAATAATTTTATAAAATTTGTTTAATTAATTACAAAGTATAAATATTTCTTTTTTAATATCGACTTTCCTTATATAAATTTGGTATTAATATTATTCATGGCAGGGTTGAGTTTTAAATATGGAATAAAATTATTTTTAGTATGTTTAAGTGTAGCCCTTAGGGCTACGTTTATCATTTTCCTTATAATATTTGTTAGTTAATAATAATAATAATAATAATAATAATAATAATAATAATAATAATAATAATAAAATTTGAGGAAATATGTCATGGTTGACAATGGTGTGTTATGAGAGTGTTATGAGAGGGAGTGGTGAAAAAGGAGGAGAGAGAAAGCTGATGTGGCGCTGAGGAAATGCCCATGACAGCGTCATGGTTGAGATTGGTCTTAAAAAAATATTTTTTCTTAACATTATTAAAATTGGGTATATTGGTTGTCAGCTTTTCCCATATATATATATATATATATATATATATATATATATATATATATATATATATATATATATATATATATATATATATATATATATATATATATATATATATATATATATATATATATGCAATGTTTATTGTTCTGTCTGTTCATATCAATTTTGAGTCCAGTTTCAACCCAATTTCAGTCCCCTTTTATACGGGTTAGATAATTTGTTTGTTAACATTATTAGTGAATTCGTGCATCGCTTCAGTTGTATTACACGTGTTAGATAATTTGTTTGTCAAGAAATAATTTATGACTAGAACACCCCCCTCCCTTCCCCTTTATTACACGTGTTAGATAATTTGTTTGTCAATCTATAGTTAATATTAAAGGGAGCTGATTCGTACACCACCATTTTTTGCCATACACCACTAAATGTGCATTAGACAGTTGTACAGTACAGTGCTTTAAAGCACAACTAGTGGTGTATGGCTAAAACTTGACGGTGTACGAATCATCTCCCAATATTAAATTGCTATAATGATTATGTCATTATTATGCTAATTCCTTTGTTAAGGAAAAAATCAAAAAGAAAAAGAAAAAATTTAAGTGTGGTGGGTGATGTCGTTAATCTAAATAATTTAAAATTAAAATTAAATCTTACTAATTAATTACTCCGTATTATTTTTAAATCTTATTAATAGTTATTTTAATTATTAAAATTAAATAATTTTGAATTATTCAATAATATTAACTATAGATTGTTTTTAATTGAGTACTAGAAGGTATAAAAGCTAGGCAGAAGAAAACTAATTCTAAATTTATTTATATTTTAAATTACACTTTTAAAATATAATGACAACCAATATTATCTCATATGATTGGATATGGATTGTTTAATATACATTTTAAGTTTTTGATGAAATGTTCAACTGGCGAGTTTTTTTTCGGACTCTGTGGTTCCACGAGTTATTAAACAAAATAGCCTTAACATCTATGTTCACTTAATACCTAAAACATATAATTAAACTGTTTTGTTTAAACAAACTCGTGATTCCACGAGTCATTTCACTAGCAAATAATTTATGAGTAGAACACCCAACCCCCTCCTCCCCCTCTCTCTCTTTTTTTATAACCAAATTTGACCTTCCAAAAACTGCCGTTGTTGTGTTTTTCACATTCAATTCACTACACTCTAATCTGAAAATTTTAATATGAAAAAACTTAAAATTATATTAAAATAGATAGATAGATAACACGTTTAAGATAAATGGTGATTAATACTTTATTAGTGGCAACATTTATTCAATGCATGCAACAAAGGAAAACAAACAAGAACTTACAAACTTATTCATGCAGCGAAGGAAAACAAACAAGATCATACAAACTTATTCATAACCGCGTAAAAACTCAATCTCGTTCTAAAGAACGAAAATGTAACGTCGGAACGAGTATCTATGGATACACTTCAATGAGAGACCTTAACCCCAGAATTGGAATTATTTTATACTCACTAAATCCAGCATCAGCGAATAACTTTGACCATTCTATTTCGGTCCTCTGTATTCCGATCCCATGAATCATCATAAGCATATCAAAGAAAAGCTGAGTCTCGAGAGACTTACTACCCACTTTATCATTTTCAACAACCATATCTATGATGATCAGTTTTCCTCCATTTTCTTTACTCGAAATCACCTCTTTGCATTTCTTTAATATTTTTATGCATCTCTCATCGTCGTAGTTATGAAATACCCACTGTTTCAGATCATTTCATACATATTAATGAGTTTACAATTTTATTTACATGAAGTTTCAGTTTAAAAAATCGTTATATAAACTAATAATTAAAGCAAATATACATGATATAGTAATATAGTAATATAATTAAGAAGAAAAGGGATAAATACCTTTAGTAAAACTGCTTCAGCCTTGGGAATGGATTCAAACATGTCCCCACCAATGAATCTCAAATTCTTACTTCCTACCAAACCGTTAACAACATGAGGAAGATCATAAGCAATACAATTAATATTCGGATAAGCTTTGGCAATGGATCTGGTAAGTGTCCCAATACCACTCCCAACATCAACAATTGACTTTAAGCCTTCAAAAACACTCCCACAGTGTTTGAAAATGACACTAGTAACTAGTGCTGCATCACAACCCATTGCTTCATTAAACAAAGTGTTAAATTTAGGGTCTAGGCCTGCAACTTCCCAAAAGATCTTCCCATAAGTTGTGTTAAAAGGGGTGAGATCGTCATTATGGAACCATTTGCTTAAGTTATGGCATGGATCCATCAACATTGGATCCAACTGGAGTTCCAAAAAAGGCCTCATACTTAAGGGATCGTTTTTTAGTAGGAGCCGAGAAGCAGGAGTTAACCAATACCCTTCTCTTTCTATAACAAAGAAACCAGAGTTGACAAGTAGGTTCATTAGTCGGCGTACACATTCAGCTCTTTTCGGGTTTACGCCGAGGGCTTCAATCAACTTAGACAGGGGCATTGGACCGCCATGGGCATTAATGATATCAGGTATCTCTAGTTGAATGACACATTTGAGTGACATGGAGTTAATAAAGCTGAAAATGTGGTTCCATACGTGAGCTTGAGCTTGAAGTAATTCTTTGGATTGCTCGTCATTTTGCAATGCCATTTCTTTCTTCTTTACTTAATTAATTATAACTTTATATGTGAAAAGGAAACTTGCTTTGGTGTTTTGTTTAACTACACACTTTGCCTATTTATAGAGAAATATTTTAATTATTAAGAGATACACACGGTATGGGCTCAAATTATAGTCAAAACAAACATGTTTGGAAAAATATAACTACACGTCACCATTGACTGGTGTTAACTCAATAGTGATCTAGAAGTAAATTACTACCTATATCTCTATAAAAAGCTTCTTTTTTTCTTTCCTTTTTTGGAAATATAGATAACGTATACACACCTTATTTTTGGTCGTTTTGGGTGTGTTTAACATAGCAAACAACAACGCCACCAAACCACTTTAAAATTTACTCATTCACCCTTTTTATAGGGTTTATCTCCTAACTTCTTTCGGAGTGTAAAAAGTCTAGAAACTTAAACCGTAAATTCATTAACTAATTTAAAAAAATACATTACTCACCTAAATCTTTGTCGGGCCTTATTTTTCTATTCGTCGAGAGTTATTTTTCACCGTCTTCACCATTAAACTCGAAATAAAGTTACGAACACACCGCAACTAATTGCACTCGAAACGAACGTTTTTTTAAAACGCCAACCATGTTTGCTTACCTTATATATATATATATATATATATATATATATATATATATATATATATATATATATATATATATATATATATATATATATATATATATATATATATATATATATATATATACACACTTTCTATTCGCCACGAGTTATTTTTCACCGCCATCACCATTAAACTCGATATAATTTTACGAACAAAAAGTAACTAACTATATTCGAAACGGACGTTTTTTTAAAACGCTAACCATTTTGGATTACCTTTTATACATATATGGGGAGTGATATGTACACAACTCATTTTTGTTATGTACACGACCATCATGCTCTACAGTATTGTACTGTACAATACTGTAAAGCATGATGGTTGTGTACATAACAAAAATGAGTTGTCTACATATCATCACCCTACATATATATACACACATACAATAAAGAACTCAAACTAACTATATCATCTGGATATCATGTGGGATGAGTAGAGCACATGCTAAGTTCATGAGCTTATAAAGAAAAAGATCTCAGGTCAACTCGTCTCGCCCCCTTTTTTCCCCAATTTCTCCCCTCGGTTCTAGGTCGACATTAGCTTCATAAAAGACATTAAAAATGCGCAGCCCATTAAGTTTATTAGGTACCAACTAACGTACATCAAAATACAACCGCAACAACGCGCGATCTAAATTTTTTTTAGTTTGAAATAATAACATTCAATAATATATTATTATTATATTATTATTATTATTATTATTATTATTATTATTATTATTATTATTATTATTATTATTATTATTAAATTACTATTTGTATTACCTCATGAACAGTACCATCTTCTTATATGCTTTTTATTACAAACTAGTTTTCGAACCCTCGCTGTAACGACCCGAATTTTTCCGTTAATATATAGAAGATTAATATTTACATAATTAATGTTTCCAACATGTTAAGCAATCAAACTCATTAAGACTTGGTCATTTGAAATGAATTTTATACAAATATTTGGCCACCCCATCTGTCTGACGATTCACGAACGTCATAATTCGTAATAATTATTGAATGACGTATATATGAATATAAATATATACTCATGATTGTTAAATGATATTTAAGTATCTCATTACATATATTAACAATTGGTTATATACATAAAATGAGATTACTAACTTAAAGACTTCAAGACTATATACATATATATAACGATTAATGTTGTAATAACTTCTAAATTAAAATGTATGTATATGTATTGTATTAATATGTATTAATACACTTTTGAAGGACTTAAACATATATACTAACATACTTATACTCAACAAAGATAGCTATACTCATAATCTCATTCAATTCCATCAAGAAATCTATTCGTATTTATTCGGTATTTACACCCGTATCATACCCAGCTTCCATACTTAAATACTATGAGTATATACCAATATGAAATACCAATTATAGCCTTCTTAGCAGCCCTATGAGTCACAAGACAAGGATAAACATGATGGAGACTTGTGGGAACCAACATTTAACTTCTAGTTTGCATTATTATGCTATATTCCAAATTTTGATAAAGTCTCTTAATCATATACATGAACCACGACTTTTAACACTCTTTTTACTCATTCATATCAGCTATTTAATTTACCTTCACTCTCATAATACTCACACACAAGAACTCCAAGTATTCTCTCCGTTTCTTACTCTTCAAACACTCTTTAAACACACATACTTCCAGTACTAGAAAATCTTCATTCACTTTGATCATAAACTAGCTTCAAGAACACTTTGTTAACTCATCTACTCCTATTTATCAAGGTAAGAATCATATATAAGCTTTGGTTCAATTCATATACTTATAACTATCTTAATTCAAGATAGAAATCTTATTCGAACTTTTGTTCATTCTATGATTCTACTCCAAGGATTACAAGCCATCAAGGATATCTTTGATCACAAGATTATCATCTTATTTTCTCAGCAACTTTGTTCATTTAATTTGAGGTAGTCACCTTATTCATAATCTTTTTCGATTCATATCCATATAGCTATCTTATTATGAGTTTATAACTTACAACAACAAGAACATAGTTTAGATTAATTCTAAACTTGTTCACAAACAAACTTAATCCTTCTAACTTGACTTTTAAAATACTTCAACACATGTATTATGACAGTATGTCAAGCTAACATAAGGATATAAAACTTGTAAACACGAAGAACACCTTAAAACTGAACATACGCCGTCATAAATCATCGGGGGCTGTTTTGGGTTTAATTTTAAAAACCTATCTTAAACTTTGAATTAAAAGATTTTCTTTGGTGAAAAATCTTATTTTATATGGATATGAAATATATCCAAAATCCATGGTTAAACTCTAATTGGAAGTATGTTTTTCAAAAGGGTCATCAAGATGTCGTTCTTACAACGGATATGACTATCTTCTTGTATTTGACACCTAAGCTGTATTTTCGACTATAAACATATACTTTTTCTGTTTAGATTAATAAATAACGGTTCGATACAAAACCATGGCAAGTCGAATCACTCAAAACGGATTTGTAACGAAGAAATTATGGGTAAAACAAAATTGGATATTTTTGCTCTTTTTTTAGCTATGGTTTTAATTAATAAAAATGGATGTTAACCATATCCTTGTTAACTTTTCCTATATCCTATATATATATATTTGGACATGTTATCAGTAGTATAACAAAATATTATAATCTTGATTAATTCTGTAATTGTATATATGTATAATAATATTCTTGGTACGTCCCAACACAATAAGTATACAATACGTTTTGATAAATCCTAAGACAATACGTACACAATACGTCTTAGTTAGTTCTAAGACAATACGTATACAATACGTCTCTGGGTTGATGCAAAGAAAATACGTATACAATATGTCGTGGGGTAATTCTAAGATTATATATATATATAAACCGATTATTGGACTGTTGGACTTTTCGGACAATTTTGGACTACTAACAATGGACAATTAAAATTATCACAAGTATCATAAGTATGGAATATTAATTATATATATATATATATATATATATATATATATATATATATATATATATCTTGACACAAGAATATTATTATTAGGTTCGTGAATTTGTCAAAGGCCAAGTCTTATTACCATCTATTCGGAAATCATCACAAGTGAGTTATAGTTCCATTTTTTACTATCTAAATTATTTTGGGATGAGAATACATGTAAATTTATAAATGTTTTACAAAATAAGCACAAGTTCATGAAACAACATTCTACGATTGTTTTGTTATACCGGATATCTGTACTTATTATTATTATTATGCTTGGTAACCTAAGAATTAGTGAAAAACACTAATTGACGCGAATCCTAAAGGTAGATCTACGGGCACCAACCACCCCCATTTTCGAATAGTGGAAATGCTTTAGTACTTCGAAGGGTTCTTGTCATACATTTGAATAGTGGAATGTATGATGCCAGATATCTTAAGCGCTCTATGTTAAGGTCGGTTACCAGGTGACTCATCGTATGAATGATTTTTGCAGTTGTAATGATCCTGCGCATTTAATTAAATGAAATCTTGTGGCTTATTAAATGTTATGATTATTATATAGAAACTAAACCTATGACTCACCAACAATTTTGTTGACTTTTTAAGCATGTTTATTCTCAGGTGATTATTAGAAAGCTTCCGGTGTTGCACGTTTACTAAACGTCAAGATTTGGAGTCATCATGCTTTTCTAAATAAATAAACTCGCATTCGGGAATTGTATTTGTAATATATTGTTGGCAAGTATGTAATGGTGTGTGTAAAATACATGTATTTTGAGGAGATTGTCTTTGATAGACAATCAAAACTTATACTTTTAAACCTTTATTCAATAATAAAGGTTATGGTTATTTTAAAATGAATGCAAGCTTTGAAAACGTCTCATATAGAGGTCAAAATCTCGCAAAAAAATCAATTAATATGAAACGTTTATAATTAATATGAACGGGGCATTTCAGTTGGTATCCGAGCGTTGGTCTTAGAGAATCAGAAAATTTTTCATTAGTGTGTCTAACTGATTTTTGATGCATTAGTGAGTCTGGACTTCGACTGTAATTATTTTAAAAATGATTGCTTAATATAATTGTTGGAAACATAAGATTATTAACATATAAATATTATAAGATATATCATTCTCTTAACGTGCCTGCTATTATGTGATAGATGACTTCATCCGATCATATAAGCATCTCTAGTGACTCAGATTTCATTTACTTATCAAGTGATTCGGATGTTGAGTCAAAGCATACGATTTATGAACCAACGGAAAAGTTAACTTTTGGTACTACCATTAAAGAGGAAAATTGTTGGAAAAATTGGGAAGATTCACAATTGCCAGAAGAGGTTCCGGAAGAGGATCCGGAAGAAGATCCAGATGAGGAATCCGAAGAAGAGGATCCTGAAGAAGTTGTGGAAATTACCGAACCACAACGTGATTTGAGAAAATCTTTGGCTGTTATACCCAATGCCAAACTCGATGAACCTATTATGACCCAAAATGTTTGTGACCATCCACATGAACCATCTAAGAAACCAGTTTATAAAATGACCACTCGTATAACGACTGGTGGTTTTGTTCCCAAGCAATTAGCCAAAAGAACCAATTGGGAGGAATTGGAAAAAGAACTATCCAAACTAAGATCCAAACGTTTGACCGAGAAAGAGACAACGTCAACATCTAAGAAACCTCGTCGTTCTTAAACTATCGACGACCACCCTATATTCCATGCATTGTATAATATGTATTATATTGTGTGTTTAAGTTTGTAAGAAAATCTGCAATGTAATTTTCCTTATGATTGTATAATAATAAGAATAAGCATGGAAGGTTTATTATTATTATTACAACTTATTATTACGTAGTAACGTAATAACTTACCATAGTTTTTCATATTAGAATTTTAGTAGTTAATTTATGTGTTAGCTGCTAAGTATGAACATTATTATAGTTACAAAACGCTAATATGAAGAAAAGGCTTTTATAATAATAAGTTCATATTAAGCTACAAAATACTTTTTGGCTACTTCTAAAATTCTATATGATTAACTCAGTCTGCTATTTTTGAAGGAAATGGCTCCTCCAGCTACTAGACAATAACAATTTAACACAGAAGAACTTCAAGCTTTCGCTGCAAATATGGCTGCAGTGGTGAATGCAATGAACAACAATAACCAATCGGGTTCCAGAGTGGAGGAAACAATGGCAACCGGGTAGGATGCTCCTACAAAGCTTTTATGGCCTGCAAACCCAATGAGTTTGAAGGAACCGAAGGACCCGTTGGACTAAAGCGGTGGACAGAGAAGGTTGAAGCCGTGTTTGCAATCAGCAACTGCGCAGAAGAAGATAAAGTTAAGTATGCCACACATACTTTCAGGGGTACTGCTTTGACATGGTGGAATACCTACATGGATTACGTAGGACAGAATACCGCCTACGCACTTCCATGGTCCGCCTTCAAGCACGTGATGAAGGAAGAGTACCGTCCCAGAACTAAAATCAACAAGCTCAAGGAAGAGCTTAAAGCACTGACAACCCAAGGGTTAGACGTCACTACCTACGAGCGATGTTTCAACGAACTGGTTTTAATGTGTCCTGGAGTATTTGAGGACGAAGAAGCAAAAATTGAAGCATTCATAAAAGGGTTGCCGGAATGAATCCAAGAGCATGTAGGTGCTAACGACCCTGCAACAATGCAGAAAGCGAGTCGTATAGTCCACAAATTGATAGGCCAAATTATAGAAAGGCTAAAGAAAGAGGCGGCCGAGGAGGCCATAATGAAACAGGGAAAGAGAAAGTGGGAGAAAAACAGTGATCAGGGTCACCAGTCCAACAACAACAATCAAAACAACAACTACAACAACAATCGCAACCACCCTAACAACAACAACAACCGCAACAACAACCGCAACAATAATCGCAACAACCATTCCAATAACAATTACAACAACAACAACAACAACCGCAACCAAAACTACAACAACAACAACAACAACCCCAATCCTAACAATAACAACAACAACCGTCTCAACAACAATAACCCTAACAATAACAACAACAACAACAACAACAACAACAACAACAACGACAACAAAAAGCAAAGAACTATATGCACAAGGTGTGATACGTTTCATCCGGAGTGGTTTTGTAGAGAGTTATGTACCAGGTGCAACAGGAATGGCCATATTGCGGCAAAGTGTGAAGTCTACGGACCAAATAGAAACAAAGGAGCAAATAATGCCAGAACAAATAATAACGGCGTTGTTTGCTATGGATGTGGAAAACCGGGCCATACCATAAACCAGTGCCGGAATGGAAATAGGCAAGGCAGTGGGAGAGCCTTCAAAATTAATGGGGAGAAAGCACAGGAAGACCCGGAGCTTGTTACGGGTACGTTTCTTATCAACAATACATATGCTTATGTTTTATTTGATTCGGGTGCCGATAGAAGCTATATGAGTAGAGAATTTTGTGCTAAATTAAATTGCCCATTAACGCCTTTGGATAAAAAGTGTATAGTTGAAGTAGCAAACGGTAAACTAATTAAGATTGATAAAATTTGCCGAAATCGAAAAATTAGTTTAGTTAGCGAAACGTTTGCAATTGATTTAATACCGGTGGAATTGGGAACCTTCAACGTAATTATTGGAATGGACTGAATTTCCAGGGTGAAAGCCAAAGTTCTTTGTCATGAGAAGGTGATTCGCATTCCGAGAAAAGACGGATTACCCTTAATGGTGTATGGAGAAAAGGGTAATGCCAAATTAAATCTTATTAGTAGTTTGAAGGCGCGCAAACTAATAAGAAAAGGTTGCTATGCCGTACTAGCACACGTTGAGAAGGTTGAAAAAGAAGAAAAGAAAATCGATGACGTTCCCGTTGCAAGAGAATTTCCTGAGGTGTTTCAGGATGAATTACCGGGACTACCTCCACACCGATCCGTTGAATTCCAAATAGATCTTGTACCGGGAGCCGCACCAATAGCTCGTGCTCCATATAGACTTGGGCCCACCGAAATGAAAGAATTTCAAAGTCAACTACAAGAACTATTAGAACGTGGTTTCATTAGACCGAGTACGTCACCATGGGGAGCTCCAATTTTGTTTGTTAAAAAGAAAGATGGGTCTTTTCGCATGTGTATCGATTACCGTGAGCTGAACAAAGTCACCATTAAAAACTGATACCCTTTACCCCGAATTGATGACCTATTCGATCAACTCCAAGGTTCGAGCGTATACTCCAAAATCGACCTAAGGTCGG
This sequence comes from Rutidosis leptorrhynchoides, assembly GCF_046630445.1. Classification (NCBI taxonomy): domain Eukaryota; kingdom Viridiplantae; phylum Streptophyta; class Magnoliopsida; order Asterales; family Asteraceae; genus Rutidosis; species Rutidosis leptorrhynchoides. The sequence goes on along the minus strand of NC_092338.1, from coordinate 105,539,894 downwards.
GTTATCATCAACTGAGGGTTAAAGAAGCTGATATACCGAAAACAGCCTTCAGAACTCGTTATGGCCACTACGAATTCATGGTTATGCCATTCGGTTTAACCAATGCACTCGCAGTTTTCATGGACCTCATGCACAGAGTATGTAGTCCATATTTAGATAAGTTTGTTATTGTCTTTATTGATGAAATCCTTATCTATTCGAAGAATAACCAAGAACACGAACAACACTTGAGACTTGTGTTAGAGTTGTTAAGAAAAGAACAACTTTATGCTAAGTTCTCTAAATGTGCTTTTTGGTTAAATGAAGTACAATTTCTTGGCCACGTAGTCAGTAGTAATGGAATCAAAGTTGATCCCGCCAAGATTGAAGCCATCAAAAATTGGGAGACCCCCAAAACTCCAACGCAAATACGCCAATTTTTGGGTTTAGCCGGTTATTATAGGAGGTTTATTCAAGATTTCTCCCGAGTAGCCAAACCTTTAACCACATTGACACATAAGGGGAAGAAGTATGAATGGACTTCCGAACAAGAGAGTGCCTTCCAATTGTTGAAAAAGAAGTTGACTACGGCACCTATTTTATCGTTACCTGACGGAATGGAAGATTTTGTTATCTACTGTGACGCATCAAGAATGGGTTTTGGGTGTGTTCTTATGCAACGAAAGAAGGTGATTGCATATGCTTCTCGACAACTCAAAATTCATGAACAAAACTACACCACACACGATCTGGAATTGGGCGCCGTTGTTTTTGCATTAAAGATGTGGAGACATTATCTATATGGGGTCAAGTTCATCATATACACTGACCACAAAAGTCTCCAACATATTTTAAATCAAAAGCAACTAAATATGAGGCAGCGTAGGTGGGTTGAGCTGCTAAATGATTATGATTGTGAAATCCGTTACTACCCGGGGAAAGCAAATGTGGTAGCCGATGCCTTGAGTCGAAAGGAAAGAGAACCTATTCGAGTAAAAGCTATGAACATGATTATTCATACTAATATTACTACTCGAATAAAAGAGGCACAACGAGGTTTTGAAGGAAGGAATTTTTGAAAGGGAAATACCCAAAGGATTAGAAAAACAGCTTAATATTCGGAAAGACGGAACCAGGTATTTAGCTGAAAGAATTTGGGTACCAAGGAATGGGGATTTGAGGAAAGTGGTACTAGATGAAGCACATAAAACCAGATATTCAATACATCCCGGAGCGGAGAAAATGTACCAAGACCTCAAGAGAAACTTTTGGTGGCCATGAATGAAGGCCGATATAGCCATATATGTAGGAGCATGTTTGACTTGTTCTAAAGTCAAAGCTGAGCATCAGAAACCATCAGGTCTAATCCAACAACCTGAAATCCCAGAATGGAAATGGGAAAACATTACCATAGATTTTATTGCTAAGTTACTGAGAACCGCAGGTGGTTATGATATGATTTGGGTAATAGTCAATCGTCTTACTAAGTCAGCACACTTTCTACAAATAAAAGAAGAGGATGGTATAGAGAAATTAGCACGATTATATCTGAAAGAAGTTGTTTCTAGACATGGTATACCAATCTCTATTATCTCTGATCGTGATAGCAGATTTACTTCTAGATTCTGGCAGGCATTACACGAAGCGTTGGGAACTCGTCTAGATTTAAGTACTGCCTATCATCCACAAACTGATGGGCAGAGTGAAAGGACGATTCAGACACTCGAAGACATGCTACGAGCATGTGTTATTGATTTTGGAAGCAGTTGGGATCGACATCTACCGTTAGCTGAGTTTTCCTACAACAACATCTATCATTCTAGTATTGAGGCGGCACCATTCGAGGCACTTTATGGGAGGAAGTGCAGGTCTCCGATTTGTTGGAGTGATGTGGGGGAAAAACAGATTACAGGTTCGGAAATTATCCAGGAAACTACCGACAAGGTCATTCAGATTCAGCAACGATTGAAAACAGCCCGGAGTCGGCAAAAGAGCTACGCGGATGTTAGAAGGAAACCTTTAGAGTTTGAGGAGGGTGATATGGTTATGCTTAAGGTATCACCTTGGAAAGGTGTTATTCATTTTGGAAAGCGAGGGAAATTGAGCCCAAGATACATTGGGTCATTCAAGATTGAAAAACGCATTGGGCCGGTGGCCTATCGACTTGAACTACCTCCACAATTAGAAAAGATTCACAACACCTTTCATATTTTGAACCTGAAGAAATGCCAAGCTACCGAAGATCTCATTATCCCTTTAGACAAAATTAAGATTGACGAGAAACTAAATTTCGTCGAAGAACCCATCGAAATTATGGATCGTGAGGTCAAACGACTCAAACAAAGTAAGATACCAATCGTTAAGGTTCAGTGGAATGCTCGTAGAGGACCTTAATTCACTTAGGAATGAGAAGACCAAATGAAGCTGAAGTACCCACATTTGTTTTCCAATATCGCACGTTAATTAGGTACTATTCTAAATTTCGGGAAGAAATTTAATTTAACGGGTGTGTAATGTAACGACCCGAATTTTCCGTTAATATATAGAAGATTAATATTTACATAATTAATATTTCCAACATGTTAAGCAATCAAACTCATTAAAACTTGGTTATTTGATATGAATTTTATACAAACATTTGGCCACCCCGTCTGTCTGACGATTCATGAATGTCATAATTCGTAATAATTATTTAATGACGTATATATGAATATAAATATATACTCATGATTGTTAAATGATATTTAAGTATCTCATTACATATATTAACAATTGGTTATATACATAAAATGAGATTACTAACTTAAAGACTTCAAGACTATATACATATATATAACGATTAACGTTGTAATAACTTCTAAATTAAAATGTATGTATATGTATAGTATTAATATGTATTAATACACTTTTGAAGGACTTAAACATATATACTAACATACTTATACTCAACAAAGATAGCTATACTCATAATCTCATTCAATTCCATCAAGAATTCTATTCGTATTCATTTGGTATTTACACCCGTATCATACCCAGCTTCCATACTTAAATAATATAAGTATATACCAATATGAAATACCAATTATAGCCTCCTTAGCAGCCCTATGAGTCACAAGACAAGGATAAACATGATGGAGACTTGTGGGAACCAACATTTAACTTCTAGTTTGCATTATTATGCTATATTCCAAATTTTGATAAAGTCTCTTAACCATATACATGAACTACGACTTTTAACACTCTTTTTACTCATTCATATCAGCTATTTAACTTACCTTCACTCTCATAATACTCACACACAAGAACTCCAAGTATTCTCTCCATTTCTTACTCTTTAAACACTCTTTAAACGCACATACTTCAAGTACTAGAAAATCTTCATTCACTTTGATCATAAACGAGTTTCAAGAACACTTTGTTAACTCATCTACTCCTCTTTATCAAGGTAAGAATCATATATAAGCTTTGGTTCAATTCATATACTTATAACTATCTTAATTCAAGATAGAAATCTTATTCGAACTTTTGTTCATTCTATGATTCTACTCCAAGGATTACAAGCCATCAAGGATATCTTTGATCATAAGATTATCATCTTATTTTCTTAGCAACTTTGTTCATTTAATTTGAGGTAGTTACCTTATTCATAATCTTTTTCGATTCATATTCATATAGCTATCTTATTATGAGTTTATAACTTACAACAACAAGAACATAGTTTAGATTAATTCTAAACTTGTTCACAAACAAACTTAATCCTTCTAACTTGACTTTTAAAATAATTCAACACATGTATTATGACAGTATGTCAAGCTAACATAAGGATATAAAACTTGTAAACATGAAGAACACCTTAAAACTGAACATACGCCGTCATAGATCATCGGGGGCTGTTTTGGGTTTAATTTTAAAAACCTATCTTAAACTTTGAATTAAAAGATTTTCTTTGGTGAAAAATCTTATTTTATATGGATATGAAATATATCTAAAATCCATGGTTAAACTATAATTGGAAGTATGTTTTTCAAAAGGGTCATCAAGATGTCGTTCTTACGACGGATATGACTATCTTCTTATATTTGACACCTAAGCTGTATTTTTGACTATAAACATATACTTTTTCCATTTAGATTAATAAATAACTTTTCGATACAAAACCATGGCAAGTCGAATCACTCAAAACGGATTTGTAACGAAGAAATTATGGGTAAAACAAAATTGCATATTTTTGCTTGTTTTTTTTAGCTACGGTTTTAATTAATAAAAATGGATGTTAACCATATCCTTGTTAACTTTTCCTATATACTATATATATATATTTGGACATGTTAGCATGATGAAGTCAGCGGACCCGAAGGTCCTGCTCCACCAATCTCAACACCGGATGAAGTCAGCGGACCCCGTTAACGGTCTTGCTTCACCTATATAACACCACGCTCATGATGAAGTCAGCGGACCCCGAAGGTCATGTTTCACCAATCGCATTACTCCTATGATGAAGTCAGCGAACCCCGAAGGTCATGCTTCATCAATCACATACGCACTTTTGGCCTCGAACAACGAGTAGTGCAACATCGCGCTCTGCTACACTATAGTGAACCCTAACGGATACCACTAACCATCCACACAATCGAGCAAGAACCACCTATATCAAACATAGGCACAAAACAATAATTTTCTAAAAGAGAATCTACCATGCACATCCCTGAACCGAGGGATTTCACCTTACTCGCCATCCACGTCCATTGTCTCTCAACGAGATTTACACATTACCACCTTGGTGATAATTCAAATCCAAAATCATAAGTACAACTTAACCGAAATTGTACTCTACCACAAATCGACCAAAACTAGGTCCCAACAAAATTTTCGGATCTACTAAAAACGTCATCCGAAATCTCACACTAGAACTTCCTCGTGCGGTAGTGTAACTCCCCCACTTGGAACTACGTTCCATAACCGCATCTCGTACAACCGTACAATGCTACCAAAGGTAGACTTTACCAACAATTGGGTTCACACGACCCATCACCATATCTTGCTCCAACCTTGAGCATACTAAGGATCTTAACCTATCCTTAAACACTTCGAACGAAAAGTGTACCACAATTACACAAACTACACCCTCGCAATCATCCAATTGCTTTAGTTTGTCAAATTTCACCCGATCACTCATGTACCCAAGGGTTTCACTTCGGTACCCTAAGTACAATGTAACCGCAACACAATCAGAGTCGAACACCACGCTAGTAGGTATAAAAGAGGCACCTAATGTCGCGTCATGTAGACTCCTTTACCAACATACATCGAGATCAAACACTCGATCTTTTTCAATCCACCCTACGAACCTCATGGTTCATCAACTTCAACACGAAAGCGAACACGCGCTTAGCAACCGAACACCAAAACCCATTTCCATGGCATGGTAGAAACATTTCCCAAATACTAAGGAATGCTTGGTTACACCAAGTCTTACGCCCTTCGCCCGATAATCAAACGTCACCATAGGGTACTTCCATTAGGAACGTCACCCATATCAATAACATGCACAAACAATGCATCTAATAAACTCAAACGGCACTTAATAAATAATCAAAGGGCATATTTATTAAAATGAAACGTACCTTAACGTCTCCTTACCGCACCCGTCCCCGCTAACTTGGGACATTCCGACTTACGATGTCCTTCTTCTTGGCAATTGAAACACACTATGCCATCACTCTTTGGTACCGAACATTCCCAAGACTTGTGACCCCTCACGCCACAATTGTAACATCTAGGCACACTAGAATCCAATATACTCGTCCGCGTACCACCCGTGCTCACGCTCGGAACCTTAGTCCTCTTACTTGGAGCACCATACGAAACAACCCTTCTCTCACTTGAAGGTTCACACCTCTTCGATCGTGAATACGACTCGTAACCTCTAGCCAAGTCAAATAATTCCGCAAGCGATTTCACTTGACCCCGGCTAATTTTACTCTTCAAGTCGTCATTCAAGGTCCGATAGAAATCCCCCATCAACATTCGATCATTCCCCAAATACTCCGGGCAAAAACGAGCCTTCGCCATAAATGTCGTCTTGAGAGTATTCAAATCCATAGATCCTTGTCGCAAATTTCGCAACTCATTACGCAATTCCCACAAATAGGCTGAAGTCCGGAACTCCTCGAAGAATTCCTTCTTAAACTCGTCCCACGATAAAGCCATAAACGTTTCACCACCGACAAGATCAATCTTACCATCCAACCAATTCCTTGCCCTACCCCTCAAGAAACTCGTAGCGAGTCTCGTCTTTTTCTCGGGAGGGCAATCAATAGTACGAAAACACCCTTCGACATCCGAGATCCAAGTTGTGCTTATCAAAGGATCTGGTTTCCCGTCATACATCGGGGGTTTTGTCCTCATGAAGCTCTTAAGACAACGCTCCATTTCACCACTACTTTGAAGTTCGGAATACTTCCTATCCATTTCTTCTCGAAACGCACTCATTTGCTCCGCAACGGCGGCCGCAACTCTAGTATTAAACTCCTCGTCATTCGTCTTGATCTCGTTTCACGTCGCCATTCTAAAGAATGCAAAACGATTAGTCCACGAACGTATAAAACCATACGCACCACACCGCCCCATCTTGCTAAACACTCATCGTACATCACTTGTTAGACACGATTTGCACCCGTAATAAGGTTTGCAAGTCCTTATTACGTACACACACCGTATCAACTCGTTAGTACAACGACCGCTTCGCTCGATGATATAAACAAACACAAACAAAATTCTACGCGATATAAACACACGCGAGAATTACACCACAACACAATAATATATTAATAATATCCGCATTACTAATATAAACGTTAGTCCACTTACAAACAAGGCACTAACTATAACCTATTCCGACCCGTACTCCTACATGTCCCGCAACAAATTAAGCACACACAAAAGTCTAAGTCTAGGCACCTATCTCAAGTCACCTAAATCCCTTAGACCATGCTCTGATACCACTTGTAACAACCCAACCCGTTAACCGACCAAAAACGCAGCATAAAAAAAATTAAAACTGAGCTGTCCAGATGGGGTGCGCGGCGCGCACCCACACCTGTGCGCGGCGCGCACAGGGCCTGGAAGCCCGCTGTCCACTTTTTCCAATTTTCGCAAAAAGATCTCTTGCTCCCCGACACTTTTAGACCAAACGCTCTTCACAACAATTTATATTAGTTAAAACTAACACGTTCCAATAATAAAATGAGTTTTACGAGACCGGGCCCACATCGGCCGTTTTACGACTTTCGTACAAAATACAAGTTTTCAACTACATGATTTTTAACACAAAATAAAGACCGAGCATGGCGATTGGGGATACGCTACCCAATCCTAATCAATCCAAAAGCAAGATCTTCTAAAGCAACTACGCGAGTCCACTAGTCACACGCTTACCCGAGCCACCACATCCATGCAATCTATTAAAATGTAAACAACGAGAGGGTAAGCTAACGCTTAGTGAGTGAAAATATACTACATACATATATATGCATAAAATGGACACGCTACAAAATATCAAATACCGCATACCAGAGCATCCAAGCATAAAGGCAAGCTAATCTAAGCATACCGTACGATCACTAAGCAACAAGCTAAATATGCATCAACAAACAGAAGTTCACCAACGACGATGCGAACAACGGCAAGAAGCTACACCCGGTGGGTTAACTACATCACGACAATACAACAATATATATATAACAATATATAAACGAATAAGGTTAACCCCTTAACCCATTACCGAATACCAAACACCACAATGAAGATTGGCCGAACTACACGAGCCTTAGTAATCTGAAACCACACGACATTACTATCTTCACTAACACAACAACGTCGAGGTTGGCCGAACTACACGAGCCTTAGTGAATCCGAAAACACACGAGATCACTACCTCAATAAGATGACCGAACTACACGCGTCATCATGAGTCCGAACTACACGAGACTCACTTCCGATAAGATGACCGAACTACACGTGTCATCGTGAATCCGAACTACACGCGATTCACTTCTCCAATACCAAAACCCACGGTCACGGGATTATAAATCCACCACATCGGGGTTATCCAAAACCACATCACAATACATGTGATAACCAAGTGTACACCTCGCCAAAAGGAGGTCAACCAAAACGCACAACCGTGCAAATTGGACCTATACACAAGTCCATCAAATCCACCTATAGGTGAAGTGAGCTCTATAACCGAGAACCACTTCACCCGACCCGCACCCATCCTACACATACATATGCACATAGGATATTAACAATCACCTTGTCGCCTTGATGAATGCTTCCAAGTAATCCGCAACACGTCAATGGAAAGTACCTATTCCATTATCATAAGTACAACAACACAATTAGGATGGATTTATAAACCAACCCAATTCGACACTTAGTGCAATTTCGACCCAAAAGCACTTCCAAGCACAAACCGCGCCCAAAACTAACTAATAATCACTAACACAAGTGAGAATGGTCCTAATATGCCAAATTAACCCAATCATAAGTGTAAAACACTTATAATTCTCAAAATCACCCATAAACCCTAATTTTGACCCAATTCCAAAATTAGTCTTTCAAACACACAAAAAGGGTTCCAATACTTCCATAATCACTAAACCTAGTGATTTAACCCAATTTCAAGTTCCAATCATAACTAATTTTTTCACCAACCCAAAATCCACCAACAACAACGATAAACCCGATTACTAGCATCAAAGAACTCATTTCAAGAGTTTAAATGGGTTTATCAACAATTTAAGTTAAAAACCCTAACTTGAATATCAAAATCAACTAATGAAATTCGGAGTTAGAACTTACCACAACAACCAAAACGTAGCTAGGAACGAGGTGAACAACTTTAAAAGCCGAGACTTTGATCAATTCAAGCTCCTTCTTCTCCAAAACCCCAATTCTCTCACTAGAATTCTCCCTCTCTCTAAGATACTTGAGAGTGTTTATGGATGTGAAAAGTGATCTAAAAGTGGATCCAAACCAGCTGATAAGGCCTGAGATCCTGCCTCAAGTAAAAGGACCAAAAAGCCCCTCATTAAACTTAAAATAGAAAAAGTCAAGAATCTGTCACTGGGCTATGAGCTTTGTTTAATTACACAATGCTTCTTGCACTTTATGTAGCATAATTACACTTCCGTATAATAAATATTAGGGACTTACAACTCTCCCCCACTTAGAATCGATCACGTCCTCGTGATCCTCGTCACTTAACCAAACGGACCACACTCCACGGTCCTCAAACATAAGTCTCAACCGACTTTCCTAAGCAATTCTTCCCAATGAATCGCCATTAACAACTAAATCGTCACCCGCGTTTTATCAACTCCACAATCCGAGCACTAAAACCATGCTCATTTCCTAACATCGGGAAAACTCAACCAATCTCGTACTGAGATATCAATCCCTTAGCGTACCCTTACCGAGTTCAACGCTAAAAGCAACCAAGTCTCAACCTAAGGTCAACAACCCGAAACGATGAAGACCGAACCAAACGAATCCTTACGGATAACACCAAACACTATACATCCCTTGTAGTGTGCAATACGACCAATACGCAACTACCGTAACATCATAAACAAACGGCTAAAACCGATAGCGCCCAAAACGACTATGGAAATGCTGATCCCAAGGTGTACAAAAGCGACTATCGTCACACCCGTAACAACATGTGAGCGAAACATGGCTATCGCATCACTCAACACACAACATGGTCCTCACGACCCCACCATCGGCGTATAAAACAACCGATAGTCACTCATGTACGTGACCAATCTCTCCATCGGTCGTAGCACTCGAATTCCCAAGAATTCATTTCGCATACTAGAAATTGACGCTCACCGTCACCCATTGGTGTCATTTAAGCAACGACAAAAAGCCAACACAACACGCACCTTGTACAACCGTACAATGCTACTAAAAGGTAGACTTTTCTAACCATTAGGTTCACACGACCCATCACCAAATCTTGCTCCAACCTTGAGCATACAAAGGATCTTAACCTATCCTTAGTCACTTCGAACGAAGAGTTCATCACAAATTACACAAACTTTATTCTTGTAATCCTCCGTTTAACATAGCTTGTTAAAGTTCCACCTAGTCACTCATGTACCTAAGGTTTTCTCTCCGGTACCCTAAGTACAATGTAACCACAACATCGTTGGAGTCGAACATTACGCTTGCAGGTATGAAAGAGGCACCTGACATCGCGTCACATAGACTCCACTATCAACATTCATCGAGACCAAAAAGCTCGACCTCGAGGGTTCCATTCATCTGATGTCACCCATCACAACACTAAGGTGACCTTAAGTCATCCGTACCAGACGAAACTCATGTTTCATCTATTACAACCAAAACAACACCAAAGCCCATTTCCATGGCTTGGTAAAATCTTTCGCCCAACACTAAGGAATGCTTGGAAGCACCAAGTATTACGCCCTTCGCCCGTCAATCCGACCATCATCATAGGGTAATTCCATAAGGAACGCTATGTCACGACCCTACTTTTTCCGTTATCTTTTTCCGTTAATTATTTAACGACCGTTAACTGTTAGTGTGCCACGTCATTTCCATGACCTATATTATTATTTTTGTAATAATATATATATAATAATTATTATGTGTTATGTGAATATATGTATTCATATTTTAATTTACACGTTTCTACGTCTCGCGGATTTCCATCCGGCGAATCTTTTCGGTTTTTAAACCAACGGTCGAGCTTTCGGGATTTTTAAATCCTAAATATTTTAAATATGATATTTTATGATCATATTATTAATAGCTGTATTTATATTTATTTTTCGTCGCGCGTTTGTTATCTTTCCGGATTTTTAATCGCGTAAGTGTGTTTTCGCGTTTCGGGATTCGTTCGGGCTTTCGGGCCACAAGGACTTGAGCTTTTAGCAAGACGGGCTAGTGGGGCCCACTCCCCACCTCCCATTCGGCCGAAACCAAGGGGAGGGGGTATCCCCCTTTTGTTTCCTTTTTCCCATTTATTTTGTTCCATATTTTATTTTATTTCCCTAAAACCTAATTCTAATTTTGAGCTCTCACCCTCCTTCTCCCTCTCTCTTTGCCGTCGCCATCACCAACCCTAGCATCATCATCATCAAAAATTATTGCTTGATTTAAGAATTGAAGATCATAATCGCGCTCCTTGTTTCGTTCTCTACACATCCATATTCTTTGATTCTCGATTTGGGTATAAACCCTAACCCTAGAACTTTTCATATTTATTTATATTTCTGTATTATGAGTTTATATTATTAGTATGATGTATATTAGTTGTTGTAATGTTGTTTGGATGCGTAGAATTACTCGTTTGCATATGTTTTCGGTTTGTAAATTTTGGACAGCAGTTTGATTCGTATATTCTGAATTTGTAACTGATTTGAATGTTAAAATAAAGTACATAAATGAGTTCCTCTCATCAAGACATTAATTTTAGACTCCGGATTCATGTCGTTTCGATTCCCGGAGCCCTAGTTATGCTTAATTTGGTTTTTGCTAAAGATTGAAAGGTGTTCTTAGCATGAACAAGGTTGGGTCCGACTTTGTGACCATCCTTGGTGTCTTTAGGGTGTGCCATTTGGTTAGGACTGATGGTGAGACGAATTTTTATGTTCGGGTCACCTAAATCCGAGCCACGGTTCACCCGTTGTGCCCGAATTACCGTTTTCAGTAAATTGATTTCCCAAATGTTGTCATGGCTGATATCCACGACCTAGGGACTGTTCTTGGAGTGTTCTTGAGTTCATAATTGTGTCGGGTGGTTTGAGTAGGTGAAGTTGCATATGTGGCTTGCCCGAAACCGACATCCGGGGCTCAAGATACGACCCGGTGAACTTTTAAACTTAAAACTTATGGGTAATGATTTAACTTATGATAAAAATTATGGATTTCATTATTAATAAATTACTTTAGATAAAAGAAGTAATTATTATTATTTAAAACTTATGATATAAATATTTATTATATCATTTAATTATTAATTATGATTTAATTAACATTTTAATTAAACTTATGATTAATAATACTTTTATTATTAAAGGAAAATACTTATGATAAGTATTAAATTTGTTTTTGAGAAATTATTAAAAGACTTATAATAAATATTAAATAATTATTTAATTATTATAAGACTTAATTATTATTTAATTATGATTTAATTATTAAATACTTATGATTTAATAATTTTAATTAGAAACTTATGATATGATTAATAATTCATTATTAATTAATAATACTTATGATATGATTTAAAATTTATTACAAATTAATAATATTTATATTATGATTAATATTTAATTAATTAATTAAATACTTATGTTATACTAATTATAACATTTCAACTTATATTAACTTTAATAATTCATTTTATTTAATTAAACTTATGTTAAGACATTATTATACACTTTTGACTTTAAATAACATTATAACCTATGTTATTATTATAACTTACACTTTTAAAATTAATGTTGACTATGTTTGACCAAGGTTGACTTTTGAGTTGACTTTCGGTTGACTTTGACTTTCAGTTGACTTCTGTTGACTTTCTAAATAAGGAAACTTTCCTAACTTCAAAACTTTCTAAAAATAGAAACTTTCCAAAAATAGAAACTTTCCAAAAATAGAAACTTTCCAAAAATGGAAACCTGCTAAAAATAGAAACTTTCTAAAAATAGAAAGTGTGTGTCCTTATGCTGTTCCAATCAAACCGATGCTTGCTGAGTAATGTTCTATGCCTACTTGCAACATGTACAATAGCTATCATACTAAGACTTGGCCTAAGTTAGTTATTTATTTCGACCTGCTTTATTTATAGGTCAGCGTTGTGATCTTTCTTGATCACTTTACTTTACTTGCTGTTCGCTTGTTTGTGAGATTTCTTCAGTTGCTATTTAAGGTGAGTTATAGTCCCGTTTTTACATACTTTTCAAAGTATATTTTTGGGATGTGATTACATGCAGATTTTCATTTACGTTTAGACACAAGTAACAGTTAAATTTAATTATTCATTGTGAGTTGGACAAAAATATTCCCTAGTCTAGTAACTGTAATCATTGGTTTCTACCGGTGAACGCGAATCCTATGGATAGATCTATCGGGTTTGACAACCCCATTTCGAGCTAGTCGCGCTAGCAATTTATAATCGGAATGTTTAGTACTTCGTAATTTGTTGTAGATACACTGTCCAAGTGTATATTTTTATTGTGTTTGGCAAGGGTAAATAAAGGGTTAAGTGGTTACCAGGTGGCTCATTGATAATGGAATAATGTTTAATGTTTTCTAACATTTTTAAATCTTGTGGTCTAAAGTTTACTTATTTATTTAAACCTATAATTCACTCAACCTTTGTGTTGACAGTTTACTTGCATGTTTTCACAGGTACTTGAGTTATTTGATGCTTCCACTGTCGTTAGAAGAGTCTGCATGCATTTGGGCAGATTTTATTGAAACAATTTATAAAACTTAAGTTTGCATTCTATTTTGGATAATTTAAATTGTGGGTTTGTTGGCAAGGTTTTGTGTCAACTTTTGGATTATTAATATGTTGGGTTGTTTTAAACTACATATTTTGGTTTGTTTCCTTTTTGGGAAAACTTTTGAAATAAAAGAATGCAACTTTGTTTATTTAATTCATTTAAGTCCGATCAAGCTGTGGGACCAACTGACGGATCCGTTAAGTGTTTTGACGGGGTCGTCACATGTGGTATCAGAGCTCTGGTTGTAGGGAACTAGGCGGTCTTAATGTGGTCAACCCGTGATTATTAGGGTGCATTAGAGTCTAGTCTACATCCCGACCTTTTTGCTATAGCATTAATATGCATTTCATTTCGTATAAGTTATATTATTAGCTTTTATATCTTTTTGGTATGTGGTTTGCGGTTTTGCTGTTTGCAGATGTCGACTTCGAGCGATAACTCTGTTGCTGCTCCTGCTCCACCGTCTCCTGCTAGACGTCGTGCTAATCAACCAGAGATCGATGATCCTGTTCATTACTATTTTTCTACCCTTACTCATATGAACCGGGCTTATAATGAGGTGACACGTATTAACGCCCTTAGTGATTGTTTGCGCACTTTGCCACATAATGAAGTTATGGACGAGATCCGTGCCGACATGGGTAACTTTATCACTTTCAAGCATAGGGTTGAGGATGCGAACCGTAAGCGTGATCGAGAAGTTAATGCTAAGTTCGAGACTCTCGAGAGCACTGTTCGTGTGTTGAAGGAAGAGTTGGATGTTGTGAAAGGGAAGTTGCGTAAGTATGAGGATCCTGCTGAGACTCATGCTGGACCAGCTTATCACACCCGCTCTAAGCGAATGTGATGTGATTATTCATATTGATTATCTATTTCATCAGACTTAATGTCCTTTTTATACATACATTTTGGGTTATGTACGGCGTTTTGCCGAGGATTTTATTAAGATTTTGTTATGGGATATATTTTTCATTATGTATGGATGGTTATTTTTATGACATCTATTATCATCATCATGTTTTATTTCTGATGTTGTGGCTCTTGGCATGTTATATTATGCGTAATATATGTTCATGTATGTTAGGTGCTATGTATGTTGTATGATGTTATCATAAAATATGTATGCATGTGATGGTTATTTCTATAACAATCATAACTGTCATGTTATTACTCATAGTGTTAGTTGACTAATATCTTAATGGTTAGTCTTTTCGTGTTTTGATATATTCCTTTATGACACTAGTATTATTCTTGGTACTAACGGATGTGTTATTCTATTTTGAAGATCATGCCTCCAAGAGAGTCCACTGAAGCGCGTATGCAACGCCTGATCAATGAAGGAATTGCTGCTGCTATGGCAGCAAATGCTAATGTTAACGCCAATGTGAACAACAACGTGGGATGCTCCCACAAAACTTTTATGGCTGGTCGACCCCAAGAATTCAGTGGTACGGAAGGACCAATAGGGCTTACTCGTTGGTTCGAGAAAATCGAATCTATTTTCAGGGTCAGTCGGGTCCGTGAAGAGGACAAAGTTAGTTTCGCTAGTTGCACTCTCAAGGATAGTGCCTTGACATGGTGGAACAATCTGGTTAGTAGTTTGGGAAGCGATGTAGCTTATGGTTTGGCCTGGAATGATTTTAAGGAAAGATTGATCACCCGCTATAGACCTCGGGGTGAGCTTAAGAAGCTAGAGGTTGAGCTCAAGAATTTGAAAATGCATGGCACCGAGTTAGATGCCTATGAACGAAGGTTTTTCGAGTTAACTTTGCTGTGTCCTAGGGTTTATGCGGATGAGGACCGCAAAATTGAGGCTTACATTGATGGTTTGTCCGAGAAGATTGAACACGGGGTTGAGTCCAGTGAACCCCAGACTATTGAGGCAGCTATGTCTATGGCCCACAAACTTAATGACAAGGTGTTGAGAAGAAGCAAGACTACAGTTGTTGAAAGTAGTGAGGAGGTTGTCAAGAAGGCTGACAATGGGAAACGAAAGTGGGATAACAACCGCAATCAAAACCAGGGTCAGCAGAAGAAACAGGATACCTCAGGTGCTAATAACAGAAATCAGTGTGTGTGTCCTCGTTGCTATAAAGCTCATGATGGTTACTGCACAGTTACTTGTAAGAGGTGCTCTAAGCAAGGGCACATTGCTAAAGATTGTACAGTGCTTTTGCCGGGGTCTGCTACTCCCGCGACTGGTGGTAATAATAATAATGTTGGTAATAGAGGTGGTAACGGTAACGGTAATGGGAAATCGAATAATGGAGGTAATCCAAGGGTTTGTTATGAGTGTGGGAAGCCGGGGCATTTCCGAGATGCTTGTCCCAACAAGAAGACTGCAGAGACTGCACGCGGCCGAGCGTTCAACATTAATGCTAAGGATGCGGAGGAAGATCCTAAGCTTGTTACTGGTACGTTCTCAGTCAACGATTTATCAGTTTATGTTCTATTTGATTCAGGGGCTGATTTAAGTTTCGTGTCGAGTAAATTAAGTCCGAGAATTAAAACGCCGTTAACTCTCTTAGACAATACTTATGTTGTTGAAGTAGCTAATGGTAAGGAACTTACTGCTAAGACTGTACATCGTAAGTGTAACATTAATCTGGGTGGTAGGGATTTCGAGATAGATTTGATACCGATTGAACTTGGTAGTTTTGATATTGTTATTGGTATGGATTGGTTGTCTGCAAACCGTGCTGAGATCGTCTGTTATGATAAGGCTATTCGTATTACTGATGTGATTAGAGAGCCACTGATGGTCTTTGGAGATAAGAAATGCACACAGTTGAACCTTATTAGCTGTATGAAAGTTCGTAAACATCTCCGCAAAGGCTGTCATGCTATCCTTGCTCATGTTGTTGATCCTAGTAAGGAAGCAAAGAACGTTGATGACGTTCATATTGTTAGGGATTTTCCCGAGGTGTTTCCCGATGACTTACCTGGCCTTCCGCCGCAACGCGCGGTAGAATTTCAGATTGATCTTGTTCCCGGCGCTGCTCCTGTAGCACGTGCTCCTTATCGTCTTGCGCCTTCTGAACTTCAAGAATTGTCAAGTCAACTCCGTGAGTTGTTAGACAAAGGTTTTATTCGTCCTAGTTCGTCCCCTTGGGGAGCTCCTGTTCTGTTTGTTAAGAAGAAGGATGGTTCTTTTCGTTTATGCATTGATTATCGTGAACTGAATAAGCTCACTGTTAAAAATCGTTATCCTCTTCCGAGAATTGATGATCTGTTCGATCAGCTTCAGGGTTCTTCTGTTTATTCAAAAATTGATCTTCGTTCTGGCTATCATCAGTTGCGTGTTAAAGAATCTGATGTTTCAAAAACTGCTTTTCGCACCCGTTACGGTCACTTTGAATTTCTTGTTATGCCGTTCGGATTGACAAATGCACCTGCTGTGTTCATGGACCTCATGAACCGTGTGTGTAGACCCTATCTGGACAAGTTCGTTATTGTTTTCATCGACGACATCCTTATCTATTCTAAGAGTGATGAAGAGCACGAAGAACATTTGAGGTTAGTGCTTGATTTGTTAAAGAAAGAAGAGTTGTACGCTAAGTTCTCTAAGTGTGCTTTTTGGTTAAGAGAAGTTCAGTTCCTTGGTCATATTGTTAGCAAACAAGGAATACAGGTTGATCCTGCTAAAATTGAGGCGATTGAAAAGTGGGAAACTCCGAAAACTCCTACTCAAATTCGTCAGTTCTTAGGATTGGCAGGTTACTATCGAAGGTTCATCCAGGATTTCTCTCGTATAGCGAAACCTCTGACTGCTTTAACGCATAAGGGGAAAAAGTATGAGTGGAAGGATGAACAGGAGAATGCTTTTCAGATTTTGAAGAAGAAACTGACTACCGCTCCGATATTGTCTCTACCGGAGGGTAATGATGATTTTGTTGTTTATTGCGATGCATCACGACAAGGCTATGGTTGCGTTTTGATGCAACGAAAGAAGGTTATTGCGTATGCGTCACGTCAGTTGAAGGTTCACGAACAGAACTATACAACCCATGATTTAGAGTTGGGAGCTGTTATTTTTGCACTGAAGATTTGGAGACACTATCTTTTAGGTGTTAAGAGTACTGTGTACACCGATCATAAGAGTCTTCAACATATTCTCGATCAAAAACATTTGAACATGAGACAACGAAGATGGATTGGGACGTTGAATGATTATGATTGTGACCTTTTGTATCATCCGGGTAAAGCCAATGTTGTGGCTGATGCTTTGAGTCGTAAAGAAAGGGCTGAACCTCGAAGGGTTAGAGCTTTGAATATGACAGTTAGATCAAACCTCGTTAGGCAGATTCTTGAGGCACAACAAGAAGCCTTAAAGGAGGAGAATTTCGTGAAGGAGAATGTAGAAAAGGTAGCTAAGAAGTTTGAAGTACGAGCTGATGGTACTAGGTATTTTGCGGGACGTCTTTGGGTTCCGAAATTTGGAGGTCTTCGACAACTTGTTTTGGATGAGGCTCATAAGTCTAGATACTCTATTCATCCTGGTTCAGGAAAGATGTATCAGGATCTTAAGGAGCTGTATTGGTGGCATAATTTGAAAGGTGATGTAGTTAAGTATGTGACTAAGTGTTTGACCTGTGCTAAGGTCAAAGCTGAACATCAAAAACCGTCTGGACTTTTGGTGCAACCAGAAATTCCCGAGTGGAAGTGGGAAGGTATCACTATGGATTTTATTACTAAGTTACCAAGAGTTTCGGGTGGTTATGATGCGATTTGGGTGATTGTAGATCGACTCACTAAGTCGGCTCACTTTTTGCCGATTAGGGAAACCGATTCCATGGAGAAACTCACCCGTTTGTATTTGAAAGAGATTGTTTCGAGGCATGGTGTTCCCGTTTCTATAATTTCCGACAGAGATAGTCGATTTGTATCGAGATTTTGGCGATCTTTGCAAGAAGCCTTGGGCACTAGATTGGATATGAGCACCGCTTATCATCCTCAAACGGATGGTCAAAGTGAGAGGACCATTCAGACGTTGGAAGATATGTTGCGAGCTTGTGTGATTGATTTTGGGAATGGGTGGGATAAGTATTTGCCGTTAGCTGAGTTTTCTTATAACAACAGTTATCACGCAAGTATTAAAGCCGCACCGTTTGAAGCTTTGTACGGTAGGAAGTGTAGGTCTCCTGTCTGTTGGAATGAGGTTGGGGATGCTCAACTCACGGGTCCAGAAATTATTCATGAGACTACCGAGAAGATTGTACGAATTAAGGAAAGATTGAAAACTGCTAGAAGTCGGCAAAAGAGTTATGCCGACAAAGGAAGGTAAGATGTTGAATTTCAAGTTGGTGATCGTGTTATGTTAAAAGTTTCGCCTTGGAAGGGTGTTATTCGTTTTGGTAAAAGAGGGAAGTTAAGTCCTCATTTCGTGGGACCTTTTGAGATCATTGAAAGAGTTGGACCGGTGGCTTATCGTTTGAAGTTGCCACAAGAACTCAGTGCTGTTCACGATGTTTTCCATATTTTGAACTTAAAGAAGTGTTTGGCTGAATTTGATCAGACTATTCCTTTGGAGGAACTTCAAGTTGACAAGCAATTGCATTTTATTGAGGAGCCAGTTGAGATCATGGACCGAGAGGTTAAGACTCTTAAACAGAGCAGAATTCCTATTGTTCGGGTCCGATGGAACGCTAGACGCGGTCCCGAGTTCACTTGGGAGCGTGAAGACCAAATGAAGCAGAAGTACCCGCATTTGTTCTCAGATGCCGAGTCAACCCCTGCGCCTGCTTAAATTTCGGGACGAAATTTCCGTAACGGGAAGGTACTGTCACGACCCTACTTTTTCCGTTATCTTTTTCCGTTAATTATTTAACGACCGTTAACTGTTAGTGTGCCACGTCATTTCCATGACCTATATTATTATTTTTGTAATAATATATATATAATAATTATTATGTGTTATGTGAATATATGTATTCATATTTTAATTTACACGTTTCTACGTCTCGCGGATTTCCATCCGGCGAATCTTTTCGATTTTTAAACCAACGGTCGAGCTTTCGGGATTTTTAAATCCTAAATATTTTAAATATGATATTTTATGATCATATTATTAATAGGTGTATTTATATTTATTTTTCGTCGCGCGTTTGTTATCTTTCCGGATTTTTAATCGCGTAAGTGCGTTTTCGCGTTTCGGGATTTGTTCGGGCTTTCGGGCCACAAGGACTTGAGCTTTTAGCAAGACATGCTAGTGGGGCCCACTCCCCACCTCCCATTCGGCCGAAACCAAGGGGAGGGGGTATCCCCCTTTTGTTTCCTTTTTCCCATTTATTTTGTTCCATATTTTATTTTATTTCCCTAAAACCTAATTCTAATTTTGAGCTCTCACCCTCCTTCTCCCTCTCTCTTTGCCGTCGCCATCACCAACCCTAGCATCATCATCATCAAAAATTATTGCTTGATTTAAGAATTGAAGATCATAATCGCGCTCCTTGTTTCGTTCTCTACACATCCATATTCTTTGATTCTCGATTTGCGTATAAACCCTAACCCTAGAAATTTTCATATTTATTTATATTTCTGTATTATGAGTTTATATTATTAGTATGATGTATATTAGTTGTTGTAATGTTGTTTGGATGCGTAGAATTACTCGTTTGCATATGTTTTCGGTTTGTAAATTTTGGACAGCAGTTTGATTCGTATATTCTGACTTTGTAACTGATTTGAATGTTAAAATAAAGTACATAAATGAGTTCCTCTCATCAAGACATTAATTTTAGACTCCGGATTCATGTCGTTTCGATTCCCGGAGCCCTAGTTATGCTTAATTTGGTTTTTGCTAAAGATTGAAAGGTGTTCTTGGCATGAACAAGGTTGGGTCCGACTTTGTGACCATCCTTGGTGTCTTTAGGGTGTGTCATTTGGTTAGGACTGATGGTGAGATTAATTTTTATGTTCGGGTCACCTAAATCCGAGCCACGGTTCACCCGTTGTGCCCGAATTACCGTTTTGAGTAAATTGATTTCCCAAATGTTGTCATGGCTGATATCCACGACCTAGGGACTGTTCTTGGAGTGTTCTTGAGTTCATAATTGTGTCGGGTGGTTTGAGTAGGTGAAGTTGCATATGTGGCTTGCCCGAAACCGACATCCGGGGCTCAAGATACGACCCGGTGAACTTTTAAACTTAAAACTTATGGGTAATGATTTAACTTATGATAAAAATTATGGATTTCATTATTAATAAATTACTTTAGATAAAAGAAGTAATTATTATTATTTAAAACTTATGATATAAATATTTATTATATCATTTAATTATTAATTATGATTTAATTAACATTTTAATTAAACTTATGATTAATAATACTTTTATTATTAAAGGAAAATACTTATGATAAGTATTAAATTTGTTTTTGAGAAATTATTAAAAGACTTATAATAAATATTAAATAATTATTTAATTATTATAAGACTTAATTATTATTTAATTATGATTTAATTATTAAATACTTATGATTTAATAATTTTAATTAGAAACTTATTATATGATTAATAATTCATTATTAATTAATAATACTTATGATATGATTTAAAATTTATTACAAATTAATAATATTTATATTATGATTAATATTTAATTAATTAATTAAATACTTATGTTATACTAATTATAACATTTCAACTTATATTAACTTTAATAATTCATTTTATTTAATTAAACTTATGTTAAGACATTATTATACACTTTTGACTTTAAATAACATTATAACCTATGTTATTATTATAACTTACACTTTTAAAATTAATGTTGACTATGTTTGACCAAGGTTGACTTATGAGTTGACTTTCGGTTGACTTTGACTTTCAGTTGACTTCTGTTGACTTTCTAAATAAGGAAACTTTCCTAACTTCAAAACTTTCTAAAAATAGAAACTTTCCAAAAATAGAAACTTTCCAAAAATAGAAACTTTCCAAAAATGGAAACCTGCTAAAAATAGAAACTTTCTAAAAATAGAAAGTGTGTGTCCTTATGCTGTTCCAATCAAACCGATGCTTGCTGAGTAATGTTCTATGCCTACTTGCAACATGTACAATAGCTATCATACTAAGACTTGGCCTAAGTTAGTTATTTATTTCGACCTGCTTTATTTATAGGTCGGCGTTGTGATCTTTCTTGATCACTTTACTTTACTTGTTGTTCGCTTGTTTGTGAGATTTCTTCAGTTGCTATTTAAGGTGAGTTATAGTCCCATTTTTACATACTTTTCAAAGTATATTTTTGGGATGTGATTACATGCAGATTTTCATTTACGTTTAGACACAAGTAACAGTTAAATTTAATTATTCATTGTGAGTTGGACAAAAATATTCCCTAGTCTGGTAACTGTAATCATTGGTTTCTACCGGTGAACGCGAATCCTATGGATAGATCTATCGGGTTTGACAACCCCATTTCGAGCTAGTCGCGCTAGCAATTTATAATCGGAATGTTTAGTACTTCATAATTTGTTGTAGATACACTGTCCAAGTGTATATTTTTATTGTGTTTGGCAAGGGTAAATAAAGGGTTAAGTGGTTACCAGGTGGCTCATTGATAATGGAATAATGTTTAATGTTTTCTAACATTTTTAAATCTTGTGGTCTAAAGTTTACTTATTTATTTAAACCTATAATTCACTCAACCTTTATGTTGACAGTTTACTTGCATGTTTTCACAGGTACTTGAGTTATTTGATGCTTCCGCTGTCGTTAGAAGAGTCTGCATGCATTTGGGCAGATTTTATTGAAACAATTTATGAAACTTAAGTTTGCATTCTATTTTGGATAATTTAAATTGTGGGTTTGTTGGCAAGGTTTTGTGTCAACTTTTGGATTATTAATATGTTGGGTTGTTTTAAACTACATATTTTGGTTTGTTTCCTTTTTGGGAAAACTTTTGAAATAAAAGAATGCAACTTTGTTTATTTAATTCATTTAAGTCCGATCAAGCTGTGGGACCAACTGACGGATCCGTTAAGTGTTTTGACGGGGTCGTCACACGCTACCCTTCATTACACTACGTACAAACACAAAATGCATCAACAAAATCATAAGTACATTTCGGAAGAAATATCAAAAAGTACCTGAACATCGTCGTCAGGTTCTCATGCATCACCAACTAATTCCGGACACGCCGACTTTCGGTGTCCCTCCTTGCGACAATTAAAACATGTAACCTTGTTAGACTTCGCATTCGTACATTCGCGCGACAATTGACCCCGTTGTCCGCAATTATAACACGTGGGTATAAAACCACCGGTACCACTCTTCTTCACGCTTCCGACACCCTCGGAAACACTCTTACTCTTTTTGTTCGAAAGCATCGTAGTTTCGGACTTCCGCTTACTAACATCGGAACCACTCTTCTTCAAGACAAGCGTCTCGAAACCCTTCACCATGTCAAACAACTCGTCAAAAGTTTTCACCGAGTTCCTACTAATCTTCTCTTGGTAATGATCGTTCAAGGTTCGGTAAAAGTCTTCCTTCAACATGTGGTCATTCCCGACATACTCCGGGCAAAATTGGGTCTTCGATAAGAAAACGGATATGAGAGTGTTTAAATCCATTGACCCTTGCCTCAAAGCACGCAACTCGTCCTTAAGCTTAGAAAGATTGGCTGAAGTTCGGTATTCCTTGAAAAATTCCGCTTTGAACTCATCTCATGTGAACTCCATACATTGTTCCTCACCATAGAGTTGAATTTTCGCATCCCACCACAACTTGGCGTCACCCCTTAGCATACTACTACCATACCTCGTCTTCTTATTGAGAGGGCACTCACTAGTACGAAAGGCCCCCTCCATATCGGAGATCCATCGAGCACTCTTGAGTGGGTCTCGTTCGCCCTCAAAAGTGGGAGGTTGAGCATCCTTGAAGTTTTTGTAGTAGAAGTCTCGCCTTCCCATATTATCTTCGTGAAGGACAATCTTAACTTGTTCCTTTACTAGACCGACTACTTCCTCGTTAATCGAATCTAGGAACATCTTCCTAACATCCTCTAGAAAGGTCGCACGATGCCTTTGTATAATGGCCTCAACCTTATCCGTGAACTCAGAGTCTTCGCTTTGATCTTCGTTATCATGTCCGTTCCTCGTCTTCATTCTAAGAAATGAACTCGGTTAGGAACGCAATACGAATAAATTACATACACCGTCACGAACAATAATCACAATCATATAAATACGCCACCGTTCGTACATCCCATCTAGTCCAATACTTGTTGTACATCACTTGCATGACTTGGCTTGCAACCGTAATAATGGTCGCGAAGCATTATTACGCTCACACGCCATTCCGAGCTCATGAATACAACAACCATCTCGCTAGATGTTCAACACAAAACAACATGATTAGTAACAACATAATCAATTCATAGCTAGTTCACCTACAATCTAAGGCACTAGCTAAAACCCGAGCCGACCCGTAATCCTACAAGTCCCGCAATAAATAAGCACACACAAAAAGTCTAAGTCTAGGCACATATCTCAAGCCACCTAAATCCCTTAGACCATGCTCTGATACCACTTGTAACGACACAACCCGTTATCTAACCGAAAACGCGAAATAATTTTTTTTTTAATTCAGTAAGGGTGCGCGGCACGCAACCCCATCTGTGCGCGGCGCGCACAAGCCATTTTAGGTTCTGTCTGGATTTTCCATTTTTCGTTTAATGATCTCCCACTTCCCGACACTTTTAGACTAAACGCTTTTCACAACATATTATAATATGTAAAACTAATACGTTTCAATAATAAAACAAGTTTTACGACACCGGGCTCACATCGGTCGTTTTACGACTTTCGTACAAAATACAAGTTTTCAACTACATGAGTTTAAGTTCCAAACAAACAAAGAGCATGATGTTTGGGGATAAACTACCCAATCCTAAGTCGAAACCAAAAGTAATCCAAGCAAGCATCAAAAGGGGAAATCATCTAATCCCGAGCATACCCTTGCCACGTCCGCCTCCGAACCTAAAAATGTAAACAACGAGAGGGTAAGCTAATGCTTAATGAATGCAATACTTATACGCATACATACATAATTCAATCACTTGCATACACCTACACAAACAACACAATATCATTAGCAAACCGCAATAAACGTATAAACGTACTGATAGTACTCCAAATGAACATATATTTAGTAGCAATATCCTCCCAATATGTAAATTATTTAGTTGTAATTGTCCAATTTTAAGTTGTAATCATTTATATTAAATAAGTGCGAAGACAAAAGGCGAAAATGATGATTTGAAGACGCAAATGACCAAAAAGCTCAAATGTACAAGATATAATCCAAGTGGTTTAATTTATTGATGAGAAACGTCTAAAAATGACAAAAGTACAAGTTGCGGAACGCAAAGTACAAGATATTAAATTATACGAAAGGACGTTCAAAAATCCGAAACCGGGACCTGAGCCAACTATCAACGCCCAACGCAACGGACCAAAAATTACAAGTCTACTATGCACAAGAATATAATATAATATTTAAATAATTATATAAATTATTTATATATTTTATATTATATTAAATATTGTCGGCAGACTAAAAAACAAATAAATGTGAGCTGGTGCCAGACACCATGCGATCGCATGGCCAGAAGGCACATATCCCATGCGATCGCATGGCCCGAAAAAGTTGGTCAGGTCCTATAAATAGCCAGCTTATTCGACGAGTTTTAAACATAATAATAATAATACTCCTCTAATAATATATTATAGTATATATACTATATATATATATATATTATAGTATAGGGTAGTTTTATATTAGATTAGTTTTGGGTTATGCAAAGGTTATTTTACGGGTTTTAAAGTCGGAACTCTGTCCGTGTAACACTACGCGATAAATAATCAATGTAAGCT
Source organism: Rutidosis leptorrhynchoides (assembly GCF_046630445.1). NCBI lineage: Eukaryota > Viridiplantae > Streptophyta > Magnoliopsida > Asterales > Asteraceae > Rutidosis > Rutidosis leptorrhynchoides. Next base: position 105,514,496 of record NC_092338.1, on the reverse strand, counting down.
ATGTTCTCCTTTTTAAATTAATGTCTCGTACTTAAGTTATTATTATGCTTATTTAAAATGAAGTAATCATGATGTTGGGTTAAAAATATTAAAATTGGGTAATTGGGCTTTGTACCATAATTGGGGTTTGGACAAAAGAACGACACTTGTGAAAATTAGACTATGGGCTATTAATGGGCTTTATATTTGTTTAACTAAATGATAGTTTGTTAATTTTAATATAAAGATTTACAATTGGACATACCTATAAATAACCATATACACTCAATCGGACACGATGGGCGGGATATTTATATGTACGAATAATCGTTCATTTATGATGTCAAAGCTAAGGGGTATAAAATACTATTAAATTTTAGCAGGAAATACTATTTAATACGATACAATTTTACACAAGATATTTATTTATTTATAGAATGGATATACTTAAACCTTGCTACAACACTTATAGGCAGTGTACCTAATCGTACAGTAGTGTAGTTTTTAGTAAGTCCGGTTCGTTCCACAGGGAATCTTTTTAAACAAAGCTTAACGCTATATTAGTTCACTTTTATAAAAATACAAATATATATATATAAGTAATATTATTATTATAAAGGGGGGTTTTTTACCGTTTAATGACCGGTTTGTCGATTTTAAAACTTTAGTCGCAGTTAAAACCAAATAAATACAAGACTTTAAATTAAAGCATAAAGTAAATAACGATAATGAAATTGCGAATAATAAAAGTGCGATAAAATAAACTTGCGATAATTAAAAAGTACGATAAGTAAAAGTGCAATACAATAACAATAAAAATGCGATAATTAGAAGTGCAATTAAATATAAAATAAAGGAAATTAAATATGAAATAAAAGAATTATGCTTATTTAAACTTCCGTAATCATGATGTTTGACGTGTTGATTTTAGTTTTATGCCCATGGGTTAATTGTCCTTTGTCCTGGATTATTTAATATGTCCATACGGATTTGTCCATAATAGTCCATCAGTCATAAATATAAACAGCGAAAGCCTTCGTCAAATTATTCTTATTCCCGAAGTCAAATATTCCAACTAATTGGGGATTCGAATTGTAACAAGGTTTTAATACTTTGTTTAATGAATACACCAGGTTATCGACTGCGTGTAAACCAAGGTTTTACTACTTTGTTAACAATTACACCAATTACCCTTGAATGTAATTCACCCCTATTTCAACAAGTCTATTAACTATTAATCCAGTTTCGTATCCGGTAAAATGAATAATTATTGGTATTTATAGATATCCCGCCCACCGTACCCAGTCAAGCGTATGTGGTTATATATAAATACGTCGAATTATAAGTTTGTATATTAAATTAACAAGGTATTGTTTAGTTAATATAAAACCCATTAATAGCCCATAGTCTAATTTCCACAAGTGTCGTTCTTTTGTCCAAACCCCAATTATGGTACAAAGCCCAATTACCCAATTTTAGTAATTAGCCCAACATCATGATTACTTCGGATTAAATAAGCATAATAATAACTTAGCTACAAGACATTAATGTAAAAAGGTTGAACATAACTTACAATGATTAAAAATAGCGTAGCGTTACACGGACAGAATTTCGACTTACACCCTTACAACATTCGCTAACATACCCTTATTATTAGGATTAAAATTAAAATTAAAATTAAAATATAAATATAAATATAAATATATACGATATAGATAGAGAGATGGATGGATTTTTTTTTGTCATTTTTGCGATCAGAATTCGTTTGCTTTTATAGGGATTTTCGACTTTTGGGGCTCCGCGACTCGCGGCATTTTTGCCTTCAAACTCCGCGAGTCGCGGAGTTTGAAATTACAGCTCAGTCCCTTTTGAAGTCTTTCTTGCCGACGGTTTTAAATATTAATATAATATATATATAATTTTTAAGAATTATTTATATATTATATTATATTTATGTGCATAGTTGACTTGTAATTTTTAGTCCGTTGCGTCGAGCGTTGAGAGTTGACTCATGTCCCGGTTCTGGATTTTCGAACGTCCTTGCGTACAATTTAATATCTTGTACTTTGCGTTTTGAATCTTCTACTCTTGTAATTTCGAGACGTTTCTTATCAATAATTGGAACCTCTTTGATTGTCTTTTGTACTTTTGAGCTTTTTGGTCGTTTGCGTCTTCAATTCGTCGAATCTGTCTTTTGTCTTCACCTTTTATTATTTAAACGAATATCACTTGTAAATAGAACAATTTCAACTAAAAGCTTGTCTTTCTTGAGGAATAATGTTATGAAATATATGTTCGTTTTTAGCATTATCAAATATTCCCACACTTAAGCGTTGCTTGTCCTCAAGCAATATCGTCTTGAAATACTAGAATCACTTCTTTATTCTTCACACTTTGTACATCAGTGATTTCTATACGGCGGTATAAACAATGGTAGTAACGATATGGTTTACAGTCCCACATGACTATAAAAATTTAGATCCATTAAGGAAATTGGATCTTTATGAAAACATTTGATCTTTTAAAAATTAAATCTAGTTTTTTTACCCTAGATAAGTTTTCCGGAATAACCCTTTACCGGTGTTTGCAAAATATTTTTGTGGGTTTGGTGGGTTTCAGTTTTGAAAATTTTAGCTCAAAACTTGCGGTTTTATGTCACCCACTTGCCAACCTTGTATTTGGAAAGCAACACGTCCAGTTTACTTGTCCCGTATATTACCTTTCGGTAAACTACCGTCCGGTTGTAAAGGAAAGCGTTGAACAAGCAACTGTTAAGGAAATGTCCCCTGACATGCTTTTAATTATGGTCTATAACGTGTCGGATGCAATTACTATCCTTGGTAGGAGCAATAGTAAAGCTCACCCTTATAATTTTTCGGTATGGCACAAGGTCCTGTCTTTGACCACTATGCAACCACCGTTCTTACGGTTGACACCCGATTTAGTTCAGGTGACCTAATGAATTCCAGGTGAATTCCTAGGATTTTACGTTCAATGGTAATGAACGCATTGAAAATAGGGTTTTCAGAAAACAAATCGGTTTGTAATTTTGATCAAAATATTTTCTCGTTCAAGCTCGAGTTTAGATATCATTGAATTCCATGAGTTTGTAATTCTCAATCTTTAAGGTCAATCTCTAGGATTGAGTAATATCAGTCTTTAAAAGCTGATTTTTAATCTTTAAGGAGATTATCCTTTCTGGGGATCTGATTCATTAGTCTTATCCAGCTAATTTGCATGGTGCCCCCCATTGTACGAGATAAATCCTTCTCATGGTTAGGATAAATCTGACCACTTGGCAACCCTGTTTAATGCTGAGGTCCGTGGATTTCCTGCTGATTTTAGTGATGACTTTTCTAGATTTTTCGTCAACCTACAGCTGGTCTGGACGACAACTTCATGACCTAAATCAAGAAGCGCGTTTCTTTTTCGGAAGACTTTACTTCCTTTTAATGATGGAATTGATTCATCGTGTAGATCCATCTCTTCTTTTCTTTCATCGGGTAAAACAGTTTAGTTTAGTTCAAAGCAAAAGTATTTTCAGTTATTTGTTACAGATATATGTGACATTTGTTTAAGATAACTTGGTAAATTTTCCCACACTTGGCTTTTATTTTCCTTTTTATCGTCCTCTATTCCATTTTAAATGAATTTTAACATTTTGGTTTGTTTCTCAATTTATGTCCTTTCCGAGGTAACAATAATTTCGGTGTCAAAACCTAGTTTTATCGTTCATAAATATGTATAAACATGATTTTGAGTTCATTTAATTGAAAATTTTGAAAAATTTTACTAGAATTGGGTAGTCAGTATATAAGACTAGGGCTGTTCTTTATTATCAGAGAGCACTAGATTCTAATACAACTACTGCTTTACTAGTATTTTTAATGGTAACCAAGTGTATAAAGTAAAATATTTTAAAATCCAAAAGAATTTAACCCCTTCCCACACTTAAGATCTTGCAATGCCCTCATTTGCAAGAAATCAGTAATAATTTAAATTATTGAGGGTGATTTGTGTGAAAATGATTAAATTTTTACCAAAGTTTCCAAATATATTGGCGTTTGTTTGCTGAATGATAAATGGTGCACATCATTTGTTTATTCCGTCTTGTTGTTATTTCACATATATTTTGCATCTTGTCGTCAAAATTAGTTGCTTTTGCTGAACTTAATGCCAGTCTTTGAAAATGAGTTGTTTTACCCTGTTGTGTACATAAGATAAACTGCAAACATATATACATATTTTTGAAGTTTGGTATATTACCCCACATTCAAAAATTATTAAAATCTAAGAATAAAAGTTAGACAATTATAAAAACTATTACAATATTAACAAAAGTATTAAACGTATCAATCATTACAAATTACAAAATAAATAAAACTAAGTATACTATGGATGATATTGATACCAATAGGGGTTCCAGGCATAACCATAGGTGCTATAGAATGCTTCGGCAGGGTTATACGTAGGATAACGTGGTTGCATCTCTATAGACCAGGGAGGGAAGATGGGTTTCGGTGTAGGAATATAGTTTCTACCTATATGTTGGCAATGAGCTATGATTTGGTTCTGATGAACTTGCCAATCTTCAAATGCTCGCTGTCTAGCATTTTCGTACTCCTGTGAAGCTATAAACCTTTGCATTTCTTGCATCTCATTTCCCCCTCCTACATTACCTTGCTGTTGGTTTCTCTCAACCTGTGGATGTCTACCATGGTATGGTACTGCGACGTTATTTCGCCTTTTCAAAACTTTCGCACCATGGTATACATTTAAACCTATAGTATCGCGGGGTTCTGGTTCTTCTACTAATAATCCCCCCCGACTTATATCCACACCGAGATATTCACCAATCAAAGTAATAAAAATACCACCTCCTATTATGCTATACGGTCTCATCCCCCTAACCATAGCTGATAAATAATAACCCACACAATACGGTATACTTACAGCGCTTTGTGGGTCTCGAATACACATATGGTAAAACAAATCCTGTTCATTTACCTTTTCCTTGTTCTTACCCCTTTGTGTAATCGAATTAGCTAAAAACCTATGAATCACTCTTAATTCGGCTCTATCTATATCTAAATAAGAGTAATTTCCCCCTTTGAAACGGTGATGGCTTGTCATTTGACTCCACACACCGTGTGTATCAAAATTTTCATCTATCTTTCTACCGTTTAGTATCAACCCTCTACAATCGGCAGATGCTAACTCCTCAGGCGTATATATACGTAAAGCCTGAGCCATGTCCAGTAAAGACATGTGGCGCATCGAACCGCCTAACAAAAATCTAATAAAAGAACGATCGGTTAAACTAACTACCCGATCATTCAACTCTATACTACACAATAATTCTTCACACCATACTTTATATACAGGTCTACGCATGGTGAATAACGTACCCAGTCATTAAAAGTAGAATTACCATACCTCTGTACAAGTAATTCCCTAATTGGCCCGGCCAATTCTACAGCTTCTAAGGGTCCCCATTCTATGACCCTCGGTACCTCAACAACCTTAGAATGAAGAGTATGCAAACCCCTTTGATATTTTGGATAATCTATCCAAAGTCTGTCAAATCTCAGGTTCGGGTGCAACTCTTCCAAGTGCATATCAGAAAAGGTCATGACTGGATGAGGTATATCCTGCTTGTAGTAGTTATCCACCTCCTGTTGTTCCGCATTCTCAGCAGGAGCATTGCGAGCTTGGGATGAAGATTCACCCCTTTCAGTCTGCAAAACACATCAAACACAATTTTTGTGCATCCAAATATGCATTAGTGTCAGCAAAATCATCAATCAAAATAATTACAATGACATGATCAATTTATATCAAACTTAAGCTCATTTTCATATTTTCATCAAATCTACACTTTTTCAAATAAGCATATACGAAAATGTTCGTCAGGTTCATAAGCATTCAATTCAAATAACATGTCAAAATAATCATTACTAGCAATTAAACAAGTTTCAAATGGCATTATTTCTCAAAAATCAAGTTCATGAATTTTAGACTTGAAAAATTCCACTTTAATTCTCAAAATCATGTTTAGGCTCAAAGTTTGTATCATTTAACTACCTAGACATGTTACACTACTTAATTTAGCAACAATTCATGAAAAAAATTGGCCATAACCTGTTTATATCAAAAAGCCCAAAATTTGCTCAAGAACACAAACCCTAGATTACTCAAAATTTGAAGTTTAAGGCTTCTAATCATGTTAAACAGCATCAATCTAGGTTATACAAGCATAATACATAAACAATTTAAGCCTAATTACACTAAAAAGCATCAAAATCAAATTAGGAAAAAAAATTGCTCAAGAACACTAATTTCGGATTAAATGGTGTTTAGGTGTAGAAATTTACCATTTTTCTTGAGTAATTCCTAGATAGCATCCTTCTCAACATGATTTTAGTAAAAGATTTGGTGATTAACGGTTAAAAATTGTGATTTTGGGGTTGCTTTTGGGTTTTTTTCGGACAGTTTTTCGCTGTATGTGTTTTGTGTTGGGTTGGACTGATCAGTTCTTGCGTTATATTTTTTTTTTTTTCTGTAAATTGGTCCTCCCGCGACTCGCGGGGATTAAACCTCCAAACTCCGCGAGTCGCGGAGTTTGCTATTTTTTTTTTTTTTATAATCATTAACTTATAAAACAATTAAGTACTTAATTTTAAAATTTTGTTTCCCTTGTTATTTAGGACGAGGTCGTTTCGGATCGATGTCCTAGTCCGTCCCTCGACAAAATTTTAAAATTTGTCTTTTTGTAGCGATTGTTTTAAAAGCTAAGATTTTTGGGTTTTTTTAATGTTTTTGGCATACTTTAAATCAATAAGATTAAAAATAATGATAATAAAAGTTCTCGTCCCTCCCTTGGGTAAAGCAATTTCGGTTCAAAGACCTAATCTTCAACTTACGACGAATTTTAAAAATCATATTTTTAACTTAATGAGATAAAGTAAATTTTTGTTTTTAAATTCACACAATTTAAATATAAAATTCAAAATTAAAATTAAAAATTCACACTAAACTTAAAATTTGAAATGCATAAAATTAAAAATTCATATTTTTTTTTTAAAAAAATAAAAAATTCACATCAAACTTAATTTAAAAATTCATATTATAAATTCACACCAAACTTATATTAATTTTTCAAATATTTACAATTTTAAATATATTGTTTTTACAAAGTTTACAATATTAATTTAAGATTTAAATATTAATTTTAAAAACATGGTAAAAATAAAATTAAAAATCTTTTTGTCTTTTTATCCCACTTTAATCAATCAAATATTATCAAAAATATGTGCCCCTCTTTTCGGTAAAGTAATTTCGGTTCCAAGACCTAATTTAACTCATGACAAATTTTTGAAATATTTTGGGTTGATTGTTTAAAGATATTTATACCTTAAGAATAAACGTTAAATTTCGCAGTGATGTAATAAATTTTTGAATGATATCAATAATTTCGGTCGCCAAACCTAATTTTATTCAATACCAATTTAATACTTTTTAGCGAACAAATTAGCGTTTATTATCAAAAGGTTAAAAATAAAAATAAAAATAAAAACTGTACAGACATACCTGTGAAATAGATTTCTTAGTTATATGATCTATCCCATTCATAAGATAGTCGGTTTAATTGGTTTTCCATGGCTACATAGGCTTAACCTCGAGCATTCAGTGTCTTTTCTCCTAAACATATGAACGGTCCGTCTCTGCATAGAGTAACAAATTCGGTGTTTGAATAGGTTTGATTATTTGAACATTTACCTCCATGTGACCATTTTCCGTATTTGTGACATCTTTCTAGGTGTCGTGCTCTTCTTTTCGCTGCGGATTTTGATTTTTCTTTACCAAATTGTAACTTATTATCTTCGCATCTGGATTCTTTTCTAACTCCGTCCATTCTTTCTCTGATTACTGATACTAATTCACTCGGAAGTATGTCATTATTACGTTTAGTGATCAAAGCGTGTAGCATTAGACCATGGTTTAGTTCACAGGCAGTCTTCATTTTGTAAAAACCTATAAAAAATAAAAATTAAGAATGGGGGGATAAGACTAGTTCTTTAGGGTCTGCTAGGGAAAGACCATTCGGGTTCCATTTTCGAGAACTACACGAAAACAGACAATCTAACTCTAACAGAAATACATATTATCCTTTAAAGACTTGATTCTCCCCACACTTAGTTAGCTGTGGTGTCGAAATTGTGATTAACTTCGTTGTCAATTGAATCATCAATGACTTGTATATCTTTGACTTTTACTTCAATCCATTTGTTGATTCCCTCCGTAACTTTCACAAATTCAACTAACATTGCCTTTTCTTTTGACGATAAATTGGATATTAATCGGTTATATAACTTAAAGTTTCCTTTAATCTTAGCATCGTGAATCCGTTTATAAAGTTTCTTCGTTGAACTGTTAAAAATGGGTTCATCTAATTTCTTATCATCAACGGCATTCTTTGTGATTGGATCATCGTTAAGTGTTTCTTCATCTTCCCCACACTTATGCGTTTTTATTGGTCTAACAGTTTTGGTTTGTGGAGATCTAAACTTTCGGTTCACAAAGGTGATCGATGTATCACCATCCCTTAGTGTTATTCTACCTTCTCTTACATCAATGAATGCCTCGGTGGTTGCTAAAAATGGGCGACCTAGAATTAGAGGAATATCAAGGTTTTCCTCCATATTAATCACTATGAAGTTTGTAACAAAGGTCAAACTTCCCACGTTAACAAGTAAATTATTTGCTATTCCAACCGGGTGTTTAATGGTTTGGTCAAATGATTGAACACCTATTTTGGTTGGTTTTAATTTACCCATGCCTAATCTTTTGTATAAGGAAAGAGGCATAATATTTGCACTTGCTCCTAAATCTGCGAGTCCATTATATACAGCACCATCATTAAGTAAGCAAGAAATGATAAATTCACCCGGGTCTCCTGCTTTAGTAAGTCGAGTTGGTTTGTAAACCTTTTTCGAGTGTTCTTTCCTTGGTTCTTTCATTTCTATTTGAATTTCTTGTTCACATTTTTCTTCATTTATTGGAATGGGAGGTTTGTATAGGAATTCTTCTTCATCACTCAAATTTGAATCCTCCCTATATTCCAGTTTTGATTTTTCATATGTTGTTGATAACATATTTATGTTTTCATTTTGAAGGTTTTCTTGGGTGGTGAAATTATGATTAACTTCATTGTCAACTTCCATCGGACCATGTATGTAATGTTTAACTCTGTGACCATTAACTTTAAATTCAATCCCATTTGAATTTATTAATTATATCGTTCCGTATGGGAAAACTCTTTTGACTATGAATGGTCCAGACCATCTTGATTTCAATTTTCCAGGAAATAGCTTGAATCGTGAATTGAAAAGAAGAACTCTGTCTCCTTCTTTAAATTCTTTTGAACTTCTGATTCTTTTATCATGCCATTTCTTTGTTCTTTCTTTATAGATTAACGAATTATCGTATGCTTCATGTCTTAATTCTTCTAATTCGTTTAGTTGACTTAATCGTAGACGTCCAGCTTCATGTAAATCAAGATTACATGTCTTCAAAGCCCAAAATACTTTGTGTTCAATTTCTACTGGAAGATGTCATGCTTTTCCATAAACAAGTCTAAAAGGTGTGGTTCCAATTGGAGTTTTGTAGGCTGTTCTAAAAGCCCAGAGTGCATCCTCCAATTTAATGGACCATTCCTTCGGATTTGATCCTACGGTTTTCTCTAGAATACGTTTTAAGGCTCGGTTGGTATTTTCAACTTGTCCACTTGTTTGTGGATGATATGCGGTGGAGATTTTATGAGTTACTCCATATCTTTTAAGAACTTTCTCAAGTTGATTATTACAGAAATGAGTACCCCGATCACTTATTAAAGCTTTCGGTGTTCCAAACCTTGCAAAAAGACGTTTTAAAAAGTTGACTACAACTCGTACATCGTTAATTGGGAGAGCTTGTGCTTTCGCCCATTTAGATACATAATCAATGGCTACGAGTATATATAGATTATTATGAGATTTTGGAAATGGACCCATAAAGTCAATACCCCAAATGTCAAATACTTCACATACTTGGATGACATTTTGTGGCATTTCATCACGTTGACTTATTTTTCCGGCCCTTTGACAAGCATCACAGGATTTGCAAAGAAGGTGTGCGTCTTTGTAAATTGTAGGCCAATAGAATCCAGCATCATAAACTTTTCTTGCTGTTAGTTGAGGCCCATAATGCCCTCCTGTTGGTCCTGTGTGACAATGGTTTAAAATTTTACTAGCTTCATCTCCAAATACACATCGGCGTATTATTCCATCTGGACAACTTTTAAACAGATGTGGATCTTCCCAAAAATAGTGTTTTATATTACTGAAGAATTTCTTTCGTCTTTGGTACGATAATCCTTTTTCAAGGAATCCACAAACTAGGTAGTTTGCATAGTCTGCAAACCATGGAATTTCTTTATAATCTATCTTCAATAGATATTCATCAGGAAAGTTGTCTTGTATGGCCGATTCATTTAGAACTTCTAATTCGGGATTTTCAAGACGAGAAAGATGATCAGCGGCGAGATTTTCTGTTCCTCTTTTATCTCGGATTTCAATATCAAACTCTTGTAAGAGTAAGATCCAACGGATTAATCTTGGTTTAGCATCTTGTTTTGAAAATAGGTATCTAAGAGCAGAATGGTCGGTATAGACCACCGTTTTTGCTAGAACGAGATATGATCGAAATTTGTCAAAAGCAAAGACAATAGCAAGGAGTTCTTTTTCAGTAGTTGTATAGTTCGTTTGTGCTCCTTGTAACGTCTTACTAGCATAATATATAGGTTGAAATCGTTTTTCAATCCTTTGTCCTAAAACGGCTCCCATTGCAAAATCACTTGCGTCACACATTAGTTTAAATGGTAGATTCCAATTTGGTGTTATCATGATCGGCGCATTAGTGAGTTTCTCTTTAAGAATATTAAAAGATTTGATACACTCATCTGAAAAGATGAATGGAGCATCCTTTTCTAGGAGTTTATTCATAGGAGTGGCAATTTTAGAAAAGTCTTTTATGAAACGTCGGTAAAAACCGGCATGCCCTAGAAAACTCCTAACTCCTCTAACATTGGTGGGATGTGGAAGTTTAGCAATTACATCTACTTTAGCTCTATCCACTTCAATTCCTTCTTTTGAAATTTTATGTCCAAGAACGATGCCTTCTTTAACCATGAAATGGCATTTCTCCCAATTAAGAACTAGATTTGATTGTTCGCATCTAATTAGCATTCGTTCCAGATTAACTAGACATGTTTCAAATGTATCACCGAAGACTGAAAAGTCATCCATGAAAACTTCCATGCATTCTTCTATCATGTCGTGAAAAATCGCCATCATACACCTTTGAAAGGTTGCAGGGGCGTTGCAAAGTCCAAATGGCATGCGTTTGTAAGCAAAAGTACCATAAGGGCACGTGAATGTGGTTTTCTCTTGATCTTCGGGTGCTATTGGAATTTGAAAATATCCCGAAAATCCATCTAGAAAACAATAGTAACTATTTCCGGCTAATCTTTCCAACATTTGATCTATGAAAGGTAAGGGAAAGTGATCTTTTCTGGTGGCGTCATTTAATTTTATATAATCAATACATACACGCCATCCTGTTACGATCCTAGTAGGAATAAGCTCATTTTTCTCATTTGTAATGACAGTCATGCCACCCTTCTTAGGCACGCATTGAACTGGGCTTACCCATGGACTATCAGAGATTGGATAAATTAGACCTGCATCTAGCAGTTTAATAATCTCTTTCTTAACTACATCTTGCATATTAGGATTTAGTCTTCGTTGGCGTTGCACATACGTTTTATGACCTTCTTCCATAAGGATTTTATGTGTGCAATACGAAGGACTTATTCCTTTAATATCATGAATCTTCCATGCAATGGCTGGTTTATGAGCTTTCAACACAGAAATGAGTTGTGATTTCTCATTTTCAGTAAGAGAAGACGATATTATTACAGGTAATTCAGATTCACCATGTAAATAAGCGTATTCCAAATGGTTTGAAAGTGGCTTTAACTCTAATTTCGGAGGTTCTTCTATCGATGATTTATATCGATATCTGTCTTCTTCTTTTAGCATTTGAATTTCTTCTGTTGTTGGTTCATATCCATTAGCTATTAGTGTAGCTAACATTTCAGCTTCATCAATTGGTTCATTACCTTCTCCTAAAGAGCATTCTCCTGTTCCTTGTAATTCTGGAAATTCTTCTAATAATTCTGCATGTGCATCTATAGTTTGAATATAATAACATGTATCATCTGCAGATTGTGGTTGTTGCATTGCTCTATCAACTGAAAAGGTAACACTCTCATCCTCTATACTTAGGGTCAATTTCTTACCGAACACGTCTATCATTGCTTTAGCCGTGTTTAAGAATGGTCTTCCTAATATGAGAGGAACTTGAGAATCTTCTTCCATGTCCAGAACAACAAAATCTACTGGAAATACTAAAGTACCAACTTTAACTAGCATGTTCTCCATTATCCCTCTAGGATATTTTATTGATCTATCGGCTAGTTGTATGCTTATTCTGGTTGGTTTCAATTCTCCAAGGTCTAGTTTAGTGTATAGTGAACACGGCATTAGATTTATACTAGCACCTAAGTCTGCCAATGCTTCTATTGAACTAAGACTACCCAGAAAACATGGAATTATGAAACTTCCTGGATCAGATAGTTTTTCTGGTATCTTATTCAACAGCACTGCTGAACAATTAGCATTCATAGTAACAGCCGAGAGTTCTTCCATTTTCTTTCTATTTGAAATTAGATCTTTCAAGAATTTAGCATATCTAGGCATTCCTGAAATCACATCAATGAAAGGAAGATTTACATTTATCTGTTTAAACATATCCAAGAATTTGGATTGCTCGGCTTCAAGTTTCTCTTTCTTCATTTTACTCGGGTAAGGAAGTGGTGGTTGGTATGGTTTAACATAAGGTTTAGCCTTAACTGTGTTATCTTCATTAACCTTTTCAACTACCGGTTCTTTTTCCTTATCTTGATCAGGTTGTGGTTCTTGTGAAGTAGGAATTGCTTCATCAGAAGTTACAGGTATTTTAGGTGGTTTAAGTGTTGTACCACTTCTTGTGGTAATAGCTTTAGCTGTTTCATTCCGGGGGTTAGCATTTGTATCACTAGGTAGACTTCCCGGTTTTTTTTCACCTATTAACCTTGCTAGGTTACTTACTTCTTGTTCCAGATTTTGAATAGAAGCTTGTTGATTTCTAAATGCTTGAGCATTTTGTTCATTGGTTTGTTTTTGAGATTTGAAAAACTGCGTTTGAGTTTCAACTAGCTTCGTCATCATATCTTCTAAATTCGGCTTTTTATCATATGTTTGTTGTGGTGGCTTGTTTTGAAAATTAGGTCTTTGCTGATTATAAGTATTATTGGATACTTGTTGATTGCTAGGACCTTGTTGGTTGTTGTATGGAATATTTCTGTTATAATTCTGGTATTGTAAATTGGTCTTGGCGGTTGATAATTATTCTGATAATTATTTCCAGGCCTTTGGTTTATGTATGAAATATTCTCTCTTTGTTCCATTGTTAATTCAATACTGAGACAATCTTTTATCAAATGTGGTCCTCCACACTGCTCACAACTAATTCGTATTGAGTGAATATCTTTAGTCATCTTTTCCATTCGTCTCTCCACAGCATCTATCTTTGCGGAAATGGAATCTAAGTCATGGCTAGAATCGGCTCTAGCTGCTTTAGATGATCTAACGATGTCTTTTTCTTGGTGCCACTCATGTGAGTGGGAAGCAGTGTTATCAATAATTTTGTAAGCATCAGTTTCGGTTTTCTTCATAATAGAACCACCAGCTGCTATATCTATATCTTTCCTTGTAGTGATGTCGCATCCTTGGTAGAATATTTGTACTATTTGACAGGTGTCTAAACCATGTTGCGGACATCCTCTTAACAACTTTCCATATCTAGTCCATGCCTCATATAGAGTTTCATTCGGTTTTTGTGTAAACGTAACAATTTCTGCTTGAAGTCTTACGGCTTTAGATGCAGGAAAGAATTGTTTAAGAAATTTTTCAACTAAAACATCCCATGTATCAATCGCCCCTTCAGGTAACGATTCCAACCAATCTTTGGCTTCTCCCTTTAAAGTCCAGGGAAATAACATGAGATATATCTGTTCATCCTCCACTTCTCGGATTTTAAATAGTGTGCAGATCCTATTAAAGGTACGTAGATGTTCATTTGGATCTTCCTTCGGCGCACCACTAAATTGGCATTGATTAGTCACCATGTGTAGAATTTGTCCTTTGATTTCATAATCTGGCGCATTAATGTCTGGATGAGTAATTGCGTGACCATGGCCAGTGCGTTTAGCTCTCATTCGGTCTTCCATACTTAAAGGTTCCAGATTCTCCATAATTGAATTTGTTGAATCGGAATCACTAGAGGATTCTGATTTAATGGATCGTTCCTCAACAATCTCTGTTTGAATGATTGGTGGTTCCGGAGGAAAGTTTAATGGTTCAGGATCTACGAACCGTTCCTGAATATTCTCCGGATTCTCAATTGTGAGGTCGGGTTCAAAAAATGGATTATCGGAAATTTGAACGGAAGTACTTGGTTGACTGGATGACGATTCTAAAGAAAAATCAACGGCGGTTATATTTGCTATATGTCTTGATCTAGTTACAGGTGGTGAACGTACAAAAGGTGGTGAACGTCTTGCTCGGTGCATTCACTGAATATCCTATTAGTTTTTAAAAGGAAAGAAAAATTATAATAAGTTATCCAATCAATAGACTTTTCTGATTTTGCCCACGTTTCGAATAGCCAAAAGATGCAGCAGAGGGGCATGATTCGTTTGGTCTCAATATAATTGAGGACTGTTTGGCTCCAATAACCCGGTCCACGTACAAATCCAACTATTACTACGAACCAGAAAATTTTGATGTCTATTAATTTAACCACTTAAAATAAATTTTCGTAATTTTAAGAAATTTAGATAAGAAGTAGAATAAAAATCTATGTCCTAAAACTAGAATAGCGAGAAATAAGAAAGAAAAAGAGTTCGTCGAAAAAGGTTGAAAAAGAAAAATAGTTGAAAAATAAAAGGTGACGGAAAAATAAAAGAAACTTATAAAACTTAAAAATAGTTGACTAATCTAACCTTATTAGTAAAACTAACTTAAAATTATAATCGCAAATTGAGATTACTAATTGGAATGATAATTGATACATAGGTAAAAGTCGTCTAAAAATATTAAAGCTTATAGGAAAAACTATATCCCAAATGGAAATAACTTAAAAAGAAACTAAAACTTAAAAAGGCGTCGCAAAATTCTAAAGCACCTAAATCTTAGTCTAAAGAAAAAGCACTTAAGGAATTCTACGGCAAAGCCTAAAAATCTAGAAGTAAAAATAACTATGGCAAAAACTAAGTTTAAAACTAAATATGAGCTAAAAATACAAAAGTTACGCTAAAACAATTAAAAAGGGACAAAATATAAAAATATACAAAAAGTTGTAAAAATTACAATTTTTATAAAAATATTATTTTTATATTATTTATTTATTAAAACTACTAATTTTACAATTTAATTAAACTAATTTAACTAAAATATAAATTAAATAAAACTTAAATTAAAATAAAACTAATTATAATAATAATAATAATTAGGGTTAATAATAATTATAATTAATAATAATCCGTAATAAATGCAGTTTAGGGTTTCTGTCGGTGTCAGAGAAACTCCGCGAGTCGCGGTTCTCAAAGCTGCAAACCCCGCGAGTCGCGGGGTTCCAGTTTTCAACTCTGGAACAGGAAATTTACGCGTTTTTTTAATTGTTTTATATTTTCTGTTTTAATAAAAGTATTTAAATAATAAAAACTTATATCTAAAAACTAAAATAGAAATATTTTATAATTTTATAAAAATCTTAAAACTAGATTTATATATATATATATTTTTTTTTCGGTTTTTGATTTTATGTTTTAAATAAAAAACAAAATACTTAAATAAAACTTATATTTTTATAAAATAAAAATAAAGAAACTTATAAAACTTTTAACAAACTCTTAAAAATATATAAATTTTTGTTTTTTTTTTCTTTTTATATTTTCGAATATTTAAAACGTACTTTTATAAAAACGAATTTTAATAAAAGTAAAATAAAAATCTTTTTTTTTTGTAGCGTTGCGCTTCCGGCTTTTAAGAGATTCCCCGGCAGCGGCGCCAAAAATACTTGATGTCAAAGCTAAAGGGTATAAAATACTATTAAATTTTAGCAGAAAATACTATTTAATACGATACAATTTTACACAAGATATTTATTTATTTATAGAATGGATATACTTAAACCTTGCTACAACACTTATAGGCAGTGTACCTAATCGTACAGTAGTGTAGTTTTTAGTAAGTCCAGTTCGTTCCACAGGGAATCTTTTTAAACAAAGCTTAACGCTATATTAGTTCACTTTTATAAAAATACAAATATATATATATATATATATATAAGTAATATTATTATTATAAAGGGGGGTTTTTTACCGTTTAATGACCGGTTTGTCGATTTTAAAACTTTAGTCGCAGTTAAAACCAAATAAATACAAGACTTTAAATTAAAGCATAAAGTAAATAACGATAATGAAATTGCGAATAATAAAAGTGCGATAAAATAAACTTGCGATAATTAAAAAGTACGATAAGTAAAAGTGCAATACAATAACAATAAAAATGCGATAATTAGAAGTGCAATTAAATATAAAATAAAGGAAATTAAATATGAAATAAAAGAATTATGCTTATTTAAACTTCCGTAATCATGATGTTTGACGTGTTGATTTTAGTTTTATGCCCATGGGTTAATTGTCCTTTGTCCTGGATTATTTAATATGTCCATACGGATTTGTCCATAATAGTCCATCAGACATAAATATAAAGAGCGAAAGCCTTCGTCAAATTATTCTTATTCCCGAAGTCAAATATTCCAACTAATTGGGGATTCGAATTGTAACAAGGTTTTAATACTTTGTTTAATGAATACACCAGGTTATCGACTGCGTGTAAACCAAGGTTTTACTACTTTGTTAACAATTACACCAATTACCCTTGAATGTAATTCACCCCTGTTTCAACAAGTCTATTAACTATTAATCCAGTTCCGTATCCGGTAAAATGAATAATTATTGGTATTTATAGATATCCCGCCCACCGTACCCAGTCAAGCGTATGTGGTTATATATAAATACGTCGAATTATAAGTTTGTATATTAAATTAACAAGGTATTGTTTAGTTAATATAAAACCCATTAATAGCCCATAGTCTAATTTTCACAAGTGTCGTTCTTTTGTCCAAACCCCAATTATGGTACAAAGCCCAATTACCCAATTTTAGTAATTAGCCCAACATCATGATTACTTCGAATTAAATAAGCATAATAATAACTTAGCTACGAGACATTAATGTAAAAAGGTTGAACATAACTTACAATGATTAAAAATAGCGTAGCGTTACACGGACAGAATTTCGACTTACACCCTTACAACATTCGCTAACATACCCTTATTATTATGATTAAAATTAAAATTAAAATTTAAATTAAAATATAAATATAAATATATACGATATAGATAGAGAGATGGATGGATTTTTTTTGTCATTTTTGCGATCAGAATTCATTTGCTTTTATAGGGATTTTCGACTTTTGGGGCTCCGCGACTCGCGGCATTTTTGCCTTCAAACTCCGCGAGTCGCGGAGTTTGAAATTACAGCTCAGTCCCTTTTGAAGTCTTTCTTGCCGACGGTTTTAAATATTAATATAATATATATATAATTTTTAAGAATTATTTATATATTATATTATATTTATGTGCATAGTTGACTTGTAATTTTTAGTCCGTTGCGTCGAACGTTGAGAGTTGACTCATGTCCCGGTTCCGGATTTTCGAACGTCCTTGCGTACAATTTAATATCTTGTACTTTGCGTTTTGAATCTTGTACTCTTGTAATTTCGAGACGTTTCTTATCAATAATTGGAACCTCTTTGATTGTCTTTTGTACTTTTGAGCTTTTTGGTCGTTTGCGTCTTCAATTCGTCGAATCTGTCTTTTGTCTTCACCTTTTATTATTTAAACGAATATCACTTGTAAATAGAACAATTTCAACTAAAAGCTTGTCTTTCTTGAGGAATAATGTTATGAAATATATGTTCGTTTTTAGCATTATCAATTTAACCGGACACGGGAATGGATTAATAGTCTATGGACTTATTAAAACAGGGGTGAAATTATGTACAAGGACACTTGGCGTAATTGTTAACAAAGTATTAAAACCTTGGGTTACACGCAGTCGATATCTTGGTGTAATTATTAAACAAAGTATTAAGACCTTGTTACAGTTTAAGTCCCCAATTAGTTGGAATATTTGACTTCGGGTATAAGGATAATTTGACGAGGACACTCGCATTTTATATTTATGACTGATGGACTGTTATGGACAAAAACCAGACGGACATATTAAATAATCCAGGACAAAGAACAATTAACCCATGAGCATAAAACTAAAAATCAAAACGTCAAACATCATGATTACGGAAGTTTAAATAAGCATAATTCTTTTATTTTCATATTTAATTGCACTTCTAATTAACGCACTTTTTAATTATCGTATTTTATTTCATCGCACTTTTATTTATCGCAATTTCATTATCGTTATTTACTTTACGCTTTAAATTAAGTTGTATTTATTTTTAATATTTTACATTAGGTTTTAACTGTGACTAAAGTTTTAAAATTGACAAACCGGTCATTAAACGGTAAACCCCCTTTTATATTATTATTATATATAAAAATATATATTTTGTACAAATATAGTTGTTTAAAATATAGTGTAAAATAAGTCATCTCCCTGTGGAACGAACCGGACTTACTAAAAACTATACTACTCTATGATTAGGTATACTGCCTATAGTGTTGTAGCAAGGTTTAGGTATATCTCATCTGTAAATAAATAATTAAAACTTGTGTAATCTGTATCGCTTTTTGTATCAAAAATATATAGTATTTCACGTACACCTCGCACGACATCAAGTTTTTGGCGCCGCTGCCGGGGAATTCGGCGAAACACTATATTTTATAAATATATTTGTATATCATTTTTAGAAAAACAATATAAAATAAAAAATAAAAAAAACCAAAAATATAAAAAGAAAAACAAAAATTTATATATTTTTAAGAGTTTGTTAAAAGTTTTTTAAAGTTTCTTTATTTTTATTTTAGTCTTAAAAAATATAAGTTTTATTTAAATATTTCTTATTTATTTAAAACAGAAAAAAAAAAAACACTCGAGTCCAAGTACTGTAGCAGCCCAGTGTCTGGCCCGAAACCCTAGCCCATGCGATCGCATGGCTGGATAACTTAGGACTCATGCGATCGCATGAGCCCTGTTGATGATAATGTTAAAAACGAACATATATTTCATAGCATTATTCCTTAAGAAAGACAAGCTTTTAGTTGCAATTATTCTATTTACAAGTGATATTCGTTTAAATAATAAAAAGTGAAGACAAAAGACAGATTCGACGAATTGAAGACGCAAACGACCAAAAAGCTCAAATGTACAAAAGACAATCAAAGAGGTTCCAATTATTGATCAGAAACGTCTCGAAATTACAAGAGTACAAGATTCAAAACGCAAAGTACAAAATATAAAATTGTACGCAAGGACGTTCGAAAATCCGGAACCGGGACCGGAGTCAACTCTCAACGCTCGACGAAATGGACTAAATATTACAAGTCAACTATGCACATAAATATAATATAATATTTAAATAATTCTTATAATTATTTAATATATTATATTATTTATAAAACGTCGGCACAAGGAAACAAGCAACATGTGAGCTCTCCCAGCTGGCCATGCGATCGCATGGTCAGGAAGAAGGAAGTCCATGCGATCGCATGGCATGAAAAGTCAGGCCACACCTCCTATAAAAATCGAGCTTTGGTGAACCAAAAACATAATCTTTTTCTCTCTTCTCTCATATATACGTAAAATATATATATATAATTTATATTTTAATTTTAATTTTAATTTTAATTCTAATAATAAGGGTATGTTAGCGAATGTTGTAAGGGTGTAAGTCGAAATTCTGTCCGTGTAACGCTACGCTATTTTTAATCATTGTAAGTTATGTTCAACCTTTTTATATTAATGTCTCGTAGCTAAGTTATTATTATGCTTATTTAAAACGAAGTAATCATGATGTTGGGCTAATTACTAAAATTGGATAATTGGGCTTTGTACCATAATTGGGGTTTGGACAAAAGAACGACACTTGTGGAAATTAGACTATGGGCTATTAATGGGCTTTATATTTGTTTAACTAAATGATAGTTTGTTAATGTTAATATAAAGATTTACAATTGGGCGTCCCTATAAATTACCATATACACTCGATCGGACACGATGGGCGGGGTATTTATATGTACGAATAATCGTTCATTTAACCGGACACGGGAATGGATTAATAGCCACTAGAATAATTAAAACAGGGGTGAAATTACATTCAAGGGTAATTGGTGTAATTGTTAACAAAGTAGTAAAACCTTGGTTTACACGCAGTCGATAACCTGGTGTATTCATTAAACAAAGTATTAAAACCTTGTTACAATTCGAATCCCCAATTAGTTGGAATATTTAACTTCGGGTATAAGAATAATTTGATGAGGACACTCGCACTTTATATTTATGACTGATGGACTGTTATGGACAAAAACCAGACGGACATATTAAATAATCCAGGACAAAGGACAATTAACCCATGGGCAAAAAAAAAAAACTAAAATCAACACGTCAAACATCATGATTACGGAAGTTTAAATAAGCATAATTCTTTTATTTCATATTTAATTTCCTTTATTTTATATTTAATTGCACTTCTAATTATCGCACTTTTATTTATTGTTATTTAATCGCACTTTTAATTATCGTACTTTTTAATTATCGCAAGTTTATTTTATCGCACTTTTATTATTCGCAATTTCATTATCGTTATTTACTTTAAGTTTTAAATTAAGTCTTTTATTTATTAGGTTTTAACTGCGACTAAAGTTTTAAAATCGACAAACCGGTCATTAAACGGTAAAAACCCCCCTTTATAATAATAATATTACTTATATATATGTTTGTATTTTTATATAGCGTTGAGCTTTGTTTAAAGATTTCCCTGTGGAACGAACCGGACTTACTAAAAACTACACTACTGTACGATTAGGTACACTGCCTATAAGTGTTGTAGCAAGGTTTAAGTATATCCATTCTATAAATAAATAAATATCTTGTGTAAAATTGTATCGTATTTAATAGTTTTTCCTAGTAAAATATAAGCTATTTTATATACACCTCGCATAACATCAAGTATTTTTGGCGCCGCTGCCGGGGAAACGCCGAAGCGAAACGCCACACACATAAAAAAAAGATTTTTATTTTTAGTACGTTTTGTAGAAATACGTTTTAAATATTCGAAAATATAAAAATAAAAACAAAAATATAAATATTTTTTTAAGAGTTTGTAAGTTATATAAAAGTTTCTTTATCTTTATTTTATAAAAATATAAGTTTTATTTAATTTATATAAATATATTACATAATTTTATTAAAACAGAAAAAAAAAAATTTTAATTCGGCCTGTACTGTAGCAGCCCACTCTATGGCCCGAAACCCTAGCCCATGCGATCGCATGGCTGGGCAACTGAGGACTCATGCGATCGCATGAGCCCATCTGACACGCCAGATTTGACTTCCTGCTGCAATAATTACGAAATTATTATTATTATTATATAATTAAAACCCTAATTAGGGTATTATTTTTTTTATTATTAGTTTAGTTTTTATTATTATTAATTTGTTATATTTAGTTTTATTTTAATTTTCATTAAATTATAAAATTAATAGTTTTATAAAATAAATAATATAAAAATAATATTTTTATAAAAATTGTACTTTTTACAACTTTTTATATATTTTTATATTTTGTCCCTTTTTAATCGTTTTAGCGTAACTTTTGTATTTTTAGCTCATATTTAGTTTTAATTCATAGTTTTTGCCATAACTATTTTTACTTCTAGATTTTTAGGCTTTGCCGTAGAATTCCTTAAGTGCTTTTTCTTTAGACTAAGATTTAGGTGCTCTAGAATTTTGCGACGCCTTTTTAAGTTTTAGTTTCTTTTTAAGTTATTTCCATTTGGAATTTAGTTTTTCTTGTAAGCTTTAATATTTTTAGACAACCTTTTACTATGTATCAATTATCATTCCAATTAGTAATCTCAATTTGCGATTATAATTTTAAGTTAGTTGTAGTAATAAGGTTAGGTTAGTAAAGTATTTTTAAGTTTTATAAGTTTCTTTTATTTTTTTCGTCACCTTTTATTTTTCAACCATTTTTCTTTTTCGACCTTTTTCGACGAACTCTTTTTCTTTCTTATTTATCGCTATTCTAGTTTTAGGACATAGATTTTTATTCTACTTCTTATCTAAATTTCTTAAAATTACGAAAATTTATTTTGAGTGGTTAAATTGATAGACATCAAAATTTTCTGGTTCGTAGTGATAGTTGGATTTGTACGTGGACCGGGTTATTGGAGCCAAACAGTCCTCAATTATATTGAGACCAAACGAATCCTGCCCCTCTGCTGCATCTTTTGGCTATTCGAAACGTGGGCAAAATCAGAAAAGTCTATTGGTTGGATAACTTATTATAATTTTTCTTTCCTTTTTAAAACTAATAGGATATTCAGTGAATGCACCGAGCAAGACGTTCACCACCTTTTGTACGTTCACCACCTGTAACTAGATCAAGACATTTAGCAAATATAACCGTCGTTGATTTTTCTTTAGAATCGTCATCCAGTCGACCAAGTACTTCAGTTCAAATTTCCGATAATCCATTTTTTGAACCCGACCTCACAATTGAGAATCCGGAGAATATTCAGGAATGGTTCGTAGATCCTGAACCATTAAACTTTCCTCCGGAGCCACCAATCATTCAAACAGAGATTGTTGAGGAACGAACCATTAAATCAGAATCATCTAGTGATACCGATTCAACAAATTCAATTATGGAGAATCTGGAACCTTTAAGTATGGAAGACCGAATGAGAGCTAAACGCACTGGCCAAGGTCACGCAATTACTCATCCAGACATTAACGCGCCAGATTATGAAATCAAAGGACAAATTCTACACATGGTGACTAATCAATGCCAATTTAGTGGTGCGCCGAAGGAAGATCCAAATGAACATCTACGTACCTTTAATAGGATCTGCACACTATTTAAAATCCGAGAAGTAGAGGATGAACAGATATATCTCATGTTATTTCCCTGGACTTTAAAGGGAGAAGCCAAAGATTGGTTGGAATCGTTACCTGAAGGGGCGATCGATACATGGGATGTTTTAGTTGACAAATTTCTTAAACAATTCTTTCCTGCATCTAAAGCCGTAAGACTTCAAGCAGAAATTGTTACGTTCACACAGAAACCAAATGAAACTCTATATGAGGCGTGGACTAGATATGGAAAGTTGTTAAGAGGATGTCCGCAACATGGTTTAGACACCTGTCAAATAGTACAAATATTCTACCAAGGATGCGACATCACTACAAGGAAAGACATAGATATAGCAGCTGGTGGTTCTATTATGAAGAAAACCGAAACTGATGCTTACAAAATTATTGATAATACTGCTTCCCACTCACATGAGTGGCACCAAGAAAAAGATATCATTAGATCATCTAAAGCAGCTAGAGCCGATTCTAGCCATGACTTAGATTCCATTTCCGCAAAGATAGATGCTGTGGAGAGACGAATGGAAAAGATGACTAAAGATATTCACTCAATACGAATTAGTTGTGAGCAGTGTGGAGGACCACATTTGACAAAAGATTGTCTCAGTATTGAATTAACAATGGAACAAAGAGAGAATATTTCATACATAAACCAAAGGCCTGGAAATAATTATCAGAATAATTATCAACCGCCAAGACCGATTTACAATCAAAACCAGAATTATAACCGAAATATTCCATACAACAACCAACAAGGTCCTAGCAATCTACAAGTATCCAATAATACTTACAACCAGCAAAGACCGAATTTTCAAAACAAACCACCACAACAAACCGATGATAAAAAGCCGAATTTAGAAGATATGATGACGAAGCTAGTTGAAACTCAAACACAGTTTTTCACATCTCAGAAACAAACCAATGAACAAAATGCTCAAGCATTTAGAAATCAACAAGCTTCTATTCAAAATCTGGAACAAGAAGTAAGTAACCTAGCAAGGTTAATAGGTGAAAGGAAACCGGGAAGTCTACCTAGTGATACAAACGCTAACCCCCGAAATGAAACAGCTAAAGCCATTACCACAAGAAGTGGTACAACACTTAAACCACCTGAAATACCTGTAACTTCTGATGAAACAATTCCTACTCCACAAGAACCACAACCTGATCAAGATAAGGAAAAAGAACCGGTAGTTGAAAAGATTAATGAAGATAACACAGCTAAGGCTAAACCTTATGTTAAACCATACCAACCACCACTTCCTTATCCGAGTAAAATGAAGAAAGAAAAACTTGAAGCCGAGCAATCCAAATTCTTGGATATGTTTAAACAGATAAATGTAAATCTTCCTTTCATTGATGTGATTTCAGGAATGCCTAGATATGCTAAATTCTTGAAAGATCTAATCTCAAATAGAAAGAAAATGGAAGAACTCTCGGCTGTTACTATGAATGCTAATTGTTCAGCAGTGCTGTTGAATAAGATACCAGAAAAACTATATGATCCAGGAAGTTTCACAATTCCATGTTTTCTGGGTAGTCTTAGTTCAATAGAAGCATTGGCAGACTTAGGTGCTAGTATAAATCTAATGCCGTATTCACTATACGCTAAACTAGACCTTGGAGAATTGAAACCAACCAGAATAAGCATACAACTAGCCGATAGATCAATAAAATATCCTAGAGGGATAATGGAGAACATGTTAGTTAAAGTTGGTACTTTAGTATTTCCAGTAGATTTTGTTGTTTTGGACATGGAAGAAGATTCTCAAGTTCCTCTCGTATTAGGAAGACCATTCTTAAACACGGCTAAAGCAATGATAGACGTGTTCGGTAAGAAACTGACCCTAAGTATAGAGGATGAGAGTGTTACCTTTTCAGTTGATAGAGCAATGCAACAACCACAATCTGCAGATGATACATGTTATTATATTCAAACTATAGATGCACATGCAGAATTATTAGAAGAATTTCCAGAATTACAAGGAACGGGAGAATGTTCTTTAGGAGAAGGTAATGAACCAATTGATGAAGCTGAAATGTTAGCTACACTTATAGCTAATGGATATGAACCAACAACAGAAGAAATTCAAATGCTAAAAGAAGAAGACAGATATCGATATAAATCATCGATAGAAGAACCTCCGAAATTAGAGTTAAAGCCACTTCCAAACCATTTGGAATACGCTTATTTACATGGTGAATCTGAATTACCTGTAATAATATCGTCTTCTCTTACTGAAAATGAGAAATCACAACTCATTTCTGTGTTGAAAGCTCATAAACCAGCCATTGCATGGAAGATTCATGATATTAAAGGAATAAGTCCTTCGTATTGCACACATAAAATCCTTATGGAAGAAGGTCATAAAACGTATGTGCAACGCCAACGAAGACTAAATCCTAATATGCAAGATGTAGTTAAGAAAGAGATTATTAAACTGCTAGATGCAGGTTTGATATATCCAATCTCTGATAGTCCATGGGTAAGCCCAGTTCAATGCGTACCTAAGAAGGGTGGCATGACTGTCATTACAAATGAGAAAAATGAGCTTATTCCTACTAGGACTGTAACAGGATGGCGTGTGTGTATTGATTATAGAAAATTAAATGACGCCACCAGAAAAGATCACTTTCCCTTACCTTTCATAGATCAAATGTTGGAAAGATTAGCCGGAAATAGTTACTATTGTTTTCTAGATGGATTTTCTGGATATTTTCAAATTCCAATAGCACCCGAGGACCAAGAGAAAACCACATTCACGTGCCCTTATGGTACTTTTCCTTACAAACGCATGCCATTTGGACTTTGCAACGCCCCTGCAACCTTTCAAAGGTGTATGATGGCGATTTTTCACGACATGATAGAAGAATGCATGGAAGTTTTCATGGATGACTTTTCAGTCTTCGGTGATACATTTAAATCATGTCTAGTTAATCTGGAACGAATGCTAATTAGATGCGAACAATCAAATCTAGTTCTTAATTGGGAGAAATGCCATTTCATGGTTAAAGAAGGCATCGTTCTTGGACATAAAATTTCAAAAGAAGGAATTGAAGTGGATAGAGCTAAAGTAGATGTAATTGCTAAACTTCCACATCCCACCAATGTTAGAGGAGTTAGGAGTTTTCTAGGGCATGCCGGTTTTTACCGACGTTTCATAAAAGATTTTTCTAAAATTGCCACTCCTATGAATAAACTCCTAGAAAAGGATGCGCCATTCATCTTTTCAGATGAGTGTATCAAATCTTTTAATATTCTTAAAGAGAAACTCACTAATGCACCAATCATGATAACACCAAATTGGAATCTACCATTTGAACTAATGTGCGATGCAAGTGATTTTGCAATGGGAGCCGTTTTAGGACAAAGGATTGAAAAACGATTTCAACCTATATATTATGCTAGTAAGACGTTACAAGGAGCACAAACAAACTATACAACTACTGAAAAAGAACTCCTTGCTATTGTCTTTGCTTTTGACAAATTTCGATCATATCTCGTTCTAGCAAAAACGGTGGTCTATACCGACCATTCTGCTCTTAGATACCTATTTTCAAAACAAGATGCTAAACCAAGATTAATACGTTGGATCTTACTC
Organism: Rutidosis leptorrhynchoides; assembly: GCF_046630445.1. Classification (NCBI taxonomy): domain Eukaryota; kingdom Viridiplantae; phylum Streptophyta; class Magnoliopsida; order Asterales; family Asteraceae; genus Rutidosis; species Rutidosis leptorrhynchoides. The sequence goes on along the minus strand of NC_092338.1, from coordinate 105,487,533 downwards.
TTACAAGAGTTTGATATTGAAATCCGAGATAAAAGAGGAGCAGAAAATCTCGCCGCTGATCATCTTTCTCGTCTTGAAAATCCCGAATTAGAAGTTCTAAATGAATCAGCCATACAAGACAACTTTCCTGATGAATATCTATTGAAGATAGATTATAAAGAAATCCCATGGTTTGCAGACTATGCAAACTACTTAGTTTGTGGATTCCTTGAAAAAGGATTATCGTACCAAAGACGAAAGAAATTCTTCAGTGATATAAAACACTATTTCTGGGAAGATCCACATTTGTTTAAAAGTTGTCCCGATGGAATAATACGCCGATGTGTATTTGGAGATGAAGCTAGTAAAATATTAAACCATTGTCACACAGGACCAACATGAGGGCATTATGGGCCTCAACTAACAGCAAGAAAAGTTTATGAAGCTGGATTCTATTGGCCTACAATTTACAAAGACGCATACCTTCTTTGCAAATCCTGTGATGCATGTCAAAGGGCCGGAAAAATAAGTCAACGTGATGAAATGCCACAAAATGTCATCCAAGTATGTGAAGCATTTGACATTTGGGGTATTGACTTTATGGGTCCATTTCCAAAATCTCATAATAATCTATATATACTCGTAGCCATTGATTATGTATCTAAATGGGCGGAAGCACAAGCTCTCCCAACTAACGATGCACGAGTTGTAGTCAACTTTTTAAAACGTCTTTTTGCAAGGTTTGGAACACCGAAAACTTTAATAAGTGATCGGGGTACTCATTTCTGTAATAATCAACTTGAGAAAGTTCTTAAAAGATATGGAGTAACTCATAAAATCTCCACCGTATATCATCCACAAACAAGTGGACAAGTTGAAAATACCAACCGAGCTTTAAAACGTATTCTAGAGAAAACCGTAGGATCAAATCCGAAGGAATGGTCCATTAAATTGGAGGATGCACTCTGGGCTTTTAGAACAGCCTACAAAACTCCAATTGGAACCACACCTTTTAGACTTGTTTATGGAAAAGCATGTCATCTTCCAGTAGAAATTGAACACAAAGCATTTTGGGCTTTGAAAACATGTAATCTTGATTTACATGAAGCCGGACGTCTACGATTAAGTCAACTAAACGAATTAGAAGAATTAAGACATGAAGCATACGAAAATTCGTTAATCTATAAAGAAAGAACGAAGAAATGGCATGATAAAAGAATCAGAAGTTCAAAAGAATTTAAAGAAGGAGACAGAGTTCTTCTTTTCAATTCACGATTCAAGCTATTTCCTGGAAAATTGAAATCAAGATGGTCTGGACCATTCATAGTCAAAAGAGTTTTCCCATACGGAACGATAGAATTAATAAATTCACATGGGATTGAATTTAAAGTTAATGGTCACAAAGTTAAACATTACATACATGGTCCGATGGAAGTCGACAACGAAGTTAATCACAATTTCGACACCACAGCTAACTAAGTGTGGGGAGAATCAAGTCTTTAAAGGATAATATGTATTTCTGTTAGAGTTAGATTGTCTGTTTTCGTGTAGTTCTCGAAAATGGAACCCGAATGGTCTTTCCCTAGCAGACCCTAAAGAACTAGTCTTCTCCCCCCATTCTGAATTTTTATTTTTTTTTAGGTTTTTACAAAATGAAGACTGCCTGTGAACTAAACCATGGTCTAATGCTACACGCTTTGATCACTAAACGTAATAATGACATACTACCGAGTGAATTAGTATCAGTAATCAGAGAAAGAATGGACGGAGTTAGAAAAGAATCCAGATGCGAAGATAATAAGTTACAATTTGGTAAAGGAAAATCAAAATCCGCAGCGAAAAGAAGAGCACGACACCTAGAACGATGTCACAAATGCGGAAAATGGTCACATGGAGGTAAATGTTCAAATAATCAAACCTATTCAAATACCGAATTTGTTACTTTATGCAGAGACGGACCGTTCATATGTTTAGAAGAAAAGACACTGAATGCTCGAGGTTACGCCTATGTAGCCATGGAAAACCAATTAAACCGACTATCTTATGAATGGGATAGATCATATAACTAAGAAATTTATCTCACAGGTATGTCTGTACAGTTTTTATTTTTATTTTTTTATTTTTTTAACCTTTTGATAATAAACGCTAATTTGTTCGCTAAAAAGTATTAAATTGGTATTAAATAAAATTAGGTTTGGCGACCGAAATTATTGATATCATTCAAAAATTTATTACATCACTGCGAAATTTAACGTTTATTCTTAAGGTATAAATATCTTTAATCAATCAACCCAAAATATTTCAAAAATTCGTCATGAGTTAAATTAGGTCTTGGAACCGAAATTACTTTACCGAAAAGAGGGGCGCATATTTTTGATAATATTTGATTGATTAAAGTGGGATAAAAAGCCAAAAATATTTTTAATTTTATTTTTATCATGTTTTTAAAATAAATATTTAAATCTTAAATTAATATTGTAAACTTTGTAAAAACAATATTTTTAAAATTGTAAATATTTGAATTTTTAAATTAAGTCTGGTGTGAATTTTTAATTTTTAAAATATGAATTTTTAATTTTATGCATTTCAAATTTTAAGTTTGGTGTGATTTTTTTAATATTAATTTTGAATTTTATATTTATGTTGTGTGAATTTAAAAACAAAAATTTACTTTATCTCATTAAGTTAAAAATATGATTTTTAAAATTCGTCGTAAGTTGAAGACTAGGTCTTTGAACCGAAATTGCTTTACCCGAGGGAGGGACGAGAACTTTTATTATCATTATTTTTAATCTTATTGAATTAAAGTATGCCAAAAACATTAAAAAACCAAAAAAATCTTTACTTTTAAAAACCGCGCTTTGATTTGACAAATTTTAAAATTTTGTCGAGGGACAGATTAGGACAACGATCCGAAACGGCCTCGCTCCTAAAGGAAAACAAAATTTTTAAAATTTAATTAATTATAAGTTTTATAAAGCATAAGGTTTTAGAAAAAAAAAAAAAAAAAAAAGGCTGAAAACACTGTAGCCGGCACCCCATGCGATCGCATGGGGTTTGCACTTGGAACCCATGCGATCGCATGGGGACCAAATGGTGGTCAGGAACAAATACAGCAGAGAGTCTGCTTCTACACCACAACACACACACATACCCGAAAATACTCCCAAATATTCACCAAATTTCACCAAAATTCACCGTAATTCGTCATTTTTCTTGCTCTAATCATGTCTAGATTCTCATTCTTCAGCAAATTGGTAAAAATTACACTCCTAAACTCTATAAATTCCTAGTTTTTGTGATAATTACCAATTTTTTACCTAATGCAATTTTGTTAATTTCTAGTGTAATTAGTGTTAAATTGTTAGTATTTTATGCATGTATAACCTAGATTGATGCTATTTAACATGATTTGAAGCCAAAAACTTCAAAATTTTTAGAAATCTAGGGTTTGTGTTCTTGAGCAATTTGGGGATTTTTGATATAAACAGGTTATGGCCGATTTTTGTCATGAATTATTGCTAAATTGAGTAGTGTAACATGTTTAGATAGTTAAATGATCCAAACAATGATCCTAAACATGATTTTTGGAGATTAAAGTGGACTTTTTAAGTCCAAAATTCATGAACTTGATTAATGTGATATATTTGCCATTTGAGACTTGTTTAATTATTAATAACGAATATTCTGACATGTTATTTGAGTTAAATGCTTATGAATTTTGTATACATTTTCATATGTGCTTATTTGAAAAGTGTAGAATTGTGAAAAATTGTGAAAATGTGTATAAGTTTAATTTTGATTTAACATGTTATAGTGATTGTTTTAAGTTGTTATTTTGCTAACACTAATGCATATTTGGATGCACAATTTTTGTGTTTAATGTGTTTTACAGAGAGCCGATATTGGAGGTTCAGGAGCATCATCATCTAGACGACCAGCACCAGAACCAGAACCAGAAATGCAACACGAACAAGAACCACAACAAGAACAACAACAGCGTGATCAGCACATACCTTATTATGATCTAGTACAGTTTGTTGATGAATTCATAGTATTCCCAATGAGGCCGCCAGTAGAATTCCCAACGATTCCTGAGCACACTCTGCATCCTAATCTGAGATTTGATAGAAGATGGAGAGATTACGAGACATATCAAAGGAACAAATTCAAATTGGTAACAAAAAATGTAGAGGTGCCAAGGGTAATTGATTGGGCCCCTTTGGAAACGGTCCATCTAGCTGACCGTGTTAGACAGCTTTTAGTTCAAAGGTATGGCAGTTCTTCTTTTACAGATTGGGAACGTCTTTTCACCATTCGTAGACCTGTATATAAGGAATGGTGTGTTGAGTTGATGAGTACTGTATCACTTGATACAAATATAGTTAGGATAGATGATAGAAGATTTCTTAGGTTTATCCTTGGCGGTAGGATGTACAGAATGTCCATGCTGGACATGGCCAGGGCCTTACAGATATATACTCCTGGTGAGTTGCTATTACCCGATTGTACAAACTTGATTCATTATGGTGAACGGGTAGATAGTAACTTTGACGCTGACGCCATTTGGAGGCGTATGTCACATTTTGATGTTTTTACACGAGCAGGAGGACACTCCTATACACATATTGACAGAGCCGAGCTTCGTATTATTCATAGATTTTTGGCCAACTCGATTACACAAAGAGGTCATAATAAAGAAAAAATTACCTTATATGATTTATTTTACCTAAAGTGTATTCGGGATCCTAGAAGCTTTGTCAATATCCCTTACTGTGTTGCTTTTTATTTATCTAAAATGGTAGAGGGAATGCAGGACGGGAGTATAATAGGAGGAGGTATTTTTGTTACTCTCATTGGAGAGTATTTAGGTGTTGATAGGAACCAAGGGGGTCCATTACAGATTTGTAGAGAACAGGTTGAGCCCTTAGGATTGAAAGTTTATGTGGGTGCTAAGGTATTGAAAAGTAGACGTAACCAGGCAGTACCCTATGAGGGATCTCATCCTCAGGTAGAGAGAGGCTCAGACGAGGAAATGGAGGAGGCGGAAGACATTAGGGATGTCTTTCGAGATGCTATTCTTGACGTCCACGTTCGTATAGATGAGGAAGCAATGACGAACGCGGCAAGACATAGTATGTATGAGCAGTGGAACTCCGAGCGAGTATACGAGGATTATAGGCGACGCCAACACGATAGCTGGTTAGTTCATCAGCACCAAATCATGAGCCAGCTATCATATCAGGTACCAAATAACTATGTACCTACTCGACCTGCTCATTTTCCGCCACATAGCCCCGATATCCGACCACCCTTTAACCGGTATGACTATAACCAAGCCTATCAGAACACCTATAACCAACAATGGAACCCACCCGATGAGATGAACTGGAACCCCTATCCAGACTGATTTAGTTCCAATTGGTTATTTTTATGATTTTTATGTTTTTATCTTTTGACTTTTTCATGTTTAAACTTATGTTATTGGATAAATTTGTGTAATTTTTATTATTTTATTATTATTGTGTACTAATATTTCATATTTAGAATTTGAAAGTGGGATATTAAGTCCCATTTCAAATTGCCATGCATGATTATACTTGTATGTATGTATATTGTCGATTGTTCAAAACAGGGTAAAACAGCGCATTTTCAAAGACTAGCATTAAGTTCAGCAAAAGCTACTAATTTTGACGACAAGATGACAAATAAATGTGATGTCACAACAGACGAAATGAACAAATGATGTGCACCATTTATCATTCAGCAAACAAACGCCAATATATTTGGAAACTTTGGTAAAATTTAATCATTTTCACACAAATCACCCTCAATAATTTAAATTGTTACTGATTTCTTGCAAATGAGGGCATTGCAAGATCTTAAGTGTGGGAAGGGGTTAAATTCTTTCGGATTTTAAAAATTTTTACTTTATACACTTGGTAACCATTAAAAATACTAGTAACGTAGTAGTTGTATTAGAATCTAGTGCTCTCTGATAATAAAGAACAGCCCTAGTCTTATATACTGACTACCCAATTCTAGTAAAATTTTTCAAAATTTTCAATTAAATGAACTCAAAATCATGTTTATACATATTTATGAACGATAAAACTAGGTGTTAACACCGAAATTATTGTTACCTCGGAAAGGACATAAATTGAGAAACAAACCAAAATGTTGAAATTCATTTAAAATGGAATAGAGGACGATAAAAAAAGGAAAATAAAAGCCAAGTGTGGGAAAATTTACCAAGTTATCTTAAACATATGTCACATATATCTGTAACAAATAACTGAAAATACTTTTGCTTTGGAATAAACTAAACTGTTTTACCCAATGAAAGAAAAGAAAAGATGGATCTACACGATGAATCAATTCCATCATTAAAAGGAAGTAAAGTCTTCCGAAAAAGACACGCGCTTCTTGATTTAGGTCAAGAAGTTGTCGTCCAGACCAGTTGTAGGTTGACGAAAAATCTAGAAAAGTCATCACTAAAATCAGCAGGAAATCCACGGACCTCAGCATCAAACAGGGTAGCCATGTGGTCAGATTTATCCTAACCATGAGAAGGATTTATCTTGTAAAATGGGGGGGCACCATGCAAATTAGCTGGATAAGACTAATGAATCAGATCCCCAGAAAGGATAATCTCCTTAAAGATTAAAAATCAGCTTTAAAGACTGATATTACTCAATCCTAGAGATTGACCTTAAAGATTGAGAATTACAAACTCATGGAATTCAATGATATCTAAACTCGAGCTTGAACGAGAAAATATTTTGATCAAAATTACAAACCGATTTGTTTTCTGAAAACCCTATTTTTAATGTGTTCATTACCATTGAACGTGAAATCCTAGGAATTCTGTGACGCCCCGTACTAATTCATCATGTACGGACCATCATCAACAGGATCATTACAAGGTTAAGTACTATATGCATTTTCAAAACAGAGTTGTATTCATTAATAAAAGTGACGTCATAACAACGTCGAATGTTTTACAATCCAAAAGTATGCTTCACTAAGTAGAAGCATTAAATAAGTGTACGTGACCACAAGGGCCGTTACATAACATAGTTTCAAAAGTAAATAAGTTTGAATGCAAGATAAGTAGTCATGCGATAACAACTCTAAGCAGCGGGTTCTACAGCACGACTAGTATGATAGCGGAAGCGACTTCAAGCACCTGAGAAATACACGCTTAAAAAGGTCAACACAAAGGTTGGTGAGCTATAGTTTAAGTATAACAGTAATGTAAGTAGGCCACGAGATTTCGGTGCTACAACGAGCGTTTCAAAAGTATGTAAAAGTATATTCTTAACCGTGGGCACCCGGTAACTAACTTAACGTTTAATGTACCCCCTTAAAGTGCACTTGGCAAGTGCGTATAACCTCGAAGTATTAAACACTCGTTAAATGCTAGCGCGACTAGCCCGAGTGGGGATGTCAAACCCTATGGATCCATATCTAAGATTCGCGTTCACGGTTCAAAAACCAATGATTAAACGTTACCGAGCTAAAGGGAATGTTTCTGCCGTTATATAACCCACACATATATAAAGTTTAAGTACTCGTGCCTAGTATGTAAAACATAAAATCCGCATGTATTCTCAGTTCCCAAAATAAGTTAAAGTAAAAAGGGAATGCTATAACTCACAATGATAAGTAGCGGTAAAATAGTAGTAGTGTAGAGTCGGGAAGGTGTGCAAGTAATCGGTCCAAAAGTCCTCAACCTAAGTCAAATAGTACTAAGTTAGTAATTTGTCTTAAAAGGCTTATAAGTATGTAAATAAGGTCATAAGGGTCATCATCAAACATCATCAAACGAAAGGTATAAGTATGTTTTGTTCATAAAAGAAGTTTTAAACAAAGGCTGACTTCGGTCAGTCACCACGGTCTCTATACCTACTGAAATAAGGTGAGATCAGTGGCCATGGCTCCGTATATGAGTCACTTAAGTGTGGTTAAAATTACAGAAGCTAACTCGTCTTCGTTTGACCGTGACAACGGTATAAGTGCGAGTAGGTCTGAAATTCCTGCACAACGTTAAATGACCTAGTGACGATCGGAGGGCCATAAATCCTAAACCGTAACTCGTATTAAGACGAGTCCTAAACGAAAAATTATCTACTAGAACAGAGCTAACTGGATATCACAGTTACAGTAGCCCAGGTGTTCGGGTCTGAATCAGAAAACAGAAAACAGGAACAGGAAACAGAAAAGTAAGTGGACCTAGTGACGATCGGAGGGCCATAGACTCTAAACCGTAACTCGTATGAAGACGAGTCTTACATGAAAAGTTATCTACTCGAAAAGTTCTATCCAAAAATCAAGGTTAGATCAGCCAAGACCTACTGGTCTATTACGAATTCAGCTGATCAGAAAGTTGGACAGAAACAGTAAGTTTAAGGGAGTTCCGGCGGTTTTGGTGCTTGATGTTCATCATGGTTCTCATCCTTGATGCATATGGCTTCAAGTGTACAACTCATGGATGTGTTTACATCATTTTAACCAAGTCTTGACCATCATAACCCAAGTGAAAGTCTAAGTAAAGTCATTAAGTTAAATCATAATTACCATCCCTTGAATCTTTACTTTAGTGAAACCATAAGTTACAAAACTTTGATTTTCAACTAGTAAAATTTAATTAAGGTGCAAGAATGGGAGGGATAAACTAGATAAACAAATAACAAGTTCATGAGTTTCATACTTTTAAAGATTCAAGCCTAGGTCTTGATCTTTAGAAAGTAAACTTTAAGTTTACTAACATGAATGCATGCATGATTTTTAGAACTTATGAACTTGAAATCTTTGAAACACTAGTTGTAGAACCATAAACTAGAGAGTTTAGATCCTTACATGTTCTTGAATAACAAGATAAATGAAGAATCAAACTAAAGAGTTTGATTCTTTGATACTAGTAAGAAATAACTAAGGTAACAAGTGAGTAAACAACAACTAACAACAACAATGAATTAAGTAACAATGAAGAACAAAAGATGATGATGATTTAGGGGGGTTTGGTTCGGTTTTTAGAGAGAAAGAGGAAGAGAATAAGAGCCTTGTAACTTACAATGTTTAGAGAGAAAGAAGAGAAAAATGGAATGCAAGATTGAAGTGTGAGTTTGAATGAGGCATGCAAGTAATATGTAGTAAAAAAAAACTTGGAATCCTCCCCCCCATACCCCCATGGTCACGGCCACAAGCCTCAAATGGGGTGGTCAACATGCAAGAATCTTTACATGGGGTGTGGTGTTGGTGTTTGAATGGTAAAAGTTGAATTCATGGGAAAAGGGTTAGCATGCTTGTAAGTATTATTGCTAATTTAGGCTAGTTAATCCAAGACTTATATTAATCAAGTTACTAGCATAATTAAAATGGGCTAGTAAGTCCATTAAGGTGAGGTAGGGTGGGCTCTTATGTCCATTAACATTAATAAAGGCCCAAGTTCAAGTATTTAACAAATAAATCCAATTAAAGCCCAAGTAACTAACTAATCACCATAGTTCATTAAAATAATTAATAAAATTAATTATGAATGTAAATAATACTTGAAAATTTTATTCGTGCAAGTTCCGGGTGTCACAAAGACGTTTCGGGCAATTAAAGAATCAAGTACGGGCAATCATGGCAACAAGTAAATGTAATAACATACATTCGTTTAATCACACGTATTAATAATAATAATTATTAATAAAATAATGTTGGAAAATCCAGGGTCGTTACATTACCCACCTGTTAAAGAAAATTTCGTCCCGAAATTTTAAGCTGAATCTGAAGGTGATGGCGGAGGTGGGAAAAGGTGAGGGTACTTCTGTCTCATGCGGTCCTCTCGTTCCCAAGTAAACTCAGGTCCTCGTTTGGAATTCCATCGAACTCGGACGATCGGAATCCTATTGTGTTTCAACTCCTTGACTTCTTTTTCCATGATTTCAACGGGCTCTTCCACAAAGTGGAGTTTGTCATCGATAGTAAGTTCTTCCAATGGTATGATAAGTTCAGGTGGAGCAAGACACTTCTTCAAGTTTGACACGTGGAAGGTAGGATGAACTGAACTCAATTGTGCTGGAAGATCAAGACGATAAGCAACGGGTCCAACACTTTCCAAAATTTCAAAAGGACCAATGTACCGCGGGTTTAACTTTCCGCGCTTCCCAAAACGAATCACACCCTTCCAAGGTGCAACCTTCAACATAACACGATCACCAACGTTGAATTCAAAGTCTTTACGTTTAAGATCAGCATAACTCTTTTGGCGGTCACGGGCTACCTTGAGTCTGTTTTGAATCTGAGCAATCTTTTCTGATGTTTCGTGGACTATCTCGGGCCCGGTGAGTTGCACTTCACCTAGTTCGGCCCAACAAAGAGGAGAACGGCACTTGCGGCCATACAACGCTTCAAAAGGTGCAGCTTTAATGCTCGAGTGATAACTGTTGTTGTAGGAGAATTCGGCAAGTGGCAAATGCCTTTCCCAGGCCTTTCCAAAATCAATAACACATGCACGTAGCATGTCCTCCAAGGTTTGAATTGTTCGTTCACTTTGCCCGTCAGTCTGAGGGTGATATGCAGTGCTCATGTCGAGACGAGTTCCCATGGCTTCTTGCAAAGAACGCCAAAATCTAGAAGCAAATCGAGGATCGCGATCGGAGATGATCGATAAGGGTATACCGTGTCGTGATACAACCTCTTTAATATAAAGTTGAGCAAGTCTCTCCATTGTATCGGTTTCTTTCATTGCTAAGAAATGTGCAGTCTTGGTAAGACGATCAACAATAACCCAAATGGTATCGTATCCGCCCACTGTCTTTGGCAGTTTGGTGATAAAGTCCATAGTTATCATCTCCCACTTCCATTGTGGGATTTCCGGCTGTTGAAGTAACCCAGAAGGTTTTTGATGCTCGGCTTTAACCTTTGAGCAAGTCAAACACTTACTAACATAAGCTGCAACGTCTTTCTTGAGATTCGGCCACCAATATTGTTCTTTAATATCATGGTACATCTTGCCCGCTCCGGGATGAATCGAATATCTCGACTTGTGAGCTTCATCCAATATGAGGCTCCGTAAGTCTCCATAGCGTGGTACCCAAATTCTTCCGGCATAACATCGGAGTCCGGATTCTCTAACCTCAAATTTAGAGACGAGAATGTTCAAATATTCATATCGTAAGTGCTTCTCTATGAGAGCCTATTCTTGGGCTGCTCGGATTTGGTTCTGGAGATTGGAATGAATCGTGATGTTCAATGCTCGAACGCGAAGAGGTGCCGACCTCTCCTTTCGGCTTAAGGCGTCAGCAACAATGTTGGCTTTACCCGGATGATAGCGAAGTTCACACTTGTAATCATTTAGCGTCTCAATCCACCTTCGTTGTCTCATATTCAAATGTTTCTTATCGAATATATGCTGGAGACTCTTGTGATCGGTGAAGATAGTGCATTTAGTTTCATAAAGGTAGTGCCTCCACAATTTGAGCGCGAAGACAACGGCTCCAAGTTCAAGATCGTGTGTAGTATAGTTTCGTTCGTGGATCTTAAGTTGACGAGAAGCATAGGCGATGACCTTCGTGCGTTGCATAAGCACACAACCATAACCAGTTTTCGAGGCGTCGCAGTAAACAACAAAATCGTCATTACCCTCAGGAAGTGATAAGATAGGTGCGGTGGTTAACTTCTGTTTCAAGAATTGAAATGCCTTCTCTTGTTCGTCTCCCCAAACAAATTTCTTTCCTTTGTGAGTGAGTGCGGTTAACGGACGTGAAATCAGAGAGAAACCTTCGATAAACCTTCGGTAGTAACCGGCAAGACCCAAAAATTGGCGGATGTGAGTCAGAGTAGTGGGGGTCTCCCACTTGCTAATCGCTTCTATCTTGGCGGGATCAACTTTGATGCCCTGGTCACTCACAACATGACCCAAAAACTGAACTTCCTTCAACCAGAATTCACACTTAGAAAACTTCGCGTAGAGTTGCTCTCGTCTCAAGAGCTCAAGTACTAATCGGAGATGATGCTCGTGTTCTTCTTCGCTCTTAGAGTAGATGAGGATATCATCAATGAAGACTATAACAAACTTGTCCAAGTACGGCTTGCAAACACGGTTCATAAGGTCCATAAATACAGCAGGTGCATTGGTTAGACCGAATGGCATTACAAGAAACTCATAATGACCATAGCGGGTTCTAAATGCAGTTTTCATCACGTCGCTTTCTTTCACCCTCAATTGGTGATAGCCCGATCGCAAATCGATCTTTGAGTAAACACACGATCCTTGCAGTTGGTCAAAAAGATCGTCAATCCGGGGAAGAGGATACCGATTCTTGATTGTTAATTTGTTAAGCTCACGGTAGTCGATACACATTCGGAAGGATCCATCCTTCTTCTTCACAAACAATACAGGTGCGCCCCACGGCGAAGAACTTGGTTGAATAAACCCTCGATCAAGTAACTCTTGTAGTTGGCTTTGCAATTCTTGCATCTCGGAAGGTGCAAGTCTATAGGGTGCGCGAGCTACAGGTGCAGCTCCTGGCACTAAGTCAATCTGAAACTCTACTGCCCTCGGTGGCGGTAATCCAGGCAGTTCTTCGGGAAAGACATCGGAAAACTCGTTCACAATACGCACATCTTCCACTTTCTTCTCCTCGGTTCCTACGGTTTTCACATGAGCTAGGACAGCAAGGCGTCCCTTCTTCATTATCTTTTGCGCTTTCACGCAACTAATGAGGTTCAGTTGTGAGGTACATCTCTCGCCATAAATGGTTAGTGGCTCACCGTCTCCTTGGGGTACACGAAGAGCTTTGTCTCCACAAATAATCTCGGCTCTAATCTTAGTCAACCAATCCATACCAATAATAACATCAAAACTTCCCAACTTAATGGGAATCAAGTCTATCTCAAAGTATACACCGGCTATGTTGATAATAGCCCCTCGGCCAATTTGGTCCACTTTTTCAAGTTTTCCGTTGGCTACCTCGACAAGCATACTTTCCTTTAAGGGAACTAACGACCAATCTAACTTATCACAAAAATGTCTACACACATAGCTCCTATCGGCACCAGTATCGAATAGGACAGAAGCTAAAAGATTGTTGATTTTGAATATACATGTTACCAAGTCGGGGTTGTCGCGTGCATCTCTTGCATTAACATTGAAGGCTCTAGCACGTGGTGGTCCGCCATCCTTACGCTTGTTTGGGCACTCGTTCCTGAAATGGCCCGTCTTTCCACACTCATAACATTTCCTAGGCCCATTGTTGTTGTGGTTTGGCTTCACGTTCAATGTAGTAGCCTTACAATCCTTACCAACATGCCCAGTCCGTTGGCATTTCTCACAGACAACATTGCAATACCCGGTGTGGTGCTTATAACACCTCTTGCATTGTGGTAAAGTTCCTTTGTAGTTCGGGTTGGAGCTGTTGTTGTTGTTGGGGTTGGTGTTGTTGTTGTTTTGCCTGAAACCTTCATGTCGCTTTGTCGGGTTTTGATCATAGTTTCTACCTCGGTTGTTGTTGTTGTGGTTGTTGTCCCATTTCCTCTTCTCGCCACTACCAGTTTCAAACTTAGCCTTCTCCGGCTCGTCAAGGATGATTTGATTCAAGAGAGTATGCGCCATGCGCATTGCTTCGGGAACACTTGGTGGCTTGGATGAGGTAACATTGCCCTTGATGGACTTAGGAAGTCCCGAGAAGTATTTTTCCAAGCGCTTAAATTCGGGGGTGACCATGGTCGGGCACATAAGAGCCAACTCCAAAAACCTATGATTGTAACTGTTAAGGTCGTTCCCTACGGTCTTCAATTGCATAAATTCAATTTCCATCTTTTGGATTTCGGTCCTCGGACAGTATTCCTCGATCCTAGCAGATTTAAATTCTTCCCAAGGCGTAGCATACGCCTCATCAATTCCTTGCGCTTGGGCCATGGTATTCCACCATGTAAGCGCGCCATCGGAAAGCGTGCAAGATGCAAATTTCGTTTTGTTAGCCTCAGAGCAATTGCTAACCCTGAATACCGATTCTAACTTTTCGAACCATCTTGTGAGACCGACTGGTCCCTCAGTGCCACTGAAGTAGTGCGGCTTACAGCTTTGGAATTCCTTGTAAGTACACCCATCTCGGACGACAGGTGGATTGACAGGCGGTGGTGGTGGAGCTTGGGGTTGTCTTTCAGCTAGTGCAGCAGCGACTCGCTCGTTAATCATTTCCTCAATTTGTGCCGCGGTGGGGGTAGATCTCCCGTTGGCCATGATGTTCTATACAAACATTTTGACTCAAGTCAAAATCCATTATGCAAATAATAATAGTACATTATATAACAACCAACATGAAAACACCACAACACATGTTGATTAAATAACGCAAGCAGATATAAGTACCACAAAACCATGAGATGATAACGTAAATAGAACACTTGCGCAAGAAGTAAGCAACACAAATTCCATTCATTAATGATAATAAGTTCATACATTACAATAAGTTCGTACATTACATAAGTGAAATATGAAATTACAAAAGAGATTACAATACAGAATCTAGTACAAAGTCCTACGGCGATGGTGGGTACAAGATGTCCAAAACATGAGCCAACTGCTCCTCGAGCTCAGTAACTCGAGTCTGGAGAATCTCAATCTCCCGCCTCATTTCCTCATTAGAGGAAGATGGTGGGGCAGGTGGTGCTGGCGGTGCAGGTGGAGCCGGTGGTGCTGAAGTGGATGGTCCGGCTCTGGGTGGAGACGGTAATATCTGTGGGTCGGCGGGGTACGGCACCAGCCGTTTACGAGCAGTGATCCTACGACGCCGACCATAAGCGTCAGTGACAGTACGACCAGGAATTATGCCAGCGAAGCGATACCGCTTCTTCGGCGGGGTAGAAGGTGCCTGAATTGGTCGGTCAGCGTGATCCTCCTCATCACTGGAGTCGTCAGATGAGGTGTCGTCTGAAGAAGCATCGGTGGAAGAACCGTCGTCTGAATCATGCGGTGGTGGCGCGGGTGGCTCAACATATCCGAAAGCGGCCAACATCTGTCGGTGTCGGCCTGGCGTAATCACGGCTAAGCGGCCGTCGGCAGTGCGTCGGCAAGGTGTGCGCCAGTGATTACGGAAGGGACCTTCCCCGAACTCCGCGGGGATCTCCATGCCACCAATGCGAGCCAGTTGCCTCGGGGGTCTGGAAGAAGACGCCGGGATAGGCACACTAGAGCTAGCTCCAGAACTAGAGGCGCCGGGGTCGCCAGTGGGTGTCGGGGCCGGAATGTCGGCAGCAGCAGCAGCAACAGGTGCAGCAGTGGGTGGAACAACGGGGCCTGAGCCGCTCGGGATGTCAGCAGGTGGAACGTCCGACATCTGAACAAGGAAAAATAAATTTTCCATGTCAGTATGTCATAAAGCAAGCAAATAATAGGCCAACAGTTTAAATCATGTATAACAATAAGTAGCATGGCAATATCAGTAATCGTACGAAACTAGCATGCAATCGAAAGCAACTAATAGCATGCAGTAGTGAAATCACGTAGTAGCATACGGCATATAGCAGTAACAGTAAGCAGCAGCATGCAGTAAGTTCAGCGGAAACAAGTAAACTAACAAGTTGTAGATTAGCCCTATTAGTGAATCCTACTCGGGTCGGTCTTAGACTCACTAATGCATCCTAATTCCCTACAACCAACGCTCTGATACCAAATGTGACGCCCCGTACTAATTCATCATGTACGGACCATCATCAACAGGATCATTACAAGGTTAAGTACTATATGCGTTTTCAAAACAGAGTTGTATTCATTAATAAAAGTGACGTCATAACAACGTCGAATGTTTTACAATCCAAAAGTATGCTTCACTAAGTAGAAGCATTAAATAAGTGTACGTGACCACAAGGGCCGTTACATAACATAGTTTCAAAAGTAAATAAGTTTGAATGCAAGATAAGTAGTCATGCGATAACAACTCTAAGCAGCGGGTTCTACAGCACGACTAGTATGATAGCGGAAGCGACTTCAAACACCTGAGAAATACACGCTTAAAAAGGTCAACACAAAGGTTGGTGAGCTATAGTTTAAGTATAACAGTAATGTAAGTAGGCCACGAGATTTCGGTGCTACAACGAGCGTTTCAAAAGTATGTAAAAGTATATGCTTAACCGTGGGCACCCGGTAACTAACTTAACGTTTAATGTACCCCCTTAAAGTGCACTTGGCAAGTGCGTATAACCTCGAAGTATTAAACACTCATTAAATGCTAGCGCGACTAGCCCGAGTGGGGATGTCAAACCCTATGGATCCATATCTAAGATTCGCGTTCACGGTTCAAAAACCAATGATTAAACGTTACCGAGCTAAAGGGAATGTTTCTGCCGTTATATAACCCACACATATATAAAGTTTAAGTACTCGTGCCTAGTATGTAAAACATAAAATCCGCATGTATTCTCAGTTCCCAAAATAAGTTAAAGTAAAAAGGGAATGCTATAACTCACAATGATAAGTAGCGGTAAAATAGTAGTAGTGTAGAGTCGGGAAGGTGTGCAAGTAATCGGTCCAAAAGTCCTCAACCTAAGTCAAATAGTACTAAGTCAGTAGTTTGTCTTAAAAGGTTTATAAGTATGTAAATAAGGTCATAAGGGTCATCATCAAACATCATCAAACGAAAGGTATAAGTATGTTTTGTTCATAAAAGAAGTTTTAAACAAAGGCTGACTTCGGTCAGTCACCACGGTCTCTATACCTACTGAAATAAGGTGAGATCAGTGGCCATGGCTCCGTCTATGAGTCGCTTAAGTGTGGTTAAAATTACAGAAGCTAACTCGTCTTCGTTTGACCGTGACAACGGTATAAGTGCGAGTAGGTCTGAAATTCCTGCACAACGTTAAATGACCTAGTGACGATCGGAGGGCCATAAATCCTAAACCGTAACTCGTATTAAGACGAGTCCTAAACGAAAAATTATCTACTCGAACAGAGCTAACTGGATATCACAGTTAAAGTAGCTCAGGTGTTCGGGTCTGACTCAGAAAACAGTAAACAGAAAACAGAAACAGGAAACAGAAAAGTAAGTGGACCTAGTGACGATCGGAGGGCCATAGACTCTAAACCGTAACTCGTATGAAGACGAGTCTTACATGAAAAGTTATCTACTCGAAAAGTTCTATCCAAAAATCAAGGTTAGATCAGCCCAGACCTACTGGTATATTACGAATTCAGCTGATCAGAAAGTTGGACAGAAACAGTAAGTTTAAGGGAGTTCCGGCGGTTTTGGTGCTTGATGTTCATCATGGTTCTCATCCTTGATGCATATGGCTTCAAGTGTACAACTCATGGATGTGTTTACATCATTTTAACCAAGTCTTGACCATCATAACCCAAGTGAAAGTCTAAGTAAAGTCATTAAGTTAAATCATAATTACCATCCCTTGAATCTTTACTTTAGTGAAACCATAAGTTACAAAACTTTGATTTTCAACTAGTAAAATTTAATTAAGGTGCAAGAATGGGAGGGATAAACTAGATAAACAAATAACAAGTTCATGAGTTTCATACTTTTAAAGATTCAAGCCTAGGTCTTGATCTTTAGAAAGTAAACTTTAAGTTTACTAACATGAATGCATGCATGATTTTTAGAACTTATGAACTTGAAATCTTTGAAACACTAGTTGTAGAACCATAAACTAGAGAGTTTAGATCCTTACATGTTCTTGAATAACAAGATAAATGAAGAATCAAACTAAAGAGTTTGATTCTTTGATACTAGTAAGAAATAACTAAGGTAACAAGTGAGTAAACAACAACTAACAACAACAATGAATTAAGTAACAATGAAGAACAAAAGATGATGATGATTTAGGGGGGTTTGGTTCGGTTTTTAGAGAGAAAGAGGAAGAGAAGAAGAGCCTTGTAACTTACAATGTTTAGAGAGAAAGAAGAGAAAAATGGAATGCAAGATTGAAGTGTGAGTTTGAATGAGGCATGCAAGTAATATGTAGTAAAAAAAAACTTGGAATCCTCCCCCCCATACCCCCATGGTCACGGCCACAAGCCTCAAATGGGGTGGTCAACATGCAAGAATCTTTACATGGGGTGTGGTGTTGGTGTTTGAATGGTAAAAGTTGAATTCATGGGAAAAGGGTTAGCATGCTTGTAAGTATTATTGCTAATTTAGGCTAGTTAATCCAAGACTTATATTAATCAAGTTACTAGCATAATTAAAATGGGCTAGTAAGTCCATTAAGGTGAGGTAGGGTGGGCTCTTATGTCCATTAACATTAATAAAGGCCCAAGTTCAAGTATTTAACAAATAAATCCAATTAAAGCCCAAGTAACTAACTAATCACCATAGTTCATTAAAATAATTAATAAAATTAATTATGAATGTAAATAATACTTGAAAATTTTATTCGTGCAAGTTCCGGGTGTCACAAAGACGTTTCGGGCAATTAAAGAATCAAGTACGGGCAATCATGGCAACAAGTAAATGTAATAACATACATTCGTTTAATCACACGTATTAATAATAATAATTATTAATAAAATAATGTTGGAAAATCCAGGGTCGTTACAAATTCACCTGGAATTCATTAGGTCACCTGAACCAAATCGGGTGTCAACCGTAAGAACGGTGGTTGCATAGTGGTCAAAGACAGGACCTTGTGCCATACCAAAAAATCATAAGGGTAAGCTTTACTATTGCTCCTACCAAGGATAGTAATTGCGTCCGACACGTTATAGACCATAATTAAAAGCATGTCAGGGGACATTGCCTTAACAGTTGCTTGTTCAACGTTTTCCTTTACAACCGGACGGTAGTTTACCGAAAGGTAATATACGGGACAAGTAAACTGGACGTGTTGCTTTCCAAATACAAGGTTAGCAAGTGGGTGACACAAAACCGCAAGTTTTGAGCTAAAATTTTCAAATCTGAAACCCACCAAACCACAAAAATATTTTGCAAACACCGGTAAAGGGTTATTCCGGAAAACTTATCTAGGGTAAAAACTAGATTTAATTTTCAAAAGATCAAATGTTTTCATAAAGATCCAATTTTCTTAATGGATCTAAATTTTTATAGTCATGTGGGACTGTAAACCATATCGTTACTACCATTGTTTATACCGTCGTATAAAAATCACTGATGTACAAAGTGTGAAGAATAAAGAAGTGATTCTAGTATTTCAAGACGATATTGCTTGAGGACAAGCAACGCTCAAGTGTGGGAATATTTGATAATGCTAAAAACGAACATATATTTCATAGCATTATTCCTTAAGAAAGACAAGCTTTTAGTTGCAATTATTCTATTTACAAGTGATATTCGTTTAAATAATAAAAGGTGAAGACAAAAGACAGATTCGACGAATTGAAGACGCAAACGACCAAAAAGCTCAAAAGTACAAAAGACAATCAAAGAGGTTCCAATTATTGATAAGAAACGTCTCGAAATTACAAGAGTACAAGATTCAAAACGCAAAGTACAAAATATAAAATTGTACGCAAGGACGTTCGAAAATCCGGAACCGGGACCGGAGTCAACTCTCAACGCTCGACGAAATGGACTAAAAATTACAAGTCAACTATGCACATAAATATAATATAATATTTAAATAATTCTTATAATTATTTAATATATTATATTATTTATAAAACGTCGGCACAAGGAAACAAGCAACATGTGAGCTCTCCCAGCTGGCCATGCGATCGCATGGCCAGGAAGAAGGAAGTCCATGCGATCGCATGGCATGAAAAGTCAGGCCACACCTCCTATAAAAATCGAGCTTTGGTGAACCAAAAACATAATCTTTTTCTCTCTTCTCTCATATATACGTAAAATATATATATATAATTTATATTTTAATTTTAATTTTAATTTTAATTCTAATAATAAGGGTATGTTAGCGAATGTTGTAAGGGTGTAAGTCGAAATTCTGTCCGTGTAACGCTACGCTATTTTTAATCATTGTAAGTTATGTTCAACCTTTTTATATTAATGTCTCGTAGCTAAGTTATTATTATGCTTATTTAAAACGAAGTAATCATGATGTTGGGCTAATTACTAAAATTGGGTAATTGGGCTTTGTACCATAATTGGGGTTTGGACAAAAGAACGACACTTGTGGAAATTAGACTATGGGCTATTAATGGGCTTTATATTTGTTTAACTAAATGATAGTTTGTTAATGTTAATATAAAGATTTACAATTGGGCGTCCCTATAAATTACCATATACACTCGATCGGACACGATGGGCGGGGTATTTATATGTACGAATAATCGTTCATTTAACCGGACACGGGAATGGATTAATAGCCACTAGAATAATTAAAACAGGGGTGAAATTACATTCAAGGGTAATTGGTGTAATTGTTAACAAAGTAGTAAAACCTTGGTTTACACGCAGTCGATAACCTGGTGTATTCATTAAACAAAGTATTAAAACCTTGTTACAATTCGAATCCCCAATTAGTTGGAATATTTAACTTCGGGTATAAGAATAATTTGATGAGGACACTCGCACTTTATATTTATGACTGATGGACTGTTATGGACAAAAACCAGACGGACATATTAAATAATCCAGGACAAAGGACAATTAACCCATGGGCAAAAAAAAAAAACTAAAATCAACACGTCAAACATCATGATTACGGAAGTTTAAATAAGCATAATTCTTTTATTTCATATTTAATTTCCTTTATTTTATATTTAATTGCACTTCTAATTATCGCACTTTTATTTATTGTTATTTAATCGCACTTTTAATTATCGTACTTTTTAATTATCGCAAGTTTATTTTATCGCACTTTTATTATTTGCAATTTCATTATCGTTATTTACTTTAAGTTTTAAATTAAGTCTTTTATTTATTAGGTTTTAACTGCGACTAAAGTTTTAAAATCGACAAACCGGTCATTAAACGGTAAAAACCCCCCTTTATAATAATAATATTACTTATATATATGTTTGTATTTTTATATAGCGTTGAGCTTTGTTTAAAGATTTCCCTGTGGAACGAATCGGACTTACTAAAAACTACACTACTGTACGATTAGGTACACTGCCTATAAGTGTTGTAGCAAGGTTTAAGTATATCCATTCTATAAATAAATAAATATCTTGTGTAAAATTGTATCGTATTTAATAGTTTTTCCTAGTAAAATATAAGCTATTTTATATACACCTCGCATAACATCAGTTGACACGCCAGAGTTGACTGAGTACTGCATTAATTACGGATTATAATTATTATTATTATTATATTTAAACCCTAATTAGGTTAGATTAGTTAAATATTTAATTTAGTTATTTATTTAATTTGTATTTTTAAGTTTAATTAGTTTTATAAAATATAAAATTAATACTTTTATAAAATAAATAATATAAAAATAATATTTTTATAAAAATTGTATTTTCATAAACTTTAGTTTTATTTTTATATTTTGTACCTTTTTAATCGTTTTAGCGTAATATTTGTATTTTTCGCTCGTACTTAGTTTTAGTCATAGTTTTTGCCATAGTATTTTTATTTCTAGATTTTTAGGCTTTGCCGTAAAATCCCTTAAATGCTTTTTTTTAGACTAAGATTTATGTGCTTTAGAATTTTGCGACGCCGTTCTAAGTTTTTAATACCTTTTTAAGTTTTTGCCATTTGGGATATAGTATTTCTTTTAAGCTTTAATATTTTTTAGACGCAACTTTTAATTCTTAGTTTTTAGTTTTTTTTTTTAAGTTTCGACGCGCTACTTTCTAATTTTTATTTTTCGACGCCTATTATTTTTCGACCTTTTATTTTTTAACATTTTTCGACGCGCTATTTTTCTTTCTTATTTCTCGCCATTCTAGTTTTTAGGACTTAGAATTTTCTCTATTTCTTCTCTAATAATTCAAAACGAAAAATTATTTTAAGCGGTTAAATTGATAGAAATCCAAATTTTCTGCTTCGTGGTAATAGTTGGATTTGTTAGTGGCTGAGTTGTGAGCTTCCGATTTAAAGGGTTCTGGCTCCCTGCTGCATCTATTGGCTATTCAAAACGTGGGCAAAAGCAAAAAGTCTATTAATTTGATAACTTATATAATTTTTTTTTATTTTATAACTAATAGGATAATTAAGTAAATGCACCACATTGTAGCTAAAATTTTTTAAAAAAAAAGAAAAAGCGCATTATGGAAAATCTCGAGAATATTTTGGAAACTCTTTATAACATCCGAACTCAATTTAATCAATACTCTCAAAAGGGTGTTGATGACAATTCGTTCGGTCAATCTTGGATCATGAATGACGAAACAATAACTGGTTGTGAAATCTGTGGAGATTATCACTCAACATGGGAATGTTACTATTATGTTCCTATGGAAAATTATGCAACCATGGAACCTGAATGGAATGATTATGAAGAATACAATTCAAATTGGGATTATTTCCAAGAATATATCCAAACTCAACAACCAGAAGACGAGGAGAATTATGTGTCTGAAAATCTTTTAGACAATATGAAAATCAAACTCGAAGAACTTGATGCTCAAAATGAACAAATGAGAGAGTTTGTAAATCGGCAAGCTGAAACTCTATCAGATTACATACCTGTTGATCTGAGGAGTCGTGTGCAAGAAAATCTCATATCATCGAATTTTGATGAATTCGAGAGCTCCGAAATCACCAATTATCCCGATGATACTTTTTATTCAGCTTTACCAATTTCACAACATATCGACACATTAGCCTCTACCGACGAAATCAACGATCCATCAATGGATGAAGAAGAAGAAGTAAGGGTGACAAATTGGTACTCTTGGAAAAACGATAACGTTGAAAATTTTACCCCCGAGACCAAAATGGTGGGACCGATTAATGAAGAAGAATTTGCTTTGATCCCGAAATTCACCATTCCACAACCTTCCAACCCAATATTCTCAATAGACGAGTCATCTATAAAAAGATGAACTACAAGCTGTAATAGATATTGACACCTCGAATTTCACCCAATTGGGTAATAGAGGTGAAAACCTTGATCCCGAGAATGAACGAAAGGAAATGTTAGGAATTATCCACCCTATAGAAATATGTATGTCGGTGTATATCGATCCATTTGACCAAGAACCAGAAAAGAGACGTATCCATTTACTAAAAGCTACACTTAAAAAAGAATTAAGTAGTGACGATCGGGTGGGTCTAAACTTTAAACCCATTGATATATTATACACCACCCGAGATGTAAATAACTGGCTCACTATTTTAATTCTACACCACCCGAGATGTAAATAACTGGCTCACTATTTTAATTCGTGGAACTTATTCTACCGACTTCACATGTCGTCAGCTAAGTGTGGGGAAGTCTAACCCCACTTAACGTTAAATTAGGGGTTCGGGTTAGTGCATAACTCGTTAATAAACATGCATAATAAGTAAGGGTAAAAGACGCATTTTCAAATATTAACAAACAGCTCAGAAAATCAGCCGTTTTTGAAGAAAAAAAAACATGTGTGATAAAACAAGAAGGGATGAACGATGAGGCGCGCCATCTATCATTCGACGAGCTTTGTAATTACAAAACTGGGTATCTTTAACTACTTTTCTGCACTAATCACCCTCATGAATTTATAAATAGAGTCTGATTTCATGCAAATGAGGGCATTGCATGATCTCAAGTGTGGGGAAGGGTTATAAATTCTCTCAGGTTTACACTTGGTTTAATTGCCAAATTTTGTGAAAATTTGAAAAATTTTCAACTAAATGAATTCAAAATCATGTTTATACATAATTATGAACGATGAAAACTAGGTGTTAATACCGAAATTATCGTTACCTCGGAAAGGACATAAAATTGAGAAACACCCTAAAACACTTGAATTCATTTAAAATGGAATAAAGGAGAATAAAAAGGCAAAGAAAGAAACTAAGTGTGGGGAGAATGTACCAAGTTATTCAATTAAAAAAAAAAACTATCTATCACATGTTTCTGTAAAGTTATTGCAGGTGCTTTTGTTTTGGACTAAATTGACTGTTTTACCCGCAATATTATAATAAAGATAAAAGAAAAGATGGATCTACAAGATGAATCAATTCCATCATTAAAAAGAAGTAAAGTCTTTCGAAAAAGACACGCGCTTCTTGATTTAGTCAAGAAGTTGTCGTCCAGACCAGCTGTAGGTTGACGAAAAATCTAGAAAAGTCATCTCTAAAATCAGCAGGAAATCTACGGACCTCAGCATCAAACAGGGTCGCCAAGTGGTCAGACTTATCCTAACCATGAGAGAATCTGTCTCGTAAAATGGGGAGGGCACCGTGCAAATTAGCTTGATAAGACTAATGAATCAGATCCCCAGAAAGGATAATCTCCTTAAAGATTAAAAATCAGCTTTTAAGCCTGATATTACTCAATCCTTGAGATTGACCTTAAAGATTGAGAATTCAAACTCATGGAATTCGATGATATCTAAACTCGAGCTTGAATGAGAAAATATTTTGATCAAAATTACAAACCGATTTGTTTTCTGAAAACCCATTTTCAATGCATTCATTACCATTGAACGTAAAATCCTAGGAATTCACCTGGAATTCATTAGGTCACCTGAAACAAATCGGGTGTCAACCGTAAGAATGGTGGTTGCATAACATGGTCGAAGACAGGACCTTGTGCCAGACCGAAAAAAATTATAGGGTGATCTTTACTATTGCTCCTACAAAGGATAGTAATTGCATCCGACACGTTTTAGACCATGAACAAATGCATGTCATTAGACATTGCCTTAACAGTTTCTTGTTCATCGCTTTCCTTTACAACCGGACGGTAGTTTGCCGAATGGTAATATACGGAGCAAGTAAACTGGACGTGTTGCTTTCCTAATACAAGGTTAGCAAGTGGGTGACACAAAACCGCAAATGTTGAGCTAAAATTTTCAAATATGAAACCCACAAAAATAATTTGCAAACACCGGTGAAGGGTTATTCCGGAAAACTTATCTAGGGTAAAAGATAGAATGAATTTTCAAAAGATCAAATGTTTTCATAAAGATCCAATTTCCTTAAGGATCTAAATTTTTATAGTCATGTGGGACTGTAAACCACATCGTTACTATCATTGTTTATACCGCCGTATCAAAATCACTAATGTATAAAGTGTGAAGAATAAAGAAGTGATTCGTGTGATTTAATTTCAAGTTCTGTATTGCTTGAGGACAAGCAACGTTCAAGTGTGGGGATATTTGATAGTGCTCCAAATGAACATATATTTAGTAGCAATATCCTCCCAATATGTAAATTATTTAGTTGTAATTGTCCTATTTTAAGTTGTAATCATTTATATTAAATAAGTGCGAAGACAAAAGGCGAAAACGACGATTTGAAGAAGCAAATGACCAAAAAGCTCAAATGTACAAGATACAATCCAAGTGGTTCAATTTATTGATGAGAAACGTCTAAAAATGACAAAAGTACAAGTTGCGGAACGCAAAGTACAAGATATTAAATTATACGAAAGGACGTTCAAAAATCCGAAACCGGGACCTGAGCCAACTATCAACACCCAACGCAACGGACCAAAAATTACAAGTCTACTATGCACAAGAATATAATATAATATTTAAATAATTATATAAATTATTTATATATTTTATATTATATTAAATAGTGTCAGCAGACTAAAAAACAAATGAATGTGAGCTGGTGCCAGACACCATGCGATCGCATGGCCAGAAGGCACATATCCCATGCGATCGCATGGCCCAAAAAAGTTGGTCAGGTCCTATAAATAGCCAGCTTATTCGACGAGTTTTAAACATAATAATAAATAATACTCCTCTAATAATATATATATATATATATATATATATATATATATATATATATATATATACATATATATATATATATATATATATATATATATATATATATATATATATATATATATATATATATATATATATATATATTATAGTATAGGGTAGTTTTATATTAGATTAGTTTTGGGTTATGCAAAGGTTATTTTACGGGTTTTAAAGTCAGAACTCTGTCCGTGTAACACTACGCGATAAATAATCAATGTAAGCTATGTTCTCCTTTTTAAATTAATGTCTCGTATTTAAGTTATTATTATGCTTATTTAAAATGAAGTAATCATGATGTTGGGATAAAAATATTAAAATTGGGTAATTGGGGTTTGTACCATAATTGGGGTTTGGACAAAAGAACGACACTTGTGGAAATTAGACTATGGGCTATTAATGGGCTTTATATTTGTTTAACTAAATGATAGTTTGTTAATTTTAATATAAAGATTTACAATTGGACATACCTATAAATAACCATGTACACTCAATAAGACACGATGGGCGGGATATTTATATGTACGAATAATCGTTCATTTAACCGGACACGGGAATGGATTAATAGTCTATGGACTTATTAAAACAGGGGTGAAATTATGTACAAGGAAACTTGGCGTAATTGTTAACAAAGTATTAAAACCTTGGGTTACACGCAGTCGATATCCTGGTGTAATTATCAAACAAAGTATTAAGACCTTGTTACAGTTTAAGTCCCCAATTAGTTGGAATATTTGACTTCGGGTATAAGGATAATTTGACGAGGACACTTGCATTTTATATTTATGACTGATGGACTGTTATGGACAAAAACCAGACGGACATATTAAATAATCCAGGACAAAGAACAATTAACTCATGGGCATAAAACTAAAAATCAAAACGTCAAACATCATGATTACGGAAGTTTAAATAAGCATAATTCTTTTATTTTCATATTTAATTGCACTTCTAATTAACGCACTTTTTAATTACCGTATTTTATTTCATCGCACTTTTATTTATCGCAATTTCATTATCGTTATTTACTTTACGCTTTAAATTAAGTTATATTTATTTTTAATATTTTACATTAGGTTTTAACTGCGACTAAAGTTTTAAAATCGACAAACCGGTCATTAAACGGTAAACCCCCTTTTATA
Source organism: Rutidosis leptorrhynchoides (assembly GCF_046630445.1). Lineage (NCBI taxonomy): Eukaryota > Viridiplantae > Streptophyta > Magnoliopsida > Asterales > Asteraceae > Rutidosis > Rutidosis leptorrhynchoides. The sequence continues at coordinate 105,460,617 of NC_092338.1, read as the reverse complement.
TTATTATTATATATAAAAATATATATTTTGTACAAATATAGTTGTTTAAAATATAGTGTAAAATAAGTCGTCTCCCTGTGGAACGAACCGGACTTACTAAAAACTATACTACTCTACAATTAGGTACACTGCCTATAGTGTTGTAGCAAGGTTTAGGTATATCTCATCTGTAAATAAATAATTAAAACTTATGTAATCTGTATCGCTTTTCGTATCAAAAATATATAGTATTTCACGTACACCTCGCACGACATCACGTACGTACAACAAGTCAACACCATTAGCATAGAGATCTCAACAATAATACGTGCCAACAACAAAATACGTACAATGCTAGTGAAACTTACACACCCCAACATACACAATGTCGTCATTCGACTCGATGGTGGCCGACGAAGAGCGGTAGGTCAAATACGTTAACCACTCACCACCCATCGCAACGCGTACGTGACCGACGAAGAGCGGTAGGTCAAATACGTTAACCACTCACCATTACGCACCATGAGGCCGACGAAAAGTGCAACCAAAATGTTAACACTTACCTCAATCACAATGATGGCCGACGAAAAGCGTAACCACTTACCATCCTACGATAAGTGGCCAACGAAGAGTGGATCCCCAAACGGATAACACTCACCACTTACCCCAACACACATATGTGGCCGACGAAGAGCGATAGGTCAAACATTATTCACTCGCCACATAACCAAACAAACACATGTGACCGACGAAGAGTGATAGGTCAAGCATTAATCACTCGTCACATAACCAAACGCACACATGTAGCCTACGAAGAGTGATAGGTCAACCATTAATCACTCGCTACATAACCAAACACACACATGTGACCAACGAAGAGCGATAGGTCAAACATTAATCACTCGTCACATGCCACACCTCCATTCGTGATCGACAAAGAGTTATTCCTTCCGGATATCACTCACCACATATCGCAACCAAATATAGCCAATGAAGAGCTATCCATACGGATATCACTCACTATATTTTCCAACCCAATTGTGGTCCTCGAAAAGTGAATCCTAACGGATGTCACTTACCACGCCGCAGACAACAACCAAATTATATACATAAACGTATAAATATTCCACTCACCTCGATTACTTGAAAAGCAATCCCGCTTGAGCTCCTTGTCGTCCAAATGTAAATCACCTAAGTAATTCACAACAAATAAGCTAAACACTCTAGCTTATACCCAAAACACCAATAAGTGCAATATTGACCCATTTGCACTTACTCCCACTTTGACTAAGTCAAATCTCACCCGAAAACCCCCATAATCACAATCGACTAGTGATTATGTTCCAACAACTCATTTAACTCGAGGTTTCATCATCAAAACACATTAGTTGCAACATTTGACACAAAACTCATTTTGACCCAATCTCAAAGTCAAAACATCCATTTTGCAAGCTTACACCTCTAATCACTTATAACCTAAGTTAACTAGTGATATTAACACCCGAACATGATTATCAACTAATCAATTTCATCAATCAACCCAAAACCCACCAACAATGGTTATCAACACCATTTACTAGCTCAATCACCCAATTATCAACTAGTGGGTTTACTCAAGAACACCCAAATCAAAACCCCAATTATGAACACTACTCAAACTATGAAAACTCGGAGTTAGAACTTACCAACACTACCACAACGTAGCTAGGAGCGAGGTGAACAACTTTAACACTTGAGCTTTTGATCGATTCAAGCTCCTTCTTCTTCAAATCTCCAAATCTCTCTCTAGAATCTCTCTCTCTCTCTGTGATGACCTGGAAATTTCTGACCAAATTTAAACTTAATCTTTGTATGATTAACATTTCCGACACGAAAAGCAAAGTCTGTAAAACTGAATCTCAAAATTTTTGAACTACTTTTATATATTTAAATACCCTTCGGTTGTTTTCGACGATTCGCGAACAATTATATGTAAATAGACACATATATACTATAACTTGAAAAGGTAACAATGTATTAATTGTTTGATACCGTACATTAAACTTATTGGTTTAAATATCTATTTGAATATATATGATAAGTTAAAATATTTATTACTAAAATTTATTTATAAATAACTTTCAATGTGTATTTAAAAAATGATTTATGTATATTAAAAAGATATATACATATATATAATTTCAAGTTATTTAGTAAACGATAGTAACATTCGTTTATTGATTCGATTGATATTTAGATAAGTTAACTAAAGCGTTTAAGATGAACCAGTAAAACACTAATTTGCTACAGTATTTTCAAATTGCTACAGTACCCAAAATGCTACAGTGTTTTCGAAAATCACTATTTGCTACAGTGAAATTGACTTTGCTACAGTGAATTGCTACAGTGACTTTGCTACAGTCAAATACTATTTTAAAATGTATTTTAACAAATAGCGAGACGATGATTTATAAAAGTAAATGACCAAAACACTCAAATGTATAAGTTATATTTCGAGTGATATAATTTAGGGATAATTTAAGGCTATATTTTGACTAAGGTACGTGTCCCAAAATGTAATGTACAAGTTTTTCTCAGAGTACGAAAGGACATTCGAAAAACCGGAACCGAGACATAAGTCGAGTGATGACGTACAACTTATCGGAGCAAAAGTTACAAGTCCACTAAGCACGGGAATAAAATATAATATATAATTAATTAATTTAAATTATATATATTATATATATTATTATTAAATTATGTCGACAAACACAAAGTTAAAACATTGTGACCAGGTACAGCTGGCCATGCGATCGCATGGCCATATCAAATGAAACTCATGCAATCGCATGACAATGGATTCCAGATTACATCTATAAATTGATCGATTTCTGCACTCTGATTTCATTTATTTCACATACTCCGTAAACATTTAATTATTTATATTATTATTATTATTATTATTATTATTATTATTATTATTATTATTATTATTATTATGATTAATATTATTATTAATCTTAATATTATTAGTAGTATTATTATTAATTAGTATTATACATAAAATACTACGACGAGGTCATGAGCGTGTCACTTTCAAAATGGTTTTCAAGCGGGATAGAGCTAAGGAAATTATGGGTTATTGTCAAGGAGATTATGGGTAATGTTCGGGGGTATATTTGTGAATCAAACCTAGTGTTTATCATCTCCGTTGCGTCTACGTACTTTCCTACAATATTGAATCTCAATATTGATACGTTGAAATCTACGGTTATTTGGTAATCCGTGTTTCGATCACATTTTGGTGAACGACTTTATATGCTGCTAAGGTGAGTTTATAGATCCCTTTTTAAATGCTTTAAATATTTTGGGCTGAGAATACATGCAATTTATTTTAAACGCAATGGATACAAGTACATACTTAATTCTACACTGAGTTTGAACCGAAAATCCCTTAGCTTTGGTAACTAGTAACTGCCAGTTATAAGAACTGGTGGGCGCGAGTAGTAGTATATGGATCCATAGGGCTTGATATCCCCGTCCGAGCTAGAGCGCTAGCCTTTTAACGGACGTATGCTATTTGAGAAGCGTACACGTTGGTTTGCGTGTATTATTAAGATGATTATACAAAGGGTACAAATTATATATACGTTAAGTTTAGTTACCAGGGTGCTCAATTTCGTAGAATATTTTGATAAACGTTTCTGGATGAAACAACTAAAATCTTGTGATCCACCTTTATATACAGATTATACGAAACATTAAAACTATGAACTCACCAACCTTTGTGTTGACACTTGTTAGCATGTTTATTCTCAGGTTTCCTAGAAGTCTTCCGCTGTTTGATTTGATGTTAGACAAGCTATGTGCATGGAGTCTTACATGACATATTTTTCAAGGAAACGTTGCATTCACCAAATCATCACCATGTATCTTATTTTGACTGCATTGTCAACGAAAGTACTGTTGTAAACTATTATTTATGGTGATTGTCTATATGTAGAAATCATCAGATGTCGAAAACCTTTGATTTAAATATTCATTTATTGTAACGACCCGGCTTTTTTGACTTGCTTTTGTGCCTTGTATTTTTGCAAAATTGCGTATTTGTGCGTACTGTGTTACTTTATACTCCGGAAACTTGATTTGCGTGGTTTACTTCCATTTATATGTTAAAATGTGCCTTAGAGTACGTAGGATACATAACTTGATCTTTGGAAGCCTTTATAACCGTTAGTGTTATTTGAAGTTTCGAATAAACCGCGAACTGCGCGCACGTTTAACTTTTGTCGTAATCGGAATATTATGACTGCGAAATATTAATTATTATTTTATAATAATAATTACCTGAGTTTTTGGATGCTTAATTACGCGTAGTAATTTAATTATGCACAATAGTTAGTCTTGTTGGACTTTCTACCTTGTTGGGCTCAAGCCCACCCTACTCTAGCTAGTGACCCAATTAATTAGCCCTTGTCCATGTCATCAATCCTTGTCAAATTCCTTGCTTATAAATACTAGCCCTTGTCCATGTCATCAATCCTTGTCAAATTCCTTGCTTATAAATACTAGCCCTTGTCCATGTCATCAATCCTTGTCAAATTCCTTGCTTATAAATACTAGCAATTTACCTCTCATTCAAATCACTTGCTCATTTGGTTTTCACACACACTTGTTCTTTCTTTCTTTCCTTTCTAGTATTGCTTGTAAGTCTTCTTTTTCTTCTTCTTTTCCTTTCATTTTTGTGGCCATCATCATCATATTATGGAGATCAAAGTTCCTTTTAGCTTTGATCTTGCTTATATCTTGTTGATTCAAGCATGAATCTTTCAAGAACATGGAAGATTCAAGCTTTCTAGCTTTGAATCTTCACCAACTTTGTAGATTCATCTTTCTTTTACTTTAATCTTATTATTTTGTGATAAAGATTCAAACTTTTGTTTGTTATCTTCATATATCTTAAAGATCCAAGCTTTATGCTTCAAAGATCTTCAAGAACACTAAAGGTTCAAGCTTTCTAGTTTTGTGACCTTATAAATTGTGTGAAAGGGATCCAAGCTCTCTAGCTTAGGGTTCCATCACCTCTTTTGACTTGGATCATGTTCATACTTGTTTGATTGATGTAAAGTTTGTAACTTTGTTTGTAAATAGGACTTGTAATTGTGTTAAGACTAAGGATATGATGTAACCTTGGTTCATCATCCATCTAAGACTCTTAAATGAGTTGTGTTACCACTTGGTCTTAACATATTGTGTATTGATGGTAGAATCTTGGTCAAAAGTGATGCTAAACCATCAACGAGTTGTACACTTGAAGCTACAAGCATCAAGGATGAGAACCGTGATGAGCATCAAGCACCAAGAACCTCACCGGAGCACTTGTCCACTTATTTTTGTATCTGATCAGACCACCTGGGCTACTGTAAAGTTGATTTTCAGTTAGTTCGGTTCGAGTAGATGATTTTCCGTTTAGGCCTTGTCTTAATCCGAGTTACGGTTTAGGATTTATGGTCCTCCGAGAGTCACTACACCCTATTAACGTTGTGCTGAAATTTTTGACCTACTCGCACTTAATCCGTCGCCACGGTCAAACAAAGACGAGTTAGGTTCTGAAAATTGGTCAGAGGTTAGGGGACTCACATACGGAGCCATAGCCACTGACTATGCATCTTTTCAATTTACGTAGAGGTCTCAGCAGCTGGCCGAAGTCAGCCTATTGTTTTGATCTCTATTCTTGTCGAACTTACTTAGCGTTTATGATGATGAATGATGATGATGATGATGACACTTAAACTTATTTTATGCACTATTAGAATTTATAAAAACAACCTACTGACCTAGTAACCCTTTATTTAGGTTGACGACCTTTCGGACCGACTTACTACTTGCGTACTTTCATTACCGACTTTACCGCTTTTATCACTGTGAGTTATAGCATTCCCTTTTTACTTTAACTTATTTTGGGAACTGAGAATACATGCGGATTTTATGTTTTACATACTAGGCACGAGTACTTAAACTTATATATGTGTGGGTTATACAACGGCATAAACATTCCCTTTAGCTCGGTAAAGTTTAATCATTGGTTTTTGAACCATGAACGCGAATCTTAGATATGGATCCATAGGGTTTGACATCCCCACTCGGGCTAGTCGCGCTAGCATTTAACGGGTGTTTAATACTTCGTGAACATACGCACTCGCCAAGTGTACTTTCAGGGGGTTATAAACGTTAAGTCTAGTTACCGGGTGCCCACGGCTATACATATACTTTATCATACTGATTTGAATTACTGATTTGAAACGCTTGTTTGAAGCACTGAAATCTCGTGGCCTACATTACATTACTGAATACAAACAAACTATAGCTCACCAACATTCGTGTTGACTTTTTAAGCATGTATTTCTCAGGTGTTTAGACGTTGTTGCTTCTGCTGTTAGCCTTGCTGTTCTAGTCTCGGTGTATAGACTTGCTGTTACAGACTTGCTGTGTTAGACTTCCGCTGCATTACTTAGAGATGTCTCAAGCATGAAACTTTTACTTTACATTCCCAACTTATGTTATTTTCAAAACAATAGCTTTGTAATGACCTTAGTATCATGTACTCATGTTAATGTTTCCTATTCATCTTTTGTAAAACGTTATCTGTTCATGAATGCAAAACTGGTTTTTAAACAGCATATAGTGTTTGACCTTGTAATGATCCTGTTGTTGATGTACCGTACACGATGATTTTGTACGGGGCATCATAGTTGGTATCAGAGCATTGGTTGTAGGGAATTAGGTTGCATTAGTGAGTCTAGGACCGACCCGAGTAGGATTCACTAATAGGACTAATCTACAACTTGCTAGTTTACTTGTTTCTGCAGAACCTGCTGCATGCTACTGTGTTATATTACTACATGTTACTGCTTACTACTACTGCATGCCACTGCTTACTTTTACTACCGTATGAACTTGCTGCATGCTACCGTTTCCTTTAACTGCTATGTAAACTCGCTGCATGCTTTTGCTTATTCTAGTTACTGCATGCTACTATCTGCTTTCGATTGCATGTTACTTCTGTTTAGTACTGTTAATATTGCCATGCTATATACTGCTGTAAATGAGCTAGGTTGCTGTAGTGCCTGATTACTTGCTTGCTTCATGCCTGCTATTTGCTGCACCGACTTGGAAAAACTTACCTTTCCTAGTTCAGATGTTCTTCTGAACCCATTTCCCACACGTCTAACCCTAAGGATTAGTATTGTAATCCACCTGTTACTACTGTTCCACCGTTCCAGAGATCAAAACGATTCTTCACGCAATCTAGGATGAGTACCCCTCAGATTACAGGCCCACTAAAGTCGATCCTCGGAGGAGGAGATATTGGAGGATTTGTCGGAGTAACCGCACCCCGAGCTCACTCTAAATAGCCACGTACAACGTGTGAACATTCGAAGGTTGTTCAGTTCCTGCAAGATGGCTTGTATCTCGTACGCTTTCATGACTGTCACTTATCTCTTTCGTTCTTCACCACTACTCGACGATCTGATGACATTTCTGGATTTAGTACCCTAACACTCTTAGGCATTGGGGAAGTCGGAGGACATCTCCTTTCACAAGGTCAGAGTGCCTTCTACTGATGCTCAACCATACCCAAAGACTTGGGAGTCGCCTCAAGACATATAGTACTACTACTTGCTACACATACCACTCGACGCGAGACCCATATTGAATTTCTAGAAAGGAACCTAACGATGTTACCTGAACCTGAACATTTTGAAGAAATTTCGGGACATTTAGGCATTGGTGCATGACCTACGGAACTTACGCACCCACACCGAGAAACCGTGAGATTAATTATGTAGATTTTGTTTTGAGATAGCATAGATAAAGCACCGTTGGATGAAATTGAGTAGAACTGAAAGTGATCACGTTACATTGATCATATGGAGTGATATTGGAATGAACGTACGATTTAGTACAATATAATGACGCCAGGCCAGCGTAATTATATTGAAGTGAATCATGCAGAAGTCCCAATGTTATTACATAAGGAATATGAAGCGATTCAAAGGAAATTTTGGTAGGAACCACTTGAGTATACGCATTATGGTCTGATAAAGGCAGGAATAACCACTTAGTCTAGATACTGTACGAGAAGGGCCTGGACTGCAGAATTGATAACCCGAAGATTTGTTATAGATATAGACACCCTGGATACTTATGGAAAAAGTTCTCAAATAGGAAAAAAAAAAAAACTTTGGACTCACATAAGATAGAGCAATCATTATCTCAGCTATGGAGACTCGCATGGATCCTGATTTTAGTTAGGGTACGTTTCTTCACAACGATTTATCATCTCGGAATTGTTTAATACTAGAGTGATAGAAACCTTATATCTAAGAATCCTAGTGTGATGACTAATAAGCCATTAACAACCATGAGAGTTAAGTATTCTATAGGACAAGCTAATGGTAAGTTGGCAGAGATAGAGGAGTAATTTAAGATAGTACCTTAAAAATTAACAGGTGGGTCATTTGGAGATGACCTCATGCCAACAGAATTTGGAAGTTTTATAGTAGTAGTTGGAAAGGATTAGTTACCTGCGCACAAGCAGATGTTATTTGAGAAGGTTGATAAAAAAATTTTCACGGCAGTATAATAAGATTTGGTTGGAATGGATGTTAAAATTAACCTAATACTCATCGAGTTAGAAAGCTTTGAGGAAATAGTTGGAACGGACTGACTTTCAAGGACGAAAGCGAGAGTTATTTATAGTAAGAAGATTATTCGTATACCTCGCGAGAATGGTGAGCCAAAAGCCATCTGGATTACTTCAACAACCCGAGATCCCACAATGGAAATGGGAAGGGATGACGATGGATTTCATTCTGAAACTACTGAAAACAGTCGGCAGTTATGACACTATCGGGGTTATCGTTGATCGCCTCACCAAATCTGCTCACTTTCTAGCCATGAAAGAAACCGATACAATGGACAACGATACATAAAGGAAATTGTATCCCGTCACTTCAGCAATTCAAATTCTATACTACCCAAGAATCGTATTTGATGCTCATTCTTATGCGACACTGAATCCTAACTTATTCTGAGAGAATTCTTAATCAATGATAATCACACCATCACCCTTCTTACTTCGATATTAGTCATACCAGTTCGGAATTTCCAAAATCAATGGGTAGTTAATCCCCGTCCTCATACTCTCCCTTTCGTGTCTCACTTATAAGCAACAACTTTATACTTAAGCATTTTTGGTCGAAGGACTTATGCCCTACTAATAGTCATCAACCACATTAAAATTCAACAGTTTTCATTACCTCGTAACATTTTTGCTCAAATATCACCCGAGATTTTCAAAAGTCTTTTACTCGATTCTCATCAATCTTTTTCCAACTTGTAACCTCCGAAATATGAAAATTTTGTTTGCCAAAATTTTACTTACACTATTTTACTGTGCGATCCTCTCAAAACTTAATAAAAATAAATTTATTTTATTTGCCATTCGTGCAAATTTTTGAAATCGTATACGTTATATAAAATAAAGTAAATAATTACTTCTTTTTGACAAATACATATGAAATTTTACTTTCACTTTTACAAATCAAATCTTTTATTCAAAGGATATTTTACCTTGAATGGTACGTGTTGTACATAACCCTAGTTTGCTAAGAACTTAATTTCTTTTCTTACATCGTCACCTTAAACGAATTCTATAAAATTTTCGTTGCTTGTCAATATAAAATTTTTCGTTGCTTATTCGTATCCAAGTCATCATGAAGACAGACAACTGTCGAAACTAAGAGATTCATGTGTGTGTATGTGATGAAGGCACTTACTACCACATCATGCAGAGCCTTCGGGCATCCACAAACACTTAAACCATTCAAAATTACTGCGTTACCCCAGGGATCTTATTCTTCACACCTGTCAGAGCGATGCTCTATCTTACATAACTCAAAGTCCTGACCTATTCCAAGGAAATTCTCATCTAGCGATATTAACATCATTAGTATTCCGACTTTAATATTAGCCATAACCTGTGTGGCATTCTGCAAAGTCAAGAAGCGATTAACTTCTCATCCTCATGCTCTATCCTTCATACCTCACTTTTTAGCAACGGCTTCGCACATAAATATTTTTGGGCCAAAGACTTAAGTTCGGATAATCATCAAAACTACATTTAATTCATTAGTTTTCATTACCTAGTAACATGTCAACCGATGATTCAAAGATTTTTTACTCGACCTTTTTCAACTCGTAACCTCTGAAATACGAAAAACTATGTTTATCAAAATTTTTACACGTTGATTTACACGTTGCTTATTTGTGCGGTCCTCACGAGATTTATGGACAAATGAAAGTACTAAAAACTTTTCTATCACTTACGCAATTTATAAAATCATATATGTATAAATTTACCCTTACTTATTTTGGGTTAGTACATACTAAGTTATACCTTCAGGATGATTAAAAATCGATCCTTTATTGAGTTGTTTTAAGTCAAATAATTTTGTGCAAATGGTACTCGTTATACATACTTCTAAATTTACCAAGAACTTTGTTCCATTTATGTTGTCGCATCAAATGTTTAAAGGTTTTTCAAAACTTCCTCGGTTGATTTTATTAAAGGTTTCCGTATTAGACTACACCATGTAGGGATCACACTTCTTCTCTCCCTCCGTTAGGGATGAAGCTTACTATTAAAATCCTTATTAAAAATGCTTGAGCCACTTTGGGTGGCAGATTTATAAAAAAAACAATTTGTTAGGAAGTCTTTGTACTCGAAAAATGTTCCTTTTAAGGTTAAACATGGCAAAATCGCGGGCCGATAAATCAATTTTCTGAGGTACACTCAATGGTCACCCCATTGTAGGAAGGGCACTAGGTGGGTTTCTATTCTCAATATTTCATGGCTAATCGCAACATCCTCGTAAAAATCATTTCTATGAATTAGTAGGTTGAGGTACAAGGAATCGTTTTGAGATTCTTTTCACTTAGAGTAAACCGTTCTTTACGACCAAGGGTCCACCTATCTTCTTGTCCGCGCATCTCCTTAAGTATAAGGATAAATTCAGAACAAACCGCTCGAAGAGTTCACCCTGGTTCAAAGATCACACCTTTCGTGCGATTCTCTTTCGGAAATGTAAAGTAACATACTTTAGGAATCTATGAATCTTGTTATCCTCTTGGAAGGGACTGCTTAAAACATCTGTAATACAGATATGGTTACTCTACACATTCCTTTCTTCGTTGGTTGCAACTATATGTTGTTCTAGTTAATGTTAACCCTAACTTCAACATGTAACTGAAAGGATAAAGTTACAATATGGAACTGTTCTTTCATTCCATCTAAGGATAAGTTCACCTGCAGTATGGTAAGCTGGGTGATATCCTTCATTGTTCGTTCAGACCGTCCTGAAGGCACTATAGATAATTATGGCTTGCATTGCATATAAGTTCGATTATTCACTTTCAGCAAAAGTTTCAATTCATATAGTCAAATGAAACGTTCTTAAATATGGAGTTCTTTATGCCTATGGTCTCTTTCCGAAATCAAGGGGTTAGTAAAATCCGTGGCTAACACTATCAAGACATCAAATCGCATGGTTATGATCACCATGTTTTCCATCCTACCTATCAGCTTTGTATTGCGACATAAGCGCTCAATGTTTTAGATGAGTTTAGTAACATTCATGATGTATTTCATGCATCCAGCTTACTAAAGATGCCTGTAAGGCTAAAAACATCATCTTTCCTTTTGTGGATATATTCAGACAACATACTCATGTTAACCAGAAACGAAATCAATTTGTTGATCTCCTAAGAGACTTAATTAATAGCATATACCTATTCTTACTTTTATACGCCCGAGTACCTTTCAAGGTAAATAGCTCACTTTTTAGCCCACGAATCTTTCAGAACTTTGATACGCTACTTCTTATTTAAATACGGTACCATTTTTTTTGTGTCACTCCTCAAATTTCGGGACGAAATTTCCATTAACAGGTGGGTAATGTAACGACCCGGCTTTTTTGACTTGCTTTTGTGCCTTGTATTTTTGCAAAATTGCGTATTTGTGCGTACTGTGTTACTTTATACTCCGGAAACTTGATTTGCGTGGTTTACTTCCATTTATATGTTAAAATGTGCCTTAGAGTACGTAGGATACATAACTTGATCTTTGGAAGCCTTTATAACCGTTAGTGTTATTTGAAGTTTCGAATAAACCGCGAACTGCGCGCACGTTTAACTTTTGTCGTAATCGGAATATTATGACTGCGAAATATTAATTATTATTTTATAATAATAATTACCTGGGTTTTTGGATGCTTAATTACGCGTAGTAATTTAATTATGCACAATAGTTAGTCTTGTTGGACTTTCTACCTTGTTGGGCTCAAGCCCACCCTACTCTAGCTAGTGACCCAATTAATTAGCCCTTGTCCATGTCATCAATCCTTGTCAAATTCCTTGCTTATAAATACTAGCCCTTGTCCATGTCATCAATCCTTGTCAAATTCCTTGCTTATAAATACTAGCCCTTGTCCATGTCATCAATCCTTGTCAAATTCCTTGCTTATAAATACTAGCAATTTACCTCTCATTCAAATCACTTGCTCATTTGGTTTTCACACACACTTGTTCTTTCTTTCTTTCCTTTCTAGTATTGCTTGTAAGTCTTCTTTTTCTTCTTCTTTTCCTTTCATTTTTGTGGCCATCATCATCATATTATGGAGATCAAAGTTCCTTTTAGCTTTGATCTTGCTTATATCTTGTTGATTCAAGCATGAATCTTTCAAGAACATGGAAGATTCAAGCTTTCTAGCTTTGAATCTTCACCAACTTTGTAGATTCATCTTTCTTTTACTTTAATCTTATTATTTTGTGATAAAGATTCAAACTTTTGTTTGTTATCTTCATATATCTTAAAGATCCAAGCTTTATGCTTCAAAGATCTTCAAGAACACTAAAGGTTCAAGCTTTCTAGTTTTGTGACCTTATAAATTGTGTGAAAGGGATCCAAGCTCTCTAGCTTAGGGTTCCATCACCTCTTTTGACTTGGATCATGTTCATACTTGTTTGATTGATGTAAAGTTTGTAACTTTGTTTGTAAATAGGACTTGTAATTGTGTTAAGACTAAGGATATGATGTAACCTTGGTTCATCATCCATCTAAGACTCTTAAATGAGTTGTGTTACCACTTGGTCTTAACATATTGTGTATTGATGGTAGAATCTTGGTCAAAAGTGATGCTAAACCATCAACGAGTTGTACACTTGAAGCTACAAGCATCAAGGATGAGAACCGTGATGAGCATCAAGCACCAAGAACCTCACCGGAGCACTTGTCCACTTATTTTTGTATCTGATCAGACCACCTGGGCTACTGTAAAGTTGATTTTCAGTTATTTCGGTTCGAGTAGATGATTTTCCGTTTAGGCCTTGTCTTAATCCGAGTTACGGTTTAGGATTTATGGTCCTCCGAGAGTCACTACACCCTATTAACGTTGTGCTGAAATTTTTGACCTACTCGCACTTAAACCGTCGCCACGGTCAAACAAAGACGAGTTAGGTTCTGAAAATTGGTCAGAGGTTAGGGGACTCACATACGGAGCCATAGCCACTGACTATGCATCTTTTCAATTTACGTAGAGGTCTCAGCAGCTGGCCGAAGTCAGCCTATTGTTTTGATCTCTATTCTTGTCGAACTTACTTAGCGTTTATGATGATGAATGATGATGATGATGATGACACTTAAACTTATTTTATGCACTATTAGAATTTATAAAAACAACCTACTGACCTAGTAACCCTTTATTTAGGTTGACGACCTTTCGGACCGACTTACTACTTGCGTACTTTCATTACCGACTTTACCGCTTTTATCACTGTGAGTTATAGCATTCCCTTTTTACTTTAACTTATTTTGGGAACTGAGAATACATGCGGATTTTATGTTTTACATACTAGGCACGAGTACTTAAACTTATATATGTGTGGGTTATACAACGGCATAAACATTCCCTTTAGCTCGGTAAAGTTTAATCATTGGTTTTTGAACCATGAACGCGAATCTTAGATATGGATCCATAGGGTTTGACATCCCCACTCGGGCTAGTCGCGCTAGCATTTAACGGGTGTTTAATACTTCGTGAACATACGCACTCGCCAAGTGTACTTTCAGGGGGTTATAAACATTAAGTCTAGTTACCGGGTGCCCACGGCTATACATATACTTTATCATACTGATTTGAATTACTGATTTGAAACGCTTGTTTGAAGCACTGAAATCTCGTGGCCTACATTACATTACTGAATACAAACAAACTATAGCTCACCAACATTCGTGTTGACTTTTTAAGCATGTATTTCTCAGGTGTTTAGACGTTGTTGCTTCTGCTGTTAGCCTTGCTGTTCTAGTCTCGGTGTATAGACTTGCTGTTACAGACTTGCTGTGTTAGACTTCCGCTGCATTACTTAGAGATGTCTCAAGCATGAAACTTTTACTTTACATTCCCAACTTATGTTATTTTCAAAACAATAGCTTTGTAATGACCTTAGTATCATGTACTCATGTTAATGTTTCCTATTCATCTTTTGTAAAACGTTATCTGTTCATGAATGCAAAACTGGTTTTCAAACAGCATATAGTGTTTGACCTTGTAATGATCCTGTTGTTGATGTACCGTACACGATGATTTTGTACGGGGCATCATATTTATGGTGTGCCTTTTCAAAAGAATTCAATGTTTACAAAACGTATCATATAGAGGTCAAATACCTCGCAATGAAATCAATGAATGACGTGTTCGTCCATATGGATTTGGAGCGATCGTCACACTCTCTCTCTCTCTAGATGAAATGGGAGTGTTTGTGGATGTGAAATATGATCCAAAATTGGATCCCAAACTGATAATATGGCTACACATCCGGCCTCAAGTGAAAAGACCAAAATGCCCTTCATTTAACCCAAAATAGCAAAAAGCAGATTTCTGTCGCAGGATAGGTGCGCGGCGCGCACCACTGCTTGTGCGCGGCGCGCACAAGCTCAAACTCAGCCTGTCAGTTTCTGTTTAATTCAGTTAATATATCCAACATTTATGTACACCTGTACACTTGGGTTTAGGGTCTTACATAAACTCTGCGAACTTTTCCTTCTCGGCCCCCTCTACTGGACGTTTTCTTCTTGTTCTTTTCACTTTAGTCGACTTCAAGGAAATATCTTCTGAATTGATGGTGATGCCGACATCAACCTTATCGGTCTCGGCAACCATATTAGACATCATTGCATCAAAAGCGGCAAATGGTTGAGCCGCCCCGAAACACCATCATCTGTATCCAAAGCTAAGCTGAAGGTAACGGTCTCGAAGCAACATAAAATTTACCGAATTTGTAGCAACCGTATTGAATCTACCGGTACAACCTTTAAACTACCAACTATTGATTCCGACTTTAAAGACTTTTGGATGATCCTCATTTATTAGTAGTCCTTGGCATAGCCATTTTACCAGTATGTGTGTTTGTATTGTTATTGAGGGAGCAAAACATAATCACTTAGAGAGCTAACCTCCTTCAATCGTTTTTATTGTAAGGGTCGTCTCAACAATTTAAAGGCCTTAGTCGAAAATAAAAATGGGCCCACATACGTTAAATTTTTGTACTACGCATAAAAAAATAATACTCTAATTAATCTATTTATTTACTTACATTGTATTTAACTATTAAAAAACAAAGTATTTTAACTTTAATTTGATTTAATTAAATATATTGAATACAATATTTACATATTCAAAATTTTGGGCCCTTCTAAATTTTTGAGTCCTATGCGATTGACTATCTTGCCTATGCTCGAAGACAACCTCGGATTGTAAAGTGTCACTAACTTTTTTCGTCAGTTACTTTTTAGTTAAATAGGAAACCAATTCAACCTTCTCTTTGATTCTTTTTAATACACTCATTAAATTAATAAGGTAAATAAATATAAGTTTCATTACCATTACCATATTAACTATTAGTATAGTACCAGGGTTATTTCCGTCATTTCACTTTTTTTCTTTTAAGTAATTTCCACTTTGCCAAAAAAACTCCCACACTTTGTTCAAACATTAAAACTGTCCCCCCAAATAGGGGGTAAAGTGCCAAATCAACATTTTCATAAAAAATCTTAAATAAACTCCACCCAAATATTCAACGGGTCATATCTTCTCGCTTGCAACGAGTTAAATTTTTTCGGCATCATCGTTAAACTCGCAATAATTTTACGACCACAGTGTCACTAACTATATGCAAAACGGATTCTTTTTAAAAAACGCTAAATATTTGGGGTACTTTTCATACACGTTGATTTTGCGTTAAATTTTTTAAAAGTCGACAATTCCATAGCGAAACGCGGAGATGCACATATATTGTTAATTTAAAATAACATTTAAATCTTTCACGGGTTATACCTTTTAGTTCGGCTCGAGTTGCGCTTCAGCGACATCATCGTTAGCCACGAAATAATTTTACAAACTAAACACAATAAAATACATTGAAAACCGAACCCTCGGCGCGAACCGAAGGTTCGAAAACTAGTTATAAATATAAAAGAAAATATATAGACTTGTAAAATACATTGGTACGGGACCAACAATACTGCCGTTCACATGTGACATTTCGATGACTAAAATTGGTAAGTAAACCATGAGTTAAAGCTGTATAGATGTACATTTATAGCAATAAACAGATTGTCATTTATAGACCCATAATTAGAATGGTATACTCAAGTCGGCGAAAGAGACGCCTTTAATTCATTACCACTAGTGAAATGACCTGTGAAATTACGGGTTTGTTTAAATGAAACAGTTTAATGATATGTTTTAAGTATTAAGTGAACGTAAATGCTAATGTTATTTAGTTTAATGACCTGTGAAACCACATAGTCCGACTAAGAAACTCGTCAGCTGAACATTTCATCAACACCTAAAATGCATATTAAACAATCACATCAAATTATAAGAGATAATATTGGTTGTCATTTTATTTTAAAAGTGTAAATTAAAATATAAATGTAGAATTGGTTTCCTTCTGCATAACTTTTATACCTTCTCGTACTCAATTCAAAATAATTAATTAAAATATTTAAAATTATTTAATTTTAATAATTAAAATAATTATTAATAAGATTTAATAACAATAATCAATTAATAAGATTTAATTTTAATTCAAAATTATTTGAATTAATGACATCACCCATCATGCTCATATTTTTTTATTTTTCTTTTTGATTTTTCCTTAACAAATGAATTAGGCTAATAATGACATCATCATTTTAGCAATATAATAGAAACTATAGATAGATTTGGTAGGGTGGTTAGCCATATGAGCGTGCATGATTGAGTGGCGGAAATTGAACTCAACTCTTGATGAGGCGAAATTAATTGATTGGTTGTAAACACTAAAAAAACCTTTATTTTTTAGTGTAATTTTTTTTTTTCCAAAATCAAGCGGGGCGGGTACCCCCTTTGTCCTATATATGTTCCGCCTCTGGCATGGTTCATATCCGAATCGAAGTAGTTTATATCGGACCGACCTAAAATCTACCGGGACCGACCCGAAGTCAGGGACATGAGAACTGAAGACCCGACCACTCCTCGTATACGGTTCAGGTGAACACCAGACTCGAATATCAAAATCAAATCAAATCAAATTTAAAGTAGTAATATAATCAAATTCAAAATAAAAGTGCTGATAGTATTTCAAATTTGGCTAGAGTTTTGCACCTGGAGGACCTGGACTCTAGTCTAGAGTTAGTATTAAGTGCCACTAATATATTTATTTAGGGTTTAACAGAGTTAGATAATTGAGTTATGTCAACTCTCTAAAGAAGTATAATGCATCATATATAGATTATAAATCTTGGTTAACGCCTTAATGTTAATAATCTAATAAGGTAAAATAAATTACTTTTGATCTTTAACATGGGTAAATCTCAAAAACTGCGGAATAAACTTATCATCGCAAATCCGGTTGCTAACGTGGATAAAAAACAAGCAGATGGCCACTTATAACTTTGGGAGGTGAAATTTTGTTACGATGTTATCCCACATCGGCCGTTAAGCAAAATATTAAGTAGCTTATAATAATTTAGATTCCTTATTCTCCTAATTTAACTTTTGGGTTAAATTGTTCTCAAGTCTATTAGACCATTCCCAATGGTGTGTTATACACCATGTCATCAAAAATGTCACATGAGGGCACTGATGGCATCGGTGCCGCCCTCGTCACCATCGCCCTGAAAATTTTCATAGATAAGCATGATTGAGGACGGAGACCATATATAATTTTTTCATAGATAAGCATAATTGAGGACGGAGACCATATATAGTTTAATGAAGTGGGTATGGGGCCTTTTCCTTTACTTATTGTATTTTGTTAAGGTTAAAAATAAAATAGAAGATTACTTTCAATGGAGTTTAATGGAAGTGGGCATGGTGATGATACAGAGGAAAAGGGAAGAAGAAGAAGAAGAAGAAGAAGAAGAAGAAGAAGAAGGGAGTGGGTAAGATTTTTTTTTTCCTTTTTCTTTTTTGACTTTAATGAAGTGGGTATTATTATTATATATTAATACTCTGTAGCTAGAAAGATATGTTTAATTTTATGTTATGTTTAATGAAGTGACTTTCACTTTCATGTTTTCTAATATAGGTTTAAAAAATTATTACATGTATAATTATAATATGGATTTTGATAAACGTAGCCTTTAGGGCTACGTTTAAGCTTACTATAAATAATTTTATAAAATTTGTTTAATTAATTACAAAGTATAAATATTCCTTTTTTAATATCGACTTTCCTTATATAAATTTGGTATTAATATTATTCATGGCAGGGTTGAGTTTTAAATATGGAATAAAATTATTTTTAGTATGTTTAAGTGTAGCCCTTAGGGCTACGTTTATCATTTTCCTTATAATATTTGTTAGTTAATAATAATAATAATAATAATAATAATAATAATAATAATAATAATAATAATAATAATAATAATAATAATAATAATAATAATAATAATAATAATAATAAAATTTGAGGAAATATGTCATGGTTGACAATTGTGTGTTATGAGAGTGTTATGAGAGGAAGTGGTGAGAAAGGAGGAGAGAGAAAGCTGATGTGGCGCTGAGGAAATGCCCATGACAGCGTCATGGTTGAGATTGGTCTTAAAAAAATATTTTTTCTTAACATTATTAAAATTGGGTATATTGGTTGTCAGCTTTTCCCATATATATATATATATATATATATATATATATATAATGCAATGTTTATTGTTCTGTCTGTTCATATCAATTTTGAGTCCAGTTTCAACCCAATTTCAGTCCCCTTTTATACGGGTTAGATAATTTGTTTGTTAACATTATTAGTGAATTCGTGCATCGCTTCAGTTGTATTACACGTGTTAGATAATTTGTTTGTCAAGAAATAATTTATGACTAGAACACCCCCCTCCCTTCCCCTTTATTACACGTGTTAGATAATTTGTTTGTCAATCTATAGTTAATATTAAAGGGAGCTGATTCGTACACCACCATTTTTTGCCATACACCACTAAACGTGCATTAGACAGTTGTACAGTACAGTGCTTTAAAGCACAACTAGTGGTGTATGGCTAAAACTTGACGGTGTACGAATCATCTCCCAATATTAAATTGCTATAATGATTATGTCATTATTATGCTAATTCCTTTGTTAAGGAAAAAATCAAAAAGAAAAAGAAAAAATTTAAGTGTAGTAGGTGATGTCGTTAATCTAAATAATTTAAAATTAAAATTAAATCTTACTAATTAATTACTCCGTATTATTATTAAATCTTATTAATAGTTATTTTAATTATTAAAATTAAATAATTTTGAATTATTCAATAATATTAACTATAGATTGTTTTTAATTGAGTACTAGAAGGTATAAAAGCTAGGCAGAAGAAAACTAATTCTAAATTTATTTATATTTTAAATTACACTTTTAAAATATAATGACAACCAATATTATCTCATATGATTGGATATGGATTGTTTAATATACATTTTAAGTTTTTGATGAAATGTTCAACTGGCGAGTTTTTTTTCGGACTCTGTGGTTCCACGAGTTATTAAACAAAATAGCCTTAACATCTATGTTCACTTAATACCTAAAACATATAATTAAACTGTTTTGTTTAAACAAACTCGTGATTCCACGAGTCATTTCACTAGCAAATAATTTATGAGTAGAACACCCAACCCCCTCCTCCCCTCTCTCTCTTTTTTTATAACCAAATTTGACCTTCCAAAAACTGCCGTTGTTGTGTTTTTCACATTCAATTCACTACACTCTAATCTGAAAATTTTAATATGAAAAAACTTAAAATTATATTAAAATAGATAGATAGATAACACGTTTAAGATAAATGGTGATTAATACTTTATTAGTGGCAACATTTATTCAATGCATGCAACAAAGGAAAACAAACAAGAACTTACAAACTTATTCATGCAGCGAAGGAAAACAAACAAGATCATACAAACTTATTCATAACCGCGTAAAAACTCAATCTCGTTCTAAAGAACGAAAATGTAACGTCGGAACGAGTATCTATGGATACACTTCAATGAGAGACCTTAACCCCAGAATTGGAATTATTTTATACTCACTAAATCCAGCATCAGCGAATAACTTTGACCATTCTATTTCGGTCCTCTGTATTCCGATCCCATGAATCATCATAAGCATATCAAAGAAAAGCTGAGTCTCGAGAGACTTACTACCCACTTTATCATTTTCAACAACCATATCTATGATGATCAGTTTTCCTCCATTTTCTTTACTCGAAATCACCTCTTTGCATTTCTTTAATATTTTTATGCATCTCTCATCGTCGTAGTTATGAAATACCCACTGTTTCAGATCATTTCATACATATTAATGAGTTTACAATTTTATTTACATGAAGTTTCAGTTTAAAAAATCGTTATATAAACTAATAATTAAAGCAAATATACATGATATAGTAATATAGTAATATAATTAAGAAGAAAAGGGATAAATACCTTTAGTAAAACTGCTTCAGCCTTGGGAATGGATTCAAACATGTCCCCACCAATGAATCTCAAATTCTTACTTCCTACCAAACCGTTAACAACATGAGGAAGATCATAAGCAATACAATTAATATTCGGATAAGCTTTGGCAATGGATCTGGTAAGTGTCCCAATACCACTCCCAACATCAACAATTGACTTTAAGCCTTCAAAAACACTCCCACAGTGTTTGAAAATGACACTAGTAACTAGTGCTGCATCACAACCCATTGCTTCATTAAACAAAGTGTTAAATTTAGGGTCTAGGCCTGCAACTTCCCAAAAGATCTTCCCATAAGTTGTGTTAAAAGGGGTGAGATCGTCATTATGGAACCATTTGCTTAAGTTATGGCATGGATCCATCAACATTGGATCCAACTGGAGTTCCAAAAAAGGCCTCATACTTAAGGGATCGTTTTTTAGTAGGAGCCGAGAAGCAGGAGTTAACCAATACCCTTCTCTTTCTATAACAAAGAAACCAGAGTTGACAAGTAGGTTCATTAGTCGGCGTACACATTCAGCTCTTTTCGGGTTTACGCCGAGGGCTTCAATCAACTTAGACAGGGGCATTGGACCGCCATGGGCATTAATGATATCAGGTATCTCTAGTTGAATGACACATTTGAGTGACATGGAGTTAATAAAGCTGAAAATGTGGTTCCATACGTGAGCTTGAGCTTGAAGTAATTCTTTGGATTGCTCGTCATTTTGCAATGCCATTTCTTTCTTCTTTACTTAATTAATTATAACTTTATATGTGAAAAGGAAACTTGCTTTGGTGTTTTGTTTAACTACACACTTTGCCTATTTATAGAGAAATATTTTAATTATTAAGAGATACACACGGTATGGGCTCAAATTATAGTCAAAACAAACATGTTTGGAAAAATATAACTACACGTCACCATTGACTGGTGTTAACTCAATAGTGATCTAGAAGTAATTGCTACCTATATCTCTATAAAAAGCTGGTCGTTTTGGGTGTGTTTAACATAGCAAACAACAACGCCACCAAACCACTTTAAAATTTACTCATTCACCCTTTTTATAGGGTTTATCTCCTAACTTCTTTCGGAGTGTAAAAAGTCTAGAAACTTAAACCGTAAATTCATTAACTAATTTAAAAAAATACATAACTCACCTAAATCTTTGTCGGGCTTTATTTTTCTATTCGTCGAGAGTTATTTTTCACCGTCTTCACCATTAAACTCGAAATAAAGTTACGAACACACCGCAACTAACTGCACTCGAAACGAACGTTTTTTTAAAACGCCAACCATGTTTGCTTACCTTATATATATATATATATATATATATATATATATATATATATATATATATATATATATATATATATATATATATATACATACACACACACTTTCTATTCGCCACGAGTTATTTTTCACCGCCATCACCATTAAACTCGATATAATTTTACGAACAAAAAGTAACTATCTATATTCGAAACGGACGTTTTTTTAAAACGCTAACCATTTTGGATTACCTTTTATACATATATGGGGAGTGATATGTACACAACTCATAAGACCACTCCCAACGGTGAGCCATCGGGCCGCCCTCCTTGCACTTCCTCGAGGGCGCCGATGGCATTGTACCGCCATGGCTCCTCCCTCCCTCGTACTCAAGCTCCTCGCCCTGGAAAATTTCCTCATATCCACGAGAGTGAGGGCGAAGTTTTGTGGTTTTTTCAATTTTCAGTGCATTTTTTTTTCCTTTTTTTTTGCTGTAAATTTATATATCATGAAAAATGGAAGTTTAAAAAAAGGTGGGTGAGGTTGAGGAAGGGGTGAGGTTGAAGATGAGTTTGGTAGGTGTAATTTATTTAATTTTGTATTTTATATTTTTATTTATATGGGACCCACTACAAAATTGATAGTTGCTAAAAATTGGGAGTTCTATACTAGTAGTATACGTGTAGTCTTCTTTTGATTTTTGTTTTTTTTTTTTTTTTTTTAATCATTATTTCATATATTTGATTGGTAAATTATTGATTTTTAACTCTAACTTAGTTTTAATAATAATACATAAAGTAAATAAAAAAATTGAGGAAGTATGTCATGGTTGGCAATGGTGTGTTATGGGAGTGTTATGGGAGAAAGTGGTGAGAAAAGAGAAGAGAGAAAGCTGATGTAGCGCTGAGGAAGTGCCCATGACGGCGTCATGGTTGGGAGTGGTCTTAAGAGATGCACACGGTATGGGCTCAAATTATAGTCAAAACAAACATGTTTGGAAAAATATAACTACACGTCACCATTGACTGGTGTTAACTCAATAGTGATCTAGAAGTAATTACTATTACTATTACTATTACTTTACTATTACTACCTATATCTCTATAAAAAGCTGGTCGTTTTGGGTGTGTTTAACATAGCAAACAACAACGCCACCAAACCACTTTAAAATTTACTCATTCACCCTTTTTATAGGGTTTATCTCCTAACTTCTTTCGGAGTGTAAAAAGTCTAGAAACTTAAACCGTAAATTCATTAACTAATTTAAAAAAATACATAACTCACCTAAATCTTTGTCGGGCTTTATTTTTCTATTCGTCGAGAGTTATTTTTCACCGTCTTCACCATTAAACTCGAAATAAAGTTACAAACACACCGCAACTAACTGCACTCGAAACGAACGTTTTTTTAAAACGCCAACCATGTTTGCTTACCTTATATATATATATATATATATATATATATATATATATATATATATATATATATATATATATATATATATATATATATATACATACATACACACACACTTTCTATTCGCCACGAGTTATTTTTCACCGCCATCACCATTAAACTCGATATAATTTTACGAACAAAAAGTAACTAACTATATTCGAAACGGACGTTTTTTTAAAACGCTAACCATTTTGGATTACCTTTTATACATATATGGGGAGTGATATGTACACAACTCATTTTTGTTATGTACACGACCATCATGCTCTACAGTATTGTACTGTACAATACTGTAAAGCATGATGGTTGTGTACATAACAAAAATGAGTTGTCTACATATCATCACCCTACATATATATACACACATACAATAAAGAACTCAAACTAACTATATCATCTGGATATCATGTGGGATGAGTAGAGCACATGCTAAGTTCATGAGCTTATAAAGAAAAAGATCTCAGGTCAACTCGTCTCGCCCCCTTTTTTCCCCAATTTCTCCCCTCGGTTCTAGGTCGACATTAGCTTCATAAAAGACATTAAAAATGCGCAGCCCATTAAGTTTATTAGGTACCAACTAACGTACATCAAAATACAACCGCAACAACGCGCGATCTAAATTTTTTTTTAGTTTGAAATAATAACATTCAATAATATATTATTATATTATTATTATTATTATTATTATTATTATTATTATTATTATTATTATTATATTATTATTATTATTATTATTATTATTATTATTATTATTATTATTATTATTATTAAATTACTATTTGTATTACCTCATGAACAGTACCATCTTCTTATATGCTTTTTAATACAAACTAGTTTTCGAACCCTCGCTGTAACGACCCGAATTTTTCCGTTAATATATAGAAGATTAATATTTACATAATTAATGTTTCCAACATGTTAAGCAATCAAACTCATTAAGACTTGGTTATTTGAAATGAATTTTATACAAACATTTGGCCACCCCGTCTGTCTGACGATTCACGAACGTCATAATTCGTAATAATTATTGAATGACGTATATATGAATATAAATATATACTCATGATTGTTAAATGATATTTAAGTATCTCATTACATATATTAACAATTGGTTATATACATAAAATGAGATTACTAACTTAAAGACTTCAAGACTATATACATATATATAACGATTAACGTTGTAATAACTTCTAAATTAAAATGTATGTATATGTATTGTATTAATATGTATTAATACACTTTTGAAGGACTTAAACATATATACTAACATACTTATACTCAACAAAGATAGCTATACTCATAATCTCATTCAATTCCATCAAGAAATCTATTCGTATTTATTCGGTATTTACACCCGTATCATACCCAGCTTCCATACTTAAATACTATGAGTATATACCAATATGAAATACCAATTATAGCCTCCTTAGCAGCCCTATGAGTCACAAGACAAGGATAAACATGATGGAGACTTGTGGGAACCAACATTTAACTTCTAGTTTGCATTATTATGCTATATTCCAAATTTTGATAAAGTCTCTTAACCATATACATGAACCACGACTTTTAACACTCTTTTTACTCATTCATATCAGCTATTTAATTTACCTTCACTCTCATAATACTCACACACAAGAACTCCAAGTATTCTCTCCGTTTCTTACTCTTTAAACACTCTTTAAACACACATACTTCCAGTACTAGAAAATCTTCATTCACTTTGATCATAAACTAGCTTCAAGAACACTTTGTTAACTCATCTACTCCTCTTTATCAAGGTAAGAATCATATATAAGCTTTGGTTCAATTCATATACTTATAACTATCTTAATTCAAGATAGAAATCTTATTCGAACTTTTGTTCATTCTATGATTCTACTCCAAGGATTACAAGCCATCAAGGATATCTTTGATCACAAGATTATCATCTTATTTTCTCAGCAACTTTGTTCATTTAATTTGAGGTAGTCACCTTATTCATAATCTTTTTCGATTCATATCCATATAGCTATCTTATTATGAGTTTATAACTTACAACAACAAGAACATAGTTTAGATTAATTCTAAACTTGTTCACAAACAAACTTAATCCTTCTAACTTGACTTTTAAAATACTTCAACACATGTATTATGACAGTATGTCAAGCTAACATAAGGATATAAAACTTGTAAACACGAAGAACACCTTAAAACTGAACATACGCCGTCATAAATCATCGGGGGCTGTTTTGGGTTTAATTTTAAAAACCTATCTTAAACTTTGAATTAAAAGATTTTCTTTGGTGAAAAATCTTATTTTATATGGATATGAAATATATCCAAAATCCATGGTTAAACTCTAATTGGAAGTATGTTTTTCAAAAGGGTCATCAAGATGTCGTTCTTACGACGGATATGACTATCTTCTTGTATTTAACACCTAAGCTGTATTTTCGACTATAAACATATACTTTTTCTGTTTAGATTAATAAATAACAGTTTGATACAAAACCATGGCAAGTCGAATCACTCAAAACGGATTTGTAACGAAGAAATTATGGGTAAAACAAAATTGGATATTTTTGCTTTTTTTTTAGCTACGGTTTTAATTAATAAAAATGGATGTTAACCATATCCTTGTTAACTTTTCCTATATCCTATATATATATATTTGGACATGTTAGCAGTAGTATAACAAAATATTATAATCTTGATTAATTCTGTAATTGTATATATGTATAATAATATTCTTGGTACGTCCCAACACAATAAGTATACAATACGTTTTGATAAATCCTAAGACAATACGTGCACAATACGTCTTAGTTAGTTCTAAGACAATACGTATACAATACGTCTCTGGGTTGATGCAAAGAAAATACGTATACAATACGTCGTGGGGTAATTCTAAGATTATATATATATAAACCGATTATTGGACTGTTGGACTTTTCGGACAATTTTGGACTACTAACAATGGACAATTAAAATTATCACAAGTATCATAAGTATGGAATATTAATTATATATATATATATATCTTGACACAGGAATATTATTATTAGGTTCGTGAATTTGTCAAAGGCCAAGTCTTATTACCATCTATTCGGAAATCATCACAAGTGAGTTATAGTTCCATTTTTTTACTATCTAAATTATTTTGGGATGAGAATACATGCAAATTTATAAATGTTTTACAAAATAAGCACAAGTTCATGAAACAACATTCTACGATTGTTTTGTTATACCGGATATCTGTACTTATTATTATTATTATGCTTGGTAACCTAAGAATTAGTGAAAAACACTAATTGACGCGAATCCTAAAGGTAGATCTACGGGCACCAACCACCCCCATTTTCGAATAGTGGAAATGCTTTAGTACTTCGAAGGGTTCTTGTCATACATTTGAATAGTGGAATGTATGATGCCAGATATCTTAAGCGCTCTATGTTAAGGTCGGTTACCAGGTGACTCATCGTATGAATGATTTTTGCAGTTGTAATGATCCTGCGCATTTAATTAAATGAAATCTTGTGGCTTATTAAATATTATGATTATTATATAGAAACTAAACCTATGACTCACCAACAATTTTGTTGACTTTTTAAGCATGTTTATTCTCAGGTGATTATTAGAAAGCTTCCGGTGTTGCATGTTTACTCAACGTCAAGATTTGGAGTCATCATGCTTTTCTAAATAAATAAACTCGCATTCGGGAATTGTATTTGTAATATATTGTTGGAAAGTATGTAATGGTGTGTGTAAAATACATGTATTTTGAGGAGATTGTCTTTGATCGACAATCAAAACTTATACTTTTAAACCTTTATTCAATAATAAAGGTTATGGTTATTTTAAAATGAATGCAAGCTTTGAAAACGTCTCATATAGAGGTCAAAACCTCGCAAAAAAATCAATTAATATGAAACGTTTATAATTAATATGAACGGGGCATTTCAGTTGGTATCCGAGCGTTGGTCTTAGAGAATCAGAAAATTTTTCATTAGTGTGTCTAACTGATTTTTGATGCATTAGTGAGTCTGGACTTCGACCGTAATTATTTTAAAAATGATTGCTTAATATAATTGTTGGAAACATAAGATTATTAACATATAAATATTATAAGATATATCATTCTCTTAACGTGCCTGCTATTATGTGATAGATGACTTCATCCGATCATATAAGCATCTCTAGTGACTCAGATTTCATTTACTTATCAAGTGATTCGGATGTTGAGTCAAAGCATACGATTTATGAACCAACGGAAAAGTTAACTTTTAGTACAACCATTAAAGAGGAAAATTGTTGGAAAAATTGGGAAGATTCACAATTGCCAGAAGAGGTTCCGGAAGAGGATCCGGAAGAAGATCCAGAGGAGGAATCCGAAGAAGAGGATCCTGAAGAAGTTGTGGAAATTACCGAACCACAACGTGATTTGGGAAAATCTTTGGCTGTTATACCCAATCCCAAACTCGATGAACCTATTATGACCCAAAATGTTTGTGACCATCCACATGAACCATCTAAGAAACCAGTTTATAAAATGACCACTCGTATAACGACTGGTGGTTTTGTTCCTAAGCAATTAGCCAAAAGAACCAATTGGGAGGAATTGGAAAAAGAACTATCCAAACGAAGATCCAAACGTTTGACCGAGAAAGAGACAACGTTAACATCTAAGAAACCTAGTCGTTCTTAAACTATTGACGACTACCCTATATTCCAGGCATTGTATAATATGTATTATATTGTGTGTTTAAGTTTGTAAGAAAATCTGCAATGTAATTTTCCTTATGATTGTATAATAATAAGAATAAGCATGGAAGGTTTATTATTATTATTACAACTTATTATTACGTAGTAACGTAATAACTTACCATAGTTTTTCATATTAGAATTTTAGTAGTTAATTTATGTGTTAGCTGCTAAGTATGAACATTATTATAGTTACAAAACGCTAATATGAAGAAAAGGCTTTTATAATAATAAGTTCATATTAAGCTACAAAATACTTTTTGGCTACTTCTAAAATTCTATATGATTAACTCAGTCGGCTATTTTTGAAGGAAATGGCTCCTCCAGCTACTAGACAATAACAATTGAACACAGAAGAACTTCAAGCTTTCGCTGCAAATGTGGCTGCAGTGGTGAATGCAATGAACAACAATAACCAATCGGGTTCCAGAGTGGAGGAAACAATGGCAACCGGGTAGGATGTTCCTACAAAGCTTTTATGGCCTGCAAACCCAATGAGTTTGAAGGAACCGAAGGACCCGTTGGACTAAAGCGGTGGACAGAGAAGGTTGAAGCCGTGTTTGCAATCAGCAACTGCGCAGAAGAAGATAAAGTTAAGTATGCCACACATACTTTCAGGGGTACTGCTTTGACATGGTAGAATACCTACATGGATTACGTAGGACAGAATACCGCCTACGCACTTCCATGGTTCGCCTTCAAGCACATGATGAAGGAAGAGTACCGTCCCAGAACTAAAATCAACAAGCTCAAGGAAGAGCTTAAAGCACTGACAACCCAAGGGTTAGACGTCACTACCTACGAGCGACGTTTCAACGAACTGGTTTTAATGTGTCCTGGAGTATTTGAGGACGAAGAAGCAAAAATTGAAGCATTCATAAAAGGGTTGCTGGAATGAATCCAAGTGCCATGTAGGTGCTAACGACCCTGCAACAATGCAGAAAGCGAGTCGTATAGTCCACAAATTGATAGGCCAAATTACAGAAAGGATAAAGAAAGAGGCGGCCGAGGAGGCCATAATGAAACAGGGAAAGAGAAAGTGGGAGAAAAGCAGTGATCAGGGTCACCAGTCCAACAACAACAATCAAAACAACAACTACAACAACAATCGCAACAACCCCAACAACAACAACAACCGCAACAATAACCGCAACAACCATTCCAATAACAATTACAACAACAACAACCGCAACCAAAACTACAACAACAACAACCCCAATCCTAACAATAACAACAACAACCGTCTCAACAACAATAACCCTAACAATAACAACAACAACAACAACAACAACAACGATAACAACAAAAAGCAAAGAACTATATGCACAAGGTGTGATACGTTTCATCCGGAGTGGTTTTGTAGAGAGTTATGTACCAGGTGCAACAGGAATGGCCATATTGCGGCAAAGTGTGAAGTCTACGGACCAAATAGAAACAAAGGAGCAAATAATGCCAGAACAAATAATAACGGCGTTGTTTGCTATGGATGTGGAAAACCGGGCCATACCATAAACCAGTGCCGGAATGGAAATAGGCAAGGCAGTGGGAGAGCCTTCAAAATTAATGGAGAGAAAGCACAGGAAGACCCGGAGCTTGTTACGGGTACGTTTCTTATCAACAATACATATGCTTATGTTTTATTTGATTCGGGTGCCGATAGAAGCTATATGAGTAGAGAATTTTGTGCTAAATTAAATTGCCCATTAAAGCCTTTGGATAAAAAGTGTATAGTTGAAGTAGCAAACGGTAAA
Source organism: Rutidosis leptorrhynchoides (assembly GCF_046630445.1). Classification (NCBI taxonomy): domain Eukaryota; kingdom Viridiplantae; phylum Streptophyta; class Magnoliopsida; order Asterales; family Asteraceae; genus Rutidosis; species Rutidosis leptorrhynchoides. The sequence goes on along the minus strand of NC_092338.1, from coordinate 105,430,347 downwards.
CTAATTAAGGTTGATAAAATTTGCCGAAATCAAAAAATTAGTTTAGTTAGCGAAACGTTTGCAATTGATTTAATACCGGTGGAATTGGGAACCTTCAACGTAATTATTGGAATGGACTGGATGTCCAGGGTGAAAGCCAAAGTTCTTTGTCATGAGAAGGTGATTCGCATTCCGAGAAAAGACGGATTACCCTTAATGGTGTATGGAGAAAAAGGTAATGCCAAATTAAATCTTATTAGTAGTTTGAAGGCGCGCAAACTAATAAGAAAAGGTTGCTATGCCGTACTAGCACACGTTGAGAAGGTTGAAAAAGAAGAAAAGAAAATCGATGACGTTCCCGTTGCAAGAGAATTTCCTGAGGTGTTTCCGGACGAATTACTGGGACTACCTCCACACCGATCCGTTGAATTCCAAATAGATCTTGTACCGGGAGCCGCACCAATAGCTCGTGCTCCATATAGACTTGGGCCCACCGAAATGAAAGAATTTCAAAGTCAACTACAAGAACTATTAGAACGTGGTTTCATTCGACCGAGTACGTCACCATGGGGAGCTCCAATTTTGTTCGTTAAAAAGAAAGATGGGTATTTTCGCATGTGTATCAATTACCGTGAGCTGAACAAAGTCACCATTAAAAACTGATACCCTTTACCCCGAATTGATGACCTATTCGATCAACTCCAAGGTTCGAGCGTATACTCCAAAATCGACCTAAGGTCGGGTTATCATCAACTGAGGGTTAAAGAAGCCGATATACCAAAAACAGCCTTCAGAACTCGTTATGGCCACTACGAATTCATGGTTATGCCATTCGGTTTAACCAATGCACCCGCAGTTTTCATGGACCTCATGCACAGAGTATGTAGTCCATATTTAGATAAGTTTGTTATTGTCTTTATTGATGAAATCCTTATCTATTCGAAGAATAACCAAGAACACGAACAACACTTGAGACTTGTGTTAGAGTTGTTAAGAAAAGAACAACTTTATGCTAAGTTCTCTAAATGTGCTTTTTGGTTAAATGAAGTACAATTTCTTGGCCACGTAGTCAGTAGTAATGGAATCAAAGTTGATCCCGCCAAGATTGAAGCCATCAAAAATTGGGAGACCCCCAAAACTCCAACGCAAATACGCCAATTTTTGGGTTTAGCCGGTTATTATAGGAGGTTTATTCAAGATTTCTCCCGAGTAGCCAAACCTTTAACCACATTGACACATAAGGGGAAGAAGTATGAATGGACTTCCGAACAAGAGAGTGCCTTCCAATTGTTTAAAAAGAAGTTGACTACGGCACCTATTTTATCGTTACCTGACGGAATGGAAGATTTTGTTATCTACTGTGACGCATCAAGAATGGGTTTTGGGTGTGTTCTTATGCAACGAAAGAAGGTGATTGCATATGCTTCTCGACAACTCAAAATTCATGAACAAAACTACACCACACATGATCTGGAATTGGGCGCCGTTGTTTTTGCATTAAAGATATGGAGACATTATCTATATGGGGTCAAGTTCATCATATACACTGACCACAAAAGTCTCCAACATATTTTAAATCAAAAGCAACTAAATATGAGGCAGCGTAGGTGGGTTGAGCTGCTAAATGATTATGATTGTGAAATCCGTTACTACCCGGGGAAAGCAAATGTGGTAGCCGATGCCTTGAGTGGAAAGGAAAGAGAACCTATTCGAGTAAAAGCTATGAACATGATTATTCATACTAATATTACTACTCGAATAAAAGAGGCACAACAGGAGGTTTTAAAGGAAGGAATTTTTGAAAGGGAAATACCCAAAGGATTAGAAAAACAGCTTAATATTCGGAAAGACAGAACCAGGTATTTAGCTGAAAGAATTTGGGTACCAAGGAATGGGGATTTGAGGAAAGTGGTACTAGATGAAGCACATAAAACAAGATATTCAATACATCCCAGAGCGGAGAAAATGTACCAAGACCTCAAGAGAAACTTTTGGTGGCCAGGAATGAAGGCCGATATAGCCATATATGTAGGAGCATGTTTGACTTGTTCTAAAGTCAAAGCTGAGCATCAGAAACCATCAGGTCTAATCCAACAACCTGAAATCCCAGAATGGAAATGGGAAAACATTACCATAGATTTTATTGCTAAGTTACCGAGAACCGCATGTGGTTATGATATGATTTGGGTAATAGTCAATCGTCTTACTAAGTCAGCACACTTTCTACCAATAAAAGAAGAGGATGGTATAGAGAAATTAGCACGATTATATCTGAAAGAAGTTGTTTCTAGACATGGTATACCAATCTCTATTATCTCTGATCGTGATAGCAGATTTACTTCTAGATTCTGGCAGGCATTACACGAAGCGTTGGGAACTCGTCTAGATTTAAGTACTGCCTATCATCCACAAACTGATGGGCAGAGTGAAAGGACGATTCAGACACTCGAAGACATGCTACGAGCATGTGTTATTGATTTTGGAAGCAGTTGGGATCGACATCTACCGTTAGCTGAGTTTTCCTACAACAACAGCTATCATTCTAGTATTGAGGCGGCACCATTCGAGGCACTTTATGGGAGGAAGTGTAGGTCTCCGATTTGTTGGAGTGATGTGGTGGAAAAACAGATTACAAGTTCGGAAATTATCCAGGAAACTACCGACAAGGTCATTCAGATTCAGCAACGATTGAAAACAGCCCGGAGTCGGCAAAAGAGCTACGCAGATGTTAGAAGGAAACCTTTAGAGTTTGAGGAGGGTGATATGGTTATGCTTAAGGTATCACCTTGGAAAGGTGTTATTCGTTTTGGAAAGCGAGGGAAATTGAGCCCAAGATACATTGGGTCATTCAAGATTGAAAAACGCATTGGGCCGGTGGCCTATCGACTTGAACTACCTCCACAATTAGAAAAGATTCACAACACCTTTCATATTTTGAACCTGAAGAAATGCCTAGCTACCGAAGATCTCATTATCCCTTTAGACAAAATTAAGATTGACGAGAAACTAAATTTCGTCGAAGAACCCATCGAAATTATGGATCGTGAGGTCAAACGACTCAAACAAAGTAAGATACCAATCGTTAAGGTTCGGTGGAATGCTCGTAGAAGACCTGAATTCACTTGGGAACGAGAAGACCAAATGAAGCTGAAGTACCCACATTTGTTTTCCAATATCGCACGTTAATTAGGTACTATTCTAAATTTCGGGAAGAAATTTAATTTAACGGGTGTGTAATGTAACGACCCAAATTTTCCGTTAATATATAGAAGATTAATATTTACATAATTAATGTTTCCAACATGTTAAGCAATCAAACTCATTAAGACTTGGTTATTTGATATGAATTTTATACAAACATTTGGCCACCCCGTCTGTCTGACGATTCATGAATGTCATAATTCGTAATAATTATTTAATGATGTATATATGAATATAAATATATACTCATGATTGTTAAATGATATTTAAGTATCTCATTACATATATTAACAATTGGTTATATACATAAAATGAGATTACTAACTTAAAGACTTCAAGACTATATACATATATATAACGATTAACGTTGTAATAACTTCTAAATTAAAATGTATGTATATGTATTGTATTAATATGTATTAATACACTTTTGAAGGACTTAAACATATATACTAACATACTTATACTCAACAAAGATAGCTATACTCATAATCTCATTCAATTCCATCAAGAATTCTATTCGTATTCATTCAGTATTTACACCCGTTTCATACCCAGCTTCCATACTTAAATAATATAAGTATATACCAATATTAAATACCAATTATAGCCTCCTTAGCATCCCTATGAGTCACAAGACAAGGATAAACATGATGGAGACTTGTGGGAACCAACATTTAACTTCTAGTTTGCATTATTATGCTATATTCCAAATTTTGATAAAGTCTCTTAACCATATACATGAACTATGACTTTTAACACTCTTTTTACTCATTCATATCAGCTATTTAACTTACCTTCACTCTCATAATACTCACACACAAGAACTCCAAGTATTCTCTCCATTTCTTACTCTTTAAACACTCTTTAAACACACATACTTCAAGTACTAGAAAATCTTCATTCACTTTGATCATAAACGAGCTTCAAGAACAACACTTTGTTAACTCATCTACTCCTCTTTATCAAGGTAAGAATCATATATAAGCTTTGGTTCAATTCATATACTTATAACTATCTTAATTCAAGATAGAAATCTTATTCGAACTTTTGTTCATTCTATGATTCTACTCCAAGGATTACAAGCCATCAAGGATATCTTTGATCACAAGATTATCATCTTATTTTCTCAGAAACTTTGTTCATTTAATTTGAGGTAGTTACCTTATTCATAATCTTTTTCGATTCATATTCATATAGCTATCTTATTATGAGTTTATAACTTACAACAACAAGAACATAGTTTAGATTAATTCTAAACTTGTTCACAAACAAACTTAATCCTTCTAACTTGACTTTTAAAATACTTCAACACATGTATTATGACAGTATGTCAAGCTAACATAAGGATATAAAACTTGTAAACATGAAGAACACCTTAAAACTGAACATACGCCGTCATAGATCATCGGGGGCTGTTTTGGGTTTAATTTTAAAAACCTATCTTAAACTTTTAATTAAAAGATTTTCTTTGGTGAAAAATCTTATTTTATATGGATATGAAATATATCTAAAATCCATGGTTAAACTATAATTGGAAGTACATTTTTCAAAAGGGTCATCAAGATGTCGTTCTTACGACGGATATGACTATCTTCTTGTATTTGACACCTAAGCTGTATTTTTGACTATAAACATATACTTTTTCCGTTTAGATTAATAAATAACTTTTCGATACAAAACCATGGCAAGTCGAATCACTCAAAACGGATTTGTAACGAAGAAATTATGGGTAAAACAAAATTGGATATTTTTGCCTGTTTTTTTTTAGCTACGGTTTTAATTAATAAAAATGGATGTTAACCATATCCTTGTTAACTTTTCCTATATCCTATATATATATATATATTTGGACATGTTAGCGTGATGAAGTCAGCGGACCCGAAGGTCCTTCTCCACCAATCTCAACACCGGATGAATTCAGCGGACCCCGTCAACGGTCATGCTTGAAATGTCCCGTTCTTATTGATTAAAAACGTTCCATATTAATTGATTTTGTTGCCAGGTTTTGACCTCTATATGAGTCGTTTTTCAAAGACTGCATTCATTTTAAAACAAACCATAACCTTTATTTCATCAATAAAGGTTTAAAAAGCTTTACGTAGATTATCAAATAATGATAATCTAAAATATCCTGTTTACACACGACCATTACATAATGGTTTACAATACAAACATGTTACAACAAAATAAGTTTCTTGAATGCAGTTTTTACACAATATCATACAAGCATGGACTCCAAATCTCGTCCTTTTTTAAGTATGCGACAGCGGAAGCTCTTAATAATCACCTGAGAATAAACATGCTTAAAACATCAAAAAAAATGTTGGTGAGTTATAGGTTTAACCTACATATATCAAATCATAATAATAGACCACAAGATTTCATATTTCAATACACATCCCATACATAGAGATAAAAATCATTCATATGGTGAACACCTGGTAACCGACATTAACAAGATGCATATATAAGAATATCCCCATCATTCCGGGACACCCTTCGGATATGATATAAATTTCGAAGTACTAAAGCATCCGGTACTTTGGATGGGGTTTGTTAGGCCCAATAGATCTATCTTTAGGATCCGTGTCAATTAGGGTGTCTGTTCCCCAATTCTTAGATTACCAGACTTAATAAAAAGGGGCATATTCGATTTCGATAATTCAACCATAGAATGTAGTTTCACGTACTTGTGTCTATTTTATAAATCATTTATAAAACCTGCATGTATTCTCATCCCAAAAATATTAGATTTTAAAAGTGGGACTATAACTCACTTTCACAGATTTTTACTTCGTCGGAAAGTAAGACTTGGCCACTGGTTGATTCACGAACCTATAACAATATATACATATATATCAAAGTATGTTCAAAATATATTTACAACACTTTTAATATATTTTGATGTTTTAAGTTTATTAAGTCAGCTGTCCTCGTTAGTAACCTACAACTAGTTGTCCACAGTTAGATATACAGAAATAAATCGATAAATATAATCTTGAATCAATCCACGACCCAGTGTATACGTATCTCAGTATTGATCACAACTCAAACTATACATATTTTGGAATCAACCTCAACCCTGTATAGCTAACTCCAACATTCACATATAGAGTGTCTATGGTTGTTCCGAAATATATATAGATGTGTCGACATGATAGGTCGAAACATTGTATACGTGTATATAGTATCTCAAGATTACATAATATACAATACAAGTTGATTAAGTTATGGTTGGAATAGATTTGTTACCAATTTTCATGTAGCTAAAATGAGAAAAATTATCCAATCTTGTTTTACCCATAACTTCTTCATTTTAAATCCGTTTTGAGTGAATCAAATTTCTATGGTTTCATATTGAACTCTATTTTATGAATCTAATCAGAAAAAGTATAGGTTTATAGTCGGAAAAATAAGTTACAAGTCATTTTTTGTAAAGGTAGTCATTTCAGTCGAAAGAACGACGTCTAGATGACCATTTTAGAAAACATACTTCCACTTTGAGTTTAACCATAATTTTTGGATATAGTTTCATGTTCATAATAAAAATAATTTTCTCAGAATAACAACTTTTAAATCAAAGTTTATCATAGTTTTTAATTAACTAACCCAAAACAGTCCGCGGTGTTACTACGACGGCGTAAATCCGGTTTTACGGTGTTTTTCGTGTTTCCAGGTTTTAAATCATTAAGTTAGCATATCATATAGATATATAAAATGTGTTTAGTTGATTTTAAAAGTCAAGTTAGAAGGATTAACTTTTGTTTGCGAACAAGTTTAGAATTAACTAAACTATGTTCTAGTGATTACAAGTTTAAACCTTCGAATAAGATAGCTTTATATATATGAATCGAATGATGTTATGAACATCATTACTACCTTAAGTTCCTTGGATAAACCTACTGGAAAAGAGAAAAATGGATCTAGCTTCAACGGATCCTTGGATGGCTCGAAGTTCTTGAAGCAGAATCATGACACGAAAACAAGTTCAAGTAAGATCATCACTTGAAATAAGATTGTTATAGTTATAGAAATTGAACCAAAGTTTGAATATGATTATCACCTTGTATTAGAATGATAACCTACTATAAGAAACAAAGATTTCTTGAGGTTGGATGATCACCTTACAAGATTGGAAGTGAGCTAGCAAACTTGAAAGTATTCTTGATTTTATGTAACTAGAACTTGTAGAATATATGAAGAACACTTAGAACTTGAAGATAGAACTTGAGAGAGATCAATTAGATGAAGAAAATTGAAGAATGAAAGTGTTTGTAGGTGTTTTTGGTCGTTGGTGTATGGATTAGATATAAAGGATATGTAATTTTGTTTTCATGTAAATAAGTCATGAATGATTACTCATATTTTTGTAATTTTATGAGATATTTCATGCTAGTTGCCAAATGATGGTTCCCACATGTATTAGGTGACTCACATGGGCTGCTAAGAGCTGATCATTGGAGTGTATATACCAATAGTACATACATCTAAAAGCTGTTTATTGTACGAGTACGAATACGGGTGCATACGAGTAGAATTGTTGATGAAACTGAACGAGGATGTAATTGTAAGCATTTTTGTTAAGTAGAAGTATTTTGATAAGTGTATTGAAGTCTTTCAAAAGTGTATAAATACATATTAAAACACTACATGTATATACATTTTAACTGAGTCGTTAAGTCATCGTTAGTCGTTACATGTAAGTGTTGTTTTGAAACCTTTAGGTTAACGATCTTGTTAAATGTTGTTAACCCAATGTTTATAATATCAAATGAGATTTTAAATTATTATATTATCATGATATTATCATGTATGAATATCTCTTAATATGATATATATACATTAAATGTCTTTACAACGATAATCGTTACATATATGTCTCGTTTAAAAATCATTAAGTTAGTAGTCTTGTTTTTACATATGTAGTTCATTGTTAATATACTTTATGATATGTTTACTTATCATAGTATCATGTTAACTATATATATATCCATATATATGTCATCATATAGTTTTTACAAGTTTTAACGTTCGTGAATCACCGGTCAACTTGGGTGATCAATTGTCTATATGAAACATATTTCAATTAATCAAGTCTTAACAAGTTTGATTGCTTAACATGTTGGAAACATTTAATCATGTAAATATCAATCTCAATTAATATATATAAACATGGAAAAGTTCGGGTCACTACAATGCTTCACCTATATAACAACACGCTCATGATGAAGTCAGAGGACCCCGAAGGTCATGCTTCACCAATCGCATTACTCCTATGATGAAGTCAGCGAACCCCGAAGGTCATGCTTCATCAATCACATACGCACTTTTGGCCTCGAACAACGAGTAGTGCAACATCGCGCTCTGCTACACTATAGTGAACCCTAACGGATACCACTAACCATCCACACAATCGAGCAAGAACCACCTATATCAAACATAGGCACAAAACAATAATTCTCTAAAAGAGAATCTACCACGCACATCCCTGAACCGAGGGATTTCACCTTGCTCGCCAACCACGTCCATTGTCTCTCAACGAGATTTACACATTACCACCTTGGTGATAATTAAAATCCAAAATCATAAGTACAACTTAACCGAAATTGTACTCTACCACAAATCGACCAAAACTAGGTCCCAACACAATTTTCGGATCTACTAAAAACGTCATCCGAAATCTCACACTAGAACTTCCTCGTGTGGTAGTGTAACTCCCCCACTTGGAACTACGTTCCATAACCGCATCTCGTACAACCGTACAATGCTACCAAAGGTAGACTTTACCAACAATTGGGTTCACACGACCCATCACCATATCTTGCTCCAACCTTGAGCATACTAAGGATCTTAACCTATCCTTAAACACTTCGAACGAAAAGTGTACCACAATTACACAAACTACACCCTCGCAATCATCCAATTGCTTTAGTTTGTCAAATTTCACCCGATCACTCATGTACCCAAGGGTTTCACTTCGGTACCCTAAGTACAATGTAACCGCAACACAATCGGAGTCGAACACCACGCTAGTAGGTATAAAAGAGGCACCTAATGTCGCGTCATGTAGACTCCTTTACCAACATACATCGAGATCAAACACTCAATCTTTTTCAATCCACCCTACGAACCTCATGGTTCATCAACTTCAACACGAAAGCGAACACGCGCTTAACAACCGAACACCAAAACCCGTTTCCATGGCTTGGTAGAAACATTTCCCAAATACTAAGGAATGCTTGGTTACACCAAGTCTTACGCCCTTCGCCCGATAATCAAACGTCACCATAGGGTACTTCCATTAGGAACGTCACCCATATCAATAACATGCACAAACAATGCATCTAATAAACTCAAACGGCACTTAATAAATAATCAAAGGGCATATTTATTAAAACGAAACGTACCTTTACGTCTCCTTGCCGCACCCGTCCCCGCTAACTTGGGACATTCCGACTTACGATGTCCTTCTTCTTGGCAATTGAAACACACTATGCCATCACTCTTTGGTACCGAACATTCCCAAGACTTGTGACCCATCACGCCACAATTGTAACATCTAGGCACACTAGAATCCAATATACTCGTCCGCGTACCACCCGTGCTCACGCTCGGAACCTTAGTCCTCTTACTTGGAATACCATACGAAACAACCCTTCTCTCACTTGAAGGTTCACACCTCTTCGATCGTGAATACGACTCGTAACCTCTAGACAAGTCAAATAATTCCGCAAGCAATTTCGCTTGACCCCGGCTAATTTTACTCTTCAAGTCGTCATTCAAGGTCCGATAGAAATCCCCCATCAACAATCGATCATTCCCCAAATACTCCGGGCAAAAACGAGCCTTCGCCATAAATGTCGTCTTGAGAGTATTCAAATCCATAGATCCTTGTCGCAAATTTCGCAACTCATTACGCAATTCCCACAAATCGGCTGAAGTTCGGAACTCCTCGAAGAATTCCTTCTTAAACTCGTCCCACGATAAAGCCATAAACGTTTCACCACCGACAAGATCAATCTTACCATCCAACCAATCCCTCGCCCTACCCCGCAAGAAACTCGTAGCGAGTCTCGTTTTTTTCTCGGGAGGGCAATCAATAGTACGAAAACACCCTTCGACATCCGAGATCCAAGTTGTGCTTATCAAAGGATCCGGTTTCCCGTCATACATCGGGAGTTTTGTCCTCATGAAGCTCTTAAGACAACGCTCCATTTCACCACTACTTTGAAGTTCGGAATACTTCCTATCCATTTCTTCTCGAAACGCACTCATTTGCTCCGCAACGGCGGCCGCAACTCTAGTATTAAACTCCTCATCATTCGTCTTGATCTCGTTTCACGTCGCCATTCTAAAGAATGCAAAACGATTAGTCCACGAACGTATAAAACCATACGCACCACACCGCCCCATCTTGCTAAACACTCATTGTACATCACTTGTTAGACACGATTTGCACCCGTAATAAGGTTTGCAAGTCCTTATTACGCACACACACCGTATCAACTCGTTAGTACAACGACCGCTTCGCTCGATGATATAAACAAACACAAACAAAATTCTACGCGATATAAACACACGCGAGAATTACACCACAACACAATAATATATTAATAATATCCGCATTACTAATATAAACGTTAGTCCACTTACAAACAAGGCACTAACTATAACCTATTCCGACCTGTACTCCTACATGTCCCGCAACAAATTAAGCACACACAAAAGTCTAAGTCTAGGCACCTATCTCAAGTCACCTAAATCCCTTAGACCATGCTCTGATACCACTTGTAACAACCCAACCCATTAACCGACCAAAAACGCAGCATAAAAAAAATTAAAACTGAGCTGTCCAGATGGGGTGCACGGCGCGCACCCACACCTGTGCGCGGCACGCACAGGGCCTGGAAGCCCGCTGTCCACTTTTTCCAATTTTCGCAAAAAGATCTCTTGCTCCCCGACACTTTTAGACCAAACGCTCTTCACAACAATTTATATTAGTTAAAACGAACACGTTCCAATAATAAAATGAGTTTTACGAGACCGGGCCCACATCGGCCGTTTTACGACTTTCGTACAAAATACAAGTTTTCAACTACATGATTTTTAACACAAAATAAAGACCGAGCATGGCGATTGGGGATACGCTATCCAATCCTAATCAATCCAAAAGCAAGATCTTCTAAAGCAACTACGCGAGTCCACTAGTCACACGCTTACCCGAGCCACCACATCCATGCAATCTATTAAAATGTAAACAACGAGAGGGTAAGCTAACGCTTAGTGAGTGAAAATATACTACATACATATATATGCATAAAATGGACACGCCACAAAATATCAAATACCGCATACCAGAGCATCCAAGCATAAAGGCAAGCTAATCTAAGCATACCGTACGATCACTAAGCAACAAGCTAAATATGCATCAACAAACAGAAGTTCACCAACGACGATGCGAACAACGCCAAGAAGCTACACCCGGAGGGTTAACTACATCACGACAATACAACAATATATATATAACAATATATAAACGAATAAGGTTAACCCCTTAACCCATTACCGAATACCAAACACCACAATGAAGATTGGTCGAACTACACGAGCCTTAGTAATCTGAAACCACACGACATTACTATCTTCATAACACAACAACGTCGAGGTTGGCCGAACTACACGAGCCTTAGTGAATCCGAAAACACACGAGATCACTACCTCAATAAGATGACCGAACTACACGCGTCATCATGAGTCCGAACTACACGAGACTCACTTCCGATAAGATGACCGAACTACACGCGTCATCGTGAATCCGAACAACACGCGATTCACTTCTCCAATACCAAAACCCACGGTCACGGGATTATAAATCCACCACATCGGGGTTATCCAAAACCACATCACAATACATGTGATAACCAAGTGTACACCTCGCCAAAAGGAGGTCAACCAAAACGCACAACCGTGCAAATTGGACCTATACACAAGTCCATCAAATCCACCTATAGGTGAAGTGAGCTCTATAACCGAGAACCACTTCACCCGACCCGCACCCATCCTACACATACATATGCACATAGGATATTAACAATCACCTTGTCGCCTTGATGAATGCTTCCAAGTAATCCGCAACACGTCAATGGAAAGTACCTATTCCATTATCATAAGTACAACAACACAATTAGGATGGATTTATAAACCAACCCAATTCGACACTTAGTGCAATTTCGACCCAAAAGCACTTCCAAGCACAAACCGTGCCCAAAACTAACCAATAATCACTAACACAAGTGAGAATGGTCCTAATACGCCAAATTAACCCAATCATAAGTGTAAAACACTTATAATTCTCAAAATCACCCATAAACCCTAATTTTGACCCAATTCCAAAATTAGTCTTTCAAACACACAAAAAGGGTTCCAATACTTCCATAATCACTAAACCTAGTGATTTAACCCAATTTCAAGTTCCAATCATAACTAATTTTTTCACCAACCCAAAATCCACCAACAACAACGATAAACCCGATTACTAGCATCAAAGAACTCATTTCAAGAGTTTAAATGGGTTTATCAACAATTTAAGTTCAAAACCCTAACTTGAATATCAAAATCAACTAATGAAATTCGGAGTTAGAACTTACCACAACAACCAAAACGTAGCTAGGAACGAGGTGAACAACTTTAAAAGCCGAGACTTTGATCAATTCAAGCTCCTTCTTCTCCAAAACCCCAATTCTCTCACTAGAATTCTCCCTCTCTCTCTAAGATACTTGAGAGTGTTTATGGATGTGAAAAGTGATCTAAAAGTGGATCCAAACCAGCTGATAAGGCCTGAGATCCGGCCTCAAGTGAAAGGACCAAAAAGCCCCTCATTAAACTTAAAATAGAAAAAGTCAAGAATCTGTCGCTGGGCTAGTGCGCGGCGCGCACCCATGGGTGTGCGCGACGCGCACCCATGTCTGGGCAGAATCTGAGCTTTGTTTAATTACACAATGCTTCTTGCACTTTATGTAGCATAATTACACTTCTGTATAATAAATATTAGGGGCTTACAACTCTCCCCCACTTAGAATCGATCACGTCCTCGTGATCCTCGTCACTTAACCAAACGGACCACACTCCACGGTCCTCAAACATAAGTCCCAACCAACTTTCCTAAGCAATTCTTCCCAATGAATCGCCTTTAACAACTAAATCGTCACCCACGTTTTATCAACTCCACAATCCGAGCACTAAAACCATGCTCATTCCCTAACATCGGGAAAACTCAACCAATCTCGTACCGAGATATCAATCCCTTAGCGTACCCTTACCGAGTTCAACGCTAAAAGCAACCAAGTCTCAACCTAAGGTCAACAACCCGAAACGATGAAGACCGAACCAAACGAATCCTTACGGATAACACCAAACACTATACATCCCTTGTAGTGCGCAATACGACCAATACGCAACTACCGTAACATCATAAACAAACGGCTAAAACCGATTGCGCCCAAAACGACTATGGAAATGTTGATCCCAAGGTGTACAAAAGCGACTATCGTCACACCCGTAACAACATGTGAGCGAAACACGGCTATCGCATCACTCAACACACAACATGGTCCTCACGACCACACCCTCGGCGTATAAAACAACCGATAGTTCCCACAACATAGTCCTTACGACCCCACCATCGGTGTATAAAACAACCGACAGATCACACAACACGAAGGCTGGCCGAAAACACACGCGCCTTAGTGAATCCGAACTACACGCGATTCACTACCTTCACCACAACAACACTAGCGATTGGCCGAACTACACGCGCCTTAGTGAATCCGAACTACACGAGAGTCACTATCCCGGAGGAATGACCGAACTACATGAGTCATTTGTGAATCCGAACTACACGAGACTCACTCCTCAATACAATGACCGAAACCACACGAGTCATTTGTGAATCCGAACTACACGAGATTCACTTACACAATAAGATGACCGAAACCACACGCGTCATCGTGAATCCAAAACCACACGCGATCCACTACCATGATGAAGTCAGGTGACCCGAAGGTCATGCTCCACCAATCTCAACACCGGATGAAGTCAGCGGACCCCGTCAACGGTCATGCTTCACCGATATAACATCACGCTCATGATGAAGTCAGCGGACCCCGAAGGTCATGCTTCACCAATCGTATTACTCCTATGATGAAGTCAGCGGATCCCGAAGGTCATGCTTCATCAATCACATACGCACTTTTGGCCTCGAACAACGAGTAGTGCAACATCGCGCTCTGCTACACTATAGTGAACCCTAACGGATACCACTAACCATCCACACAATCGAGCAAGAACCACCTATATCAAACATAGGCACAAAACAATAATTCTCTAAAAGAGAATCTACCACGCACATCCCTGAACCGAGGGATTTCACCTTGCTCACCAACCACGTCCATTGTCTCTCAACGAGATTTACCACATTACCACCTTGGTGATAATTCAAATCCAAAATCATAAGTACAACTTAACCGAAATTGTACTCTACCACAAATCGACCAAAACTAGGTCCCAACACAATTTTTGGATCGGTTAAAAACGTCATCTGAAATCTCACACTTGAACTTCCTCGTGTGGGAGTGTAACTCCCCCACTTGGAACTACGTTCCATAACCGCATCTCGTACAACCGTACAATGCTATCAAAGGTAGACTTTTCTAATAATTGGGTTCACACGACCCATCACCATATCTTGCTCCACCCTTGAGCATACTAAGGATCTTAACCTATCCTTAAACACTTTGAATGAAAAGTGTACCACAATTACACAAACTACACCCTTGCAATCATCCAATTGATTTAGTTTGTCAAATTTCACCCGATCACTCATGTACCCAAGGGTTTCACTTCGGTACCATAAGTACAATGTAACCGCAACACAATCGGAGTCGAACACCACGCTAGTAGGTATAAAAGAGGCACCTAATGTCGCGTCATGTAGACTCCTTTACCAACATACATCGAGATCAAACACTCGATCTTTTTCAATCCACCCTACGAACCTCATAGTTCATCAACTTCAACACGAAAGCGAACACGCGCTTAACAACCGAACACCAAAACCCATTTCCATGGCTTGATAGAAACATTTCCCAAATACTAAGGAATGCTTGGTTACACCAAGTCTTACGCCCTTCGCCCGACAATCAAATGTCACCATAGGGTACTTCCATTAGGAACGTCACCCATATCAATAACATGCACAAACAATGCATCTAATAAACTCAAACGGCACTTAATAAATAATCAAAGGGCATATTTATTAAAACGAAACGTACCTTAACGTCTCCTTGCCTCACCCGTCCCCGCTAACTTGGGACATTCTGACTTACGATGTCCTTCTTCTTGGCAATTGAAACACACTATGCCATCACTCTTTGGTACCGAACATTCCCAAGACTTGTGACCCCTCTCACTATAATTGTAACATCTAGGCGCACTAGAATCCAATATACTCATCCGCGTACCACCCGTGCTCACGCTCGGAACCTTAGTCCTCTTACTTGGAGCACCATACGAAACAACCCTTCTCTCACTTGAAGGTTCACACCTCTTCGATCATGAATACGACTCGAAACCTCTAGCTAAGTCAAATAATTCCGCAAACAATTTCGCTTGACCCCGGCTAATTTTACTCTTCAAGTCGTCATTCAAGGTCCGATAGAAATCCCCCATCAACAATCGATCATTCCCCAAATACTCCAGGTAAAAACGAGCCTTCGCCATAAATGTCATCTTGAGAGTATTCAAATCCATAGATCCTTGTCGCAAATTTCGCAACTCATTACGCAATTCCCACAAATCGGCTGAAGTCTGGAACTCCTCGAAGAATTTCTTCTTAAACTCGTCCCACGATAACACCCTTCGACATCCGAGATCCAAGTTGTGCTTATCAAAGGATCCGGTTTCCCGTCATACATCGGGGGTTTAGTCCTCATGAAGCTCTTAAGACAACGCACCATTTCACCACTACATTGAAGTTCGGAATACTTCCTATCCATTTCTTCTCGAAACGCACTCATTTGCTCCGCAACGGCGGCCGCAACTCTAGTATTAAACTCCTCGTCATTCGTCTCGATCTCGTTTTGCGTCGCCATTCTAAAGAATACAAAACGATTAGTCCACGAACGTATAAAACCATACGCACCACACCGTCCCATCTTGCTAAACACTCGTCGTACATCACTTGTTAGACACGATTTTCACCCGTAATAAGGTTTGCAAGTCCTTATTACGCACACACGCTGTATCAACTCGTTAGTATAACGACCGCTTCGCTCGATGATACAAACAAACACAAACAAAATTCTACGCGATATAAACACACGCGAGAATTACACCACAACACAATAATATATTAATAATATCCGCATTACTAATATAAACGTTAGTCCACCTACAAACAAGGCACTAACTATAACCTATTCCGACCCGTACTCCTACATGTCCCGCAACAAATTAAGCACACACAAAAGTCTAAGTCTAGGCACCTATCTCAAGTCACGTAAATCCCTTAGACCATGCTCTGATACCACTTGTAACAGCCCAACCAGTTAACCGACCAAAAACACAGCATAAAAAAAATTAAAACTGAGCTGTCCAGATGGGGTGCGCGGCGCGCACCCACACCTGTGCGCGGCGCGCACAGGGCCTGGAAGCCCACTGTTCACTTTTTCCAATTTTCGCAAAAAGATCTCTTGCTCCCCGACACTTTTAGACCAAACGCTCTTCACAACAATTTATATTAGTTAAAACTAACACGTTCCAATAATAAAATGAGTTTTACGAGACCGGGCCCACATCTGCCGTTTTACGACTTTCGTACAAAATACAAGTTTTTAACTACATGATTTTTAACACAAAATAAAGACCGAGCATGGCGATTGGGGATACGCTACCCAATCCTAATCAATCCAAAAGCAAGATCTTCTAAAGCAACTACGCGAGTCCACTAGTCCCACGCTTACCCGAGCCACCACATCCATGCAATCTATAAAAATGTAAACAACGAGAGGGTAAGCTAATGCTTAGTGAGTGAAAATATACTACATACATATATATGCATAAAATGGACACGCCACAAAATATCAAATTCCGCATACCGGAGCATCCAAGCATAAAGGCAAGCTAATCTAAGCATACCGTACGACGGATATGAAATATATCCAAAATCCATGGTTAAACTCTATTTGGAAGTATGTTTTTCAAAAGGGTCATCAAGATGTCGTTCTTACGACGGATATGACTATCTTCTTGTATTTGACACCTAAGCTGTATTTTCGACTATAAACATATACTTTTTCTGTTTAGATTAATAAATAACGGTTCGATACAAAACCATGGCAAGTTGAATCACTCAAAACGGATCTGTAACGAAGAAATTATGGGTAAAACAAAATTGAATATTTTTGTTTATTTTTTTTAGCTACGGTTTTAATTAATAAAAATGGATGTTAACCATATCCTTGTTAACTTTTCCTATATCCTATATATATATTTGGACATGTTAGCAGTAGTATAACAAAATATTATAATCTTGGTTAATTCTGTAATTGTATATATGTATAATAATATTCTTGGTACGTCCCAACACAATAAGTATACAATATGTTTTGATAAATCCTAAGACAATACGTATACAATACGTCTTAGTTAGTTCTAAGACAATACGTATACAATACGTCTCTGGGTTGATGCAAAGAAAATACGTATACAATACGTCGTGGGGTAATTCTAAGATTATATATATATATATATATATAAACTGATTATTGGACTGTTGGACTTTTCGAACTATTTTGGACTACTAACAATGGACAATTAAAATTATCACAAGTATCATAAGTATGGAATATTAATTATATATATATCTTGACACAAGAATATTATTATTAGGTTCGTGAATTTGTCAAAGGCCAAGTCTTATTACCATCTATTCGGAAATTATCACAAGTGAGTTATAGTCCCATTTTTTTACTATCTAAATTATTTTGGAATGAGAATACATGCAAATTTATAAATGTTTTACAAAATAAGCACAAGTTCATGAAACAACATTCTACGATTGTTTTGTTATACCGGATATCTGTACTTTTTATTATTATTATGCTTGGTAACCTAAGAATTAGTGAAAAACACTAATTGACGCGAATCCTAAAGGTAGATCTACGGGCACCAACCACCCCCATTTTCGAATAGTGGAAATGCTTTAGTACTTCGAAGGGTTCTTGTCATACATTTGAATAGTGGAATGTATGATGCTAGATATCTTAAGCGCTCTATGTTAAGGTCGGTTACCAGGCCACTCATCGTATGAATGATTTTTGCAGTTGTAATGATCCTGCGCATTTAATTAAATGAAATCTTGTGGCTTATTAAATGTTATGATTATTATATAGAAACTAAACCTATGACTCACCAACAATTTTGTTGACTTTTTAAGCATGTTTATTCTCAGGTGATTATTAGAAAGCTTCCGCTGTTGCATGTTTACTCAACGTCAAGATTTAGAGTCATCATGCTTTTCTAAATAAATAAACTTGCATTCGGGAATTGTATTTGTAATATATTGTTGGCAAGTATGTAATGGTGTGTGTAAAATACATGTATTTTGAGGAGATTGTCTTTGATCGACAATCAAAACTTACGCTTTTAAACCTTTATTCAATAATAAATGTTATGGTTATTTTAAAATGAATGCAAGCTTTGAAAACGTCTCATATAGAGGTCAAAACCTCGCAAAGAAATCAATTAATATGAAACGTTTATAATTAATATGAACGGGGCATTTCACTCGCTTCGCGCCGGAGTTCGGTTTTCAATGTATTTTATTGAGTTTAGTTTGTAAAATTTTTCCGTGACTAACGATGATGTCGTTGAAGCGCAACTCAAATCGAACTAAAAGGTATAATCCGGGAAAGATTTAAATGTTATTTTAAATTAACAATATATGTGCATCTCCGCGTTTCGCTATGGAATTGTCGAATTTTAAAAATTTAACGCAAAATCAACGTGTATGAAAAGTACCTCAAATATTTAGCATTTTTTAAAAAGCGTCTGTTTTGCGTATAGTTAGTGACATTGTGTTCCTAAAATTATTTCGAGTTTAACGATGGTGTCGAAAAAATTTAACTCGTTGCGAGCGAGAAGATATGACCCGTTGAATGTTTGGGTGGAGTTCATTTAAGATTTTTTATGAAAATGGTTATGTGACACTTTACCCCTCTGGTTGGGGGTCGATTTTAATTATTGAACAAAGTGGGGGGCTTTTTTTAAAAAAAAAAAGTTGGAAGGGGAAAAAAAGGTAAAAAGACGAAATTGCACCTGATTACTATTCATCATTTTTGTCTATTAGATATAACTATTAATATTAATATTAATATTAATATTAATATTAATATTAATATTAATATTAATATTAATATTAATGTTAATGTTAATGTTAATGTTAATAATAATGTATACATATTAAATACTTAGTATTACAGGCATTAATTTAAATATTTTCTAGCTTGAATGGTAATGTCTTGCTATATGTAGATGAGGCAATCCATGCTCGAATCTAGAGGCTTATTTTTTCTTCTATTCCATTTTCATGTATAGTTTACATCACTATTAGCCTTTTTGTTTTGTTGTTGTTGTTAAATTTATTTTTATTGTTAATTTATAATATTGAACTTTTGTAACTACATTACCTTTTGTTTCTAGCGACAACACTAAGAGATCTCGTTAACGTTCATGAATGCATAATACATGATATTTACTATTAACTTTTGATTAATGATTATTCTTTTGTAAAATCATATTTAAAAACTTAACGACAACTCTTTGGACTATTGATAGAACTATTGATAAAAAATAAAAATAAAAATGAAATTCGACTTTTCTTTTCATAGAACATTTCTCTTTTCTTTCTTTATAAACTCCTTTCCCTTTTCCTCAAATTTAACTATTGATTATTAATAATGTTTAAATTATGTAGGTTTGATTAGAAGGAATAAACTTCTTTTTTTTTTTTTACTTTGTTAAGCTCACTAAAGATAAAATTATAACGAGAAGCACCTAATTTTGTACAATGAAGAATTTCATAAAAGTTTGGGTTAAAGTCACAAATTGACTATATACTTTCTCAAATGTCTCGATGTCGCCCATATACCCATTTGCGTCTCACTGTCGTCTACAAGCTTTCAAAAAATGTACCAATGTAGCCCACTATACTTTATTTACCTGTAACGAAAATAATTAATGGCGTGGCTTATAAGTAGTCATGACACGTCGGTAAATGAAAGTATATGGGCAACATCGGAACACAACTGAAAGTATATGGGCGACATCGGGACATATAAAATGAAAAAAATGTTAAATAATTAACTTTACCTGTTCAGCAGGTAAACGGTTACAAAATGTTGACATTGGTACATTTTTTAAAAGTTTGTAGACGACAGTGGGACACAAATGAGTATATGGGTGACATCGCGACATTTGAGAAAGTATATAGCCAATTTGTGACTTTGACCCCAAAAGTTTTACCAAAGCCCCCATTGAATCCTTTTAAAAAAAAACTCTTAAGAGATACTTCGTTTTTAATCTATAAATGATTTATTTTTTACTTTCTTTTCTTTGCATATTGTATAACTATTGAAATTGTGTTTAAGATATATGGCGAAATCAATTTCCGCAACAATGTGCGGGCACATTTTCGCTCGTTATATACTAATAGTACAGGGGTCATGAATAGTAATCATTATAATTTAATATTTATTTATTTATTTATTTTTATTTTATTATATGATTGTACACTATCTGATGATACACATATCGATTCGTATAAAAAAGGTCATTTTTTCATGACTTAATAAAGTCCCGTCTGGAAGTTAACCGACATAACGGTATAGGAAGAAATACCTTTTACCTGTCATACGCAAGCAACCCGACCAGAGGGTTATTCAAATACACATCCGAGAATGAATGTCCCGGATAAAAGTCGGCCGTAACTTTAAGTAAGCTCATCCTACCCGGACAAACGTGTCGGATACCAACACCACTCGCTCGGACATCTTGTATATGAGACACCATGTGGAAAAACACCAGGACACGAAGCATCGAGAGGTTATGGATCACACGAAGCATCGCTGGTCGCCCGGTAACCTCCACAAGAATATCAGGAGAAGTACCATGAAGAAGCACTTGGATAAATATTAGATGATGCTCATATGTAAGTCCTTTTACCTAACCAAAGGTGTGTCACCCATCCGTCATATCGTAGACGAATCCGGCACCCCATCCCAGAATAACCACACCATCCCGGAATAGCCACACCATTCCGAAATAATCACACATTCCCATAACAAAACGTGGTTTTGGAACATGCTAATGGTCCTGGAACAAACACATGAATAAATCGTGCACGCCATGTCAGCCCACAAATCTAGTAAAGTTTGTTAGGATTTGTTTGTTATGCCAATGAAAGGGACATGTGTCACGCCAGCCTACGAATCTAGTAAAGTTTGCTATAAATATGAAAGGGACATATACAACGTCATCATTCCCTCTAACAAACTATTTCGAAGCATCTATAAATGCACCCCATGGATCATTCATTACAACACACTGAACACGTACTGTTACTCTGCCAAAAACATACCGTAACTTTGTTCAGTCGAAAATACAACTCCGATCGAGATTCCAGTCGATATCGGAGTTCGTCAATACTTAATTTATTAGCTCATTCAATCTAATCGAGTGAAGTTAATTCAATCATTTGTTTTACACCCTTGGAATCCTAATTTCAAACGGGGTTTGCACAATTATTAGAGTTAAAACAATCGATCAATAGATTTTTTCCAAATTAAGCACTCAAGTCTAAATCTAAATTCCCCAAGACAGATTTAGGCGTGATCAAATAGCCCCACCAAAAGGTCCGAACAACCCCGTTAAACCAGGCAGGGAAACGGTAAGCAAGAAAGGAACGTCCGATGTCGTTCAAAACACCTTGGACAAAGAAATTTCACCATCAGTGGAACAACCGCAACCCAAGAAGCAATCGATTGCTCACATCCACTTCGGTGAAACTTCGGATGATGAAATGCACATTTCTGGTGGTGAAGAAGGTGAACAATGCAAGAAATCACCAACTGGCTACAGAAGGCTGAGTCTCAGCATTTCTGATCTCAAAACCGGTGGTTCGAGTTGAATCGGATCATCACAAGAGGACACCGAGATGATCACCAAAATGATCTCTGCAGACATTGAGATGCAAGTAATCGAGAAGTTAAAAGCCATGTTGGGCGACATTCCCCACCCAGCAAGCAAACAACAGCCGCAGAACTCCAACATTTTAAAGGTCGGCTCTCTGCCGACCATCAGTGCAGGAGGTGAAGGTAGAAAGGTGTCACAAAAGATTCCTCCAATGCATGGCTCACCGAACTCCTCGTGCAACCCACCCCACATGCATACAAACATTCCCTGTCGTAATCTACCGTTCAAGGCAATGCACTTGAGAATCAACAATCCCCACCCAGCAAGCAAACAACAGCTGCAAAACTCCAGCATTTTAAAGGTTGGCTCTCTGCCGACCATCAGTGCAGGAAGTGAAGGTCGGAAGGTGTCATAAATGATTCCTCCAATGCATGGCTCACCGAACTCCTCGTGCAACCCACCCCACATGCATACAAACATTCCCTGTCGCAATCTGCCATTCAAGGTAATGCACTTGAGAATCTGTTTGCTTTGATAACCGGAAAAAAGCAAAACGACCGGTTGAGATGTTCGCCACCAGCCAGAAGTTTTTTGAACGAATTGCTGGTTACATTCTCCCTGACAATATTGTCATACCGGTCACTTTTGGGGTTGTAGAGTGACACAACTGACCTGGATGATTTCTTGCAAATTTTTAAAGGTGTTGTGAAGACCTAACACTTGAATGACGAGGTGGCAAGTCATCTTTTTCCGACTATCCTACAATCTGCTGCCAGAGAATGGTTCGCCAAACTACCACCTAACGGAATTATATGCTTCCCAGATCTTTGGGAGAAGTTTATTATGCAGTAGAAAAACCTTCGAAGGCATACACTTACGCACTGTATGCTCACGAAATACCAATGTACCGGGAGGAAAAACTTGACAACTTCATCACCAGATACATGCTGGAATGTCAAAAAATTCCTGGCCTCCCGGAAACACAACAGATTTCATTTCATTACGTGCCTAAACAAAGAAGCACATCCGTCACTTGTGGCCGAACTCCGATGGAATATCCCCAGTACTTTCGATGATGTTGTGATGGTAGCAAGATAGTATCAACATTCCGAACGTGAAAGGAAAGTTGGATATCATTGACATGAGAAAAATCGAGACGATGACAGACGAAGTGAAGGACGGCACTGGCATGATAGTAGCTGCCGAAGTGACAGCCATCAAGAAGCCATAATAACCATGACAAAAGCCATGACAGTCACAAGTATGACAAAAGAAACCATAAGCCATATGATAAAGGATTTCTGATTGACAGCCTGACCAAAACTCCAAGGGAAATACTGCTGACAGAGCTGGTAAAAGCTAAGTTCACTCCTCTGGCACCAAGGGAAAAAGGGACGACTAGAAATCCGATAAGTACTGTGAATTCCATGAGGACACCGACCATGACACTGACGAATGCAAAGCATTGATGTGTTAAATCATTGCCAAAATCAAAGATGGTAAACTCAATCATTTACTGTAGGGTAGAAAGTTTAAAAAGGCTGATCCAAACAAAACTTTTAGTTGGCAAAAAGAAGACAGAAAGAAGCGTGAAAAAGCAAAGGACAAAGTGCTGATCAGCATGATTAGTGTGGATGAAAACGAACATCTCATGCATAATTCCTGGATGGATGATGAGATTACTTTTTCAATGTTGCCAGGACGAAAGTACCATCCCGTGAAGAACCAGTCATGGTAAACGAGTTAATTGATGGTTTCCATATAAAATAAATGTACACCGCCACAGGAAGTGAAGTTGATATCATGTACACTCATTGTCTTTCCCAACTTCCAAAGTGTGTTGGTAGAAAGATGAGGTAATCCAATGCTATCATCTTTAGATTCACGGGATCAACCAAGCAACCTGTTGACAAACTCAAGGCAACAGTCACGATGGGCGTTCAACCCTACCTCCGAAGTGAAGTCGTTGACTTTTAGGTTGTCAAATCCGTTACCACTACAAATGTTATCTTGGGAAGGAAATTATTTAAGAAGTTTGGCGCAATAACCTCCACCGCTCACGGTTTGCTAAAATTCCTAACCTGACAAAGTGTAGCAAAGGTTAAGTATACCCAGAAGCCCTTCCCGGGAACCGAGAACAACCAGGGGGAGCGGTACGTTAGACCAGGAGGAAAGCAACATGTCCTAGAGGAAGAACGTGTATCCGTTCTAAAAAGGTTAACCTACCTAGCACCACCAATACACCCCTTTCAGGGGAAGACTCGAAAAAAATCCCATGACAAGCCAGAACAATGGCAGAAATGCTCACCAATCAACCCGGGAGGAACAGTTCATGACGGCTACACATGAGGTGAATGGTTATCATATATGTGAACAACAGTTTAGAGTCACCCAGAGGACTAAACCATCCACGTGATTATCTTGCGCAGTAGAATAGCCCGCCCACAAAAGCAAAAGCATATGATACATTTATTACTATGAATCTTTCTAAAAATAAAGAATAACGTTTTGTTAGTTTTATCTAACATGTAGTAACCTAGAATATTTTTTATGATAAATTCGTATGTGTAACCACTGTTATTAAAAACCCGATTACTCCCCGATTAATCTTCGAATACTCATTTTCAAGAGCAGTCCATTCCGATTTTCTAAAATCCGTTTAATTAATCGGTCAACGTCGATTGATGAGTCAAAATCGAATTTGGTAATCAAAGTCGGTCAAAGTCAAAATTCGTCAACATTATAACATGAATTTAAACTATAACTTTAGAGTGTTTGAACAAAATGAACAATTTTTTAGACAGTTATTTTAAATTTTATGTTTACGGCTTTCTTCTATATTTACATATATAACTTTAAAATTTAATATTCAAATGTATAAAGTACAATTCGATTAATCCCCGAATAGCGAATTACTCATTCCAAAATTTTGACTGATTAAATCCCCGAGTAGCGAATTTTACAACCTTGTGTGTAACCGTAAAATTCAATAGGTAGTAAAAACTATATTTCAAAGTCTTTATAAACTAGGATACTTCGTAACAATCAAATGTAACTCAAAATATGTGTGACTCACTAATAATCTTTAAGATTACATATAAAATTAGTTAAAATATGTAGTTTCGTAAATATATTTACGGATATGAATAAAATCCGCTAACCTGCTTCATCCACGGATGTGAATATGGATTGATAAAAATAAAATTAAATGTGTATGAATATGAATATGGATTAAATAATTTAATTAAATGAATATCGATTGACATGACTAGATATGGATTAAATAATTTAATTAAATGAATATTTATAATTTATTATTATTATTATTATTATTATTATTATTATTATTATTATTATTATTATTATTATTATTATTATTATTATTATTATTATTATTATTATTATTATTATTGGGTAAAAGGTTTACGCGGTGAATATCTTTAGAAATTCAAAAGTTTATAATGTATATAAAAAATATTAGTTTATAATGGTTACTCGATATTCGTTAGTGTTACAAATAAGCGCACCACTTATACGCAGCAATGTGCGGGCCCATTTCCTCCCACGTTATTATTATTATTATTATTATTATTATTATTATTATTATTATTATTATTATTATTATTATTATTATTATTATTATTTTTACTAAAACATAAAATAAAAAAATTTATTTAAAACAAAAATACTTTCATAACTTTAAATTTATATATAAAGTAAATTTAAAAATTATAACAATTATTTAGTATACGAAAAATTATAAACGAGAAATTAACTAAATAAACTAAAATTATTCTTCGTTGTCAGATTCTTCAAAGTCTATGACATAATTTTTTCTATGTTTTACCATAGCTTTTATTACCATACGGTATTCTTCAAGAGTAAAATCAGTTAATACCGATTGTTAGAAAAGTTTTAGAGTTTTTAACATCATACAATTACCGTGTTCCTCGTATAGCGTATCCATAGCACATTTGGTAGCTTCTGTAGAATTAACAAACGTTTGCCGCACTGGCTATCGGGAAACCGCATTTGACGAACCCGAACTTCGTTTACTTTTACAACGCCCTGGTGGACGGCGGATTGTGTCTTGATTGAATTGAGGCACAAAATGACGTTCACTTGAGTTGGCAATCAGATTCGAGTTTTCATCCTCAAAATTTTGATCACTTGTGATTGAAATTGGTCTTGATCCATTCGTGTCTTTCTTTTGCTGGCCGAGACATGATCAATGCTAAATTTTATGACACTCTATTAAATTTGCCACGTGTTCTCATAAGATAAACGACCTCTGACCATGTTACTTGAAGTTCTTACGTGTATGTAATATAATAAACACGTCCAACGCCTTATATCGTCAATGTTCTGCAAGTTTGAAAAAAACTAAAACTTCACACAAACTGAAAACAAAACGATGAAAGTAATCTCTAATTAGAACATTATTCATGATGAATGTTATCACTTATTTCTTCTAGCGTTTTTTCGTCAAAATAATAGCATTCGTCACAAAGTGTCTTTTTTAAATGTTCATATTTTCATGTGAATTTAATATTTGAAAAAACAATTAAAAAAACCAAAATAAATTACTTTCTCCTACTTACTCCAAAAATGTTTCCTTCTTGATGATAACCCTATATATATATATATATATATATATATATATATATATATATATATATATATATATATATATATATATATATATATATATATGTTCAGGTCAAGTTCAAAGGAGAAGAAAAAAAATTGCAGGGAACAACAAAAAGAGAAATTTGAGTGCACACAACGAACATAATATTATTGTTTTGCTTTATGAATAACAATGATAATGATAATGATAATGTGCTTTATACGCATAAGTTAAACATAATTGTGCAATATGTGTACATAAATAAAACTAAACTGTGCACTACTAAGATGTGACGACCCGAAAATTTCTGATCAAATTTAAAATTTATCTTTATATTATTCCGACACGATAAGCAAAGCTTGTTAAGTTGAATCTCAAGAATTTTAAACTGTGTTCATACATTCATTTAACCTCGACCAAATTCAGACGATTCACGAACCATTATATAAATGGATATGATTATATATGTATATATATTATAATTTGAGAATGTTAACAAAGTATTAAACGTATAATACTTTACATGAACATATATGTTTCAATATGTTTATCAATGGGATTAAAAGATTATATCAAATGATTGAGTTATCAAGATTCTTTATGATTACGGGTCTCTGTTGAGAGGTCCACTGCGATTTAAGAAATCTGTCGTTTTATCGATATTCGGAAAAATAATAAAGTAATTTACAAATAGGAACAAAAGTGTCATTAACGAGAGTTAGTCAAAAGTTAGTGGAGATTTCTGTTTAATTTTCAAAAGCATACTTTACAGTGATTGCCTCGTGATCCTTGGTAAATTAATTATTTAGTTTTCATATTATTAAAAACATTATTTGATATAATAACTTCTATTATTTAAACGAGTTTAAATTATATAGAACGGGCTTTGAAATATAATTAGTTTTAAAAAACGAAATATTATATTAAATAAATATTCTAATTATATATAATATGTACAAATTTATTTCAAAATGAAAATATATTTATATTTTACAAAGTGATAAAATATAATATTAACTTAGTCATAAAACATTTGATTTAAAATAATATATTTTGATAACCAACGAGACATTGATTTATAGAAGCAAATGACCACAACACTCAAATGTAAAGGTTATACTTTGGGTAATATAGTCTATCGATGATTAAGTCTAATTATTAATAAAGGTACATGATGTTAAAGCAGAGGGGAACAAAATAGTTATATTTTTATTGCGAAATACTATTAAATACGATACATATTTACACAAGTTATTTATTTATTTATAGAGTGGATATACCTAAACCTTGCTACAACACTTATAGGCAGTGTACCTAATCGTACAGTAGTGTAGTTTTTAGTAAGTCCGGTTCGTTCCACAGGGATACAGTAAATAAGTTTAACGCTATAATTATTTTAACTTATAATTGTAAATATATATATATATATATATATATATATATATATATATATATATATATATATATATATATATATATATATATATATATATATATATATATATATATATATATATATAGTATTATTATTATAAAAAGGGGGTTTTACCGTTTAATGACCGGTTTGTCGATTTTGTGATGCTCCGTACAAAACCATCGTGTACGAATTATCAACAGCAGGATCATTACAAGGTTAAGTACTATATGCTGTAATTAAAGAAGTTGCATTCACGATAAAAAGGTGACGTCATAACCGACATCAAATGTTTTACATTTCAAAAGCATGCTTCACTAAGTAGAAGCAAATAATAAGTGTATGTGACCACAATGGTCGTTACAAGTCATAGTTCAAAAGTACGAATGTTTGAATGCAAAATAAAGTAGTTCATGCGTGGACAACTCTAAGCAGCGGGTGTCTACAGCACAACAAGTAAGACAGCGGAAGCAACCTCAAGCACCTGAGAAATACATGCTTAAAAACGTCAACACAAAGGTTGGTGAGCTATAGTTTAAGTATAACAGTATGTAAGGTAGGTCATGAGAATTCAGTGCTACAAAGAGCGTTTCAAAACAGTTTGATAAAGTATATGTTAATCGTGGGCACTTGGTAACTAACTTAACGTTTATACCCCCTGAAAGTACACTTGACAAGTGCGTATATCTACGAAGTATTAAACACTCGTTAAATGCTAGCGCTACTAGCCCGAGTGGGGATGTCAAACCCTATGGATCCATATCTAAAATTCGCGTTCACGGTTCAAAAACCAATGATTAAACGTTACCGAGCTAAAGGGAATGTTTATGCCGTTGTATAACCCACACATATATAAGTTTAAGTACACGTACCTAGTATGTAAAACATAAAATCCGCATGTATTCTCAGTTCCCAAAATAAGTTAAAGTAAAAAGGGAATGCTATAACTCACAATGATATGTAGCGGTAAAGTAGTAGTCGGGAAAGGTGTGCAAGTAAACGGTCCGAAAGTCCTCAACCTAAGTCAAATAGTACTAAGTCAGTAAATCGTCTTAATAGTTTTAAAAGTATGTATTTAAGGTCTTAAGGGTCATCATCATTCATCATTAAACAAAAGGCGTAAGGTAGGTTTCGTTTATGAAAGTAGTTTAAAACAAAGTCTGACTTCTGTCAGTCACCACGGCCTCTAACCTTACTGAATTAAGGTGAGACCAGTGGCCATGGCTCCGTATATGAGTCCCTTAAGTGTGTTAAAATTTACAGAAGCAAACTCGTCATCGTTTGACCGTGGCGACGGTCTAAGTGCGAGTAGGTCAGAAATTTCTGCACAACGTTAAAGGACATAGTAACGATCGGAGGGCCATAAATCCTAAACCGTAACTCGGATTAAGATGAGTCCTATATGAAAAGTTATCTACTCAAAAAGATCTATCTAAAAATCAAGGTTAGACCAGCCCAGGTCTACTGGTCTGTTACAGAATCACCATACCAGTAGCTTTTGGACAGAACAGTGAGTTTAAAAGGGTTCCGGTGGTCTTGGTGCTTGATGTTCATCATGGTTCTCATCCTTGATGTATATAGCTTCAAGTGTACAAATCATTGATGTATCTACATCATCTTAACCAAGTCTTGACCATCATGACCCATGTGCAAGTCTAAGACATGAAGCACAACTCACTTAAGAGTTGTATGAAGTTTGATGAACCAAAGTTGCATCAAAGTCTTAGATCTAACACATACATGGACTTTAAAGCTAATAACAAGTTACAAACTTGAAAGTAAACTAACTAATCAAGATCATAAGTAGTAGAACATAGTTCTTAGTTTGATCTTGAAGATCCAAGACTCAAAAGTCTAGATCCAAAGTTATATTTAAAGAAAACTTATTTGTGTGTTCTTGAACTTTCAAAGTTAACTTAATTTGTTCAAGAGATATGAGATCAAGACTAACTTGTAGTACTTGACCATATACAGTAACTACATGAAATTAAAGTGCATAAATTGAAGAATTAAACTTAAATAAACAAGAAAAGGTTCATGGTTGTTCATACTTTAAAGATTCAAACCAAAGTTTGATCTTTAGAAAGTAAACTTTAAAGTTTACTTCATGAGCTTCAAGTATGTCTTTAATCAACACATGGAACTTGCAACTTTTGAAACAATTGAAGTAGAATCATAAACTAGTGAGTTTATGTTCTTGTGTTCTTGAACTTTCAAGATAATAGAAGAACCAAAACTAGAAAGTTAGGTTCTTGAAAGCTAGTAAGTAACTACAACAACAAGATGAAACAAGTAACAACAACAAACAAGAAATCAAACAAGCAAGTAACAAAAGATGATGATGATTATGGGTGTGTTATGGTTCGGTTTTGTAAGAAAGAAAAGGAAGAAAAGAAGTTCATAATGCTTACAATCTAGAGAGAAAAAGAGATGAAAAGTAAGCAAGTATGTGTGTGTGTTTTTGAAATGAATGAAGTATAAGTGAGAAGTAAATAAAAAAAATGATCAAACCCTCCCTTGTATACACCAAACCTACGGTTTCTATGGGGGAAAGGGAGAAGAAAATAGTCCACTAGGTTTATACATGTAAAGCTTCAAAAGATTGGATATTAGATGTATGTGCATGGGGATAACAAGTTAACTAGATTCCAAGTGTATAAACTAACTAGTTACATATGAAAGTAATACTTACACATAAAAATGGGCTTAATAATCCATGTAAGATGTAGGGTGGGCTTACATAAGTCCATTAACACTAACAAGGCCCAAGTTCAAGTATTTACCAAGTTAAACCAATTAAAGCCCAAGTAACTAACAAGTAACCTTCGTTAATTAAAATGATTAATAAAACTAATCATGAATGTAAATAATATCTAAAAATATTATTCGTGAAAGTTCCGGGTGTCATAAAGACATTTCGGGCCATTAAAGTCAAGTTCGGGCAATCATGGCAACATGTAAATGTAATAACGTACATTCGTTTAAACACGCGTATTAATAATAATAATTATTAATAAAATAACGTTGGAAATTCCAGGGTCGTTACATTACCCACCTGTTAAAGAAAATTTCGTCCCGAAATTTAAGCTGAGGTAGATGGAGGAGTCGGGAAAAGGTGAGGATACTTCCGCATCATTTGATCCTCTCGTTCCCAAGTAAACTCAGGTCCTCGTTTGGCATTCCATCGTACTCGGACGATCGAAATCTTATTGCGTTTCAAAGTTTTGATCTCACGATCCATAATTTCAACAGGTTCCTCCACAAAGTGGAGTTTGTCATCAATTGTAAGTTCTTCCAGTGGTATGATAAGTTCAGGTGTAGCAAGACACTTCTTCAAGTTTGACACATGGAAGGTAGGATGAACTGAGCTCAATTGTGCTGGTAGATCCAAACGGTATGCAACGGGTCCAACATGTTCCATGATTTCGAAAGGACCAATGTATCGTGGGTTCAACTTTCCACGTTTTCCAAAACGGATCACACCTTTCCAAGGTGCAACCTTCAACATTACATGATCACCAACGTTGAATTCAAAGTCTTTACATTTAAAATCGACATAACTCTTTTGACGATCACGGGCAGTCTTAAGTCTAGCTTGAATCTGAGCAATCTTCTCCGTGGTTTCGTGGACTACCTCGGGTCCGGTGATTTGCTTTTCGCCTACTTCGGCCCAACAAATAGGAGATCGGCACTTACGGCCATACAATGCTTCAAAAGGTGCAGCATTAATGCTCGAGTGATAACTGTTGTTGTACGAGAATTCGGCGAGTGGCAAATGCCTTTCCCAGGCCTTTCCAAAATCAATGACACATGCACGCAGCATGTCCTTCAAGGTCTGAATCATGCGTTCACTTTGCCCGTCAGTCTGTGGATGATACGCAGTACTCATGTCGAGACGAGTTCCCATGGCTTCTTGCAAAGAACGCCAAAATCTAGAGGCAAAACGGGGATCGCGATCGGAGATGATCGATAAAGGTACACCATGACGAGATACAACCTCCTTAATGTATAATTGAGCAAGTCTTTCCATTGTATCAGTTTCCTTCATCGCTAGAAAGTGTGCAGATTTGGTGAGGCGGTCAACAATAACCCAGATGGTATCGTATCCGCCCACCGTCTTTGGTAGCTTGGTGATGAAGTCCATTGTTATCCTTTCCCACTTCCATTGTGGGATTTCCAGTTGTTGAAGTAAACCAGAAGGTCTCTGATGCTCGGCTTTAACCTTCGAGCAAGTTAAACACTTACCAACATAAGTCGCAACGTCCTTCTTGAGATTCGGCCACCAATATTGTTCTTTAAGGTCGTGGTACATCTTACCCTCACCGGGGTGAATCGAATATCTCGATTTGTATGCTTCATCAAGTATCAGGTTCCGTAGATCTCCATAAAGAGGTACCTAAATTCTTCTGGCATAACATCGGAGTCCAGACTCCCTAACCTCGAATCGAGAGACAAGTATGTTCAAATGTTCGTGAGATATATTCTCCTCCTTGAGAGCCTTAACTTGGGCTACTCTGATCTGGTTGTTGAGGTTCGAATGGATGGTGATGTTCAGAGCCCTAACACGAAGAGGTTCCGTCCTCTCCTTTCGGCTTAAAGCGTAAGCTACAACATTGGCCTTGCCAGGGTGATAACGGAGTTCACAATCGTAGTCGTTTAGCGTCTTGATCCATCAACGCTGTCTCATATTCAGTTGCTTCTGATCGAAGATGTGCTGGAGACTCTTGTGATCGGTGAAGATAGTGCTCTTAGTTCCATACAAATAGTGTCTCCACAATTTAAGCGCAAAGACAACGGCTCCAAGTTCAAGATCATGTGTAGTGTAGTTCCGCTCGTGGATCTTCAGTTGTCGGGAGGCATAGGCAATAACCTTTGATCGTTGCATCAGTACACAACCAAAACCACTCTTTGATGCATCACAATAAACAACGAAATCGTCACTGCCTTCAGGAAGTGATAGGATAGGTGCGGTGGTTAACTTCTTCTTCAAAGTTTGAAATGTTGATTCGTGTGCGGGTTCCCAAATGAACTTCTTGCCCTTGTGAGTCAGTGCGGTCAAAGGACGCGCAATCAGAGAAAATCCTTCGATGAATCTTCGATAATAACCGGCGAGACCTAGGAATTGGCGAATATGCGTCGGAGTAGTGGGGGTCTCCCACTTGCTGATGGCTTCAATCTTGGCGGGATCAACTTTGATACCCTGGTCGCTTACAACATGACCCAAAAATTGTACTTCCTTTAACCAAAATTCACACTTGGAGAATTTGGCGTAAAGTTGCTCTTGTCTTAAGAGTTCAAGCACTAATCGGAGGTGTTTCTCATGTTCTTCTTCGCTCTTAGAGTAGATAAGGATATCATCTATGAAGACGATAACAAACTTGTCCAAGTAAGGCTTGCAGACACGATTCATGAGGTCCATGAACACGGCAGGTGCATTTGTCAAACCGAATGGCATCACGAGAAACTCATAATGACCATAACGGGTCCTGAATGTAGTTTTCATCACGTCACTTTCCTTCACCCTCAGCTGGTGATATCCGGATCGCAAATCGATCTTTGAATAAACGCTCGATCCTTGTAGTTGATCAAAAAGATCGTCAATTCGTGGAAGAGGATACCGATTCTTGATAGTCAATTTATTGAGTTCACGGTAATCGATACACATACGGAAGGATCCATCCTTCTTCTTCACAAACAACACAGGTGCGCCCCAAGGTGAGAAGCTTGGTTGAATAAATCCACGGTCTAACAGCTCTTGTAGTTGACTCTGTAATTCTTGCATCTCGGAAGGTGCGAGTCTATAAGGTGCGCGAGCTACAGGTGCTGCTCCTGGCACTAAATCAATCTGAAACTCTACTGCTCTCTGCGGTGGTAATCCAGGCAATTCCTCTGGGAAGACATCGGAAAATTCGTTCACAATTCGAACGTCGTTCACGCTCTTCACCTCAGTTTCTACCGCTTTCACATGTGCTAGGACAGCAAAACGTTCCTTCTTCATAATCTTTTACGCTTTCACGCAACTAATGAGGTTCAACTTCGAGGTACATCTCTCTCCATAGATAACCAGTGGTTCGCCATCTCCTTGTGGTATGCGAAGTGCTTTATCTCCACAGATAATATCGGCCTTTATCTTGCTCAACCAATCCATACCAACGATCACATCAAAGCTCCCCAGTTTGATAGGTATCAAATCAATTTCGAAATCTGCACCAGCTATGTTGATAATAGCTCCACGACTAATATGGTCAACCTTTTCAAGTTTTCCATTTGCGA
The DNA here is from genome assembly GCF_046630445.1 of Rutidosis leptorrhynchoides. Taxonomy (NCBI): domain Eukaryota; kingdom Viridiplantae; phylum Streptophyta; class Magnoliopsida; order Asterales; family Asteraceae; genus Rutidosis; species Rutidosis leptorrhynchoides. The sequence continues at coordinate 105,395,599 of NC_092338.1, read as the reverse complement.
CCTCGACAAGCATACTTTCTTTTAACGGGACTAATGACCAATTAATCTTATCGCAAAAATGTCTACATACATAACTTCTATCCGCACCAGTATCAAACAAGACAGAAGCTAAAAGATTGATGATTGTGAATATACCTGTCACCAAGTCGGGGTTATCGTGTGCATCCCTTGCATTAACATTAAAAGCTCTACCACGGGGTGGCCCACCATCTTTTCGCTTGTTTGGGCACGCGTTTCTGAAATGGCCCGTCTGCCCATATTCGTAGCACTTCTTCGGTCCATTGGTGTTCGGTTTCCCATTCAAAGTGGTGACCTTGCAGTCCTTTCCGATATGCCCAGCCCGTTGGCACTTCTCACAGACAACATTGCAATATCCAGTATGGTGCTTGTAGCACCGCTTGCATTGTGGTAAGGTTCCTTTGTAGTTCGTGTTGGTGTTGGTGTTGTTGTTGGGATTAGGGTTTCCACCGTTGTTGTGCCTCTTGGCGGGGGTCTGATCGTAGTTTCTCCCCCTGTTATTGTTGTTGTTGTTGTGGTTGTTGTGGTTGTTGTCCCATTTCCTCTTTTCGCTACTACCAGCCTCAAACTTAGCCTTCTCCGGCTCATCAATAAGAATCTGATTCATGAGAGTATGTGCCATGCGCATTGCTTCGGGAACACTCGGTGGCTTAGATGAGGTAACATTACCCTTGATGGACTTAGGAAGTCCCGAGAAGTATTTCTCCAAGCGCTTAAATTCGGGGGTGACCATGGTCGGACACATAAGAGCCAACTCCAAAAACCTACGATTGTAACTGTTAAGGTCATTCCCTACGGCCTTCAACTGCATGAATTCAATTTCCATCTTTTGAATTTCGGTCCTCGGACAATACTCATCAATCATAGCCGCCTTGAATTCCTCCCATGGCGTAGCATACACCTCATCGATACCTTTCGCTTGAGCTAACGTGTTCCACCACGTTAGCGAGCCGTCAGATAGCGTGCAAGATGCAAACTTGGTCTTATTGTCCTCCGAACAGTTGCTAACTCGGAATACTGATTCAAGTTTCTCGAACCATCTGGTGAGACCAACTGGTCCCTCGGTGCCGCTGAAGTTATGTGGTTTGCAGCTCTGGAATTCCTTGTATGTACACCCATTTCGAACGGGTGGAATAACCGGTGGTGGTGGCGGTGGAGCTTCGAGATTTCTTTCTGCTAGGGCTGCAGCGACCCGTTCGTTGATCATGTCCTCAATCTGGGCGGCGGTAGGTGTGGATCTTCCGTTAGCCATGATATTCTAAACAAAAATTTTGACCCAAGTCAAAATCCAGCATGCAAGTAGTAATAATACAGTATATAGTGACCAACATGGAATCAAAACATCACATGTTATTAAATAATGCATCTAGGTACAAATACCACAGAATCATCGTACAGCAATGTAAATAGAACATCGTGCAGGAATTAAATAACGCAAAGTTCCATTCATTAATAATAATAAGTTTCATACATCTGAATAAGTTCGTACAATACATATGAAATACATGAAACTATATCTAGATTACATCATGAAATCTAAATACAAGGTTCTACGGTGAAGGCGGGTGAACTGCTCCTCGAGCCAACTGCTCCTCGAGCTCAGTGACTCGAGCTCGGAGAGTCTCAATCTCCCTCATCAGTTCCTCGTTAGAGGGAGCTGGTGGGGCAGGCGGTGCAGGTGGGGCGGGTGGTGCGGGTGGTGCCGGTGGTGCTGATGTAGATGGTCCGGCTCCGGATGTAGACGGTACGTCCCTAGATGTAAGTGGTCCGTATCTAAATCTAGGTGGTATGGTTCTAGGAATAGTCAATATGTAACGGGGAACCTTACGTATCTGTGGGTCGGGAGGGTATGGCACAACTCGTTTACGAGCAGTAACCCTACGACGATGGCCAAAAGCGTCAGTAAAAGCACGAACTCCATTCACCCCTGGAATGACGGTGCCGTTGAAACGGTACCGCTTCTTCTGAAGGGTGGAGGGTGCCTGAATAGGTCTATCAGCAGGATCCTCATCATCGCTGGAGTCGTCTGATGATGAAGAATCGGCGGATGATGAGTCATTCGAATCGTGTGGTGGTGACACTGGTGGCTGAGCTGGTAATCCGAAGCGTCCGAAGGCGGCCAACATCTATCTGTGTCTGCCTGGCGGAATCACGACTAAAGGTCCGTCGGGAGTGCGTCGGTAAGGCGTGCGCATGTGGTTACGAAACGGCCCTTCCCCGAACTCCGCGGGGATCTCAATACCACCAATGCGGGGCTGTGACCTCGAGGGTCCGGGAGCAGACACTGGGGCAGGTGCACTAGTACCAGCTCTGGAAGTAGAAGCGCCGAGATCACTAGTGGGTGTCGGGGCCGGTGTATCGGCAGTAGCAGTAGCAGCCTAGCAGGTGTAGCAGTAGGTAGGGCGACGGGGTCTGAGTCTGTACTGCCCGAAATGACAGTAGGTGGAACATCCGACATCTGAACAAGGAAAAATAAATTTTCCATGTCAGTATGTCACAAAGCAAGCAATTAATAGGCCAACAGTTTAAATCATGTATAACAGTAACTAGCATGGCAATAACAGCAATTCGTATAAAAGTAGCATGCAATCAAAAGCAAGTAGCATCATGCAGTAGTAATATCATGTAGTAGCATACGACATATAGCGGAAAAAGTAAGCAGTAGCATGCAGTAAACTCAGCGGAAACAAGTAAACTAGCAAGTTGTAGATTAGTCCTATTAGTGAATCCTACTCGGGTCGGTCTTAGTCTCACTAATGCAACCTAATTCCCTTCAACCAATGCTCTGATACCAAATGTGATGCCCCGTACAAAACCATCGTGTACGAATCATCAACAGCAGGATCATTACAAGGTTAAGTACTATATGCTGTAATTAAAGAAGTTGCATTCACGATAAAAAGGTGACGTCATAACCGACATCAAATGTTTTACATTTCAAAAGCATGCTTCACTAAGTAGAAGCAAATAATAAGTTTATGTGACCACAATGGTCGTTACAAGTCATAGTTCAAAAGTACGAATGTTTGAATACAAAATAAAGTAGTTCATGTGTGGACAACTCTAAGCAGCGGGTGTCTACAGCACAACAAGTAAGACAGCGGAAGCAACCTCAAGCACCTGAGAAATAAATGCTTAAAAACGTCAACACAAAGGTTGGTGAGCTATAGTTTAAGTATAACAGTATGTAAGGTAGGCCACAAGATTTCAGTGCTACAAAGAGCGTTTCAAAACAGTATGATAAAGTATATGTTAACCGTGGGCACTTGGTAACTAACTTTACGTTTATACCCCCTGAAAGTACACTTGGCAAGTGCGTATGTCTACGAAGTATTAAACACTCATTAAATGCTAGCGTGACTAGCCCGAGTGGGGATGTCAAACCCTATGGATCCATATCTAAGATTCTCGTTCACGGTTCAAAAACCAATGATTAAACGTTACCGAGCTAAAGGGAATGTTTATGCCGTTGTATAACCCACACATATATAAGTTTAAGTACTCGTGCCTAGTATGTAAAACATAAAATCCACATGTATTCTCAGTTCCCAAAATAAGTTAAAGTAAAAAGGGAATGCTATAACTCACAATGATATGTAGCGGTAAAGTAGTAGTCGGGAAAGGTGTGCAAGTAAACGGTCCGAAAGTCCTCAACCTAAGTCAAATAGTACTAAGTCAGTAAATCATCTTAATAGGTTTAAAAGTATGTATTTAAGGTCTTAAGGGTCATCATCATTCATCATTAAACAAAAGGCGTAAGGTAGGTTTCGTTTATGAAAGTAGTTTAAAACAAAGTCTGACTTCAGTCAGTCACCACGGTCTCTACCCTTACTGAATTAAGGTGAGACCAGTGGCCATGGCTCCGTATATGAGTCCCTTAAGTGTGGTAAAATTTACAGAAGCAAACTCGTCTTCGTTTGACCGTGGCGACGGTCTAAGTGCGAGTAGGTCAGAAATTTCTGCACAACGTTAAAGGACATAGTAACGATCGGATGGCCATAAATCCTAAACCGTAACTCGGATTAAGACGAGTCCTATATGAAAAGTTATCTACTCGAAAAGATCTATCTAAAAATCAAGGTTAGAACAGACCAGGTCTACTGGTATGTTACAGAATCACCAGACCAGTAGCTTTTGGACAGAACAGTGAGTTTAAAAGGGTTCCGGTGGTCTTGGTGCTTGATGTTCATCATGGTTCTCATCCTTGATGCATATAGCTTCAAGTGTACAACTCATTGATGTATCTACATCATCTTAACCAAGTCTTGACCATCATGACCCATGTGCAAGTCTAAGACATGAAGCACAACTCACTTAAGAGTTGTATGAAGTTTGATGAACCAAAGTTGCATCAAAGTCTTAGATCTAACACATACATGGACTTTAAAGCTAATAACAAGTTACAAACTTGAAAGTAAACTAACTAATCAAGATCATAAGTAGTAGAACATAGTTCTTAGTTTGATCTTGAAGATCCAAGACTCAAAAGTCTAGATCCAAAGTTATATTTAAAGAAAACTTATTTGTATGTTCTTGAACTTTCAAAGTTAACTTAATTTGTTCAAGAGATATGAGATCAAGACTAACTTGTAGTACTTGACCATATACAGTAACTACATGAAATTAAAGTGCATAAATTGAAGAATTAAACTTAAATAAACAAGAAAAGGTTCATGGTTGTTCATACTTTAAAGATTCAAACCAAAGTTTGATCTTTAGAAAGTAAACTTTAAAGTTTACTTCATGAGCTTCAAGTATGTCTTTAATCAACACATGAAACTTGCAACTTTTGAAACAATTGAAGTAGAATCATAAACTAGTGAGTTTATGTTCTTGTGTTCTTGAACTTTCAAGATAATAGAAGAACCAAAACTAGAAAGTTAGGTTCTTGAAAGCTAGTAAGTAACTACAACAACAAGATGAAACAAGTAACAACAACAAACAAGAAATCAAACAAGCAAGTAACAAAAGATGATGATGATTATGGGTGTGTTATGGTTCGGTTTTGTAAGAAAGAAAAGGAAGAAAAGAAGTTCATAATGCTTACAATCTAGAGAGAAAAAGAGAGGAAAAGTAAGCAAGTATGTGTGTGTGTTTTTGAAATGAATGAAGTATAAGTGAGAAGTAAATAAAAAAAAATGATCAAACCCTCCCTTGTATACACCAAACCTACGGTTTCTATGGGGGAAAGGGAGAAGAAAATAGTCCACTAGGTTTATACATGTAAAGCTTCAAAAGATTGGATATTAGATGTATGTGCATGGGGATAACAAGTTAACTAGATTCCAAGTGTATAAACTAACTAGTTACATATGAAAGTAATACTTACACATAAAAATGGGCTTAATAATCCATGTAAGATGTAGGGTGGGCTTACATAAGTCCATTAACACTAACAAGGCCCAAGTTCAAGTATTTACCAAGTTAAACCAATTAAAGCCCAAGTAACTAACAAGTAACCTTTGTTAATTAAAATGATTAATAAAACTAATCATGAATGTAAATAATATCTAAAAATATTATTCGTGAAAGTTCCGGGTGTCACAAAGATGTTTCGGGCCATTAAAGTCAAGTTCGGGCAATCATGGCAAAATGTAAATGTAATAACGTACATTCGTTTAAACACGCGTATTAATAATAATAATTATTAATAAAATAACGTTGGAAATTCCAGGGTCGTTACAGATTTTATAACTTAAGTTACAATTAAAACCTAATTTAAAATATTAAAAATAAATATAACTTAATTTAAAGCGTAAAGTAAATGACAATAATTAAAGTGCGATAAATTAAAGTGCGATAAATAAAATGACGATAAATAAAATTGCGATAATTAAAAAGTACGATAATTAAAAGTGCGATAAGATATAAAATAAAGGAATTATGCTTATTTAAACTTCCATAATCATGATATTTGACGTGTTGATTTTGATTTATTACCATGGGTTAATTGTCCTTTGTCCTGGATTATTTGATATGTCCATCTGGTTTTTGTCCATAACAGTCCATCAGTCATAAATATAAAGTGCGAGTGTCCTCGTCAAATTATCCTTATACCCGAAGTCAAATATTCCAACTAATTGGGGACTTAAACTGTAACAAGGTCTTAATACTTTGTTTAATAATTACACCAGGATATCGACTGCGTGTAATCCAAGGTTTTAATACTTTGTTAACAATTACGCCAAGTGTCCTTGTACATAATTCACCCCTGTTTTAATGAGTCCATTGACTATTAATCCATTCCCGTGTCCGGTTAAATGAACGATTATTAGTATTTATAAATATCTCACCCATCGTGTCTGATCGAGTGTATATGGTTATTTATAGATACATCAAATTGTAAATCTCTATATTAAATTAACGAACTATCATTCAGTTAAATAAATATAAAGCCCATTAATAGTCCATAGTCCAATTTCCACAAGTGTCGATCTTTTGTCCAAACCCCAATTATGAAACAAAGCCCAATAACCCCGTCTTTAATATTTAGTCCAACATCATGATTACTTCGATTTAAATAAGCATAATAATAACTTAGCTACGAGACATTAATTTAAAAAGGTTGAACATAGCTTACAATGATTAATAATAGCGTAGCGTTACACGGACAGAATTTCGACTTACAACCTTAAAACATTCGATAACATAACCTTATTATTATTAATCTTAAATTAAAATTAAAATTATAATTATAAATATAAATATAAATTGAGAGTAAGAAGTAGAAAAAGGATGTGTTGTATCGATCAGAATGCGCGGCCTTTTATAGGCCCACGTTTCACTGCACAGCTCTGCGAGTGTGGAGCTTTTGTGCTTCACATCTCCGCGAGTGCGGAGGTCTAGATTCCAGCTCATAGATTAAATCCAAAACGTGGGCTGCGTATAATTATAATATATAATAATATATATAATTAATTATATATTATCTTATATTCTTGTGCATAGTTGACTTATAATTTTTGGTCCGTTGCGTCGCGCGCTAAAAGTTAGTTCATTTCTCGGTTCCGGATTTTCGAATGCCTTTTCGTACGATTTAATATCTCGTACTTTGTGTTTCACGGATTGTACTCTTGTAATTTTTAGACATTTCTCATCAATAATTTGAACCACTTGGATTGTACTTTGTACTTTTTAGCTTTTTGGTCATTTGCGTCTTCAATTCGTTGAATCTGTCTTTTGTCTTCACCTTTTATTATTTAAACGAATATCACTTGTAAATAGAACAATTGCAACTAAAAGCTTGTCTTTCTTGAGAGATAATGCTATGAAATATATGTTCGTTTTTAGCATGATCAAATATTCCCACACTTGAGCGTTGCTTGTCCTCAAGCAATATAGAACTTGAAATTAAATCACACTTCACTCGAATCACTTTTTTTTATTCTCACACTTTGTACAATAGTGATTTTAATACGGCGGTATAAACAATGATAGTAACGATGTGGTTTACAGTCCCACATGACTTATAAAAATTTAGATCCTTTAATGAAATTCGATCTTTATGAAAATATTTGATCTTTTGAAAATTCAAGCTAGATTTTACCCTAGACAAGTTTTCCGGAATAACCTTTCACCGGTGTTTGCAAAAATGTTTTTGTGGGTTTTGTGGGTTTCAGATTTTAAAATTTTAGCTCAAAACTCGTAGTTTTGTGTCACCCACTTGCTAACCTTGTATTAGGAAAGCAACACGTCCAGTTTACTTGCTCTGTATATTACCTTTCGGTAAACTACCATCCGGTTGTAAAGGAAAGCGTTGAACAAGCAAATGTTAAAGCAATGTCCCGTGACATGCTTTTGATTATGGTCTATATCGTGTCAGATGGAATTACTATCCTTGGTAGGAGCAATAGTAAAGATCACCCTATAGTTTTTTCGGTCTGGCACAAGGTCCTGTCTTTGACCATGATATGCAACCACCGTTCATACGGTTGACACCCGATTTGGTTCAGGTGACCTAATAAATTTCAGGTGAATTCCTAGAATTTTACGTTCAAGGGTAATGAACGCATTGAAAATAGGTTTTCGGAAAACAAATCGGTTTTAATTTGATCAAAATATTTTCTCGTTCAAGCTCGAGTTTAGATATCATCGAATTCCATGAGTTTGTAATTCTCAATCTTTAAGGTCAATCTCAAGGATTGAGTAATATCAGGCTTAAAAGCTGATTTTTAATCTTTAAGGAGATTATCCTTTCTGGGGGTCTGATTTATTAGTCTTATCAAGCTAATTTGCACGGCGCCCTTCCCATTTTACGAGATAGATCCTCTCATGGTTAGGATAAGCCTGACCACTTGGTGACCCTGTTTGATGCTGAGGTCCGTGGATTTCCAGCTGATTTTCGAGAAAACTTTTCAAGGTTTTTCGTAGACTCTACAACTGGTCTGGACTACAACTTCCTGACCTAAATCAAGAAGCGCGTGTCTTTTTCGAAAGACTTTACTTCCTTTTAATGATGGAATTGATTCATCGTGTAGATCCATCTTTCTTTTAAATATATTACAGTAAATCGAGTAAAACTGATTATTATCGTCCAAAACAAAAGTACCTGCAATAATCTTGTACAAAATATGTGATATATGTTTAAAAGAACTTGGTAAATTCTTCCCACACTTAGCTTTTATTTATTTCTTTCTTTGCCTTTTTATTCTCCTCTATTCCATTTTAAATGAATTCAAGCGTTTTGGGTTGTTTCTCAATTTATGTCATTTCCGAGGTAACAATAATTTCGGTAATAAAACCTAGTTTTATCGTTTATAAATATGTATAAACATGATTTTAAATTCATTTTATTGAAAATTTTTCAAATTTTCACAAAATTTGGCAAATAAACTAAGTGTAAACCCGAGAGAATTTATAACCCTTCCCCACACTTGAGATCTTGCAATACCCTCATTTGCAAGAAATCAGTAAAAATTTAAATTCATGAGGGTGATTAGTGTAGAAAAATGATTAAAAATACCGAGTTTGCAAACATATTGTTTTATATCACATTTGATATTTTACGTCTTCTCGTTAAAATTAGTAGCTTTTGCTGAACTTAATGTCAGTATTTGAAAATGCGCTGTTTTACTCTGTTTTGTACATAAGATAAACTACAAACATATATATAATATATATATATATATATATATATATATATATATATATATATATATATATATATATATATATATATATATATATATATATATATATATATATATATTTATAAAACCTTTATTTATTAAAACAATTTAAATGAATAATTAAAATTTGTCGTTTTAAAGCGAGCGTTTTAAAAACAAAGATTTTTGGGTTTTTTAATTTTTTTTTTGTATACTTTAGATCAATAATATTAAAAATAATGATAACAAAATTTTTCGCCCCACCTGCGGGTAAAGCAATTTCGGTTCCATGACCTAGTCTTTAACTTACGATGAATTTTAGAAATTATTTTTTAAACTTAATGAAATAAAGTAAATTTTGTTTTTAAATTCACACAAAACTTAAATTTAGAAAGCATAATAATTTCATATAAAACCTATAAAACAAAAAATTTAGAATGGGGGGAGAAAACTAGTTCTTTAGTGTCTGCTAGCGGAAAAGACCAATCGGATTCCATTCTCGAAACTACACGAGAACAGAACAACTAACTCTAGACAGCGTTTTCTTTTTAGAACATTTGAATCTCCCCACACTTAGGTAGCTGTGGTTTTGAAATTGTGATTAACTTCATCGTTAATTTCTTTTGGACCATAATCAACTTGCATATCTGTGACTTTTGCTTTGAGCCATTGGTCTGATTCCTGTGTAATATCCACAAATTCTACTAGTTTCGCCTTTTCTTTAGACGATAGATTGGATACTAACAGGTTACATAACTTAAAGTTCCCCTTGGTTCTAGCATCGTGAATCCGTTTAATAAGTTTCTTCATTGAACTGTTAATAACGAGATCATTTAATTTCGTATCAACAACGAGGTTCTTTGTTATCAGGTCATCATTAGGTGTTACTTCATCTTCCCCACACTTAGGCGTTTTATTATTGCTAAGCACTACCGTTGGAGTTGGTAAAACAACATGGTTCTTACCAATCATTTTTGTTGGTTCAACGGTTTTGGTTGGTGGAGATTTAGACTTTCGAATCACAAAGGTGACCGATTTGTCACCATCACTAAGTGTCATTCTACCCTTTCTTACATCAAATAACACCCCGGTGCACACTAAAAATGGTCGTCCTAAAATTAGAGGAACGTTTGAGTCCTCTTCTATGTCAATGACAATAAATTTGACTAAAAAGGTTAAATTACCCACTTGAACGGGTAGGTTGTCAGCAATTTCAACTGGGTGCTTAATAGTTTGATCAAAGAGTCTAACACTCATCTCTGTTGGACTTAACTCACCTACTCCTAATCTATTATATAATGAAAGAGGCATAACACTCACACTTGCACCTAAATCTGCTAGTGCATCATACATGACACAATTACTAAGTAGACAAGGAACAATAAATTTACCCGAATCACCCAATCTTGGTGGAAGTTTTGGTGGAATTGTCTTCACCGGGTTTACTTCTACGGTTTTTGTTTCTTGCACTTTCTTATTTTTCTTCTTCTTTCCAGAGGTATCACAAACTTTATTACCTATTACTTGCTTATACTCAACTCCTTTTCTTGGAAACGGGATGGGTGATCTGTATGGTGCCACCACTGGCTTTACATACTCGGGTAGTGGTGGTGGCGTAACTTCTTCATTGTTACTCACATCGAAAACCTTCTCATCTTCTGATGCTGGTTTTTCAGAATTCGTTGATACCATATTAACATTCTCATTCCGAGGATTTACTTCAGCATCACTCGGTAGCTTTCCTTGTTCCCTCTTACTCATCAAGCTAGCAAGAGTACCTACGTGTTTTTCTAAATTAAAAATGGAAGCTTGTTGAGTTCTTAATGACTGATCAAACCTCTCATTCGTTTGGGTTTGAAATGTAATAAATTGTGTTTGAGATTCCATTAGCCTTGCCATCATTTCTTCCAGATTTGGCCTTTTCTCTTCGGTTTGTTGTGGTGGTTTATACAAGCTAGGTCTTTGTTGATTGAAAGTGTTGTTTTGAGTTGTTTGGTTATTCGGACCTTGTTGGTTGTACGAGTTATTGTTGGGTCCATTTGGATTGTAAAGAATGTTTTGATTTCGATTGAAGTTTGGCCTTGGCGGTTGATAATTATTTTGATAATTATTTCCCGGCCTTTGGTTCATGTAGGAAACATTCTCTCATTGTTCCATGGTTTGTTCAATGTGATAATCTTTCGTTAAGTGTGGTCCACCACATTACTCACAACTGATTCGTATTGCGTGAATATCTTTAGTCATCTTTTCCATTCGTCTCTCGAAAGCATCTATTTTTGCGGAAACAGAATCAAAGTCATGGCTAGAATCGGCTCTAGCCGCTTTAGATGAACGAAAAATATCTTTTTCCTGGTGCCACTCATGTGAGTGGGATGCTGTGTTATCAATGATTTTGTGAGCTTCGGTTGTGGTTTTTTTCATAATAGAACCACCAGCTGCTGTGTCGATGTCTTTTCGTGTAGCAACGTTGACACCTTGGTAGAATATTTGTACTATTTGATAAGTGTCTAAACCGTGTTGAGGACATCCTCTCAACAACTTCCCGAATCTTGTCCACGCCTCATATAGTGTTTCATTTGGCATTTGCGTGAACGTAACAATTTCTCCTTGAAGTCTCACGACTTTAGATGCCGGAAAGAATTGTTTAAGAAATTTTTTCAACTAAGACATCCCATGTATCAATCGCCCCTTCAGGTAACGATTCTAACCAATCTTTGGCTTCTCCCTTTAAAGTCCAGGGAAATAACATGAGATAGATTTGTTCATCCTCAACTTCTCTGATTTTGAATAGAGTACAGATCCTATTAAAGGTTCGAAGATGTTCGTTTGGATCTTCTTTTGGCGTACCACTATATTGGCATTGATTAGTAACCATGTGTAGGATTTGTCCTTTGATTTCATAATCTGGTGCATTAATGTCTGGTTTAATAATGGCGTATCTTTGGCCCGTGCGTGTGGCTCTTATTCGGTCTTCCATAGTTAGAGGTTCCGTTACTTCCATAATTGAATTTGTTGAATACAAATCACTAGAGGATTCTGATTTAACGGTTTGTGGTTCAGGAGGAATGATTAGTGGTTCAAGATCTTGGAATTGTCCTTGAATATCCTCCGGGTTTTCAATTTTGAAGTCGGGTTCAAAAAATGGATTATCGGAAATTTGAATTGGAGTACTTGGTCGACTAGATGACAATTCTAAAGAAAAATCAACGGCGATAATATTGGCTAGATGTCTTGATCGAGTTACAGGTGGTGAACGTATGAAAGGTGGTGAACGTTTTGCTCAGTGCATTCACTGAATATCCTATTAGTTATAAAAGATAAAAATTATATAAGTTATCAAATTAATAGACTTTTCTGATTTTGCCCACGTTTCGAATAGCCAATAGATGCAGCAGGTAGCCAGGACCCTTTAAATCGGAAGCTCACAACTCGCCACTAACAAATTCAACTATTACTACGAACCAGAAAATTTGGATGTCTATCAATTTAACCGCTTAAAATAATTTTTCGTCGAAATTTAAAGAAAATAAAGAAAACTCTATGTCCTAAAAACTAGAGCGTCGAGAAATAAGAAAGAAAAAGAGTGCGTCGAAAAATGTCGAAATTAAAAGGTCGAAAAAATAATAAGAAAGTAAAGCGTCGAAACGTAAAAGTCTAAAAATTAAATATTAAAAATTTGCGTCTAAAGGTATTAAAGCTTAAAGGAATTCTATATCCAAAACGGCATAAAACGTTTGATTTAAAATAATATATTTTGATAACCAACGAGACATTGATTTATAGAAGCAAATGACCACAACACTCAAATGTAAAGGTTACACCTTGGGTAATATAGTCTATCGATGATTAAGTCTAATTATTAATAAAGGTACATGATGTTAAAGCAGAGGGGTACGAAATAGTTATATTTTTTATTGCGAAATACTATTAAATACGATACAATTTTACACAAGTTATTTATTTATTTATAGAGTGGATATACCTAAACCTTGCTACAACACTTATAGGCAGTATACCTAATCGTACAGTAGTGTAGTTTTTAGTAAGTCCGGTTCGTTCCACAGGGATACAGTAAACAAGTTTAACGCTATAATTATTTTAACCTATAATTGTAAAAATATAAATATATATATATATATATATATATATATATATATATATATATATATATATATATATATATATATATATATATATATATATATATATATAAGTAGTATTATTATTATAAAAAGGGGGTTTTACCATTTAATGACCGGTTTGTCGATTTTATAACTTAAGTTACAATTAAAACCTAATGTAAAATATTAAAAATAAATATAACTTAATTTAAAGCGTAAAGTAAATGACAATAATTAAAGTGCGATAAATTAAAGTGCGATAAATAAAATGACGATAAATAAAATTGCGATAATTAAAAAGTACGATAATTAAAAGTGCGATAAGATATAAAATAAAGGAATTATGCTTATTTAAACTTCCGTAATCATGATGTTTGACGTGTTGATTTTGATTTATTACCATGGGTTAATTGTCCTTTGTCCTGGATTATTTGATATGTCCATCTGGTTTTTATCTATAACAGTCCATCAGTCATAAATATAAAGTGCGAGTGTCCTCGTCAAATTATCCTTATACCCGAAGTCAAATATTCCAACTAATTGGGGACTTAAACTATAACAAGGTCTTAATACTTTGTTTAATAATTACACCAGGATATCGATTGCGTGTAACCCAAGGTTTTAATACTTTGTTAAAAATTACGCCAAGTGTCCTTGTACATAATTCACCCCTGTTTTAATGAGTCCATTGACTATTAATCCATTCCAGTGTCCGGTTAAATGAACGATTATTAGTATTTATAAATATCCCACCCATCGTGTCTGATCGAGTGTATATGGTTATTTATAGATACGTCAAATTGTAAATCTCTATATTAAATTAACGAACTATCATTCAGTTAAATAAATATAAAGCCCATTAATAGTCCATAGTCCAATTTCCACAAGTGTCGGTCTTTTGTCCAAATCCCAATTATGGTACAAAGCCCAATAACCCCGTCTTTAATATTTAGTCCAACATCATGATTACTTCGATTTAAATAAGCATAATAATAACTTAGCTACGAGACATTAATTTAAAAAGGTTGAACATAGCTTACAATGATTAATAATAGTGTAGCGTTACACGGACAGAATTTCGACTTACAACCTTAAAACATTCGATAACATAACCTTATTATTATTAATCTTAAATTAAAATTAAAATTATAATTATAAATATAAATATAAATTGAGAGTAAGAAGTAGAAAAAGGATGTTTTTTATCGATCAGAATGCGCGGCCTTTTATAGGCCCACGTTTTACTGTACAGCTCCGCGAGTGCGGAGCTTTTGTGCTTCACAGCTCCGCGAGTGCGGAGGTCTGGATTCCAGCTCATAGATTAAATCTAAAACGTGGGCTGCGTATAATTATAATATATAATAATATATATAATTAATTATATAATTAATTATATATTATATTATATTCTTGTACATAGTTGACTTGTAATTTTTGGTCCGTTGCGTCGCGCGCTAAAAGTTAGTTCATGTCTCGGTTTCGGATTTTCGAACGCCTTTTTGTACGATTTAATATCTTATACTTTGTGTTTCACGGCTTGTACTCTTGTAATTTTTAGACGTTTCTCATCAATTATTTGAACCACTTGGATTGTACTTTGTACTTTTTAGCTTTTTGGTCATTTGCGTCTTCAATTCGTCGAATCTGTCTTTTGTCTTCACCTTTTATTATTTAAACGAATATCACTTGTAAATAGAATAATTGCAACTAAAAGCTTGTCTTTCTTGAGGGATAATGCTATGAAATATATGTTCGTTTCTAGCATTATCAGTACACGTCGTGTAACGTAAAGTGCAAGTTTTCTAAGCGTACGAAAGGATGTTCGAGAAACAGTCGAGCGTAAACGTACAAATTATCGGAACTAAAATTACAAATTTATTATGCACATAAATATAATATAATATATAAATAATTATATAAATTAAATAATTATTTATATAATATTAATAAACTTGTGTCGGCAAGAGAATTAGTGCATATGAGCTGTAAAAGAAGGCTCATGCGATCGCATGAGCATCACACCCATACACCATGCGATCGCATGAGGTGCTATACCTGGAATTGTCCTATAAAACTCGAACGATCTCGGTTTAAATCATACACACATATGACTATCCATCTCTCTTTCTAATATATATATTATGTATTATATTTATTATTTATATATTATTATTATTATTATTAAGATTAATATTAATATTATTAATCTTATTATTATTATTAGTTATATTATTATTATTATTATTAGTATTATACATAAAATACTACGACGAGGTCATGAGCGGGTTATTTCAAAACGAGTTTTTCGAGCGAGATAGAGCTAAGGAAATTATGGTTTATAGCTAAGGAGGTTATGGGGGTATGCTCTTGAGGTCAATCTAGTGTTTATCATCTCCGTCGCGTCTACGTACTTTCCTGCAATATTGATACGTGAGCATTCATATCCTATCTTTTATATATTAATAGTGTATCCCTGACTAGTGCTCGAGTATATATGATCATGCATGCTTGTATGTTTTATTTCGTCGTTAAATAGTGTATGATGAATCACGAATTTAATACATATAATACTGATATAAGGTATATGCAAGGTTGGAGAATTCGGATCTCGGGGAGATCTCGTTTGAACTTTTTAGGGAGATCTCGGCATCTCGGAATAATGTCGGGGAGATCTCGGATGTTGACTTACGTTGACTTTATAGTTTTTTTAATAAAAATATACATAAAAACATAAATATATGTATATTTATATACATTTTTAAGAACTTTTACAAAAATATCCGAGAAATGAGCGAGAAAATCTTAGAAATTACGAATTTTACAAGAAAATCTTACAAATTAGCAGAAAAATCTGAGAAATCGTGACTTTGACTAAATTTGACCCGGTTGACCGAGAAATCTCGGGAGATGAACATCTCGTCTCGGCTGCCTTCTAAAAACGAGATCTCGGGGGAGATCTCGGGGAAATCTCGGGAGATTTACAACACTGGGTATATGATATGCATGTCGTTGGAAAGCTGTCGAAAAATTATTAACTTTTCATTTAGAAGTCGTGTGATTTTGATGAACGGATTTAAAGATATGGTCAACTGAATTATCGTTAACTCTATTATTATTATTATTATTATTATTATTATTATTATTATTATTATTATTATTATTATTATTATTATTATTATTATTATTATTATTATTATTATTATTATTATTAGTATTGATATTATTACTTAAATTATCATTATTATTAAAAAGTAACATTTTTATAAAAACTATCATTTTATTATTTTTATCATTATTATTATTATTATTATTATTATTAAAAGTACCATTAATATTAAAGATTATCACTTTTATTAAAATTATCATTTCTAATAGAAATATCATTTTTATTATAAAATATTATCATTATTATCATATTAAGATTATTATTAAAAATTATCATTTTTGATAGAATTATTTATATAAAATATTATTATTACTAATCTTATTATGATAATTATTATATATAGTAAATATTATTATTAAGATAAATTATATTATTTTACTAATATTAAAGTATCGATACTATCAATTATCATTTAAAATTTATCATTTTTATTAGAACTATCATTCTATTAAAAATTATTATTATTATTATTATTAAGAATTATCCTTTTTTTTATTAAGAATATAGTATTATTAAAAGTATAGAATTTAAAACTACCGTTTTATTTAAAATTATCGTTATTATCAATTTTATTAGTATTAGTAATATCATCATTATTATTACCCTTGTTATTTATATTAAACACTTTTAATAACATTATCTTTATTAATATTATCATTATTATTATTACAAAATAATACAACTTTTACTTATTATTATTATTATCAATATTATTTTATCAAATAAATATGTGATACAAAGATATTTTTACCACACGTAATATAATTACATTAATAATACATACCACTATATGTTTATGATTTTGAGTGAATTATATAAATTTTATTACTCGAGATATATAAAAGTATATTTTTATCATATATAAATTTTAATATAAATTTTCATTTATTAATATATGACTTGTATTATTTACTCTAATAAAATCTGATAAATATATAAAACGACTATATTTAAGTTATATAATAAACATATATAGATTTTGGAAGTCATTTTTGGATTAGATAACTTTTTTTGACTTTTGAATGATAATCTTGAGCATTAGGATTGTGATACACTACGACTTGACCTAAATTGTTAGACAGATTTTGACCAATATATATATATATATATATATATATATATACACTTATTATAGGTTCGTGAATCCGAGGCCAACCCTGCACTTGTTCAGTGCCGTCATTTGCATTATTGCTACGAAATACAGTATCGTGAATTTCATTTGATCCCTTTTACTCCTTACATTTTTGGGCTGAGAATACATGCAATATTTTATATCTGTTTTATGAAATGGATACAAATACTAAAACTGAATTTGCGTGAGTTTCATTTGCTCCCTTTTTAAATGCTTTTGCAATATATATTTTGGGACTGAGAATACATGCGCTGTTTTATAAATGTTTGACGAAATAAACACAAGTACTCGAAAATTACATTCTATGGTTGGATTATCGAAATCGAATATCACCACTTTTAGCTTGGTAGCCTAAGAATTAGGGAAATGACCCCTAATTTACGGGAATCCTAAAGATAGATCTATGGGCCTAACAAACCCCGTTCTGGAATTTAGAATGCTTTAGTACTTCGATTTAAAAAGGTGATTGTGATTGCCGTTATATAGCATACTTGCGAGTATGCGGGGGATATTCTATATGCATCCTTGTTAGTTCGGTTACCAGGTGTTCACCATACGAATGATTTTTATGCACTTGCGAGTGTAATGATATTTATGGAAAATGAGAATCTTGTGGTCTATTAAAATTATGGAAATGATCGATTATGATAAACTAATGAACTCACCAACCTTTTGGTTGACACTTTTAAGCATGTTTATTCTCAGGTATTAAAGAAATCTTCCGATGTGCATTTGCTCAATTTAAAGATATTACTTGAAGTCATTCATGGCATATTTCAAAAGACATTGCATTCGAGTCATATGAGTTCATAAAGAATGTTATTGGATAAATGACAAATTAAATCATTATAGTGTAAGACCCTAATATTGTTTGTACATAGTGCATTAATGATGTACGTTTAGTGTGTGAAGCATAGTGTATGAAGTAAAGCTCAGAACCTGATCAAAAAAGTGTGCGCGCCGCGCACCTGGCCTGCGACAGATTTCTGACTTTTTCCAATTGATTAAAATGAGGGGCTTTTTGGTCTTTTCACTTGGGGACGGATCTCAGGCCATATCAGCTGGTTTGGATCCAATTTTGGATCACTTTCACATCCACAAACACTCTCAACTATCTTAGAGAGAGAGAGAGAGAGAGAGAGAGAGAGATTTCAAGAGAGATATTTGGGTTTTAGAGAAGAAGAAGTTTGAATCGATCAAAAGCTCGAGTGTTAAAGTTGTTCACCTCATTCCTAGATACGTTTTGGTTGTTGTGGTAAGTTCTAACTCCGAATTTCACCTTTTGGATTTGATATTCAAGTTAGGGTTTTGAGCTAGTTAATGGTGAAACCCATTTAGATGATGGAGTGGGTTAATGGTGACTAGTTATTGTTGATGCTTGGCGGGTTTTGGGTTGGTTAATGACTTAGCCATGATTAGGGCTTTAATTTGGGTGTAATCACTATGATTAATGATTTTGTTGTTGAAAGAACCCAAATGGGTGTTATTAGAAGCTTGATTTTGAATTGGGTCAAAATTAGGGTTCAGATGTCATCTTGGGCAAGATAGGTGTTTAACACTCATGATTGGGTTCGACTGGCATTTTAGAACCATTATCACTCTAGTTAGTGATTATTGGTGAGTTTGGACTTTGGTTGGGCTTAGAAGTACAATTGGATCAAGATTTACACTAGGTGTCAATATGGGTTGGTTTGTAATCCACCCTAATTGTGATGTTTGTTATTATGATAATGGAATAGGTACGTTTCATTGGCGGAGCAACGGATTTGGCTTGCTTTTACAAAGACTTCAAGGTGAGTGGAATAGTTATACATGTATTGTAACATCCGTGTTACATCCGTCCCACATCGGTTGGAGAGGGGAACGAAGCATGCCTTATAAGGGTGTGGAGACCTTTCCTAGCATGACGCGTTTTGGGACCACAAGCGTAGCAGATCCCATGAGAACTCTGCAGTTAAGCGTGCTCAGGCGAGAGCACTACAAGGATGGGTGACCTACTGGGAAAGTGCTCGTCGTGTTTGGTCGCCAAGAAAAATCCGTGAGCAACCTACGGGGGAGACAAGGGTACGTCCCTATCTCTGCAAAGCGGACAATATCATGCTACGGGGAACGTTTTACCTGGGGTGTTACAGAATGGTATCAGAGCCAGGCCCCGGACCAAACGTGCACAGCGAGGACGCTGTGTCCCATTAGGGGGGAGGATTGTAACATCCGTGTTACATCCGTCCCACATCGGTTGGAGAGGGGAACGAAGCATGCCTTATAAGGGTGTGGAGACCTTTCCTAGCATGACGCGTTTTGGGACCACAAGCGTAGCAGATCCCATGAGAACTCTGCAGTTAAGCGTGCTCAGGCGAGAGCACTACCAGGATGGGTGACCTACTGGGAAAGTGCTCGTCGTGTTTGGTCGCCAAGAAAAATCCGTGAGCAACATACGGGGGAGACAAGGGTACGTCCCTATCTCTGCAAAGCGGACAATATCATGCTACGGGGAACGTTTTACCTGGGGTGTTACATGTATGTATATAATTTATTTGCTTGTGCGCGATGTGCGCAATAGCCGGGTTTTGGTGCACATCGATGCGACGATAGCCGTTTGGACACCTTTGGGAATAGTGTCACAATACCCGGATTCTGTGCACTAACATGCGACTTAAGGTTTGTGGATCCGATATATATTATTATTATTATATTGCTATTATTTGACAATGAGTCACATAGCCGTTTTTGTGACCATTGATGTGTTGCAGAGTCGTTTTTGCACACATTTAATAATTATGCACATAGCCGTGTTTATGTACATGGTTGTGAGTAATAGCCGTGTTTTACTCACAAGTTGATCAAGTGATGCCATAGCCGTTTTTGGAACACTTGGGGGTGATGCCATAGCCATTTTTGGAACACCTCGGGGGTTAGCATACCATAGCCCTTTTTGGGAGCTAACGGTTGTTATGAATGCCGATGACTTGTTCGCGAGGTCATTCCCTTGCGATATTGGTTAACCATGGTTTATACTCATTGTTGTTTAGCATTTAATTATTATTATGATTATTATGCTAATAATGTTACTAGTGGTACGATTTTGACGATACTAGCTTTTGTTACGAGATGATATGCGAAAATATGCTAAGGTTTATGCTAGTTGTACGATTGATGTTACTAGCTTGTGCGAATTGATACACGAGGTAATTATGGTGCGATTGATGTTACTAGCTTTTACGCTTGATATACGAGATTATTTTGGTAAGATTGTTGATGCTAGTTACTTAGACATGGACATGTGGGTTTATCTGGCGGTTTGGGTAAGGGAGTGCAAGTAGGTAAATTATATATGTATGTGTGTAACTATTGCACTCACTAAGCATTAGCTTACCCTCTCGTTATTTACATTTTTATAGATTCGCACAGAGGCGGTGGCTCCGGTAAGCATGAGAACTAGTGGACTCGCGTAGTTTGCTTAGAAGACGCGCTTTTGGATTGATTAGGATTGGGTAGCATATTCCCAGTCGCCATGCTCGGTCTTTATTTTGTGTTAAAATCATGTGGTCGAAAATTGTATTTTGTGCGTAATTCGTAAAACATGCCGATGTGGGCCCGGTTACGCAAAACTTGTTTTATTATAAAAACATGTGAGTTTTACTTATTATAATGTGTTGTGAAAACCGTTTCGTCTAAAAGTGTCAGGAAGTGGGAGATCTTTAAACGAAAATTGGAAAATCCGGACAGAACTGATCATGCCCTGTGTGCGCAGCGCACCCTAACTGTAATTAAAAAAATTATTTTGCGTATTCGGTTAGATAACGGGTTGGGTCGTTACAAGTGGTATCAGAGCATGGTCTAAGGGATTTAGGCGACTTGAGATAGGTGCCTAGACTAAGACTTGAATTATGTGTGCTTATTTGTTGCGGGACTTGTAGGATTACGGGTCGGAATGGGAATTCGGTTAGTGTCCTAGTTTATGGGTGGATTAACGTTTATATTAATATGCGGGTATTATTAATATATTTTGTGTTTGTGTTGGGTTATATCATCAAGCAAAGCGGTCGTGGTACTAACGAGTGGATACAGTGTGCACGCGTAATAATGACTAGGTACCATTTTTACGGGTGCAAATCGTATTTGACAAGTGATGTAAGACGATTGCCGAGCAAGGTGGGTCGGGATTGCATTTATGTTTGTACTCGTTCGTTGCTTAATCGATTGCATTCTTTAGAATGAAGACGGAAGATGGATGCGGAACGAGTGAGCCTATTCATGAGGGAAAGGATGAAATAACGTTAAGGATTGAGGCTGAGTTTGAACGCTATATCTCGATTTTCGCCGACAATGTTAAACAAGTTCTCCAAGAGTCGTTCGAGGGGATAGTAACCGAGATGGTCCAAGACCAAGTGCCTAAGGCCTTGAAGGAAGAGTTCGAAAAGAGGTTTCCTAAACCTCAAGGTAAAGGTGACGAAGGAGCAATTGTGGGGATTGAATCTCATGCTCCAAAATTTGCTGATCACCCTATGGGTAAGAGAGAGTTCGAATCGAGAGGTGCTCCTAGTAAAAGGGCGAGAAGTACGCCCGAAGGTGTTGAAAACATGAAGAAGAGGAGTAAGGGAGGTTATGGACCTACGAGTTTTAGGTGTGGGGGGCGAGGTCATTTGGCACGGGATTGTACGAGTGTACCTTTAAGCACGATCAAGTGCTTTATTTTCCAGAAGAAGGGACACCGAAAGTCGGGATGTTCCGAATCGTTTGTCGATCGGGTTAGGAGGTTAGAGCATGTCTATCTAATGATCAGTGAAGCGCAAGGGTCTAACGATGCTGTTTCAGGTACTTTCGTCTTTGGTGCATATATGCCTTATTATTGTTTGTTGGGTGCCGATAGATTCGTGTGTGTATTAGAGACTTAAACTTTGTTTCGAGATCTAGTTAGTCTCAAGTGAATGTATTTTTCATGTATGGCGTTAATACATAGTATTGAGATGGGTGATATTCCTAATGGAAACACCCTATGATGACATTTGTATTGACGGACGAGGGCGTAAGATTTGGTACAACCAAGCATTTTTTAGTGATGGAGTAAATGATTCTACCAAGCCATGAGAATGGGCTTTGGTGTTAGGTTGTGAGCGCGTGTTCGCTTTTGTAAGTGAAGTTGATGAGCCATGAGGTTCGTCAGGTGGGTGAAACCCATGAGAGCAAGTGTTTGATCTAGATGGACGTTGATAATGGAGTCTACGGGACGCAACGCTAGGTGCCTCTTTCATACCTACTAGCGTGGTATTCGACTCCGATGGTGTTACGGTTATATTGTACTTAGGGTACCTTGCCGAAACCCTTATGTACATAAGTGACTAAGTGGAAATTTTACAAGCTATAGCAATCGGACGACTGCAAGAGTAATGTTTGTGTTCGTGTTAATGAATGTTTGGTATGAAGTGGCAAAGGACTATCCGAATCCTCTTGTATGCTAAGTGTTAAAGCAAGGGTTGATGACGTATGTATTATGGGATGCAAGACGCTAAGCATTCTTTGTTGGAGCAATAGTCACTCTTTCCAAGAGGGTGAGCATGTGTGTAACGCCGGCCGGATGATTTTTGTGGTGGTGACGGGTAGAAAGAATTTGACAGTTGGAAAAGTCTACTTTGCGGGTAGCAGAAATTTCGTTCTAAAACGATAAGTGTTATGTTGATATTGTGTCATCGCTTAAGTGGCGCAAACGGGTGACGGTAGACGTTAGTTTTTATTATAACTGAATTGAGTTCTCGAGAATTTGGGAAGAGGGACCGATGCCAAGTATGGTCGTGTACGTTGGTAAATGGTGAAATCGCTTGACTTTGTATTCTTGGCGATTTGATTGAGGAACGAAGTTCCAAGTAGGGGAGTTTGTACTACCACACATGGAATTTGGTAATGTTATATCAAAGGTATTGTGTCGACTTCATTAAGGATTTATATTCCTACCTAGGTAGTGTGATGAGACTTTGATAAAGAATACAATGCCTCATTGTCGTATACTTTGGGTAGTAGTTACACGATAGCCATTTTGTGTACTACGAGGTGATTACGAGTATGTGATTATTTTGGGTTTATCTCTCTGTTAACCACGTTTGACTTGTGATAGGTGATGAGTGATATCTGGAAGGATTAGCTCTTCGTTAATTACCCTTGGTTGTGATTGATGGTAAGCGGTTTCCGGAAAGAACCGTTACTTGTATGTTTAAGATTTTAATTGCCCGTAAGGATTATGCACATAGCCGTTTTCTGCACATGGTTGTGAGTAATAGCCGATTTTTACTCACACGTCGGTAATAGTGATGCGATAGCCGTGTTTCGCTCACATATCGTTGGTAGTGTTGCAATAGCCGTTTTTGCACACTACGGATATATCACGATAGCCGTTTTCGTGTACTTGAGGGTGTGACAATAGCCGTTTTTGGTCACCTTGAGTTTTGTGTTGAATAACTTTCTTATTGTTAGTATTGAGAACTATTGGTTGTTTTATACGCCGGTGGTTCGGTCATGAGGGCCATGTTGTGTGATTAGTGATACAATAGCCCTGTTTTGACCACATACTTGCGGTAGTTGCGTATTAGCCGGGTATGCGCACTAAAAGGAATGTTAGGTGGTAAGTGTTATCCGTAAGGATTCACTTTTGTCGGTCTTCATCGGTTGGTTTGTTGACTTCATGTTGGGGACGTGGTTACTATAGCACTATGTTTGTTAAGGGTATACGATAGAGACAATGTCTCGGTATGAAATTTTGGTTTAGTTCGTCCCGACATATGGGATTGAGCGAGTTCTAGTGCTCGGATTCGGGGATTTGATAAAATCACGGGTGAAGATTGAGTGATAAAGGTGATTCATTGGGAAGAATTGCCTAGAGAAGTTGGAAAAACGCGTGATGATTCCATGTATGCTAAACTATTGTAGTAGATTTCGGATATTGTGTGCATTGCATGTTCCAGAATGCGTGCAAGTTTGAAATGGTTAAATGGAATAATCTTCGAGTTAATGTTAAATGTGGTAGAAGTCATTTGGAACGCGTGGTTGAGGACCATAGGGTGTGGGTCCGGTCGGTTAAGTGACGAGGATCACGAGGACGTGATCAATTCTAAGTGGGGGAGAGTTGTAAGACCCTAATATTGTTTGTACATAGTGCATTAATGATGTACGTTTAGTGTGTGAAGCGTAGTGTATGAAGTAAAGCTCGGAACCTGATCAAACAAGTGTGCGCGCCGTACACATCCATGGGAGCGCGCCGCGCACCTGGCCTGCGACAGATTTCTGACTTTTTCCAATTAGATTAAAATGAGGGCTTTTTGGTCTTTTCACTTGGGGATGGATCTCAGGCCATATCAGCTGGTTTGGATCCAATTTTGGATCACTTTCACATCCACAAACACTCTCAACTATCTTAGAGAGAGAGAGAGAGAGAGAGAGAGAGATTTCTAGGGAGAGATTTGGGTTTTGGAGAAGAAGAAGAAGTTTGAATCGATCAAAAGCTCGAGTGTTAAAGTTGTTCGCCTCGTTCCTAGCTACATTTTGGTTGTTGTGGTAAGTTCTAACTCCGAATTTCACCTTTAGGATTTGATATTCAAGTTAGGGTTTTGAGCTAGTTAATGGTGAAACCTATTTAGATGATGGAGTGGGTTTATGGTGACTAGTTATTGTTGATGCTTGGCGGGTTTTGGGTTGGTTAATGACTTAGCCATGATTAGGGCTTTAATTTGGGTGTAATCACGATGATTAATGATTTTATTGTTGAAAGAACCCAAATGGGTGTTATTGGAAGCTTAATTTTGAATTGGGTCAAAATTAGGGTTTAGATGTCATCTTGGGCAAGATAGGTGTTTAACACTCATGATTGGGTTTGATTGGCATTTTAGAACCATTATCACTCTAGTTAGTGATTATTGGTGAGTTTGGACTTTGGTTGGGCTTGGAAGTACAATTGGGTCAAGATTTGCACTAGGTGTGAATATGGGTTGGTCTGTAATCCACCCTAATTGTGATGTTTGTTATTATGATAATGGAATAGGTACGTTTCATTGGCGGAGCAACGGATTTGGCTTGCTTTTACAAAGACTTCAAGGTGAGTGGAATAGTTATACATGTATGTATATAATTTATTTGCTTGTGCGCGATGCGCACAATAGCTAGGTTTTGGTGCACATCGATGCGAGATAGCCGTTTGGACACCTTTGGGAATAGTGTCACCATAGCCGGATTCTGTGCACTAACATGCGACTTAAGGTTTGTGGATCCGATATATATTATTATTATTATATTGCTATTATTTAACAATGAATCACATAGCCGTTTTTGTAACCATTGATGTGTTGCAGAGCCGTTTTTGCACACATTTAATAGATGTGCACATAGCCGTGTTTGTGCACATGGTTGTGAGTAATAGCCGTGTTTTACTCACAAGTTGATCAAGTGATGCCATAGCCTTTTTTGGAACACTTGGGGGTGATGTCATAGCCGTTCGTGGAACACCTCGGGGGTTAGCATACCATAGCCATTTTTGGGAGCTAACGGTTGTTATGAACGCCGATGACTTGTTCGTGAGGTCATTCCCTTGCGATATTGGTTAACCATGGTTTATACTCGTTGTTGTTTAGCATTTAATTATTATTATGATTATTATGCTAATGATGTTGCTAGTGGTACGATTTTGACGATACTAGCTTTTGTTACGAGATGATATGCGAAAATATGCTAAGGTTTATGCTAGTTGTACGATTGATGTTACTAGCTTGTGCGAATTGATACACGAGGTAATTATGGTGCGATTGATGTTACTAGCTTTTACGCTTGATATACGAGATTATTTTGGCAAGATTGTTGATGCTAGTTACTTAGACATGGACATGTGGGTTTATCTCGTGGTTTGGGTAAGGGAGTGCAAGTAGGTAAATTATATATGTATGTGTGTAACTATTGTACTCACTAAGCATTAGCTTACCCTCTCGTTTTTTATATTTTTATAGATTCGCACGGAGGCGGTGGCTCCGGTATGCATGGGAACTAGTGGACTCGCGTAGTTTGCTTAGAAGACGCGCTTTTGGATTGATTAGGATTGGGTAGCGTATCCCCAATCGCCATGCTCGGTTTTTTTTGTGTGTTAAAATCATGTGGTCGAAAATTGTATTTTGTGCGTAATTCGTAAAACGGACCGATGTGGGCCCGGTGGCGTAAAACTTGTTTTATTATAAAAACATGTGAGTTTTACTTATTATAATGTGTTGTGAAAACCGTTTCATCTAAAAGTGTCAGGAAGTGGGAGATCTTTAAACGAAAATTGAAAAATCCGGACAGAACTGATCATGATCTGTGCGCGCCGCGCACAGAGAGGGTTGCGCGCCGCGCACCCTAACTGTAATAAAAAAAATTATTTTGCGTATTCGGTTGGATAACGGGTTGGGTCGTTACATATAGTTTGGATATTATGAAATGGTATGCATGCCTGTCAACTTTCGATGTAATGAAAGTTTGTCTTTTTAAAACGAATGCAATGTTTGTAAAATGTATCATATAGAGGTCAAATATCTCGCAATGTAACCATATGTTATTGTATTCGTCCTTATGGATTAGGACGGGTCGCTTCATAAGATCACACCAACGGGTGCATAGGCGGATCCAGAAACTTTTTTCGATGGGGTAAAACGTAAAAAATTGAAAAAATGTCAAATTTAACATAAAAATACACTAAAAAGATTTTGATCGTTGGAGGCGGCCGACCCCACTTGCACCCCTCTCACTCCGCCCTTAGACGGGCGCGTCTTTCAATCAGTCTTTTTTTAAATTCAGAAAGATGATATAGGCTTGGATACTTCTTTGAATGTCATTTTCAAGTAAAAATGGTAGTTCGTCATATTTGAGAGTAAACCCTAATGGACCATAACAGTTTAAAGACGAAGGTGTCATATAATGGGTGGGCCACTATAGTTAGTGGGGGTGTAATATTTATTTTTTATGAAGGACAGACAGTTTCAAGTGCAGTATTATTTTTATTAATTTTAATTCTAAATAATCTACTACTACGTATCTTATTTTGATACTTATATAAAATAACTTATATAAAAAATAAAAAATTTGAGGAATATTCAAATGAATCCAACTTTTAAGTTGAGATCCAAGAGACTAATCAGAGTGCGACATGTGACGCGACAATCACATTTAATTGATAAAAAAAATTCAAAATTTATTTTATTTTATTTATTTTATGAATTTTTTTTCAATCACATGTGATTAGATTTAACCTACAGTATATCACATGTAATTCTGCATGCCAATCACATGTGATTATAAAATCCAATAACATGTGATTCTGCATGTTAAAACCAATCATATGTGATTGAAAAAAAAATTACTTTGAAAAAAGAAAAATATATGAATTTTTTTTTTCCAATCACATGTGATTGAATTTGACATGTAGAATCACATGTGATTGGGTTTTACAATCACATGTGATTATATTTGACATGCTAAAAAAAATTTTTAAAAAAAATTTCGAATTTTTTTTTTCATAAATAATTTTTTTTTTCAAAATTAATTTTTTTCAGTCACATGTGATTGTCGCGCCACATGTCGTGCTCTGATTGTCCCTCTCTCTATTCGACGGATAGAGAGATTGCTTCCGAGTGGACCTCCGACCAATAAGTAGGAAAAAAGTTTTAAAAAAATAAAATTAAAAGTAAAAATAAAATTGAGACGCCATGAAAATGGTAAAATCAAATTTCTATGGGTTTTAAATCCTGCCTGAAATTTAATTTAGGCTCTAAGAGTCAGTCAAGTCGCCAATAAATCGGCGCTTGATGTCGACTCAATAACTAGAGCCGTATATAAATTAAAAAGTATGTGTGTGAGTACCACCTCCCTTCTAAAATGGTGATATTGATGGAAAGGGACAATTTTTTTAAGTAACAAAAAATAAACTCTAAAGGCTAAAGTAGGTTTTACTAAAACATGTCCCAACGGTAGCGTTCATTTTCCAAAAATAAAATATGCCATAAACTTTGATGTGTCTTTTCCTGTCAATAAATAGAAATAATCTGAATTTGTCCATAGCAAGAAGCAAAAGGACGAGCCATGTGGGACCAAAAGAAAAAAATAGTCATTAATTTAATTGGGTGATATATGTCATCCGTCCACCCATACATTTTACATCAATATTTTATTATTATTGTTATCCAAATTATTGAAAATATAAAATATGTGGGTCAAGTCTTTTTAAGAAGTATACTATAATTGGTAGTGTTGAGTTTTTTTTAGAAAATATTGACGTTACGCTGATGTGAACTCTCGTCTTTTTAAAGAAACGTGTAATGGTTGGGAGTGGTCTAATGCGCTCTTTTGATTTAAAAATTATCTTTTAAAATTAAAAATAATGAGTGGTCTAAATTCGTTATATGAATGTTGTTTGAACCTAACTTTTATATATATATATATATATATATATATATATATATATATATATATAAAGTGCGTGTCAATAATCTTACGTGTCAGTCTGTTATTAATCCTTCTTACGTGTCAGCCTGCTGTTTATTTGTTATGATCTGATTAATATGCTAATAATAAATTATCCTCCCATATTATTATTTTATATTAATTTTAAATATACTCATAAATCTAATTGTTTATTATTTATTATATATATTATAAATAATAATAATATCTCTTTGCTGAACTACTATTTTATGTATTATAGATCTTAAATTACGCTTAAAATAGATTATTTGACACATAAAAGATAATGATACGGAGGTATAAACTCTTCCGACTTCAGGAGTGTTAGAAATTATTTTATTTTATTTAAATGAGTGCATTAGAATATTTATTTATATAAAATGTGTTGAATCATAAATAAATATAATTCTTAAAAAGTACTTTCTTCGTTCCATATTGATAGTCCAGTATTCCATTTTTAGAATACCCCAAATTAATAGTCCATTTTCATATATAGATATATAGATATATAGATAATATCTAGTTTTCGAACCCTCGCTTCGCGCTGGGGGTAAGGTTTTCAATGTATTTTATTGCGTTTAGTTTTGTAAAATTATTTCGTGGCTAACGATGATGTCGTTGAAGCGCAACTCGGGTCGAACTAAAAGGTATAACCCGTGAAAAATTTAAATGTTATTTTAAATTAACAGTATATGTGCATCTCGCGTTTCGATATATATATATATATATATATATATATATATATATATATATATATATATATATATATATATATATATATATATATATATATATATATATATATACACACACACACACACACATTAGGTTTTAGAGTCCGTGCATTGCACGGGTGTGTAAAAAAGAGTGCAAACACCGTAACAGATTATATCATTCAAGTATATAAATAGCGAAAGTAAATAAAATGTTAGAGCCCGTACGTTGCATGGTTGAGTAAAATAATCGTGCAAAATGTATCGACTTTTTAAACATCTATTCTTTTGAGTTTAAGAACCCGTGGTGTTGATAAATTTTAAAAGTTCTTTTAAGTTTAAGAGTCCGTGGTGTTGACAAATTTTAAAAGTAGTATTGGTGGTGTTAGTAACTTAACGTCAACATTTTTTTTTATTTCTCACCATTACTATCTTTTTAATTATATATAAATTATATACTACGTAATATTTTGAGAGAAATATGAGTATCAAAAATTTATCATGGAACGTGTCACATTAAAACACGTTAGTAAAGTCTAAATTATATTTTTTATATGTTATCATTATATAATAATTCTTGTAATAATATATATATATATATATATATATATATATATATATATATATATATATATATATATATATATATATATATATATATATATATATATATATATATATATATATATATATATATTATTAGGTTTTTGAGCTCGTTCGTTGTACGAGTGTGTAAAAGATCGTGCTAAAAATATAATTTCCAGTTCATATTGGTTTGTAAATAACGAAACTAAGAAAATAAAAAAAGAATATAAGAATTAACAAATAAAATCACTCGTAATTCACAAGACCACATAAAGTTACATTCACAAATTTAGAACTCATTTGAATAAAATTAATATTAATATATTAATATATAAACATATAGATAGATGGATATAAATTATAAGTAAACATGAGAAAATCAAATAAATGATTTGATGGTTAGGTTGAGTACAAATTTAATTTCTATCATATATTTACTATATATAAATCAACATGTAGCATATTGGATAAATCGTACGGAGATTTGATGGATATTTTAAAAATGGAGTATGATTAGAGGGTACGCATAATGCGCAATTCACCCGGTACCAGGTCTCGCGCTCGGGAGGCTTGATTACCCGAGGTTTTACCTTCTATGGAGAAGCCAATGTGATCGTTCATAGGAGGGTTTCTTCGCTTACTCATATATATATATATATATATATATATATATATATATATATATATATATATATATATATATATATATATATATATATATATATATATATATATATGTTGGTCTCTTGATAAACAACAGGAGTATTGTAGAGGGGGGTGAATACAATTTCTTTTAATTAACTAACCAATTAAATACAGTTTAGTATTCAAGCATGTAATTTAAATAGAGTCAAAGGTAATTTTTCAACTGTTATTCTTTATTGATTAAATCACAAAGAATTACAACTATTCTTGACGGAATGATAGTTGGTTGATACAGATTTACCTAAGCATAGCTATGAGGATAAACTTAAAGCTATTACACGTTTTGAACTCTAAATAAATAAACTCACACCACTAGTTGTTACAATAGTGGATACAACAATTTATAGTAGTCCTATTAACTGTGTAATGGTTCTATTGTCCACTGGTACATAGGATGTCTGTACTTGTGGGGACAACTGCATCAGAGAGCGTGCTCTCCTCTTTCCTCTTTGGTAGCTATTTGCAGGAACACATCAATTCGGTTTGGCACCACTATTTGTTTAAACAAATAGAATGTTGTGTTCCCTAGGCGTTGACAAAGTATAACACATGTCTGCACATGCGTTAAACTTCTGCATTCCCACGTGGTATTGTAAGGTCACTTGTCAGCCGCCGACGCGTGTCATTTCCTGTTCAACTTTGTCTTTGACTTCTGTTGAATAGTACAATTGATGTAGACCACTCAGGAAACCACATGCTTGTAATGGAGCATGACTGTCTTGTGTTGTATGCTGCTTACCAGATTTACTGGTTCTTCTTATGCTGAGTCACTTGATATTCTTGAATTGTTGAGTACTCATCATGTTCTGATTCGAATAATTAAATCCTTAATTATTTTGGGGACTCAACAATCTCCCCCTATTTGATGATGACAAAACTTATGACATTTAGAGAAAACACTAAAGCCAGTACTGAGGGACCTAATAAAAAATAGGCAGTAAATTTGTCCCTTTTAAGTTTGTGTAACAACCCAACATTGATTTACCAAAAACACGACACAAAAAAAAATTTTCTGTGACTGCCCATCTGGACGGCGTCCAGAAATCGGGACGGCGTCCAGCCTTTACAACTGGGACGGCGTCCAAGGATTTGGGACGGCGTCCCAATGAACTAAAAAGTACTGATCAGTTTTTGTTTACACGCGAGCGAAAAACTCGCTCCCCGACACTTTTCAACGAAACCATTTTCACAATATGACATATTAAGTAAAACTAAGATATTGCCACCATAAAAACAAGTTTTACAACCCCGGGCTCACAATGACCCGTTTTACAAATAAAGTAGCAGTTTCGACCCATTTATCTCTTTAGACGGATTAGAACTCTACAACCCAACCCGATACCAAGAGCATAATCCCGGGGACAACCAAAACCCCCATCCGCGTCCAATTATCCGAAAACTACCCCATCAAGCCCAACCGCTCCTGCACGTCTAGTCTAACAACTAGCTAGCATCAATAACACAATACCTATAAAAAGGTAAACAACGAGAGGGGTAAGCCGAGGCTTAGTGAATGCAATAATTATACACATACATATATAATATACCTACTTGCAAACACTTACTCACATACCGCATACATGCTAACAACACAATTAGCTTATCATCACAATTACAAGCTATAACCTCCAATAATCAAGCTAGCATAACAAAAGCATATATAATATGAACAAATATAATATGCTTACGCTACAACACAAATAACCATGGTTAACCAATAGTACAAGGGAACGGCGCTGGCGAAAACGCCATCGGTGTTCATAACATCCGTTAGGGCACTTAACACCTCGCACCACTAACCCCTAGGGTGGCACCTTAACACCTCGGCACATCACCCCGAGTGGCATCTTAACACCTCGATGCAACACTCATTATTTTACGGAGTGGTGTCTTAACACCTCGACACTACACTCCTAGGTGGCATCTTAACACC
The DNA here is from genome assembly GCF_046630445.1 of Rutidosis leptorrhynchoides. NCBI lineage: Eukaryota > Viridiplantae > Streptophyta > Magnoliopsida > Asterales > Asteraceae > Rutidosis > Rutidosis leptorrhynchoides. Next base: position 105,362,656 of record NC_092338.1, on the reverse strand, counting down.
TCGATGCTACACCCGAGTGGCATCTTAACACCTCGATGCTACACTCTTCACGTGAAACATGGTGTCTTAGCACCTCGACACTACACATTTCACGCTACAACAAATAGATACATTATATACCTACACATATAATTATTCCACTCACCTCGAATTGCCCGCATAAGTCATAAACGTTAATCGCCTCCAAAAGCAACCGAGCAAACCTTTTACCTATAATACGCATATAGATATACAAACAATCAACATACATTCTCTACGAGAGAATTCGACTTCAACACCCTTAACCAAGGGTTTACACCTATCACCACAAACCGCCCATTTAGACACATAAAGTGGACTTCACCAATTACCACTACGGGTGGTAATTCCGACCCATCCAACAAGTACAATTTAACCAAAATTGCTTATCATCCAATTAATCCAAAAATTAAAGTCATTACCAAATTTGACCCATCTAAGTCAACCCATTTTGACATAAGTCCCAAAAACATCTTTAATCACTAACGGCTAGTGACTAACTTTCCAAAATACCATTTAACACTTGAATCAAACATTTATATACTTGGTTCATCAAATCTTGACCCATAACTTAGTTTGACACCGAATCAAGCTTACTTGACCCAAAATACCCATTCGACCCATTTTGACCTAGATTAGGGTTTACACCCAAAAATCAAGTCAACACAAGTGTTCTAAGGTCTAACTAGCACATGAAAGGTCCAAACTAACAATTCCATCAATTGAAACCCTAAGTCACCAATTCGGGTTTACATACATGAATCTTCCCCAAAAACCCCCAAACTTCACAATAAATGGGTTATAACTCTAACTAGCACAAACTTTAACTCAAACAATAATCTTAATAAAGAAATTCGGATTTAGAGTTTACCAACACTACCACCACGTAGCCGTGAACGAGGTGAACAACTTTAACTCTTGAGACCCGACCCGAATCACACTTCTTCTTCTCCAAATCCCCAACTCTCTCTCGCTAGAACCTCTCTCTCACTAGGGTTTGATGAGAGTGTTTGAGAAGGTGAAATGGGGATAAGAATGAGAGTGGATCAGTTTTAATGGCTCAAAACCGACCCCCAAGTGAAAAGACTCAAATACCCTCTTTTAAAACCTTTAAAATACAGCTGCTGGCCTGTCAGGTACTTTGGACGGCGTCCAAAATGGCCGGACGGCATCCCACCCTTCATTCTTGGACGGCGTCCCAAAGTCTGGACGGAGTCCCAATGAACTGAGCCTGAAACTGAACTTGTTTTGGTCGTAACTTTCAAACCGTAGCTCCGTTTTTGATGAACCAAATATCGTTGGAAACGTAATGAGATTTACTATCCAATGGTAAGGTTTTAGAACATCAACTCTAATTTTATTTGGGATCCAAATATACGCTTACATGCCTCGTATTTCGAATGACGCTCGAAATAACGTGTAATCGAAAAACGGGTGTTACAACTCTCCCCCACTTAAATTGGATCACGTCCTCGTGATCCGCACAAACACTAGAAGTTAAGCACTTCTCCCACGAACATTTCCGCTTCCAATGCGGAGTCACACAAGTAGTAAACTCATCTGAATCCTTGCTTCGTGCACTAACGCATCATAATACAACAACCGTACTTCACAATCGTCCTAAAAGAAGGACAATTCACCGGCAACCATCGTCGTCACACCTCACGATTCCTACAAAACACAACAAAGCCCGTCATCCATAACATCATTCGTGAATTCTAAGATCCCACCACACGCTAATGATCACTAGCGTGCACTACCGCAATAAACGATATCTCACACACTCAACATCCAGAATTTCCATTTAGGAAATACGAAAAATACCACATTTTCCTTCAAGTTCTCACGGCTGCAACACGCAACAAGCGTCATCCATAACTATATCGCCCTATGCGATCTTCTAAATTCACTACGCCGCGAACCAAGTCTTACATTAATCCAAATCGAGAAGGATTCATGCTTCCTTAAAATTTCGTACTCATTCGGTTCATAACCGTACTACTCGACCGATCATTCCTGAATATTCTTTAGGCCAAGAACCAAACTCCCTCCGGCTCTACACCGGATCATTCCTTCAACGAAAAAAAAAAATTTAATAACCCCGTAATAACACTTAAGAAGCACCACTTTCCCGCCAATCGATCCACACACGACTATACGTCACTGGATTAATCCAGGACGACAATAATACACCACGAATTAGACGAAACATCAACACATCATCATAGGGTTTCTCCTCTGAACCATACAATACGGCTTCCTAGTACTAGCATAGAAGCTATTCGTATACCAAAATCCCGTCAACGGCGAATCATCATCACAAAATTTCCGTAATTCGCCACACGACTCACAAAAATATTCACCACGTCGGGTGAACTTTCCTACCTAGACCGTCCGTTAAGGATGGTCTTGACATTTCAATGCAACTAACAGTCGCATTACTAGGGAACACACTCTCGCAAACAAACAACATCCGCGTGTCTCGATGTGAGACAATCAGAATCGACACTCTCCGCCTCACATTCATCCATAAAGTGGAATAATCCACTGACAATCTCCACGATTGCGTTTCCCGACAGGGAAAATACGATATTCGTCACGATATCGAACTTGTTCTCATTCAATTATACTGTCCGGGTTTCACGACAACCCATATTTTTCACTACGGGAGCACCCGCAACGAAAACTTCATTCTCTCACTCCGGGATCTCAAACTTCACATTTGGTCTCATACCGCACATTGTGAAACTGATTTCGATGTAACATATTTGTATTGTAAACCATTATGTAATGGTCGTGTGTAAACAGGATATTTTAGATTATCATTATTTGATAATCTACGTAAAGCTTTTTAAACCTTTATTTATGAAATAAAGGTAATGGTTTGTTTTAAAAATGAATGCAGTCTTTGAAAAACGTCTCATATAGAGGTCAAAACCTCGCAATGAAATCAATTAATATGGAACGTTTTTAATCAATAAGAACGGGACATTTCATATTCCTACTAGGACTGTAACAGGATGACGTGTCTGTATTGATTATAGAAAATTAAATGACGCCACCAGAAAAGATCACTTTCCCTTACCTTTCATTGATCAAATGTTGGAAAGATTAGCCGGGAATAGTTACTATTGTTTTCTTGACGGTTTCTCCGGATACTTTCAAATTCCAATCGCACCCGAGCATCAAGAGAAAACCACGTTCACGTGCCCTTATGGTACTTTTGCTTACAAACGCATGCCATTTGGACTTTGCAACGCCCCTGCAACCTTTCAAAGGTGCATGATGGCGATTTTTCATGACATGATAGAAGAATGCATGGAAGTTTTCATGGATGACTTTTCAGTCTTCGGTGATACTTTTGAAACATGTCTAGTTAATCTTGAACGAATGCTTATTAGATGCGAGCAATCAAATCTAGTTCTTAATTGGGAGAAATGCCATTTCATGGTTAAAGAAGGCATCGTTCTTGGTCATAAAATTTTAGAGGAAGGAATTGAAGTGGATAGAGCTAAAGTAGATGTAATTGCTAAACTTCCACATCCCACCAATGTTAGAGGAGTTAGGAGTTTTCTAGGGCATGCCGGTTTTTACCGACGTTTCATAAAAGATTTTTCTAAAATTGCCACTCCTATGAATAAACTCCGAGAAAAGGATGCTCCATTCATCTTTTCGGATGAATGCATCAAATCTTTTAATATTCGTAAAGAAAAACTCACTAATGCGCCGATCATGATAACTCCAAATTAGAATCTACCATTTGAACTCATGTGCGATGCAAATGATTTTGTAATGGGAGCCGTTTTAGGACAAAGGATTGAAAAACAATTTCAACCTATTTATTACGCTAGTAAGATGTTACAAGGAGCACAAACGAATTACACAACTACTGAAAAAGAACTCCTTGCTATTGTCTTTGCTTTTGACAAATTTCGTTCATATCTCGTTCTAGCTAAAACGGTGGTCTATACCGACCATTCTGCTCTTAGATACCTATTTTCAAAACAAGATGCCAAATCACGATTAATCCGTTGGATCTTACTCTTACAAGAGTTCGATATTAAAATCCGAGATAAAAAGGGAGCAGAAAATCTAGCCGCTGATCATCTTTCTCGTCTTGAAAATCCGGAATTAGAAGTTCTAAATGAATCGGCTATACAAGATAACTTTCCTGATGAATATCTTTTGAAGATCGATTATAATAAAATTCCATGGTTTGCAGACTATGCAAACTACTTAGTATGTGGATTCCTTGAAAAAGGGTTGTCGTACAAAAAACGAAAGAAATTCTTTAGTGATATAAAACACTATTTTTGGGAAGATCCACATTTATTTAAAAGTTGTCCCGATGGAATAATACGCCGATGTGTATTCGGAGATGAAGCTAGTCAAATCTTAAACCATTGTCACACAGGACCAACATGAGGGCATTATGGGCCTCAACTCACAGCAAGAAAAGTCTACGACGCTGGATTCTATTGGCCTACAATTTTCAAAGACGCACACCTTCTCTGTAAATCCTGTGATGCTTGTCAAAGGGCCGAAAAAATAAGTCAACGTGATGAAATGCCACAAAATATCATTCAAGTATGTGAAGTATTTGACGTTTGGGGTATTGACTTTATGGGTCCATTTCCAAAATCTCATAATAATCTCTACATTCTCATTGCTATTGATTATGTATCTAAATGGGCGGAAGCACAAGCTCTCCCAACTAACGATACACGAGTTGTAGTCAACTTCTTAAAACATCTTTTTGCAAGGTTCAGAACACCGAAAGCTTTAATAAGTGATCGGGGTACTCATTTTTGTAATAATCAACTTGAGAAAGTTCTCAAAAGATATGGAGTAACTCATAAAATCTCAACCGCTTATCATCCACAAACAAGTGTACAAGTTAAAAATACCAACCAAGCTTTAAAACGTATTCTAGAGAAAAACGTAGGATCAAATCCGAAGGAATGGTCCATGAAATTGGAGGATGCACTCTGGGCTTTTAGAACAGCCTACAAAACTCTAATTAGAACCACACCTTTTAAACTCGTTTACGGAAAAACATGTCACCTTCCAGTAGAAATTGAGCACAAAGCATTTTGGGCTTTGAAGACATCTAATCTTGATTTGCATGAGGCCGGACGTCTACGGTTAAGTCAATTAAACGAATTAGAAGAATTAAGACATGAAGCATATGAAAATTCGTTAATCTATAAAGAAAGAACGAAGAAATGGCATGATAAAAAAATCAGAAGTTCAAAAGAATTTAAAGAAGGAGATAGAGTTCTTTTTTTCAATTCACGATTCAAGCTATTTCCTGGAAAATTGAAATCAAGATGGTCTGGACCATTCATAGTCAAAAGAGTTTTCCCATATAGAATAATAGAGTTGATAAATTCAAATGGGATTGAATTTAAAGTTAATGGTCACAGAGTTAAACATTACATATATGGTCCAATGGAAGTTGACAATGAAGTCAATCATAATTTCACCACCCAAGAAAACCTCAGAATGAAAACATAAATATGTTATCAACAACATATGAAAAACCAAAATTGGAAGACGGGGAAGCTTCAAATTGGAGTGATGAAGAAGAATTCCTATACAAACCTCTCATTCCAAGAAACGAAGAAAAATGTGAACAAGAAGTTCAAGTAAAAGTGAAAGAACCAAGAAAAGATCACTCGGAAAAGGTTAACAAACCAACTCTACTTACTAAAGTAGGAGACCCATGTGAATTTATCATTTCTTGCTTGCTTAATGATGGTGCTATGTATAATGGACTCGCAGATTTAGGAGCAAGTGCAAATGTTATGCCTCTTTCCTTATACAAAAGATTAGGTGTGGGTAAATTAAGACCAACCAGCATAGGTGTTCAATTATTTGACCAAACCATTAAACACCCGGTTGGAATAGCCAATAATTTACTTGTTAAAGTGGGAAGTTTGATCTTTGTTGCAAACTTCATAGTTATTAATATAGAGGAAGACCTTGATATTCCTCTAATTTTAGATCGCCCATTTTTAGCAACCACCGAAGCATTCATTGATGTAAGAGAAGGTAGAATGACACTTAGGGAAGGTGACAAATCGGTTACTTTTGTGAACCGAAAGTTTAGATCTCCACCAACCAAAACTGTTGAACCCATAAAAACGCCTATGTGTGGGGAAGATGAAGAAACACCTAATGATAACCCGATAACAAAGAACCCCGTTATTGATACGAAATTAGATGAACCCATTTTCAACAGTTCAAAGAAGAAACTTTATAAACGGATTCAAGATGCTAGGATTAATGAAATGTCCTGTTCATATTGATTATAAACGTTCCATATTAATTGATTTCGTCGCGAGGTTTTGACCTCTATATGAGACGTTTTTAAAAGACTGCATTCATTTTTAAAACAACCATAACCTTTATTTTATCGATAAAGGTTTAAAAAGCGTAACGTAGATTATCAAATAATGATAATCTAAAATATACCGTTTACACACGACCATTACATAATGGTTTACAATATGAATATATTACATCAAAAATAAGTTTCTTGAATGCAGTTTTACATAATATCATACAAGCATGGACTCCAAATCTTTTCCTTATTTTAATATGCAACAGCGGAAGCTCTTAATAATCACCTGAGAATAAACATGCTTAAAACGTCAACAAAAATGTTAGTGGGTTATAGGTTTAACCTATATATTATCAAATCATAATAATAGACTACAAGATTTCATATTTCAATACATCCCATACATAGAGATAAAAATTATTCATACGGTGAACACCTGGTAATCGACATTAACAAGATGCATATAAGAATATCCCCATCATTCCGGGACATCCATCGGACATGATATAAAAACTCAAAGTACTAAAGTATCCACTACAACGGATGGGGTTTGTTGGGCCCAATAGATCTATCTTTAGGATTCGGGTCAATTAGTAGATTGGTTTACTAATTCTTAGGTTACCAAGTAAAAGGGGCATATTCGGCTTCAATCGTTCAACTATAGAAAGTAGTTTCATGTACTTGTGTCTATTTTGTAAAACATTTATAAAGCTGCATGTATTCTCATCCCAAAAATATTAGATTTTAAAAGTGGGACTATAACTCACTTTCACAGATTTTTACTTCATCGGGAAGTAAGACTTGGCCATTGGTCGATTCACGAACCTATAACAAATATGTACATATATATCAAAGTATGTTCAAAATATATTTACAATATTTCTAATACGTTTTAATGTTTTAAGTTTATTAAGTCAGCTGTCCTCGTTAGTAACCTACAACTAGTTGTCCATAGTTAGATGTACAAAAATAAATTGATATATATATTATCTTGACCCAATCCACGACCCAGTGTATACACATCTCAGGCTAGATCACAACTCAAAGTATATATATTTTTGGAATCAACCTCAACCCTGTATAGCTAACTCCAACATTACTACATATAGAGTGTCTATGGTTGTTCCAAATAATATATATAGATGGGTCGATATGATATGTCAAAACATTTGCATACGTGTCTATGGTATCCAAAGATTACATAATATATTAGAATATAGGTATTATACAATATAAGTTAGCTAGGATACGATTAATATAGATTTGTTACCAATTTTCACGTAGCTACAACAAGTAAAAATATCCAATCTTGTTTTACCCATAACTTCTTCGTTTTAAATCCGTTTTGAGTGAATCCAATTGCTATGGTTTCATATTGAACTTAAGTTTATGAATCTATACAGATAAAGTATAACTTTATAGTCAGAAATACAGGTTACAAGTCGTTTTTGTAAAGGTAGTCATTTCAGTCGAAAGAACGACGTCTAGATGACCATTTTGGAAAACATATTTCCACTTTGAGTTTAATCATGATTTTTGGATATAGTTTCATGTTCATAAGAAAAATCATTTTCCTAGAAGAACAACTTTTAAATCAAAGTTTATCATAGTTTTTAATTAACTAACCCAAAACAGCCCGCGGTGTTACTACGACGGCGTATATCCAGTTTTACGGTGTTTTTCGTATTTTCAGGTTTTAAATAATTAAGTTATCATATCATATAAATATAGAACATGTGTCTAGTTGATTTTAAAAGTCAAGTTAGAAGGATTAACTTTTGTTTGCGAACAAGTTTAGAATTAACTAAACTATGTTCTAGTGATTTCAAGTTTAAACCTTCGAATTAGGTAGTTATATATATATATAAATCGAATGATGTTATGAACATCATTACTACCTCAGGTTTTGTGGATAAACCTACTGGAAATGAGAAAAATAGATCTAGCTTCAAAGGATCCTTGGATGGCTTGAAAGTTCTTGAAGCAGAATCATGACACGAAAACAAGTTCAAGTAAGATTTCCACTCGAAATAAGATTGTTATAGTTATAGAAATTGAATCAAAGTTTGAATATGAGTATTACATTGTATTAGAAAGATATCTTACTGTAAATAAGAAAGAATTATTGAGGTTGGATGATCACTTTACAAGATTGGAAGTAAGCTAGGAAACTTGGTAGTATTCTTGATTTTATGAAACTAGAACTTATAGAATTTATGAAGAACACTTAGAACTTGAGAGAGATCAATTAGATGAAGAAAATTGACGAATGAAAGTGTTTGTAGGTATTTTTGGTCGTTGGTATATGGATTAGATATAAAGGATGTGTAATTTTGTTTACATGTAAATAAGTCATGAATGATTACTAATATTTTTGTAATTTTATGAGATATTTCATGCTAGTTGCCAAATGATGCTTCCCACATGTGTTAGGTAACTCACATGGGCTGCTAAGAGCTGATCATTAGAGTGTATATACCAATAGTACATACATCTAAAAGATGTGTATTGTACAAGTACGAATACGGGTGCATACGAGTTGAATTGTTGATGAAACTGAACGAGGATGTAATTGTAAGCATTTTTGTTAAGTATAAGTATTTTGATAAGTGTCTTGAAGTCTTTCAAAAGTGTATGAATACATATTAAAACACTACATGTATATACATTTTAACTGAGTCGTTAAGTCATCGTTAGTCGTTACATGTAAATGTTGTTTTGAAACCTTTAGGTTAACGATCTTGTTAAATGTTGTTAACCCATTGTTTATTATATCTAATGAGATGTTAAATTATTACATTATCATGATATTATGATATATTAATATATCTTAGTATGATATATATACAGTTAAATGTTGTTACAACGATAATCGTTACATATATGTCTCGTTTCGAAATCATTAAGTTAGTAGTCTTGTTTTTACATATGTAGTTCATTGTTAATACACTTAATGACATGTTCACTTATAATTTATCATGATTAAACATAGTGTATCAATATCTTAATATGATTGATATGTATTTAGTAAGACGTTGTTATAACGATAATCGTTATATATATCATTTCGAATTTCTTAATTCAATAAACTCAATTTTATGTATATAACTCATTATTAAAATACCTAATGAGATACTTACTTATTATAATATCATGTTAACTATATATATAATCATATATATGTCATCATATAGTTTTTACAAGTTTTAACGTTCGTGAATCACCGGTCAACTTGGGTGGTCAATTGTCTATATGAAACATATTTAAATTAATCAAGTCTTAACAAGTTTGATTGCTTAACATGTTAGAAACACTTAATCATGTAAATAACAATTTCATTTAATATATATAAACATGGAAAATTTCGGGTCACTACAGTACCTACCCGTTAAATAAATTTCGTCCCGAAATTTTAAGCAGTTGGAGGTGTTGACGTATCTTCTGGAAATAAGTGCGGGTATTTCTTTTTCATCTGATCTTCTCATTCCCAGGTGAACTCGGGTCCTCTACGAGCATTCCATCGAACTTTAACAATTGGTATCTTGTTTTGCTTAAGTCTTTTAACCTCACGATCCATTATTTCGACGGGTTCTTCGACGAATTGAAGTTTTTCGTTGATTTGGATTTCGTCTAACGGAATAGTGAGATCTTCTTTAGCAAAACATTTCTTCAAATTTGAGACGTGGAAAGTGTTATGTACAGCCGCGAGTTATTGTGGTAATTCAAGTCGGTAAGCTACTGGTCCTACACGATCAATTATCTTGAATGGTCCTATATACCTTGGATTTAATTTCCCTCGTTTTCCAAATCGAACAACGCCTTTCCAAGGTGCAACCTTAAGCATGACCATCTCTCCAATTTCAAATTCTATATCTTTTCTTTTAATATCGGCGTAGCTCTTTTGTCGACTTTGGGCGGTTTTCAACCGTTGTTGAATTTGGATGATCTTCTCGGTAGTTTCTTGTATTATCTCCGGACCCGTAATCTGTCTATCCCCCACTTCACTCCAACAAATCGGAGACCTGTACTTTCTACCATAAAGTGCTTCAAACGGCGCCATCTCAATGCTTGAATGGTAGCTGTTGTTGTAGGAAAATTCTGCTAACGGTAGATGTCGATCCCAACTGTTTTCGAAATCAATAACACATGCTCGTAGCATGTATTCAAGCGTTTGTATCATCCTTTCGCTCTGCCCATCAGTTTGTGGATGATAGGCAGTACTCATGTCTAGACGAGTTCCTAATGCTTGCTGTAATGTCTGCCAGAATCTTAAAATAAATCTACCATCCCTATCAGAGATAATAGAGATTGGTATTCCATGTCTGGAGACGACTTCCTTCAAATACAGTCGTGCTAACTTCTCCATCTTGTCATCTTCTCTTATTGGCAGGAAGTGTGCTGATTTGGTGAGACGATCAACTATTACCCAAATAGTATCAAAACTACTTGCAGTCCTTGGCAATTTAGTGATGAAATCCATGGTAATGTTTTCCCATTTCCATTCTAGGATTTCGGGTTGTTGAAGTAGACCTGATGGTTTCTGATGCTCAGCTTTGACCTTAGAACACGTCAAACATTCCCCTACGTATCTAGCAACATCGGCTTTCATACCTGGCCACCAAAAATGTTTCTTGAGATCTTTGTACATCTTCCCCGTTCCAGGATGTATTGAGTATCTGGTTTTATGATCTTCTCTAAGTACCATTTCTCTCATATCTCCAAATTTTGGTACCCAAATTCTTTCAGCCCTATACCGGGTTCCGTCTTTTTGAATATTAACATGCTTCTCCGATCTTTTGGGTATTTCATCCTTTAAATTTCCCTCTTTTAAAACTCCTTGTTGCGCCTCCTTCATTTGAGTAGTAAGGTTATTGTGAATCATTATATTCATAGCTTTATTCGAATGGGTTCTCTGTCCTTTCTACTCAAAGCGTCGGCTACCACATTCGCCTTCCCCGAGTGGTAACGAATCTCAAAGTCGTAATCATTCAACAATTCAATCCACCTGCGCTGCCTCATGTTCAGTTGTTTCTGATTAAATATATGTTAAAGACTTTTGTAGTCGGTATATATAATACTTTTGACCCCATATAAGTAGTGCCTCCAAGTCTTTAATGCAAAAATAACCGCGCCTAATTCCAAGTCATGCGTCGTATAATTCTGCTCGTGAATCTTCAATTGTCTAGACGCATAAGCAATTACCTTCGTTCGTTGCATTAATACACAACCGAGACCTTGCTTTGAAGCGTCACAATATATCACAAAATCATCATTCCCTTCAGGTAATGACAATATATGTGCCGTAGTTAACTTTTTCTTTAACAATTGAAACGCTTTCTCTTGTTCATCCTTCCATTCAAATTTCCTCCCTTTATGCGTTAATGCAGTCAAGGGTTTTGCTATTCTGGAAAAATCTTGGATGAACCTTCTGTAGTAACCAGCTAGTCCTAAAAATTGGCGTATATGCTTCGGAGTTTTTAGGGTTTCCCATTTTTCAACGGTTTCAATCTTTGCTGGATCCACCTGAATACCTTCTTTGTTCAATATGTGACCGAGGAATTGAATTTCTTCCAACCAAAATGCACACTTTGAAAACTTACCGTACAGTTTTTCTTTTCTCAGCAACTCTAGCACTTTTCTTAAATGTTCTTCATGCTCTTGATCATTCTTCGAGTAAATAAGTATGTCATCGATGAAAACAATGACAAACTTGTCAAGATATGGCCCACACACTCGGTTCATGAGGTCCATGAACACAGCTGGTGCGTTCGTCAATCCAAACGGCATAACCATAAACTCGTAATGACCGTAACGCGTCCTAAAAGCAGTCTTTGGAATATCATCCTCCTTCACCCGCATTTGATGATACCCAGAACGTAAATCAATCTTCGAATAAATCGACGAGCCTTGTAGTTGATCAAATAAGTCGTCGATTCTCGGTAGTGGGTAGCGGTTCTTGATGGTAAGTTTGTTCAACTCTCGGTAGTCGATACACAACCTAAATGTACCATCCTTCTTCTTGACAAACAAAACAGGAGCTCCCCACGGTGATGTGCTTGGTCGAATGAAACCACGCTCTAAAAGTTCTTGTAATTGGCTCTGAAGTTCCTTCATTTTGCTAGGTGCGAGTCTGTATGGAGCACGAGCTATTGGTGCAGCTCCCGATACAAGGTCTATTTGAAATTCAACGGATCGGTGTGGAGGTAGTCCCGGTAATTCTTTCGGAAATACATCGGGAAATTCTTTTGAGACTGGAACATCATTGATTCTTTTCTTCGGAATTGACTTTCTCGACATGTGCTAGCACAGCATAGCAACCTTTTCTTATTAGTTTTTATGCCTTCAGGTTACTAATAAGATTTAACTTCGCGTTGCTCTTTTCTCCGTACACCATTAAGGGTTTTCCTTTTTCTCGTATAATGCGAATTGCATTTTTGTAACAAATGATCTCTGCTTTTACTTCTTTCAACCAGTCCATACCGATTATCACATCAAAACTCCCTAACTCTACTGGTATCAAGTCAATCTTAAATGTTTCGCTAACCAGTTTAATTTCTCGATTTCGACATATATCATCTGCTGTAATTAATTTACCGTTTGCTAATTCGAGTAAAAATTTATTATCCAAGGGCGTCGGTGAACAACTTAGTTTAGCACAAAAATCTCTACTCATATAGCTTCTATCCGCACCCGAATCAAATAAAACATAAGCAGATTTATTGTCAATGAGAAACGTACCCGTAACAAGCTCCGGGTCTTCCTGCGCTTCTGCCGTATTAATATTGAAAACTCTTTCGCGGCCCTGCCCATTAGTATTCCCCTGAGTCGGGCAATTTCTACTAAAGTGGCCCGGTTTTCCACATCCAAAACAAACTATGGCGGTATTAATTGTTCCGACATTATTTGTTCCTTTAGTTCTGTTATGCATTGGTCCGTAGATTTCGTACTTCTTCGCGCTATGACCATTTCTTTTACACCTGTTGCAAAATGTCGTGCAGAATCTCAGGTGATGCTCTTCACATCTTTGGTATGGCTGTTTTTGGTTTTTGTTGCCATTGTTGTTATTGAGATTGTTGTTGGGATTGTTAGTGTTGTTGTTGTTGTTGTTGTTGTTGTTGTTGTTGTTATTGTTGTTGGGCCAGTTATTGTAGTTGTTGTTGGGACGTTTGTTGAAGTTGTTGTTGCGATTGATGTTGCGGTTACTGGGATAGTTGTTGCGATTTTGGTTGTGATTGTTGTTGTTGTATTGGTGACTCTTGTTATTGGTTTCTTCCCACTTTCTCTTGACTTGTTTCATGTTAGCCTCTTCGGTCGCCTGCTCTTTAATCCTTCCTTCGATCTGGTTCACTAATTTTTGAGCCATTCGACTTGCCTTTTGTATGGAGGCGGGCTCGCGTGAACTCACATCTTCTTGAATTCTTTCCGGTAACCCTTTTACAAATGCGTCGATCTTCTCTTCTTCGTCTTCAAACGTTCTGGGACACAATAGGCACAATTCTGTGAATCGTCGTTTGTACGTGGTGATATCGAAACCTTGCGTTCGTAATCCTCTAAGCTCTACCTTGAGCTTATTGACCTCGTTCCTGGGACGATACTACTCGTTCATCAATTGCTTGAATGCTGACCATGGTAGTGCGTAAGCAGCATCTTGTCCTACCTGCTCGAGATAGGTATTCCACCACGTTAACGCCCTACCTGTGAAGGTATGCGTAACGTACTTAACTTTTTCCTCTTCAGTACATTTACTTATGGAAAACACCGATTTGACCTTCTCGGTCCACCGTTTCAATCCAATTGGTCCTTCGGTTCCATCAAATTCCAAAGGTTTGCAGGCAGTGAATTCTTTGTAGGAGCATCCTACACGATTTCTTGTGGAATTAGTTCCACTGCTAGATCCAGAGTTATTGTTATTTTGCATTGCAGCCTGCACTACGGCTATGTTCGCATCAAGGAAAACACGGAAGTCTACCTCACTCATGTTCAAGTTCTGACGAGTCGCAGGTGCCATTTCCTTCAAAATAGCCAAAAGAATTGAGTTAATCATATAGAATTTAAGAGTAGTCAATAGTATTTCATAGCATAATATGAACTTATTTATAAAAGCTTTTTCTTCATATTAGCATTTTATAGTTTTAATTCGGGTAGTACCTACCAGTTAAGTTCATACTTAGCAGCTATTATACAATTCAACTACTACGATTCTATATGAAAAACTTATTACAATAATATTTTGCGTTCAAACTTTATACAATATTTTACAAACTTACAATACCGGTATAATACATATAGGATGAAATATAGCACATAATAACTTTGCTACTCGGCAGCTATGAAGGTAATTCTAGTTAATACGCAAGTTGTTCAGCAAAAGAAATAAAGACACGTAATTCATAAGTCCATAAACAAGTCATGCATTCAGGTTTTACTAAGACGACTTCCCATCCTTGATCTTGTGGAAAATAACCGTTATGACCATTGGCTAGGCAGCATGTTGTAATGTCGTCAAAAGGACGAGGGTTTCGTAATGTTCAACAGCCCCGTAATAATCTAAAAACCTTGTTTCTCACCCCAACTACTGAATCCGTCACTTGTGGGAAGGTTTTATTTAAAAGCTGCAATCCGATGTTCTTTTTCTCACTTTGGTAAGAAGCGAACATCACTAACCCGTAAGCATAACATGCTTCTTTATGTTGCATGTTAGAAGCTCTTTCTAATTCACGAAATCCTATGTTGGGATATGTTGAGTCAAAATAGGTTCTTAAATAGTAGTGTAAAATTGCATTTGGGTTCCCCGCATTTAACGCTTTAAAGAAAGCACGGCGTAACTTACGGTCTCCCCAATGTGATATACCCCACCTATCAAAAGAAAGCCTTTTATAAACTAAGGCATTTCAAATGTTTAACAAGTTAATTTCGCCATAACTAAATGTGCTGATGAATTCTGACCGACTCTAGACAAGATTTCCTCAATCATATCCTCAGGTAGGTCTTCTAAAATATTCGGTAGTCTACCCTTAACGTCCATTTTGTTTTTATACTATAAAATAGACAAGGATTAGAATCGTAAAAGATAATTAACAAACAATACAAGCAATTTTTACATAGAACATAAAAGTACAAGCACACTACAATACATATAATACACAACATGATTACAACCCTCTAATCTGAATCACTGGTTTCTTCTTCTTCGGACTTGGTTCGTTTTCCTAATTTTCTAGGAATATATGGTGTTCCTCTAATACGAGCCGTCGTTTTCCACAATGGTTTAGAAAAACCTAGTGGTTTAGAGGTTCCCGGGTCATTGTTACATTTTAGGAAATACGGATGTTGCCGATACATATAAAGTTCATCGGGGTTGGAATCGGGTTTCTCTATTTTTATACCTTTTCCCTTATTATTTTCTTTCTCTTTATTAAATTGGGTTGAGGTAATTTCTATAACATCATCGGAATCCTCATCGGGATCCGATTCATCAGAAAATTGATAATCTTCCCAATATTTTGCTTCCTCGACGGAAACACCATTGACCATTATTAACTTTGGTCCGTTGGTTGAGGATTTTCTTTTATTTAATCGATTTACTATAGGTATCAATATTTCTTCCTCCGGAACCTCTTTTCTTCCGGTTCCTCCTCTTCCGGTTCCTCCTCTTCCGGTTCCTCTTCTTCCGGTTCCTCTTCGGGAATTTGTGAATCTTCCCAAAATATATTCGACTCTTCATTATTATTAGGTGAATCGATGGAATTTGTACTAGTGGTAGAAATCTATCACACAATATCAAACACATTAAGAGGTTAATATATCACATAATATTTACATGTTAATAATATATAGTTTCCAACAAAAGTGTTAAGCAATCGTTTTTAAAGAAAGCACGGTCGAAGTCCAGACTCACTAATGTATCCTAACATACTCGATAAGACACACTAATGCAAATTTCTGGTTCTATAAGACCAACGCTCGGATACCAACTGAAATGTCTCGTTCATATTGATTATAAACATTCCATATTAATTGATTTCGTCGCGAGGTTTTGACCTCTATATGAGACGTTTTTCAAAGACTGCATTCATTTTTAAAACAACCATAACCTTTATTTTATCGAATAATGATAATCTAAAATATACCGTTTACACACGACCATTACATAATGGTTTACAATATGAATATATTACATCAAAAATAAGTTTCTTGAATGCAGTTTTACATAATATCATACAAGCATGGACTCCAAATCTTGTCCTTATTTTAATATGCAACAGCGGAAGCTCTTAATAATTACCTGAGAATAAACATACTTAAAACGTCAACAAAATGTTGGTGAGTTATAGGTTTAACCTATATATTATCAAATCATAATAATAGACCACAAGATTTCATATTTCAATACATCCCATACATAGAGATAAAAATCATTCATACGGTGAACACCTGGTAACCGACATTAACAAGATGCATATAAGAATATCCCCATCATTCCGGGACATCCATCGGACTTGATATAAAAACTCGAAGTACTAAAGCATCCGCTACAACGGATGGGGTTTGTTGGGCCCAATAGACCTATCTTTAGGATTCGCGTCAATTAGTAGACTGGTTTACTAATTCTTAGGTTACCAAGTAAAAGGGTCATATTCGGCTTCAATCGTTCAACCATAGAAAGTAGTTTCATGTACTTGTGTCTATTTTGTAAAACATTTATAAAGCTGCATGTATTCTCATTCCAAAAATATTAGATTTTAAAAGTGGGACTATAACTCACTTTCACAGATTTTTACTTCGTCGGGAAGTAAGACTTAGCCACTGGTCGATTCACGAACCTATAACAAATATGTACATATATATCAAAGTATGTTCAAAATATATTTACAACATTTCTAATACGTTTTAATGTTTTAAGTTTATTAAGTCAGCTGTCCTCGTTAGTAACCTACAACTAGTTGTCCATAGTTAGATGTACAGAAATAAATTGATATATATTATCTTGACCCAATCCACAACCCAGTGTATACATGTCTCAGGCTAGATCACAACTCAAAGTATATATATTTTTGGAATCAACCTCAACCCTGTAGAGCTAACTCCAACATTACTGCATATAGAGTGTCTATGGTTGTTCCAAATAATATATATAGATGGGTCGATATGATATGTCAAAACATTTGCATACGTGTCTATGGTATCCCAAGATTATATAATATATTAGAATATATGTATTATACAATATAAGTTAGCTAGGATATGATTAATATAGATTTGTTACCAATTTTCACGTAGCTACAACAAGTAAAAATATCCAATCTTGTTTTACCCATAACTTCTTCGTTTTAAATCCATTTTGAGTGAATCCAATTACTATGGTTTCATATTGAACTTAATTTTATGAATATATACAGAAAAAGTATAAGATATACATGTTACAAGTCGTTTTTGTAAAGGTAGTCATTTCAGTCGAAAGAACGACGTCTAGATGACCATTTTGGAAAACATACTTCCACTTTGAGTTTAATCATGATTTTTGGATATAGTTACATGTTCATAATAAAAATCATTTTCCCAGAAGAATAGCTTTTAAATCAAAGTTTATCATAGTTTTTAATTAACTAACCCAAAACAGCCCGCGGTGTTACTACGACGGCGTATATCCAGTTTTACGGTGTTTTTCGTATTTCCAGGTTTTAAATCATTAAGTTAGCATATCATATTGATATAGAACATGTGTCTAGTTGATTTAAAAAGTCAAGTTAGAAGGATTAACTTTTGTTTGCGAACAAGTTTAGAATTAACTAAACTATGTTCTAGTGATTTCAAGTTTAAACCTTCGAATAAGGTAGTTTTATATATATGAATCGAATGATGTTATGAACATCATTACTACCTCAGGTTTTGTGGATAAACCTACTGGAAATGAGAAAAATAGATCTAGCTTCAAAGGATCCTTGGATGGCTTGAAAGTTCTTGAAGCAGAATCATGACACGAAAACAAGTTCAAGTAAGATTTCCACTCGAAATAAGATTGTTATAGTTATAGAAATTGAATCAAAGTTTGAATATGAGTATTACCTTGTATTAGAAAGATATATTACTGTAAATAAGAAAGATTTCTTTAGGTTGGATGATCACTTTACAAGATTGGAAGTAAGCTAGCAAACTTGGTAGTATTCTTGATTTTATGAAACTAGAACTTATAGAATTTATGAAGAACACTTAGAACTTGAAGATAGAACTTGAGAGAGATTAATTAGATGAAGAAAATTGAAGAATGAAAGTATTTGTAGGTATTTTTGGTCGTTGGTATATGGATTAGATATAAAGGATGTGTAATTTTGTTTACATGTAAATAAGTCATGAATGATTACTAATATTTTTGTAATTTTATGAGATATTTCATGCTAGTTGCCAAATGATGGTTCCCACATGTGTTAGGTGGCTCACATGGGCTGCTAAGAGCTGATCATTGGAGTGTATATACCAATAGTACATACATCTAAAAGCTGTGTGTTGTACGAGTACGAATACGGGTGCATACGAGTAGAATTGTTGATGAAACTGAACGAGGATGTAATTGTAAGCATTTTTGTTAAGTAGCAGTATTTTGATAAGTATCTTGAAGTCTTTCAAAAGTGTATGAATACATATTAAAACACTACATGTATATACATTTTAACTGAGTCGTTAAGTCATCGTTAGTCGTTACATGTAAATGTTGTTTTGAAACCTTTTGGTTAATGATCTTGTTAAATGTTGTTAACCCATTGTTTATTATATCTAAAGAGATGTTAAATTATTACATTATCATGATATTATGATATATTAATATATCTTAGTATGATATATATACAGTTAAATGTTGTTACAACGATAATCGTTACATATATGTCTTGTTTCGAAATCATTAAGTTAGTAGTCTTGTTTTTACATATGTAGTTCATTGTTAATACACTTAATGACATGTTCACTTATCATTTATCATGATTAAACATAGTGTATCAATATCTTAATATGATTCATATGTATTTAGTAAGACGTTGTTATAACGATAATCGTTATATATATCGTTTCGAGTTTCTTAATTCAATAAACTCAATTTTATGTATATAACTCATTATTAAAATACCTAATGAGATACTTACTTATCATAATATCATGTTAACTATATATATAATCATATATATGTCATCATATAGTTTTTACAAGTTTTAACGTTCGTGAATTACCGGTCAACTTGGGTGATCAATTGTCTATATGAAACATATTTAAATTAATCAAGTCTTAATAAGTTTGATTGCTTAACATGTTGGAAACACTTAATCATGTAAATAACAATTTCATTTAATATATATAAATATGGAAAAGTTCGGGTCACTAAAATTAAGGGGAACTTTAAGTTATATAACCGATTTGTATCCAATTTGTTGCCTAAAGAAAAGGCAATGTTAATTGAATTTGTGAATGTTACAGAAAAAATCAATCAATGGCTTGAAGCCAAAGTCAGAGATATGCAAGTTGTTGATGATTCAATTGAAGATAACAATGAAGTTAATCACAATTTCAACACCACAGCTAACTAAATTTGGGGAGAATCAAGTCTTTTTAAGGATAATATATATTTTTGTTAGAGTTAGATTTTCTGTTTTCGTGTAGTTCTCGAAAATGGAATCCGAATGGTCTTTCCCTAGCAGACCCTAAAGAACTAGTCTTCTCCCCCCATTCTGATTTTTTATTTTTTTAGGTTTTACGAGATGAAGAATTCCTTTAATTTGAACCATGGTCTACTACTACACGCTTTGATTACTAAATGTAATAATCACACATTCCCGAGTGAACTAGTATCATTCATAAGAGGTAAAATGGATGAAGTGAGGAAAGAACTCAGGAAAGATCATCATAAGACACATTTTGGTAAAGGAAAATCAAAATCTACAACAACAAAAAAGAGCACGACACCTTAAAAGATATCATAAATGCGGAAAATGGTCACACGAAGGTAAATTTTCGAACAATCAAACATATTCAAATACCGAATTTGTTACTCTATGCAGAGAAGGACCGTTCATATGTTTAGAAGAAAAGTTATTGAAAAATCGAGGCTACGCCTATGTAGCTATGGAAAACCAAATCACATGACTCTCCTATGAGTCGGCTAAAGCAGGTCTCTGAGAATTCTATCTCACAGGTAGGTATGTACAGTTTTTTTTTATTGCTTTTAACCTTTTGATAATAAACGCTGAATCATTCACTATAAAGTATTAAATTGATATTCAATAAAATTAGGTATGCGAAACCGAAATTATTGATATCATACAAAAATTTATTACATCACTGCGAAATTTACCGTTTATTCATAAGGTATAAATATCTTTAATCAATCAATCCAAAATATTTCAAAAATCCGTCAGGAGTAAAACTAGGTAAAATAGCCAAAATTACTTTACCCAAAAGAGGGACGTATATTTTTGATAATATTTGATTGATTAAAGTGGGATAAAAGACCAAAAAGATTTTTATTTTTATTTTTACTGTAAGACCCTAATATTTAACGTACAGAGATGTAAATAGGGTACATGAAGTGTAGGTGACATTGTGTAATTAAACAGAAGTCAGAAACTGTCCAGCACATTGTGCGCGTTGCGCACACTTAAGTGAGCGCGCCGCTCACCCTTACTCTAGCCGGATTCTGTTTCTTTTAATGTGATATTTTGGAAGGGCTATTTGGTAAATTCACTTGGGAACGAGTTATAGGCCACCAGATCTGTTTGTGGAGTGTCATAACTCCATTAACACCTACCTTTATCCAATCCACTTAAATTCTAGAGAGAGAAGAGTTCTTGAGTGAGAAAGCTCAAATCCAAGAGGAAGAAGTTGATTTCGGGTCAAGGCGCATGCATTAAAGTTGTTCATCTAATCACTAGCTACGTTGTGATTGTGGTGGTATGCTCTAATCTTGGTTTCCTTATATTAATTTGTTTAAGGGTTATGGTTTGAGTTAGTGATGAACATAAAACCCATATTTAGTGATTTTGGGTGTTCTTGGGTAAAATTGAGTCATGAAGACTCAAAGTTGACTAACCTAGGATTTTGAAAGTGTTTATGTGTCTTAATTGGTTAGTTAATTACTAGCACACCTAGATGTTTGGTAAATCGGTGTTATGTGGGTTTGTAGATGAACCGAAATGGGAGTGTTGATCTTAAAGTGGTCAAATGGGTGATAATTGCCTAATTGAAATAAATGGGTATGAAACACCCAAATTATGTATTAGTTAGTGTTGTTAGACCTAGATCACTAGCTTTTAGTGATATGTGGTGGTTTTGACCTAAATGGTCGGTTTTGTCGAAAATGGGGCATTTAATGCATTAAGTCATTAAATGCACATGTGTAAGTTGTTGGCTTTTAGCCCAACTAGTTTGTGTGTTAATCGAGTACTTATTGTATTAGGTACTTTGCTTTGAGGCTTGCGGAAGTTAAAATCGTCACCGAATCGTTAAGGTGAGTGGAATAATTATGCGTATATGTATATGTCGTATTTATTTGTGAATGTTATGGTATGAACCACGAGCCGGTAGTACCATAGCATGTATGTGATGTATCATGATGTGAACCACGAGCCAGTAGCATCAAGTGTGAACCACGATCCGGTAGCACTATAAACAAGTGTGAACCACGAGCCGGTAGCACTATAAACAAGTGTGAACCACGAGCGGGTAGCACTATAAACAAAGTGTGAACCACGAGCCGGTAGCACCATAAAAGAGTGAGACTCAAATGCGTATGGTGTGAACCACGAGCCGGTAGCACCCTAGCATTATGGTTAGCCATATTATGTTGTTGGATATTGTTTAGCATGCTATATATATATATATATATATATATATATATATATATATATATATATATATATATATATATATATATATATATATTGTGTTGAGTATATGCTAATGTGATGTTGTGATAGTGTACGAGTTGTTAGCATTATGAGTAAGACGACATGCTATTTGAGTTATATTCTCGTATGAGGTATTTGGTGGGTGCGAATGCAAATAGATGAGTTATATATGTGTATGTATAATTGTTGCACTCACTAAGCCTTGCTTACCCTCTCGTTGTTTATCTTTTTATAGGCTCCGGCGGAGACAAGGGTAAGGGCGTTCGTTTGGACTAGAGATCCCGCTTTGTTTGATAGGGGATGCTTTTGGGGTGATAGCTTTTGGAGTTTGACCGAGAATTGGGTAGTTTAACCCCCAAACACCATGCTCATGTTATCGTTTGGAATTTAAACTAATGTGGTCGAAACTCATGTTTTGTATGAAACTTGTAAAACGGCCGATGTGGGCCCCATTTTGTAAAACTCGTTTAATGATTGAATCGTGTTAGTTTTACATATAAGAACATGTTGTGAAAAGCGTTTCGTCTAAATATGTCGGGAAGTGGGTGATCTTTATTTGAAAATTGACCGATTCGGACAGAAGCTGAAAGAGCCTGTGCGCGCCGCGCACTATACTGTAAAAAAAAAATATTTCACGTATTCAGTTGGATATTGGGTTGGGTTGTTACATGTGGTATCAGAGCATGTTCTAAGGGATTTAGGCGACTTGAGATAGGTGCCTAGACTTAGATTTTATCGTGAATGCGCTTTATGCGGGACTTGTAGGAGACGGGTCGGACCGGGGGAATTATTAGTACCTAGGTTTAGGTGGACTAACTATGCGCTAATTGTTTTGTGTTGTGTTTTGCAATCATCAAGCGAGATAGACGTTGTGCTAGTGAGTTAATGCGACGTGATCGCGTAACAATGATTATCTTCCATTGTTACGGGTTCAAATCGTGTCGAACAAGCGATGTACGACGATTGTTGAGCAAGATGGGGTGGTGAGGTGTTCATGTATATTGTGTCATGTCTTTTCGTTCGTTATTTAATTTACTTCGTTTTATAGAATGAAGATGAGAAATGGAATGATACCAATGAAGGAGGCACGAGCGAGGACGTTGAACTCACGGCCAAGGTTGAGGCCATCTTTAAAAAGCTAAAAACGAAATTTCTTTACGATGTCCGAAAGGTTTTTCAAGAATCGGTTGATGGGCAAGTAACCGAAATGATCAATGAGCGAATGAATGCCACGATCGAGGAGGCATTAGAAGTTAGAAACATTCTTCCTCGTGGTGAAGGGGTGATGGTAATGGTGGTTATGGAAGGCGAGACTTCCACTACAAAAACTTCAAGGATGCTCAACCTCCTATGTTTAATGGGGTTAGGGATCCATTGAAGAGCACATGTTGGATTTTCGACATTGAGGGGGCTTTCCGTACCGCAGAGTGTCCTCCCGAGAAGAAGACGAGGTATGGTTCTAGCATGTTACGTGAAGAAGCCAAGTTGTGGTGGGACGATAAAATTAAGTTTTATGGTGAAGAACAATGCATGAGCCTAACGTGGGAAGAGTTTAAAAAGGAATTTTTCAAAGAATACCAAACTCCTTCCGACCTTGATAAAATGCAGGATGAGTTGCACAATTTGCGACAAGGTTTAATGGACTTGGTTACTCTCAAGTCGACCTTCTTGGCAAAGACTCGTTTTTGTCCGGAATATGTTGGTGATGATCACAAGTTGATGTTAGATTTTTATCGTACCCTAAGTGATGAGTTAAAGCGTAAGATTAGTCGGGGAATGACTAAGTCTTTTGAAGAATTGTTTGAGTTAGCCCGGGGCTTCGAACCGGAAGTTCCAAAGCAAAGCGATTTCTCTTTCTCTAAGAGAAAGTTTGAAGGTTCGAGTCATTCGAACTTTTCAAACAAAAAGAGCAAGAAGGGTTCCGAAAGTGTCAATAGTGTGAAGAAAGGTGGTTCCTTGAGTTATGGACCCACGTGTTTTAATTGTAATCAAAGAGGGCACATGGCCCGTGATTGTACCAAGGCGTCGAGCAAGCTTACTTGTTATAATTGTGGTAAGGAAGGGCACCGAAGGCCGGAGTGTCCTGATTTGAATACCGATCATGTTAAGAAGTTAGAGAAGGCGGCGGGTACGGCTAGGGGTCGCAATTATTTGATGACTAATGATGAAGCCAAGCAATCCAATGAAGTTGTCTCAGGTACTTTCATGGTTAATTCTAATCCCGCAAGGATGATTTTTGATAGTGGTGCTAACTTGTCGTTTGTGTCACCAAAATTTATGCCTAAACTTAATAAACCGTTAGCTAAGTTAAGTCGTCCGGTAGAAGTTGAAATAGCGGATGGTAAGACGGTGCTAGTGGTTGATGTGTGTAAAAATTGTAATGTTGTGTTTGGTGCCGAAAACTTTAAAATTGATCTCATCCCGATGGCTTTGGGTGATTTTGATATCGTGGTTGGTATGGATTGGCTCGATCACAATAGAGCTGATATTGCATGCCATGAAAAATCTATTCGTGTGAAAACCCCAAAGTGGGGGAGAGTTAATTATTCATGGCGATAAGCGAAGAATACTTGTGCCGATATTCACTTTTGCACGGACACGTCGTTTCCTTGTTAATGGCGGCATGGCTTTTCTTGCCCATGTTGTTGATACTCGTGATGAGCCACCACCCATTCGTGAAATTCTGGTGGTTAATTAATTCGAAGACGTTTTTCCGGATGAGTTACCGGGTGTTCCGGCGGAAAGACAAGTTGAATTTCGCATTGAGTTGGTTCTGGGTGCTACTCCCATTGCTAAAACTCCTTATCATTTAGCGCCGACGGAAATGCAAGAGTTGTTAAATCAAACCCAAGAGTTACTTGAGAAGGGTTTTATTCGACCGAGTGCTTCGCCATGGGGTGCTCCGGTTTTATTCGTGAAGAAGAAGGATGGTAGTATGCGGATGTTCATCGATTATTGGGAGTTGAACAAAGTGACGATCAAGAATCCTTATCCATTGCCTAGGATTGACGATTTGTTTGACCAACTCCAAGGTGCAACGTATTTCTCTAAAATCGACCTACGGTCCGGCTATCACCAAATTCGGGTCCGTGAGGAAGATATTGAGAAAACGGCTTTTCGAACGCGTTATGGGCATTTTGAGTTTGTGGTAATGCCTTTTGGTCTTACGAATGCACCGGCGGCATTCATGGATCTTATGAACCGAGTGTGCCAACCTATGTTGGACAAGTTGGTAATTGTGTTCATTGACGACATACTTGTCTATTTGAAGAGTATGCAGGAACATTAACATCATTTGAGGAGTGTGTTAAAGACGTTGCGGAAGGAGAAGTTGTATGCTAAATTCTCCAAATGTGAATTTTGGCTAAGGGAAGTTCAATTCCTTGGCCACATTGTGAACAAAGATGGTATTCAAGTAGATCCGGGGAAGATAGAGACGGTGAAGAGTTGGGGACGACCGACTACGCCTACGAAAATCCAAAGTTTTCTCGGATTGGCCGGTTATTATCGTCGATTTATCCAAGACTTTTCTAAGATCGCTTCTCCATTGACGAAATTGACGAGAAAGAATGCGAGATTTAATTGGGAGAACGAGCAAGAAATTGCTTTTCAATTGTTAAAAGAGAAGCTATGTCAAGCTCCGGTTTTAGTGTTGCCAGAAGGGGTAGAAGACATGACGGTTTATTGTGATGCGTCTTTAAATAGGCTCGGGTGTGTTCTAATGCAAAGAGGTAAATTCATCGCGTATGCCTCCCGACAATAAAAGGAACACGAAACAAGATATCCGACTCACGATCTTGAGTTGGCAGCGGTTGTGCATGCGTTGAAAATTTGGCGCCATTACTTGTATGGTGTCAAGTGTAAGATTTATTCGTATCACAAGAGTTTGAAACACCTTTTCGATCAACGAGATTTGAATTATCATCAACGTAGATGGATGAATGTGGTGAAAGACTATGATTGTGAAATACTTTATCATCCGGGTAAGGCGAATGTGGTCGTGGATGCGTTAAGTCGAAAGAGTCAACATCCGGCAATACGATTAGGATCGTTACACATGATTATTACTAACGATTTTCTTGTAAAGCTTGGCGAGACTCAAATCGAAGCTTTTGTTAACAATAAGCATGAGGAATGAATTGTGGGACAAACAGAGTTTATTACCTTAGGTTCGCATGGTTTGTTATCTTTTCAAGGAAGGGTGTGGGTGCCTAAAATGGGTGATCATCGACGAGTGCTACTTGATGAAGCACATAACTCAAAGTATTCTATTCATTCGGGCGCGATGAAAATGTATCTTGATTTAAGGAAAGAGTATTGGTGGTCGGGCATGAAATGTGATGTTGTTAAGTATGTTGAACAATACGTCACGTGTTTGCAAGTGAAAGCCGAACACCAAAAGCCGTATGGTAAGTTACAACCGTTAGAAATTCTGAAATGGAAATGGGAACACATTACCATGGATTTCATCACAAAGTTACCAAAGACGGCGAGAACCCAATTTAACTCGATTTGGGTAATAGTTGATCGATTGACGAAGAGTGCCTTGTTTCTTTCCATTCGGGAAGCGATATCGTCGGAAACTTTGGCTAAGTTGTTTATCAAGGAGGTGATATCGAGACACGGGGTTCCTATATCTATTATTTCGGATCGAGATACTCGTTTCACATCTCGGTTTTGGGAAAAGTTTCATGAAGATATGGGCACACAATTGAAATTGAGCACGGCGTATCATCCTCAAAAGGACGGTCAAACCGAACGTACGAATCAAACCTTGGAGGATATGTTACGGGCGTGTATTATCGATTTCGGTGGTAGTTGGGATGAGCACTTGCCCTTGGTGGAATTCTCGTACAATAATAGTTATCACACTAGTGTCAGGATGCCACCTTACGAGATGCTCTATGGGCGTAGATGTCGAACCCCGATTTGTTGGGGTGAAGTGGGCCAAAGAGAAATTGGGAGTACCGATTTGGTTTTAGAGACGAATAGCAAGATTGATATGATTCTGACTCATTTGAAAAAAGCCCAAGATAGACAAAAATCTTATGCCGATAAGCGAAGACGACAAATTGAGTTCCAAGAAGGTGACATGGTGATGCTTAAAGTTTCGCCATGGAAAGGTGTTATTCGGTTTCGAAAACGGGGAAAGTTATCTCCTCGGTTTATTGGTCCTTTTAAAATTTTAGCTCGTGTTGGTGAAGTCGCGTATCGTTTGGAATTACCCGAAGAGCTTGCGGGGATCCATAACACATTTCATGTTTCCCATCTCCGTAAGTGTCTTGCGGATGATTCATCTTGGGAACCTTTAGACGAGATTGAGCTAAATAATAAGTTAGAGTATATTGAGAAGCCGATTGCTATACTCGATGAGAAGGTCAAACGGTTGAGAAATAAAGAGGTGAGAATGTTTAAAGTTCAATGGCGTCATAGTTAAGGTTCCGAGTTTACTTGGGAGCCCGAAGAGTTTGTGTTAGTGTATCTTCCAGCTTGTCATGCGGCTTGGATCGCGAGGACGCGCTCCCATTCAAGTGGGGGAGAGTTGTAAGACCCTAATATTTATCGTACAGAGATGTAAATAGGGTACATGAAGTGTAGGTGACATTGTGTAATTAAACAAAAGTCAGAAACTGTCTAGCACGTTGTGTCGCCGCGCAAACTTAAGGGAGCGCGCCGCTCACCCTTACTGTAGCCGGATTCTGTTTCTTTTAATGTGATATTTTGGAAGGGCTATTTGGTAAATTCACTTAGGAACGAGTTAAAGGCCACCAGATCTGTTTGTGGAGTGTCATAACTCCATTAACACCTACCTTTATCCATTCCACTTAAATTCTAGAGAGAGAAGAGTTCTTGAGTGAGAAAGCTTAAATCCAAGAGGAAGAAGTTGATTTCGGATCAAGGCGCGTGCATTAAAGTTGTTCATCTAATCAATAGCTACGTTGTGATTGTGGTGGTATGCTCTAATCTTGGTTTCCTTATTTTAATTTGTTTAAGGGTTATGGTTTGATTTAGTGATGAACATAAAACCCATATTTAGTGATTTTGGGTGTTCTTGGGTAAAATTGAGTCATGAAGACTCAAAGTTGACTAACCTAGGATTTTGAAATGATAATTGTGTTTATGTGTCTTAATTGGTTAGTTAATTACTAGCATACCTTGATGTTTGGTAAATGGGTGTTATGTGGGTTTGTGGATGACCCGAAATGGGTGTGTTGATCTTAAAGTGGTCAAATGGGTGATAATTGACCTAATTGAAATAAATGGGTATGAAACACCCAAATTATGTATTAGTTAGTGTTGTTAGACCTAGATCACTAGCTTTTAGTGATATGTGGTGGTTTTGACCTAAATGGTCGGTTTTGTCGAAAATGAGGCATTTAATGCATTAAGTCATTAAATGCACATGTGTAACTTGTTGGCTTTTAGCCCAACTAGTTTGTGTGTTAATCGAGTACTTATTGTATTAGGTACTTTGCTTTGAGGCTTGCGGAAGTTAAAATCGTCACCGAATCTTTAAGGTGAGTGGAATAATTATGCGTATATGTATATGGCGTATTTATTTGTGAAGGTTATGGTATGAACCACGAGACGGTAGTACCATAGCATGTATGTGATGTATCATGATGTGAACCACAAGCCGGTAGCATTAAGTGTGAACCACGAGCCGGTAGCACTATAAACAAGTGTGAACCACGAGCCGGTAGCACTATAAACAAAGTGTGAACCACGAGCCGATAGAACTATAAAAGAGTGAGACTCAAATGCGTATGGTGTGAACCACGAGCCGGTAGCACCATAGCGTTATGGTTAACCATATTATGTTGTTGGAAATTGTTTAGCATGGTATATATATATATATATATATATATATATATATATATATATATAT
The DNA here is from genome assembly GCF_046630445.1 of Rutidosis leptorrhynchoides. Taxonomy (NCBI): domain Eukaryota; kingdom Viridiplantae; phylum Streptophyta; class Magnoliopsida; order Asterales; family Asteraceae; genus Rutidosis; species Rutidosis leptorrhynchoides. The sequence goes on along the minus strand of NC_092338.1, from coordinate 105,333,513 downwards.
ATATATATATATATATATATATATATATATATATATATATTTTGTTGAGTATATGCTAATGTGATGTTGTGATAGTGTACGAGTTGTTAGCATTATGAGTAAGACGGCATGCTATTTGAGTTATATTCTCGTATGAGGTATTTGGTGGGTGCGAATGCAAATAGATGGGTTATATATGTGTATGTATAATTGTTGCACTCACTAAGCGTTGCTTACCCTCTCATTGTTTATCTTTTTATAGGCTCCGGCGGAGACAAGGGTAAGGGCGTTCGTTTGGACTAGAGATCCCGCTTTGTTTGATAGGGGACGCTTTTGGGGTGATAGCTTTTAGAGTTTAACCGAGAATTGGGTAGTTTAACCCCCAAACACCATGCTCATGTTGTCGTTTGGAATTTAAACTAATGTGGTCGAATCTCATGTTTTGTATGAAACTCGTAAAACGGCCGATGTGGGCCCCGTTTTGTAAAACTCGTTTAATGATTGAATCGTGTTAGTTTTACATATAAGAACATGTTGTGAAAAGCGTTTCGTCTAAATATGTCGGGAAGTGGGTGATCTTTATTTGAAAATTGACCGATTCGGACAGAAGCTGAAAGAGCCTGTGAGCGCCGCGCACCCTATGGTGCTGCGCGCCGCGCACTATACTGTAAAATATATATATATATATATATATATATATATATATATATATATATATATATATATATATATATATATATATATATATATATATATATATATATATATATATTTCGCGTATTCAGTTGGATATTGGGTTGGGTCGTTACATTTACCTTGTTTTTTAAAAAAAAAATTAATATATAACTATATTATTTCCAAATGTAAGATTGTAAAATTAATGTTTATAAATATTATTAATATTTATATGAAATTTTATGCATTTTAAATTTAAGTTTGGTGTGAATTTAAAAAAAAAATGTACTTTATTTCATTAAGTTAAAAATATGATTTTTAAAATTCGTCGTGAGTTGAAGACTAGGTCGTTGAACCGAAATTGCTTTACCCAAGGGCGGGACGAGAAATTTTATTATCATTATTTTTAATCTTATTGTATTAAAGTATGCCAAAAATATTTAAAAAACCCAAAAATCTTTGTTTTTAAAACAAACGCTTCAAAATGACAAATTTCAAAATTTAGTCGAGGGACGAACTAGGTCAACGTACCAAAACGCCCTCATTCTAAAAAGAAACAAATTTTTAAAATTAAATTAATTAAGTGTTTTACAAGATAAAGGTTTTTATATATAAAAAAAAAGAATTACACCCCATGCGATCGCATGGGGTTTGCCTTGTAAAACCATGCGGTCGCATGGACCACAAAAGCTGGACATATCAAAAAGAACAAGCTCGCTGGGTTCTGTCTCACTTCTACACACACATACACCCACGAAAACACACACAAACACTCTCAAATTTCACCAATTTTTCACCAAAATCAACCAAATTTCGTTCTATAATCCGCTATAATCATGTCTTTTCTCAGAGGGGGAAGCAGAAAGGTAAAAATTTCACCCCAAAACTCCTAAATTTCCTAATTTTTGTGATAATTTCAATTAATTGCAATAATCTTAGTTTGATAATTTCTAGTATAATTAGAGTTAAATTGTTAGTATATTATGCATGTATAACCTAGATTGATGCTATTTAACATAATTTGAAGCCTTAAACTTCAAAATTTTTAGATATCTAGAGTTTGTGTTCTTGAGCAATTTGGGGTTTTTTGATATAAACAGATTATGGCCAATTTTTGTTATGAATTATTGCTAAATTAAGTAGTGTAACATGTTTAGGTAGCTAAATGATCCAAACTTTGATCCTAAACATGATTTTTGAACATCAAAGTGGACTTTTTAAGTCTAAAATTTATGAACTTGATTAAATTGATGTAATTGCCATTTGAAACTTGTTTAATTGCTAGTAATGGTTATTTTAACATGTTATTTGAGTTGAATGCTTATGAACTTTGTATACCTTTTCCTATATGCTAATTTGAAAAATTGTAGAATTGATAAAAATATGAAAATGTGTATAAGTTTGATGATGATTAAACATGTCTTTATAATTATGTTAATTTGTTATTTTGCTAACACTAATGTATATTTGGATGCACAAATTTTGTGTTTAATTTGTTTTGCAGAGAAATACAGATACGGATGGTGCATCATCGTCTAGACGACCTGAACAAGAACCTGATCAAGAACTGCAACCGGAACCACAACCTGAACAACAACAACATTATGAT